>NC_047628.2:26231791-27644495 GCF_009650485.2 Drosophila albomicans
AGAGTTTTCCTCTCATCAACTTTCGCTGATAAATCCCACAACTTTACTTTCTTTAAACACTTTGTGGTTTGTTTTGCTGCCTAAGCTTGCAGTTAGTCATAACTATTTAAAGTGCTCCCCCGAGTGGAGTGTGGAGTGTTGTCACAGCTGACACAGAAATGTATCGATAATTTGTTAGCTGTCAGAGCATCTGTCATCTCTATATCCGGCCAGCTTGAAAGCGAGAGAATTGAGGGCGACAGATGAGAGCGAAAGAGCAGAACAGAGAGTGAGAGAGAGAGGCACACTAATGAGAAACGTGCACGATGAGTTGGCGATAAATGGCCTAAGAGTACACAAGCGAAATCGCTGATAGTAGCACTCGTTTACAGTTATCCACTCGCCCCTCTACCCCCTTCCTCTTCTCTTCATTTAGCTGCCATTGTTGCCGCCTCCACGCACAAATACAACAAAAGAAAAAGAGTGAGAGAGTGGGAAAAAAGAATGCACATAAACATAATAATAATAAAAATTCAAAGCCTTCCAAACTGGCAATGATGATGGATTACAAGCCGTCAACTGGCGCTCACCCTTTCCCCTTTCCCCACTCTCCCCCCCCCCCCCCCCCCCCCCCCCCCCCCCCCCCCCCCCCCCCCCCCCCCCCCCCCCCCCCCCCCCCCCCCCCCCCTTCACCCTGTGCTTGACTTCTCTCTTGCCATCATTTCTCAAATGCTCTGACTCATTCATTGTGTGCGCCTGATGAAAATGTTAATGTCGTTGCCAATCACTTTGTTAATCCGTCCAGTGTGGCTTAGTTGATTTAGCCACCCGAAAAACTCTCTCTCCACCTTCCGTTTTGGTAGAAAATCGAAAACAATTAAGCACAGCTTTCCACTCTCTCTCTTACTCTCTCCTGATTTCTTTCTCCCCGTTGATGAATCGCCAAATTACAGCAGCAAATCAAACTTGGGAGTCGCAGTCTCAGTCTAACTAAAACGCAAGTTGTCACGTAATACATACTAATTAATATTGATATTTGGCTCGGCAGAGTTGCCGCGTAATGAGCCCCGCCCACCGCCCCCGTCCCAGCTCTCATTATATTCTAGTTTTGTGCTTAGTAATGACTTTTTGATAGCATTCGCAGCAAGTCGAGTCGAGTCAGTGAGTTAACTTTTACTCTATGCTTTATGCCAGTTATGAAATTGGAGCGCATAAACTCGCTGTTAATTGAAAGTTCGTTGCGGAGGCAAATTAAGATTTAATGAGCTGAATGACAGCAGTAGTTGAAAGGATTAATTGATTGCAAATGTAGAGCACAACTCAACATACAACATACAACGCCCAACGCAATTATTATTGATTCCACATCGCATTACGGATTTGTATCACAATTTCCATTATAATTTAGCATATGAAAATTGTTGGCGAAATATGAAATTCATTTACACATTGTTATTACATTTTCAATTTAATTCCTGCTGCTCAAATGTTGATCAATGATTTAAGGATAACAAATCTTCATTTCAGGCGATTTAAATTGAGGCAAAACAAAAGCTATAATTGGTCTATCGAATTATATTCTGAACGTTGTCAAATTAATGGATTTGTATTACAATTTCCAACATTAGTTTGGCACTTAAAATTTTACGACGAATTAGGAATTTCATTTACACTTTGTTGTAAGTAATGTATTGATTTTACAAGTAAATTTTCCAGGCTTAATTCTGGCTTAATAAAATGCTAAATTACACGCAAAAACTTTGGTAGAAAAGAGATGCAAGAACTTATCCATCCATCCAAATCAGGCCATCACAAAATATTCTAAATAAGTATATTGTTAAATTACCGAGTAATTTCTCAATTCCCTATTATTAATTAAGGACAATAAATTATTAGATTTGCATCACAATTTCCATTCTACTAAAAAGTTAATGCATTTATGCACTGTAGGAAACATTTGCAATTGACTTTTTATTGCTTTAAAAAGTCGTTGATTTAATCCTTCTAAGAAGAAGGAAAGAAAAGCAATTACTAGACCTACAAATAATACCCTAAAGAATGTGTTAATTAATTTATATATTGCTCTAAGTATAGATGGTTGAAATCTCAAGTAATTTCCTTCTGATCTTTTGCCACAAGAAAACTTTATTTTATGCGAGAATATAAAAACGAAAAATAGTAATATTTTCAACTGTTTTATATGCCATCAACTAATATCGTAAGAGTAAATATATCAAGTCAGTAAATAGTCAAGTCAATATCCTTCTACCTATTATTGATTCTTGGCAAAAGAAATTTGTAATACATACAACACTTTTTGGAATAAAAACTAGCAAAACATTTTCATCGATTTTGTAGGCCATCGACTAATAATGTTTTCAAACAATGTTTCGTGCTGACGAAAAATTCGACAACATTTGCCAATCATTTTGTGTGTGCTCTTCATTTGAGTGCAGCAGTCATAAATAGCTGTGATTTATCACGCAAAATGTTTCGACAGCTCTTGCAATTAGTTTGAGTTTCAGTCAGTTTGTCTGTCTTTCTGTCTGTCTCTCCTCTCTCCTCCAGTCGACGTTGCTCCATTTTAATTAGTTATGTTTCGAGCATTTGGCCATAAAGCGAATGACAGATCAAAAGGAAATTCCCCATGTCAGGAGGTCATAATTACATTATGACTGTGTGGGTGTGCGAGTGTGTGTGTGTGTTTCTATGTTGCAAGTGTGTTGCAAATTAAAAAGCCCAACACGTTCCACAACAAGCACAGCAGCATGTTGCTAAAGCAAACAAGAGAGCGAGGGAAATAAAATCGAATCGTTCTCATTCTCGTTCCGTCTGAAGTTGTTTGTGTAACACGCTCGTAAAATGTTGAAGCAAATGTGCCGCAGGATGCGTGCTGGCAGAATGCATTTGATTGTGGCAACACGCCCCAAAGTCGATGACCATGTCTATGGCTACGGATGGCTAAGGATTGTCTCTCTGGGTCACACAGTCATAAAAGCCAAAGAGGGACAAGGGCAATAAAAGCATGAAATGTGCCGAGTATCCTTTTTGTGTATACTAATGCAAAACAATTTGAGAGACAACAACAACAAAAACTGATAACTGCTACAAATATTTAATGAAATCAGCAACCGTAGAAGAGACACAGAAAACGAGCATAACAAAATGCAATTGTTGCATTATTAATTTATATTATGCGCAATTGTTCAGAGAGAAAGAGCCAAGACTCTGCTGTGTAAAAGTCTGCTGCTGTTCATGCGGAAAATCGGTAAGGAAATGAATGGGAAGTATGCGTGTGTGTGTAGAGGTGGGCGAATACACAACAACAACAAAGAAGATAAGCAGCAGGACGTAGCAAAAGAGCCAACCAATTTTGCCAGCCGCAGAGCGAACAATTTTCCAGGCACACAAGGTGAAAGAAATGCGGTAATAAAAACAACAATTGAACACAGTTATGATTGAAGTGGAAGTAAAACACACACACACACAAAGGAGAGAGAGAGAGAGAGAGGAAGGCAGGAAAAAGTCGGAACAAAGTGGCAGGCGTCGTCATCAATGCGGAACTATGCTGAAGCAGAAGCAGAAGCAGCAGAAAGGGGATGAGTTCATGCCCCATGTGACTGAAATTGTGGGATAACCACTTCACCACTTCACCACCACCACCAACAGCAGCAACATCGACAGGACCTTCTAAAAGGACACACGCCGTAGCAGCATCCCTTGAAAAGAAATGCTGAAAGCTGCTGACGTTGCTTTTGTAATTTGTATCGATCGATTTTGATGTTTTGCTTCTTCATTGAGTCTGAGCAATGAGACAAAAGAGACAGACAGCTGGAGCTGAAGCTGAATTGAACTGCGTTCAGTTAACAATTCGTACGTGTTTACACGCTGAGAAAAACTTGCTAGCTACTAGCTGAAATGTTCTTAGCACTTCATATCGATTAGCATAACGAATTAGATGCTTAATTCACAGTGTATCACATCTCTGACAAGAATCACTTGAGATATTGACTTCGTCTGGCACTCGAGGATTGTGCAATCAATAACTATCATTACACAATATCGATTGCTTATGGGCTGTGAATATGTTACTTGCTTTTTATTTGAGCAATATTTGAGCTGCTGTTTGTGTTGGCAAAACAGCAATTTGAAATCATTTGAATGATGTTACAATGTTTGAGATGCTCTGCATACTTGTGAAAAGGGGAACTAAGCTAAAAAACTGTAGTGTAATTTACTACTGTGGGCTACAAGTAAGGGGAATTTTCAATGTAATTTTAGTACAAACAAGTTTTCAATAAGAACAACATAAATGCTGTGAAAATATAGAAGAATTTAGGGAATATTTTGTATAAACAAGTTTTCAATAAGAACTTCATCAATGTTGCAAAGTAGTTCTCAGGGAATATTCTGTACATAAAACTAAAGAGAAAAGTTTTATGAATCTCTAAGAAAAATTAGTCTCCATTAAAAAGGAAACTGAGTTTGACGATCATCTTATTTATGTTCACATATGTTTTACTTATTTACTGAATTGCGATTGCATATAAAATAAAACAAAATAATTGAACAACCTGAAGTAAAAGTTTTATATTCCGCTTACTGTTTGGTAACAAACATTGTTAGACCTAAATGGTGTTTTCTAACAAACATAAAGCTTGAAATTTTTATAAAAGCATTGCTATTTCAGAGATATGGTGGAATGGATAATTAAACTAATTGAAAGAAAAAGTTTTATTTGAACGAATAATAAAACTATTTGAAAGAAAATAACACATAAATGTGTCGGTATTCCACCTAAATTCGTAGGCAAGCAACGAAACAAATTCAGTGTTATAAAAAATTCGATTTATTTTCTAAAGATGTGGAAAACCATCTTAGAGATAGACTGTCTAAAGTTTTGCTTTTATGTACTATACTATGCTATATTATACCATACTATACTATACTGTATTATACTATACTATACTATGGTATACTATACTATACTATTACTGTTACTTTACGACTCGACTACTTATCTACGACTACTTATCTATATTATAACTGCTATAGCTTTCTTTTATAGAGTAATTTCATTCATTAATTTAGTTTTTAAAAAATTGTAGCAGCGCTTTAAACTTGTTTTTTTTATAGTGTACTTTATCAACACTTATCTATATTAAAGCTTTTAAAACTTCCTTTTCTATACTAACTACATCTATACTTATTTATATTATAACTTCTATAACTTTCTATTCTCGAGTATTCATTTTCTACAAATTGCAGCTACGCCTATAAAAATGTGCTTAACTAAACTGAAACTTCTTTTACAATTTCGTGCAGTGTATGCGCTGTAACACACAGGAAATGTAACTTTCCGACAATTATGGGAATTCCCCTTTTTCCTCTCTATCTCTTTGTCTGTCTTTGTGTGCGTCACGTGCGTGTGTGTGTGTGTTTCAGATCAAACTAAGCGCGGCCCCCCCTTGGAAAACAAGAGAGCGAACGAAAAAGTTTTGTGGCCTTTGGGGAAAGGCTGTCCAAAATTTCGAGGGTTAGACTGAGACTTTGATTATGTTGCTTTACCATTTTGTTGCTGTTGTTGTTGTTAGTGTTGTGTAGCCTGCGTCATTGTTGTTATTGGTGCAGAGCTGCAGAGGCGGCTTACAGTGCGCAGCAACATTATGCGTACGCATTGAATGAACGCATTTTGCCTGCCCCCAAGCAGCACCTTTTCCCCCCTTTCGCTGGATTTCTGTTTCTATTTCTGTGTTTGCATTTGCAACTAAAGCTCGGCGAGAGGCAGGCAGCCAAATTGCGGTTTACTATTTCAATGGGACACATCGTCATCATCATCGATGTCTGCGTGTGTATGTGTGTGGTCGAAATAATTGTTATTGTTACTTGAGCAGCGTCGTCGTCGCATTTGAAGCGCTGCAAACTCTGAAACATTATAACGTTTTGCGGTAATGTGATTAACATGCAGCCAAAGCTCCCTAATGACCACCTTGTCGACTTAACAGCAATGCCAGACCCCAAAAAGGGGGCGTGGCAGGCCGCTATTGTGTGTGTGTGCCAGAGGCGGAGCAATAAGCAAAGTTATTAAACTTATATATGAATGAGCAGACAGAAGTGTGTGTGTGTGTGGGAGTTCCTATGTGTGTGTGTGTGTGTGTGTGTGTGTGTGTATGTGTGTGTATGTCCCTCTCTGGATGTGTGTTGTGGCATCATTGATTGGCATTTGTGGCCGCTGCAATCATCATTGGCAGCAGCATCGACGTTGTTTGTGCAACGCCTCGTATGCGTAATATGTTTGCATGCGCATTTTCATTAAACATAATTTCACTGCACTTTTCCTCACTGCACTGTTCGAGTAATTGCAAATTAAAAATTGCTTATTAAAGCAGAAAACTTCCCCTTTTTCTCCCTTTCCCCATCTCTCCCTCTCTCTCTCTGTCTATTTCTGCCGTATAATTTGCTCGGCTGCGGTTCAAGTTCCATGTCCGTGTTCGTTGTCCTTTGGTCGCCTGGCTGTCTACAGCCGTATAAAATGGCATGGCATTTTGCTGCTTAATGGCCATTAATTAAAGTTGTAACAATGGCATTTCTTATTAGCCCATTGTGTGCGATTGTGTGAGCGCCAGGCATGTTTCTAATTTAATTTCTTACTCAATTTCTGGGGCGATTGTGCATTTCGGATTTCATTTTGACATATTTACGGAACACTTTGTACATACCTGCAACGATAAGAGCACATAGTAAATTTGATTAGAATTACAATTGTTTAATAAATTTGCAAATGCCGTCGCATTTCGCCACAAGCGATTACGAATTAATGAAAAGCCTAAATTCTATCATAAAATATATGTATATCGAAGAGCGAGAACGAGAAAATTCATTTCATTTGAGCGGCTTTTCATAAATATTTACATACAATTTAATTGAAGCGCAATATGTTCTTTGTGGCTTTTGTGTAACATAATACACTTGTATATAGTATAATGGCTAATTCGCTCTGCTCTCTCAAATATGACACAAGTAATAAATTTTCAATTGGCATTTCAATGAGCGCACTTCGAATACGAATTACTTTGATTACTCGCAATCATATTAAGCGGCTTTCACAAATGTTTCTCTGCCTTGCTGGAGTGAGCAGCATTTATAATTTTTACTTTGCTTTTCTTGGTATTTTCCGTTCCTTTTATGCTGTCAATTGCACAAGACATTTGTAATTGAATTGAAGTATAAATAAAAATAAATAAATTCAATATGTATAAGTGGAAACTTTAAATAGAATAAATGCCATTTAATTATTTTAATAATAATTCAAATGTAGTCGAAACTTCTATTAAGCTGTTAGTTACATTGTTAACTCTTACATTTCAAATTATATTAAAATAGGATTTGAAATTAAAGTACAATCATTTAGTTTAAAACAATACAAAGTATGCAGGCTCAACTGTTTCATTTTCACTTCTTTTTCTGAGCTTTATGTTAGTTTACAGTGCATTCAACAGACTGTTACAAAAATGTAAAATAATACATTATGTTAATCTGCTGCTGGTTAAACTCTCAATTCATTTACGACTACTAAGCGTTATTACATCAAATGGTTTTACTTGAAGCGTTGAATTTCTCTTCACAATTGTCTAAAAATGTTAACAACATCTCCACTGTCTGTTATTTTACAGTGGCATAACTGTATAAACATTATGTTAGCTTATGTTAAACTGTATGTTAAAACTGTCTAATGATGTTAAGCTGCTGTAAGTTAAACTTGGAGTACTTTTACGACTTCTAGGCGCTACTTTATCAATTCACTATTATTTAAAAATGTTGATAACTTTTTTTGTTACAGTGGAACAACTGTTACATATAATAATCAACATTATGTTAAGCTGCTGTAAGTTAAACTTTCAGTAGTTCTACGACTTTTAAGTGCTTCTTTATCAAATAGTTATTCTTAAACAACTTCAATATTGTATTTCTTGAAATGTATTTGATATCAAAATGTTAGTAGCCAGCATATTTTCGGCACTTGGACATTTGCTGTGCGCTGTAAAGCGCAATTAGTGCAGTTTTGATGCAAACCCCTCAACACCAAAGCCTTTTAGACTTATGAGCATGTCACGAACTTGCCAACTACCAACAGCCAACAGCCTGCTGACTTGGCCTCGTTTTCGCAGTTGCTGTCCGGGGCGTGGTCGGTGCGCTTGTTGGCTTTGATTAGGCTGCTTAGCCTGATTTGGAAGCGCAAAAGAAGCCCAAGCTGAGTGCGATCCTGATGACTAACTGCTGTGGCCAGCAGCTTGCAACACACACAGCACAGATGCTGCCACAACACAGATGCGTTTGGGGCAACTGTGTGTACACTTTGCTGCACACACACACACACACACACACACACACACACACACAAGTCAGTCTTGGCCAGGCTAACGAGCAGTCGAGGGTCAACATTAATATTTGAACAACGTACGTTGGCTACGCTCGAGTCATTTTTTTTTGCCCTTCTCTCTCTGCTTGGTTGTCTTGCTGCTGTTGTTGATTATTCAAGGATCAGCCAAACAAAGCACATGGCATGCCATCTCTCTCTCTCTCTATCTCTCTCTCTCTGCTCTGCTCTGCGGGTCTTCTCTCGCTTTGGCTTCAAGCATTTTTGGAAAGCTGCCAAATCAGCAAAAAAATGTTGTACTCTAAAACAAAAAACATTGGCGCAGCTGTGCATCAGGGCTAGAAGGCGTGGCAAAATATGCGGCGTACGTGTTAAGTGGCAAACGTTTTTCAGCCCCAGCAAAACGCAGCATCGCAGCATCGCAGCTTCAACTTCAACTTCATCTCACCATCCATCTGTCTGTCTATTGGCTTCTTCTTCAGCAGCCAGTTTGTCAGTGAGTCGAAGTCAAGTCACGGGCTTTTTGCCACGCATTTGTAAACTTTATAAATCAGTTCGTGTCGAAGAGAAGCTGCAGCCAAAAATATTTCGAGAGCATTCGCTTAAATTGCATACTTTGCGGCATGCCACGCTGATTTGATGGCCAGCGTGTGCCGTTGCATTAAATTTCCCCGACTGATTGATATGAGACAGTCTACGAAGCTAACAAACCAGATGTGGCAAACAGAGCAGAGGGTGGAAAACAACACAAACAACATGGGACTACATAAATATTGTGCAAAGATGACAAGTCAAAATCGAATCATCATCAAGAAAAGAGTAGAGTAAAGAAAGCTAGCATAAAGTAGTGGAAACGAAATCTATTTCAATGATTTATGGTTTGAGTACGCTTGCTTTTAATTTAGATAAAATTGTGAATTTTAAAATGTATTACCATGTATGCTTGGCATACTTTAGTTAATAAATTTATACTGCATAAAATGTGGTTCTTAATTTATATAATAGAATACGAAAGCAATTGAATTGATTCTAAATGTATTTTCAGGTTTCATTATTTTTTAATTTATTTTGCTTACTTTAGTTGATAGATATATACTGTTGAATATGAACATAATGTATATGATAGTTTTTTAATATATCCCTACTTTAAGACATGCTGTACTAAATTTATATAATATAATAGGAAAGCAAACGAATTCGTTCCAAATGTATTTCCATGCTTCACAGATTCAAATGTTTTGCTTTCTTTAGCTATCATATTTTGTACTCTAGAATGTCTTGCTCGTAATTTTTATAATAGAGGAAGCAAATGAATTGTTTTTAAAAATATTTCCCTGCTTCATAGTTTATTAAGTAGTTAAGTAAAGGAAGCTAGACTAAACTAATGAAAAAGAAATATATATCCATAATTTCTGGTTTAAGTTAGCTTACTCTTAATTTATATTAAATAGTAAATTCGAAATGTATATCCTGGTAAAACAGTTTCTTATATCTTTAGCTTACTTTAGTTAAGAAATTTATACATTTGGATATGTTGCTCTAAATAGAATAGGAAAGAAAATAAATTGATTCCAACTGTATATCCAGGATTCTAATAAATCTTTCTTACTCTTGTTGATATACTCCCACTCTAAAATATATTATTCTTAATTTGTATAATAGAGTAGTAAAAGAAAACATATGAATCAGGTTCACAATCTGTTCTGTTTTCCACTATATGGTATGTTTTGAATGTAGTACTATATACGAAATATAGACCTCAAAATCATTTTAATATTTTTGTGTTAATGCCACAGTCTTTTGCTTTTATTCACAGTCATGCACATTCTACTGTAGCTTTCTTACTTGTTTATTGAATGCTTGCTTACCTGAGTTCGAAGTTCAAGCAATTACATCTAGCTCATTTTAAATGCTCAATCTTTTTTTTTTTAACTACAAGTGTCGTTTACTTGACGGGAACTTTTTCGCAAACTGCTGTCAACTTATTCAATAACAAAACGTATTGCTTTTGCAGAACAGAACGGAGAACAGAGCAACTGCCAATCGTGCAAATCTCAATAGCAAAATGACGAACAGCAACAAAAAAACAAAAAACTGAAAAAACTTTGCTGCAGGATGCGAGATGCCGCCACAAAACACAGAACACAGAACGCGCAACTGTTGTGCAATCGTGTCAAATATTAAAACATGAAATAAATATTAAACGTGCTGCAGAGTCAGAAACAGAAACAGAAACAACAACAGAAACTGAGAAACTGCCGAGCACAAGAACAAGAAATCAACAACAAGTTTTTTCTTGTTGCACAATAAGTTGCAAAATATTTACAATATTTTTTATTTCTGTTGCAGCAGCAGCAGCAAAACATTGTGAATCAGAAAAGCAACAGCACAAAAAACATAGCTAGAAAAAAAACACTGAAAACGACTGTTAGAAAATATGGCAAGAGATGCAACGATGCGGCAGAGTGTGAGAAATGAGCATAGCAGCAAAACTGTAAACTTATTTTCTTTTCCCTTCGCCTTCTAATGGCCAAAACATAAAATGGCTAACGAAGGAACTGAAATACAACTGTTGGCAGTAAAATAATAAAAAATCATATACTGAATCGTTCACGTAGTCTGTCAAAAGAGAATTTAAATGTTTAAATAATATTTGAAGTATAGATGCAATTTTAATATATAAATTCTGTGCCTATGTTCGATTTAAACTTGAATTCAGTATTTATTTATGTTAACACTTTTTCTTGTGGTTTATTTTATGTCGTTCATTACTGTTTATCTCATTCGATTTTCTTGGCTCGTTTTTCTTAATTAAATTTGCTGCACATAATATAATTTAGAATTTTTGAATATATTCCAAATATAGACTACATTTTTAACCATGAACTCAGTATTTACTTATACCATATTTTGTGTTGGTGATTATAACTTTTATCTAATTTCAGTTTTTATTTTTAAACATTGCTAGTTTTCGTAATTGAATACGCTACAGAAAATTGAGTTTATATTCTTCAAAAATATTTTAAATATACGACATTTTATTAGTTTATTTGTCTAAAAGCAGTTTTCCTTAAATATTCACATTTTATTCCCAATTTAATATGCTGTACTAAACTGTGTTCACATTCTTAAAATATATTTCAAAACTTTCTACAATTTTAAACTAAAATTCAGTATTTGTTTATACCATATTTTGGTTGGTGATTCGAACGTTTATCTAATTTCAGTTTTCTTTTGCTAGTTTTCTTAATTAAATATTCTGTATAAAATTGTGTTTCTATTCTAATAAAAATATGTCAAATATAGACGACATTCAGTATTTATTTGTACCAAATTGTATGCTGTTAATTAAGCTGGCAATATGTAAATTTCATTTTTATTTAAATTTGCTGCACAAAATTGTCTTGGAACTCTCAAAAAATATTTCAAATGTAGAGGAAATTTTAAATATCAATATGAATTTAAAGTCAGTATTTATTTATACCATATTCTGTGCTGCAGATTAGAGCGTTATTCTAATGCCAGTTTTCTTGCTTGAATTGAACATTTTTATTACAGCTCTGCTCGATTTCTACCGCCCATCACTGATTTGTAGTCGAGGTGGAAACTCTTACTTGAGTTGACTTCAGCTTAGATGTCGGATTTAAGTGTTATTGTGGGCAATTTGATACTTTCGATTGAGCAACAACATTTGCTTGTGCGTTCAACTGAAGCGTGCAACAAATACGCAAAAATGGCTGCCACAACACCACATATAAATTGTGTATCTACGAGTGTGTGTGTGTGTGTGCGGTCGCCGTCCTCAAAGTTTTCCAGACGCCTCGAAAACAAGTTGAATATAAATGATGTTGTGTGAACTAAACTCTGAGTAGAAGAGGCATCTACATGCCGGACCTGCTCTGATAAACACCAAAGCTAAAAGAGCTGTCTTGTCTTTCCTTCTCCTTCTCCTTCTCCATCTCCCATCTTTATCTCCTTCTTTGTGTATAGGGTTATTTATTTGTATGCGTGCCAGCTAAGCTGCTGCATATAAAATATCCAATATAAATGGGGCTAGGCAACTTGAACCAATAAAAAATAATGCCCACAAACGCTACAGCATTTATAACATGCTAAAAAACACAGAGCAGAGAGTAAAATCTGAGCAAGAAACAGCTTCAACTATTTGTTGACAATTCTGTGTGCGGCTTTTGCTAATAAAAGTTAATGTGAGATTATTTGCTATAAACGAGAAAAACTGCGTAAACACATAAATAAATGTGGCGCTTTAAAGTCCGATTTTATCCACCACTGCGTATACGTAATATTAATCTGTATGGATTATGCGAGTAATTCACAATTGACATTACAGCCTGTCAAAGTTGATTAGTGAAATGTGTAATCCATGTTTGGAAAGTAGTGTAAAAGCGAGTGAATTGACACAACAGCTGTTTATCGCACATATCACGTATACGCACCTTCGTCACACATTAAAACTACCCTTGTCTGGGCAATGATGTAGTGGCTAACCTTTTGTGCTCATGCAATATAAAGGAGTTAAGCCCTTGCCTTCGACCATTAAATAAATTAAAAGCCAAACAACATCGATTTCAGAGAAGGGAAATAAAAGTAAAATATTGAATTGCCTTCGCACAGACTGCTATTGATTAAAGTTTCGCCTAGACAAAGTGGGCAAAGAAATCTCATTCAAGCAGCCACTCGATAGCTATGCAAATAGTCTTCTGCACCTGCAGTGGAAAGAAAGTTTTATGCTTCGTTTTAGAATTTCATTAGAGAGCGCTCGCGATGCAGACAGCGAGTGACCAAGGTCCATGGTCATCCATCAAGCTGAGTTCGGGTTCGGGGTTCGGGTTCGGGTCGCTGACCAAAAGTCAGAAAGGAGTCCTGCTTGGGGCATGCATTAGCAATAACTCTCATTATGCC
Organism: Drosophila albomicans; assembly: GCF_009650485.2. Taxonomy (NCBI): domain Eukaryota; kingdom Metazoa; phylum Arthropoda; class Insecta; order Diptera; family Drosophilidae; genus Drosophila; species Drosophila albomicans. The sequence continues at coordinate 26,245,071 of NC_047628.2, forward strand.
ACACACTCTCGCAGATTCGTGTTGCTGTTGTTGTTGTTGGCCAGTCTGGCGACCCATTCAATCACGCTATCGCGCCCCAGCATTTCAGCCAATTTGTCGCAAATACGTATGGGGATTTTCAATGAAAGTCCTCGGCAACTTTTCCTTCCTTCCACATACATTTCTGCGCTCTCTCTTTCTCTCTCTCTCGCTGGGAATTGGATTTTGCAGGAGGCGCAACATTATTCGTTGGGCTGCAGCAAAATGGATAAGTGAACTGGGACTCTGGGACAAAACTTCGCTCGCTTTCTATCTCTCTTTCTCTCTTTCGCACTTTTGCCATTGCATTTCGTGATGAATGCGCAAAAGGCAACTCGCAACTAGAGCTTCAACTTCGCTGCAGATTCAGATTCAGAGTCAGCTTCAGCTTCAGCTTCTCTCTGGCGCCAGCTGTTGCCCAGGTGGCCTCGGTTCAGCAGAGTTAGAGTCACACCCATGATGCTTTGCGAGTTAGAGCCAGATTAGCTTTGCTTTTGCCCCAAAAAAAACCCAAAAACCAAAAAAAAAAATCACAAAAACCAAGTGAGAACTTTTTGCGTTGCAGCTGTGTGTGCAAATTTGCAGCTGCAACGTCATACTAAAGTTGAGTGGCATGTGGCAAACACACACACACACACACGCAGACTGAAATCGCTAATCAAGTTTTGCAATTTTTCAAAAATGCATTTTGACTTTGCGCCCTTTCTCTCTCTCTCTGCTTCACCCCAAAAGGCCATCCACAAAAACTGGGTTAGCGTGTAAAACTATTAAAGTTACTCAGCACTTTTCCCCCAAACGCAGCAGCAGCGACTTAATTAAGTTTCTACAAATGCAATCACAGCGCAACAGAATCAGCATCTAAATCGGAATAAGTATCAAAATGCGCCGCAAACTTTATGCCAGCTCATTTCAAGGCTGGCATTTATTAGGCGTATCAAACAATAAGTCCTGATTAAGTATGAACTTCAAGCTTAATAAAAAGAGAGGAAGAGTGAGAGAAAGTTGTTGAGAAACTTGTAAAAATTAAGCAGGAATTTAATAGCTGCTCAGCTATCAATCAAAATGGCTGTCAAAGTGTGACAAAATTTTGACAAAATTAATAATTTAAAACGAATTTACGAAATGATAATGCTAATTATAATTGCTATTAGTATATTCTATAATGTATTGAGCAAGAAATTAAGTACACTTGAGCTGTTTTATAGCTCATTACTGAGAATTTGAATAAGACTTTAACTACACCTCAACCATAATCCATAACTCATTACTAACTAAGTAAATATGAATATTTATAAACGAATTTAATAACCAATAAATTTGATTACTACAAATATTTGGCTGTCTCTCCTTTCTTAGGAATGAAAAAAAACAGAACTTCACCAGTTTGTAATTAGCGTTGGAAATCTTATGTATTTTAAAAGTAATAAGAAGAATTCAATAAGAAATTAACTACACTTTAAATAACCAAAATTTGTCAAAATATGTCTTTCAATTTTTGCTTTAATCTATAGATTTTCCTTGCTTTAATTATAACCTTCAATTTATAAATGCTATCGATTTGCTCTTTAAACTTTCAGCTTATTAAACATGCTTGACTGTTTTCTTTTCTTTTTATCAACCAAATAAATACATTTATAAATATTATAATAATATTATTGATTGAAGAAAAGAAGTATTCTTAAACTTTGTTTGAATATCTCTTTCCTTCTTTGTTAACTGTCTCAAATTTTTAATTCTGAACTGCCATTGATTGAATTTTTACAAATATATGATTGTCTATCTTTTTTGTTGTTGAATATTAACGAGTAGAAACCTTTAATCATTAAATGATAACGATGTAGTATTATCTCTTTCTTCTTTTAAAATATGAACCATCAGAAAACTTGAACTATGAACTGCCATCGATTTACTCTTTACAGATACATGATTGTCTGTCTTTTTTTTGTTGTTGAATATTAACGAGTAGAAACCTTTAAATATTAAATGCTATCGATTTACTCTTTTCTCATTTTAAAATATTAACCATCAGAAATCTTTTATTATTAAATGCTATCGATTTGCTCTTTAAAACTTTCAGTTTATTAAAAATTCTCAGCTGATTCTCCTCATCTCAGCTCAGTTTACTTTCACGCTTTTCGCTTTTTTAAATTAAATTTTCATATTGAGCAAATTCAAATGCTTCGCTTGTCTTTGCCAGCTGAATTCAAATGAATGTATCCGTTTCTCGTTCTCGTTCTCATGCTCAATATCTATGCTGCTGCCACATGCGCCTAAAAGTCTGCAACATATTTGTGTTGTGCTGCACAAACCTCGTATAACGTTTACCTGATGCCTCGCATTCTCATATCTCTACGCTTCTTTCTTTGCTTGGTTCGTCTCTTGCCTTATCTGCGTTTTCTTTCTTTCTTTTTTTGCCAGCACTTAAATGTGTTTGGTTTTTGCTCAACGCAGCAACTGAGGCTGAAGTGTTGTGCTTGCCACGCCCCATTCCCCTGCTCTGCTGCTTTGTTTTCATAAAAAATTTTCCATCGAAATGAGCAGCATGTGTTGTGCCTGGCATCTCTTTTTTTTTGCTCTCTCTGTTTTTTATTTTAAAAACAATTTTATATTTATTTTTTTTTTTTCGGCTACTTGACTTTTGTGTTGCCGGTAAAGTTTGAACTTTTCTTGTTGCTGGCTGAAGCTGGCTTTGTTTTTATTTTTGCTGTTGCTGTTGCTGCTGGCTTTCGCTCTGTTGGCCTTTTACGAAATCAGCCAAAAGTCGTTGAACGTTCAGCCCCGAAAAATGGCGCAAGCCTCGTCGTCCGACATTTATGCGACGTCCCAACCAACAACAACAACAACAACAACAAAAAAATACAGAACACAGTGCCAGCCAGGACACAGGACGAGAAAAGAGAGAGAGAGACGAGACGAGACCAGCAGAGGCAGCTGTCAAATATTAGTTCTTGTTAGTGGTTGTGTGTGTGTGTTGGGGCCACTTGCTGCCAGTGTCTGTATGTGTGTGTGTGTGTGTTGTGACCAACATTGTTGGTCAACACACTGTGTGTTCACCGCCCCTCCCTCTCGCCTCTTCCAGCTTGTCCTTGTCCATTCATGCCGTTATATCCGCAGTCGGCTCTGTTGAAATTTTTTCTGCTCTCTGCTGTTCGCTCTCTTCTTTCTCCCTCTCTTTGCCCGCACTTGTTATAATTGTGTTTGCGTTTTTCAGTTTCTTGCTTGCCTCGTGTCGACTGCCCTTCCTCTTCCCCTCCCTTGGCTGGACACACTCTGGGGCACTCATCACTTGTTCGCAATGTCATAAAATTTTTGCTTGTTCAGCAGCATTCTTCTGTCTACTCGACATTATGCCACGCTCCCTTCTATGTTATAGAGTGGAGAGTGGAGAGAAGAGAGGAGAGTAGAGTGGAGAGTGGAGAGTGTGCACTACACTACACTACACACTCTACACTGTGCTACAGTGTTTGTGCTGTGTCGCTCTTTTGGCTCAACATCTTTGGCATTTGGCTTGCGGTACTTACAACACAGCTGCCCTGCCACGCCCCCCTTCCTTCTACTCCCCTACTCATCGCCATTCACTTTACTAGACGTGGAATGTTTGCTGTAGTTAGCTGCTGCTTCTGCTGGACACATTGTGATAGCCTGTCTCGATTCTGAGCTGTCGATGTCGATGTCGAGATGTCGTTGTCAATGTCGCTGCTGGAGCAACGGAGGTGACATCAAGCTGCCAATCGGCCAATCTGCCAATTCACACACACATTGGAAACCCTCTGCGTTTATATCTGCATCTGCTGCATGGACAGCTTTAAGCAGCATATATTCCGCCAAGCTCTGTTTGCATAATGCAACTAGAACTCAGATGTGAACTAAGTCAACATTGTCGACCTTTAGATTGCACCACTTAATTAAGCTTATCAAACAAAACAGTCAAAGCAACGCGAGACAGTTTAATTTCTAAGTCTTTTTTAATGGAAAATTTGTCTTTATATTATCTTGTCAACTTCAGATTAACTAATTTGAATATTATCTATAAGAAGTTTTGATTTTTTCGTAAACAAACAACAATCCTTTTTGCTATTAGTGAAAACGCAAATTCAATGAAGATTCTAAATAAATTATGATACCTATAAAATAGTTAGTTTTTTAACTAATTAGTAAATACTTTTGTATGTAAAATGAAGTATATTTTTAGTCTATAAAATGTACATAAATTATAAGTTCTTATAGTTTACTTCTAGTCATTCCATTTCGCTTATACCTTCAACTTAATAATTACGCCCGCTATCCATAGAGATTGTTTTGGCTAACAATCTGTAATATTTTGGTACGAAGCAGTATATTTTAAATGTACTACTACAATAATATACCAAATATGTATATAAGAGTTGCTTTGACTGACAATCTGGTATATTTCAGTACACTATTTGAAATAACTTTTATGCTATACTTTATCAATATATCAAATATAGACTTTGGTAAGCTTTGGTATTTTAGCGGTATATTAATTCGGTATATTTTAAAATCAATACCGCACTATTTTGTTTCTTTATTTCTTTTATTTCGTTATCAAAAAATGAGAAAATATACTGTAAAATCTAAATAAAATTTGTACTCTAACTTCTTATTAAATATTGCCAAAAACTTTCCCATCATTTACTTTCTATTATTTCTTCTGCTCGAGACAATTTCTAGACTACAAAATGCATGTGACAAATTGAACTTTAGCATTTGCTATTAATTGAATGCTACATTGCCATTTTCAAAGCCTCATAAAAATTGTATTACGACCTAACGAACTTGATTGCGTCTCGAAAACAAACTTTACAATTTGTATTATTCATGTGGAAAGCGTTTTGGCAGCATTCAATTTAGCTAACATGTCGTTTGGTTTAATAAAGCATATATGTGATATAAATATTTGACACAAGTGACCTTAAAACTTCCACAAGCATTGCAAAAATGTCAATAATAACAACCGCAAAACAACTTCGAAGGTTGAGAGCAAAAGGAGAGAGAAGTAAGATATATAAAGAAGAAGAAGAAAGAGAACACATCTGTGAGGATTGGTCAGTGCATACTTAATACACATTTCATTAGTCATTTGTCCGCATGGATCTCATACTTTGTGTGTGTGTGTGTGCTCAAACAAATAACTTAATGAACCAAACACACACAGAGGCAAAGTGGCCCTCAAACTCCAGAGACAAGCCCACATCAAACAGTTAGTGTTATGTTAACCCTTTTTTTTGGACAGTGAACAGAGCAACGAAAAAATACACACAAAAAAAAAACACCCTTGTCATGGGCGCTTTAATCAGCAAATGGAAAAATACATGAAAAGGGGGCACAAAAGTACAGAAATAAATGCTGCATAATTTCGGTTGAAAGAGAAAAAAAACAAAATGTATGCAACCCAAGCCATCAAATTTAACAATTCCTTTTGCTGGTGAGTGAATGTCCTTCGCTTATCAGCGTCGCAGCAGAAGCAGCAGCAGCAGAAATATATATAATATTTTCGCCCTTGTCTGTTGTCGCTTAAAAATCTAATTTGAAATAAATGAACTAAATATGCTTAACACGCGCAGCGCACACCCACACATACACACACACAGAAGCAGTTCCCTTGTCTCTTGCAATTGTTGTAGGACGAGTCCTGTGAGCTTCCTTCCTGCTGCTGTTGCTGCTGCTCGCATATGAAATAACTTTTGGTTAGGTTTTCACTTTTTGCGCAATTCAGCCAGCGAGACAATTGTTGCCGCAAACTCAACCCCAACACAACACACACACCCGCACACACACAAAGCTAAAGTGTTTTGCTGAATTGTATGGCCAGGCTGATGAGCATGTTGAGGATTTTTAGGGCGTGCGCGTGTCTCGGCTCCAAGTGGCCAACATTAAGCGCAGCCAAGCGAGAGGAGAGAGTGGAGTGGAGAGTGGAGAATGTGTGGAGTGGAGAGACAGTGCAGACATACAAGAACGCCCACTTTGGGTGCGCTGGGCCGCAGGGCCACATAAGCGCATTTGCATGGAATTTTAATAAGGCAACACAAAAATATACTATATGAAATGTTCTTCGCTTTCTTTTTTATTTGGCAGCCATGTTTATTTCTTTCTTTCTTTCTTTCTGTGTGAGCGGCAACAATAAGTGAAATATGAATACTGATGACAGACCATCATCATAGACAGACAATCAAAGAAATGTAACCATTCATGCTTAAAGATAAGTGCTTTAAAAATGCGCAACGCTGATTTACGCCAACAGCGGAAAGAACATTGTAAAATAATACCGAAAAATATTGATTCCCATTTTAAAACTTAAAGTGTTCAATTCTGCACAAGTGTGCTCGACTGTGAGATACTCTGCTACCCATTTTCAATAAACCATATTCTAAAAAAAAATACCGATTACAATAAAAAAAACGTACCGATTACAATAGTAGGTATATCGATAATGTACTACATTCAAAATTATATTCTACATATATGAATGTATACCGAGAATATACCACAAAAATACCATTGGCTATATTTGGTATTTCAATATTGTACTGAATTCAAAATCGAATTCTACAAATATGCCACAACAGAACTAAAACACACCGCTGGCTATATTTGGTATATATACAATATTCCAATATACCACAGATTGCAAAAAATACCAGATTTGTCAGTCGAAGAAACAAAGATCTGATTGAAGTACAGAATTTTTGAATAATAAATGTATTTCTTAAATAACTTCCACAAGTTTTATCCAAACTTTCAGAAAATATGATCTAGTTCTATCTTTAAAATTACACTTGATATTCTATGCTAAGACAAGTGCTATTCAGTGGAAATAAGATTGCAAAATAATGCCAAAAAATATCGATACCCATTTTATAACTTAAAGTCAGCAATTTAAAAACAAGACAAAGCCATTAATTGGCCATAAATTAAAGTTAATGTGCTGCTGTTCAGCCCAATAAAAGCAAACTTAATGCCAATAATGTTCACAGAATGAAACTACATACAGCTTAGCTGAAACTAACTCCGATAAAGGCCATAAAAACCAAGAAGCAGCAATACGAGTAGTAAATCAGCAATATTTAAAGCGATTCAAGCGCTATAACACTTGATGCTAATTTATTGCACACCCATGAATACACTCACATACACTCACTCACAGATTGTCACGCTCAAGGCTTTAAAGAATTTTTCATACAATTTTTTTGCAGAGCGTAAAAACAAAACAGAACTGAACCTGATTACCAAATGAAAGCACAACAACAACAACAATAGCGTCAACTGAACAAATATTCAGTCATTGTACAAAAAGAAGCAGGTTACGAAGGGAGGGAGGGAGGTAGGGAGTGAGTAGGGAGAGGACCAGCAAAAAAACGTGTTGACAATGGCCAATGGCGAATGGTTTTTCAGCTGGCAAATATTTTCGGTAACAACGTCAGAGAGATGTCAATTGTTTTTTGGCCAGCCATACCCTGGCTTTGTAAATATGCCGAAAGCACCGCAATGAAGTTGTCCTCTGACAGTCAGAGACAGCTACGACAGCTAAAGACTATTTACAATGCAATGAAAAAAAAAGAGTAGAAGGGATTTCAATTGTAAGTAAACAGTGAGCTAAATATTTTTATATAGGTATTGATTATGTCAAAATTGAGGTCATTGAAAACATTTCGTATAGGACAAAAATCTAAAAGATTACAATTAAGATTTGCATTTTTATGACCAAAACTGTTTAATAGAAAATTAAAAAAATAAATTGCTGAAGAATACAAAAAAGTTTAAAAGATTATATTTTGATTTGTTAAATCTTTAATAAAAAAAATCTTGTTTTCATCATCAGATCTGTATTTTTAATAAAGCTCTAGAATGCATTTTTCATATAAATTTTAAAGTATCCAAATACTTATATAAATATACAATATGTAAAAAGTTCATTCTGGAACTTAGTCAAAGAGATTAGAATTAAGACAACTAAAAAGATGCTGTAGAACAACTATTAGAACAACGTAATGATCGTTAACTCAATGTCATATTTAATTAAGTTTTCTAATTTATACATCTTAAAGATTATATTTTAATTTGTTAAGTCTGACATCTTGACTCACGACTCTTATACAAATTTGATTCAATTTTTAAGTAGTTAACTATTAAAGGGTTAACAAATTTTGAGACTAATAATAACTGCTTTTAAAACAACGAATCGATTTGTATTCCTTTAATGTCATTATTAATATTTATAGTTAAATAGAGATTTCATAAAATTTTTGCTAAATCTTTAATCGACCAGTAGATAGTATATCTAAGTCCATCACACTCATCTAATTCTAAGGGCGTTGCCTTTTGTTGTTTTGCAATTTGGTCAAAAACATAAAACGGAACGCGACAAGGGCACAAAACACAACGAAATGTTGATGCAGGCGCCACCATATAGGTTCTTCCTCTGTCCTTCTCTCTCTCTTTCTCTGTCTCTCTTTACAGTTATTTTCACGTATTTAGGCTCAATACAAAAGGGCAGAGCTTGTTACATTTCCGGCCTGTAGAGAAAGATAGAGAGAGAGAGCTGATTCTGTTCTGTTCAACAGGCACCACAAAAGCCACTCCACACACACACACACAAAAGCCTCGCATGAATATCTGTCATGAGCTTGGTTTGTCGTCTATCTCTGCCTCTGACCTGTGAATCACCTTGCTTACTGACCACAACTAAGTTCACTCTTTTCCCTCCTCTCTCTCTCTCTCTCTCTCTTAGGCATTTTGCAAGTTGTCAGCAATGTTACCCAAAAAAAAAAAAGAGGCCATAGATTAAGCGCCCAGTACCCAACTCCAGCCACATGCAACTAATAGTTTTTCATTCATATTTATACAAAGTTCTCTCTCTGGCATTTCGCATACACAGGGTCATCAGCTTTTGTCTGCAATATTTCAAAATAATTTCCAGCCAACTCTGTGTCTCCTTCTCTCTCTCTCTCTTTCTGTGCCATAAATTGCACAAAACGGAAATGCTAGCAGAACAAAGTCAGCCGCAATGACAACAGCAGCAGAAGAAGAAGAACAGAACAGAACAGAACATTCAGTCAGTCAGTCAGTCGAGTGGCTGAAGTGGACATAAAGCAGTTGGAACATCAGCCGTAATAACCCCGATCTCCCTCTTTTTGTGGCTCTCTACTCATAATTCCCCAAAAACTTTATTGACGACCATTCACAGAGGCTTTGCCTCTCCATTGTGGCCTGACTTGTTGAGGCTATCATTCTTCGTTCTCGTTCTCCTTCTGAGTGTGTTTACTGTACTATATATTTTCGAGTTGTTTTTCTGGCACTTTAATTGCAGTATGCAATGCTTGATATTGCTCAGCATAAGTTAATCTGCATTCAGCAAGTGCAAATTACATTTACTAGAAGGGAAAGTTTGAAATTCGACACTATTTAGTATTAAAAAGTACTACACATAGTTGTTACTAATTCCATTATTCTATTTTATTAACTTTTCAATGTTTCACTTTAAAATCCTTTGCTTAGAAAGTATAAAATTCTTTTCATTAAAAGATTATTTATGGCAAATTGTTTTTTTAAACAATTTAGTATTAAAAAATACTAAAATTATTATGTACTATATGCAAACTAGTTATGTATTTATTATTTTTATTAACTTTACAGCCAATTCACAGCTGACACTTTAAAAACTGTTTTCATACTTTGTCATACTTTACTTGAACCCAAATACATATTTGTGTTACACAATTTAGTATGCAAAAATACTAAAAAATATAATTAAATATATGAAAACTTGTTTTCTATTTTTCTATATTGTCAGACAACTTGGAAACTTGAATTTCTTTTCATTAAGAAAGATTGTTTTAACTTACTTCATCACAAATATTTTGGCTACACAATTTAGTATTAAAAAATACTAAAAATATGATTTACATTTTGCATTTTTCTATTTGATTAACTTTGCAATATTGTCAGCCAATTTACAGCTGACACTTTACAAAACTATTGCCACATAATCAACATTTTTCGCCTGCACGTAAATATTTCAATTTTGTTATCTCATCGAAGTGTTGATGCATTTCAATGAAGTTTTTTTTTATGTTGAAAATGCAAATATTTATTTAATATCAAAATGCAAACACATTAAAGGCAGCTGCTGAAATGCAACTCAAAGATATTTTGCTATGCAAGTTATTTTGTGAGCTCAATTAAAAAATTGACTAGCTTTTGCATTCTTACGCAAATTGAATAGTTTATCAATCATGCTCAAGAGAGAAGAAACTCACATACCTTTAACACTCTAGAATAAATACCAAATGAAAAAGCAGCAAAACATTTACAAGAGTTACAAATTTCCAATGCTGCAACATTTCTGTGGCTTTGCCGTGTGCAGACAAAAGGCGAAAGGCATTTCCAATATCCAACATAGCCATCAATTATATGCAAGCAAATGTATCTTTTGCTTTTTATTTCTTTCAAGAATTTAAAGCACAGTTTGACAAATATTATTTTTTTCTAGTTTGCTAGTTTGCAACAGCTGTGCAAACATTTGGCAAACATTTTGCCGTACACTCGTGTACGAATTTCTGACACAATAAAAATAAATTCTAGCTGCACAGTCATCGCAATTAAAAGTTAGTAGACCCTTGAATTTTCTGATTTGCATTTGCAATTCCCAAATAAAATCTAAATTCGTTTCACTGCTGCAACAATTGCCATTGCATGGAATTCACAAAAAAAAGGAATATCAAATAAAATGTTTGTTACGAAACCAAATGGAAATTCAGATTTCATTCAAGGTATTATTTTGGCACAATCTGATAATATTAGCTGTTAATTACAAGCAAAAATCAACATTCAACACAAAACAAAACAAAAGAAATGAAAGCCCAACAACACAACTGCAAGATAAGAAAGTAATAAATTTTGTTGAGCAGAGAATTTCAAATAAATTTTGTTGCATACTTTTAGGAAACCAGACTCTAAGGTGTCATCTATTACTCTAACCATTTTATAGCTTAATCGATTTCAATGACAGCCCATAACTCTTTCAAATAAATGTAATGATTATAGAAATAAATATATTTAAGCCAAAAGACTGCCGATCTGAGAATGTGAATGAATGAGTGAGAATTCGCTTCCAATATTCCGAAAATATACCAATTTAATATACCCCAAAAATATAAAAATACTGAAGGCTATATTTTGTACATCAATATAGTACTATGTTCAAAATCGAGGTCGGATATGCAAACTGTATTTTAAAAATATACCAAAAAAATACTAAAATATACTGTATGCGAATTTGCTCGATTCTGAGATATCCGCTTTCCATTTTCAATAAAACCATATTCCGAAAACATACCAAATTAATATACCGCAAATATACTAAATACACTGACAGTTATATTTGGTATATCGATATAGCACTATGTTCAAAATCGAGGTCGGAGATGCAAACTATATTTTAAAAATATACCAAAAAATACTAAAATACACTGTATGCGAATGTGCTCGATTCTGAGATATCTGCTTTCCATTTTCAATAAAAACATATTTCGAAAATATACCAAATGTATATAGCGCAAAAATACAAAAATATACTGAGGGCTATATTTGGTATATAGCTATAGTACTACACTCGGAGATTTGATTTATATTTTACAAATGTACCAAATTGATAAACCGAAAAAATACTAACATATACTGCAGTTAATATTTGGCATAAATGTATAATACCTTCCTAACCAATTGGTAGCCCTTTTATAAACACTAATAAATAATAACATACATAAAATTTAAAAGAATTCAATTTTAACTACCAAGTTTTACTATATAGCGTTAACTCTGCTATTTTAATGAATAACCATTTAACAAACAACTCAACTATTTCAGTGCACATATTGCTTTGATTTTCAATTGCCACTTCAACTGCTGTTTTGCTGCCATTTTCTTTGCCAGCTTCCACTTTAATCGCTACCTTTTGCTACCACTATTATTCAACTGGTTTCAGTTGCTCACGTTACCAGTAATGCGGTCATTAATTATTAATGAAGCACATGCCACATCGTGTGTGTGTGTGAGTGTGTGTGAGCACTTCAGGCACAATTAAAGCTGCTTCAGATTTCTTCTTTGCCACAATTGAAAGCCGAATTTCCTAATTGACAGCGCGTTAACTTAAGTCTCTCAATATCAAAGTGTAATTGAAGCAGACTTGTAAAGCGCCAACTAACATTAAGTGGCTTGCAATTAAGTATAATATTTTTAAATGAAATTATAAAATAAGAAAAGATACAGCCGAATTTGCAATTGTGACATGTAATAGAAAAAAAGATGAAGAGGCAGCGTTTGTTGCCCCCGAAAAAAACAATTGGTTGGATTGTTGCAGCTGCTGTTGCCGATGTCATGCAAAAACTCAATAAATTTTGTGCAAACGATTTATCATGAGGTTGATTACGAAAATGCAGACACACACACACACACACACATAGGACATAAGACTCTCTCGCTCACTCGCTGGTTGCATGCATAAAATAATATAGGAATATTATAATAGACATGGCATACAAAAGCGCCATTGCCATTTTTCACATGTCAGCGCATTGATTTGCAGTTGTTACACAAAATGGCGTCACGGGCCAGCACGGGGTACCGTTAGTAACCCACTAATGGATTGTTGCCAGTCATTGTACGTATACTTAATGGATGCTTTTGGGATCACTCGGGATGAAACGCCTCTCTCGCCTCTCTTTATGAGTTAACCTCAACCTCAACCTCAACTCGAACTCGGCATCGAAAAGGTTACAACAGAATTAACATAAATTGTGGCGTGAAAATTGACAACAGCGCGTTCGATATGAATTTCAAATGAGAGCGGGAAGATGGAGGGGGGAGGAGAATTTTGAAGTTTTGTGCTTCCATCTTAAATGAAGCCATTAACAGCAACAGCACGTGAATGCCATCGTCGTTGTCGTGATAACAATTTGAATATAAATTAATTTATTAATATTTTATAATCAAGTTGTGTGATGCTACAATTCGAATCGCATTGCATCGACTTCGACTTCGAGTCGTGATTTGCATATTTAGTTGAGCAGAAATTGATGGAAGCATTTGGCACAATCTCCGGCTGTATTATTAACTGCATATTGTCAAGAGTGCGAGAGCGAATGAAACTCGGCAATGTTCTTTGAAATTTAATTTACTGTGTGCAGCAGCAGCAGACACACATTTCCTTTTACCTCACTTTTGGCCAGTCAGACAGACATTCCGACAGCTGTCGGCCATGTTAAGTGTAAGCCATGGCAAGTAAATTAATTAACTTTATTGTCCGCATGATTCAGAGACGCTTCACAGTTTAATTTGATTAAAGAGCTAACAGCATTTTATACATTTCATTATCAATTTGATAAGAGCATTTATCATTTTTCGGCTGTCACAAGCTTCAGCTTCCTTCCGCCTCGAGCGAACTCGAACAGCAAAAAAGACTTTCCTTGCATATGCTTTTGCAATTCATAATTTAATAGTCTTTTGGCTAATGGACTGATGCACGATGCTCGAGGAGTTGGCTTAAAATAATAACTGATTGTCTATCAATGTGTATAACTAAGTTCAATTAAGAAATGCAACCAACAGAAAACAGAACACACATTGCGTATACGCAATGTCTATCAATTTGCAGTATTATTAAGCCGTTTTTAATGCACGAAGAGTATATATAAATTAATGAATGGATGATAATGTTTATCTGGTTTTCATTATCGCAGTTAATGCTGATTTCGCACCCACTTAATTGGATGTAAATACTTAGTATACAAACGACAAAAGAGTATATTGTATATACTGAATACGTATATAGACTGCATGGAAATGCATTTTCGAAAGCTTCGTGCAGCTATCTCATTTGTATGCACATAAATTGCATTACGAATTGACGCTTTTGCAAAACGCAAGAAAAAAAACTAAGGATAAAACGAAAATGTCGCACAAAATAAAATAAATTAAAAAACGCGCGAGAGTGCAAAGCGAACAAAAAATTCGCTGAGCAACGCGTGTCCTTGCCACAGCTCCTGTCGCAGCAAATAATAACAAAAGGTACACGAACAAAAATTAAATAAAAAATGCACTACCCCAGAGCACCTGAAGCTAACTCGTCCTGATTTTGATGTTGGTAAATTTTTGTGCATTTATCATTTTGGCCATCTGCCCACTCTCATTCTCAGGCATCTCTACCATTTGATTTACTCTATCCGCCACGTTTTTTCCTTCAGTTTCTTTCTTTCGTTTCCATTCTGCTGTCGTACACTTCCCGCTTGATTTTCACGAATTATGTTTATTGCTGCATACAGAGAGAGACTGAGAGCGAAAGAAGTCTGGGATAAGAAAAGAAACGAATGCAAGGGAAGGCGACGTCGACGCCGGAAAATTGAAAAATGCTCCAAGTTCACTTGGCAAACAAACAGAACAGCAGCAGCAGCAGCAAGAGGAATTGTCGATACGTTTGCGAAAACAGAGCAGAACATCCAATTGATGATGAATTGATTTATGTTTGCGTATTCTCTTCGTCACACTTTGCAACACCTTCTCTTCACAACCACTTCCATTCTCCTTCTCATTCCCATTCTCATTTCCATTTTTGCATTGCAAACTTTCATTTCTTCTACCTATTTTTCTATTTCGCTTTTTTCTACTTTATTCAATTTTACCTGCAGCTCCCCTGATTGCATGCTGCATTTCAACGCGCTGAGAATTATTTGGAAATTGATTCGCTCTTAAATAAGCCAAAAACTCGGAACGCTCAGCTTTCTGCTGAACTACGCAAAAAGTTGTAAGGTTGCGAGTCGAGTTTCTTTGCTCTGGCTTAAGAATCAAATTTGATTAATCCCTAATTGGTTCTAAAGTTTCTAAACGTGCAAATTGCATCAACCAATTAGTCGACAACTGACCAGAGAGAAAGAGAGAGAGCGAGAAATCCCTCACTTTTTTTTTAATTCCATTCTGGGGAATGCTGTTTACGTCAAAGCTCGAAATATTTTATTTCCCAAACAACGCCGGTTACATATAAAAATCTAATACGTAAACATTGTAAAATTTTCAGTAATGAATGCTAAATACTCTACAAGTTTTATATCAGAAAATTTTGTAATGCTTCAAAGGGTTGCATTAACAGAGTTTTAAAATATTATATAAATATTTCCTAACTAAATGGCATACAGAATATATTGAATGAGAGTGAGAGTTTTGAAAATTGTATAAGAATTGTCATAATAAATCTCTGTACCTTCAATTTAATGTTATAGATATATGTAAAACAAAATCGTTGTTAAGTATTTGATTTGTAAACGGATATTGACAATCAAATAATAATCAAATAGACAATATTGACTAAGAACAGAGAATATTGAAATATTATATTTATATTGTCTAAATAGGTGTCAAAATTATGTGAATTGAACAATTTGAAAATATAAAATTAACCTTGAATAGAATACATAAAATTGAGTAATAGCAAACTTTCAAAGTTGATTGAACTGCTTTAAATACTTCTCATAATTATATTAATACTATTAGCACTTTTATATTTTAAAAAGTTCTATAAATATTTCCTTCATAACAAGACTGATTAAAAATCTATAACACCTTCCATAAAAGGTTCAGCAAGAAAGCAAACAAACTCATAGGAAATCATTTAACTAATGAATTGCTATCGGGCTGCTGGCAATAATACTTATGACAGAAGTTAAGCAGAGAGAATACTATGAACCGATGATGTAAAAAGTATGTTTTGAATTCCAGCTTAAAGCCAGCACGTTGCATTGACAAGTGCAAAGACTAACTAAGAACTTATGCAAATTTATTTTACGCAGCGCAACGTGTGGCGAGTTGTTAATTGAAAATGTTTATAGCGCAGAGAACAAGTTTGAATTCTGAAGAAAACGTCGGCCAGACTAAGTTGATTGCCCCGGCTTGGCTTGGCTTGATTGAAAGCCAGTTTTAATTCAGGTAATTTTGTTGTTATATTATTGAATTGAATGCAAAACGTCATTAAACGGCGAAGCTTATCGTTAGCCGCGGTGTTTTCCCAACCTGCCGAAGTGCATGGGAAATTCTAGTTGTAATCTGTAATCCGTTCAGTGTGCGCTCTGAGGGTAATTCCCTATGATAATAGTTGCACTTGATAGGCGATGCTTGTAAGTCGACGTCGTCTATCGTATAAAAGCATCGAGCACTCAACTCAAAGGCATCAGTTCAACTGCAACAGTTCTACAAATCAATCTATAATCAAAACCAACAAACCAAACACCCAAGCAAAATGAAATTCCTATCGGTTGCTTTCCTGCTCGGTCTCTTGGCTCTGGCCAGTGGTGAGTCTCAACTACGCTCTGGATTTTAACTCAAGGAATAGCTCACTAAACTTTACATATTTCTCTCTCTTCCTTGACAGCCACTCCTCTGAATCCTGGCAATGTGATCATCAACGGTGATTGCCGAGTCTGCAACGTCCACGGTGGCAAATAAAAGATGCAAATATTATATTCAACTATACAACTAACTAGAAAGGAATACTACCTACACCAATATGTTCAAGATCAACGATATATAACATGTACATACTATTTTGACTAACAATTTGATTGATTAAACAATAAAAACTCATCATGTAATTTATACTGCAGCCCAAAAATCGAATTCTTCTATAACTATATCTCTTTCTTTTTATTCCCACTTTAAGATGAAGCTGATCTTACTAAGTAAAAGTATTTTATTTAGTATTCATACAGGCAACTTAAAGCGCATCTGCTCATCTATAAATAGCAACAAAGCTGCTGTTGAAAATGACTAACTTGCAGCTAATCAATCAATAGACAAACAATCTATTGATCAAGTTTCAAACCAGCTACAAATTGTACTGCGACTGATCTTAGAGTCTACTGATAATGCTGAGAAGAGAGCATTTGAATAACAAGTGAGGAATTCTATAATAAGCATTGTTAGCAGAGAGAACTTGAGAAGACTTTGTAGCTTATACGAATAGCTTAACAGACAAAGGCAGCCTTGACATTTGATTGATAATCTGCGATGCTATAACTGCAAATAATATAAATTAAAGGGGCGAATTGTTGCCCTGCAAATTAATTGACTCAGACAACTATTTCATAGAAAATTTTAATAATAATTAAAAAGTGATGCTGCATGTAACATGTTAAATGCTTTGGAAATTGACTCAAATACTAATGTACAATTATGGAAAATTATAAATAAAGAATGAAATTTGTAAGAGTATAACTCAGAGTAGAATAATTCGATTCCTAAATAGTGCAATTCTTTCCTCTAAAAGAAGGAATGACATTTTAGAATCATAATAACTCAGAGTAGAATAGTTCGACAGCTTATATATTATATTCTTCTTTCTTTGCAAATTCATTCACTAAGATAAAAAGCAACTAGAATATTTTAATAGAATGAATGAAATTTGAGGAGAAAAATAACTCAGAATATAATAATTCGACTGCCAAATAGTTAAACTTCTCTATAAACCAAAATTCACACTCTGCTGCTCTTTTCTGTATTTCTCAATGTAGTTTGCTAAATGAGTATTGACATTTGGAACTATATTCGGCATAAAAGTGAATACTTGTTCTCTTAATAAATGCATTAAGCTCTGTGCTCTTGTGCATAACTCGCAGATATTATTAACAAGTTTAATTGAAAATATGCGCTGTCATTTTCGGCCATAACTGACAAGTGAAATACGTTTGCAATAATCGATATGAAAATGCAATATGAATGCTACTTGATTTGTCTGGCACTTTAAATAGAATTGTTCCCCGCCACGAAAATGCAATTTTATTGTCTGGATTATAATACATAATGTGCACTTATTATGTCACAGACAAAACTACGCAACATGCGAGAGTCATTTATGACAATTTTTACCATTCATTTCATTTGCGTTGATTTATTAGCCTTTTTTGGCTGGCTTAATGTTGTCTCTTTCCTCTGCACCTTTTCAAACAGCGACACATTTTAAATATTCCGTTTTAAATATATATAATATTAATTATATATGTATTGCATATTGTGTGGCACAAAAAATTTAATTTCATTATGTGTGCACACAGAATTCCAACTTATTTAAGTGCATATAAATCTTAATTTATTTTTGCGGTGGCGACAAATTTATTTACAAATGCGTAATGAAATCAAAAAGGCTGCCGCCAATACTTGTGAAATGAAATGAATGCATTATGTTGAAAATTCGAGTGCATATTTGCAAAAATTTAAATACCTTTTAGTTGTAATCAATAGTAATTGAACAATTGTATTTACCTGCAACGAGAAAAAGAGTAGAATTTTTGTTAGTTTTATAATATTTCTAGTAAATCATTTGTCATTGAACTTAAGTTTCCTTTTGCCTTTGTGCCAGCCACAGCGTGAAACCGCAAAAGGGTTTTGTGCCAAAAAAAAACGAGAAGAGAAGAGAAGCGAAGCAAGTTGGATGAGCAGCCATCCATTGCAAATGCCAAGTTGGAAATCCCGAAAATTTCAATACCAAAAGAAGCCCAATGCGCATAATTTTGCTGCGGCTGTCGTCGCAGTCGTTGCTGCAGCCCCCTCTAGCGGGCAGGAGCGGAAGCTACCTACTACTGCGATTGCATTTCATTTTTAGTTGTGCAAAGAAAGCAGTGCAAAAAAAAAAATGCAAAGCAAATGGCTGCAAACAAAATGGCGGCAGGCACAGCAGGCTGGCTGCCAAAATGTTCAAAGAACGAGAGAGAGCGAAAGAGAGAGGGAGATAGAGAAGTAAGAGAAAGAGACGGATAGCGAGAGCATGGCATAAATTTCATTTTAGCCACGTCGCTTGTCCATTTCTCTGCTGCATTTCACGTTGTGCTTTATCGCGTAATCTCGACAGCGCGTTGGCAACTCTGGCTTGCCCATTTTTTATGGCCCGATGATGATGTTAATGATGAACGTACAACGCAACGGATGCTGCAAGAGATGTGCGAACTGTGCGAACTGCTGTTGCTACTGCTGATGCTGTTGCTGTGGCAGCTTTGATGGTGCATGCAATTTACGCTGCAATTGTTTATGTGACGATGACGATGACGATGACGATGAGGATGAGGTCGACGTCGGTCAAAGGACGCTGTAAAAAGGTCCCAAAAGCAGTTTGTAAGCAAATTTTTGGTGCACTAATTACAGCGTATGCGAAAATGCTTTAATGCTCCTTCTTTCCAGCTCTCTTCCCTCTTTAGTTCCGTTACCAACTACCCATAGAGGAGAAGGGTATTATAACTTTGTGCTTGAAGGAAATGTATTTAACATATGGCATATTTTGAATGTTGTACTGTATGAATATTCCTAAAAAAAAAAGCCCTCGGTATACATTTGGTATTTTGCGGTATATTATTTTGGTATATTTTAAAATTAGTACTGCACTATTCTGCTATATTTTTCATCATTGTCAATAGCTGAGACATTCGATTTGCCCATGGTGACAATTCGGTATATTTTGTGATCTGTGGTACATTTTGTATAAAGTAAAATACCTATATACCGAATATAGTATTTGGCATATCTTAGTATTTTTGTGGTTTAATCTTGGTATATTTAAAGAATAAGATTTTGATTGAAAATAAGCGGGTATCTCACAGTCGAGTTTACTTGACTGTTGTTTACTGTTTTTTGTTGCACGCGCCGGAAATGCTGCCAAAGGCAGCTGCAGACAAAAGGCATTTATGCACTCTCTCTCTCTCTCTCTCTCTCTCTCTCTCTCTCTTTCCCGCTGTCTCTGTCCATTATTGTTGTCTCTTTTAAATGGCGGCGCGTCGCCATTTTGTGTTTAGAATTACAATGGCGCACGGCGAAAGCGTCTCTGCGTTTTGCGGCAGCTTTGACGTTGACGCTCGAGAATCGCTTAGTGCCTGCATATGCTTGACTCTTTTACCCAACTCTCTCTCTCTGCTTTTGCTTTTTGTATTCCCCATTGCCTCGTTGTCTGTTTTGTGCACTTCCGCTTTTGCCTGTCGCGCAGACACACACACACACACATACACAGAGACAGACAAAGTTATTCACACACACAGCGCCATAAAGTATGCAATAACATTTTATTGTAACAACTCGTTAAACGTAACAAAACAAAGCAAGAAAAAAGAAAGAAAGGCAAGCGAAGAAGAAAGAGAAAGAGGCATAAAGTTACTCACACTTTTTTGCCCACTGTTAAGCCTCAACCTCAATCCTTCGGGCCTTTTGCCTCGCATTTTCATTTCTTGTCCCTGTTTAGCATAAAATTTACTGCACCACGAACATTTGACGTTTACGTTTGCCGTCTGCCCGTAAATCCTACTAATCAAATTTATTACCCAGACACACACACATGAGAGAAGAAGAGAGAGAAGGAGAGAGAGAGTGGAAGGGAGAAAGGTAACCACAAGCTCATTTCACAGCAGGTAAGGCAACTGACAAGCTCTGGCCGCTTTTCCAGCCAGCGGGCAAACCTGGACAGAGAGAGAGAGAGAGAGAGAGAGAGAGAGAGAGAGAGGGAGAGAGACGGACGAACGGACAGCTGGCCACTTCAAATGCCTCAGCAATATGCATATTAAATTTAATTAGAGCGACGGTAAACATAAATTCAGCCACTGGAGTACAGCAACAACAACAACAATAAGTACAACGTTCGTTTCGTTCATTGCCCGGCAAAATGCAACAACAGCAACAGCAGCAGCAAGAAGAACAAGAGCGAACAAAAGGAGAACAAGCAGCAGCAACTACAGCAAAGAATAAGAAGAGCTACAGCAGCAGCAGCAGCAGAGTCTGGCACCTTTTCATTTTATACAACTAACAGATTGTGTCCTACTCCAGCTGCTGCTCTTGCTCCTGCTCCTGCTCCTATTTCACCTTTTTGCTGCCAGAAGCAATTTTTAGCCAAGCGCCAAAGCATTTGCCTTTTGGCTTCAAGAGGCGCCCTGAAGTGTTCAACTGGACTTGAGATGGGTTATTTTAGGTTGCGAGTTATGAGTTACTATTCAAAAATTTAAGGCATATATTCTTTATATACCCTGTTGGTGGAAAGAAGGGTTCATTAGCTGCAGAGTATTGTGAGAACGTAAAGAAGCGCTCAGTACATTAAAAAGAGTTATAATCACTATTAACTTATGGTTTTGTATTACAAATTAGATTATTCAGAAAGCAAAGAAATGCTCAACACATTTAGAAGAGTTAGTATACTGCAAAAATACTAAAGTATACCACAAAGGTTATATTTGGTATATTGATATATACTATAAATGAAAGTAAAACAGTGCGGTATTAATATTAAAATATACCGAATTAATATACCGCAAAAATACTAAAAATATACCAAATGTTATATTTGGTATATTGATATAGTGCTTCATTCGTAATATACCATTAATGGAAGCATAACTGTGCGGTATTAATATTCAAATATACCGAATTAATATACCGCACAAATACTAAAAATATACCGAATGTTATATTTGGTATATTGATATAGTGTAACATTCGAAATATTCCATACATGAAATAAATATATCAAATTAATATACCGCACAAATACTAAAAAAATACCAAA
Source organism: Drosophila albomicans (assembly GCF_009650485.2). NCBI lineage: Eukaryota > Metazoa > Arthropoda > Insecta > Diptera > Drosophilidae > Drosophila > Drosophila albomicans. The sequence goes on from NC_047628.2 coordinate 26,266,681, forward strand.
TGCTATATTTGGTATATTGATATAGTACTACATTTCAAATATACCATAAAAAGCAAAACAAAGTAGTATTAATTTTACCGCAATAATACTAAAATATACCAAAGACTGTATTTGATATATTGATATAGTACTACATAAAGTGAATAATATACCAGACAGAATTAACTTGCTTGCAGTTTTAAATTATTGCATATTGCCCTCACTATTGAATTATCTACTTATCGAGCTTTGCACCTAATAAAAATAATCCTCTGCCCTAGTTTATTTAATTTCAATAGCTTACAGTCTCTTCTCTCCCACTTTGGCTTATCCTATTAGAGCTCATTGCAGTGCATCTCCTCTATTCAGTGTTGAAGTGTGTACTCCAGTTGATTTGATTTAAGTAATTTGAATAACTTTTTAATTTAGTTGAAGTTTGCTTGCTTTCCTTGACCAGCTGCAGATTGTTATGACACCTAAGAAAGCTGTGCACAAATTTCGCACAATAAACAATCAAATTAAATGTGCACGCATTTTATACGGAGGAGGGGAGAAAAATGATGTTAATGAAATTAATGCCAAGTTAGAGTCAACTTGACTTACCTGCCGGATTATGTTTAACTTTTGTTGCAAAATCGAAACTTTTACAGCGGTCGGGTCGAGGGGGAAGTTTTCTTCTTTTCGCTTTTATTATGAATGGAGTGACCACTAAAAGACGCAATGAAAGGCATTTCATTTGCGCATAAAGTAAAACTTTAATCCATAGTCGAGTCGAGTTGTTTATGACAAGGGTAAATGAGAGAAAAAAAGAATGAGAAATGACCTTTCATAACCTCCAAATGAGCAGGCAGTTTAGCATTCTGTCTAAATAACAATTTAATTATGAACATTCTCTCTCTCGAGCTCGAGGACAATGCGCCAGTTAAATTCAAGGACAAATTATGGCATAAACTTTATGCTGCCCATCGACTGTGCCTGTGGGATAAGCTAAGAGCTCATTAATGTCACATTCATGGCAAAGCCCGTAAAAAGCATAAACCGCCCCTCAAAACAAATTCTATCAGAGCTCAGCCGAGGGACCCAAAAACGCTCACATACCATTTTAATAGAGTGCATAAAACAACACACAAGCTTACACTGTGCACGTGTGTGTGTATTAGTGTGTATCTGTGTGTGTTTCGATGTTGTTGGTAATTAACAAAAATCCCCAAAAGCGGCAGTAAAATAATCAAAATTAGCCAAATTTTCCCCATTGCCGTTGGGATCATGTTTTGAGGGCCCCAAACATGACTTTCTCCCTCTCTCTGTTTTATACAACAATTTATTTTAGTGCTGATATGGATTATATATACAGCATGCATACATACTTATTCATATATATGGAGATTTGATTGAAACGCTTTTTAATCTAGCAATATGCTGTGTGCATTATGATTATGCATTAACTGTGGGGAATTAGCTGTAGCTGCAAATAATTTTATTTCGTGTCGGAAATATTCAACAACAATTTCAAATAATGCATAAATTACAATACATATGATTCAATGAAAGTAGTTTAGTTCGAATTTCGAATGGACATTGAAAAAGGGGGATAATTAATAGGAGAATAAGTTGTATTCGCACACAGATAGAGAAAAATATATATTGTAAAGTAGATTGAAATAAGATTTCTTAAAATAAGATTTTCAGGTTGAAAAAATCTTAAATCAAGAGATTTATTTTAAATGTGCATTTTAAGATTAGAAAAATCGTATTTTAAGAATAAAAGGTTGATTAATTAATTGTAATTACTGTTAAAAGTTTCTTTTTTCAGTATTTACTTTTTGTCATAATAAATGATCAAAGAAATTCAGCTGACAAAGCTACCAAAAATCAAAAACAATTTTTCCCAATCTGATCAACTGTTATGCCTTAATTAATTCTTTTCACACTTCTTGATATTTCTCCGAAATCGCAGCTTTATTTTGAATGTCAAATAAATCTTTTCTCATACCCAGTTCCCCATTAATTTATCAGGCATTTAAAGGCATTCTCCCTCCATTCACACAGGTCGAAGGCACAAATTGTGACCGTTTTGTCATAATTAAGTTGCATTCGAATGCTACAATGGACGGCATTTCGTTTGTAATTATTGTCAACAAAAACACGATTTTATCTAAATCAATTTAATGAATGCCAAAGCCTATGCTGTAGCATGCAACATGCTGCATCAGCATCAGCATCATGCTGGTGACACAAACACATCCCGCATACAGCTCTAAAAATACCACCCAAAACAACAGAATACAAAATACAGAAAACTCTCCCTCTGAAAGCAAACAGCATACAAAACATTCGAATCGACAATGCAGAGGAGAAAGAGAATCAGACAGACAGAAACGAAACGAAACGAGACGAGATAGAGACAGAGATACAGATGAAGATAAGAGAAACAGAAACTCAAATTAAATTAAAATCTTTCAGTTTCAATTACGAGTTTTTGTGCCACTTCAATTCCAACGTACAAAACACAAATTGCATTCAAAATGCATTAAAAGCAATTTGCACGAAAATTTGCATAAAAGTAAACGATAAACGAGAGGGGAACGAACGAACCAACGAATGAACGAAGAGTGAAAAAGCAATGCGAGAGGAGAAGATTTGTGGGGGGAGAAAGGGAAAATGTTATTTTGGTGGAAAGCAACGAAATTATACGCTATCAATTATAATGGCAATGACAAACAGCAAAGGCAACACATTGCGAACCACCAACCAAGGTGAAGATGAAGAGTTGCAAATGAAGCGACCGCCCACCTGCTGCCCTCCTTCCCCTCTCCCTCTCTGGGGAGTTGAAGCTGTCTCTGCTGCAACTCTGACAAATTGCATGTTGCATTGAAAATGCGCGCATGTGTTTACAAAAACAGCAAATCGCAACACGTGTGCAATGCGGCAAGCTCAATTTCAAATTACCCTTTAAAATTAGCATTGAATATGTAAACTAAGCAGATGTTTACCTAAACATGAAAGGGTTTTTAATTAGGTTTTAATTTAAGTAAATAATTGAAACTGATTTCCATAAATGAATTATTAACAGAGCAACAGTTTTGAAAGCAACGCCTATAAAACAGTAAAACGGGTATAACATTATGTTAAGAGAATGTTAACAGCTGTTTAATTTTAAAAGAATGTTAATAGAGCAATTTATTAATTGTGATATGGAAAGCAGACAATAGATGACATTTCATATTCAATAACTTTTTTAATTAATTTGGTAAGAGAATGTTGAATATATCGACTTCAATATTATGTTATGAGAATGCTTACAATATTTTAAGGTAATGTTTAAGGAATATGTTTTTAGGATTATGCTAAAATAATGTAAATAATATCTATTTTTTAACCACATGATAAATGTTAGTTGTGTAAGAATATAATTATTCACATTTCCACTCCAAAATATGCAGTTAAGTATGTTAGTTACAGATTTTTCACATTCAATCTAAATATGCAGAAACAGTTAACAGTTCTGTACTATAGTGAATGATAGTTGCATATCAAAATATGCAGCTCTAAAAGTAACATAATGTTAACAGTAGTCTGTTAAAAACAGTTCAATTTTACTGACCAGCTGAAGAAGCAGAATTGTAGATCACTTTTAAAGTTATAACATTCAACAGTTCTATATTATAATTAATATGTCATGCAGTTAAATTCAAGCCGAATCTACCAAGGTATTAAACCCGTTAGAACTCCACAAAAAATATATTTCAAGTAGTTCAACACAGACAAAGAAAGGGCGAGCTGATCGCTTGCCTTTCAGTTTATGCAATATAAATACAGAGGACACAGATATAGATACAGCTGCAGATACAGAGAGAAAGCAGAAAGAGAAAGAGAGAGAGAGTAGAAAGAGATTGTGGCTTCGAGTTCGGGCCCATAATCCATATGCAATATGGGCCGGGTTGGCTGACGAAGAACAAAGGGACGCTGTTGGTGGTGCGACACGGACACGGACACGCTTCAAAGGTGCAAGCGATTGCACTCAAGGCGTCACCCAGGCGCAAATGCCTCCAACTCTAACCCCCAGACTGACAGACAGACAGAAAGACTGAAAGACAGACAGAAGGACGGACGGACGGCCAGCAGAGCAGACAGATTGCAGTTGCAGTCAGCAGGCGCCTGGCATGCTGCTGTCGCACCACCACCATGCAACACCACCATGCCACACCACACCACAATGTGTGTGTGAGTGTGCTGCATTCAGTGGCAAGCTGACAACGACAACGACAACGTCGAAGGTGTTTGGATTTTCAGTAATGTGTTGCATAGACACAGACGCCATTTACGCCTCATTCCCCTCGCTGCCTGGCTGGCTGCTGCGGCGACTCTTCATAGAGCATTGAATTATTGCCTGCTGCATGCTACAAATCAGCAACAACAGAGAGAAAGAGCTTTGCTATTGCAATTCGTCGCCGGTGACCAAAATCGGTTGCAATGCAGCAAATGTGCGAATCGCTGCTTAAACAAAATGCTGAATACACAGCATAAATTCTAGATGAAGCTTTAAATGAATTTACTCAGTACTTTAAAAATACTGCAAGTATTAAATATTGAGTACAAAAGGAAATTCAACTTCTAATTATCATTTATAATATATAAATTCTAGACAATGGTTTAAATAAATTCAATACTCAGTACTTTATTAATTATAGACGAGGCTTTAAATGAATTTACTCAGTATTTTAAATATACTGCAAATATTATAAATATATAGTAAAAAGTTAAATTTTTGCTTTTAATTACCATTTACAAGATTATAGCAAAGCTTAAAGTAAATTCAATACTCAGTACTTAATAAACACTGCTTTAAATGAACTTACTCAGTATTTTAAATATACTGTAAATATTAAAAATATATTGCAGAAAATTAAATTCCATTTTCTATTGCAATTTATAATCTCTAGAATCTTCACGAGGCTTTAAATGAATTTACTCAGTATTTTAAATATACTGCAAATATTGGAAATATATAGTAAAAAGTTAAATTTTTACTTTTAATTACCATTTACAAGATTATAGCAAAGCTTAAAGTAAATTCAATACTCAGTACTTAATAAACACTGCTTTAAATGAACTTACTCAGTATTTTAAATATACTGCAAATATTAAAAATATATTGCAGAAAGTTAAATTCCATTTTCTAATACAATTTAAAATTTCTAGAATCTTCACCAGGCTTTAAATGAATTTACTCAGCACTTTAAATATACTGTAAATATTGAAAATATTTAGTAGATCATAAAATTCCACTTTTAATTACCAATTACGTTAAATTACCGAATTACGATTAAATGGTAAAATATTTCTACAAATTTTGCACCTTTAAATAATAGATTTCGTTCGAAGCGAAAATACCGTAATTTTGTTTAAAATTGCGTCCCCCAAAATTTCATTCACCTAATTGCCAATTAACCCAATTATCCAACTAGAAAATGTTCAATTTCGCATTCATGATTAACACTCACAATAAATGTCATTTAATGTGCGCAAAATAAATATTATTTACTATTTCTGCAATCTACTTTTTCCACTCCCCTGATTTAATGTTATTCTCCATGTTAGTTGCTCAAATGGAATAAAAGCAAAACAACAATTGGATTTGCTCAAGACCTTCGCCTTTGTTCAAGTTTATTCGTTGCTTCTTTTCCGCCCCACGTTGGGGAGAGAGAGAAGAATAATCTGTTAATTGGAGCGTGAAATTAGCAATTTTATTGATTCGCTGCAGAAGATTTATTTGTTTCAGGCGGAAAAAACACGCAGTTGTGTTTTAACTTTCAGCAGGAGAAAAGCAAATTGTAAAGCTTTTGCACGCGAGAGAGAGAAGTGTTTGGAGAAGTTTTCGATTAGCCAAAAAATATATTTTCAATAGCTTGCAGAATGCGGATGTGCACTTCAATTGATTATCTAATCAGAGCTGATGCATTCATGCATAATTTCTGCATACGAATAAAATATATAAAAATAAAATAAGAAAACGAAAAAAAGCTTTTGCAATGAATCCACAAAAATGACCAACATATTTTTTGTACATTTCGGTATTCACCCACATAAATCAAACTGCAGTAGCTTCACTTTTTTTTTTTTTTTGGTTTTTTTCATTATTTTAAAAGCGGATTACAAAACAACTCACAGATGTGTGTCCCTTCGGGCCTGTCGCTCCGAACAACATGAAAATGCCTCCCAGCGATATTGAATTAAAAAAAAAAATACAACGAAAAACAACCCCCGAATAAAAAACAAAAATAAATCGTTCATATTACGTATACGCCACGTATGTGTATTGAGTCTCCCATCTCTCTACAACAAATATGCAACTCAGCAACAAAATACTCGTACTACAACTTTTTTGTTGCTAAGTATTATGTATTTCATTTTGGCATTGCCGCAAACACTCCAAATGCATTTGCCATTCCTCCATGGAGCAGAAGCTGCTTCAGCTCCGGAATGAGGTTGAGGCTGAGAGGATACGAATAGTAGAAGTATAGCCAGCCAGCTATTGTGGGGGAAGCTTCCAAGCCGGAAGCGTGGATTTTTAATGTACGGTTGCTACTGCTGCTGCTGCTTGAGAGTTTCGCTTCGCCAATGCGAATTTAGACACATGTTTCTCGCATCGCATCGCAGTTTGCCACACCCAAGGAACAGAACTGAACAGGGCAGAGCAGAGAGTGAGGGCGTGTTCCACATATCAAACGTCAACATTACAACGAAGCTCTCTGCCATGTTGTATTCATGTAAACGAGTTTTATTGCAATTCTTCTTTCTGCACTTCTACTTCTTTTTTTTTTTTTTTTTTTTTTGTTGTTTAGCCCTTGTCTTCTAAATTAAAACAAACTGCTACAAACAACGCAACAAGCAACATTCTAAAGTTGCAAGTAAACAAAATGCTCGAGTCAATATTGGGAAAAGTAATGGTGGAAATCGATATGGCAAATATTGAATGAAATGCAGTGAATCTACAAAATGTATTTCGAAGAAATAGCAAATGCGAATAAAATGAATATTTGTAAATTTCAAAATATGTAGTATCAATTTTCAATTAGAGAATATTTCTAAATGCAATTTAACAGGTTGGCTGATAAGTCCCCGGTCTGACACATAGATGGCGTCGTTAGTATTGAATTCATATTATTTTTATATAGTACTAACTTTCAAATGATTCGTGTCAAAATTTGACGTTTGTCAGTCAATTAGTTTGTGAGATAGAGCGTCTTTTGTGAAGCAACTTTTGTTATTGTGAAAAAAATGGAAAAAAAGGAATTTCGTGTTTTGATAAAATACTGTTTTCTGAAGGGAAAAAATACAGTGGAAGCGAAAACTTGGCTTGATAATAAGTTTCCGTAGTCTCCCTTAGGGAAATCAACAATAATTGATTGGTATGCAAAATTCAAGCGTGGTGAAATGAGCACGGAGGACGGTGAACGCAGTGGACGCGCGAAAGAGGTGGTTACCGTCGAAAACATCAAAAAAATCCACAAAATGATTTTGAATGACCGTAAAATAAAGTTGATCGAGATAGCAGAGACCTTAAAGATATCAAAGGAACGTGTTGGTCATATCATTCATCAACATTTGGATATGCGGAAGCTCTGTGCAAAATGGGTGCCGCGCGAGCTCACATTTGACCAAAAACCACCGTGCCACAAGTCATTGAGAACGATGGCAAAAATTCATGAATTGGGCTTCGAATTGCTTCCCCACCCACCGTATTCTCCAGATCTGGCCCCCAGCGACTTTTTCTTGTTCTCAGACCTCAAAAGGATGCTCGCAGGGAAAAAATTTGGCTGCAATGAAGAGGTGATCGCCGAAACTGAGGCCTATTTTGAGGCAAAAAGAAGGAGTACTACCAAAATGGTATCAAAAAATTAGAAGGTCGTTATAATCGTTGTATCGCTCTTGAAGGGAACTATGTTGAATAATAAAATTGAATTTTGACAAAAAAATGTGTTTTTCTTTGTTAGACCGGGGACTTATCAGCCGACCTGTTATGGTGTGAATAAATTGGAGCTCATTTACTTATGCAATTTGAGTGAAATTTTAAATAATAGAAAATAATGCAATTTTATTATTCTAACAAGCAAGATTAAAGCAAGTTAAAAGATCATTTTTAGATAGTTTTTAAAGTTTAACATTAAATTTTGTATTTATACTTTAAAGATAATGCGAATAAAATTAATATTTGTAAATTTCAAAATATGTAATATCAATTTTCAATTAGAGAATATTTCTACATGCAATTTATTGTGTGAATAAATTGAATCTCATTTATTTGCAATTTGAGTGAAATTTTAAATAATAGAAAATAATGTAATTTTAATTTTTAACAAGCAAAATTTTTGCTGGTAAAAGAATATTTCATTTTAAGATAGTTTTTAAAGTTTAACATCGTATTTTGTATTTATACTTTAAAGTTTAAAAGTAATTCTGAAAACTTTTAAACACGTATTCCAAAACATTTTTGATTTTAGTTTCTTTTCCATTGTATTTCACCTGATTTGCTAATTAAATCTGAAATATATTGACAACTATTAAAATTTTGTCATTTTCGAACTTTAAATAAATTTGCAGAAAATTTTTTAACAAATGCTCAAAATAAAAATTGTTTAACTGAGCAAACTTTGTTGATTAAAATATGTAAATTACACTCCCGTCTGTCATTTCATATCTCTAGCTAAATTAGTCCCTAATTTATACACAGCTATCGCATATCTTGCATGCTTATTAGAAGCAACGAGCTTAGGGAGGAGATTTGCTCCCCTTTATTTTGTATCTGTGCCGCATTAAATTACGTGTACTTAACGTTGCTTAGTCAAAATGTCGTGCAAGTAAATTAACTTGGGAAAAGTTTCACCACTTGATTGGCTGCTTCAACTCTGATTTGCAACTGAGTGCGGTAATTGCAACCGAACACTCGCAGGTGAAACATGCAACTCTGCAACTCAGCTACTGCTGCTGCTGCCGCATGCGGCAACTGCCACTCAATTGACACTATTACTCTTACCACGACCACGTTTCTTTCCCCTTTCGCTTTGCTTATTTTTGTTTAAATTAAATTCTTTATTTTCTGTGTCCTGTGCGCTGCGTAAATCTGGGATGCAGCACAGCGCAGAAGCATTTTGCGCAGGAGCGAGCGTGAACTTAATCCCAGCGATGAAGGAATGTCGTGACAAATAGTTTTCCTGCCACGTTGTATGCCTCGCTGACTGTCAGGACGTTGCCACAGACGAACTTCCCCGAACATATGTAGCAAAAATTGCAACAAAAGCTTTTTCGACACACGTAGCTCGCGATTTTGTCGCCGGCAACTCGAAACAAGATAGCAGGCAGACACGTCGGATGCGTTTGCATCTTCAGTCGCTTTTGTATCTCTTTTAAATGTGCCAGAAGCGGCAAAAGATCTACCGGTAGGCAGGGCCACAATGCCATTTACATCAGACATACAGACAGCGAGACAGACAGGCGAAGAGTCGGATAGCTGCTGTAGCTGGCGGATACAAATGTATCTGTAACTGCTGTCGGTCTGTGTAGCTACGGGTAGATTCCTTTACCTCTACCTCAAACTCTGTGTGTGTCTGTGTGTGTGGCATGCAACAACGCCCCAAAACACTTTTGTGGCGCCACGTCACAGTGTGAGCGTGTTTACACTCAAAAAATTGTTCGTTTTATAGAAATGCATGCGGTCGCCTTCGGTCTTCGGCTTCGGTCCACGCCCCTTTACACAAAAAGATTTTCAGGCACTCGTCGTCGTTAAAGTTTCTAGTAAAAGTGTAATTAGTCTTTTATACACCAAACAAAACAACACGAGATTCAAAATTCAAATGGAAATGGAATTAAAAACAAATAAAACACATTTTTGTAAAAGATATTTTAATGGACTGCCTGAGATAATGATCGACTGGAGACCTATCGAATTACAGAGCTTACTTAAAACATACTTTTGTGTATGTCTCACATCAAAACAAATGAGACAGCTGAGTTTGCTCAACTGTGAGATACCCATAGTGAATAAAAGCCAAACAGTGTGGTATTAATTTTAAAATATACCATATTAATATACTACAAAATTACTAAAAATATACCAACAGGTATATTTAGTATATTTATACAGTAGTATATTCACAATATACTATAAAGTGCGACATTATTTGTAAAATATACTACAAAATTACTAAAAATATACAAACAGGTATATTTACTCTATAGATGGAGTGAATACACTATAAAGTGCGGCATTATTCCAACATTACACCAAATTAATATACCGAAAAATACTAAAAATACACCAAATGTCATATTTGATATATTGATACAGTACTATATTTAAAATGTACCACAAAAATACTAAGCATATACCAAAAGCTATATTTGGTATATTGGACAGCATTCAAAATATGCCATAGAGATATACTAGATTGCATATACAAAAGTATTTCTAACTTCTAACTTCTTCTATTTATCTACTCGTAATCAAATATTCAGGAATCATAAAGAGTACAGTTATTATTGTATGTACTACCTTCTTCTACCCTATGTGTAAGCAGGCATAAATATCTTGAGATATTTTTGTATCTTTTACAGAACAGCAAACAATTTACTTTTACACTCTCCAAATGGCAATTGCAATTGAATTCAATTACTTAAACGCAACTTGTGTGTCAAATTTCGAACAAAACAAATATAGATATAAATTTTTTGTTCTTATGTTCTCTATCAGCAAAGTTGAAACAAAGACAAAGGCGTAGAACAATGCAGCAGCAGCAACAACAGCATCAGTGGCAGCAGCGGTGGCAAAGTCAAAGGGCATTTTGCAGTTGAAAGCGTAGAAATGCGCTTAAGAAAACTGTCAATAAACTTTTCATATTCGCTTCATTGCACTTGGCAGCCAGCGAGAGCGTTATGTATGAATGTATCTGCAAGATAAAGCAGACGGAGAGACGAACAGACAGTTGCACATGGTGCCACAAATGGATACACAATGCAACACACATACACACACATATGCACACACAATGTGTGTAACATAAAACTTTGCTGGTAATTATTTATACAGCACCAGAAGAGAGCATCATGCACCCGCATGCTATTCCCACATGGGATGCGCCATAAATTGAAATACGCTGTGAAGCTGTGAGCGGGGGGGGAGGCAAAAGTGGGGGGAAAGAATGGTATCTGATGTGAAGTTGGTGTGAAAAATGGAAAGCATCCATAATCTAATTTAATCATTATCACAGTTGTCTGCGCTAAGTGACGTCACATGCAGCAAGAGGCAAAAGAAAGACAGGGGGGAAAAAAATGCAGACAAGAAAACTGCAATCGAGTGAACTTGACTGTAAGATGCCTGTTAATAATGTAAGCATATAACTTAGGAGCGCTGTCTGTGAACTAGGTTAAGCTAGCTGTGATGGGGTTTTGCGAGATTTGTGGGTTTTTGTAATGAAAGACAGTCAATAAGACAACTACGAACAATAGGAGTTGCATGTTTAGAAATTAAATAGGTACAAAATAGAAGAATGCTTTTTTTTCGAATATCTATAAAGAGACTTAATTAGTACAAGTAACAAATAGTTTCATAAAAACCCTTCCAGAATATAATATATTAGAATCAAAACTGACTCTTAATATCAGAAAGCATTTAGATGTGACGATTATTTTGAAAAATTTTTGTAATAGAAAGAAGGAAGATTAGTCTCACAGAAACTAGAAAGTGTTGCTCATTTAGTTAAAGAAATACTCATATTTATAAAGCTCATAAACATAACTTTAACTGGAAATATAAACAGTAGCTTATTTGCTAAAGATAAAGATATAAAATAAAAGACTTCTTTTACAAAACAAAAACAATGTTTTTTGTTTTAAAGAAATCTGCATAAAACTGAATAGATTGCCAGATAAACCTTACTTCAACAACAACTTATCAGACTGTGCAAAAAATACACACATCAAGAGTTGATTATTTGCTAAATTACTAAATCAAAATCAAATCAGCAATCTTTTATGTTAAGATGTGAAAAGTCTTACTCTTTCAGTCCCCAAATTGAGCATGCTTTAAAAATAGACAGCATCATAAACACGATTTGAATGTCAACATATCAGACAGAGAGGCTTAATTTGAAATAAAGTACGCTCAAAATGTAAGATTTTTGTCTTCTCATGTCAAGAAGAGTTTCACTTTTTTTTAAAGCTGAACAGACGGCAATAGAAACACGACTTTAATAACAAATTTTCAAACAGAGAGACAGATATAAACAATAAGAGTTGCTTATTTAGAAATGAAGTATGCACAAAATAGAAAAAGGATTGCCACAAAACGTCTAATAACTTGTTTTTGTAGCCACGGAAATCTTTACTTTATTTAAAGCTGAACAGACGGCAACACAAACTCGACTTTAATAATAATTTAGCATACAGCTTTCGCCACTTGCAAAAGCCGGGTATAAAAACCTGTCAGCAAAATAGGAAAAGTGTATTATTGTGTAAGAAAAATCGCCTGGTACTTGACTTTTCCAGCAACTACAGCTACAGAAGAATAGGAAGTCAGATGGAGTAAATGGAGAGGTAACTGCAGCTATTTCATGCTACTTTCATGCTACTTTTGTTTTTGTCAGCAACGAACACACACACAGATACACAGAGACAGAGAGAGAGACACACACCATTGCCATTGCTTAACTGTTGTCGTTGTCGTTGTTGTCATTGTCGTTGTCCTTGTGCTTATTGTGCCACCATGCACACACAGCTCACAGCTCAGAGCTCTGAGAGCTGAGAGTGTGGTGCTCGGTGTTCGGTGCAGCTCGACTTTCCTGTGTCTGAAGTTAAGTGCAACTCTAACATTGTGCACCAGAGATAGCACAGCTTTTCATTGTTGCGCTGACTGCTTGAAAGACTTAATTCAGCGCTCGCTTACACAGGGGCCAATTGCCAACCAACCTCCTCCCTGCATTCCCCCATTGTCATCCTCAAATGACCAACCCCTAGCCAAAAAAAAAATGATGGAAAATAGTAGAAAAGCGCCCTTAGTTCAACTAACCGACTCTATTACGCAGTGTGCTTGCTATTTGTTGCTGCCGCATTCAACGCAAATGGCGGCAACAACAACAACAGTGAGTACAAAAAGTGAGTGCACCCAAAAAAAACGAAATCCTGCCGCGTTGCGAGTCAACTTTTCATGACGTCCAAAAAGGTTAAGCTGCCACAAAAAGCGTTCGCTACGTGCAACGGTTGCAGTTGCAGCAATGAAAGATCCCGTCAAACTTTAACTTGATAAGCTCTTGAAATAAATTGCAGCATAAGGTGAAGTTTTCTTTATAAGGTCACCTAGGTCCACACATAAAAAGAAAAGTACACACATCTCAAGCGGACGGCTTAACTTTTCACCCATGAAATGCGATACGACAGCTAAAACTCAACAGCTTACTAATCGTTGGCAAAAAATCAAATCGTTTACTTCCTCAATTGACCAGTTGAATGCGCTGAAAATTTCACAAGGGTTGCAATGAAATTTTTAATGGGAATTAAAACATTAATTAAAGTAATCTCTAATGAAGAAATTCAGAGTTCTGTAACGAATTGAATTTAGCATGGGAATAAAAGACTACACAAATTATCTATACTTCGCGTGAAACTTTCTAGAATAACCAATTCGTTTCAACTGCTCAATTCCTTCTTTAATTTAAGATTACAAAAAATTTTTCTACTTTACCAACACATAATCTTCTCACTTCTCACGTCAAGTTTGTACATACCTGTAAATAAAGAAAAGGTAAATAAATAATTAGTTAAGGTCTTTTCACTCAATAAGCAATTAAAGTATTACAATTAAAGTAATTTAAGCTGTCTATAAAAAAAAGACGCAGCTACTTCATTTGTTCAACTCGTTTTCGAAAAATCACAGCCTTAGGCCAATTAAAAGATTCGTTGCCCAGGCAAACGCCCCATTTCCAACTCGAACTAAACCCTATAATTTACCACACAATGGGGTGCACAATAAAAAAAAACCAGAAAAACGAAACAAAGAGAAAAAGAGCCACAACAAACTCAAGCAACCGGAGACCGCAGTCAAGGTAGAATGCTAACAACAATTGTGAGCTATAATTACGAGTAAGTATGCCTTCAGAAAGAGGTAAGAAATCAATTATGCACATTGACTGTTTACGCACTGCGTTAGGAGGAGAAAGAAGAAGTGAACATCGTAAAGGGGCACAACAACAACAAGACATGCACAATTACCGAGAGAGGCGCGTCGTTGACCTCGACCCTTTTGTGGCTAGACCCTAGAATGACCCCAGACAGCGTTCGCATACGCCTCCGCATTAAATGCTAGCGTCAATAAAGTGCTGTCTCTAGTAATTTACGCATCATTAAGCAAGAGAAATTAAAAGAGGAGCACAGAGGAGAACACACAAATGCCATGCACCATTACGACCAATAATAAAACAATAATAACAACACAACAGCAAAGCAACAACAACAGTAGCAAAATTTTGTAATTAGGCTTATGAAAATTACAGAATGTTAGCAAAAATGTACAACGTCAGCAGACTAATAAAATGCTCCACACACAAAGAACGAGAGAGAGGAAGAGAGATGTCCAGACAATGCTGTGAAAGCAACACTTTGCCATGTCCGACACGTGTCCAATTAAACGCCAATGGCGTTTGACTCCATTGTGTGAGCTCTATTTAACTATCGATAAGTTTTTATACCTTCTCTTTACGATTGGGTAGTTTTATTATTCGGCAAGGTTGCACATTTGATTATTAATAATGGTCTTTGGGGTCAGCAAGAGAATACTTATTGTGTCTTTATTTTAGTAGGTTCTTTGAGCAATAGTTTGGCAGTTTTTCTTTTTAACTATCGATAGTAAAAACGTAAATTTATTGGAACAGTTTTCAAACAAATTTCAGCAGAACTTCGCACTACATTTTTTCTACATTCAAAATTTTCTACAAAAATTCGCAAGTTTCAAAAGAATGTAATAGCTTTTCACTCAGCGTTTCTCCTGTTTACTATCGATAAATTATCGACTTGCATAAGCTAGTAAATTCCAGTGTAGTAAACATATTTTCGTACACGCAAATTTAATGAATTCCCAGACTTCAAAAATATGAAATATATTTTATTTGATCGTTACCTCAGCGTTTCTCTTGCTTACTATCGATAAGTTATCGACTTGCATACACTAGTATATTCCAGTAACACACTACATATTTTCATACATTGTAAACTTAAAAATTCCCAGAATTTAAAAGAAATAAATATATTTTTATTTATCATTAGCTTTTCTATCTTCTGTCTTTCCTTTTACTATCGATAAATTATCGACTTGCACAAACTGGTCTACTCCACAGTGACGTTTTCAGCTGACTCATCAAGAAGCGAGTTGCTGGTAGTGTAACTAGAGGCAGCTCAATGGACGATTAATGTTATCGTCTTGTCTCACACATGCCACAATTATTCATCCACTCACACTCTGCCCCCCTTCCCCATCCCTTCGGCTTGTACTTGTTTAATTTGTATGTATGGATGTGTGTGTGCGCGCTTGTTGTGTGTAAGTCAAATGTTTACTTGGGTAATTATGATTTATTCGGAAAAACATTTCTTTCAAAAGCCGTCAGCAGCATCCCGCTTCGCTTCGCTTTCTGCACTCTCATTCATTCATTCGTTCATTGAGAGTGTGGGTGTGGTTAATGAAGCGGCTTTCTTACGCAGTAGTCGTAGTAGTAAACAAACGCATGTGGCAGCCACACACACTTCACACACACACACACACACACACTCGAATGTCTTTTTGGGCCAACAGCAAGTGGGCTTGGCACGACAAAAGGCTAATGTCCCTTGGTCGGTTGCTCTGTCGTCGGCTGCTTCGTGTTTATCTAAGTTAATTACAGCAAAACATTTTTAGGATCGTCGCGTCGCCCTCTCTCTCTACTCACCACTTTTCTCTCACTCTGTGTGCAGGCTGAATAACAGCCTTGTTTAAGGGTCCACTAGCTGCCACTTTACGCATGTGTGTATACATATATGTACATACATAGGTATGTACTTTAAGGGTGTATATATCGGTTGATATATGCGTGCATGTGTGTTGGTGTTTACGCATGTTCGGGCGCGGACAGTTCCGCTGATTAATTGCTGCTAAACACACACAAAGTGCTGCTCAGACACCGTCCGCAATGCATAAACAAGTGCGAGTCAACTCGACAGCCAAAGACCCCGTAGGCAACAAGTTATGAGATGTAAGAAGATCCATAAACTATCTTTTAAGTGTTGGTATGAAATTTGCATATTTTTGTTTGCTACTTGAATTCCTCTCTTTTCTTTATTTCTTTCCAAATCTCATTATATTTCACATTTGTAGTCTTCTGATTGTTTTGTCTTCTTTATTTTTTAGTCTGAACATCTCTTAAACAACTAGTCTATCAAATTCAAAGACATACATTTTTAGTGGCATATTCTTCTCAAATTTCTTGAATTCAAAATAAATTCTAACACTATCTCACTCTCAAATTCTTTTCTAATTTACAGTCTTTCAGAAATTTGTAGTCACAGTTTCCTCCTCTCTAACTGTCAAATTCTTCTTTCATACTCACAATCTGATAATTTCTTAAATTTATAGGCACAGTTTGCTAATAATTTAGTTCTCTAAATTCTAAACTAAAATTCATGGTCTTCCCTAGTTTGCAAACTTCTTAAATTTGTAGTCATAATCCACCAATTTAATTCACTACTTAATTTCATATTCTCAAATTTGTAGTCTGCTAAGTTCTTAATTTTCCAGTCATAGTTTCAGCAATTGCTAAGACTCTTATTATCATATTCTCTTCTGCTCTAATTCCCTCGCATAGTCGATTTCCCATGGTGTCTGCGTCAGTCATTTGCCACTTAATTTGCGTCTAGGGACTAATTGTATTCCCCAGTTGTTGTTTGGTGGTAGCTAATTAGTAAATTATAGAACTAAAAATAGAACTAATGAAACCATAATTAAAGACACTTGTTAAACACGTGGTCAAGAAAATCAACTAAAAAAAACTGAGCAAAATAAATTAGGAAAAGCAACCAATATTATAAGCAAACAACTTTTGCTTTTTTCGGTGCATGAATCATGTTGACACACGAATGTTGACTGTAATGGATTGGCCGTGAGTGCAAATCAAATTCGATCAATCATCAATCGATCCAAAAAGGTTACACAAATGAACCATTGAACTCTTAACACAAACATAACAAATGAGAATATCAAACCAAATCAAACAGCTGCAAATAGAAATCTAGTTTATTGGAGATGGGTACAAAAAAATACACCAAAAAAAGAAATGTCAAATGGACAAATCAATTTCCCGAACGAAACTCATTGCTTGATTTAATCAAGAAGTAAATTAAATAGTTTGGCTTTAATTGAATGCCCAAGTGGCAGCTATTATTATGTGGTAACAATGTGTTGCAAGTGTGTGTGGCACGCACCAAAGTCTGACAAACACGACTACCTCTCATCAGCAAACGTCGACAAGTTGTCTGGCGGCGCCATTTTCGCTGTTTTGGCTTTGAACTGCAACTCGAAGAAGGAAAAAACGGCAACATTCAAATGCAAGTTGGAGGCAAGGCAACGCCTGAATAATTTCCGTCTCTCACTCGATGCGAATTGATTGTCGAATGACGACGTAGCAGAACAGACGGCAGCCAAGACAGTAGTCAGACAGACAGACGGACGGACAGTTTCTCGCCCGGTTTGGCTTCAATTGTTTGCTAGTTTGTTAGTTGGCTGAACGATAAGTATCTGGCTCTGGCAAAGGGAGAAGGTCTGGACCTTGGGCATTGGGCATCGCGCAATGGCATCCACAATCCGGCTGTGCTTCCTCACTCAATGAATAAAGAAACAAACAAACAAGAATTTTGTACGCTTGACTGCATGTTTGCATGAATGAATGAATGAATGGTTGGGCGAGTGAGTGAGCGAGTGAGTGAATGACTGCTTGGTGGTGCAAATGGCTGAATGAATTGTCGGTGGGTTGTATAAATCAACTTGGCGTTTATCTCAAAGCAAATAAGTCAACAGTGAAGACGGATAGCGAATGCAACGCCATGTGAATATCGTCATCATTCCAAATGTGCGGCATCTTGCCACAAACTCAACTCAACTCGAGACTCGAGACTCGACTCGACTGAACTCTGACTGGACTGGGCTAAAATGTTGTCCGCTTTTGGCGCTGACATGTGCGATTTAGTTACGCTCGCCAGCCAACTTCAACTTCAACTCCCACTTCCACAACTCGCTTTCAATGTCTGATTGCATTGCAGACAGACTGGAGCCGAAATGGCTAACAATGACTAATTCCATACACATGTTACTCGACGAACAAACCAACAAAAAAAGCAAGAATACAGTGAGTGAATTAATTTTTCAGACGTTGCCCAAGTTAAGCAAACAATGCAAATGAGCGTGTTACGGTCTGCTGCTGCGACAAACACAAAAAAATTGTGGAGCTGCCAAATTACATTTCACATTGCTCAGAAAAAGTGTGTGAAAAATTTACATGTTCAGCTGACAAGTTGCAGAGCTCAAGACATCTGTTAAATTGTAGCAAATTGTGGTCAAATTGTGACATTAATTTATAAAATTGTTTTGAATCAGTTGAATAAAGTATATCGAATATAACCTTTGGTATATTTTAGTATTTTTGGTATATTACAAAGGTATATTGTAAATAGTATGTCGATATACAAAATATAACATATGGTATATTTTAGTATTTTTGGTATAATAATGTGGTATATTGATGACATTATTTTCCAATTTATAAAGTTGTTTTAAATCAGTTTTTTATAAAAAAAAAAGTAGAAAAGAGCAGAATAGTATATCGATATACCAAATATAACATTAGGTATATTTTAGTATTCTTGGCATTTTAATTTGGTATATTCTTGCCTTTTCTATTTTCTGGATTTTCGATAATTAAATAAAGAATTTTTTTATTTAATTTAATATAAATATTTATAAATATATTTTTCGTTCTTCTCTAACGTCTCACAAAATCTCAATCTCTCCGTATATCGATATACCAAATATAACATATGGTATATTTTAGTTTTCTTGGTATTTTAATTTAGTATATTCTTGCCTTTTCTATTTTCCTGATTTTTGATAATTAAATAAAGAATTTTTTCATTTAATTGAATATAAATATTTATAAATATATTTTTCGTTCTTCTATAATATCTTACAAAATCTTTATCTCACAAAGCTTCGTTGTGCGTTTAGAGCTGCCAAGTGCATGCAATCAGTAATGCAAGTGCATAATGTTATTTCAATATACAAATTACCGAGATTTTGCATTTGGGCTTAACCGATATTTGCCTTTTGCAAAGGCTGTGTAAAATGAGGCGACAAGTGAAATGAGGGAGAAACCAGCAGCTTAAGCAGCAATCGACAGACGTCTGTGCAGCACACACAACAAGTAAGAAGAAGGAGGAGAAGATAGAGATACGGATAGACAGACAGAGAGGCAGACGCAGCCAGGATATGGATGCAGAATGTAGCTACAATTATTTGCAACAATTTGACAGCTTATGTTGTATAATTGAAATGTGATGATTCAGGTGCACACGATTGAGTGCGTCGTCAGCTGCTGCTGCATCTACCTTAGATTGAATATAACTAAAGACGAGAGAGAGAGAGAGAGTAGGATTATGTCGAGAGAAGGAGAGGAGCGTCTGTTGAGTGTGTGTTTGGTTTGGTTTTGTAGCAAGACCGCAAAGCTCGCTCGCTGGCATGTCGGCAGTAGATACAGATGGAAGTATCTTGCAGATACACAGTCTACACTCTATATATTGGAGTGGCAAGCAAATGCAACAGTAATTCATCAATTAAACTCTGCCCTTATAAAATTACCGATATTGCACACACACACACACACAGACACTCAGGAGTACACAAAATATGCAAATGCTGCCACGTTTTCGAGGTCAGGTAAGGCTTTTAGCTGTTGCTGATGTTGCGGCTGTTGTTGATGCTGCCTTCTCTGCTCTCATCTCATCGATGAACTGTAACTGCTGCCAAATGTGCGGCTTTGGCAATTTGGCAGCACAAACTAATCGATGGCTCAACATTTGACCAGACACAAAGCGAACAAACTGCATCTCCATCGAACATCCAACATACATAGAAACCTGCACGCATGTCATAAATGATGCACATTGTATCTGAGAGTATGCATTTCTCCAGCATTCTCTACTCTCTCTCTCTCTCCTAGACTTCGACCACTGCCACTTCCCTTTGCCACTTCCACTTGCTACTGGCTGCTTCGACTGCTGCTGCACCATGTCCAACTATTGCACATGGCCAAACGGCTTACTTTGCGGCCGGTGTTCGTTTGTGCTGCTCTTAATGCGCTTTTGCATTTGCATTTGCATTAAAAGCAGAGCCACAAGCCGGGACCAGGCCTAAAATGATGTACAGTGGGGCAAGAGCAAACAAGAAGTGGAATATCTAAGAAAGATACAATACAGTGCAATTGAAACTTGGAGAATGTTCAACTATTAAAGTTCATTTTAACAAAGTGAATAAATAAGACAATAAATATTTTCGTTTCAGTTTGAAAACATGATTGATTAATGTGGAAATCAAGTTTCAAAAATGTGTTGAAGGTTATATAGACATTCTCAATTTTAATATCGATATACTAAATACAACCTTTGGTATATATTTTTTGTATACTAATTTTATTGTATTAAAAGTCAATGAGAAATAAGAAAATATTTAATAAAGAAAATGTTGTTTATAATGCAATGATGAAGTATAAGAAGTAGACCACGCAAATATATTAGGGAAATTATACCAAGCGATTGAATGATATCAAACAAATTTTAGTTACATATATACGCAGAATAATATGACATGTGATGTGATGAAGAAAGCTATTGAGAGATGGAATAATGTTTACTAAATAAAAGGCGGATATTATTATACTAATAATAGATGTGTTATGACTGCTTTTTCTGTTAAGACATTTGCATTAATTATCATAAAAAGTGTTAAGTAAAGAATTGAAGTTTATTCTACAGCATTAATTATAAAACATATAAAATATGTGACTCATTTAACTACCCAAAAACTACAGCAGCTGTTTTGTATCAACGTTGTCAAAATAAGACATAATTTCCAGCTTATGCCCACTGTAATTCAAAGAATCTGACAATTTAGCACAGACACGCACACACAGAGAGAGAGAGACACACACACACACACACACACATTCAGAGACACGCAGGGAAAAGGCGCCTCGTTGTGCACCACATTGCTTATTTAATGAGATTAACGTCCAAAGACAAACGTCATGTGCATGTTAACAGTAGCGCTTGGACGGTCCATAGCCACAGCAAAGTATCTTTCGGATACGGAACGTTGCGGTTCGCAATGTTCTCAACTCTGAAAATGTCCATGGACAGTTGGCAGCTGCCTCTGCTCTGTTGCTGCTGCTGTTGTTGTCAATTGTGCTGGCCATAAAAGGCAGAAGGCGGCACATTAAAATTCTAAAATGTTTTTGCCTGCCTACCGAATGGAGGAGACTGAGTTTGGGGCTGAGGATGAGGCTGAGGTTGAGGCAGCAGCACACCATAAACGGGTCGGGTCACTGCCAGTCGAATCATGGCCAGAACACCGAACCACAGACAGAAATGTCAGCGCTTTTTATATTCCCTTCTTTTCTTTTTTGGAAAGACCCATTGAAACTTGACTTCAAAGCAAAAGACCATAACGACGATGCTCTCCAACGATAATGTCTTTCGAGGCTGTCGTGAAAATATCAGCAGTATTTGATGCACCGCAACCACAACAACAACAACAACACAAAAAAGGAAATAAACGACGCATCCTTGACCGAGGTGAAAAGTGAAAAGCTGTCAGCATCGCTGCAAGAAAAAACTGACTCGCTGTCAAATATATATATTTCTATAAGCATTCATCCATAAAAGCTAACGAGCTGTAAATTATGAAAACGCTTCGAGTTCTGCTTTGGCCGTTGAAATTAAGCAATTTCTGAGCTCTTTTTTTTTTAGTTCTGTTAACGCATAAGAATATAAGTGAACTAACGAGGTGATTTCTCGATTTTAGCGGTTGCTATAAATATGAAATAGTTTAAGGCGAAAAAAAAGAGCTGCTCTTAATGCACTGCAAAATGTCATGGGCAAAGAAGTAATTGAAAGAGCTGAAAGACAAAAAGTTGGAAACAAAAGCTGCAATTTGTGAAAGAAAAATGTGTTATAATTTTTAATTATTATTGCAGATAGTTTACTTTAAGAATTAATGGAATGGAAGCTAAAAAAAATATAATATTAAATTCATATTGAAAAAAGATTTGAATTAACAAAATTTATGAAAATATTTGAATGGTTAAAATATCTCAGAAAATAGGGTAAGCTCATTGATTTAAATTTATAATTATTTCAAAGATGATTTCCTAAACTTTAAAATTGCTAAATTATCAAACTCATTTTGCTGCCTCACAAATTTCAACGCTTGAGAGAAGTAAAAGCCAAAGACACCACATTCAATTTACATTACAAGATACGATTAAAGCTTAAATGAAATTGAATTAAGTTGGGCTTTCATGTAGAGCCCAAACGCAGTTTAGTTTAGCACGCGTTGCGTGAAACGTGTTTTTCAAGTAAATTGAAATGAAATGAAATTGCAATACGCCAAATGAATTAGCCATGTTTCGCAGTTTCAATGGCTGTTGTGTTGTGTGGAGTTTATGTGGTGTTGTTTTGCTGTTGCTGATGCTGTTGCTGATGCTGCTGCTTCTGTCGACCCAGTTCGTAGCCACAAACAAACAAACTCAATTACTGGAACAACTATTCTTTTTATAATGCCACCCACAAAAGCTTTTGCGCTTTAAGCAGTGCAAATGGCATCCTCTCATTTCCCCGACGAACACAGCAAATTGTAAAACGTTTTCATGAAGTGCTTTGGGTAAAGGCGAAGGAAGAAGAGACGGAGGAGCTAAGAGCTTTTCATTAACAGCGGAGCAGGACATAAGCCCGCAAATTAATGTAATGACACAAGCCACCCACACACACACACTCACACTCACTCACACACACTTGGACAAACACTTGAATGGGACTGTGGACATTCTAAGCGGCTTAGGTCAAAACTCGTAAATGACTTTCAAATCTAATCTACTTTAAAACGAATGCTGAGATGCTCCTTCCTTCCTTCCTTTTAGGTAAGGTAGTTCCTCATCCCTTCAGTTTGATGTCCTTTCAGGAATCATCAGTCACACACACACGCACACACTCGAAGGGCAGCCATATTGAAAAGCTTCTGCTGATTTGCCGATTGTCAGTGCGACATGCGTACCAATAATTCATCAAAACAGAAGGCGCCTCCCAGACATGAGGACATCAATGCTTCAGTTGGGAGAGAGAGTAAGACTTCTTCCCCAAGATTTCGAGACGCGTTAGCTTTCGAGCATATTTTTTTGAAGGCCTTCGACGTGGCGGCAAATTGCGTTGCGAAACGTTCTTGTTGCCGCCCTTCGTTCGACGCGCGGTTTCACGTCGTCGCCGCAAAAACAACGCCTGACTGACAATGATGAATAAAAGGCGATAAATCTGGCCCAGAAGAACACCAACAACAACCGCAAGAAAAATAAACCAACAACAATAACAGCTGACTAGAAGAAGAAACTGCGCGACGGATTTGCGCCAAGCCAAAACAGAAGGTACGAAAACGGGAACGGAAAGAAAGATATGAAGGCAAAGGGGCAGGGGCAGAGGGGGAAGAGGAAACGTGCCACTGTTCGTTGCACGACGGAAGTTGGCAAGACGGAAGACATTTGTTTCAAGCCGCGCTAGACTAGGCTTCACTTCGCTTCACTTCGAGATGCGATGCGATGAGCTGTGTTTGTTTTTGGGCCACATGCCACATGAGGGGGGCAAGCGAAAAGCGGAGAAAGGGAAATGTGGAGCCGCCTGATGACGTGCGCTGATTTGTACAAAGTGAACGCGGCATGCATGGGTTGTTGCCACTGCCACTGCTGCTGCTTTTCCTGCCTGCTGTTGCTGTTGCTGTTGCTGATGACAGCAATGACGACTTTGACAGCGAGGGTTGGCTCAACAATTCCTTTGTCGTGGCTTCTGTTACAACAATGATGAATGAATCGCGACCCCAAAAGACGTTTCAATTACGCACATGTCTTCATACAAAGCGACCCACTAATGATGTTATTTGCTATAAAAGGCTTTAACGATAGGCAACTGCTTGACTTTTAAGATATTTAGATAGGCAAGAGAATTGTTGGATAATAAACAAACTTGAAAACATTAAAATTCAGCAAACTTATAAATCGATCAAGTAAATTTTAATATATAAAAATAACTAGGAGAAGTAAATTTCTGAATTAATTCATTTGATATTTCTTAAGAGAAACATAAAAATATTAGAGTTAATAGTTTATGATTATGTTCTGTTAATATGTGTTTAAATTTGAGTGCAAGAAACTTTTTACATTTCATTCTATATATGACATTTTTGTCCATATCTTGTTAAAATTGAATAGTAATCTGATAATACGATTGAATGAGACACTTAAAACAATCGTAACTATCTTTCAAAGAATTCCCCTCGATCTGTTGATTTGTTCATTTATATTGAGATTAAATATGGTTTAATTAACCTTCAAAATTTAAGGTACTTCTTAGCAATATCTTGCTTATGAAACCACGAAATAAATCAGTTGCTAAGTCAGCCTTTCAAAATTTCTTAAAGGAACTGTAATTTTCGTTAATTGGGAATGTAACCCAATATTGTTTTATTACCATTATCTATTTTAGTAAAAATTTACTTCATACATTACTGTTAAATTTTATAACCTAAACAATTTCTTAGTCACACCCCGTTTGCAATCAGCACTTGGTTCGCTACAATTGAAAATGCGAATCGCAAACGAGCTGCAGATCATCAACAACAAAAACAACAACCGCAGCAACAAAAAAGTATCGCCTAATGTCCATCATTGGTATGCTGGCAATAAACCGAAGCTCAACAATCATAGAGAGTGGCAACACAATAGCATTGGATTAGGCCAACGTTGAAAAGGCATCGACAACAATTGATGCCACAAGGAGGCGCAGCGACTGAGTCACAGAGAGAGAGAGAGAGAGAGAGAGAGAGAGAGACACTGAAGGAAGTGGATGACGATGTCTTTGGCTTGGTGTGACGTGGGCGCCAATGGTGCAGATCATTAGCGTGGCTGCCACAACAGCGTGTGGCACAAAACCAACAGCAGCGCCTGGAGGCAAAGTAACCAAAACAGCGACTAAGACAAAGCTTGATTTATGTTTTATGGTCAGTCAACATTAAAAATGTTATTGCTGTCGCCAAGTGTTTATTATTTTAATGTGCCACTGTGTGGGCGAAGAGGTGAGAGTGGCAGGAGAGAAGTGGCAGCAGAGCGAAACAACTTCAACTAGCTGCCCCAAGCTCGACTGTGAGATACCCGGTACTCATTGTGAATAAAAATAAAACATTGCGGTATTAATCTTAAAATATAACGAATTTATATACCACAGAAATACTAAAAATATACCAAAGTCTATGAATGGTATAATGATACATACCAAATTGATATACCGCATAAATTCGAAAAATATACCAAATTAATATACCACAATTATACTACAAATATACCGAAGTCTGTTTTTGGTTTATTTGGTATACTACTACATTCAAAATATACCATATAGTACAAAAAATACTAATTCTGGTATATAAAAGAAACAAGCTAGCTCAATCTATTATAGTCTCTGAGATCTACGGACGGACATGGCTATATCGTCTC
Source organism: Drosophila albomicans (assembly GCF_009650485.2). Taxonomy (NCBI): domain Eukaryota; kingdom Metazoa; phylum Arthropoda; class Insecta; order Diptera; family Drosophilidae; genus Drosophila; species Drosophila albomicans. Next base: position 26,292,531 of record NC_047628.2, read on the forward strand.
ATCTGTTGACACTGATCAAGAATATATATACTTTATAGGGTCGGTATAAAAAAAGTTTCCTCTACTTTACTCCTCCAAGAATTTTGCCTCACTGTGCGTCACTGTTAACTGGGCTAACTCTGGGCCAAAGTGAGAAGAGTCGGTGTCAACGATACGCGGCAAAGCAATAAAAAGCAGCAGCAAGCGTGGGCCTCAGTCCAGGGCAATTGAAAGCGTTGCCTGTTATTAACTTTAGTTTAAGCTGACCACAACACAAACACATACACACACAGACATATTAATGGGCTCAATTGAGCAACCAATAAAATAGATGACCAAATGTGTGTATAATGCTGTTCCTCTTCGTTGTTGCTGTTGTTGTTGTTGTGGTGTTTTACTTCATGGAATTTATATCGCTCAATTTGTTAGGGCGCATTACAAATGACGAAGGCATCGTTGCTATTTCAGCTCGGTATCAGATGCCACAATGTCGATACCACAAAATTTACGACACCAAAATGCAGCAGTCTAGTTTGTTATACATGAAACATATATATGCATATATGCCACATATAGCTTCCAATCTTATCCCCCAATTGTTTTACGAGTTCTCTAATAGAAAAAACTTTGATTTTTCGAATGGATTGGGATGCACTAGAAAGGCTGGCATTAAAATTTATACGAAAAATGTATACTATAAACCATTAATTAAATTAAAATATCAAAAGCAAATTAAATTAAATTAGAGAACTTCATTATAAATGAAAGTTTTAGACTCTTCGAAATAGTAGAATTAATAGCTACACAAGTATACAGTTTTATACTTGAAATAATTAATTATGAATATAAGAAATAATTATAAATTTAAATACAAACTTTCTATATTGTTTGAGATAATTTATCTAGAAATGTAGATTTCTTAATAAAGATTATCAATCAACAGAAAAACTAACCTTAATACTTATTTATCGTAAGAGTTAATTTCTTAATGCTTTACTAAGTCAATCAATCAATTAGTTTTCCAAAGTATTGGCAAGCCTTTTTTGTCCATCTGTTATGAAAAGCGTCTGCTATGATATACTTTAATCGGATTGTACATGGCTTATAGCTAATTGCACGATAATAAGACTGCAACACTGTCAATTAATTGTGCATACACTCATCCTTATAGACAACATCAAAAGAGACAGAAATGCAAGAGCTAGAGCAAGAGAAAGCTAGCATAATGGAAGCAGGATTTGCCTGTTGGCAATACGAGCTTGTTGCATGCAGCTTGTGTGTGCAACAGACACATGCAAATCTTTCACCTGCAGCAGCAACATCAAACCAGCATTGATGGCGACAACAACGACAACTGTTAAGCAACTCATTTTCCTGTTAATTAATTTAATTAGAACATTTGCCCCAACCTTTATATAAATATATTTTGAAAAAAGAGAGCAAACATGCCACGTTGCAAGTAACCACTTAACCCACTACTAAAGGAGGAGTTGCAACCTCTCCAAAAAGCAGCGTCGAGTTAAACTTTTTTAATTGCATTCAATGTAGCTGCCAACGCTGAATGAATAGTGGAACTTTTGAACGAGAGAGTGAAGGAAAACAGATGATGACATTGCCAAAGTTGAGGCTAAGGACAACTGCGGATTGTGTTGTAGGTCTCGCGTTGAATTCCTTGCTGTCATTTAATGACATTTTCATCAACTTCACACAAGAAGAAGAAGAAGAAGAAATTGCCACCCGAAAACATTCCTTTACCACTCCTCATTATCATTATAATTGTCATGCTGATTTTGCCCTCTCGAAAACTATTTGCCAACACATCGCGCTCTCTCTTTTTTTTTTTGCACTTTTGTTTTGCAAAGTTTGAGCCAAAAGTTCTTCACTATTGTGATTTGTATGCGAGTTGTTCGCAGTGTCGTCGTCGTCTTCACATGGCACATCTCAAGTAAATATTCCTTCGGCGTGACTTCATTTTTAATGAGCAATGCCAGGCGCAAGTGTAAGTAATAAAAAGAGTGCCCAGAGAGTGGAAGCCAAGGAATGTCGAAGTTGATGTACGAATGACATGCATAATTACATTTCAATGCTTAATGGCACTCAAGCGCATCTCCCTCAAAACACACCAGAAACATCGCAACAACAGTCACTTTAACACTTCAAAATTGTCTCTCTAGTCTGTTTACAATTCAAAAGGCATTTCAATCGCACACACACACTGAGATACATTAAATGATATTAAAGTGCAATCAATTAAGTATTCCTCAAACAATTCCTCAATCACTTCGATGGGAATAAGAGAAAACAACTGTCAATGCAAGTAACTAAGCGACAACTAAGCAAATAAATAAGAAGGAATAATGCGATTGTGGATAGAAGTAAATGTTTTATAACAAAAAGTATAGAAAATTATATCGATTTTTACTATATATTAAAGAAATACCGAAGTAATTTCAAAGACAAACTTCAATCCCTCAAAAAGCAAAAAAAAAAAAAATGATTGCAAAAAAAGATCAATCAAGTCAAATTATTCTTCAATTGAATAGATAAACGATTTAAGGAAAAAAATAAATATCACTAAATATTAATAAGAATTAATATTAGCTTTAAGCACTTTAAAGTTTATATGTAATAATAAATATAGAATATAATATTGATGTGGAATAAATTGGCAACCAATTCTAAATAGTATAATCTTCCTTTAAAATATATGAGAAAAAAATAAATATTTTAAAGAAATATTAAATATATGAGAGAAAATATTTAAATAACTGCCAAAGTAAAAAAACAACGATTCAAGAAGCAAACAAATGATTGCAAGAAAAGAAAAATGATTGAATAGAATATAAATATTCAATAGATTTGTAAATTGATATTAAATTGAAAAGTTGTGAAGTCTTCAACAAATGTAAATGCAAATGCAAATAATTTATGAAGCAATGAATAAGAATGTTGAATATGAAATAGATGAAGAGAATTCCAATGTTGAATACATTATGATAAATAAATGTACATAAATGTAAAGATAGATAAAGATAGATGTGATAGTTTCATCAGAAGGACTTTTAAATTCATTGAAAGGTGTAATTAAAGACTCTAGATGTTTCAATTTGTTGTAGCTTTTACAAACAATTGAATATTTGATCACCGTTATATATATTTTACAAACAATAGCATATTTAATATTCCCCATCGATTCAACTTAAATACTGACTTGTCAGTGGCAACCTCGTTTGGAGTCCAGACTAAAATGCAAACAACTTTGTTTAATTGCAGTCATCGATAACAACGCTGCTAACCAGCTGCACATATTGTCAATCGATCCATAGTAACAATTACAAAGTCAAAAAGTAATGGAGAGGGAAGTAAGGGAAGTGAGGAAAAAATTGGAACACCAGGCATGAGTTGCACACTGGCAATTAATTTTTAATTTGGCGAGCTAAAACAAACTTTTGCGTGGCGAGACAATAAGTTTTGATGATAGACTCCTCTTGCTTTGGAGGGAAACTAATCAGCAACAGAGTGCTGAGGCGCGCACGTGAAAGGCCAAAAACAAAATGTACAATTATTAAACTTTTAATCAATTTATCAATATTAACTTTTTACTTGTGAGCGCAAAAACTTTGCCACAGCGCACACAACGTATTTTTTGTTTTGTTCTATGAAGGTCTTTAACTTTTTCATTAGAGCAGAGCAGAGACGTAAAGAGAGAGAGAGAGAGAGAGAGAGAGAGAGAGAGAGAGAGAGAGAAGTGTAAAAATGGAAGGAAATTCGCTTCAATTTTTGTCGTTACGCCATTTCAATTACTGGCCAGGCGCCAAGCCAGGACGATCAGTGGCAAAATTTATAGAGACAAAAAGCTGGAGACGTCGTCGTCGAACCAGAACAAAGAGAATAAGTAAAATGTGCGCAGAGTGTGTGTGTGTGTGTGTGAGTGTGGACGATGGCGACATGCAACTTATTTGTCGAAAAGGGTCCAGAGCAAGAGCAAGAGCAGGAGAGGAAGTTGAAACTCTGCTGCACTTGTCGTATTACTAATTTCCCTGGTGACCATGGGGCACGAGCCGTTGCCCGTTGCCTTGTTGCCCGTTGCTTGACTGCTGGCAGAGCCATTGAACTCGACGTCAGTGTGCATCTTTTGGCGTCATCGTTAAACGTTCAATCTAGCAGGCAATGCGGCAGGTTGCCAGGACGCTGCAACCGATGTTGCTGCTGCATCAGCAACATTGCAGTTGCAACTTTTTGATTAACGCTATTATGAGCTGATTGTTCAGTTGACCCAGGTTAATGCTCCAGCGCCTGCTGCTCCTTTTTCTCCCTCACTTACACACACACACACACATCATGTTGCCGCCTGCTGCATGGAATGTCCTTTTGCTCGAGGAGAGAACGGGAGTCTACCAAATTGCACTCATGTGTGTAATTTATTTTCTCGGCATAAAAACTTCCTAACCGGAAAATGAGCACTCAATTAAGAAAGCCGTTTAATCCATGAAATGCTCCAATTGCACCACGAGTGCGAAATCCCAAGCAAGCCAAGTATACTCTTCCCTTTCCCTTATCCTTATCCCTTACTCTGATGTCCTTCCCTGCTGTGCCCAACGACAACTACGACGACTGGTCTGTAAAATTGCTGTGTCTGGTAATTGATAGGGTGCGCCTTTGGATTTATTTAAAGCACATTGCAGCGATTTGGAATTCCCAGCTCAAATTACATGCCAAATGCTTCAAATTCTACAAGTATTTTAAACACAAAATACTCTACGAAAAAGTGCTTTCAAAGTGAGTGCGAATTTATGAGAGCTTTTACGCTATTTAACTGCATGTTATTTGTGGGAAAGGGTATTGAAAGTGTACCCACATAATAACTACATAATTTATGAAAATTTGATTGCACACAGATGAAAATAGAAATTATTCAAGAAATCATTTTGATTGAAAATGTGGTATATTCTGTACTTTATGGTATATTTGAAGTGTTATAGTATATCGATATACCAATCATTATACCAAATATATACTTTGGTATGTTTGAAATGTAATAGTATACCGATATACCATATATACACTTTAGTATATTTGAAATGAAATAGTATATCGATATACCAAATATAGTCTTCGGTATATTTGAAATGAAGTAGTTTATTAATGTTTCAAATATACTTTTGAATATTTCAGTATATTAATTCGGTATATTTTTAAAACAATATCGCACTTTTTTTTGCTAGTTTTTCAAAATGAGTAGCGACATATTCTGTACTTTATGGTATATTTAAAATGTAATAGTATGTTAATATACGAAATGTACACTTTGACATATTTTAGTATATTAATTTGGTATATTTTAAAAACATGACCGCTTTATTTCGCTTATTTTTTAAGATGAATAGCAAGCACACTCATCTGTAGCTTTTTGACTTGTTTTATTTATTTTACTTTTAATAAAACAGCAACTAACTCAACTGTTTATCGGTGTTTCCGCATCTCTACTGCACACTTAAAGTTCTTCTTTCTACCACTGCTCACAGTTCAGCTGTCTTTTCCACTTCGGTACTTCTTTCACCTTCTCCCACCTGCCTCGCTCTAATCTAAGTATATCTAGAGAGAAAAAAACTATCACGCATAATTCAACAGGCAATGACACTGACTAGACTATATAATATGGGCAGTGTGCGTGCATTTTAGCCACGTCGCGACACGTAGACGACTTCAAAGCGCCGCAAAGCAGTGGGCGACTCTTGTTGGCGGTGACGATGGAGGTGGTAATAGGAGAAGCTAACTGTATCGATGATCTTCCGCGCAATTTAACTTGAAATTGAGCAAGGTGGAGGTGGCGAGGGAGAAGTGAGAAGGGAGAAGAGGGCGACTTGAAATTACGTGAACTTCCGTTGCAGCCAATTAAGCGAGCAAAACGTTGGTCAGACCCCCAAAGGGAGGCCACACTGTACTTTGACTTTGGACTGCCCGAGTTCATTGCGACAATCGCTTCCTGCCTGCCTGCCTGCCAGTTAAGTTGGCCATGGCCACAGAGAGAATATAGTTCCAATGATTCTGAAGCTGTTTCTGCTGAATGTTCTTTACTTAATATTTTTTCCCAACGTTTCCATCGAAGAGTTGTCTAAAAATAGTTTTGCGACGCGGCGACGCCATCATTAAAACTGTCTGCAACGTGTCGGAACAGCAAACATAACTGTTAATTGCCATTTTCTGTGGAGCTATTCCAAGTTCCCATTTTCCTCCGCTACGTGTGTGTGTGTGTTGCTGCTACTCATTTTCATATTTCGCCGCATGCGCCTCATTAGAATTTAATTCACAATGTAATTGCAGTTGTGCGCGTTTGCCGAAGCTCTGAACTGAAGATTGTGGAACTTTTGTCGTCGTCGTTGTCGTTGTCGACGGCACTTGACACGCGCCTCACATAATTTCCCTTCACATGCGTCTTATGTGTGGCACACAGTTTCAGATACTTGTACTTATATGTAGCTTCCTTCCCTCATTCTCTCCCTCTCTTTCTACATATAGTATATCATGCCTTCTTCCTTCCGTGAATTTGCATATGCATTTTTGGTAGTCGACGGAAATGCGACAACTAAAAATATTACGTCTGACATTGGATTTCTTGGCTCTGTTGTTTCCTCTTCTCCACCCTCTTCTTCCCTCTTCTCACTCCTCTTTCTCCCTCTCTTTCTTTTGCTCTGCTCATTTGCATATTACTTTTATTCAAATTATATTAAGTAGGCACAGTTGAGACAGTTATGGAATGGCATCTTGAGAAAATTGTGAATTCATAATTCCTTTGGCGGCAGCGGAATTTCGTTGGACTTATGAAAATACAACTCGAGTGTGTGCCGCACACTCAACTACAGTGCTATATCAACGTGTACTTGATATATTAATGTATATATAGTGATGACATTTTGTAAGTCGCTTTTGCTTGTCGAAAATAAAAAGCAATTTAAGTTGCATAAGATCTACAAAGTAAATTTCAACTTTAGCTCATCAAAATTGACTAATCTTGTTTAGCTTTATGTTTAAGAATGCAATGGAAGTTAATTCTAGTAATAGAGCTTAGAAATTTATTCATTTTAAGTATGAAAAATAACAGATCTGGTTCAGTATTTGGTTTCGAATAGGAGTACGAATTTGTTTCTGAATTTGATATATAAAAACTTTCAGAACGCTCTCAAAAGTTTGACAATTCTGTTCAAATAATAGAACTATTCCGTTTATTCATTTTAGCTATAAAAAGTAATATTTCTTGTTTAGCATTAGACTTAAGAAACTTGTTTGAATAATATAACTGTTATATATTGAGTAATCTTAGATATACAAATACAGAGATCTTGACTTGTATTACACTGCGAAAAATATTAGAAACCTGCGCGAACAATATTAGTATTTTATTTCTGAATTTTATATACTAAAACTGGGAGTTCTTTTTCGGCATTTGGCTTCAAAAAGTTAAGAAAGACTGCTCAAATAATAGAACTATTCCTTTTCTCCATTTCAGCTATAAGAACTGATAGATCTTGTTCAGCATTAGACTTGAAAAATCTGCTCGAATAATATATTTAAGCTGAAAGATCTTTTTCGGTATTGGGCTTAAGAAATTTAACAAGACTCCTTATTCATTTACCTATAAAAACTGATGTCTTTTTCAACATTAGTCTTAAAAAAAAACTAATACAACTATAGTCTAGAAATAAAGCTCCAAAATTCATAAATCTATCTTTTATACCTCCTCAAATTTCTTATTCAATTGGAAGTCCTTTTTTTCTTGAGCTGCATTAAGTTGGCATTACATTATGCCAAAATTCGAGTAATTTTCTTGGCCAGCAATATTTTTGTGAAGCATGTCGCATCGTTAACTCAATCAAGCACTCTAATGCACAGCGAAGTTTTCGTCGCTAAGAAAACTTGGCATTACCCTAATCGAAACTGTCTGAATTTTTCGCACGTAGCGAAAGGAGAAAATCAGCATAAGCAGCAGAGCAATGTCTCCAAAATGAAGTAGCCCCCAAACAAGTTTGTGTGTTGGGATGTGGATGTGGATGGGTGGCAAAATGCAGCGCCAAAGTGCCACAAAACGATCAACGCTCAACCGCCCACTTGATAGAAGTAATTTCGGAGTCTAGATGTGGAAGAGTATTTCTGTCTCTCTCCCTCTTCCCGACTGCTGCTCCCCTTGACTGTTTTGGCCAAGTGCTGTGCATTTAAATGGTCGTTTTGTTGCTTCGCCTAATGACAACCACTTGCGGCTGTCAAATGCAACTCTGGGGCGTGCCACGCAGCGTTGTAATATTTTATGCGTGTGCGGTTTAAAGTGCCAAGCAACGTCGCAACTGTGGCAGCCTTTTTGCTCTTGCTTTTGTTTTTGTTTTTGCGCGCTGGCCGCCAACAATGGCATATGAATGCATTACCAGGACACACACATACCCTCCTCCCTCCCACACTCTCCTCTCCTTGCTGCACTTTCATTTTACTTGGTCACAAATGTCCTTGTCGTCGTCTTCACAGTTGCAACAGCAGCAGCGTATTGTGTCCCTGGCTCCTTCTTTCCTTCTTCTGCTTCTTCTTCTGCTCATTTGGCAGCATTTCTGTTGTTCGTCCTGCTTCTGCTGTTGCCACTCGGCGCATTCATAATTTGCACATTAACCTTATTTTCCTGTTATGCATGAGTGCGAAAAAATTGTCACCAAGCCCGAAGGTTTTTACGACTCGCCTCTGATGGATTTTAAATGAACTTTAACACATGCCACGCGCTCAAGTCCTCGCCCTACTTCCTCTTCCTCTTCCTCTCCCTCCCTCCTCCACATTCTTCTTTATTTTTTCAACAAAATGGGCGTTGGCTAAGTAATTGGTTTTTCAGGGGCCAGTCCGCACACACACACACTCACACACATTCACAGATTACCTTGAGTTGGCTCTGATAAAGCACCTCAAGGAAACCTTCACTCAACCAAATGCAACTAATCAACAAGCGTATTTTCCCTACTTAGAAGCGCGTCCAAATGAAATACTGAATGAGTACTAAACTCTAGTTATTTAGTGATTTAGGGAGTGCACCGTTTATGGCTAAACTTTAGAGTAGAAGAGTAACATAATATAGAAGAAAGTGAATAAGGTTCATAAAGAGAAATATAGCAAAGAAAGGTATTAAATATCATTATACAAAATGAATACAACTTCTTTTTAAATATTAGAGTTTATATCGAAAGATATTGCATAACAAATGACCAAGTATACACATGACAAATTTGTTTAGCTACTCCTCAAAAATTTGAGTTTATCTAGAGAAATATCACAAAGAACATAACCAAAACATGTATAAAACGACTTCTCTTTCAATATTAGAGTTTATATGTAGAAATATCACAGAACATAATCAAAAACAAGTAAGAAAGCTACAGTCGAGTGCGGTATTATTCTTAAAATATAACAAATAATATACGGCAAAAATAATAATATATACCGAAAGCCATATTTGGTATATTCCCTATAATATTACTACATTCAAAATTCATATTTTTCCTTTTTTACATTCTCAAAAGAATTTATAAATAGCAATAAAGAGCTTCGAATTGTAGAAATATCGCAATCGAAAATATTGAATATTTATATATAGAATAATCGGAAAAGAACATGAGAACATAATCAAACTTGATTTGAAAGATTGCCAGAAAACATCTACAAAAAAGAATTCAAGTGTCACAGTTCAAACTCATAATAAACATGTCTAAATTGTGATAAAATGACGAAATCTTTTGTTATAATTTCCACATTTTATGCTGTAAGAATGGGACATAAAAATTCTAAAAATATATTCATATTTTAATTGTTAAATTTGGGCATTAAAGTTCCAAAAATAATAAGCTTTTGCAGTCTAATAAAAGTCTACAAAATTTCCTCTCTAGCAACACCTAATGAACCACTTTTCACAAATAAAATATCAGAAAATTCCTCATCATTATTATGAAGGTAGTAAGAAAAGATTTTCTCCCAACTATTTTAATGCTGTCATTATTTCTACAATATTATTATACTTGTATTTCTTGACTAACATTATGAACAGCCTAGTTTTCTCGGTTGAGTGCGGCATATTTGAGAGGCCATCATTTGAATGTGGTGCGATTGCTTTCACCATAAAAGCTTTCTCCGCTTTGGCCATATCCTAAGTGTTTCCTTACTTTGGCGCACGTTTTCTTCTTCTTTGGCTTATCTATTGTTGCCAAAAACTGACTGGCCCACATTAGCAATTGTGTCAGAGCCTGAAAGACCGAAGCACGAAGACATTTGCAGTCTGCAGTTTGTTGTTTGTGTGTGTATGTATGTGAATATCTTGTTATGCATTCATTGGTATCTCTTGCATTTTCTTTATGCATTTCTTTAGCAGTGACACATTCATTTGAATTACTTCCTGCCCGGGCAATGAGTGGGACCACCCAACAAAAAAACGAAGGAAAAGACGCTTGACTCCATTTCGTTGGCTCATTTATAAGCAGCACATGTGCGCCTGATGTGACTTGTCTCAAACCAAAAAACAGAGAAAAGAAAGAAAATAAGGCTCAGGCTGAGAGCTGCAAGAGAATGCAGCGCCTGCCAAAAGTAGGCGTGGCTTGGGTGTGGGTGGATGTTGTGCACATTTTTAGTGTGTGCCAAATGCACATTTAATAACGTAATTTCTGAAGCGTGCAAAAGATATTTTTAGAATTTAGTTCTTTTCTTCTTCGTCTTTTTCTACCGGCAACTTTTCTGCTTCATCTTTCAACCCAAACTGCAAACAAAGTCATATATATATGTATATAGACTTATTTATGTGTGTGAGTGTCGCTGCAACTCGACGTGAGGATGCGCACAACTTTTTAGCCAAATTTGCATATGCAACTGACGACGATGATGACGTAGCCTGAAGCAGCAGGAATTACCGAGTGGATGGCACTAGAAATAGCTGCCAGCCAGTTCTCAACTGTCCCCCTTCCCCGCTCCCCTCAATCCCTTTCGCCATCACCCTTAGTGTATATAAAAAGCTTCGCCACTTTTATGCAAATAATGTCTTCCAGGAATTTTTGCTATTTATAGTTAAGATACCAAACGTGTGGATGCCTGATATCTGTGAAACTGTGCATTAGTAGTAGTGTCATATGTGTATGTGTGTGTGAGTGTGTGTGTGTATCTTCTTTACAAGTTATTGCTTCATTTATTCAGCAAGTTCTTCACCTTCGCCTCCTTGCTGACTTTGGCAACTATCTATCTATCTATTTATACATAGAGCAAGGTTAGTCATCTATGTATCCTTGCGTATCCTTGCGATTTCATTCACTCCCAGCCAAATTACATTCTGCAGCAAACTATTAAAGTTTTTGGCAGTTGATTTCGCTATTTTCCTTTTTTTTTTTGGCTCTGCTTGATTAGTCATAATTTAGATTGGCATTTCCATTAGTCGAGCTTGGAATTTATTACTGCATACCATATCATAATTTTGCAAGTAACTTACCTAATTCCACATAGAGTTTTGGTCGTATATTCTCCTGCCAGGCACTTTGATTACCAATCACGAAGAGTGTCAGTAGTAGGAAGACTTGCATCCATCCGAAACTTTGGCTCAGTGTTTTTGCACTTTGCAGATGCATTTTGTGGCTTATATATTTGTTGTTATTGTTATTATTATTTATGTTTATGTTGTTGTGGTTACTGTTGTTATTTTGCTTGCTTTTATTTACCGAGTTGTGGAAATGAAACATTTCTATTTTTGCATAAATTTTTACTTAATTTCCTTGCTATAAATATTTTGTTGTTGCGGTTTTGTTTTGTTTGCTTCTGTTTCTGTTTGTTTGCTTGTGTGTTGTGTAACGTAAGGATTATATTTAATTTATTTACTGCCTCTTATTTACTTACTATTTAAATGCTATTCATTTGTGTCAAATATAATTAAGTATTTATTTTAATTTTTGCTTTTTTTATTATTTTGTTGTTATCCGTTTCTTATTTAACAATTTATATCCTTTTAACAAAGTTGATAAAAACTGAGCGCCGTTTTTTTACTTTTTTGTTTACTTTACTTTTTTGAATTATTGTGTATAACTTTTAAACAACTGACTGCGGGAGTTTTAAGTCATTACTGAAAAGAGAGAAAGAAAGAAGAGGAAATTAGTTACATATATATTTTTATGATTATTCAATAAATTATGATCAAGAAAAAATACTTTTATGAATAAATTTGATATTTACTTATAAAAAGTTTTTTCGGTTTTTTTTATACTAAAATAAGTTGTGGTTAAGAAGTATTTAACAGTAGTATTTTATACCCTCCACACAACTATTGCTTTTGGTATAATTTAGTGTTTGTAGTATATTAATTTAGTATATTTTTTAAGAGCAAAGTTGAGCATACTCGATTGTAGCTTTGTTAGATTTTCAATGTGAATTAAATTCAATTAAATTAGTTGCTATCATTTACAAATAGTTTAATATTTTTATAAACCTTCCAAACTATTTATTATAAATTATGATAGAAAAAGTCTTCATATCAGGTAAAAGACTATAAAATTTAGAAAGTATTGGATAAATGTTTTAATGGGAATTAAATTTAAATCTTCCTTAGACATAAAGAATTGATTTTTTCAAGAGTACTTCTAATAGAAACATATTCACTAGCAGTACTATACTTTATTAAATCGATTGTTTAATAGAGAGTTTAAGAGAGAAGTACTCCGCTTAAAAATTATTTAGACATAAAGTTGAATTACTAGTTTTTTGACTGTGCGTTAAATTGAAGTCTCTCCACTTGAAGCTGGTTAAAAATGGGATTCTTTGGCTGATGTTGATGTTGTTGCATGTTAAATTCAGCGTGCCTACTTTCAGGCACTTTGCACTAAACTAACAATGCAACAAAAACAAGCCAGAAATGAATGCGGCAAACACACGGCAAGTGGTGAGTCAAGTGGACACTCTACTTTAACACTTGCCGTTCCACTTGGCTTTCTCCTCGCCTCTCCCTCTCTCACTCTCTCTATCTCTCTTCTTACGCCTACTCGCATTGTTGACATCATAATTAGAACGCACCTGCCTCAGACACACACACACACAGAGACAAACACACGCACACACTTACAGTTGAGTTGAAAACAAATTGCGGTGCACTTTTGTGCCCTGCTGCACAGATTTATGACACCGCCACCGCCACCGCCACAGCATAACCCCGTTTTCCTATGCCACAGACCCCAAACTGTTGCACCACCTTTCCCCTCGCCCTCCTCCTCTCCCACGCTCTTTCTTTTTGCAATGTATGTGCCACATTTCTTCATTTCGTGCCACATTTTAATTCGCTTTGGGGTGGGAGAATGTTGAAAAACTCATTAACTGTGCACGCTACTTGGCACCTTTTTTTATTTTTCTGCTTTTTTTTTGCCAGTTGCTTTTTTTCCTTACAATTTGTTCTCACTTTGCCTCATTCGCTCGCTTTGTTCGCTTTGCTTGGCTTGCTTTCTTTACTCTGCTTTGCTTCTGCTTCTGTTTTTTTTATACATTTTTTTAAACAATTTTCTCTCTACTTCACAAACCCCTCCCCAATCTCATTTCCCCCCACACACAATTTGTGGGCTAAGGTCGACAACTTATCTGCATGGCAGACATTTGTGAGGCATTCTAAATGCCCCAACGAGTGTGTGTTTGTGTGTGTGGTAGTGTGTGTGTGCACACACATGATTGCACAATAAGCCGATTGGTTGCCACATTAAATCGAGCACAAAATTTATGCCAGACACATTGGCATAATGCGCATTGCAATAAAGTTAATTAAAAAAGAGTTTCAGGCACACAAAATCCCAATAACTGTACGTACATTATGCAGCGCATTTAAATCAATAAATAGTAAACAATCGAAATGCAAATGCAAAAATGTGCAAATAAAAAATGCACAAAATTATTACACAGAATCTTGAAGTTTTTACATTTTACAACGCATTTAAATCAATGCAAATATAAAATGCAACAATTGACAATTACAAAGAATGTTAATGTTTTTTGAATTTCACATTCCATTTAAATCAATACAAACAAGAATTAAGCAAACTCTCGATTGAAATGTTGTAATCAAAATACTAAAATTCAGAATTAAACAAGAAAGTTACAGTTAAGATTACTCGACTGTGAAATACACTTTCAATAAAAGCAAAACAATGCGGTATAATTCTTAAAATATACCAAATTAATATACTAAAAATACTACAAATATATCGGATGTTACATTTGGTATATCGATATACTTTTACATTTAGAATATACCATAGGGCACAAAATTTACCAAATTGGTATATCGATATACTAAATTTGGAATATATCAAAGAGTGCGTAATATACCAGATGGGTATATCGATATACTGCTGCATTTGGAATATACCATACAGTACACAATATACCAGATTGGTATATCGATATACTATTTAATTTAGAATATTCCAATATACCAGATTGGTATATCGATACACTATTTCATTTAGAATATACCATAGAGTAATGAATATACCAGATTATCAATTCAACTACAGCAGCCGATTTTTTGCATACACAATTATTTCTTCAATAACTTCTAAAATTTTTATCTCATCGCAATCTTCTGCTTTATGAATAAGGAGTATAAAAATCTACAAAAAATATTTTAATATAGAGCTGGAGCTTTAACTTTCAACTCGTATTTAAATGAATGCATAAATGTACAATCAAAAAATGCACAAAATTAAACATCAAATCTTAAAGTTTTTTTGTGCAAAATTAAAATATATATGTATGTGCATATTTTTATTACATGCTCGTATTATAAGATTATGCATTGAGTGCACAGCACAAAACAAAAAAAAAAAGCGACAGAGAAATGCAGAAATGCAGTTGAAATTGCGAAAGCATAGCAAACATTTCAGAGATGGCATTAAAACGGCGATCCAGGCATTTAAAATGCTGCCTGCAAATAAAGCAACAACAAACAAGCAGACAGCAGTCTCCCCTCTACCTCACCCCCCTCTGTTAACAATTGCACTCGTTGCAGTCTGCGGTTCTTTTTGGTCAGCAGCATTTTCTATCTGTGTTTGTTTGTGTATTTCTGTTTGTGTGTTTATGGACTTAGTCCCGGGTGCTGTGCAAATGGTAACCCAAAATAAATGCAGCAGGAATATGTCAAGTGTGGCAAGCACACACACACACACACCTACACATTGCTGAGGCTCAGCTCATTGCGGGGAGTAACAACAACAATAGCTCGAGCCTGTGTCTCACAGTCTGAGCCTGATGCATTGCAGCATATTACTCAAAAATAATGAAAAACAGCTGAAAACTGTGGAAAACTGTGAAAAACTTCAGTTCGGTTGATGGCAATTTTGTGATTTCACCACTGTTAACACTCATCATCAGCGGCGCCATTTGTTTTGCGGCCGCCATTTTGTTGCAGTTTACAAAATGGCCGCTGCGGCGCTTTTGCCTTGTTTCGGTGTTTCTCTGTCTCTTTCTACGTGCAGAAATCAACTCTTAATACACAAATAAATGCCGCATTTCCATATATAAATACAAGCATGTTTATATCGTTTGCATTTTGCCCCCCTCCCTCTTCTGTGTCTGTCTACAAAAATATTTATGTTGCAAATCTTTGCGGCTTTAACTTGTTGTTGCTCCCTCTATCTCTCTCTCTCTCTCTCTCTCTTTTCCTCTCTGTCGCAGTCTCTTGTTTTATTTTTTGTTGTCTTGTTTTGTCGTCGTCGTTTCTCAGTGTTTCGTGACTTGTTTGTCTTGTCTGCATATCCTGCAGCGATTTTTTCGCCCCTCTCTCTCTTTCGCTCGCTTTGTTCTCAAGTTTGGGGCTGCAGTCAAGCGACGACAAGGAGCGCCTCTCTCTCGCTGTCTCCCTCTATCTCTGTATATCCTTGTAAATGGGATTTGTTGCCTGGGCCGTCGCGTAAACTTCTCATTTATTAGCTTTATTTCTCTTTCTCGCTCTGTGTGTGTGTGTGTAAAAATATTTTACAATTTTTGTAAGCTTCATATGTGTGTGTGTTTGTGTGAGATCCTGGCACCAGGACAAACAGATTTATTCGTTTAGAAAACGTTGTTTCCTTATCTTTCTTTGTGTTTGTGTTTTATGTCTCTCTCCACAAATTTTTTTTTTTCCTTGCTTTTTCGGCTAGGTAAGGCTGAGAAAAAGGGGCCGCTGGTACTTGAGTAAATAATCATAATGGAATTTTTAAGGCTTATGACAATTTAACATGTAACCTGTATATATATTTCTCTAGAAGTGTGTGTGGGTGGGCCCCCTTGATACGCTTGGCTGCCTAAGGGTTAACAATGAGTTATGTGGTTTTATCAAAACATCATTTCATATGAACTGCAGCCACTTAATTGGAATTTATGCCATAAATAAAGTAAACTCTGAACTCCTCGGCTTCCAAATGGAAATAAATGTCTTGCAGCCTGCACATTTCGTATCTAACACTCACATATATATTCATTCATTCATTCATTCATTCACATCTTCAAAGTTTTCTGCACATTTCAACGAATTATCTCTGAACGTTACTCACACAACTTGCGCTGATTGAAGCTACAATTAAAAATAAAAATGAAAACAATAAGTGATAAGTCTATATGTTTTCATTGCACTCAAAGATACGCAAATTATTCACAATTTATGAGCAATTACGGAAAGTTATGACTATCATCAATGATGCTTAAATGCTTAAAGCTATTCGAGAGAAGCCAGTTTATGATAGTTATCTGAAGAGAACTAAGGGGAAATTGTACTTCTATGATATTTTATTCTACTGAAGCTATAGTTCACAATAAATACTTGAAATACTCTGCTCTTTTTGAGATACCAATGGAAGAAGCTATTTAGTTGCTTTACTTTTATAAGTATAGGAAGTATTAAAATCTCTTGTTATTATAATATATTTGCTGAAAGTTTTTATGACTTAGATCTGTCCTTATTTAAAGTGAACTGCAAAACAAATCAATTGACAAATGTTTCATAATTAACAGTCTAATTCATGAGAATATTCTAAAAGTTTAATATATGCGTTGATTTTCATCATCTAAACTCATATTTTTAAACCTTTTTGAGGAAAACATTTGTATTGATTTAATAAAAAGTTAATATTAAATATCTATAGTATTTTGTAATCATTTTTAAATATTAATGTAAGAGAATACGTATCATATCTTGACTTGTTAAATAACTTTCAAAATGTTTATGTTATATTGGTCAATGCATCTCTTCTTTCTCAGTTTATTTGTATTATATATGTTATCCCCTCTTTACACGATCTCAAATCACTAATTCCTTAAAAGCAAAAGCAATAGATAAATATAAAATAAACAATATTTCAGTAGGTAAATATATTTTAAAATTTGCATACTCAAATAAATAATATTTCAATAAGAAAACATATTTTTCAAGTTGTATTCCTTTACAGAGTGTTTCTCTGTTCTTCCACTCCCCAAAAGACAACTTTCTAATCATGTTCATTTTACGTATTTCTGCAGTTTTTTTGCGCATTCCCAGCTAAAAACTAAGGGCATCAATGTAGCAAAGAGTGGGAGTTCAAGTTGTATAGGAGAGAGGAGAGAGAGAGAGGACGAAAAAAAAGCGTAAGCAGTTTTCTATTGTGTTGGTAAACCAATTGCAAATGCTGCTTTTCTAGCTGCTGCTGTTGTTGGCCATGGTAACTGGGGTTATAGCCATTTGCTGCAGATTCTCGCCCACTTAACTGAAGTACTTCAATCCAATTTTGTTTATGCAGCTCGATTCGAGTTTGAACTGCAACTGCAACTGCAACTACTTGAAGAAGAACTTATTTTTGCGGCGAAGGGAAAATTGTAGTTGGTGGGTTGGTCTTCAATTTGCATGTTCATAAAGTGTAAATTGGAAATTTGAGCTGTGGCGGAATTATTAATGAATTGAGAATCAGCAACAAACTTTGTCATAACATTGAGAGAGAGTTGAGAGAAAGCCTAACAAGCAAATGCATATTCTAGAGTGAAGAAAGAGCAGTTGCCAGTTGCCAGTTGGCAGCAGTTGCAATGCGGAAGTTGAGAATTTATTTACATAACCACAAAAGAAAAGAAATACAAGTAGCTGGGAACAACATTAACTGAAAACCAGCAACAACAACAGCGAACAGCAATGGCAATGACAACGAAAGCACAACAATAAATAGCATTATGCTAATCCAGGCCAAACAAAATGGCGAAAGCAAAGAAAAGACCAATCTCCATCTCTCTCTCGCTCCTGAATTCTTCCTTGTTGCAGGAAGCATTAGCTGAGGCAGGCAGCAGCTGCCATTTGCCACCGCAGGAATAATAATTATGAAGGAAAACAGCAAAACGGAGCTAGGCAAATAAAAATAAATAAAACCCCAACTAACTAACTATTATTTACTAAAAATAAGTCACAACAACAACAAGAACACCAACATCGAGGCAAACTTTTGCTCTCAACTTCTGCGCAAAAGCAGTTGAGAGAAAGGATATCAAAGGGATGGAGACGAAAGGGGGGGAAAGGGGAACTGCTCAAGGACTGCGCTGCGGCGTGAACGTGACATGGCATAAGAAATATGTAAATCCCCGAACGTTAGTCAGGTTTAAATCTTAAGCCTTCGCTTGGCTGAAAGCAAGCAAATTGAGAGTTGAAAAGTATTCAAGATAAATTAGCCAAGTGGATAAATGCTTCTTCTGCTTTCTTTTGCTGCACAACAGTACATTCATTTTCTCATATCATAAAAAAGGCTCTAAGGAAAGCATGAAATTTGCCATCAAGCAGCAGTTTATTAATGCGGCCAATGAACCCACAAGAAAATGCCAACATAAAAATAAAAGAAAATTGCCTGTGTTTAGCAAAGAAAATATATGTGAGCTCAGGCGCAAAATAATATATTTGTAGTATTAATTTCAGGCTGTGAGAATATTTATTGAAAATAAAGAATAGATTGATTTTAAATCCAAATTGAATTTAATTCAGCATCACATGAAATATTTAGTAACAACAAACGCAGATTTCATTTGTTTATATTACTTAAACAATATGCATCTAATTTTCTATTTAAATACCTAAAATTAGAAAATTTCGTTTAGCTCATTGCAAATATTAACTTTAGAGCCAAGCCAAATCAAATTGAATTCCCCATCAATGTTTTAGATTTTGCAAAAAATTTATTTTAATATGATTTTAATATAATGTCTAGTAATTTAAAATCATTTTTATTTGTTGGAAACTCATTCGTACACTGAATATTTTCGTAGTGAATATTTCATTAATTTTAAATATTGATGTTGGAACCAAATTAAATTGAATTCGCCATAATGATCTAATCATAATATTTTAAAGATTGCTACAAATGCAAATGATTCAATACACCGAATATTTTATTTATATACTAAATATTTCATTCATATACTGAATATTTCCTTCATATACTAAATATTTCATTTAGATACTGAATTTTTCATTCGTATACAGAATATTTCATTTAAATATACTAAACATTTCATCCATATACTAAATATTTCATTCATATACTGAATATATTGAAATAATTTTTATATTTAATTATTTTTACTATTTAAACAAAAAAAAATTAAAGCTAAATTGAATTACATTGAATTTTATTGAAAAATGTCAAGCAAATAAAAAAATATAAAAAAATTGTCTATTTTAAAGAAGAAAATTGAAAATTGCCTAACCCAAAGTAAATATTGATTTCAAACTGAAATTGAATTTTATTATAAAATTCATCTACAAAAGCAGCTTCACCTTTTTATAAAACAATATCAAATTCTTGAGCTGAAGTTTTTGCCAATTATAACTGTTTGTTTTCTTTGAGCATTTTCCATATTAGAAATTTGTAATTCTAATGTCGCCTGGGCATATGTTTGTGCCACGTCTGCGCATCATCAGATTTTTGTTGCATCACTCCCCGCTCCCCGCATCCCCGCTCCACGCTCTGCATTTCATTTTGTCGCCCTTTTCTGCATATTTACTACGTGTTATGCCTCATCCAAGGAGCTTAACGCTTAGTCCGACGTGGCATTTTGATTCCATGATTTATGGGATTCAAGAAACCCTCTCAGCGGCAAACGCGACCTCGAGGGCTCTTTTGCATTTGATAATCCTTTAAATTTGCGTATGTTCGTCGTCGTCTCTTTTTCTCACTTACTCTCTTTCTCTCTTTGTCTCTCTAAGCGTGTCACAATGCTGACGGACATTTGACTTTGTTTGGCTTGCATTAAAAAACACATAAATTATGTGGATCTAAAGCCAGAGCAAAACCCCGATCCCGAAACAACGGAAAAAAACACTTAAAAATACAAACTTTTAATTGTGTTGAATCTCAAATAGTTGTAAGCGACTCGAGCAATTCATTCAAGCTTTTATCTGGCTGCTTTAATCGTATATTTATCAATACACATAAATGTTATGAGTATCATTAAACAAAGTTGACATTTACAAAGCGTCTGCTGGCCAGCAAACGATCAATCAATGAAACCTTTCCGGGGAAAACGCGATATGAATTTACAGCAGAGATGTTATTAATGAGAGTCTCAAGAGAAGAAAGAGAACCTGAGAGTGGACAGGTTTAGGCAGTCAATTGGCTGCTCAACAGTCAAACATATTCACAAATTAGTGAGCACTTAACCTCCCAAGTTCTCTCTCAAGTAGCACTTAAAAATGCCACACGCGTACTAATTCCGTTTTGTGGCAATAAATCAGCGGGAAATGGATACTTCAGATAGTACTATAATGCATCAATCAAGCCATCAATTAAATCGAACCCAATCATATTTCAAAGTGTAGCAACGTCTCTGGAGAAGAGCCACAAAAATTCGAACAAACAAACTAAACGAGCCGCATAAAAGTAACCAAAGAGCAAACAATTTTCTGTGAGTAAAGAGAAGACGAAGGCGACGTGTGACTTTCAGAAATTGAGAAACTAGAATATGCTTAGGGTAGTTTGAGTTTGAGTTTGAGTTAGAGTTTTGGGTAACATTGTCACATCATAAATGTCAGGGACACATTTCTGTGCGTTTTACTGCGACCATAAAAATTGTTTGTTTGCGTCGAGTGCAAACAACAAACAACAATATGAAATACGAAGCAAAATGTAGAGCAATATCAATGTTTTTTTGTCGCTTCTGAGCTGGGTCAACAATCCCAAACTGAGAAGATGAGAGATGAGAGAACGAGGGGAGATGAGAGCTAGAGAATCTCCCTCTCTATGTGATGGAGGGGGCGAGACACATTCGCTACGCTGACCATAAAATGTGTGGCACGCAAAATACATAGCGAGGAGAGTCGGAGGCAAGGTGTTCGCTGTCTCGCTCTACGCTTGCCACCGGGTGGCGCGCAGTCAACAACACAAAAAGGTCATAAATCACTTAATCACATAATTAGAATGTATAAAAATTGATTTACGAGATTTTGAATGCGAATGTTGTTGTTGCAACGTCGCGTGTTTACGATTATTTACTTACCGCCACAGCGCGATAACGAAGGGGTCGCAACAACCAGGACGCAGGACATCACAGGACAACACAGGACTACAGGACAGCGAGCCATAACACATGTCCGTGATTGCATAATAGCGCTTTATATAATCCATGCAAATTAAATTTTTCGTGGGGAGGCAACGCCCCCAAAAATTTATGCATCTTTCTCGAGTGTCGAAAACTTTTAGTGTTTGGGGTCTGAGGCGCACTATCGACATTATTATTAAAGTCACAAAGGCGACTTTAAGATAGACAAACACATAGAAATCACACAAACTGTTGTTGTTCATTTTGTAGGAAGAGAGAGTGCAAAGTTTACTCAATAATTAAATTTAATGAAGCGGAGGCGAATTGTGAAAAGATTAAGTCTGAGTTCAATTTAATCAGCTTCTTTTTAGTAGTGTAAGAGAATATAAAAGAAATTTTTGGTTCGCTAAAGTCTGAATTCAATTTAATCAGTTTGCTTAGCATAATTTTTCTAGTAGTTGTAGAGAAAATAAAAATGTCTTTTGGTTCTTTAAAGATTAGACAAACTATTTTGTACGAAGAGCGAATTTGTTTTTTTATATTAGTCTAAAAATAATTTGCTACTTTAACCTCTAAGTTTGATACTCTAGTCTAGAGATTTAGTTCCTTTTGTTTCGCAGTGAATTAATCTATTCATTTCTTCTCTTAATTTTATTTGTAGTTAGGCTCTACTTTTGCATTATAAATCAATATATTTATTTCTTCTCTTAAATCTATATGTAATTCTGGTCTTCTGTTTGTATTATAACATTGACAGATTCGAAACAATTCTTTCTACTAACTCAGATTTAAATTTATATTTCTTTCACTACAGATTAGTCAAACTACTTTGTTTTAAGTCAAACTTCATGTTTTATTTTTATATTATTCTGTTTCTTCACTTCTAAATACAGAAAACCATTAAAATTATTCTAAAATTACTTTGCCAATCTATATCGCACACACTTTGCGTAAAAGTTTGGCAATCTAATCAAAACTAAACAATAGAGCATTCTTCTTGTTAATCAATCCATTTATTTCTGTTATTAATTATATTTGTAACTCTACTCTACTTTCTCACTATAATATTGATAGATTCAGCACAATATGTAATATTCGCAACAATCTTTAATTTCGATATCGCAATTTCTATTGTATTTATGTCAGTTTTTCCCCTTTGACTAAATGACAAGAAATAACCAAAAGTCAATTGTTTTTCGCCCCTTTTTCGTGTGCTCTTAGCTCACTGAATTTGATTATATGGTATTAGAGAAAATAATGAAAAATTTTTGCAAACCAATCAAATTGATGACGCTTTTGCAGTTGTGTCTGGCACGTGCTCTCATATCCATATATATATATATATATATATATATATATATATATATATGACTGAGCAGCAGACTGAGACGGATACAGAAGCAAATGGTGGAACATGAATTTGCACAACTTTTCGGGGCTGTCAAAAGTCAAAGTAAGCCGACGGCGTGTGACAGTTTTTGCCTAAAAGCAGACACATCAGACACACACACACACACATTCGAGTTGTACGTGAGTGAGAGAAACGCGTGTGTCTCTTAGAGAAAAACCCCGACCAGAAGCTACCCACAAAAACCCTTACTTACTCGTATATAGAAAAAGTATAGTCAGCCATCCCCTTTTATTATCATTGACGTGCCGGGCTTAGCTAAAAACATTTGACATCGATATTGTTATGAAAGAAAGATCGTTTACACACAGGGTGTTGAACCGGTCAGTCGAGATCATTCTTTATACATGGTGCGTTCCAAAGTAAACAGGACTTTTTGAATCTAGCGCCATCTAGTGGCGCCATCTATATATCAACTAGTGCGTTAGAATCTGCTATCCTTTATCGACTTCCAGTAAAAATTTCATGACATTTCATCTATTGGAAGTGAAGTTATTGCGTTTTAAGTGTCAGTATGTTTTTGTCATCGGTGCGAAAATGAGCTTCGAACAAAGAGCCAACATTAAATTTTGTTTTAAAACTTTTACCGAAACGTTTCAATTGACGAAACAAGTTAATGGCGATGGTTGCCTATCCCGTAGCAGAGTGGACGAGGGGTTTCAACGTTTTCAAAGTGATCGTGAGGACATAAATGACGATGAACATGTGGGCCAACCAAAATCCGCGATAACCGAAAATTCCATCGAAACTGTGCGTGAATTCATAAAAAATCAGCCGAAATCATCATTGAAATTTATGGAAACATCTCCGAAACATCGATTTATCGCATTTTGACCGAACATTTGGGCTTTCAAAAGGTGTGTGCACGGTTTGTTCCGCACAAAATGACTGACGTCCAAAAATTGTTCTGAATTCAACATTCGAAGGACCGACTATTTGACCAAAAATCACATTTTAACCATCAACCACTCCCCGTATTCACCTGATATGGTACCGTGCGACTTCTACCTTTTCGGAATAATGCATTTGCCGATGAAAGGAAGGCGTTATGCAGACGTCGAGGCCATTCAAACGGCTTGCACCGGCATACTGGAGGCCATACCGGGCAACGAGCTAAAACACTCGTTCGACATGCTTTTGGACCGTGCAAAAAGCTGTATTAAAGCAGAAGGAAACTATTTTGAATAATATAAATTGATTTTGCCGAAAAACCTATTTGTTCTGTCTTTTTGTTAAAAGTCCTGTTTACTTTGGAACGCACCTTGTATATACGATACGTTGAGGGTCGTTTTCGTACCGTCTGATGTATGGAAATGTTTGCTCTTTACTGCGGCACGCTTTCTGTGTCCAATTTTCATTATGCGCGTTTTCTTTAATTCGTTTCCACTTTTCCCAGCAGGCCCATAGCCAAAGAAGAACATCCCAAACCAGATCCCGGGAAACTCAAACCCAAAACCGAAAACTCAAACCCAAGCTCAAGTCACGTACCCTTCCAACACGCATGCTGGCATCGCTCCCTCTCTCTTTCTCTCTCTCTCTCTCTCTGTCTCAGTCTGTCTCCCTTTTAACACTCTTTTTTTATTGCATCATAAATTTAATATTTTTATGTAATGTTTGTATAACGGTACGCTTTTACTACCCTTCCTCTTTCCTCTCTCTCTCTCTCTCTCTCTCTCTCTCTGCAAATGTCCATAACATGCACAAGATTCGTGCGTCTTGTGTCCTTGCCCCAAACCCCACTTCACCTCCCTCCCCTTTTGAGCTTGTCCTGGCAAATTTTTGCTTCTTGGAAGTGTCGCCGCCGCGTGCCAAGGGGATTATTTTTTCTTCCTACGTTCGTTGGTTCGTTCGTCTTCTTGGCAAAATCTGAGCGATGGAGAGACGAAGGAAGGGAACATTTCTGTTGTCATTTCTTGAATGCTTGGGTTTTGGTTTTCGGTTTTTCGGTTTGCTGCTTATTTCATGCTGAGTCCTGAGTCCCTGAGTCTTGAGTCTCTCCAATCACACACGAAATCATTTTCAATACACAAACACACACGCAGTTGTGAATTTCATGAATTTCTTTAGAATGTGTTTTTTACCTACTTACAGATTGTACGCATGTGTAATCAATCAGCAGTCTAGTTATATACATATATATGATAATCAATGTGGGAAGAAAGGGATAACATCTGTCTGTCTGCAGACATTCATCCCTAATGTTCAGGGAAATTTTCTAGAAAAACTTCACGTATTGAAAATCAAAATTTTACTGAATATTAAATCTATTCTATTCTAAAACAGATACGCATATTGAAAATCAAAGTCGAACTGAATATAAAATATAAATCTAACCACACTAAATAAATTTGTCTGGTTTTCAATTGGCATTCATTTTCAAATTGATATTATAAACTCACTCAACGCATAATTCCCACATTAAATATGCACTCCTTATTTCCATAATCATAGCCACATCGGCATATTTACCTGTAAAGAGAAAATAAAAAGTGTCACATAAATGTTGAAAACAATTTCGCATGTTTGAAAATTAAAAATAAAATGTTATTCGACATTATTTAGAAATGGATTTGCTGCAGCTATTTAATTTGATTTAACGTATTGCAATTTAGCTAATGGCTCACGCAAAACCTTTAAAAAGAAATTACCCATCATATTTACTTAGGATACCAAGGGTAACCCAAGAAGAAGAAGAAGAGACACCACCACCACCAAACACAATGTGCATACGAAATTACAAATTCCCACGGCAAATCCATCAGCAGATAACTCAAAAAAAAAAAGTCTCAAGTCGAGTTGAGGCCGTGTCAATTCTAAATGTTTCTAGCAGAGTCGCTAACACACTCGTCAATGAACGAAGGAGAAACATCTTCTAAACGTCATCGTCGTCGTCGTGAACCTTTCGCCCTGTCTGATCCATTTCCCCAATCGAACCTAACTCAACTCCGCTGCCATTAGCGATAAAAAATTGATTCTCTGGCAGGCAACAAAAGTGCGAGCAAATCAATAAATCACGTGCCACTGCAAAGAGTTCAATAAAAATAAAGGAGGAAAAAACGAGAAGAAAAAAAACCCGCCCGCTGGGCATAAAAAATAAAACAAGCAGCAAGTAAAATAAAAAACCCAAGTATAAAACACAAATAATTGCCGAGTTGTAATAGCTGCTGCAATGCAGCTAAAGAAATCAAATAAAATGCGAGGAAGTTTGGCTTGAAAATATCCCAAAATAAAGCACATTTTGAAAATAAGAATCAAAAACTTGTAATGGGAAATAATTAAAGCTCGCTTTCAGTTATTTATGAAACCCTTATCTCGAATTTTACAGGGTAACAAAGCAAAGTATTATGTGTGTTATCTGAATGTCGTGCAGAACTCGGTTTGAAGCTCAATCCCCAAAATCCAGTCAACAATGACAATGGGCAACCAACTGGTTTTCAACTGGAGGAGGCAGCTTATCAGGAGAGTTTGAGGGAAGGGGGAGGAGACTGCGGCTGGTGCAGTGGACAACAACAAAAGCCTCTTAGTATGCAAATCGAGAGTCAGTCGTTAAGTGAATCAATGTGAATCATGCAGAGCGGCAAGCCGCCAACGCATCTCAAGATGCAGCCCCACGACGCTGCTGCTGCTGCTGCTGAGTGAGCTCAGATAATTTATGCTGTAATAATTAAGCAGCAGAGCAGCAAAGCAGCAGACCAACCCAAGACCAAGACCAAGAGAGGCAAACCAAGCCAGGCAGCCAACAATGACAGGCAAATGTCGCTGGGGAACGGAAATTGTGGCCAGACTGACAGACAGATGGAGGCACGCACACATATCACATGACGCACGCACACACACACACACCCTCTAACATACACACACACAGATGACAATTTAGTGGCTGGGAGACGCCATGCGGTGCAACGCAGCATCAACTGGGGGCACATCACTTGACCACAGCTTGACAGTTTGCGACTGAAAATTGGTAAGGAGCGCGCAGCTCTAACTGTGGGGGAGGCTGGAGTATAGATAAATGAGGGGGGAGGGAGTGAAAAAGGGGAAAGAGTGTGGACTGCAGGAAAATTAGAAGGGAGGAGTGATACATCGAACCACATTGAAACTATCTTGGAAGATATATATAGTAGCTTGATTTCTGGTTCAGTTTTCGATTTGGAAATCGATGCACGAAATGGAATTGCAAATTAAATAATTGCTCAAGTTCCGTCATTTGTGCAAGTCAAATATGCTTTGCATAATTTACTAAGATTAGAATTTGCTATTACATTATAAAGTGCTTCCAAAGCTAATTAAAATTTAGCTTGTTAAACTTTTGTCTGGTTTATTATAATACTGAAAATAATGTAAAGCTATTGCAAAACTCAGTATATTTTATTAATGATGGTATTCAAAATTTTACAACTTTAGAGAAAAACGCAATAAATAAAAATATAGAGAAACAAATAATAATTCTAAATAAATACTAAAATAATAATAGTAAAAAAAAAAATTATTTAAAAAAAAAATAATAAAAAAAAATAATAAAAAAAAATTAATGAAAAAAAATAATAAAAATAAATACTTAAAAATAATAATAAAAAATATATACTCAAAAATACTACGAACACTAAATAATACTAAAAAATAAAAAAATACAAAAAAATAAAAATACCAAAAAAAATACTATAAAAAATAAATAATACTAAATAATAATTAATAATAACAAATAAATAATAATATTACAATGTATATTATTCAAATTGAATACCACTTTTTCACTCTATACAAAGTATACTAATTTTTATACAAAAAATCTCTTTTTCTCTGAACTTTCTGAATAATTTTCTCTATTCTTAAGTTTTCTACATTTATTATTCTATATTCTATTATCTGGAAAATAATAGAAAAATAAAAGTGAATTTATTTTGAACTTTTCTATTTAAACAATAATAAGTGTAAGTAATACAATATAAAAGTAAATGAATTCGAAGTTGTAAACAGATTAATTTTTTTACAGAAAAATAAGAATTATGAACAAACTATAAAAGTTTGTTAGTATGAAAAGAGATTTACAGAAAGTGACATCTACATTTATTTTCCCAATTCACAGATCTCTTTTACTGCTTCTTATGCTATATATTTTCCACTACAACTTTACTGTATAGCAAACATTTATCTTCATATCGCTGCCTTGTCTTCTTCTAAAATACCCAAACTCAAACCCTTAAGCTGCTTTCATTTCAAATCTCATGCCAAAAGAACTATTTCCACACACACTCGAATAACATATAACATATAGCATATAGAGGGGCAATTAAGCAACAAAATGTGAATGTTGCGAAATTTGTAACTAAAGCTTAACAAAATGTTGTCTGGCGCCGAAGCCAACTTGATGTTGATGGAGCAAAATTTTTGGGTTCAACTTTTGGCATGCAGTTCTCACTGACAGCACACAAAATGAATGAACCAGACGGAGAACTGAGAACTGAGAGCTGACTGAATGACTGAATGACTGACTGAGGACTGATGATGTAGGAGAAATGCAGTGAATGTGACTTGAGACTGGGCAAAAGTTGACTTGATGTACTTAGTAGTTGCAGTTGTAATTGAAATTTAGCAACAAAACATTGCCGAAAGCGGGCGAGGGGGGAGAGGAAAGGGTCATCAAACGAGTGCTCTCTGGAATTGAATTGAGTTGAGTTCAGTTGAGTTGAGTGACTGCGTCAGTCGGCAGTCGACTGTCGGCAGTGGGAGTTCTTCTAGTTGATTGATGAAGACATTTTCCGTTTTACAAATTTTGCAGTGGACACTTTGCGGCCAGACTTTAGAGTCTCTCCGATCTCTCTGATATCGCTGCCAGAGTTGTCAATGCAAGTAGCAAGTAGCAGTAGCAGTAGCAATTGCAGTTGCAGTTGCAGTTTGCCACCACAAGAGTCACAACACAAAGCACACAGCTGACAGCAGTTTGCTATCCAGAGCTCATTACGGGATACCAAACTCCGGCCGCAGTTCAAATGAATTTAATTGAAATTTCAAAGTTGTCAAGTAGCCGCTGCCACTCGGAGTCGGAGTCGAAGTCGAAGTCGGACTGAAATAAGACAAACGAAGACACATGCGTCCAGAGTCCAAGAGGAAAATGCGAAAAAGACTAAATAAGTTTTCGCACAGTTGTTGCCACCCTCCAGAAGCTGCCAGCATTGCACTTTTGACGTTGCAACAAATGCAAAAGCATCGAAGACGACCATCTTCATTCATGGCATACAAAAAAAAACAACTGAAAAAAACTCAAAATACTAAGAAAAGGGCCGCAAACAGAAGTGTCATCCAGTGTACGTAACTTTTTAAAAGAAAAGTTTCCCTTAAAAAACTCAAACTCCTTCCACTCACTGCAAAAGCAAAAGCAAGTCCAAAAATTTCTCGGACTTTTGTATATATTTTGAGTTATTTAATGCGGGCGAAATGCACTTCGTTTCCCCTTTTTCCTTTCACCTCCTCTGTCTCTACTCCATCCGCTTCAAACAAGAAAAAAAGTCAATGTCTCTTCTTAGCCAACTGTTTGCGTGGGAGTGTCAAGTGCCTGCAGTGGCTTTAAGCCTTGGCAGTTGACAAGAGCGAAAGCGACAGACTGACAAAGAAAGAGAGAGACAGAGATAGAGAGAAGGAGAGTGAGAGAGAGACAGATGCGAAACAGGAAGTTGCCTTGTGTTGTTGAAGTGAGTTCATACGTTGCCACAAAGATTTCAGACAACATCTGCATAATTTTTGCTCAACTAGAAAGTTGCCTAAGCAACACTTTACATTTATTATTATTTTATGCATTAAGTACAAGATTTTATTATAATAGTATGTCAAGGAATTCAAGAGCTAATATGAGGCGTTGAATTATGAATGAAAATATGAATATGATAAATTAAATGAATAACAAAATATGACCAAAACGATAAAGTAATTTTTACAAATATTAAGAATGTAGTTCTACATATAATATGTCAATATACCAAATATAGTTTTAAGGATGTCTCTTATACTATTGGTATTCATTTGGTATATTTTAAGAATAATACTGCACTGGTTTATATTTAAAATATGTAGCGGGCAATAATGAGAAAGTAAACTTTACAAAGAATTCTTTTAAGATTGTAAAAGCAGAGAACGTAAATTTAGAATACAGTTCTATATTAATATAACAAATATAGCTTTCGGTATATTCTAGTGGTATATGGATTTTATATATTTTAAGAATAATATCACACTGTAGCAGGTATCTCAGTGTCGAGCACACTCGACTGCAGCTTTCTTTCTTATTTTGTTTACAAAACTGTCTCCATAACAATAAGCAAATTCCTGTATTATATTATTTAACAGGAAGAGTAAACTTTCAGAAAAACTATTAGGCAGATATACAGTATCTTCAAGAAGAAAGGCAAATGATACTTTGGATACCATACAAATAAAAGTTATGATAAATAAATCTTTACAAAGAAATTTGTTAAGCATATGTAAAATAAGAAATGAGTAATCATTAAATGGAAAAACTCATTACTCAGAGCTAAAGCAACATGTGAACTTTGACTCTCAACTCGAAATAACACACCCTCACTCCATATGCACTGATACAGGGTATACACAAGCATAAGCTGCTTAAGTAAACAGAGCAAAATATTGCACATCAATAAGTTTGCAAGCTGTAAAGAAAACAATGCACAGCTAAACAATTTATTGAATGATATTTGTAACAAATATATGTGGCATATTTATTTGTTTCCAATAAATAAATAGCAAAGTTTTGCTAGTTTCACTATCGACAAATTGAAGCGACTTATGGATGAAATTAGCACACACAAAATAAGTTGACAAGTGTGTCTAAGAAATTGGCCAAGCAATTCATTTTTATTAGCAGCAGAGAGAAAAGCTCTGCATAAGACAACATCTGTTAGCATTTAAGTGTGTTAATGTGCAGCTCCATTAGCAAGGACAACAACAGATCGCTTAGCTAAGGCAACGAAGAAAAAGATGTGAAATTTGCATTTTCAATTAGAATTCGAATTGAAATTCGATTTGTGCTGCAAGTTGACATTTGTGCTTATGCTCGTCGAACTCAATTACGCTCCAATTACAAACTTTACTTTGGGTGCCTGAGGGTTAAATGGATTCGCCTGAAGGCTTGAAAAATGCTAAGCAATTCTTTTACTGATCCATTTTGGCAGCTGTCGCTGTTCGCTGTGCTCAATTTCCATTCCTTGCCTCATCAACGACGACGACGAGTGCACTTTATTAATAATGTCGACGTTCCACATTTTCGGGGGTTGTTCAACAAAAAACGGGAACAACTACAACGAGCTGAACAACCAAAAAACCACTATGCAGATATTACAAAAACTTTTTTGTTGGGTTTTTTTGGGGTTGCACCCTTTAATGCTTTTTTTTCGGTTCGTTAATGATGCTTCTTGCAAAATGCAAAATGCCAAATTCGTCTCGAGAGCACTCTACAAACCGTCGTATCCATTCAACATTTCCCGTTGATCATTTCGAGAGGGATAAATTGCTAAAGTTTTTCCCTAACGACTGAACTTGAAACACGATTTGGGCAATGATCCATGTGAGCAATAAAACTATCATTTTTACAGGGCAATAAAAACTCATTAAATTACGCAAAACTTTCACTAAGAAAATATTTACTTTTTTTGTGGAACACTTTTTGTGTAATTATGCGTAAATTAATATAAATCAATGCTAGCTGAAATTGTTAATCATCCAGAAAAAAATGTAAAATGTATGCCATCACTCAACAACAACAACGAGAAAAAACAAAATTGGTGGCATATTGAAAATCCAATTAAAATTGCTGCACTTAAAACTAAAATCGGTGGAATCATGAGCGCACATGACTGTGTAATTAAAATATTAATTAAATTATAATTAAAGTTTTTAAAAAACAGCTACAGGAAGTGTTCTGCATATTGTGCTATCCACAAAGCCGCGTGTGAAGTTAATTGCACAGCAAACAACACTTGAAAAAGAGCGAATAAATGCGAATCATCATCGATTTTGAAAAGCAACAAAAAAATGAGAATTAATAAAAGAACTTGTGTAAAACCTATTTAACAAATTTATTAAATAATGTAGTGCTTACATGTTGAAGCAAAAACAAAAACAGTCGACTGTTTGATGCTCTGCTTTGTTCAATTATACAAACTTACTTTTAAATATTATAAATACAGCTGTGAACTTTGAAATAGCAGTGCTAACAATTGAAAAATACTATTATAAACACAACTTCCAGACAAAATTTAGTTATGTATGTGTAAAATATAAATATGTAAAGTCTAGCGCTGATTTTCTCATTTTAAAAAAAAGTCAGATATCAAAACATAAAAGAAGTATAAAGTAAAATATATTTGTAAAATCCAAAAAGAGTATTAAGAGTATTAAATTAAACATGAACAACACAAACTGGGCGGTAAATTAAAATGACAAATTACATAAAAGCGGCCTGAACATAATCAAGCCATTTGGCCACGCCCCCCCTGCAGTTACGCCCAAAGTGCTGTCCGAAAAATCATTCCAATTCGCCACAGGCTACAGGTAAAACTAACTGAATAAGTGAGAGCCAACAAAAAAAAGGGGATAACAAAATAAAAGAGGAGGTGGAAACAAAATCAACCACGAAGCTGGTTTCAAATTACAAAAATTTCTGCCATGCATTTGTAATGTTGTTTAATTTTATTTGAATGCTCTAATGGAATTTGATTTTGTTGTTAAAATGGTTTGTTTTATTTATTTTACGGTTCAAATGATTAACAATTCACCCCCGAAAAATACATGGAAAATATTTTTCTTTTGCTGCATAAATTGTACAAATATTTAAGCTCAACAAATTAGCAATTTGTTGGCAAATATATATTTTTGCTGATTGCAAAAAGTGTGCAAAATTTTAAATGTAAATCAATTTCAATTATTTATCAATATTCAAATGCAAGAAATTTGTTGCAAAATCAGCCTGAAATTCGCGTTCGCAATTCGCATATTTCTAATCATAAATTTGCAACGCAAAATATCTTATCTATTAGAAAATGTGCTGGGCATAAAAACCTCAAACCAAAAATGTGTTCGTATTTATATTTAATGCAATTTTCATCGCTGCATTCACAGCAGCAAATTGGCCAACAAAAGCAAACTAACGCCATTCAAATGCAGTTTTCCATTGAGCCGCGAAAAATTCATATTTCCCCCTCGTATAGAAAAAATACAATAATAAAATATATATATATTTGTACAGTTATGCTGAATGATTTCAGCACGAACAATTTAGATTTCATACAATATTTCGTGCACGTATAAATTGTGCATGCTGCAATTTCACGTAGAAAAATACAAGTGCAAAAAATAAAATATATAGAAAAAACTATGAAGGATGAAAAACAAGGCCCGAGATGAAAAGCAGTTAATATTTTGAATGCCTGTGCTGTGGCAGAACGTCGAAAAAAAGTGCGATAAAAAGCTTGAAAATAAATAAACGCAAATGCACAAATACGCTTAACGCTAACCACACACAAGCATACAATAAATACGTGCCACAATTACATAGATATGCACATACTTTTCACATACATATGAACAATTATATACCATATAGAAGAATGCGAAACCGTAAAAACCAAAGAACACAAATTTCCAGCAATTAAAAATTCAATGTTTGCAATTTCAACACCCTGCACATATTTTAAATATATTCAATTGGGTATGACAAATTGCACTTAAAGTCAGAGTAGGAAAAATCCGAAAAAATACTAAAAATTTGTGTAAAATAAGTAAGAATATTTTGTCCGAAATATCTTTTAAAATGCCAAACTCTTTATCATCTATTCTCTAGCAATCTTCCAGAGTATTTTCAATTCCAACTTTAGTTCTTCAAATTTTGATTTACTGCGCTCTACACAAATTTTCATGCCATTTGTTTTATGCTGGTATTATTTTTATCCAGCGAATATTTCTACCATTTATTGATATTATAAATTATGGTTTTTGCAAGTTATGAACATATTTCTATTTTTTCCATTTTGTTGCTGCATTTTTGCATATTAACAACAACACTTTTTGGTATTTAATTTAATCGCATCAAGCATGTAAAATGTGTTTTCAGTGCAAATAAAGCGATAAGAGCCCATGCATTAGTATTTTATAAATACTGAATGCAAATAAAAACAGTATTTGGCAATTCAATTGGGATTAAAGTGTGCGAGCTATGTGATAAAAGTGCACTTTATCATTTGGAGTCACTTTAAATTAGTTGAAAGTCATTTCAAGTGGTAAAAATTAAAAAACCAAACCGAAGTATTAGTATTTCATAAATACTGAATATAAATAAAAACAGTACTTTGCATTGCAATTGAAATTTAAGTGTTTTAAAAGTATAATTTGAGCATAATTCAGTGGAAATTCCGTTTCAGGTGCTCAGAATTGAAAAAGCAAACCTAACTATTAGTATTTTATAAATACTGAACACAAACAAAAACAGTATTTTGCTAATTCATTGAAATGAAAGTGCGTTAAAAGTGTCATTTGAGCATAATTGTGTGGGAATTCTTTTTCAAGTGCCCAAAATTGAAAAACCTAAACATAAGTATTAGTATTTTATAAATACTGAAAACAAATAAGAAGCGTATTTTGCACATTTATTGAAATTAAAGTGCAATAGAAGTGTCATTCGGGCATAAGTTAGTGGAAATTCCGTTTCAAGTGCTCAAAATTGAAAAACCAAACCCAAGTATTAGTATTTTATAAATACTGAATTCAAATAAGAACCGTATTTTGCACATCAATTGAAATTAAAGTGCGATAAAAGTGTCATTTGAGTATAATACAGTGGAAATTTCGTTTCAAGTGCTCAAAATTTGAAAAACCAATCCCTAAAAGCGAAAGTTAGTGTAGTAATTAGTTTTCTACATGTCCGCATATATTTTCCACCCGCACAACACATGACACCAAAGTGTTTATTGTCCAATTTTAATAGACATTCACAATTTGTATTTGCCGCATTGTTCGGGGCTCATTTTCGGGGTATTTGTTGGCTGCCTAGTTTTGCTGCTGGGGCCACGAAGCGGGTCACTTGCGTGTTATTTAATGGTTTCTGGCCACGCAAGGACATAGTCAACTTTTTCGCCTAATTGTTTATGGCATAATAAACTGGATCACCGAAAAAACAACTAGGAAACAACAACAAACAGCACAAACTAGCAACTGCGTAAAGTTTGCCACATGCAATTCGAGAAATTGTTTTAAGGTCATTTTAGTACATTTTGATAAATAGTTAATGAAACTGTGTAACTAATATTTAAGAACTTCAGCTATTTGATCACATGTCGCTGCTTTTTGGTGCTTTGAACTCTTCCCAAAATGTGTCTCAAGGTCTTAAATCGCTGTCTAATCTCTGAAGCTTTGGGTGTGGCACGCTCCACGTGCAAAGTGTCAATGATAGCCTCATTAAATCAATCATTTTTGGGCAGTCAGCCACTTGCAACTTAATTTGGTCAAACACCGCCACCGCATGAGGCGAATGAATATTGGCATTTGGCCTATTGAATATTGTTGCCTGTTCGTTGGCCATTTTCTTTTATTTTCTTTGGCTTTATTGCTTGTTCTCCTTTGTTGTTTACTTTTGCCATTTCTGCGCTGCGCTGACAAGTAAAAATGATTATAATTAAACTAATGAAGGTGCCGCCTGTCACTCTCACACACAACAACAACAACAGCAACAACAACAGCGACAACAACATCATCGTGTTGGGTCTCTAAGTTTAGCCAATAAATTGTGTCTGGATTTGGGTTTGGTGCCTATATAGGCAAGAAACCATTTAGTTGGCTGAAGTGTAGATTTATGTGTGTAGAAACATTTGGGAAAGAACTTTATAAATTCAGCAGCAACTTCAGGTAAACTTGAAAACTTACTACAGAAAGATTTCTATTAAAGGGAGTTTTTTTGTAAAAGAAAGATTTCTATAAAACAAAGATTTCTATATATGAAAGAACGATTGCTCTAAGAGAACATTTAGTTGGCAGAAGTGTAGATTGATTTGTGTAGAAACATTAAGATACAAATTTTATAAATTAAGCAAAAACTTCAAGGGGAAATGTGAAGTTGAAACCAAACTTCAGAAAGATTTGTACACAAGAACGATTTCTATAAAAGAAAGATTTCCGTTAAAGAAAAATTTGCAATAAAAGAAATATTTCTATTGAAGAATTCTATTCTATTAAAAGACTCTAATAGAACATTAAGTTGGATTAAGTATAGATTTATATGTGTGTCGAAACATTTAGAAAATAACCTAATCCAATTAAAGTCTTCAAGTGAACTTGAAAAACAGATGTGTACATTGAGCTTTATAAATTAAGCAAAAACTTCCATTAGAAATGTGAACTTAAAAACTTAAGGAAGATTTGTACAAATAAAAGATTTCTATAAAAGATAGATTTCTATAAACGAAAGATTTCAATAAAAAAAAATTTCTGTAGAAGAAAGAATTCTATTAAAGAAAGATTTCTATAAATGAAAGATTACTCTAAAAGAACGTTTTCTACAAAAAAAAACGATTTCTGTTGAAGAAAGATTACTCTAAGAGAACGATTACCATTTCATAAAGATTTCATTACTCATAACTACACTTAAATAGCCTGCATATTCAATATCTTTTGGTTTCTTGCTTCAGTTCAACATTTATCTAAAAAATTTTCCCATCAGCTTTTCTTCAACCAGCATATTATTCAATGCTCTTAGCTTTTCTCGCTTACTTGCTTTAATATATTATATAAAATATAGAAGAAATATAGAAGCAAAGACACATTTCTATAGATATATGACAAATATCATATATCAGCAGGGAATCAAAGCAATAACTCGCACATAAATCTGTGCAAAATAAAAATGATTGCCAACTTTAGAGATGGCACAATCTCTAGCTCTAGCTCAATTTGTGTTTCGCAGTCGGTGCAATAATGCTCTTGGACACACCCATTTGGGTAATTGAAATAAAAATGTTGCTAGGCACATAAATCGAATGCTACCTACGAGTGAAATAGAAATACAAAATGAAAAAAAAGATACACGTACTCAACTCGACTCTTTGGCTATCTGTTTTGGCCTTTTGCCTGCTGTTGTTGCTGTTGTTGTTGCTGACTGCAGGCAGTGCATAAACAAATAACAATAATATTTTAGAGCAGAACGGGGAGAAGTCGTGTATCTTGATTAAAAACGCCCACGAGGCAGCAGAGTCGGAAGAGCTAAAAAGCAATCGATTCCTTCTTCTGTTGTGACTATAAATTGTGGGATACAAGTCCACAAAAAAAAGAAGAAAATAATACTAACTGTGCTGCTGCGTATTAGTGGGGATTAGAGCAACAATAACAACAACAACAACGACGACAACAACAACGAGTTGGGAAAGCGGGCCTAAAATGCTTTAGCTTCTAAATAGCATGCAAAATAATTCATGAATTTATTGAAATTTATAAGCATTGAGAATGTATCTCATGGCTGCAGCTTTTACTCTCCCTCTCTCTCTCCCTCCCTCTCTCTCTCTCAGGCTCCCTCTACATTTCTTTTTCAACTCTTTGTGTCGCTTTTTTCTGTGTGTGTGTGTTACTTGCAAGTGGCTAACAAACGTTTGGCCAAAAGACTTTTTGCCAAGATGAAATCGTACAAAATTGAATTGAAGTGAATTGTGGGGTGGGGGTCAGGCAGCAAAGGGGGCAAGAAGTAGCTTGGCAAATGGCAAACGATATGCGTATCAATAGAAAAACAGAGCATCAGCAGACAACTTATACAAATAGCACATAAAAACTAAGACTCGACTCGAGAATTGAGAGTCGGGGTTGAGGCATGTGTACATACCAGCACACACACACATACATACATACAATACACATATACATATATATCTTGAGTAGTGATAACTTCTTTCACGACTTTTGCCTCCTACTGGGCACCCGCACACGAGGCGCAAGTTTAATGTAACTTTTCTTACATTTGTTGTAGCGCTTTTCCTTGCTTTTCCCCCTCCCCCCTGGCACCCCTCTCTTCCGCTCTCTCTCTATTTGTATATCTTAAACGCGTTTCGCTGTATCTACTTAAGGCAGCTTAAATATTTGTGTAACATAATACAAAACATACGGGCTTCTTTGGTTATACTTAGATACATAGCTT
Source organism: Drosophila albomicans (assembly GCF_009650485.2). Lineage (NCBI taxonomy): Eukaryota > Metazoa > Arthropoda > Insecta > Diptera > Drosophilidae > Drosophila > Drosophila albomicans. The sequence goes on from NC_047628.2 coordinate 26,330,642, forward strand.
AGATACTTGCACTTGGCCAGACTTTTCTTCCACAGCTGGAGACGGAGACGGAGACAGACAGCAAGAGACGAAAAACAGTCGTTGCTTTTACTGTTGCCATGTTGCCACTTAGACTGCGAAACACTCGTGCCTCCTGCCACACAATGTTGCACATTGGGTTTTGCCACCGTTCAACATTTATTGGCCAATTATCAAAAAAACGAAACGAAACGAAAATACAAACGAGACAACCACACATTTAAGATAATGGAAGAAAATGTAAATAATGCTAAACAGGAAATTAAACTGGAAATCTTAATTCTCAATCCATTTGGCAGTTGAAAAGATAAATAAATTTAATGAATCATTTAAAGTCAGAGATAAATGCAAATTGAATAAAGCATGAACTGAAGTACATATTTATTTTTACTTGATTTGGTAAAGTTTATGATTCAGAATGAAGTAAAATAAAGTCAAGAAATATAATTCTTCATAAAGCGAAATAACTTGTAAAAATAACGAAACTAATGACTGCAAATAATGTGAGAAAAGTTCGAATTATTTTAAATAAATACTTGTAGTAAGGGCAGAGAACAAAACAACAATGGGAAACGAATGCAAAAAACGTTTGTATTTGTTATTGATAACTCTCAAAAAATTGAAAATTAAATCATCTTTAATTTGCTTCATTTTTCCAAGGTCCAAAGCTAGTGACAAAAACAGTGCGGTATTAATTTTAAAATATACCGAAATAATATACCGCAAAAATATTTAAAATAAACCGAATGGTGTATTTGGTATATTGATATATTAGTATACTCCACATATACCATAGAGTGCAAAATATACCAAGGATACGTTTGGTATATTGATATATCAGTACGCTCAAAATATACCATAGAGTGCTAAATATACTAAAGACTACATTTGGTATATTGATATAATAGTATACTCCAAATATACCATAGTGTGAAATTTGATATATCGATATATCAGTATACTCCAAATATACCAAAGAGTGTCAAATATAGCAATAGCTACATTTGGTATATTGATATAGCACTACACTCAAAATATACTATAGCGTACCAAATATACTAAAGGCTACATTTGGTATATTGATATATTAGTGTACTCAAAATATACCAATGGCTACATTTGGTATATTAATATACCACCACACTCAAAATATACCATAGCGTGCAAAATATACCAGATTGTCAACCAAAGCAACTGCGACCAGTAGCAAGTAGGCGTTTTTTCCATTTGTGTGTATAAAAATACTTCTTTCTCCATCATTTTATCAGCCAAGCGAACGTGTGTATTTACAAAACAATATTCTCAGAAATTTCAAGCTGATTAAACACATCTTACAAGAGCAGTTCATATCACATTATGTTGAAGAAGAAAAAGAAGAACGCACAAACGTAATATAAAAAAAAACCTAATGAGGCGACAGGCTTTGAAATTGAAAGCACCAAGAAAATGCGAGATGAAAATAAAGTGAAAATGAAATTCCTGTATTCCTGTGCTGTATTTATTTCGAGGGATATTTTTAATCGTGTGCAAACATACTTAAATGCATTTAGAGCGAAGCCTCATTAATTTAACAACGTCGCCCATGTGTGGCCACTGTGCAGCAGACCGAGGATATTCAGGATATTGGAATTTCAAATGTGAAGCGTTGGACGTGACGTGTTCAATGGCTCTTTCTCTCTGACGTCCTGCTGATTGTCTCATGTGTGTTTTTTTGCTTGTGCGTCTTGTGTCAAACGCTAATGCGTTCAACAGCAGAGAGATAAAGAGAGACAGAGAATCTTTATTTGCGGCACGTTGTGTCCTTTTGCCGAAAAACACAGACACCGAGCTGGATAATGGCACTGAGAAGTCGTCTTCGATATTTGCCTACTGTCACACGATATGCACGATGGCATTTTGTCTCATTAGAGAGAGAAAGAGAGAGAACGAAATGCATTTTGCAGATACATCCTCAGAGGCGAACAGATACCAGATAGCAGAACAATTTCCATTTGAAATGTAAACAAACAACATGCTGCCCGCACATTTCGGGGCCAACAACAACAACAAAAACAAAAGCAAAGCAAAAGCAAATGCCGCCCGCAAAGCCATTTAGAAAAGATGCAGATAAAACTAGAAGGCAACCATGTATCTGTATCTGTATCTCGAGTTGTGTGTGTGTGTGTTCAGTGCACAAGGCACTTCAACAGCGACCCCAAGCAACGTGTATCTTTAGCTTTAGTTTCATTCAACATCTATTTAGTTGCTTTTTGATTGCATTTATGTCTAAATTAAGTTAACCGATTTCACAGTCCAATATGCAAATGCATTCCATTAGATACCAAAATGTGTATCTTGTAGTTTGACAAACGCTTATTGTCATCATTTCTGATGTGCCTAATCTGTTAATGGACCTAAGCGGCTCGTGAGCATTAACTGAAGAGATGTAAATGATTAGCTTCTCTTTCGTTCTTTCTTTCTCTTCTGTTCTCTGTCTTTTCTTTTTCGAAATTCCCTTTGTGTTGTTATGTTAATCCATTGTGGTTATTGATTATGCAGTTTGTGTAAGAAACAGATAAGATCTGAGAAGTGATGGACAGCCAATTTTCTTATCTATAATATCATGTCTATTTTGAAAGAACCTCTCTTAATATTCTAAACGAAAGCAATTGAATCTTTTGAAAACAATAAAATAATAAATGAGGAAACCTTCAAGAAAATTTAGATATCAAAAAACTTCATTAATATAAAAACTCGAAAGATGTTGAATAAATCTGAGGAAACCTTAACGAAAATTTAGATATTGAGAAACTTAATTAATAAAAAAACTCGAAAATGTTGAACAAATCTGAGAAAACCTTCAGATAAATTTAGATATTAAAAATAAATGTTAAATAATTCTTTAGAAGTATCCATAACACATTTCTTAACAACTTTTTAAAGGTAATCCATTATATTTTGAGTCTTTCAAAAAACTTTATAAAAAACTTTAAAAAAAGATTTTATTCTAACACTCCTAAAACATTATTATTGATAAGGAATAAAATACTAATAAAATCTGAAACTCTTTGTAGCTATTGCTTTACTAATAGTGTTAGTATTAATTTTAATTATATCTACACTTTTTAAATAAATGAAATACTAAAAGGTTTTCACATATTCACTGTACTATAAGTTCACAACTTTCCATCGCCCTTTAATTATTTTTAAACACTAAAGAAAATTAAATGCTGTCGCCCAATTTATAAATAAATAAATGAATTTGGAAAAAGTTTTTCACGCTCACCTTTTTAAAAGTCCAACAAACGTTGATAGCCTTGTGTGTTGACCAATTCCCACTGGGTGTTTTTTTTTTTGCTTTGTTTTGTTTTGTTTGTTTTGGGGGGAATCACACAATGTTTGCCACAAATTTCAGGCTGCTAGGCGTTTCCAGCTGCAACTTGTTTTTGTGTTGTTGACGCTTGAGATGCAAATCGATGAGCGCACAATTGTAAAATATTTGCCATATCTTTGGAAAAGTGTTGTTGTTGTTGTTGTTGCTGATGGTTGTTGTTGCTTTTTTTTTGGTCTTCCGCTTGGGTTTAGCGCTTGATCGCTTGTCGTATTTGAACAAATTATAGACACTGACACGAGACAACACCGAAGAACACAAATGATTTATATTTTTATATTTGATACGAAATGCCGAGCAAATAACAACAACAACAGCAACAATAACGATGACGATGATGACGATGAAGACGATGACGATTAATATTGTACATATGTACAGCAGAGCAGCATAAAATATACACAAATACACAGACACAGACGACACACACACGGAGATTTATTATATATTATGATGGTTGGAGAGCGAATAATTAACGCGAATTATGTGGGAGACGGAATCGGAAACACACAAAAATATATAACTGAGACACACGCGAACGCGAAACGCGAAAAGTATGCAACACTTTCTCAATGCAAATTGCGGCGATTCATGACGGCGATTATTATTAGATCTTTGCAATTGTAGTTGTTGTTATTATTGTTGTTAAACAGCTTTGTGCATTAATTAGCCGTCTTGGCTTTGCTGCAGAACACTGTGAATGAAATATATAAAACATACATTTGATTAAAACAACAGCAGTGGCAAATTTACTTTTTTCACAACACACACACGGCAAATTTCAGTTGGCAACGCGCAACGCACGGCCAAAGGACAACGACTGCAGCTCAGCGCAGTCACAGCGAGCAAAAGAGAGCCAGAGAGAGCGCAAGCAGCGGCGCCAGTTTGAACAGCGGCGCCAGAGCTACGATGCGAATGGGCGAGCAAAGCAGAGCCCGAAATACACACACTGAGGGGGGTAACAAAAAAAAACTCCAGCCAAGAGAGAACACAGAGCAGCGCAGCAGCGAGAGAGCGATTGAGAGCGCAAGAAATTTACATAGGGCAGCTGCCGACACAAACACACACACACAAACACACACGTATTTGACTGTTCTATTGTGTTGAAACGCGGCGAGAATGAAATGCAGCGAAACGAATGGACAGCACAAAATGTGCGCAACAAAATGGAAACAGGCACTTGAAAATAAACAAAATGCGATATAAAAAAGGATAAGCCACACAACACACACACACACTCACATACACGTACAGTGTTCCATTGCCGAAATGTGCACAAAACACAAGGCGGCATGGCAACGCTCGCTCTCTCTGTCTCTCTTGTTTGCTCTGCCACCTCCTCCCCACTACTTGCTCTACTCTCTCGTTCACACGCTGGAGGGAGTTAGGTGAATGAATGTACGGGTGTTTGTATGCGTGTGTGTGTGTGTGTGGCGCGCCAGTAGAAAAATCAATGAAAAATATCTGGAAAAATTGCCCAAAAAATGTTTGCATTATTTTTGTTGCCGTTTTATTGCCGCTGCAGTATTTCTATTTTTATGCTAATTTAAGGCAATTTACGTGCCAATTGATTGCTTTATTATGATTATTATTGTTTAGCAGCGCACCCGCACACACACACACACACATACACATGCACGCACACACAAAAGCGACATAAGATTTACAAGTTAAAGGCAAATTGATGACAACGATTTAAAGAGCACAACACGCACTTTTCACACACTTAAGCGGCGAGAAATTCTTGATTCTTCTTCTTGTAGTCGTTGTTGTTGTTGTTGTTTATCTCTGCTGTCAGTCAGTCAGTCAGTTGCTAAACTGCTGCATTGCGGCGGCGGCGGCGAACCAGAGACAAAAGCCCGTGGCAACATCAGAAACGCGACACGCGACGACGACCAAAAAACATGAACACACGCGACTCTCTCGACGACGTAACAACAACTCAACTCTCAGGCTGGAGTTCAATTTGCTGAAGCACCAAACGGACAACGTTCAATGCTTGTCTGCATGTTTAGACACAATGTTGCCAAACATTCAGACCAGAGAGCGAGAGAGAGAACATTTTTGCCTTGAAAATTGCTATCAACCCCTCAACTGATAGCTCGCATGTTTAGACACATGTTGCTGCACTTTGCGCAGTCACATTTGTTATTGTTTCTCGCGCTCTCTCTCTAAAGGAAGAACCGTTTCATTGCCGTTCCGTTTCAACCGCTCTTTTGGGGCGGGCGAGTGTGCGCCAAAGCTACTTGCAAAGAGCACGAATTTGTTATTGACAAATAATTCAACAAATTATTTATTATTTACTCAGTATCTCATATTGCATAGATTAATTAAAAAATATTTCAATGAAAACATATAGTCTATTGCATTGGCTGTCCAATAAGTCTTTTTGCAAAAACACAGCTGACAACTCTAGCACCATGAACTCGCGCTCTTTGCTCTTTTTTGGCGCTCTTTTGACATGTTCGCACTTGCTCAATTGACGCCGCTCTCTGTTTTTGCCGGCGGTGCATGTGTATTGGTTTATTTATAATTTACAATATTGTTTAATAACATGCAAAATTCACATCAATGCGCTTTTGTCATTCGTTAATTGTAACTTTCCACTGTGTTGCACACATTGGAAGACGCAAAAAAAAAGCGCAAAGCAGACAAAAAAATGCGATGCACAAATGTTTGCAAATTTTGCTAGAGAGTTATTTAAATGTTTTCGCATCTTTTTTCAACAAATTTCTAGCACACTTTGCAACTTACACATCTTGGGCACTCCGTTTGTACATTTTTCGTTTATTAAAAACACTTTTTAATGCAAATTTACGCGATTGAAAACCCGACGAACCGCACTTTTAAAAAAAAACTCACTTCTTATTGGAAACACCTGAGCTGAAGTGTGACCGCGAGTAAAATTTTTCAAAAAGACCGCAATATACCAAAATACAAGGCACTGCACATGCAGCTGGTAACATCTCATACTGTGCAATGGCGCACTTATTTGAAAAGCTGTTGCGCCACTTTTGAGAAGTTAAATTTAAAACTGGATTTTTCTTTTAAACAATTAAATTTTTATTAATTAACAACAAGTAATTCAGTCTTTCAGCTGCACCACGACCTTCCCACGCAAGTGACCCTGCTTCATGCGTTCGAATGCCTTAGGCAGCTCCGCAAAATTAAAGCTGCTGTCGATTTGTGGCATTAACTAAAATTTAAATGTTTTCGGGTTACTTCTGAATTAAAGAACTTGTTGAAAATTAACTTACCTTACGCCGCTCAACGAGGCGTTGCAAGAACTCAATGCCATGTGCCGCTGGGTAGAAATAACCCCACTTGACCAATCCTCCTCGCTGCGTTGCCGTCCGCACATTTGTCTGCAGCAGATCGGAGATGTTTTGCAAGGCTCCCAAGCAGATGCCCTGCTTATCAATGTTGGCCAACATGGGTGACGAGAAGGTGATATACTGTCTGAAGTCGAATTTAAGTTCCGCCGCCTGCTGGCCACCTTGTCCCGCACAATCCAGCACAATATCATATGGGGCATAGGTCGAAAGCTGTTCCATCTGGGCGGGATTTGAGTAATCCACCACAATATCAGCTCCCAGGCAACGAACCATTTCGACGGCATTCTCACTGCATGTGGCCAGCACCTGAACGCCTTGAGCGTGCAGCATTTGAACAGCCAACGAACCAACGCCTCCTGATCCGCCCAAGACGAGCACGCGTTTGTTTGCCCCTCCACCAGCTGCAGTCGTGGCGCCACAAGGCCCTCCAAGGAAGCCACTTATGTAGAGACCTGACCAAGCGGTTAAGCCGGCATAAAGCACGCTGGCAGCCTCATTATCATCGAGTTCCTTGGGAGCAGGAGCAAGCTGGAGAGGAATAAACAAGAAATAATTAATTCTATTTAATAATATATAGTCACTAAGTCAAGACACAACCCGTAACAAGTATTTCAATCCGTACACACAAATACAATTGTTACTCACACAGGATTGAGGCACCACGACGTATTGAGCATGAGCTCCGGCTGTGTTGGAGATGGGCACAACGCCCCACACTCGGCTGCCCAGCTGCAGTTGTTCATTGCCTGCCACGCCCATTCCCTTCTGAACCAGTTCACCGCAAAATTCGCGCCCCAGTGTCAAAGGAAACTCGATGGCATCGCCGGGTTTGCAACGCACTGTGTTTAACAAAGTGGCGCCGTAACCTCGCAACATGGCCAAATCAATGGGATTGACTGCTGTGCTGCGAACACGCACCAAGCACTCGTCGGAGCTGCGTATCTGGGGCATCTTTAGTTTATCGGAATACTGCAGTTCATCAATATCGCCATAGCTATGAAATTGCCATCCTCCCATTTTGTTAACGTTACGTTTAGGTGGCGAGGGGGGCGCAGGCGGCGTCGCCTGTTGCGTTTCAGCTACGGCGGCATAGCTGCGGCTGAGCTGAGCTGCCAGACGCGTTGCCGCTACCCTCAGCGGAGTGCCAGACGACAGCATTATCACTTAATTTAATTAAATAACTTAAACTGCAGTGCCGAAAATAAAAATCAGCTGTCGTGTTTACAAAAGTAACTTGCCCAACGTAAAGGTTCGATAGCACTGTTCGTTATCGATAGTCAGGTTGCGCGCAACGTAACAGCAACAACGTAATACAAAACGGTATGTTGAAAACGAAAGAAAGTACGTTTTTGCCAGCTTGCTTTGTGCAGAAATAATAAATACGAATATAATTGTCTGTACTAGTGCATACATCTTGCTCATCTACTTAGCTCACTTGCAAAATAAACATTGTTTCGCTAGCGAAGTGTAACCAGGCGAAGGTATATAACGTATTTACGGTATATTCGCCGATAACAAATGGCAGTTGCACATATCGGTCACACTGCACACACACACACACTCACAAACACTATTTCAATTTTTGCCGACGCCGGTGCAGAAAAATTTGTGCAAAGTCAGTGAAATAAGTAAATTTAAAATGGAGCCAACACTAGATAAATACAAATTAAGTTGCGAGCTGCTTGGACACAGTCTCGATGTGCGTGCTGTGGCGGTGGGCGGTAAAACAAACGAGGGACAAATGTTGCTAAGCGGCTCGCGCGACAAAACCACCAAAATCTGGAAGCCAATTGGGTGCGTAGAACAACAGCAACAATAACAACAACAACCACAACAAATAGTAACAAAGAAAGAAAAACACAGATGTTGGCGACTGATTAACGAACAAGTGACTAACATATTCTTTCATTATATAGATTTCCGAAATTGATATTTACTCAATTTGCATAAACAAAACCTTTGCATAGAATCTTGCAACTTGTAACTGATAAATACTCGCTCGTTACAGCAACGAATACATTGAGAGCGTCACGCTCAAGGATCACAAGAATTTCATAGCAAGCGTCTGCTACTTGCCACAGGAGCAATGGATTTGCACCTCGAGCAACGATGCCACCATTTGCATCTATCAACAGGATGCCTTCGTGCCTCTCCTGACGCTCAAAGGACACGAGTCGACGGTTTGCGCCTTGGCCGGTGGATTGAAGCCGCGCAGCTTAATTAGCGGCAGCTGGGATAAAACTGCACGCGTCTGGTTGATCAGTGAAACTGGCGACGTGACGCACATTGCGTTGCAAGGACACGAGGCAGCTGTTTGGGCCGTGGCCACGTTGCAGGAGCAACAGAAATACGTCACTGGTGGAGCCGACAAATGCATCTACTACTGGAACGCACAGGGCGAGAAGTTGCGACTGCTAAAAGGACACACGGATTGTGTGCGCGGCCTGATCCCGTTGCCTTCGAATTCCCTGTTGTCCTGTGGCAACGATGCTGTGCTGCGCTACTGGAACGAGGATGGTGAATGTGTGCGCGAGCTGAGCGGACACACCAACTATATTTATGCCATGGCACGCAACCAGCAGCTGGGCGAACAAATCGTTTTGTCCTGTGGCGAGGACAGCACCTTGCGCATGTGGAATGTGTCAACGGGAAAGGAACTCGGTGCTCCGCTGCTGCATCCAGCAATCTCGGTATGGTCGGTGGCTTGCTTGGCCAATGGCGACATTGTTACCGGTTGCAGCGATGGCGTTGTGCGCGTCTTTAGTCAGGATCCTGCCCGACAGGGAAAGCAGCAGCTGGTGCAGTCCTTTGAGATGGCGGTGGCGACGCACAAGTCGCAGCTCAACGAGGAAATCGGTGGCGTCAAGAAGACTGAGTAAGCTACACTTTTTAGACCCTTTCAAATATGTGAAAAGGTTTCTTTAAGTTTTATCAAGAAGATATCTTCGAGTCCATAAATTGTATATACTCTAAGTCAGCGTTAAGAAAAGGGTCTATTATAGTCAATACTTGATTGTATTTATTTTTAAATATTGTACTTAAATCATTCACTATTTGACCTCTTTGAATTTTCCGGTTCTATAAATTGTATATACTCTAAATCAGCATCAAGAAAAGTGTATATTATAGTCAATACTTGATTGTAGCTTTCTTTAAAGTGCTTAAGTAATTTATTGTGTCTCTGCTTTAAATTTCGATTCCATAAATTGAATATATTCTAAATCAGCATCAAGAAAAGGGTCTATAGTAGTCAATACCTGGATGTAGCTTTCCTTTAAGTGATAATTTATTCACTTTTGCTTCTTCTTTAAATTCTCCGATTTCATAAATGGTATATAATCTGTCAGCATCAAAAAAGGGTCCATTACAGTCAATACTTGATTGTAGCTTTCTTTAAAATAATAAAAATTTTTGCTATTGATTCTCTTCGTTAAATTGATGGAAAATCTCTATTAATCTTTGATTTTTCTTGCAGTTTACCTGGTCCTGAAGCTTTGCTCACGAATGGCACACGCGAAGGTCAAACAAAAATGGTGCGTGAAACGGATGGCAGTGTCAAATGCTACAGCTGGGAACTGGGCAAATGGAATCTGGTGGGCGATGTCACTGGCGCCACGGGCGGCACTCAAAGTAACTCCGGAAAGAAGCTGCACGATGGCAAGGAATATGATTTTGTGTTCAATGTGGATATCTCCGACACGGAGCCGCCCATCAAATTGCCTTACAACCGCGGCGAGGATCCCTGGCAAGCAGCTCAGTCGTTCATACATCGCCACAATCTGCCGCAGGCCTATCTCGATCAGGTGGCAAACTTTATAGTGACAAACTCAAAGGGAGGCGCGACAGTAACGAGCCAAGCCAATAGGTAAGATAGTTTTAGACCCGTTCACTTTTGAGGAAAGTGAAAAGGACAGTCAGATTTTACCATATGAGAACTATATTTCAAAGAGTTCATTCGGTTCTTAGTCACATTCTTAGAGACCCTTTTTACTTTCCTCAAAAGTGAAAGGGTCTCTAAGAACGTCTCTAAGAAGAAACTCTTTGAGATGTAGATGTCATATGGTAAACTCTTCATTCTAGGAAATTAATTTGATATTTGAGATCGTACTATAATTTATAGCAAATAATAATGGACTAACAAATAACGAAATTATGTTCTAAAAACTGTTATTAAATTTCAACTTTTGTTTTTGAGAAGTTAATATACAATTTGTAAGTTATCCTTTAACAATGCTTTTCCCTTTTTGCAGTGGCTATCAGGATCCCTTCACTGGCGGCGCACGCTATGTGCCCGGCTCTAGCCAGAGCAATGTTCAAGGCGGTGGCAACATGGATCCTTTCACTGGCGGCTCCAGCTACTCGACGGCCGCAAGCAAGCAATCCTCGAATGTTGACGTGAACTTTGTGCGTGGCAGCGATAAACATTTCCCTGTCAGCAGCTATCGCACTTTCGACACCTGTGATGCCGGCAAAGTGCTCGACAAGATGAAGTAAGAGTATTACACTGGCATATTCACAAAAGTATTTCTAATCTCATCCAATGCAATCTTGCAGAGAATTCAACAACAAACTAACCAGCACCGAGGGCAAAGTGGGCGATGAGCTGTTGCAAGCTGTTATTCGCTTGACTGATAAATCTCTTGCGCTGGATCCAACCACTTTGGAGGCACTGATGCTGCTGCTCAAGTGGCCAGCGGGCATGCTCTTCCCGGTGCTCGATATACTCCGCCTGGCCGTGCGTCACGAGGCCGTCTTTAGTCTGCTGCAGAACAGTCACAACATTTTGAGTCACATTGTGCCGCAGTTGAATGGTGCAGCAGCCAATCAGTTGATGGTCTGTCGGTGTCTGGCCAATGCCTTGACTCATGCGGCGGGCAGACAGCACATTCAGGCGCAGCTGCCACAGCTGGTGGAACTTGTGGCTGGGATACGCGCTGGCAGCCCAAATCTGCAGATCGCCATTGCAACGTTCTATTTGAATGTGACCATTGCGCAGACACAGAGCGTGGCCAGCTCGGAGGTGTGTCACTCGGTCACCAGCGGTGTCCTGGAGCTGCTCAAGTGGGCCAAGGATCTGGAGGCGTGGTATCGTGCCATGCAGGCCATTGGCAATCTCACCACAACCGCTTGTGGCCAAGAAACCATCGCCCAAGTGGTCTCCGTGGACAGTGTGATGGATAAATTGCGTGAGCTGACAAATACGCCGCAGGACGAGAACTTTGCCAAGGTGAATGTGCTGGGACAGGCGCTGCTCGCTGCCTTTTGAGTTGCCCACGTTTAAACTTTAAACAACATACACGTTTATTTGGGAAAGTATTTTTTGTGGAGTGCACCGCGTTGTGGATCTTAAAAATAAATATATCATTGCTTAGTCTATTGGCTTGTGTTTGCCTTATTCGATTCGCTTGTGGTTGCCCCTGCTGCTGTCGTCTGCTGTCGCGTTTGTATGCGTTCCAGCAGCTCGTGCTTCCAGCTCTCCTCGGGCACGCCTTTGGCCCAATCGGGCACTGTGATGTTGGGCAGCGTTATCTTCGACATGGCCTTCAGTATCTGTATGGAACCCATATTAAACACTAGCTGCTACCTTCTTTTCAAACTTCCTTACCTGTTCCGTGCGCGTTTTGTCTAGCTCCAGCTGCAGTTCCTGTGGTCTTGGCTCGTTCCACACCTGACGTTCAATTTCCGCATCCGCACTTTCAATGGGCGGCATATTGGGATCACCGTGTGTCACCTCCGCTGTCATTAGATCAATATCCTCATCAGCAACGTCTTCTGTGTCTCCCGCAAGTGTTTCTGGTGCTGCGCCCGCATCTTCCAGATCCGTGGCCAGCGGCTGATAGCCATCGTAGGCGTCGGAGCCATCGCTGTCTTCGCTCGCTTCGCCTACATGTGGATGCTCTATGGCAGGTGCCACAAACTGTTGTTCATCTCCTGGATCTGTCGGTAATTCCGGGCCACCCATTGTTTATTTTTCTTTGCGCTTGATAAATCTTTAGCAATAACAATAACAATTGCTCGATGATTAATCGCTGACACAGCCGTTAATGTGCGATAACAAGAACTGCAACGCGATAAAAGCAGCTGTTACTGTAATCGATAATGACTTCAGTGTTGCCAATTATCAACCGTTTTGAAAATATTGAGCAGTTGCTTATAAAAAATTAATTTATTTTAAAATATATTGAGTATTCATTAAATAAAATAGTACAATTAAATATTGAATAAATTATTTAATGTAATTTACTGGCATTTAATAATTTACTGTTGTCTGCAGCAATCACTTCTAACCGTTCGATATCGATAACTGCCGTTTTAGTGTTGCAAAATTGCAATTGTATTGCTTTTTAGCCGTTAAATGTAAAACCAGTTGCTCTACTTTGAAAACTTATTTAATGCATTTTAAAAATATGTATGTATAATAATTAATCAGTTGTAAAGATACCCCGCTGGAGCTGCTGCTGCTGGCGTCGCCGCCGTCGCTGTGCTGCCCTCCGCTACCGCTGCTGTTGCTGCCTTCTGGAGCGGCACAATCGTTGACTTGATGTCACGATTCGATGTCTTGCGCAGCTCGGTGGCTGCATGTTGCAGCTGCAACGTGCACTCGCTGCTCACGCTGCCATTCAACGTCAACTGCGCACACTCCTTCTCCAGCAGCAGCGCCAACGCCTCCAGCAGCTCCACAAAACCCAAAGCCAGCGCCGCACGTCGAATGCGATTCAATTCCTTGTAGAAATGTTGCGTCTTGTCGGGCATCTTCTTGGCATGTCGCAGCACCTTCTGCACATCCGACTGCAGACTCGCCTGTCGTATCCACACCACACTGCTCTGCGAATACGAACGACGCTCGGCGCGCACCGGAAAACTCGCCGTCTCGCCCGGCGCCAAGTCCTCAGGGAATCCCAGTAGCTCTAGATCCCCCAGCCAGGGTATAACATGCGAGCCAGGTGGCAGAATGTTCAGCACGAAATTGGATTTCTTTTTGACATCGTTATACGCATACATGAAGCCAAACCACTTCTCACCAAGCAACACCAAAGCAGCCATGCTCTCCAGTTTTAAGGCGCCATGCAATAGCACACACAGCGTATCCTTTTGCTGCTCCTGCTGTGCCGGCGTCTGCTGTGGCTTCACAACCACCACATCAGCATCGTCGCCACTCTCCTCGGCCGCCTCCTTCGATGGCTCCTTGGTGTAAAACTCCCGTATATCCTGCTCCAACTTCTCAAGCTCAAAGTTCGGATTATTGCCAGTATCTAAAGTGAGTTTTGGTGACTTGGCAGCGGATGTTAAGCTGCCCGAGCGTCTGCCTGGCGGCTTTTCGCGCTCCACCTTCGCCAGCACCCAGTGTCGACTGAACGTGGCCGGAGAGCCAATGTCCCCCAATGCCAGGAAGCCGCAGACATCGATGCGTTGTTCAATGTGCCGCATCGTCGTTTCGCCACCATAAAGCGCTGGCTGCTCGTATGGCTTGGGCGGTGGCCAGAGCAGCACCTGACTCTCCAGACGAAAGTAATGGCCACACTTCAGCGTCACCTCTGTGGCCTTGTAGCTGCTCTCGCAGAGCCTCTCGATCAGCTCAAACAACGCTGTGCGTCCCAATTCGCTTTTGTGGCTAACACCGCTGTTAGCGTCTCCATTCTCTGTGGCCGTCTTCAGTGGCTTAGGCATAAAGAGTTGTCCTTTCAGCCCGGCATTGTCCAGCAGCTGTTGATGCAATGCTACGCCGCGTGTAAAATGCAAATCTCCATGCACGCCCAAGCAAATAAAATTGAGTTGATAGTGCGCCAATGTTTTGAGCCAAGCGAATTCCGTTTCTGCCGCTGACTTGTTCGCATAATTCTCCAGGAAGCCAGCAATTGAGGTGCTGCCAAAGCCGGCGCCACAATCCGTGAAAACCACAAGTTGCAACAGATTCTGGGTGCCCCAAGTGGCCATCAAGCTGACGCTTGTCTTGAGCATTGTCAGCAAACATGCCTTGTCCATGGGTTCGATTTTCTTAATGGCCTGTCGTATCTGATCGTAATCCCTTGTAAAATCCACTTTTAGCTCGCAAACTGTGCTGTAAGCGACCAAAGCCAAGTGTTCCAATTTTCCGGCTGCCGTCAAGTTGTCCAGCAGATGTTGTATGCCCTTTAGGGCGAGCGATTGATAGGTGTGCTCATTGCGTCCGGGCACAGGACGCAGCATCGATAGCGATGCATCCAATGCAATAATTGTCGGCATTTTAACGAAGAAAAACAATAACACAAACTAAGTGCACGACTTTGCAACATAAACAAACGCCAGCAACAGCTGTTTGGTGCAAGTTTA
Source organism: Drosophila albomicans (assembly GCF_009650485.2). NCBI lineage: Eukaryota > Metazoa > Arthropoda > Insecta > Diptera > Drosophilidae > Drosophila > Drosophila albomicans. The sequence goes on from NC_047628.2 coordinate 26,345,675, forward strand.
TCGATTGCATACAAATTAACGGTGGGTGTTATCGGTAGCCACCACACTCACTCGGTTTTTTTTTTCAAATTTTTCGGTATATTTTTTCAGTCTCGCGATATCTTATCGAAAAAAGTTGACAGCTCTCTTTCTTTGGTGTGCTACATTTTTGTTTAGCGCAGCATTTTAAAATTACTTAACAAATTGCGTATTCGCAGCAATTACAGTTTCTTCAACGATTTGTGGTAGAATTTCTTAATTAAAAAATGGATGATTTGAATGTGCAACTCAAAAGCGAGTTCTCTGCGGCTATTGACGACGACGATCAAGTGAATACTCCTCTGCGCAGAGAAAATCCATTGACACCTGATCCACCAACTGATTGTGTCGGCGGTGTTGGATGGAATAGCGACGATGATGGAGAAAATACGATGCCAACCCAGAGAGTGGTGATCAAAAAGTTCAGTCCACGTTTTGACCCTAATGAAGACGATGCAACGCCACCAAGAACGTCGAATACCACAATAAACGAAAATGGCGAAAATGTAGAGGAAGCAGCTGTTGAGGATGTGAAGATCAAATATGAGCCGCCACGAGGAATGGATTTCGGTGGATTACTGGATGAACTGGACGATATGGATTTGGAGGGCGTAATAAATGCGATTCGAAGTCGCAGAGCCGAAATGGATAACATGGACTTGAAGCCGCTTAGAACTGAAGAGGAAATTGTTGAGACTGTTGCCGATGGGGAAGTAGATGATGCTAGTGCTGATGATGAAGAAATGAGGTTGCTCACCGAAGAGCATGATAAAATACTTGAAATATTGCGGCGCAGAGAGGCTGAGAAACAACAGAATCCAACGAACCAGGAAACCACAAAGAAAAGAAAGCACAAAAAGGAGAAGAAACACAAGAAACGTCGCAGTTCAAGCCCGGAATGCAGTTCTCGTAAGAAACTGCGACGGACGCATAAAACTAGCAACAGCAAAGATGATGACATAGAACTGGATTATGTTCCAGTGCGTGATTCCGAAAGATCCCTTAAGATTATCAGTATCAAGAAGCTATTGCCAGGTGACACAGCAACTACTGCTGCTGCTGCGGGTCCAAAACTGAGCATCAAAGAGAAGCGCCAACTGGCTGTGGATCGTGTGAAAGCCACACTTAAATTGATGGCTCTCGAAAGATCGGGAACACCGCCAACAGAATATCTGGTAGTGGACACCATTAAGAAACTGCCTGGCCGCTCGTCAGTGTTGTGTGGAGCCAACTTTGAGAATCCCTCGCCATTGTGCAACAACTTCAATGTGTCATATCAATTCAATTCAACCACGCCAAACATCAGCATAGCCAAGTGGGGCTTGGAGGCATTGCCAAGGCCAACAGTTGCTCTGCTCCGCCTCACGGGCATTAGCGTGAACCGCTTAACACAATTGCTCCAACATTCGAAGATGCCATTGCAAAAGCTGCGTCAGCAGGAGAAGGCATCCAAGGGCAATGAAGAGGATGAGAACATGGGCACCGGCCTCTTTCGCAGCCTGGCAACCCAAACGGATCCAAATATTGGCAATCGAACACAAGATGTTGGCATTCAGGCAATGGCACCAGGATCGTCTTCGAGTCAGGGTATCTTTTGGCTGGATTCGGATTTCTGTGAGACAAACTTGTCGCAGCAACATGCCAATGTGGTGTTTGCATTAAAAGAGTTGTGCGCCACAATGCCTAGTTCCACATATTGGGCTGATTCGATATTTAAAGGACTGCAAATCGCTTTGAATGCTAAACGTGCAGAAGCTAAGGAACTGCGCAGTCGCCATTTGTATTCGCGTGTTTAGTAGTAACATACTTATTACCAAAATACTTCATTATTACACACTTTGAAAAGGAGCTCTCATTTCATCATTATTTATAATAATATTATAATATTACATATTTCCTTCATTCCTTTAAATTACCTTCAAAACTCATATTATCAAAAATATTTAATTTTTTAAATAAATGTACGTGCCTTATAATAAAGTTTTTCAAATACATAATATATTTGCATGCTACAAATTTGAAATATCGATTAACGATTGTATGCAAATGATCGTTTTTGCGTGTTATCGGTAGCCACCAGACGCATTGGCCATTCACCACAAGTCATTTCATTTTATTTGTAAATGGCGCCAACGCGGAAATTAAAATAATTTAATGAATATATTTGAAAAGTACATTCAAAATAAAAATAAAAAAGACATTTAAATGTAAATATAGTAAACTTTTCGTTATTTACTCTGTCAGCTATTGGAACTGCTTAGAGCAATAATTTTTCCTTGATTTCACACATATTTTAAAATTGCCATTCACCACTAATTTGCCAATGGCGCCAAGTGTAATTTTTGAATTAGCGTATGACGCAGGCCTTTCAATTAATATATTGGCAAACTGCAGTTCTAATAAAAGTGAAATGCATTTGAATTTCAATTTAATTGACTTCATATACGCCGACAGCTGCCACTTCGATTGATTGCCCTCAGTATTAAATATGAATTGAATAGTTTTGTATTAAAACAAATTGGATTTTAATTCAATTGCGCAGACTTATTCGAATGCGGGACTGCACACATCACAGTTTTGCCGGCGCTCTTTTGAATGACACTTAATTAGAAACATCTGAGCATGATTTTTCTGCCGATGCGCTCTCATCATCGACGCTCTGCAACCAGCATCAGCAACAGCTTCAGAGCAGAACCAAAGACGATTATCAGAATCGGAAAAGAATGCTTCGTAGCTGGCGCCAGCATCTTGTACTCATTCATCATTCGCTGCTCGTGCAGTGAGGACGTCTGCTCGCTCTTCAAATAGTAAAACCGTTGTCTAGTGCTTCACATTTCCATAAAGTGTTCTCGGTACTCGTGAGTTGTGATTCTCATTAATCTGAACGCGAGTGAAACTATAAACTTTTAAGTCTGCGTATGTATGTATAGTATTTCTTATTATATTTGCTTTTATTTTGTTTGAATATATAGTATTATTGAATGTTCTATCATAGGCACAGTCACACAATTTATCAACCTTTAACCCAATTAAAATGTGCGATAAGGAGACATTGTTTCCATTAAGAAAAACAAAAACAAATAATTAAAATACAAATTCTGCTTATACAATTTCCAGTTATTTTTTGCCATAAAGACATTTCCTTTGCATATTTCTGACCCAATTAATGCAAAATGCATTTTACTACCATGCATAAAAGAAAGATTTGCGTCATTTGGCGATGTTATTTAGCTTTGTTGCACAGCTCCCAGCTATATATCCGCATATAGACAGATATTTTATATACATATATACACAATTATAAACAATGGCATTTTGCAAACAAGGAACAAAATTGGCACATTGTTTGATAAATTCCAATCATTCATTCCAACTTCGAGTATAAATTGCATTCCACATTTGTTTATAACATCGTGTTGTAAACATTATTTCGCTGCAGTTTCTCAAAAACCAAACAACCCAAATTATTCAATCATTTAACAAGCTAATTTCCAAACGGCGCCATTGCAATTTACATCTCAAATTGATTCAGTTTCCTCCCCCCTCAGATCTCACGCACTTCAATAATTAATTGCAATCTGCATTGAAGTCGCTAATTGAGGATCAGCGGAAACGTCGATCGGCACGCACCAAAATGGCAAACACAATCCAACGATCTATAGCTTTGCTATTCCTAACACTAATTGGTCTGGTTCTGCAAATTGAAGCCTCGCCAGTCACGTAAGTACTTTACAATAAAAACTAGAAAGAATTTAAATATTGTTTAACAAGATTATTTTCTAAACATAAGTGAAGTTTAAGAGACATTTTTATTACACAATATATAATTATGAAGTACAGAAATTATGAAACAAATTTAATTTAAATAAATTGATTTCAATTTCGATGCTTTATTATAACAAACGAATTTAAAGCTTGCTTCACAAGATTATTTATTAAACAAAAGTGAAGAAAAAATAATTATGAAGTAAAGAAATTGTGAAACAAATTTACTTAAAATAAATTGATTTCAATTTGGAAAACTATAAAAAAAAATTACCGAATTCATAAAAAGAATAAAATAAAAATAAGTTTTTAAATGAATTTATAAAAAGAGCAGAAGAATAATGATCATCCCAAAGATGATTATAAAGTATAGAAATTGTGGAAAATGTACATTAATAAATCAATTTAAATAAAAAAAAAAATATTATAAACGAAGAATAAAGATCTTCGTTATGATGATTAATTATTATTATATTAATTCTTGAAAAAATGTAGAATTATTTTAAACTAATTTATAAAAAGCGCAGATGAATAAAGATCATTGTAAGGATGATTATGAAATAAATCAATTTAAAGTTAAAAAAAAAAACGATTTCTTGAAATAATAAACATGCAAAATAAATTTATAAAAAGAGCAGAAGAATAATGATCATGAATATATTTGATACTATATTTTAATAAGAAAGGTCTTTGAATCTTTTTTATAATTTATTATATGCGATATCTCAAGTATAACGAAATTAATGAATGGCTTTAATAACTTTGTATTGGAATTATTAAAATCGTTTAGTTAAAGAATTTATAGGTTTTTGTTTTTAATTGATTATGATTTTTTCTTAAAACAATATATTGAAATTTATAAATTATGTAGTTCAACATTTCTTTAAGTAATAATGAAGATTTTTTTGATGACTTTAATAGAAAACTAATGAGAAAGGATAATATAAATAATAGAATATCGTTTAATAAATTCCTTGGATCATAAAATGCAGAAAATCTCCATTTTAAATATAAAACATTTGAATAATTTTTTTTTAAATATTTGTTGACTGAAATCTTTGTTTGATTATTTTGGTACTTATTTTTATGATGCACTGTGAAATCACTCAGTACTCGAAGACCATCAAAAGACTCTAAAAACAATGTTGTAGAACCCATAGATTTTTGTTACATTTTTAGACCTATTTGGATGCGTCTTTTTATGAGCATCTATAAAAAACGAGACTCGTGAAGCAAATGTAGTAAAGATAATTCCCCACTCTATTCCCAGACTAGTCTCACATTTTGACACATGTCAAACAAGCGTTCACACTTTGCTTCGGATTTCTCTCCCCCGTTCTCCCTTCCCTCCACCCCTTCAAGATGCCATGTCGAATTTTGAAATATAATGCACTAGAAATATGTTCGCAAAACGTGGAAAAGATCAGAGAGAGAGAGCGGCGCCAGGACGTCAGCGATCTCGACATGCAACACTCAACTAGTCCCCGACTCCTAGACACAGACACGTCTCTCTCCCCTCCCCTCCTTTCGCCATATGCTGTTGTGAGGGGCACTAAGCGCTCTGTCAGTTCCGATACCGAAACTCCCCAGAACTGCCAAAACTAATGACTGTTGCCTTCAAAAGAAAGGAAAAGAAACAGAGAGTAAGATCTGTTCCGCCTGCGTTTGTTTGTTTGTTTATTTTTGGCCCAGAGCTGGATGCACACACTTCATGCCAAATGCAGATGGGATGCATGGGAAAACGTAATGGAATGGGGAAGGGAAGAGATCAGCAGGCATACATATGTTGCCACGCTGTTTATGCGCAACTCTCCATCTCCTTCTCCATCTGCATATCTATCAACATCAATGCATTTCCCACACACACAGCACAAACAGAACACTCGCCCCATAAACTAAAAGGGTTTCTGACCCTGAGAGATGAGCGATGAAAATTATTAGCTGTCAGGGTGGGCCATGCAAAGTTTACGAGAATTGATCTCGATCTTAACAACAACTCATTTATAGTCCACCCCCCTCTTCACTCTCTTTCTCGTCTCTCTTTAACCCCTCAACTCAGTCTGCGATCTCTACGATCCGAGCTGTCGATAGACTGAGCCATAAATGGCCAGTGGTGGTCTCTCCCTCACTCCTTCTCCCCCTCTCTCTCTCTCAGTGCCAGTTCCCTGCCCCCCGATGCTTAATGGAGATTAATCTAATTCCCTCAATTCATTGAGATGCTCTTGCACATTATACAGATGTCTAAGTATTATACATTTTTAGCATATCATTGAAAATTCAAATTTATTTCACATACTTTAGAAATATCTTAATGAACTATTGAGATGCATTTTCCCGAATGTTGTTTGAAAATTTAAAAAAATTTCTCAACTTTTGCTGCACTTTTAAGTGGATTTTATTTTAAATTTTTATTTATTATATTTCATTTGAATCATTGAAAATAAAAATATTTTATTAAAAAAAAAAATTAAAAATTGCAACGATAAAATAAATAAAAGAATATTTATTGATGAGTGCTTTTAATTTTGAAACTTGTGAAATTAAATATTTAAATTTTAAAAATAAATATTAACAGCTTAAAAACTGTAAAGTAAATAGAAATTTAACATTTGATTGGGCAAATAATTAAAATAAAATCATTCATTAAAACATAAAATAAAAATACAATGAAAAATATATATAAAATATAGTTTTTTTAATTTTGAGATCAAAACTTGTCAAATTAAATATTCAAATTATTGAAATATATATGTACATATTTAATTTATTTATTTTAAAAGAGATATCATATATTTTTGTTAATAAACATCTACTATATTTATTTTTTAATGAAAAATATAAATTAAATTCATTTAGTATATATATGAATTACATTCATTAAAAAAATGAGAAGCATTTAATTTGGTTAAGTTCATATTATGATTGCAGAGTGTAAATTATAATCAAAAAAAAAAACAAAAAATAAAAATGTAAATAGAAAAAATGGGTATTTGTGAAATACGCAGAATATTTCTTCTGCCGAACCAAGACGAAATAAACATTCCATATTTATTTGAATTCATTTTAATCCATTAATATGGATTAAATATTTTATAAAACAAACTCACCCTTTATAAACTTTTATCTTGTTTGCAGTAATGATCAGCTCGACGAGTCGATAAAGTATCTGATCCGAATGTACCACCAGCTGGACAATAAACTGGAACGTCACGAGCATCGCGAACGTGCTGCAGCTGAGATCATGAAAAAGGCGATGCAGGTGCTCCAAAAGGGTCAGAAGAACATGGAGCCGATCAACGGCATCTTTGGGCGACTGGACGAACGTGTTAGTCAAATAGAAACAATGTTGATTACAGTGAGTACACAAAAAGTGAATGAAGTAAACACTTGAATTATAATTTAAATTTATGCGCAGCAAGAGGAGAAATCCAATACGCAGTCGGAGAAGTTCAATCAGGCCATCGATCACATGTTCAAATGGATGCGAGAGAACGACGAATGCTTCAAGCGTCCGCCAGTTGCTCCAGTCGCAGCTGCTCCAGCGTTGCCAAATGCTTTTGTGAGCGAACAGCAACAGATCAACAAACAGTTGCTGGAGGAGCTGAAGAAACTCTCGAACTCAGTGACAGATTTGCTGAGCAGCAGCAAAGAGGCAGCCAAGCAGACAGCAAGCAACTTTGAACACATGCCACGCACAGACGAATTGTTGCAGCAAATCGAAGCCAAGTTGCAACAACACACAGCAGTTGCTGTGACCACGGTGTCGCCTCCGAAGAACGATGAATTCGAGCAGCAATTGTTGGAGCGTCTCGGTGCCTTGAGCAGCGATGTGGCGCAACTGCGAAGTGTTCCCGTGACGACGCCAGCGCCTCAAGTGGCCAAGGGACTCAATGAGGAGGACAAAGCGTACATCCAGGAGCTGAACAATGAGACACTCAATGCTTTGGCAGCGTTGAAAACTGAAGCGCAGTCCGCACAGCAACAAGGTGGGATTAGAGAACTGTTCCTTTATATCTCATTCTTAATATTTATTTTCTTTTAACAGCCTTGCGACAGGCCACCGAGCAGCTGCAGCAAACAGAGGCCAACATCCAGGGTGAACTCAAGCAGCTGACCACAGATGTGGGTCAACTGCAGCAGTTCAATAAACAGATCAATGCCAGTCATAATAAACTCAACGATGGCTTCGATGCGCTGGGCAAATTCAACAGCATTATGATGACAAATTCCGAAGTGGTGCTCGATACACAGCGTAAAGTTGAGTTTGGCACACTTCAGATTGTGCAGAAGGTGAGTCTGCTCGTCGAGCAGCAGCTGGCGGAGTTGACAACACTGGTGAAGTCACGTTTCGCTGAACTGGATGCCAGTGTGGTGAACACACAGCAGGAGGCGAATCGCAACATCAGCGGACAGCTGGACACGGCGCTCACTCAGGTCTGGCATCGCATTGAGATCATGAATGGAGAGCTGGGCAAGAGTCGGGAGCTGTTGATGCTGATGCAGTCTGGCCATGATGGCTATGTGAACAGCACGTTTGCCACGATGATGGGATTGAGTGCCAAGGTGGAGGAGACAAAGAAGCACATGATTGATATGGATGATAATCTCAACTATTTGCTGGGCAAGCTTTCGTTGATGTCCAGCGAGTTTGCCAACATCAAGAAGGGTTTGGCCGACTCGTTGATGGATCTGCGCAACTCCTTCCAAATGATACACGAGCGCATGCCCAGCAACTCGGGTTCGCAGCAGAAGAATCAGTATCTGACCGATGTGAATCTGCTGTCCAAGCGCCATGTGCAGCAATAAGAGAGAGAGAGAGAGCGTTCACTTCACCCAAAAAATACATTAAATATAAATATAAATACAATAAAAATAGCTAACACTAGCGTCTAAGCGAATCGAACTTACCCTCAAATATTTATGCTTAACAACAACAAACTTACAAATCCATTTTTTTTGTGAATCTCCTTGGCAAAATACAGCAAATATTTCGTTTATGAACAAATTCTTTAATCTTGTTTCTCGTTTCACTCTCAGCTTAAACGCTCTTGCTTAACTTAAATTAAATTACATATTTATAAACCTAACCAACTACAAAACAGAACGTAGTTGGGAGAACATTGCGCTTTAAAGGATCTTTTGTTGTTGAATTTCTGTTGCATTAAGGATTATTTGCCCCAACGCTGCTCACAGCGCGCATATTTGTACAGCAGCTGGGCAAAGCATGTGGCATCAAAGTGCCGCCCACTCGGATGCGTGTGGAACTCGGTGAATCGTGCATGCCACGGCAACAGGCCAAAGGTGCACGTCACTCCCGAGAAGATAATTCCCAGTTCGGGTTCTGGCACCGGGATTCCCAACTCTTGGTTGAGGCGTTCGTTTAGCTTATCGCTGAGCAGCTCACGCTTCGTCAGCAGCTGCTGCACCTCGGTTGTGCCACGATTCACGTACAGTTCGCGGCACATTTTGGCAATCAGCGCATGGCCATCCAACAACGCGTTGATTTGAAAGACCTGGAAACAAACGCACAAAAAACATAAAAAATAATTAACTCGTAAGTGAGATAAGCACAAGTACAACAAGGGAATATGTTAGGTAGAGTTTGCCTGACTTTGCGATACCCGTTTGTCTTATCACACTTAAGGGCATTAAAAGAAATTGCTGTTAAGCAATTATTACATTTTTTATATTTATAGAATACTTCCAGTTTTTCTATTTCGATTTCAACGAACTTAGTAAACCCTTTTCCACTTTTTCAAAGTAAAGGTTCTACTTCACTTCAGCGTTAAGCGTTACTTTCTCATTATTACGCTTAACAGCACTAAACGAATGTGCTTTTCTTCTTATATTTCCATTTTATCAAACTTAGTTTGCCCTTTTTCACTTTTTTAAAGTTAAGTTTCAATTATCTTTATTTTACTCACTATTTTATTATCACACTTAACGGCACTGCATGAATGTGCTCTCATGGTATTCTTTAATGTTTTCTATGCTTATCTTTTTATATTTCGAAAAACTTAGTAGTCTTTCTTCCACTTTTTCAAAGAGTCTATTAAAGTCAACTTAACTGTAGCGTTAAGCGTCACTTTTTTGTTAACTAAAGTGAGACGGTTAAGTGATACAATACGTTTGCCCTATCACACTTAACGGCACTGTAGCAACGTGCTCATATGGTATTCTTTTATTTTCTTTCTTTTCTTTTTTTAAGCTTTCTTCTTTCCTTATATATTTTTAACTCAACAAAAGTAGAAAACCACTTCTTCACTTCTTTAAAGTAAAGAGTCTAGCACAGTCTACTTAACTCTTAGCCTTAAGCGCAATCGTTAAGCGTTACTTTTTCATTACGTGAAATTATGTAAGATTAAGCATCTATGTAAGATTAAGCATCTAAAGCTAATTAAAAACTCTGCAACTGAAAGTGACCTTTAAAAATTATTGCTTGCTTTATAACAATAATTTAATGAGTACAGTAATGAGCTTAATAAGTTTTAATGTTTTCAATGGAATGTATTAAATTATAAATTATAATATAATATACATTAATGAGTTTAATAAATTTCAATGAAAAGTAATAAATTTATAAGAAAAAAACAAAAAATTGAAAAAGGATCTATATAATCTCATTCATTATTACTTATTAATATTCTCATTACTCACTAAAAAAGTTCTACGTATTTAGCATTTCATTTTTAAAAATGTGCTAATGATCTTCTAATCTACAAATTTCTTTGGAACGTGTAAAGTTTATAATTGTTCATTTTTTTGTTGTTTTAACACTCGCATAGAAACTACGAGAGCAATGCGGGTTTCAATTAAATTTTGTCGGATTTTGGGAATGCAAAAGGTCGTCATTAAATTCAAAAACAAGCTACGACGTCTCTTGACCCCACAGAACCTAAATTGGGATCTCAACCTCTTTTAATCTCCTTCTAGATCTTGTTATTCAATTAATCAGACAGAAAGACGGTTATGTTTAAATTGTTTAATCTTTGAAGAGAATCAGTCATTAAAGAAAACTAAGTTAAAAAAAGAACGAAATAATTATTTAAGAACAATTTAAACCTTAATAAATTTTAAATGATGAATCTTCAGATCATTTGAATATATTTTAAATATTTAAATAGAATGTTTCTCGATAAAATGAATTGTCACAATTACTAAAATAAACACTAAACCACGAAACTTTTTGAACACCAAACAATTTTAAATGTTGGCTTGCCACAAACTGAACATAAACTTCTACCACACTGTTTGCCGGGTATTATGATGAATTGTAACAGTTTATAGTTTGAACTTTGATAACACGTTTCACGCTTTTGGGTTCGCTGCTTATCAAGACGAGACTGTTTCCGCTGAATGAACTCACCTGCAATTCGCCAATAGTTCTTCCGTTGGCATTAACACATTTATTATTGCCATTTTGTTCTAGTATTTGTTGCTTGTTTTGCTTTTGTGATGGCCAGTAATACAATCTGTCTTTGGACCACTGACAGAATCGCCCGATGTCCACATAACCATTTTTAACACTACGCGCATCGTAGACACTCAGATAGGGTATGCCAACTAGTTGGGCATACCCGAAAATGCGTTGCAACTGCGACGCATCAACATAACGTTCGTCGGCACCAATCACAAGCACCAAATGTTTTGGCAGCTTTTCCAGTTCGCGAATCGTGCGTTCAAACAACAAACGATTATTCTGCTGCCGTCGATCACATTGCCAGTAGTCATATGACCTGTGTGCGAACGCTTGCAGTCGATGCCACAGTAGCTGCAGCAGCTCGTATGTTGCAACGAGCAGCAAGAGAAGTTGGCCAATCCATAGGCACAATAACTGCATCATCATGTTGCTGTTGTTACTGTTCTTGTTGTCTTCGTTCTGAATGGAATGTGGCTGCTGTTGTCTATTTCTAATTGGTCTTTTAGCCGCAACGTCGTTGGGCCGCCGGCGAACGTCGCTGCTCCTGTTGCTTGTTTTGTTCTCGTGCTGCTGCTGCCGTTTCCAACCATAACCTGCAAGCAATATGGATAAAGTGCATTGTTTATGTTGTGTTGAACTACTTACGTATGTTAAGCGGCAATTGTTTGATTTGTACTACGGCTGACAAGCAACATGTTTTCAACTTTTAATTTTTCATCATCTTTTTTGCCGCACACATTCGCACATTTACACTAACATACGTGTTCTACGTTGGGCGTGAATGGCAATTCTTACAATTATCGACCGGCCGCCACACTGCTGCGCTGTTAGCTAACATTAAGCGCTTCAAATGTAGTTTTCAAAAGACGAATGCAAAATTATCGTTTTCAATTATTTTTTGAGTGAATGCATTTGAAATTTCTATTTATTTTTAAATATAGATAGAGGACAGTTTCATGTTGATAAATAAATATTCTTGACGACATTTAACTTTTTTGTAAACCACTGCACTAAACATTTGTTTAAATCACGCGCCTGTATGTTACCGCGCAGCTAGTATACCAATATACTTTTGCACCGAAACCGGCTCGTATTTGCTTTGGGTATATTTGTCAATTTAGCTTGATGGTCACACTCGGCTTCAGGTGTTAACGAGAATAATCGTTCGCTCATTTTATTTTGCTACAGACAGCCTGCTTCAAACGAATAAAACGGGTCCGCCGAACTCTCTCAATTGAAAACATAATTATTCAATAATAATTGTAATTTCTAAATACCTAATAACTTTGACATTTGTCATAAAAAATTAATGTTAAAGTAATTAAACCAAAAAAAAACACAGTGGAGCGCGGTTTGACAAAAAACATAATCAATTCGAAGAAAAAAGTGTGGTGTAAATCTATTTTGTTATTTACATCAGTTTGTAAAACGCTTTTTCCTGAATCGCGGTCTTGTTTTACACAGCGGCAATTGCCGCTAAATTGCGCGTGTGTTTGTGTGTTTGATTGAGTGCGCTCGCGTGTGTGCGTTGGTTTTATTTGGCAGTGGTTGCCACGCCCCGTCCGCCCAAAAGAAAATTCGTGAAACGCAACAATAAGTTGCAACTCGCCACAAGGTTAAAGGACGCATCATCAGTTGTTGTCGAGGTCAACCAAACGTCATCTACAGGTCCCCAAAGGAGAAGCTACTGCAGAGCGAAAGAGAAAGATGTCCACCGCGTTTTTAACACTTATTGCCGTCATTGTGTGCATTCTATTTCGCATTCTCAATGTGCACAGTCAACCGCTTAAGCCCAGTGTTTGGTGTCTGGATGAACAGTTTCTAGATTGCTTGTATAAAATTGCGCCGGTGCTGCGAGAGCCGTAAGTAGAGCAAAAAAAAATTCAAAGCTAAGGCATACATATTGTACACACACATATACAGAAACCCCACATACCTAGTACATTAGTGTATATGGGAATTATCGATATCGATATGCAATCGCCATTTGTTGTGTTTTGGTTTTGCTGCCCACACGCGCATTACTCCTACACACAAACATACATACATACATACATACGTAAGTGTTATCCAGCATCTGTATGTATGTATGTGTATGGGTGTGTTGAGGCTCACGCCACACGCTCAGCTGTTTCATGGATGGCGTGTGGCATCCACATTACAGCCAAATCAAAATGTTAGCTAACAGTCGATGCATTAAACTAATGAGCAACGCAATTCAATGACACGAGCTGAAAATCTATTGAAAATAATTATTTTCTTTAACCAATTTTAGTTAATTTCAATCTGTTGACAACAAATTGTATTATTATAAATACATTTATGATCATTTTCTTTTTTACTACTTTAAAATATTACTTTCGACTTGTTGAACATTGACTACTTGCATTACATTGTTTACTTAAAAATACCGCAAGTGGCCAGTGTCATCTTACACGCTTACTTTGTTATGAAATGTTTGCAATTACCAACAAAAAAGTTTTCAATTGCCATAATTACAAATCGCTAATCAGTTTACAAGCAAAACGTAATCTCACTTGCACTATTCATTTTCCATTCAACCATCGGCGTCACACTTATTTTTTCACATGCACAAAGTTCAAGTAATCGTCGAACACAGCTGTGGCAACCAGAAGCAGATGAATCATTAGCCGCAATTAGTAATAGCAACCAATCAAACGGCACTAGGCGATATTTAAAATAATGAATATATAATTATAATTAGCGCTGATGGATTGACAGCTGATCCATTAAGCAATTTTGATCAGCACCTGAGATTTGCATTGAATTGTCGAATTTGCGAGGCTCCAAAGACCATGACTTTTGTCATGGGAAACTTTTAATTTGCGCAATTCATATTTACAATTTGTTATCTAATGGCAAAAGAACCCTATCAGTTGCCTAACCGCCAAAGCCGTCTGACTATTTTTTTTTGCTATCTTCGGTTCGGAACTGGCTGACTTTATAGCTATGGGCATTATCAGCAGGAAGAAAAGTCAATACACCGCTAAATATAGTAAATAGTGGGTTATTGAGTCAAGCGTTCATTTCGGTGCAGATTAAGTGCAAACATGTGTGTACAGGGTACTTTAATCTTTTAATTTAAAACATAAACAAACTGTATATATTTCAAAATTTAAATAGGAAATTAAGTGATTTTATAATAAACACTATTTTCGGTCTCTTCAAATTCAATTTTAAATTTAATCGGCATACCTTAAATGCTCGGAAAATTCTTAGAAGCAAAAAAACAAAAACTAATGCTAAAGATTAGATTATGTTAATGTACAGAAAAAAACCTAAGTGTAAACTGGAATTGAGCAGATAGACCCAACGGATATTGTTCATAAAAATCGGCACAATCTGAAAGTGTTTTATATACTTTTTGAGAGATCATAAAATTCCATCAATAATTGCGTGACCAAAAGGTTATCAAAAAATGCTCTGTGACGTTGCCAAAAACTTTGCAAGCACGCTGTACTAACATTTTCTCGAGGTCGTATAAAACGCGCCTGGAAAATTTTCACTCATTTTTATTACAAAATCCATATAAAATACTTTTGTGTGTGTGTGTGTAAAAGTATATGTATAGATAGATTTCTTTTGGTTTCTTATTGGCAAAATATTTGTGAAATGAATAATCTTTGAATTTTTGGTTCGGTGGCGATTTTTGTGTTTATTTTATTGTCTTTCTCATTGCTGCTGTTTTGCTGTCTGCTGTCCGCCGGTCAAATGGTGATAAGCGTCAACGGTGCAAAGTGCTAAACATAATTAATTACGCAGCAAGCAAAAGCAAAAGCGACTAACGCCTAGCAACCAACCATTTTCAAATGGGACGAAGCAGTAGGCACTGTAAAATTATATTCCATAAGCACATGCAGTAATATAATAGTATCGTATGTGTGTGATTGTCTTTGTGTAGAATGATAAAAGTAAGAAAGCCGGCAAAAACAAATTGCCACGTTCCTTTGCTTTGTTATTCACCATCTCTCTTATTCAAATGGCAAAGCAGCCGGCAGGCTGGCTACCTGTTTGTGTTGTGTTTTGTTTTTGTTTTTTGGCGTTTTGCCCACTCTCGTGCTTCGCTGCTTTTGTTTGACAACAAAGATTGCGTAAGCGCAAAGAGCGCGAACGCTGCTCATCAAAAACAGCAACAACAACAACAATGCAGTTGCTGCTGCTGCTGCTCTGCTCTCTTTCTCACACATTCTGCTTTGGTACACAAAACGAGCTTAAGAAAGTTCTATCGCATTTGCTTTGCCTACGCAATGGGTTACACTGCATGAGTCAGCTGCACACACTCATGCATTTGCATACACAGACGCTTGCACATGTATGTGTGAATTTGCACTGCTCTTGAAATTGTACAAAAATTGTATTGTATTTTATCGCGACAAGGGAATTGTAGCAGCTGTTGAACTACTTAAATATTTAATGGCCATTGATCTACATACACACATATTTTCACCCACACACTCTCACATTAATTAATTATTAATACTCGGCGATTAACAATTGATATGCGTATCATTTGCCTTTTGTACAAATTTGTCCCCAATCCTGCTTTTGATTGATACTAATTGAACTAGTGGGGAAAGTGAGAGCAAAGAGAATGAGACGAATGCATAGTAAAAGTGCTTTTGTGCACGTTTTTGCACGCCTGACAACAACAACAGCAACAACAACCAGAACATTTGTTAGTCGCGGCGCTGATTTTGTCAGCTCAATTGATTTCAATTGAATTCTAAGAGTTGCTTTATTCGTCATTCGTTTTTTGTGGGCATTGTGCAAAACTTTTGGCATTGCTTTCAGCTCTTTTGTCGCATACAATTTAGTTAAATTTGTTAGAAAACTTGATTGCAGTATATGTATGTATCAAGACTGTACATTATTTAGTATATCTTTGCTGCTTTAACGCTTTGCTAGTCAAGTTCAAGGTCGTAAAATTATTCATTACTTCTGAGAATTCTTATTGCTAGCAAAAAGAAGCAACAAGCGTATTTTATATTTAAAACAAACAAATAAAAAATAAATTAATTTGCAATTAAAAAAAAAAAACTTGCAGAATTTTTCAGTGCTAAATAAAAAAAAGCAAAAAGTTATTTTTGCATCGGCCGGGAATCGAACCCGGGCCGCCCGCGTGGCAGGCGAGCATTCTACCACTGAACCACCGATGCTTGTGCCTGTTGGACAACGATATGCGTATTTCAATGCGACACTCGCTGGAAGCAACAGTTTATGGTGTTTAGTTAATTTGTTTAGCTGTTTGAATTATGCATAGAAGTTTTACTTTTTTGTCACAGCTGTCTGGCTCTCAGACAAATTAACAGCACGCGATTGGAAATTACTAAATTACATTTTTTTTTTTTGTTTTTCAAATTCTCTTTTGCAGCTATGTTCCGCCGAGACTGTGGGGTTTCAGTGGCCATGTGCAGACCGTCTTGCATAGCATTGTGGGTCGTGTCCGTTGCCCCTGGCCTTTGGGTGAACGTGTCTATCTTTCGTTGGGCGATGGCTCCACGTTAACCTACGATTTGTATCAGCCCCTCAAGGAGCAGGAGGGTAAGTTGCCTTTAAAGACTAGTTTAACTACACTTGACTCACACTCTTCTCTCTTTTAGATGACATTACTGTGGCCATTTGCCCGGGCATTGCGAATAGCTCGGAATCGGTTTATATTCGCACTTTTGTGCACCTGGCCCAGTGCAATGGTTATCGCTGTGCCGTCATGAATCACATTGGAGCACTGCGAACCGTTCAGGTGACCTCGACACGCATCTTTACCTATGGACACACTGATGATTTCGCTGCCATGGTCGAGCATCTGCATCAGAAGTATCAACAGAGTCGTATGGTTGCCGTTGGCTTCAGTTTGGGTGGCAATCTGGTTACCAAATACATGGGTGAAGAACAGAAGACTAAGCCGAATAGCGTCATTGGAGGCATCTCCATATGCCAGGGGTACAATGCTGTCGAGTGAGCATACGCAACCCTTATCTCAGCTCTCTATGAATGCGATCTTAATTGAATATGAATTTTATGCTATATTTCAGGGGCACTAAATGGCTGCTCAACTGGCAGAACTTCCGCCGATTCTATTTGTACATCATGACGGAGAATGTGAAGAGCATTATACTGCGACATCGTCATGTGTTGCTCTCCGACGAGGTGAAGGCACGTCACAACCTCAACGAACGTGAGATTATTGCTGCCGCCACATTGCCGGAACTCGATGAGGCTTACACTCGGCGTGTTTACAACTTTTCATCAACCCAAGAGCTGTACAAATGGAGTTCGTCGCTCTTTTATTTCGATACTATTGAGAAACCCATGATATTTATTAATGCCAAGGATGATCCATTGGTGCCCGTTGATTTGCTGCATCCCATCAAGGAGTATGCAAGTAAGTAAAGCAAACTGTTTCGCTTACAGCGGCCTAATATTGAAGTTGCCTGTAGTTGTATTCTGTTATGTTAATATTACAGCGTCAATTGCTGCTTAACATAACATCAATTGCTGCTTAACATAACAGCGCCAATTGCTGCTTAGTTTAACAGCGCCAAATGCTGCTTAACATAACAGCGTAAATAGCTATTCTGTTAAGTTCTGCAGTTCTGTTAGACTAACAGACGCTAGCAGCAGTATAAGTTGACTCATGGCGTAACTTACCCAACAAGCAGCCGTGGCCGAGCGGTTAAGGCGTCTGACTAGAAATCAGATTCCCTCTGGGAGCGTAGGTTCGAATCCTACCGGCTGCGAAAGTTGCAAGAATTTTTTTTAACTTTTTTAAATTTAATTCAAATAGTTTTTTTTCACTTTTTTAAATTTAAATATTTTTCTAATAATTATGTTTTTAATTTTTCAATTACAGCTACCCGCGTTAAGTCCGCCTATGTGGAGGTGGCTCACGGCGGACATTTGGGCTTCTATGAGGGCGGATTTTTCTACCCGAACCCAGTTACCTGGTTAGATCGCACACTTGTTGCCATGGTTGGATCGCTGGTGATGATGCATGCCGGTGGCAGTAAAGTGGCGACATAAGGAGGCTACTTTCACATGCTCTCTCTCTCACACTGAATATGAACTATTAATGCCGCAGACCTATATAAAATTGAAAGAAATGAAATTGCTTTTTATTTTTGCCAAAATTCCAAGTTGCTGTCAAAACAAAAGAATCTTATACGAATTAGAACACAAAATACATACATATAAAACTCGATATATATCATAACTAAAAGATAAATAATTGGTGTACGTATGACGCGAATAGTCCCCATATATTCAAATTGATGTAAACTTTGAAAAGTGCATTTAAAACAGAGCATTGAATTGTGTGTATTTTGCATTACGTTAACAAGAACAACAACACTTCTTTTGGACCTCACGATACCATAGACCTTTAGTTTGTATTTTCTAGTTAGTAACGCACATACCATGTACTTATTTCTAAGAAGCCGATTATAATTTAAACCAAATACAGCTTTATAATTACGATGATAAACACACACACACACAGTCCGACAACATTGCCGAGTCACATTCATTTAAATAAGTTAATACAATTTATGAAATTACAGCAAAAACAAAAAGAAAGAACAAACAAAAAACAAAAATTGCCTTATTGTAGATTTTTTGATATGTGTATATGATTTGTAACTCCCGAGATTTTTTTATATAAATATTTATATTTATATATAAATGTATACTAAAGAAATATTTATATATGTATAGATGTGTGTATTTTACGATAAAGCATTTCCAAATATCAAATTGAGAAACGAAACAATATTGCCAGCAATGGCCAAATTTTTGTACGTATTAAACTTTTTCCGATGTGTTTTTATTAATCGTAATCGAATATCAAAATGAATATGAATATGAATATGAATGAGAAATTGTTGTACCAATGAAATGAAAACTGTTTTGTGTAGCATGTGCTTAAGTGTCCACAGTCGTAACACAAATATATATACTATGTATGTACATATATGCGTGTTTATATGTAAATTAAATAAAACTATTAACGAAAAACCCAAGCACTTGGATTATCTGAATCGCTTTCAGCTTTAGCTCATGACTTATTTCAATTATCAAGCGATTAACCAGCGATTAAGTTCCTTACTCTCAAGTGGGAGACTATAAGTAATCCACTAAAGAGCAACGGAAATTAGTCGAGTTATTGATTTTGAGTGTTGATCATGCAGCTTCTGAGTTGGATTATTCCTTTTTTGACTTTCATAGTCTTAACACAAACAGGAAGTGTGATAAAGGATGAAAAAGTGCGCTATGATAATCATGTTGTCTATAAAATCAAGTTCAGTAATGTTCTTCAAAGACAACTCTTGCTGCAGCTGGCCAAGAGACATCAAAGTGTGAGTATTTTGTTCAGTATTCAATTATTTTAAATACTTAATATAATCCTTTAATCCTTCAGTACAACGTCTGGAATGAATCCCCCTCGGAACTTCATTTAATGGTCAGTCCAAAAGCTATTTCGGAATTTGAGAAAACATTAAACAGAGCAAATGCCACAGCTGAAATATTTATTCCCAATGTTCAAGTGTAAGTTTAATTGCAGTAATTTAATAGAATTTTAAATTGCGGCAATTCAATTATAGAATAATCAAGATTAGCAAATGTTTTATTACCACAATAATTTATATTCGCAGTTTAATCGATAATGAGCATATGGAAAACTCAAGAGCAACTTCCACATTTGGATGGAAGCGTTATAATAACTTGGCTGAGATCGAGGCTTGGTTGGATGAAATACTCGAGAAATATTCGGATGTTACTGAAGGATTTGTGGTGGGAACATCCTACGAAGGACGCACTATAAGAGGCATAAAGATCTCCTATAAAGAAGGCAATCCTGGAGTGTTTATTGAGAGCAATATTCATGCCAGAGAATGGATTACTTCAGCTACAGCGACTTGGTTAATCAATGAATTGTTGAGCTCAGAGGATGAACTGATAAGAGAACTCGCTGAGAATCATGATTGGTATTTTGTACCTGTGCTGAATGTGGATGGATTTGTTTACACGCATGAGAAGGTAAGTGTTTATAAATGCCAGTTTAAATATAAATACTAAAAAATGTTCTTTAGGATCGCATGTGGCGCAAGACGCGACAACCTGTTAGTCACTCTACTTGCATTGGCGCCGATGCCAATCGCAACTTTGATGTGCATTGGATGGAGAATGGCGGCGCATCCGATGATCCTTGTCAATTTGATTATGCTGGAACACATCCTTTTTCAGAGCCAGAAGTCAAAGGCTTGGCGGAATATCTTGGCACTGTTAAAGATAAAGTAAATGTTCTACTCGCATTTCACTCTTATAGCCAGGTGCTGCTCTCTCCCTATGGCCACACAGATGAAGAGGTTCCTGATAATTTCAACGATCTCCTGCATGTGGCCAAAGCTTATGCTGATGCAGTGGAAGCTTTGCCTTATGGCACCAACTATCTCTATGGCTCTACAGCCAAATTACTTTGTGAGTAATTGGATATTTGTAATATATCACAATTGTTTAACAAGTTACTTTTAGACATGTCATCCGGTGCCACAAACGATTATGCTTATCAGCAGGGCATCGAGATAGCTTACACTGTGGAGATGCGGGATAGAGGAACTTTTGCTTTTGTCCTGCCGCCTGCTTTCATTATTCCCAATGCCGAGGAGACATTGATTGGCATTATAGCTTTGCTGGCTGAGTGCAAAAAGCTGGGCTATTTGGCTCTTAAATAAATGTTTTTTTAAATTAATTAAGCTGTGTTCAAGCTCAACTAATTTCAAAAGTGATTTTAATGTTTTAAATTATGCATGAGCAGTTACAACTAAGCAAAATGTTGCAATTTTAGTATTTCGTTTATTATAAAAATTAAAATTTAAAATTGGCGCTGCAAAATTAAATTTGTATAGCACACTTTTAGGGTGCGCCAAATTTGAAACTGGCTCTGAAAAGTTTAATTTTTATAGCATACTTTTAGGGTGCACTAAGAATATATTTTCAAAAACAAGCTATATCTTTTCCATATCCTGCCGCATTTTCAAAGGACACATATTGCTTGGATCACAAGGACCAACTCTATCAATCTGCATCAAAAAAACATGGGGTCATCTAAGAATCCAACACTTGTAATTTTTTGGTCCGCGGCTTAAGAGGAAAAGGTAAAATTTGCAAGTTTCAGGATATCTGGAAAACTACAAGGACGATTTGAATGTCCTTTGGCAGCATAATAGGCCTTACCAAAAGATTGCGTTTGACACATGACCCGCAAGGATCGAACAGGATACGACCGAGATATACGCTATTTTCTGTATGTCAATCGGTTTCTATTGAAAGTATCTATCCTTGTGCCAAAGGACATTCCAATCGTCCTTCAAATGGCCGAGATACGGCGGAATTTTGGATTTTTTGCCAAATTTTCTATGCCTACCCCTTGAAAAAATTTAAGTCTATTTTTCTTAAGATATTCTTAATATCCTGGAAAGCCAATCGATAGTCCTGGTTTCTCTGATTACAAAAAGGTATGGCCTTGCCAGATCCTTAAGGACTTCGCCGAGTTATGGCTCAAAAACGAATACTATATGAGCATTATTCGTTTTGTATTGCATACTTTTAGGGGCAGCCAATTAAAGTATTTTCACCAAATGAAAATCAGTCATAACTTGGCCATATCCTTATGCATTTCAAAAGGACACATATTGCTAGGATCACGAGGATCAACTCTATCGATTGGCATCAAAAAAACATGGGGTTATCTAAGAATCCAACACTTGGAATTTTTGGTCCGCGGCTTAAGAGGAAATGGTAAAATTTGCAAATTACAGGATATCTGGAAAACTACAAGGACGATTTGAATGTCCTTTGGCAGGATCATAGGCCTCACTAAGCGATTGTGTTTGACACATGACCCGCAAGGATCGGAAAGGATACGGCCGAGATATACGCTATTTTGTATATACAAAAAAGTCCTTGTAACTTGGCTCCTTACAGGACATTCGTCCTTTTTAGTAAGTCAATCGACTTCTATTGAAAAGAGCTATCTTTGTGCCAAAGGACATTCCAATCGTCCTTCAAATGGCAGAGATACGGCGGAATTTTGGATTTTTTGCCAAATTTTCTATGCCTACCCCTTGAAAAAATTTGAGGTCCCTTTTTTTGAAAAATCATTAATATCCTTGAATGCCAATCGATAGTCCTGGTTACTCTGATTACAAAAAGGTATGTCCTTGCCAGATCCTTAAGGATTTCGCCGATTTATGTCCAAAAAACGAATACTGTATTAGTATGTATTATTCGTTTCGCATTGCATACTTTTAGGGGCTGCATTGCAAAGTATTTTCACCAAATGAAAATCAGTCATAACTTGACCATATCTTGCCGCATTTTCAAAGGACACGTATTGCTAGGATCGCAAGGATCCGCACTATCGATCAACACAAACAAATGTCTCTTTTCGATAATTTATTTATTTAAAAGTGTTAGATATAATTAAATTTCACACTTTCTAAAGCACAGGATACAGATCCCTTCGTGTTTTTCGATAATAGTTCATAATAATACATATATGTGAAGAACAATTTTATGTTAATTTTTAAAGCAATGCCATGTTTCTTTTACAGAGTTGAGTTATGTATAATTTTAAAAACATATTAAATTTATGAGTACAACTTTTTATACCCGCTACCCATAGGGTAGAAGGGTATTATAACTTTGTGCCGACAGGAAATGTATGTAACAGGTAAAAGGAGGCATCTCCGACCCTATAAAGTATATATATTCATGATCAGCGTCAACAGCCGAGACGATCTAGCCATGTCCGTCTGTCCGTCTGTGTGTCTGTGTGTCTGTGTGTCCGTCCGTCTGTCCGTATGAACACCTAGATCTCAGAGACTACGAGAGATAGAGCTATAATTTTTTTTCGACAGCATTTGTTATGTTTGCACGCAGATCAAGTTTGTTTCAAATTTTTGCCACGCCCACTTCCGCCCCCGCAAATCAAAAAAATTGAATAACAAGCGTAATTTTAAAGCTAGAGTTGCAAATTTTGGTATATATAATAATAACTATAGTAGTTATGATTCCTGAAAATTTCGAAGTTATAAAAGAAATACTTTTGTATGGGCAAAAACGCCTACTTATAAGGGTCTTAGTTACTTTGGCTGACAATCTGGTATATTGAGCCGTCTATGGTATATTTTGAATGCGGTACTATATTGATATACCAAACATATCATTTGGTATATTTTTAGTATTTTTTTTAAAGTATTTTCGGTATATTTTCAAAATGATACCGCAATATTTTGCCTTTATTAAAAATGGGTAGCGGGTATCTCACAGTCGAGCACACTCGACTGTAACTTTCTTACTTGTTTTTTACATAGAAACAAGGTTTTATTTAACTATTTAGTAGCTCTCGTTGGGATTTTGTTAAAAATAGTGTCTCTCACATTTCGGTACTTTGAGGTGATGAGTTTGTTAACATGTGTTTGTAACCAGTCTTGGGTAATCTATACGTAACAGAGTGAAGCAGAGTGCTGCACCTTCTGCCCCATTTGAGTAGCACTTAGCATCTCCCTGCTTGCCTCTCGAGTGGCCCTTCTTCGATGTGTGCAACCATACCGTATTTTAAATGTTTGTTGATTTGGCAGATTAAAAAGTAAATCATTTACAAAAAGAATCCATGTCAAGTGTTCTTCTTCTAGTTGACAGACAATGATGAATCTGAAATTACAGAAATTTGTAGCAATTTTAATTTAAATTCGTAAATTGGTAAAATGTTGAGGTTGAGGGTAAGGTGCGGTTAAGAATCTGAAACGTGTTACATACTGCAGATAATAGCATAATTAGAGTCAAGTAATGTGCAAGTAGAACTTTTAGCTCATTGAGATTTAAGGATTAAAATAATTAGTGCACTTGGGAGATGAAGATCAGGAATTCTCTTGGGAGTGTGCTAAATTTACTATAGTTTATTAATTAATAATCATTTATTAATACTTTGTATAGTGCAGATTGTGAAAAGGTAGCAAATTTTGCTCCCAAATAAACTGCATAATAAATAAATTATTATAATTTATAGTTACAACTTCTCTTCATTTAAAATTCATTCATATCT
Source organism: Drosophila albomicans (assembly GCF_009650485.2). Lineage (NCBI taxonomy): Eukaryota > Metazoa > Arthropoda > Insecta > Diptera > Drosophilidae > Drosophila > Drosophila albomicans. The sequence goes on from NC_047628.2 coordinate 26,370,001, forward strand.
CAATGATTTTTTTATATTGCCTACTGTCAAAGCGTTTAACAACTTTAACTGGCAATATTGCTCAGCAAGAAATGACGCCAAGGTATTAAGTTTATCAATGATTAAGTCAATGTTTGGCTGACAAGTAGTTCCATATCAATTGATTAGTTGGCCTTTATCTTTACAATCCAACAATTTGGTTTAGGTAACTTGCTTACTTTATTAATTGGCCATCGACAATTAGTCGAGCTATTAATTTCGTCGAGCATTCAACATGCGTCTGAACTTGATAATTTCCTTTCTGACTTGTTTGGTTTTTGCTCAAGCAGCAACTTTGCCAAAGGATGAAAAAGTGCGCTACGATAATCATGTTGTCTATAAAATCAAGTACAGCAATGCACTGCAAAGACAATTAATTCTAAAGCTGGTCGAGAGACATCAAAGTGTGAGTATTTTAATGATGAATATTACAAATTAAATTCTAATTTAAATATCTGGTTCAACAGTTCAGCCTTTGGAGTGAAACTGCAACAGAACTCGATTTAATGGTTAGTCCAAATGCAATTGAGGAGTTTAAAAAACAATTAAGTATTGCAAATACCACTGCTGAAATCTTCATTCCCAATGTGCAAGCGTAAGTCATAGTTTCATTACAATACACTTTTTAATCTCTAGAGAATGGAAATTCAGAAATTCTCCGATAAGCACGATTTATTCAATTAATCTACGATCTACGATTATTTACGCAGTTTAATCGATACTGAAACTGTGGAAAATACGAGAGCTGCTGAATCATTTGGCTGGACACGTTACAACACTTTGGCTGAAATCGAAGCTTGGCTGGATGAAATTTTTATCATTTACCCAGCTGTAACTGAGGAAATTATCATTGGACAATCCTACGAAGGACGCACTATAAGAGGTATAAAGGTCTCCTATAAGGAAGGCAATCCTGGAGTGTTTATTGAGAGCAATATTCATGCTAGAGAATGGATTACTTCAGCCACAGCGACTTGGTTCATTAATGAATTGCTCAGTTCAGATGATGAATTGATAAGAGAAATTGCTGAAAATTATGATTGGTATATTGTGCCTGTGTTGAATGTGGATGGATTTGCGTACACGCATGAGAAGGTTAGAAATATTATCTCTATTAAGTATTACTCATTTAATGAACCCTTTTATAGGATCGCCTGTGGCGCAAAACTCGTCAACCCATCAGCACTTCGAGTTGCATTGGCACCGATCCCAATCGCAACTTTGATGTGCATTGGATGGAGAATGGCGGCGCCTCTTCGAATCCTTGTGCCGAAGACTATGGTGGCCCAAATCCATACTCTGAACCCGAAATCAAAGCCATGTCCGATTATCTAAACAGTGTCAGCAGTAAAGTGAATGTGCTGCTCGCTTTTCACTCTTACAGCCAGTTGCTGCTCTCGCCTTATGGTCACACACCTGATGAATTCCCAGACAATTACAATGATCTATTGCAAGTGGCAAAAGCTTATGCCGATGCAGTGGAAGCTTTGCCTTATGGCACAGTCTATCGCTATGGCTCAGCAGCGAGTGTGCTTTGTAAGTATTTGAAATATTTACTCATTGAAAGTCTAATTCAATTCTTTATTCTCCTTTTAGATACCGCTTCGGGAGCCACCAACGATTATGCTTATCAGCAGGGCATCGAGATAGCTTACACTGTGGAGATGCGGGATCGTGGAGCCTTTGGCTTTGTGTTGCCGCCTGCTTTCATTATTCCCAATGCCGAGGAGACATTGGTTGGCATTATTGCTCTGCTGTCGGAGTGTGAAAAATTGGGCTATCTGGCTCTCAAATAAAATTGTCTAATAAATTAATTAAGATTATTTCACGATAAAAAGCGTTTTCCCCATTTCCCGTCTAGCATTGTCGATTTGTTCAGCAGTTGGCTTTAGATATGCGTTGCTTTTGGTTGTTGGCTTGTTTTGTGGTCCTGGCAAGTGCTGGGACATCGCAGGACTCTGCGAAAATGCGCTTTGATAATTATAGTGTGTATGAGTTGAATATCAGCAATAAAATGCAATTAAAGTTAATAAATCGACTCTGTGAAGTGAGTGAAAAGGTGAGCAAGTGTAGAGTGAAAAGGAAATTTTATGAAATTAAAGTGTTTACTTTTTAAAGTACAACATTTGGAAGTATTATGATAATCAATCGAGGAAGATGCATGTTATGGTTGATCCATCTGAAGTTAAACGCTTTCTTCTATTTCTTAAACTTTACGGCATCAGTCATGAAGTTCTTATTGCTAATGTGCAAAGGTAAGTGTTTGCAAAAGAATATTTAAATATTTAGATTGCCATATTTGAAATAAGTTATATAACTGCTAAGAGAAAAGTATAAAAAATTAGATTATCTTATCTTTTTTTGCACTAATTAAGTTTAACTAAAATATTGATTTCTACAAAGTATTTTATGTTTTTATTTGATAATTTTCTACAATCAAGTAAACGATAAAAAAGAGACCAATTTTGATAAGAACGGACAATCAGTTAGCCTTAAACATTGTCATTAAGATTGTTTGAATTACTGTTTGAATTGTTTTATAATTATGAAATTTGTGATAATCACATTTATATTGGACGGAAGTTGATAATTTTGCAGATATAAACTTTTGAGTTCAGATAAAATGTGGTATACAATTTTGCTATTCAATTTATAATGAAATAATAATTTATTTAAACTATTTCTTGATTGAAATTTCTCAGCATAATTGACACTGAAACAGAGGCGAATGCTAGATACTCAAATACTTTTGGTTGGAAGCGTTACAATACCTTGGCTGAGATTGAAACTTGGTTGGATGGCATACTAGAGAAATACTCGAATGTGACTGAAGAATTTGTAGTAGGAACATCCTACGAAGGACGCACTATACGAGGCATAAAGATCTCCTACAAAGAGGGCAATCCGGGAGTCATTATTGAGTCGAATATTCATGCCAATGAATGGATCACTTCGGCCACAGCAACTTGGTTCATCAATGAGCTGTTGAGCTCGGAGAATCAAGTAGTCAGAGAACTGGCTGAGAATCACGATTGGTATATTGTGCCTGTGTTGAATGTGGACGGGTTTGTTTACAGTCACGAAAAGGCAAGTGAATATTAGAATAAAATATATTTAAAATATGTATTTAATATACATTCTTTAGAATCGCATGTGGCGCAAAACGCGTCAACCTTCGAATTTCTCAAGCTGCATTGGCGTTGATCCCAATCGCAACTACGATTCGCATTGGATGCAGAATGATGGCGCCTCTGATGATCCCTGCTCTCAGGTTTATGGAGGACCTCATGCTTACTCTGAGCCAGAAATAAAAGCCATGTCTGAGTTTATATTTAGTATCAAGGATAAAGTGAATGTTTTGCTAGCTTTTCATTCATATGGTCAAGTGCTGCTCTCTCCCTATGGCCACACAGCTGAAGAATTCCCAGAGAACTACGAAGATCTAATGCAGGTGGCCAAAGCATATGCCGATGCAGTTGGAACTCTTTCCTATGGCAGCGTATTTCAATATGGTTCCGTAGCCAGCGTTCTTTGTGAGTTTGCACTTTTAATACTACAATTAATATTTAGTATATTAATTTAGTATATTTCTTATATTACAATCAGATCAAGCAACTGGCGCTACAAATGATTGGGCTTATGAACAGGGTATTTTAATATCCTACACAATTGAGTTTCGGGATTCTGGTAATTTTGGTTTTGTGCTTCCGCCCGCTTTTATTTTACCCAATTGTGAGGAAACTTTGACTGGCATTATTGCGTTGCTTGGCGAGTGCCAAAAATTGGGCTATCTAGATGCTAAATAAATAAATTGCTCAATAAATTCATTAAGATTGCTTTCACGATAAAAAACTAGAGTTTATTTCCACATGATTTAGTTATCGAGTTGGCGTTTTGATTTGGATATAAATCAGTTGATTTTTGCTATGCATTTGATTTGGTTGTTTGCTTCGCTTGTGGTCCTGGCGAGTGCTGGGACTTCACAGGATTCCGAGCAGAAGCGCTACGATAATCACAGGGTATATGAGCTGAACATCAGCAATAATGTACAACTGAAAATCATCAATAAACTCACTGAACTGAGTCAGAAGGTGGGTGGCATTAAGAAAGCATACTTTGTGGAACTTTTTATTAATAATATTTCTGTTTTAGTATGACATCTGGAAGGAATACAATGCGCACACAAAGCAAATGCATGTCATGGTGAATCCCAGTGAAGAAAAACGTTTTCAGCTATTTTTGAGATTGTTTAATATCAACAATGAACTGCTTATTCCAAATTTACAAAGGTGAGTTGAAGAGAAAGAAATGCTTTAAAAAATATTAAAGAAAATTCGAAAAAATCTAAGGAAGAGCTCTCTGAGAGAACTTTCCTTAAAGAAATTGTTGCAAAAAGGAATAAATCTTACTTTAAATGCAATTATATTCTTTAACGACTCAGATATTTAGATATTTCTTTAAAATATTCAGATATTTCTTTTAATAAAATTTAAGTGATCAAGTGCGAATGATTCACAAGTAACGATTAGATATGCTTTAACAAATATTGAAAAAGTTTTGAAGTTCACAGCTCTTTGCGATCTTCAGAACTTCCCTTTAAGAAAAGCTTCAGTTCACTAATTATACCCGCTACCCATAGGGTAGAAGGGTATTATAACTTTGTGCCGGCAGGAAATGTATGTAACAGGTAGAAGGAGGCATCTCCGACCCTATAAAGTATATATATTCTTGATCAGCGTCAACAGCCGAGACGATATAGCCATGTCCGTCTGTCCGTATGAACACCTAGATCTCAGAGACTATAAGAGATAGAGCTATAATTTTTTTTCGACAGCATTTGTTATGTTTGCACGCAGATCAAGTTTGTTTCAAATTTTTGCCACGCCCACTTCCGCCCCTGCAAATCAAAACAAGTAAGAAAGTTACAGTCGAGTGTGCTCGACTGTGAGATACCCGCTACCCATTTTTAATAAAGGCAAAATATTGCGGTATCATTTTCAAAATATACCGAAAATACTAAAGAAATACTAAAAATATACCAAATGGTATGTTTGGTATATCGATACAGCACACCATTCAAAATATACCATAGACGACACAATGTACCAGATTGTCACCCAAAGCAACTCAGACCCCTAGTAAGTAGGCGTTTTTGCCCATACAAAAGTATTTCTTTAATAACTTCCACAATTTTTATCTGATCACAACCAAATTTTCAGGAATCATAACTACTACAGTAATTATTGTATATACCAAAATTCGTAGCTCTAACTTTAAAATTACACTTGTTATTCGATTTTTTTGATTTGTGGGGGCGGAAGTGGGCGTGGCCAAAATTTGAAACAAACTTGATCTGCGTGCAAACATAACAAATGCTGTCGAAAAAAAATTATAGCTCTATCTCTTATAGTCTCTGAGATCTAGGTGTTCATACGGACAGACGGACATGGCTATATCGTCTCGGCTGTTGACGCTGATCAAGAATATATATACTTTATAGGGTCGGAGATGCCTCCTTCTACCTGTTACATACATTTCCTGCCGGCACAAAGTTATAATACCCTTCTACCCTATGGGTAGCGGGTATAAAAATCGAATAACAAGCGTAATTTTAAAGCTAGAGTTACGAATTTTGGTATATACAGTAATAACTATAATAGTTATGATCCCTGAAGATTTGGTTGCGATCAGAAAAAAATTGTGGAAGCTATTTAAGAAATACTTTTGTATGGGCAAAAACGCCTACTTACTAGGGGTCCGAGTTGCTTTGGCTGACAATCTGGTATATTGTGCCGTCTATGGTATATTTTGAATGCGGTACTATATCGATATACCATATATACCATTTGGTATATTTTTAGTATTTTTGCGGTATATTTGGTATATTTTGAGAATAATACCGCAAAATATATTGCTTTTATTTAAAATGGGTAGCGGGTATCTCACAGTCGAGCACACACGACTGTAGCTTTCTTACTTGTTTTGTTTAACAACTTAGAGCTCTTTGAGATCTTTAAATATTCCTTTGTAAAAAGAATTTCAAATGATTCATAACAATCAATCAATAATCATAAACTAAACTTTTAATTTCTATATATCCAAAAGTTATACAATCTTTATGATTTTCTTATCTTGAGCAACTTTAATATTTCGATAAATATTATAGAACTCTGTGATAAGAAAGCCTTCAAAGTTAAGGTTTTTGGTGTGCACTTTATAGCCCTTGATTTCACGTTCATTAACACTTAATTTATTATATTCCCCTAGTTTGATCGATAATGAAAGTGTGGCTAATGCAAGATATAGCACAACTTTTGGCTGGTCACGGTACAACAGCTTGGCAGAGATTTACACTTGGCTGGATGGCATCCTAGCCGCATATCCTGAGGTTACTGAAGGATCTATCATAGGACAATCCTACGAAGGACGCGATATACGTGCCATAAAGATCTCCTATAAAGAAGGCAATCCGGGAGTTGTCATTGAATCTAATATACATGGTTGTGAGTGGATTACTTCAGCTACGGTTACTTATTTCATCAACCAACTGCTGACCTCGGAGGATGAACAAGTTAGAGCGCTGGCTGAGAATCACGATTGGTATATTGTGCCGGTGTTGAATGTGGATGGTTTTGTCTACAGTCATGAGAAGGTAAGAACCCTAAACGAATATAGAATACCTATTTAATATATATTTTCTTTCTAGGATCGGCTGTGGCGCAAGAATCGCCAACCCTCGAACACCTCGAGCTGCGTTGGCGCTGATCCCAATCGCAACTACGATTCCCACTGGATGGAACAAGGAGGCTCAAGTGATCCTTGTGCCTCGAACTATGCGGGAGCTTATGCTTTCTCCGAACCCGAAATCAAAGCCATGTCGGACTACATCATAAGCATCAAGGACAAGTTGAATATCTTCCTTGGTTTCCACTCCTACAGTCAGTTGGTGCTTTCACCTTATGGACACACTGATCTGGAATTCCCGGACAACTATGACGACATGATGCAAGTGGCGAAGGCGTATGCGGATGCCGTTGAAGCCATGCCCTATGGCAGTGTCTATCAAATTGGCTCCTCAGCCACTGTACTCTGTGAGTTAGAACTCTCTTAAACTTTAGGCAGTTAAATTTTCATACAAAATCTTTTAGACTTCACCTCGGGCGGTGCCAAGGAATGGGCCTACAATGAGATGGACATTGAGCTGTCGTATACCATCGAGTTTAGGGACACGGGACGTTACGGTTTCATGTTGCCTCCGGCGTTTATTCTACCCAACTGCGAGGAGGCAATGACGGGTCTGTTGGCCATGATGGCCGAGAGCGACAAGTTGGGCTATCTGAAACCCAAATACGTGCTGTAAATGCCTGGAAAGTTGTGTTGAGCAATAAAGCAATTAAGATTGCCTCAAGTACTAGTGTTTTTTTTATATCTAGCTTGACCAACTAATTTAGCTAGTTAGTAGTCGTTCGTCATGCGTTTCATTTGGTTGTTCGCTTCGCTCGTGGTCCTGGCCAGTGCCGCCACAATTAAGGATACCGGAAAATTGCGATTTGATAATCACAGTGTCTATAAATTGAAAATTAGTAATAAACTACAATTGGCTATCGTCAATAAACTGTGTTCACTAAGCGAAAAGGTGGGTGTTGAGTTCAAGTGTGTTTGCTGTTTTGGATACCCTTTAATTTGCCTTGCTTTAGTATGACATCTGGAAGGATTACGAGGAGTACTCTAAGGAAGTGCACGTCATGGTGAATCCTGCTGAGCTGAATCGCTTTCAAATATTATTGAAACTCGCCGGCATTAGCAATGAAGTGCTTATACCCAATGTGCAAAAGTGAGTATGAAGAAAGTGAGAATTTTTTTTGTGTAAAATATTTTTTGTGAATATTTGATTTTGGGAGCAAAGTTGAGTTAAAGTTGCAAGCAAATATTTCGCATAGCACCGGCTAAGCCAAGCATACCCCGAACGCTAGATGGCGCTAAATTTGTTAGCAAATGTATCGAATTGTGCTAAGCCAAGTGTGCCACGAGCGCTAGATGGCGCTAAAGCTGTTTTCAAGCTTTTCGTTTAGTTTATTCAATAAGTTATGTAATTGCGATGCAATATTAAAGATAGATAACATATACCAAGTTTTAAAGCAGGCAAAGCAAAGGCCATATAAAATGTAAAACAGAGGCAGCTGAATAGACGGACTGATGGCTGAAGAATGACGGATTGGAAGAGAATACTTATACAAATTAAAGTCTCAGTAAGCAAAGAGGCGGATGGACAAAAGGTTTGACGTGAGAACAGACAGAAAGACAGTTTGATTGATTGCTAGATGAACTGAAAGACAGACTGACTGAGATAACTAGAGAATATTGCTAATATATTTAAGTATACCTCAGCAAATATTAAAGGCAGTTCTTGACCACATCAGCTTCTACTTCTCATGTTGATAGACGGATTGAGGACACTAAAGAACAATATACCTTAAAAATATATTAAAGGTCGTTCCTAATCATAGTTTATACTTCTGTTAAGAGAAAATTCTTATCTTGCTTTTTCAAGTGATTCAAGATATTTAAGGTATGAGCCAGTTTTCTAGAGTATTTAAGAAATAAGTTGTACCTTACCTTAGAGCTTCTGCAAAATATTTCCCCTGTTGAACAACGACCTTTGAAGGATAATCTTTTGCTAAAATCGTAAGCTTTATCTGCAGTTGAGCAGTTCTTCTTCTCCTATGCCCGATAAGATTGTGGGAAATGCCAAATGGATATTGTAAACGTGATAATGATATTGTATTGTGCGTTGTGTTGTGTTGCTTTAGGCTTATCGACGACGAGCAAGTGCCAAGTGGCCGAGATAGCAGCACCTTTGGCTGGACACGCTACTACGAGCTGGACGAGATTGAGGCGTGGCTCGATAGCATCTTTGCCGCCTATCCAAGTGTCACCGAGGAGTTCACAGTGGGGCAATCCTACGAAGGACGCCGCATTCGTGGCATCAAGATCTCACATGGCACCAACAAGCGAGGCATCTTCATTGAGTCGAACATTCATGCACGTGAGTGGATCACATCGGCGAGTGCCACGTACTTCATCAACGAGCTGTTGACGTCCCAGGATACAGAGGTGCGCAATCTGGCCGAGAGCTACGATTGGTACATTGTGCCCGTGTTCAATGTGGATGGCTTCGAATACTCGCATACCAAGGTGAGTGATGTGAATGAATAATTGTGATTTGATTCGATGATTTACAACTATTTTTTGTGTGTGGAGTAGAATCGCATGTGGCGCAAGACGCGTCAACCACATGCCACCAACTCGTGCATTGGCGTCGATGGCAACCGCAACTTTGATTCCCATTGGTTGGAAAACAATGGTGCCTCTAGCAATCCTTGCAGCGAAACTTTTGCTGGTGATGTTGCCTTTTCCGAACCAGAAGCGAAAGCGCTGTCTGAGTATTTGATCAGCATTCAGGACAAGTTCGATGTGTATCTTTCGTTCCACTCTTATGGCCAGTGGTTGTTGTCACCTTACGGTCATTCGGCGGAAGAACTTCCAGAGAACTATGACGACCTGCAGGAAATTGGCACAGCCTTCGTTGATGCCATACAAAACATGGTCTATGGCACAACTTATGTGCGCGGCTCCACTGCAACCACGCTCTGTAAGATGAAGATTTCGATTGCTTAAGCTAATGAATTTAATGCTTATGTTCTCCTTTTAGACGTTGCCTCGGGCAGCAGCGTGGACTGGGTCTTCAATGAGCTGGACAAGAAGGTGGCCTACACCATCGAGTACCGCGACACGGGACGTTATGGATTTGTGCTGCCCCCGGCACAGATTAAACCAAACTGTGAGGAGCTGATGACCGGCATGATTGCATTGATTAAGAAGACCAACGAACTGGGTTACATAGTGTAGATGATGATGACATTGCTTTTGTATATTTCTTGTTGTTGCGTTAACGATTAAAGTACCTCATGTAGGAGGCCAGCAGATCGTCCATTTTGTAGCCTTGATTCGTGCTGCACAGCAGCTTCGAGGCGCCTATCATGTTGCCGAAACGTATATGAAAATGATTCTTGCCCGAACTCCAGATGCCAAGCTCAGCATAGCTATAACTATGCAGCAGTTGCTTCGTCTGTGCATCAAGCAGCTGCAACCCGTCGCAATTGATGGCAATCAACAGCTGCTCGGGCAGCGATGAATCATTCAGCTGCTTAACGGCAAAGAATGTGGAGCCATAGCAAGGCTGCTTGGCCAACTGCTGGAGCAGCAAAAGCTTCGCCTGATCCTCTTCGAGTTGCTCACTTTGCTCCAACAGCGGCAGCAACTGTTGCTGCCACTCGGCCAGCGTGCGTTGTGGCAACAAATCCTCCGGGACCAACTCTTGCAGTTGCAATGCCTCATCACGCTGCTGATCGGCGCTGTAGATGAGCTGCGCCAATTGCAGCGACTGCTCCAAGTCCACCGCGTAGTAGCCTTTAAGATATTTGTGCAACTCTTGGGGATAGCTAAAGATCAGATCCGCATTGATGTCGTTGCCCGGCTGCGAGTCCAGCCAGAGTTTTCGCATGAAATGCAGTTGATAATGCGCATCGCAGCTGGCGCGAATGCTTTTCTGTTGACGCACAAAGTGCAGCAGCTCTGTGATGTAATCGAACACGAATTCCTCCTCGGGCATGGCATAAACCTTCTCGCCAATCTTCAGGAATATGCTGTAGCCCAGCTGCGATTTCAATTCCAAGCGCTGCGCAACATCCGAGATGAGTGCAGCGCCTCGAGTATGCGACTCGATCTCAAAGGCTTCCACAGTGTCGTCGGGGAAATAGATCTTGTGATAGATGTGCATGCAACGCTGTTGAATGCCTTCTACTTCAATCAAATGCGGCGGCTGCTTGCGTTGTCCGTGTTGCAAGCTGCGCTTCAGACGCTTCAAACAAGCATCTGCCAAGGCATCCGAACGCAGACGCAGCAGCAGAATCAGTTCACGCATGATCAACACCGAGGGCACCATAATTCCTGTGGCCAAATACAGCAAATCCCAGCCACGTTGCTCGCTCTCGACGTTTGTGTTGCCGGTGAGTTGCTTCATCAGCTGGCAGAAGAGTTCGTCACAGAGCAGCGGCTGATTCAAAGCTGCTTGGAAGATTAAATCCGTGTTTACAGCCAGCTGACCACGTGGAATGTCGCCCATGTACTGAGGGAAAGAGTGGAGAGATTAAAAAGGGATCGTGAGGAAAGTATTGTTTATCTTCTTACCTTTTGTATGTGATGGTAGATAACTAACGCTTGCTGATAGAGCTGCGGTTGGGAGTGAAGGGATTTGAGTAGAGGAGCCTTTAGTGGCTCGGGGGAATATCGCCAAAGTGGAGCCAATTCAGAGCTGTAAAGAGAAGATAATATGAATATGAGCTCAGCTAGAGAAATAGTACCAAGAAGTACGAAAACTTGACTGTGGAAGACCCTTCATTTTTTTAGTAGCCTACTTAAAATCTAAGCAGCTACAAATTCATTTTTTGATTACCAATTATAATATAAGAATATAAAAAAAACTAAGTAAACTACAGCCATGTTTTGACTGTAATAGACCCTTTACTTCTCATTGGTCTGCTTAAAATGTGAACTGATTCTAATTCATATTTAACTAACAACTTTAATAAATTAATTTATGAAAACTTAGTTTCTGCCGCTCTAAATTCAGTTTTGATTAACAAACTTTAATAAAAATAACTTTTTAAAGTTGAAGAAGTTTCATTCTATTGTTTAATAGACTGTTTTTCACCTTTCCAAAGTCAGTCAAGTTTGTTATGTTGAGATATTGTCAAGAAGTTTATCAGTTACGTTATTAGAGTATCTTCTTCTCTGCGTCAAGCTGCTTATACAGGCTGACAGGCAGACCAACCGACAAAAGTATCTCTATATGGGTCACCTATTCGGCTGTTCCTAAACATAATTTGTATACTTCATAAAGAATACGAATACTACTTTCCCTTGCTATATAAAGTTATCACACTCTCCCTTAAATCTATCGAGTATCAAAATTATCACTTACTCCAAGTTTTCTCTGAACTGTTGCTCCGCAAACTGTGCCAAGCTGTGCTGACGTCGCTTAGGCGCCACGGGTTGTTCCAACTCCTGCTTAATCGACGCCACTTTAGCGCCCGCTGTGTGCTCCTTGAACACCTGTTGCAATGCTAGACTGGGTCGTGTTAATGTGGCCAACACACGCACATTGCCGGCGGCGAATTCACCCGTCTGTCCATTAGCAGACCCACGCCAAGGACGTCGCACATCATCCGCAAGCAGCTGACCACCCGTGACTCCCGCCTCAAACTGCACCAAGTCACCAGGCGAGAGTAGCAACTGCTCCTCTAGCTGTTGTTCCACTTGACAACCTTCAATGGCCACCGCATAACTCGAACGTTGCTGCAGATTGAGCAGCATGTAGTTGATGAGCTCCGCAGCATCCAAGGCTTCGCTGCACTGCAGCACAAAGTTCTCATGTTGCACGGTGCGAACATGAAGTTGATCCTGCGCCTCGAACTGCACTTTGACTAGCTCCGCATATGTGCAGGAGGCGAGCACTTGCTCCGTCTCATCGATGAGCGAGAGTCCCGATGCATTCACGGCCAGCATGAGTTCATCGCTCTGCAGCTTCGGTCCAGAGAGACGCTGAACTTCATAGAGACGCGAATGTCGCATAGGCCACGAGAGATGCGCAAAGAGGCAAATGTCCTCCTTGGCACGCTGTTGGGACAACGCATCCTGACCCTTCTTGACGTAGGCGCTGCGCTCGTAAGTCGCCGCAATAAGCCGACTCCAATTCTGCACCGCACGCTCACCGGGAGCCAACAGATCTCTGGGCACAAACTCGGTCAATTGTTGCTCATTCAAAGCATTCGCAACTCCTGCGCCATGTTCAATGTAACAAGCCAGAGCACAGACCATGGCAATGTCCTTCTCGGAGCGACAACGATATTCGCCACACTTCAGACCAAGCACAACTTGTTTGTAGATCAAATGCGTGGCCTTTGGATCCACTGCAGGATCATACCAGGCATCAAAAAGCTCCTTTCGCAAATAAAGTTTCCAAGGTGAATCCAAATCTCGTTGCTCGCAGCTCGAAATGGCATCGAGCACATGCTCACGTCCCGCTCCGAGAGGCATGAGTTTCTCTTGGAAGGACAATACCAAACCGAAGCCAAAGCTATCGCTTAAGCCGAGCCCATCGCACAGTTGCTGCACTGCCTCCCTTGCTGTGCTGGCGGCATCCACTTGCAGCTTACGCGCCTCGCCATCCATCAGATAAATGGCTAACTTCAGCGGCTCTTTGTTGCGTATTGCCTGGAGTTCTAACAGCGATGGAGGTTGCGATCTTGCTCCATTCGCTAAAGTGCGTTCCAGATGTTGTAAGGAAGAAGACGAGTGCAACTTGGCGGTGCCCAGTTTCATGTAGCTGCGCAGATATGGCTCAAAGTTGCTGCTGGGCGGAAAGCAACTCAGGCAAATGGAGAGCAGCAGCCAACCACGAGCGTAGGAGATACGATTGGGATTCAAATAGAGCTGCTTGCAAATCTGAGCGAGGATTTCATCTCTGAAAGGGGAAAGAAAAAGGTGGAAGTTTAAAAATGTGAATATAAATAAAATAAATATTATAATTAAAAATGTGAGGGACCAACTTAAATTGGATAAATTAATATACTAAATTAATTACACTATTTAGTATGTTAATGTAGCCTAAATAGGATAATCCTAAATAAGATAAATTAAGTAAATTAAATACATATATTAAATTATTTAGTATTTAGTGTATACTAGGACTATTATTAATTGAAAATTTCTATTATTATTATTTCTATTAAAAATATACATATTAATACAGTGCAAGTAAAATTTGGAATGTGATTAAGCACATAAATGGCAAATTAAATATTATGTACTTGAATTGGGAATATAACATATATAGAATATAAATAAATATACCTATACTTATTACAGTAATAGAAAATGTGCATGAAAATATCAAGTAGTAAATTCGAAGGAAAAGGAATAAGATACTCAACTTCACATTCTGATTCCTTTGATAATACAAATTTATGAAAATGTAATTTAAGTAGGTAAAAGTTCCTGCCTCGCTTACCTCAAGCTCTCTTTGAGAATTCCATGCCCTATAATAAAGTGCAGCTTGTCCAGATGACTGCTGCCTGCATTCAGCCAGAGCTGATAGAAATCCTCAACTTCGCGTTGACCATTGCCAATTAGTTTAGGCTGCCTTCGGAGAGTTTGGCGAATGAAGCGACGTGGTTTGGAGCCCAGAATGCGAGCCATGTCCTGCATAAGTTGAGGATGGCGCAGCGAGTGATCTTTCGGAGTAGGAGCAGCCTCTGGAAGATCCTCCATAAAGCGTAGTATCAGCAACCAAATGGTCTAAAATATACAGAAATTTATTATAAATAAATGTAGAGTAAACCATTTCCTACCTTGGCTGCCATTTGCTCAATGGGCAGATCATGCTTCAGCAAAGGTTGCTTGAGAGGTTTCCTTTCATGCTGAGAAGTGTTGCCGCTGCAAAAATAAGTGGATGCATATTTCTGGAAGCTAAAGTCCGATGTGTCCACATTGTTAGGAACAGGTTTAGGCAATCGAATTGTGCCCACAGAAGTAATACTGCTTGACTTCTTCAGGGTGATCTAAAAGAAAAGAGTATACAATTATCAATATCAATTTTCATTTCAACTTTACATTTCATTTCTCTTATACGCTTCGATTGATACTATTTTTAATATAGTATTTATTGTACCAGCCCCGTTCTTAGTCAACCGTAATCTATGTATAGCTGCCAGTTATCTATAGTAAGCTTTTTCTTTAAGATATGCCAATGGCGATAAGACTCTGGAAACTCGGCCGATTATTTACGATCGCATTTTTATGTCATTTATCATTTTGGTAGGCATTTGTGTATTTACTCTTTCAACGCCTTCCGTTGCCGATAACTGAGCTGATTGAGCTCCTTGACTAACATAGAACTTATTTCAAACTTAGTCGCTGACAATCGACCGAACCGTGTGCATCACTCGACTTGGACGTGGACTTCGCTTTGGACTTCGATTCGGACTCTGAATCATTTGAAAATATTGTTTTTGAATAAATTTGAAAATTTGTGTTGTGTTGTTTGTTGTTTCATTTCAAGGGAAGTTTTGAGGTGGATTTTTGTGAAAAATTTGAAAAAGTTTGAAATTATGAAAGGAATTTAGTTTAAGAAAATTAAACTTAAATTCAAAATTGAACTTTGCTTCTAGTTATTCAACACAATTTACTAAAGTTGCCCTTAAAATTCAGAAGATTTTGTTGTGACTTTTCGTGAAAACCTACAAAATCTTTGAAATTCAAAAGGATATTTTTAGATATTGTTTCAAATTAAAACTGAGTTGAAATTGATATTCAAAGTTGAACTTTGTCTCTAATGATTCATTATAATTGCCTTAACAATTTTAGTGGTTTTGTTGTGGAAAACATATGAAGTTAAAAAAAGGAAAATTGAACTTTTCGTCGCCTGTGATTCATTACAAATAGTTAAAGTACAAGTAGTCCTCTAAGTGAGGACAATAAAAGAATAAAATAATTTAACGAATTTATAAAACATTCAAATAAAATTGAAAATGGTAGTTTCTAAAACTAAAAGCATTAAATATTTAGCTAAAAGTTTTTTTTTCTCGAAAAGTAAGAATTCTTTAGAGTATTTAGAAGATTTGTTTTTAGTATTATTTGTCGTCTTTTCAGAATGAATTTTTTCCTATTACTCACATTTTTTAAATTAAAATTTTCTGACGATTTTCTTTGACAATTTTACAGCATTCATGATAATAAAGGTTATTTAACTCTGATATCTATATTTATGTAGAGATTTTGTAATATTTCTCGCCCTATTAACAGAAGGCCAAACCGAAGGTAAGTGCAGGATAAGATAACCACGCAATAACATTTAAAAATATTTGTTTAAATAAAATATAAAAATAGCAAATAAAAGAAGCAATAACTTTATGGATTGCCAATCAAATGTTGAAAGATTAAAGAGCTCTAATCAGTTGGACTGTTTATGTAAATAACGCCCAAGTGTGGCGCAATTGAAATTTCGTTATCAATAACTTGAATAGAAGTATAAGAAAACAAAATTAAATATGGTCGAAATTTCCGTAGATAATAAAAACAAGTTCAAATTAAATTGCGATCCAAAATCGTCACTCAACTAATTTTAGCTATGGACTCAATAAGATAGTAATCGAAGATGATATTCAGTTGACATTGATTAGAAAAGCGCCTGCTTAGGATGACTATATAATTTACTACTTATATAAAGATATATAATATATATAGAACAAATGTGAGATAAGCGCGATGAGAGCAAAGCAACAAGAACAAAGAACAGAACACACAATCAATCCATAACTACACCACAAACCACAACGAAAAGACAAATGAGATTTGCATATAGATAAATATATGTGTGGAGATATCTCAAAATTCTTAAGATATCACCGAAGCGCGTTTTATTTACAAATACAAAATAAATTAAATTACATATGTAACATTATCAAACAATCACAAGGAACAAAGCTTTGTTTTTCTATTATTTTATATACATATATATATACAAGCCGACATTTATATAACAACATTTTGTACAAAGACAAGTCCCATATTTTTCATTTGTTTCTTTTTTTCCCAGTTGACAACACAAGTCAAGCAATTGAGGAAGCCAAAAAGTTAGCTCCACTTTCAACTGCTCTTTTGTAATATCAGCTACTAATATTCGTAACATATATATATAGACTTAAATACACTAAAATAAAACTATGTTAGTTATGGTTTCTTTTTGTTCAGGGCTGTCCCAGCACACGCAACTGCTAGAGACGCGTCTGATTGACAATTGGGCGTGGCGTCGCCTCATAGTAGTTGACGGGTCGGGACAACAGCTTTGTGGGAATGTCTTTGCGCAATCGCAACTCCCGCTCGAAGAGCAATGACTTCTCCTTCACATTCGGCCCCAGTGGCCCACTCACATCGGGCTCATCGTTCAAGAAGCCAAATACATCGTCCACAATCTGCTTCGAGGCATCGTAACCAGGTGTCTCCACAGCCAAACCGTTTGTCTTTGTTGCACTGCTGTTCGGCCGTGCTGCCATCGGTGTGATGATGATGGGCGACATCGGGGGCGGCGGGGGCAGCGACATGCGTGCTTGCAACGTGGGGGCAGGCAGCACAGGTTGCTCGTTACGCTTGATGGACTTTGTGCGCTTCGGCTGATGCACTGCAGCCATGGCAGCCGCATTTCTCGCTGCGATTTGTTCCTTGAGTCGCTGCTGTTGCTCTTGTTCTTGCTTCAGACGCAGCTGCTCCGCTTCAGCCTGCTGCTGCTTGAGTCGCTGCTGTTGAAGCAGTTCTTGCTCCGCTTTCAGACGCAACAACTCCTGTTCCTTGACGCGTTTCCTTTCCTTGTGCTGCTGGCGTCGCGTTGTCAGCTCCAAAGCGAAACGCTTTCGGGCCAAATAACCGCGACACAGTGCCTGCAATTTGATTGTACGACTGCGCACCATCGTGAACTTCGTGGTCAGCTGCTGGGCAGCAATGCATGCCCCCAGTCTGTGGAAGCCACGTCGCATGGTCAGATAGCGACGACGCTGCATGCGTCCTCGCCAATAGCGCTGCACCGTGATGATGGCCTGACGATATCGCTTGAGGTAGCGACGGAAGAGCACGCGACGAAAACCTCGCTGTATGGTCACAATAAATTTGAGCATCACGCGAGAGCGTTCCGCTTCCAACAGCGCATCGTCCTCATCGCGCAGAAACAGCTTCGTGCGTCCGAATTGACGATCCGAGTCAGCGGGCAATGCTGCCTCGCAAATCTGTCGCGCCAGCAGCCGGCAATCGCATTCATCCAACGGTCCAGTGCGTGGCACCAGCAATCGATAGCGTTCCACAAAGGCGCGGTAGGCGTGGCGTATGGGATAACCAGCACGGCGTATCCTGGCAGTCTCCATCATGCCCGAGTAGCGCAATTGGCGCACGCACAGCTCCTTGTCAAAGTTCTGCAGAGGCAGAGATAAACCGGATTAGTAAGGCAAAGCTTAGGGAAGCGATGATGATGGAATGATAGAAGCATCTGAAGAGTGTTTTATTGATGATGATGTGAAGAAGATGAAGATGAGATGAGGTTTGCTCAATGATGAAGATGTTGAAGATAGAGATTTAAAGTTGAATGTAGAGATGGAGCTGATGAACTGCTCTTTTTTATATTCACATAGATGTTGCGAAATTAAACGTAGAATGGTGATGAATTTCATGCTATTCTCAAAAAGTCTTCTTAATAATATAATGCGTTGATTATGCGCGTTAAAAGAAGATCATCTTAATAAAAATTGCACTTTCTGATTATCCCTGTACACATTTGTTGCCTTTTTCTTAGTAAGAGCAATTGAGAAATTATTATCTTTAAAAATTGCATATTTCAATCGATGCAGGTTTCCATAGAATAGTTCAAGATGATGTGATTATAATTTCGTTGACGCCTTAAAAGATTTCACATTCATTTAAAAGCGTATCCTCTAATTAAATTATGAGTAAGTTCAGTCCATGCATATACTCTGATTTAATGATGAGTGATTTAGGTCTCTTTAAGGTATATCAATAGTTGCAATTTTAATAACGTTTGCTGACACTTTCACACATATTTCACTTGCACTGCATTGCTTAAAAACATAGCACTTCTATGCCAGAAATTGTCAAAGTTATTTCCTAATTTGGTTGATAAGAAGTAAGAAAATTTCTCACGAAATCCGGCTGTAAAATAATCGACTTCCTACGTACAACAAGAGACTAATCAAACAGCTAAGCGACAAAGTTAGGTTCTTGTGCTTTGAAAATATTTATAGTATATAAAAAATAATATAAAAAGATGGATTCTAGAACGAGGCATCTATATTATGTGCTAACTAACAAAGACATTGAACTGCCAAAATCACGCGAATTAAACTAAAAAAAATTGTGTAGCATACTTTTAAGCGCTCATGTGAATTCAACAACTTGTGAGCAGAAAAGATACCCAAATTTCAAGTTAAATGAAGTAAAGTGAAAATAAAGTGCAAACGTTGTCTACTCACATTTGGTTTCTTGAACTCGTTGGGCTTGATGCAGCGTATGAAGTAAGGATGAGCCTGCGACAAAGTGCGCATTAGCATGTCCAGCGAATTGCGGAACTTGACGCTCAGCGTTGGCTGCTTCTTGGTTGTGTCCATGGGCAGTTCATGCGGGAAAATATCCACCAGATACTTGTTGCTGGCACGCTGAACCAGATTACGCAAATCACTGCTGAACGAATCGCGATTCTTCTCCAGGAATCCAAGAGGATTATACATGACAATGCCAGCATAATGACGAATGCCAAAGAGCGAAGTCTGTGTGGTTTTTCCTTTGACATACATCGAACGATTGCCATGCTGTACATGGAGTTTCTCCAGCAGCGTTTGATCTGTGCCCTTGGGAAACTTGGATTCCTCATCGATGAGCGACATAATATTCACAGGTTTCATGCCAATCAAATCGAGAATGTCCTGATTGTCCTGGAACTCAATGTGCTGCCAGTTGATGTGCTCCAGTTGGTACTCGGCTTGTTCCATCTGTGAAGGTAGAATATGATAAGTTGTGATTAAAGACTAAAGGAAGATGTATAGTCCAAACTTACCTTGAATATGTGACCGACAAAGAACTGCTGCAGATTCTCGTTGGCATAGTTGATGCACAGCTGCTCGAAGCTGTTGTTGTCAAAGTTCTCAAAGCCAAAGATATCCAGCACTCCGATGCTGTTCACCGGCGCCTCTGGCTTCTTGTCGATGGTGTCGTTAATGCGTCGCACGATGCGCACAAAGATGCCATCGTAGAGAGACTTCACAAACGCATCGCGTCCCTCGATGGCCGCCTCCTTGGACAGACTGGTCACCACATGCTCGCCATGTACAAAGATGGTACGCTGCGTGAGAGCGGTGTTCAAAGATGCCTCTGGCAATCCCAAGAGCTGGGCTACACGCTGCAAATTGAGGTTGTCGTCCACCTCGGCGGTGTCCAAGTTAGCCACTTCGATGGCCTTGAAACGCAAATTGCCCAAATGCAGAATGGCAGCCAACAAACTGAGTATGGACCACAGTTCATCCGGTTTGAAGGAGAGCACTTTGAGTGCCGCACGAATGTCCGCAAAATCCTTGGCATCCTGTTTGCCCGGCAGCGTAAAGCAGCCGCCTTGTGCCAAATAATGATACTGACTCGGCGATTGCTCCTCCAGCTGGAGGCGAGCACGTTCCGCGGCGCTTAAACCCGCCAGCATTGCGTAGAAGATGTGATAGTTGCGCTCGTCGCGACTCTGGAACACAATACGTGATTTCTCGAGCAAATACTGCTGAATGCGAGCACCTTGAATCGCGCCGTCGGGTGTGAAGCGTATGTCAATGTATTTGCCAAAGCGCGACGAGTTGTCGTTGCGCACCGTTTTGGCATTGCCAAAGGCCTCCATAATGGGATTCGATTCAATTATTTGCTGCTCGATCCACGAGTGTTTCCCACTGATGGCAGCCAAATACTGCAGTATCAACTTGGTGCTCTCTGTTTTCCCAGCTCCCGACTCGCCGCTGATGACAACGCATTGATTCTCCTTGTGTCGCTGCAATCGCTGGAAGGCATTGTCGCTGATGGCGAAGATGTGCGGCGGCAGCTCGTTCAGTTTCTTGTTGCGATACAGCTGGATCTCGCGGTGTGTGTAGATGGGCAGTATCTGGTACGGGTTGATGGCCACCAGCATGGAGCCTGTGTAGGTCTGCAAGCAGTAAAGACGTTCCATTAGTTAGAGGAGTTTAAATATAGAGAACTTTTTAGTATTTAAAGAATACTTATACTTTAAATATATTACATATTCAAATTAAATAGGAGTCGAATTAGTATGGAAAATATCATTAGTATTTAAATTGAAGATTGAAAAATTAAATTTAAATTATATTTCACTAGTATTTTAGCTCATAAAGTAAAAAGTAGTAAGAACTAAAATGAAATACATAAGATTTTGGCTTAATATGCAAATTAAAATAAATACTACAAGACGTTCGCTGACTATACTTAGTACTTAAGAAAATTAATATTAAAATGAAGTTACAAATTTTTTTTTTGTAATTTAGATAGGCAATAAAAAGAACATTTTAATATAGAATAAAGTTGAATTTAAATTAAATTTGGTTTCTCATTAAGCTATCTTATATAAGCTAAGCTACATGTTTTTTAGTTTTGTACTTTATAATAATTGTGTATTCAAGTTTTCACTTCACTTTTACACTATAGTCAAAGGTATCTTTAACGTGAAATATATACTATTGTTGGATTAAAGATATAATTATAATAATATAAAATAATAATCTGTTAAATAAGTTGTCTTAAACTTAAAATAATCTATAAATTCGCAATTTTGAGTACTCAGTTTTACGTATACAAATTAAAATGAAGTGTCTATAGTAATAACATAATTGAAATACAAATAAGTGCTGCAATAA
The DNA here is from genome assembly GCF_009650485.2 of Drosophila albomicans. Taxonomy (NCBI): domain Eukaryota; kingdom Metazoa; phylum Arthropoda; class Insecta; order Diptera; family Drosophilidae; genus Drosophila; species Drosophila albomicans. The sequence goes on from NC_047628.2 coordinate 26,391,597, forward strand.
CATAATTTAAGAACTAAACTAAAATGCAAAGCAAAGCTTTACAAAACTTAAGTTATATTTATATTAATAGGTATGAAAAGTTCGCATTTCTACTCACATAAATCAACTGCTTGGCATAGCGTGTCTGCAGGTTGCGCAATATCGTGTATTCCTGCAGATCGCCGAGTGTGATCATATCCTCGACATCCTCATGCGAGGTGAGATGCATCGACTTGAGCACATCGCCAGCTGGCACCCAGAACTGTTTGTTCGCATCATCGCAGACCAAAGTTTGTGTCTTCTCCGTGCGCACGATGCGTGCTCCAAATGGCACTGCGAATTCCGATGTTGTGTTCTGTGGTTTAACCCACACATATTCGCCCTGCAATTTGAAATAAATCGTTAGAGATCTTATCGATGTTATAGTAGTCTGGTTGATGTACACGCGCCCTCACACTTCAAATCGATAAGATATAGATATATAACTTGAAGACAAGTAGTTTTGAAATACGCATAGAGTATTTCTCAATGCGAGGGAAACTGATTATTTTTCACTTCAGTTGTAATGAGTGTTGTAAATGGTATCGTTACTTCGATTGCTATGGCTACAAGCTACCTAAATTATAGACTCCCCCAAAAAGTTGTAAATAGATAAGGACTCTATATAAGTGATCTCACTATAAATTTAGAAATTTATTGATAAACAAGTAAAAAAGTTACAGTAGAGTGTGCTCGACTGAGAGACTCCAGATATCCATTTTGAATGAAAGCAAACTAGTGCGGTATTTATCTTAAAATATACCAAATTAATATACATTTGGTATATTTTTAGAATACCACACAATTTTGCATTCATTCAAAAAGGGTAACGGGTATATACCAAATACAGCCTTTGGTATATTGATATATTACAACATTCAAGATATACCATAGAGTGCAAGTGCAGATTGTCAGCTAAAGGATCTAATAGGTAGGTGTTTTTGCCAATACAAAAGTATTTCTTTAATAACTTTTGAAACAAATTTGAAAATCTGAATAATTACATCTCTATCTCTTACAGTCTCTGAGATGGACATATTGTCTTAATAGTGTCGGAGTTGCCTTTTTCTGGCTGTTGCATACATTTCCTAGAAGCACAAAGTTATAATACCCTTTTACTCTATGGGTAGCGGGTATTAAAAGTGGCGACAATAATTCCACGGCAAGTTCCAAGTTAATCAGCAGCTGTTGTCTGTTGTTAAAGCCCTTAAAGCACAAAAGTAGAGACTTTCGCAGACATTGATAGTGAATAAATAATAATAGACAGAGATAAAGTGTGCTAACTTCTTAAATATAACATCCGTTCATTCGATAACCAAACAAAGAGATAGAGCCTTATACTATATGCAGAAATTGTCAATACTTTTTGCCATTTCTTTAAAATAAAACCATTTCATTATTTAAAGATTAATGCATACAAAGAGATAATGAGTTATATACAAAAATTGTCTGTCTTTCTTTGAAGTAAAATGCAATTTCATTGAGCGATTATTTCCATAATAACGAAGGTGAGTTGTAGCTTGGGGTTCTCGATAAGAAATCAGCTGAGATGTTAAAACCATTCATAGATTAATCCAATTGCTTGCAATAAACAAAAACCGCATTGTTTTATTATCGAAATTCCTGGCATAATCATTTAATAGCCGCAGATTAAACGCGTGGCACGATTTTAAAAGAAATATTCGCCACTTCCTCAGCAACTTATTTGAATAAGGGAAAGCAAAACAGTAGCTGCTAGGCAAACATTCACTACTAGAGTATGTTTTGGAGCTTATCTTATCAGTGGAATGCCGATATACGAAAAGCTCTTATCACTATTTTACAATCAACGACGCCAAATCGAACACAGCAACAAACAGTCAATAATTGCACCCCCCCAAAAAAGAAGAAGATCAATACCGAAAACTATAATTAAAATAGTAGACTCTGCTACCAAATTCAGGAAACAACTTTAAGTGCATTTCCAATATATAGTATATATTTTTCGGCCTTTTTGAACGACCTTGTTTATCTATGATAAGCGAAGACCCAGCTGTGCCTAATTGATAAGATTATGACAAATGGCTACTGTTCAAAAACAACACCTAAAGTAAATAAATAATGCACATAATCCAATAAATGATTTGTTTAATTTAAATACAATTCCTGGAAATGCATTAGACTTGTTTTAATTCTCAACGAATGACTCAGAGATGAAGTCATTGCTTTCGATTTGAACTTTAATCGAATATGCTTGAATTAACTTTTAATTGAAAAATAATTTTTACGATGATCTAATCATCAGATTGCGGCGGACAAGTCAAGTCACCAATCAAGTGGACAGCAAATTTTAGCTGGCTAGTCAAAAATTAAATCGAAATTATTATTTATGCCCTTGACATGACGTAATTATCAATTATCAATTTTAGTCAGTCGAAATGATATTTCAATTTGTTTTCTTTTTGATGTTGGCTTAATCGCATTGATTCAATGGAATTTTTCCTGTAGCTCTTGTAGGCCTTTTTTTTAGACTGCATTAAATGAGTTGACTGAAAAACATAGAACTAATGGAATAGATTTAGATTTCTTTACTGAATTAATAATATTTATCAGAAATGCTTTAATAGACATATAGATAAATATGTTTATACAACATTTAGAAATATTTTTTAATTCAATTACAGCAACATTATTGAAGACTGAATTAAAACTATTTGTATGAAATACTCTGATAGATAAAAAATAGAAACAATCTTTCTACGACTTCTAGAAACATGTTCAGCTAGTCAATGACTCATTTGCTCTATTTACCCTTGTAATGAAATAAAGCTCCGTAAGTCTCCTTTCCAGGGTATGTTTTAGACTCTCAATTTTCAACTAAAGTCTGCTTACTTTTGCTATTGATAAGAAAATTGCCCAGCTTTATCACGTGCTATCACAGCTATCAATACAACTCTGCACAGAAAAAATTGGCACGCTAAAAATTCGTCTAGAAAAGACACCTGACACCACTTCCACAAAGTTCCTTAAGTTTTCAGGGTGAATTATGATCGGGATCGCTGACCCGTTGAGGTCTTTATAAATGCGGAAGTCTTTACGAATTTTGCGGCACGCGTGGCAAATGATGAGCGACGACAGTTTGAACACAGTACACAAAAAATTCTTCACACTCGGTAATTTAGTTTTTCGTGTTATCTTTGAGCAATGTTGTGATAAGCTCCGCTGAAATGAGATCCCCTCATTTGATAACTTACATGTTCCCGCAGAAATTCGGACATGTCTATGAAATTGCTTTGCTTAATTGCGTTTCGGTTATATTCGGTTTTTTTCTACGTTTTTTCAGTTTCAGTCGCGACACACGCGCGGTGAATTCTAATTGATTGTCTTAGCAAATATTTGCTGTACAATTGGGGTTTTATTTTCACAGCCGTTTTGCAGAAATTGTTTTCTTCTTAGTTGTAATTCTAACGACCGTTGAGAGTTCCGCTCGGCACGGCGACTCTTTCACTTATGAGCTGAATTGTGGTCTGTAGGCATAGTTGACATTTCATTTCTTATCTTGCGACGGCGCTGTTCATATATTGATAATGAATATTGAATGCTTTTTGGCAGCCGCTTTCCCACTTATCGCCCCCCCCTTCCTCCCATATGTTTTCGATCAGGTGTTGAAAATCGCATTCTCATTCGCTCTCTCTCTCTCTCTTTTTCTGACCGAGAACTTGACCCGTTGATTGACTCTGTTGTCTGTGTTGTCTATAATGACAATACGTCATGTTTAATATGCCTGTCTTAGTTGTAAGCTTATCGATCGTTTTCTTATCTAACGATGAGCTGTTGCCAAATTATATAGTACACTTTTTTTTTGAAGCATTATCGTCTCGTATAACTGACCACCCCACATGAGTCATCGACGTTGTCATCTATTTGTTCGCAATAATCTACAACATTCTGACTATCGATAAGTCCCCAGGCATTGTGTCTGCCAATCGCTGAACACTCTTTGCATAATAACAAATACATATCATGATGAACTGGCTCAATAACTAATGGTATCTTATAACAGCTACTCATATGATCAAGTACGAGTACATGTGAAATGATTTGTTCGACTTTTGTGTTGTTAATACATAATAGAACAAAGTCTATTGTTACTAATGTTGAATGGAAAAGTTCTATTCATTAAAATGATAGTACAAGAAACACTTAATTAGAACAACATTTTATTAATAAAGTACTATCTAAAGGGTTTAAAAAGGTTGATAAATGAACGCTAATTTATAAAAGAATGATATACAAATATCATAGTTGATATTTTATATAATTAACGCAGCTTTATCTATGCAAATTTCGAAGATTGATAGGAGTTTCTAATTGGTTTAAATTCTTCAAGCGATAGAATATTAATGCACTTTAAATTAATAACAAATTGGCATAGATAAATTTCATAAAATGGAATAAATTTAATACACTTCATTTTATTGAAATATCTAATAAAAAATGTGAAACAATCATCAATTACCCCGAACTATAATAAATGTACAATTCACCTACACAATCGATGCAGTTTTTAGCTATGCAAATTTTAAAGATTGAATGTTAATGAACATTTATTTAATAACAAATTGGCAAACATAAATTCCAAAGTCTATACTCAATACTTCTTTGAAATATCTAAAGGAAACTGTGAAATAAACATCAATTACCCCCTAACAAAATAAAATCGAAGAGGGCTGGGCAAATGATTTATTGTGGAACTGACAACAAGACTAATCAGTGGAGCCAAAATTTGACAGGCGCTTAATTAATAAATTGTTTGTTAACTACGCAGTGAAATTTTGTGATTTTCGACAATACTCGATACTCAAGATAAGCGCTTTCTTTTTGTGTCATTACTAATCAATGTCCATAAATGAACGCACTAACACTTCGAGCGAATTATATCTTTATAGTTATTGATCGATAGAGTATTAATTGCGAATTTCCTTAGCTCACACGCAATGTTTTTTGTTCGGCTCGAAATACGATAAAGTATTAGGTACACAAAGTTCAACGCGGTGAGTTTCGGTTTCATTCGATTTGTCATACGAGCGGCTGCTTCGATTTTGTTATCGAAAACCCAAACGACATTATCATAATGAGCTTGTAATCTATAAAAATCGTATTTAAACAGTTTACATTGCTCTTTACTTTTGCTCTCTACACTCTCTTTAAACATGATAAATCGTAAGTAAACAAATATTCAGGTGCAACAATTATGTTTACTATTTGTTTATTATATCTTTTAAGGCCGTAAAGTGCATCACGACAATAACTCAAATTGTTTGAAGTAGTAATTAGACAACTGCAGATAAGCTGACATTTAATTGTAATTACTTGTCAACATTGCGTATTATTAAAAATGCTTCCTTGGTGGCAATAATAATACAATATCAGAGCATTATCAATTGATTCCCAGAAATAACGTATACGACTGGCGGATTTCTAGCTAATCGGTATTTTGCTTTAAAATTTACTGTTGAATTTATTGAACTGCCTTCTACGAAATTACGTATACGCAAGGAAGTCAATACTCAATAGCTTCGACTACTTCCCTATTTTACTTGCGATAATTTATACTTCACTTAACCCATTGACACAAGCTGCACTCATATTATATTATTTTCCTTCTCTTGCTTAATTTATTGCAAAAATTAAACGCGTAATTCGATTTTAATTTTGCTGTCGGAAAGCTTCGCTTTTGTCAGTCTTGAACAATGCTTTATTTTATTTTCTCATTGATTTATTATTACGTATTCATGCCAAAACAGCCCTGGCAACAAGATAGCTACAAGAAAGAGCTGAGTGGAAAAGGGCAGAGAGCCGGAAGGAAGCTGACCATAAGACCGAGCAGCATTCATTTTGTTGGCCCGTTTTTATGGCCATTGAGCTTGGGCTAAAGTGACCGTTAGACAACAATTTCATTCATCGTTTCCACATAGATAATTTGGCTGAAAAGAGTGCTGTACTGTGTTTGCCATTGGCCAAACAGCCAAACACACAGCAAATTGTTTAGCGATAAGCATAGGCTAGGGGATTTTCGATTTTCAAGTGGATGAAATAAAATTGTCTGTAGCATGGATTTGAGTAAGTGCGTCTCGAGGGGGCGATTAAAATAGAAAACGTTGCGTTGGGTTGGCAGTTGGCAGTTGGGTTTCTTTGCTGCCTGCCTGCGGGGCCATTGGAACGAATGCACGTGAGCAGCGCAAAAGTAAAAGAGCTTGAGCTTGAGGCAGCCACAGTCAGAGAAGAAGGGCAACGTGCTTTGAAATCCTTGAGGTCCTTTGCGCTGCCTTCTTGCACATTCAGCGAGGCGTCAAACACGCCGACATGAACAAGCTTTTGCTTTATCCCTTAAGCAAGTCCTTGGCGTAATGCAACGAACTCGCTGCGGATTCCGGGCGGAATGATGAAAGACGGAGGTGAAGGAGGACGAAGTATTAAAAGCGCAATTAAGATTATCCTGAAAATGTGCTTAGCTAGAGCAACAATCGTTGGGACCAGCAGCAGTTCAACTTTTGACCCAATTTAGGGCGCAAAAATAGAAAAGCAGAAAGCGAGAATGAAGCAAAGCGCGTTGCGAAATAACAAAAAGCAAAAATTGCAGCAAACACACACAAAAGGCAAAATGTGTTGTCAGCTGTCGGCGCATAAAATTCAATTACTGCAACACAAAACTGTGACGGAGACGTCGACGTCGCCGTCGACAGCAGCGACGAGTCCATGACAAATGCACCAAATATTTGTGAATGCCGACACAAGGCCGGTCATAAATTCAGTCATTGATGATAACGGGGCGTATACGCGATGCGATGCGTTGTGTCGCGATGTCGTGCAAATTGTTTTTGCGAACTCACTGCTTCAAATGGCGGCCGCAACTGCGGTAATGTCAGCGGCATCGAACAACGACAACGACAATGGTAACAGCAACAACAACTACGACAACGACAACGACAACTATGGCCATCTAAGCAATTCACAATATTTGCACACACATTCTCACACACACACTCACACACACACACATGCCAGAGATGTAGACATGTACACAAAGTGGCATCAGCATCGTTTCCATTGCACTGATAAACCCATAAACGACGTCTTTTTCGCTGCCTTCGTCTTCGACTGCCTTCCCTTTGACTCTTTCTTCCCCTCTCTCTCCCTCCTCTCTCTCTCTCTCCTTCGCGACTGCAGCGCAGCACGTTGTTGACCTATATTTGGGCATCAATGAAACGCGCTGCGCTGCCGAAGCGTTTGCTTGCCGAGTAAAAGCTTCGCATAGCCGCCTATTTCTTTCTCGACTGGAGCAAAAGCTTCGCCTGCTTCCTCTCTCTCTATCGCAGTCTCTCACGCAACAAAGACAGTAAAAGCTCGTCAACTGGAAGTGCACAACATTGTCGAATGTCGTCAGAGTTTTACTCCCTCTCTCTCTCTCTTTCTTTTGATAGGAAGGCATACCGTAAGAATGTCTAGAACTTAAAGATAACTTGATAGAGATCTATTATATATAAATCATTTCAATTTGTGTTATAAATTTAAGAAATATCAATTATTTTGTATAAAAAAGAAATTAAATTTCCTATATTAATACAAAATAAATCATTCTTCTTTTTTCTTTTATTACTATAAAATCAAATTTTAAGCGAAATAATTTGTATTAGAAAAAAATATAAGTCCCCTATAAATTTCTCAAAATTTATACAAAATAAAATATTTTATTTTATGCTTAATTTCTTAAAATTTCATGTACATATGTTGATTTATAATTCGATAAATTCTTTCGCATATAAAAGCTACATATGATAAAAAATTTAATTTTCTTTTTGAAGTATGGAAAAATATTGATTGAATGTTTAAAAAATTAATATTTATATGACGTTCAAGAAATGAAATATAAAATTATATATTCGTTTATATATTCGTTAAATTTAATTTGCTACTATATTTCGCTTTAATAAATTTGCTGCTGCATTTTTGGAATAATTGCCTCGAATTTGATGCACTCAAATGAATGTCAAGATCATAGCCATTAAAATTACTTCTGATCTAGTCCATATCTATATGCTATAGCTTTTAAAAAGCTTCAGTTGAAGCATGGCCAGCTGAGCTGTAAAATGCCGAAGCGTAAACAGCTGAGTGCGTAAAGCAATGCAAAAGTTTAGTCACAATGTGAGAAAGCTACACATGTTGTTATTATTATTGTGCAATCTGGAAAGCGCAATGCAAACAGCTGAAACAGGTGAGCAAAGAGTAAAAGAGAGAGCGAGAGAGAGAGAAAGCTTTGGCAAGCTCACAGGTTGAGACGAAATGGAAATGAAACTCGCACGTTGGGCCAAAGCCACATGCTGAACACTTGGGGAAAGGGTGTCAATGGAAATATAAACTTTATAGATACGAAACGAAACATGAACACACACACACACGCATGCACACACGCACAGAGACACGAAGAGGACGTCGACGAAGCTGGCGGCACTTGAGAAAATTGTGAGAATCTGCAACTCGAGGTTGGCCAAAAACGCTTTTCAATTCAGTTCGAGTCACGCAGCGGAGTGGACGTATTTTTTTACTCGCTCGCTCTCGTTCACTCTTCGCTCTCTCTCTCTTTTGACAGTCGCGCGGGCTCAACGTGTGTCCTGGCGCCTCAACGGTTAGTTTGTTAGTCAAACAACAAAAAAAATAACAAAAATATATGTACTTTAATTGAAGATTAAAAACAAAAAACAAAAAAAAGACCGTGTTACAAGTGACTTGTAGCTGAAGCTTTCTGGCGCTTTTCTCTGTACATTGTGTTCATTACTTTTTTGTTGTTGATGAAAAATGCAATAAATTATTTAAGGCATTTTTGGTTTCGTTTCGTTTTCGCTTTCCTCTTGTTGTTGTTACTGTGCTTTCGCTGCGCTCGCACTTGGCCCATTGGCCCAGTAGTTGCCGAGCCGAATTGAAATTGTTTGGCTGTGCCTCCAGCTAAAGCAAAAGCAAAACAACAATATTAACCTCTCACGCATACACTGAATAGAACCGAATACACTCAGTGAATACCGAGAGTAACGGAACACACACGAGTAGAAAGAAGACCGACCTCAACGAGCAGCCAACTCATTCATCAGTCAGTCGCGCGAGAGCAACTGACCGCATCTGTCGCATTGCATTGCGCTCCTCCTTCAGCCGCAGGACCAACAAAAATAAACTAAAAAAACAAATATACAATACAACATTTACTGTGTGAGTGTGCATGTGTGTGTGTGTGAGATACTCGCGAGTTTCTGCAACTGCAATTTAATATCAATTCAATTAACTCGAGTGAGAGAAATCAATCAGCGCAGAGTAACGTAAACGCAAAAAAAACACAGCAAAGAAAACGCCGCCTTTCATCACTCCTGCCTCTTGCCACACACGCCACCTGTCACTTGCCTCACGCCGCACGCCACACGCGTTGCCTGCAGCTGCTGTAGTTTCATTTTCCTGTTTGGTTACAGGTGAGTTTTCTTTTTTTCCTTTCTGTCACTGTTCTACCGAATTGCATCGGGAGTGCTTGACTCTTGACTAACTCTGACCCAATTGCATTGTGCTTCAAGCCACAAAATCAATTTTCAGGTTGCCAGTTGCGGCTACCTTTGTTCTTAAGTCCTATTAAGCTCGAACTATGAATATTTAAAGCGCACTTCTATAGCATTACGAGTATATCGCAAAAGCACAAAAACAAATAACACAAAACTATGAATCCATAAAACTGTATTAGCTTCGAGTGCGTAGCAGCTGCTCGCTTTACTATTTGACCTAAATATAGAATGCGTGTTATTGCTTTGCAGTTTAGGATTGAGGTTCCAGGAAAAAATACAAAATACCATTTGGCCTATGGATTTGTGCAAAGCTATTTTAAATATTCTTAACCTAGGGTAATAGATAATCACAGAAATATGAATTATGGTTTAATGAACTCTCAACTTGGTTTGACCTAATGGGAAATATTTTGTTTTAGACATTCGATTCGAAAGCACGTTTAAATTATTTTTAAGCGGATTATACAATGGATATTATCTATATTTTCAATAGTTAAATTGACAATCTGGTATATTTTGTAATCTCTGGTATATTTTTAATGTACTAGTATACTGATATAGCAGAAAAAGTGTTCGTAGTTTGCATAATAACTTTGTATACTTTAAGGTAAATTTTGTACTCTATGTTGTATACGCTAGTATATTGATATACCAGAAATAGCCTTTGGTATATTTAAGTATTTTATGGTATGCGGTATACTTTAAGGTATATTGTGTATTCTATGATATATTTAAAATGCATTAGTATGTCAATATACCAAGAATATCATTTGACATATATTTTTGATATACTAGTTTGGTATATTTTAAGGTATATTTTGAGCGTACTAATATGTTAATATACTAGAAATATCCTTTGGTATATTTTAGTATTTTTCGTTACAACAATTTGGTATATTTTAGGAATAATACCGCACAGTTTTGCTTTATTTAAAAATGGGTCAAATATATTCCACAGCCGCACTCGACTGTAGCTTCTATATTTATTATTTAACGAGAATTACTTTAAATGGAACTTTATATTATTAGCTAAACATTTTACGTATTTTCTTGTATAATCAATTATTTGTGAAGTCAAAAACTTCTGTTGTATTCATGCTTTTCCTTCTCTTAGTTCCCTTTGGTTATATTTTAGGAAATCGGTCAAATCCCGGCGTATTTATTTCTGGCAGAGCACAAAAATAAATACGTTTGTATATGACATTCAATAAAATCTCATCTCACGACAAATTGAATTTTCCACAGATATTCGCTCAATAGAAAGTGCTTTCGAAAGTGCTACAAAGCGAACTTTAATAACAATAATATCGAGAAGAATGCGTATTTAATATAATATTTATCAAATTCCCCAGATTATTGTTGTAGTAGCAGTAGTTGCAGTAACCCAGCTCAATTTCTTAGCAAACACACACACACACACAGAGAATTTTATGTGTAGCTCAAGTCTGCTTGCAAAAGTATTACGACTGCACATTACGTATACGCCCCGCTGCACACAGCAAAAGCACAGCACACGCAGTTGCTAAATGTCATTTGTGTGCAAGAGTTCAATGTAGTTTAGAGAGCGAAGCACAACAGTAGTGAAACTGCTTGAATTACGTCTAATGAGACAGTCAAATCGTCTGTCGCAATCGTCGAAGGCGCCTGGCAGCTTCGACTCGAATCGACTCGAGTGGAGTTCAGAGCCCTTGAGTTTTGGTTTGGTTTGGTGTGTGTGTGCTTGAAATGCTTTGAATGCCATTTGCTGGCTGTTACTTTAATGGGAGCAATGCATGAGACGATGCCCAAGGACACACACACAGCACGAAGACACGCCTCGTTTTAGTTTTAGCCGCTGGCCAAAAGGCATCGGAGGCAATCCCTTTAGCCAAATGTGCGCTTCGAAATACATTTTAGTTTTTACGCACTTTGCTACGGCACTGCGAATGGGAAAACGGCACGCGGCCAATGACGAAATACAAATTTGTTTTTGCGGGGCCTGGCCTTTTGTGTTTCCTGTTGTCCTGTGTGCTTGGTCCTTGCTTAACTTTTTGCACAACGTTTTGCGATTTGCTTTCTTTTTTCTGTTTTGTTGTTTTGTGTTTCTCGCCTTTTTGTTTGCGCAAACATTTTTATTTGATTTCACTTTGTTTCATTTGTTGATTTGATTTCCATGTTAATTTCGGATGGCAAAGTTGTGCCTAAAGTTGGATCGATATTCTTCTTGTTCAAGAGGCGCAAAAAAAACAGAAAAAAAAAACGGAAAAAAATAAATGAAAAGATGCCGAAAACCAAACCCATTACGACTACACTCAAAGCGTCGTTTTGTTGCGGGTTTCGGAACGGAGCAAAGCGAAGAGAAGGCACCAGAGTATTTATGACATTTATGCTAATTATGCGAACGCCTAACAATCCCAAGTGGGCGGCACCCTCAAAAAAAACACCCAATGCCATAGAGAGCATTGTTTTAACAACATAAAAGTTGGGGTAGTATGAGTCTTGCTCCTTGGCGACGCTGCGTATGCGTAATATTTGGTATTTCACTTTATTTTTAGACATAAAACAGCAAATGTTCTTGTTTGTTGTTGTTATTGTTGTCCTGCTGACAGATACATGCTGAATAGAGATTTCCTGTCAGCGCAGAGATTTTGGCTGTGGCGTGAAAATCTAGCTGAGAAATCTTGTAATTGATTTTCTTGCTATGCGAATTCAATACGTTTTGCTTGCAAGAGATTACAGCGTAATTACACATAATTAATTATGAAATATGTGCGACACACAATGAAGAGTTACTCGCCGCTATTCAAACTACATCGAGTTGAGCTTCAATAACAAATTGCTTGACAGCATACTTGTTGTGTGATTTATTTCGACCTCCGCACAAAAATTTGTTATCTTAGTCTTGGCTTGAGAATTAGTTCGTGTTACAGACTCCGCCTTCGTCTTGGTTTTCAGGGCACGCCCAAGCATTTAGGCGCCAAGACAAACAAAAACACACACACACAAGCCTTTACTTCTCTTACTCTTTTCCCCAACTGTGACGTCTGCTAACCAAAAGACGACCCCGATCAGTGAGGCATTTTGTTTTGCTTTAGAGGCGGCTTTATTTTATGTTTGCTTTAATTTGTTTGTTTATTTCACTTTTTCGCCTAGTCGCAAAGGTCAAAGTTTTGCCAGCCACATTTTTGCTTTAGCATTCACTTTGGGCTTTGTGTGTGTGGGCGAAACTCTTTGTGTGGCTTTAGTTACTCGCTCTAAATTTTGTTTATGAACTAAATGAAAATTGAAGGCTACAGTTTGTTGAGGACTCGAAGTGTTACAAAGCCAAAAACGTTATTAATTAGAAATTAATAACGATGCGCATATCTTTTAGTTTGGCAAACAAAACTTTCGAAAGTAGATTATCGCAAAAATATTTATGAGACCAAGCAGAAAAGCTTTTAGCTTTTGGTTGAAAAGGTCGTCGAAAGTTTCACCTGCTTGAAGTTGAACTCATAATTACGCTTTTGCGGCACATTAATCAAAGGACTTTGCCAATATTTTGTGCTGACATTGTACAAATGTCGGCAATAAAATATGAGCTTAAATAACGTTTATCGCATATCGAGTTACACAGCAAAATTGAAAACGAAAAACGAAAACAAACCTCATTCAATTTGATACATGATTTATGTGTACGCAAATTAATTGGATTTTGATTCAAGTGCATATCAAGATCCATGACTTATCGCTGTGATATGTGACAGGATCTGAGTGCGTGTGTTTAAAGCTTATTATGACCTCCAAGTCGAAATGCTGTCAACGTAAAAGCCTCGCACACGAATATGCTAATATATGTGTCAACATATTGACGGAATATTTGTTGTCACAAGCGAAGTGGGAGAACATTTCTCTCCTCCCCTCCCCTCACTTCACTTCTTTTATAATTTATGCAAACCTTAAAACTAAATGTCCTCAACTAACTAACTAACTAATTGTGGAACTATTCCTCGGACTAACTAAGCTTAGCTGCATGTTAGAAAAGTTAATGAGAAAAATTTCCAATAAGTTGTGTTTGCTTTGACGGAAGTGCTTTACATACACGGTGCTGTGAATGTTACACGAACTCATCGACTGCTTTATTATGTTTGCCCTTCGGAATGAGCTAGAATGTGGCAAATAAAAGTTGACTAGACTATGAGTTACGCTGTGACTAAAATGTAATAAAACTTAATAGTGTTATAAATGCGGTAAGCAATTTATAACGATTTATTTCCCATATTTTTCGCTATTTATTTAGCATAGGAAAGAGAAGCAATTATTTTGTTTAAGCACGTTACAGAGGAAACTATTTATTTTACAGACAACTGACAACGAGGGGCGAATATGTTGCCAAATATTGCAGACTTGCTGGAGTCGAAATATATTTTTTTTTTTTTTTGCGCCAAGTCATAGTGCGAAGTTTTCAGCTTGCAGCGAAGCGTTAAAAAATGCACACAACACTTTTTGTGCAGCGTTGATTAAATGCCAAGCAGTGACAGTAACAAATGACAAAGGAGTTGACTTGGCAAGTGCTCAAGAGTCTTAGGGAAGCATTTAAACTACTTTGCGCACAAAGAATTTTAAGCTGCAATAAACAGTATTAATATTTGAGCAGTGAAATCCACAAAGCAAATATACTTTTATTGCAGTCTTAATTGCAAGCAACGATTATCCGACAAGCACAACAATAATGTCAATCCAATCAACTGTGTGCTGTTTAGACATTACACCACCAATTGGAAATTTAATTAATATTTGCTTGCATTTGCATATCAAATAAACAAACAAAATGCTTAGCACTTAAATATTGATTGAATTATGTATAAGGGAGAGTTTTAAACTGTTTACAACTCATGTGTCAATACAATATTAATGAGAGAGACTGTTTTCGACAGACTTGCGTTGATCGACAAGCAGGCAAGCAACTTCCGTTTCCGCTGCTCAAAACTGCTGCAAAATACAAATTGCATTTCCGCTTCACAAATTTGGCAGGAACTCGAACAGATTTGCCTAAATTCACATCAATTACCCAGAGGAGGACTAAAAACTAATACACACTTGCAGTAGTTGTGATTATCGAAATTAAACATGCGAATTGAGAATTTCCGCTTCAAAGCACGCACCTGACGGAGGAGGAAGGAAAGGGGGTAAACCTTTCATTTATTTATTGGCTAGCAGAGGGCAATCAGCATGACCAGCGAGTAATATTGTTTAGCAACCCGCTGGGAGCAAAAAACTTTTTCGCTCTCTGCGCCATCAACAGTTGCTGGACGTTGAAATGGAGGTTTGCCACAGTAGTTGGAGTCCATTAAATGGCTCAGTTTGCAGGTGCACACACAGTGGACGACATTATTAGCTTGTGCGGTTTTGCTGCTGCTGTGGTGTCGCTTACTCTGCTTCTTCTTGTTGTTCGTGTTGTTGTTTTTCGGCCTGTCGTTTTGGCTTAACAGCTAATGGACTCAAATTGTCCTCGTTGCTTCCGCTTTGCATATTCGGCCCTCTTTGTTTTCCTTTCTCTCGTTCGCTTCTCATTTTCATCACCTGCTGGTTTCTGTTTTCAGTCTCTCTCACTCTCTCTCTCTGCTTTCTCTCTAGCGTGCTGGGTCAATCAACGTTTATCGTTTGTTTTGCGATTTTCTTGGGATTTTGTTTTGGCTTTCACAACAAAACATAATTAAAATGGCAGCTCGGTTCCTGTCCAACAGGTCAACACATTGTTCGTTATGAAATATTGCCAGATTAGCTTTTAATAGGCATTTTGATGAATGCAGTTGGATTTCTTTTTATATTTATATCAAAAGAAAGATTCTTTAAAGCAAATTTAGCTTTATTTAAGAACTCAATACGCTGCGTATACTTGATTTCTTTGTTTGAAATGCTGTCAGCTTGCGTCTGCTGTCAGCACATTGTGTTTACTTAACATTATAAGCAATTTAATATGTTTGGGCTGTGAATATGGAGGTCAACACATTACGTATACGTAACATTGGAGGTTTTAAATAGGCAAAGCCTAGCTTTACAATTGATTTTTTTAAAGCCTAAATACGTTCAAAACGTACAACGCTGCGTATGTCTAGCTGTCAACACATTGCGTATACTTAATATTGGTTGCAATTTAATATGTTTGAGCTGGGACTTTGGAGGTGAACACATTGCGTATACGTAATATTGGGGTTTCAAATATACTACATTAGGGTAAATTAAGTTTAGTTGTATTTAAAAATGTAAGATATGTTTGAGCTGTGAATATGGAAGTCAACACGTTGCGTATACTTAATATCAGGATTTGAAGTAAGGCAAGCTTTATTTTTAAATGAAGTCTATATGTGTTGGAAAATTGATCACATTGCGTATACGCAACTTTTAATTGTCCCTACTATCAACACACTGCGTATACGTAATATCGGGGTTTGAAATAAAGAAATTTGATCTTGTTTTTAAGCGTGTTGATAAATTCAGTTGAATTTTGACGCTTTATTTATAATGTTAAGTTCAACAGCGCTAAAAAAATTTACGTTGCGTATACGTAACTTCTTGTCACTGCTGTTAACATATTGCCTATACGTCATATTGGCATTTAATATAAAGATTAGTTTAGACATTGACTTAATTCTTTTTAAATTTAGTTCCGCAGAGTTTAAAATTGCACTACATTGCGTATACGTAACTTTCTTATTGTCTCCGCTGTCAACACATTGCGTATACGTAGTACAATATGCATTTTAATATATTTGCAGCTACTGCTCAGTTGAATCTCTCAGGTCAACACATTGCGTATACTTAATCTGGTCAGCTCATAAATGAGAAATTGCACCATTAGCTTGTTAGAGTTAGAAAGGAATTAGCAAAGAACTTTCTGCAGCGGCATTTATGAACTTTGCTTGCTTGCTTGCAACTGACAGACTCGTCATAAACTAAGCCTCAGGTGGAAATCAGATTTTGCACTGCGCTATATGCGCTTCAAGGTTGAAGCGAAGCAAGCGAGGCAAGTGAACCGCAAACCGCAACTGTGCTCATCCTACTTGACTAAGTACGAGCGTAATCTGAGAGCACATTCGCCCAACAAAAGCATCAAACTGAGCTCCACTGCTGGCCACAAAGGCAAAACTGGAAAGCCAAAGGCGACCGGATGCCAGGCGAAAAGCGCATTTAGGCCATATATGCAGAGAGATAAAAGATGCAAAAGGAGGATGAGAGGAACATCATAACTGCCTGTCTGAATTGGTCAACGATGCATGGCCGAACTAAAAGCGACGGGTCGAGCATTGATATGTGTTTATAGTGAGGTCAGTTTCAAAGCTAGAGACAGAGAGAGAGAGAGAGAGTGAAAATGGCAAATGCTTGTGACATGCATATGCAAATGGCTTTAGGTTATTGTAATTTCTAGCATAATTACTTATACGCAAGATAATAGAAACTGGAGCACAGGCAAAAAGAGTAGAGTCAACGTCTCTTGCATTTGCATAATCCTCCAGCTCACAGCTTTGGGGCGCTCTGACTTTCTACATCGAGTTGTGTGTCCTGTGCAGCAGGATTAGCAGGTGCTTCCCACTTCGTTTGTGCTGTTGCATTTTGCAATTGTGCATTTAATTTTGCATTTTTATTTCGCTTTTATGAGCGCCAACGACTTTTTACTTGCCACTTGCCACTTTTATGGCCGGCCATTAAAACAGTTTAAGTCCTTCGCATAAACAATTTAAATGTATTTAATTGACTTGGCCAAATCGTAAAAGGCTTAAATGTTCATAGAGTTGTTCGCCTTTTTGCTAATAAATTCAGCTAGAGTCTTGATGAAATCAAAACACAACAAGCCTAGCAAATTAAATGCCTTTGTGGCCAACTATTGTTAGTTCTTTCTGTGTGTGCGTGTGTATTTTAATTATGCATACGCCATGTGGAACGGACAGCTTAAACAATCCATTGCCCTTTGGCCAATAGACGGTCAATCATTAATCATTTACATATGCGACCTTATTAATTGGATACGTTGCTCACGTGTGTATTCAAATATGTGTGCGTTGCGTGTGTTGTGTCTGCCGAGTGATTTACGTGCAACGCTTTGAGCGCTTATCCAGGCACAAATTGAATGCATACACAATCAGCTCTTTAATCATATGTAAATCGTTGTAATTTACGACGAGTGTGAAGCTCTCAAGCATTCCTCTCCTAGCCTGTGACGAAAGGAGTAATCTCTGCATATATAAAATAGTCTACACATACATATATGTAAAGCTTGTTGCCTTTGCTGTGCTGGCAAGCAAGTTAAATTACTTGCAGCACTCTTCATTTGCGACATTAATGAGAGGGAACTTTGATGAATTTCAGGCTTAAGTGCAGTATATATAGAAATACGATTTTAGAAATACAATCACAATATAATTTATGCAGCTTGTTGGCGAAAGATAGTTGAATAGTTAAAGTAAATATAACACAAGCGACTAACTGTTAAAGAAACAGAGATCTATGCAAATAATAAAGAAGTAAATCCTTTTGATTATAAATTAAAAAAAAAAACTAGAAATATCGACAAACCTTTGGGTAACATTTGACACCATAATTAAAAAGAAAAGCTTCTCTGATGAAAACTAGAAATTACTATAAACATTTATTAATACTTTACTTTAAATTTTAATAATTTTTTAGTGTTATTAAAAGTTTACTCAACTGTATATAAAAACTGAAAATTGCAAGAAACTTTTGTTAACATTTGACACCAAATTGGAATAGTTTTATGCACCTCCAAAAAGCAAATATTTTTGATGTAGGAGAAGGGTGATGAAAACTATAAATAAAAATCTACTTTTGTTAACATTTGACGCCAAATGTCAATTGGTCGTTATTAAAAGTTTACTCAAGTAAAACACATTTTTAAACCACTAACTGTTATAGACAACTAAGCAACTAAGCAAAACATAAACATAAACATATTTTAAAAGCTGACCAAAACTAGAAAAAACAATAAACTTTTATTACATTTGACGCCAATTTTCCACAGTTTAATGCACCTCTAAAAAACAGTGGAAACTTGTACGTTTTCATTTGACAAACATCGCTTGCATCATTCGCTTACGCCAAGGACACAGCTGTCAGCTAAACAGCAGATGCAACCAATCACAAACGAAAAACAAACAAAAGACGAAGTGAAATTCTCATTTTGCATTTGCGCGCCCGAGAGAGAGAGAGAAAAAAAAGAGTCTGTGGCAATTTTCGCCGTATGTTTGATGATTGATTCCTGCTAATCTTGAGCCTGAATTGTTGACATGTGAAACAAAAGCGCTGACAACTGTCGTCGGCTTTAATCTGACAGTTGCACATAAATAATCACAGTCGCAGTCACAATCTCTTTCCTTTCCCCATTCTGCATTTCCTCGCTGTGTGTGTTTGCGGTTGACCATAATAGCGAAACGAAAGCGAACGAATGCGGCGCATGTAATTGACCATTGTGCTCCTCTATAGGCTCCAAGTGTCCTGCGGATGCTGTGCGTCGATTGACGTCAGCAGTTTTGTTTAGTTCGCTTTCTCTTTCTCCCAAACTCGACTGCTATCTCACTCCCCCTTCCCTCTCTCTTTTCTTTGGGTCGCGCCCCGGCTCCCAGCTAATTAACTGTGCGCGGTTCTGACAGGAAATGTGCTAACTGTCAGCCGGATTCGGGTAATTAATCTCTTTACCGGCCATGCCCAAGAAAACTGAGAACGAGCGTCGAGCGTTGAGCGCGCGTTTTGATGCGAAAATTTCGCCGGGTTTCCTCAATTTTGTTGTCGGTCTTAAATGCGAAATGTGTGTCAGGGCCGGTTAGCATTCCTCCAGCGTTGTCCTTGGAGTGCAACACTCGCAAATTAAATAAAAAATATATATACTATATACAGTATATATCCAGTACATACAGTATTCAAATGCCGGTCGGACAATATTTTTCAGTGGAAATCAAAAGCCGTCGGGCACGAAAATATATAAAAATATTATATACGAAATGCAAAGCAAAACTGGGCCACAACATTTCAAATGCGAAACGAGAGGATAACAACAAGCAAACACTGAGCACAGGAGCGTAAACATGTGGGAAGCATCCAAAAAAAAACAGAATATCATCTGCGAAAACTAAGTTTGCATATACCCTGTACACTTGCTTCAAGTGCAAAATGATAGACAGAAAGAAAAACGACGTGCTACAATCTAAAATAAAATATTTGGTCAAGAATGAATAATGTCAAAATTTAACAAAGATAGTTTATTCTTAAATCAAGATCGAATATCTACAAAAACTCTGGATTGATCAATCTTGAAAATAAAAATTATAATCTTGTTCCAAGAATACAAGAATCTCAAAAAGGAACCACGAAGGCAAAATCTTCAATCAAGATCAAAAAATAGACAGCGTGTTTTTTTGTACATATTTTTTTCACATTTCACAGCTAACGCCAAAAAAAACAGCAGAAATTAAGTTCTAATTTTAAAGGAAGGAACATTTTAGAAAACATTTTTAAGATCGAAAATTTGTTAAATCAAAATTTGAAGTGTTCTTTTCAATCTACAATAAAACATTCTTGAAGCCAGATTTCAATCTCAAAATAAGTTGTTTTCCTAAAAAGCAAATTTAGCTTACAAATCGTGAAAATATTATTTGAAGATTGTTTTTTTAGGCTCAAACATTTCTTTAATCTAGATTTGATGTCTAGATATTTTTCTCTCTGTGTAGAAAGAATTAAATGTCATATTTCTTACAAGCTGCAATAAACCTAAAAGTTTGTATACATAAATTGCCATTTCTCCACAGAAATCTTTAGTTCTTGTTGGTCAGCTTTTGCTTTTCTAAGTTTTGAATTCTCTGAAGCAGACTTTTGGCTTCGTACTTGTTCTTATTGCTGCTCACATGCCACAAGCAACTTTTCAATTTTGACAATAACAAAATAACACTAAAGTTTGCCGAAGGCTTGCTGCCAGGAGATTTCTGTTTTTTGGTTTTGTTCACCGTGGCTATAAAATAATAAAAATGTGTGAGAGGCAACTCAAAGAGATTTCTGCTGAATTCAATTTGGTGTGTCAACTACAACAACCACAAAAAAAAAAAAAAAACGAAACCCACACACATGTACCGTCGAAAACCGTCAACAAGGACATGAGGCGCCAAGGCCCAGGACACAAGACACAGAACAAGCAAAGGGACTGAATGAGGGGGGAGGGGGAAAGCAGGGTTGACAGCACGAAGCTGACATTTTAATAAAAATAAATTTGATCAACACTTTGTTTGCTCTCTGTGTGAATTCGCGCTGTTATCCGATATCTATAAGCCCATTCGTATTTACTTATTTGTGGCATGAATTCCGTATGTGATATCGAATATAAATATGATTTATTCCACTTCCACACACACACACACACACACACACACACACACAGGATATACTCTCGAATAATGCATACTGCATGAGTTGGCAGCCCCGAAAATTCAATTGCATATTATACAAAAATATTTTTCAATTAAAATGTGAATATTGAGCCCTAGAGAATGCAATTTGTGAAACAAATTTACAATAACAACTAATATGATTTGCGCCTCAATTCTTCTAAACTTTTTTTCTGCTATTTTTTCTGATATTGATTTATTAGTTGCTATTGTTTTTTGGTTAGTAAACAATGAAGCATAATTGAAATTTATTTACTATTTTTGTTTAAGTCTTTTTCTCTGATTTATTGATTTGAATTAAACGATTTTAAATTGCATAAAGTTATATAATTTGGTGTTTATAAAATTGATTTCATCCTAATTAATTTCATTATTAAATTATAAACTCAATTACTGGCATAACACCGAAATTAAGTTATTAAATTGTTTTATAAAGTGTTGCCTTAAATTTATATTTACATATACTTGGTTATTCAAAAATTCCCCCTCTCATTTCAAAAGTCAACAGTGTCAAGTGCTTGACAGCTAGTTAAATTTTGCTATAAAAACTGTGGCAGCGCCAGCTTGACAAGTTGGCAACACCTCCGAAAAGTGAGTTGGCAGCACTCGAAACTTGCTTAAAGTTCTTACGAGTTAAGTTGGGTGCAGGCAGGCAGCTTTAACAATTTGGCCTTGGTAGCTTGTGTTTGCTTTGGCTGTGGGCAAATATGTTAAGCAACTACAAGCCAAAAAGCGCACCACATCCCACACACAATGCAACCTTCCTCTCTCTCGATGCTGGCAATTATATATGCCACCTGCTATATATAAACACATAGTTGTGCAATCAAACAGACCGTAAATAATCAACAAAAAAGAGAAAGAGCTGAAACATCGCGGACAGCTTGTCACGAGCGACAGCAGCTGGAGCCAAAAAATTTACGAGTGCCACATAAAGTATATCGACACAAAGGCAACGACAACGACGGCAACGAGGAAAACACAAACAATACTCAACAGCGAAAGCGTAGTTCATTCCATGTTCATGACGGACAATGGTCAATGGTTCGTTGGAGCGCGTGGTTGCCATAAGGTTTTCGTCCTTTTCGTCCTGATGAGTCAGGGGACACGGTTACCGCCTGCACTTCCGCTGCATGCGATTCCCACTCTCTCTCCTCGCTTCGTGCTTTTATTACATCCGGCAGCTGTTGCGGTTTGCGGACACGAACATTGTGAGCGAGGAGTCCGTTGATGTCACGGCAAATGAAATCGAGTTCAGACACAAACGAATATGTGATTAGCACTTTGCCATTACACGCGGCACACGGCAAAAGCGCGTTCGACAATAAAAAATTGTATTTGAAAGCGAGCATTTTACGAGATGTACTCACAGCTCTTATCGAGTGGAGGAAGCAAGCCAAGTCATGCTTCCTTGGTCAACGAGTGGCCATCTTGGCTGACACGCCCCCAAAGAACACCCAAACACACTCTCACACACACAGAGAGAAGAGCACTTGCCTTGGTCTCGATAACAACATTCTTGACCTGCCCCACACTCGAAGTGATTTCGTTTTTCAATTCCGTTCTCGCAGGAAGCTTTCTCATGGAGAAAGTCATTGGAGATGGGTTTGAGTTCGTGTTGTTGGGGAGCAAGCCTGAGGAAAGTGAGAGTGAAATAGAGAGGAAAAACTGTAACAGATGGGGTCACGAAGGGCGAACACGACAAGTGTGCAACTCTAGAAGTTATGGTAATTGAAGTAGTGCTTATCGTAAACATGAACACGTGGAAAAAGAAAGAGTGGACAGCATGATAAAAATCTCTACTCACTTCTCTAGAATTTGTATAAAACTTAGCCAAACAAAGTAATAGCTTATAACAAGTATAATATACTATACTTTATACTATACAAATAAAGAAAGTTGATGACAATAGAAGCAGCACCAATTAAACCAGTCTTCACGACGTCACTTTTCTCTTTTATATGACGCAACCACGATACATGATAAGCGATAATCTCTATCATTTAGTTGCATTTATTTCTATTAATTTCTCTATAACAACATTTAAATAAACGCAAGAAGTAGAAGCACTTAAAAAACTCTTAAACTCTTAACAATGTTCGCTGTTATCTGACATACTCACGACTCACGCACTCATCTCTAGAGCTCACGATGGATTAGCATTTTATTGTATGGTAGTGTTTTATTTATTTTTCTATAATAAAAATTAAAATCAACGCAGTTCCTATCCAAAGAAGTAGAAGCAGTTAAAGAAGTCTTCTACTCTTCACAAAGCTTGCTGTTATTTGACGCACTCACGACTCACGACACGAGCTCATCTCTAGCACTCACTGCGTAGAAACATTTTGCTTTTGTGTTCTAGCTGCGTTTGTTTATTTCTCTTTTATTTTGCACCTGCCACACACTGCGTTTTGAGTGTTGTTTTCTGTGTTTTTTTTTTATTTTTTTTTTGGTCTTTTGACTCCTAGCAGAGCAATCAATTTTATTGATTGCATTTTCATTTTCAATTTCAATTTCGATTGCAATTGCAAGTGCTGCTGTTGCTGCTGCGTTTAAGGAATGTCAGAAATGCATTTCATTAATCTCAGATTTTGCCATTTGCAATTCGCAATCACATTGAAGAGCCTGCCACAAACTCACACACATACTCTCTTATTTTTAACACTCTATTTAATTATGCTTCTTGTTGCGTGAATAACTCGATTGCATAAAAAAAAGCGTACATACGTTTCTATGGCAATTGCCGGCGTCCATTTTCAGTGCAGACTTGTGCGGAACTGAGCAACGACTAGCCGAGGTTTATTTATTTCATTTACATTTCACATTATTCTCTCTCTCTCTTTCTCTGCTCGTGCAAAGAATCCCAAATGCAACCAAATGCTTCTGGCCATTTCTCTATTTCGCTTTTGCCATGGCCATTACCATTGCCATTTAGCAGCAGGCGGAAATGCTCGTTGTTGTAGAATATCTGAGGCAAACTAAACTCAATATTTGCACTCAATAAGACAAAGTGCACTAATTGTCTACAGCATAATATTATCATTTGCTTTGCAAACATTTGATTAGATGCGAAACTAATGCAGCAAAGCTATCAAAGATATCATCACAATGTTCAACAATACGATTGCATAACACAAATTTCATCAGCTTTGTAGGCTGAGAATAGAGCAAATATTATCACAGTTCAATTCTATACAATTCGATTTACTATTCTGCAAACCTAATATTATTTGAACTAGAATAAATCAGCGAAATGTGTACAGTACAATTTAAAACAATTAAGGAAGTTACAGACGAGTGTGATCGGGAGATATTTCAAATATTTCCATTTTCAATTAATGCAGAACTGTTCGGTAATATTCCTAAAATATACCAAAATAATATACTGGAAAAATACTAAAATATACCGAATATACCAAAACTGTGCCGTCTTGTTCTTGAAATATGCAAAAATTAATATACTGAAAATACTAAAATATACAAAATGTATATACTGAAAATACTAAAATATACCAAATAAAAAACTTACTAAAAAACTGTGCCGTCTTGTTCTTGAAATCAACCAAATTAATATACTGAAAATGCTAAAATATGACAAATGAATACTGAAAATACTAGAATATACCAAATTAATATACTAGAAAATAGTAAAAATATACCGAATGAATATACTGGTAAAATATTAAAATGTGCCAGATTAATATGCTGGAAACACTCTTCAATATACCAAATTAATATACTGAAAAGTTACTAAGATATACCAAAGTTTTAATACCCTTCTTCGATGTGGACAGCGAAGTTATAATACCCTTTTACCCCATGGCTAGCGAATATCTATTTGTCTTTTTCCTGTTTTCTAATAAATCATTTCTTATATCAATTATTTTTTTTTTAGTGTCTACCTTTATCTTAAGCACTTTTAATTTGTTAGTATACAAAATTTAATGGCTTACGCTTAAGAATTTATTTCATTTATAGACATTTGCATGATTTAATTTAAAAATCGTTTGTTCACTTTAAAACAAATCAAATTGAACGGTCCAAATGAAAATTGAAGATACGCCACACTTTAAATACTTGAATAGGCACAATTTGTATAAATGCTTGCTCAATTTCTTGAGTACAATTCAAATTCGAATACGTAATTGGCATCAAATTTCCACTCTTGGCTACAATTCACTTACACTAAGTGTCATGAAATTTGATGTGCGAAGTCAGAGTCAGAGTCAGAGAATTTTGATGGGCGTTTATCAGCAGCGCATTGGGCAAGATTGGGGAGCGCGTTAATTAATGTTATTAACTAATCACTCAAGTGTAATGTCCTTCTAATTTATGTCGTAAATGGCTGGCAGGCAAACCAACGGCAAATGGCAACGCCCCGCAGCGTGAGCACACGAAATTGAGCGCTTTGTTGGGACAAAAAGTTTTTCGCCATCAAAATTATGACCTTACACGCAACGACAACAAGAACAAGCTAAAAAGTATGCCACAAAAAAAGCAGAAAGAAGAAAACTTTGAACGCTAGCTAGTGAAGCCATCAAAAGTAGTTGTTGTTATAGACTCGGGGAGGAAAGTTGAATCGACTTTGGCGTTGGGACAAATCACGCTGACTGGCTCAACATGACAGGCAGCAAGTGATGATAAATGAACACACACACACGCGTTGCACAGTTTGTTCGGTCAGTTGCACTTGCTGCCAACAACAATCGAAAATTTCAAGCACATACGCTGCGTATGAGTAATTTACTCGCTTCGCCCGCATTTGTGGAGTGTGTGGGTGTGTGTGTGTTGAGTGTTTGTTATGTCGCATTATTGACATTTTTATTAGGCCACTTTTCGCCCATAAAGCAAACTTGTTAATTCGCGGCATATGCTTCACATTTTCACCTCCCCCCCCCCATTCAATTGTCGAACTCATGCGGCGGCTACTCAAGTCACATTCACACTCACACTCTCACGCATTCATTTACACTCATTTGTGGTGTGGTGTGAATAACGGCGCACATAACTTGATGCAAATGGCCAACTGGGGAATTATTGTTTTGTTCTTGTTCTTGTTATTGTTTTGAAGCCTGTTATATTTGTTGTTGTTGCTGCTGTTGTTGTTAATATTGCTGTCGGTGTGGTTCACAATTTGATTACAATTTGGCGTTTGTAATTTTTCGTGTTATGCACGACAATTTGCAATTGCTTCTTCGCTGCTTTGCATTCCATTTCCATGTTAAATTTGCTTAATTGCTTCGCGGCAAAACGCACAAAGGAAAACGTTAATTACTTTATGCTAACTGAAAGTAATTGAAGTGCGATACGATCTGCTAGCTAACTGTCAGGCAGCTGTCTAAACGAAATGCTTTCAAGATTGCATTACTTCATTTCTTTTATAGACTTTAATAAAACAAATGTAATTATGGAGAGTGAAAAACAATTGTCAACTATCAGATAGTTCACGCTATATTAAGTTATGAATTTACTTAACATTTATTAAACACTTAAAAGCTTTACCAGCTACCCATTTTCAAGGAAGGCTTAAAATATACCACACAAAATATACTGAAAAATACTATTATATGCCAAAAGATATATTTGGTATACGTTATACTCTCTAAATATACTAAAATTACGCTTTCTATTCGATTTTCTGGAAGGTATAAAAATGCTAATTTGCCGCCACTATTTTTGGCTTCTTAAGCCGCGCGCTTAGTGTGCTGGAAATTAAATTAATTCTGTGCTCAGATTCTGCACGAAAAGTTAAATGTTAATTCCCAAACTATATATAGTAGTTCATAGAGTGGAAAATTCCGCTGCGTTGTCGCAACAAGTTTCGTGCTAAATGATAATACTCTTTTCTGGCCTGGGCTTAGTCTAGTGGAAATTAAATTAATGCCAAAAGCTTAACAGCCAATTGAGTGATACAATCTTTTTGAGTTTTCCCGTTGAAATTTCAAAAAGGTAGACAATCGTATTTGATATGCGTGAAAAGTATAGACTGTCCTTTCCTCTCTCTCTTTCTATCGCTTAAATTATGCGTAAGCTGCAGTGAAATTAATCAAAATAAGTTAAGAAACTTGACAAGAGTTTGGCATATCTGCATACACCCTCAGTGAATTATCCGAGACTTGGTTGTGGGTTGACTAAAATCGACTCTCAAGACAGCATGACAGCAGCTCCTTTAACGGATGGAACGTGTGTCCAACTGGCGAAAGTTCAAAGTTCAGGCGCGTGCCAAACGAGAGGCGACACGAAACCGAGAACATGACTGGCATTTCCGAGACTAAATCAACAGTTTGCCATTTGCTCATCTCATCTCATCTCCTGCCCACGTTGTGTAAATGCCAAAAGCGTGCAAAAGCCAAAAAAAAATCCCTTCCTCCTCTATCTCTCTTTCTCTGTACAGCATTCACATTCTGTCATATTTGCACTGCGTTGCTTTCATGGTCATAATGATAATTGCGCAGCGCAGGCAACGCACTGGAACATTTTTCGAAACACACACACTCCATTGAGCAAGTTCTCGTAAATCAAACGCAATGATTCGTTCTCCTCCCACCTAAAAACCTCAAACTCCAAAAACCACCCAGAACACACTAGAACACATCCAGTGGGACGTCCAGCTGAGCAGAGACGAGAGTCTTCTCCTCTCTGACTCTGCTAGCGAAATTAAGTGCTCTTGAAATTCGATGAGGGAAGCTAATCTGTCGGCTCACTCAATCAGAGAGTAGAGCAGAGCAGAGAGAGAGAGAGCATCAAATGTTAACGCCATTGTTTGCATTCGGGCAATTATATTTAGTAAAACAAATCAATGAAATGTAATGAGCCGGATATTGATGTACACATTATAATATAGTACACATTATAATACAGTATAATATATATATAAATAGTTAACGCACTAACTGAGACATTATGTGTGCTGCACATTAAATCTCAATCACTTGGAAGGGGATTAAATGGCCAGCTCAAATTGACAAGATGTCAGATAAGAGAAGTCTAAAGCAGACAACTAAATTTAGTAACAAAGGAAATCATTTCACTTACCACATTTTAGAGATGAGAACGTGTCACATATTTTAACTGAAATAAACAAAGAGATTGCATTATAGATATAGATATTCATTTATAGAAATGTTAACAATATTGTTTAGAAACTAATATAAAGATAAAGCACACAACGTAATCAACATTTATATCCCAAACTTAATAGTAAATGATTGCTTGATTCCGTTAGCGTGCTTACAACAATTGAAGAAACTAAGTGGTTGCAACATTCAACATTTAAATGTCAATAACGCTTTATTATAATTTAAATAACTAATCGAAATCTGATAGCTAAACAAACAGGAAATTATTGTTGACGATTTATGATAATTGAAATAATGATAGTAACTAAACTATTTCACAACATTTAACTAAAGGACATCAATGCTTCATTATAATATAAATATTAAATCACAATATGAAATTAGTGTTGTTTATTTATGATAATAACTGAAATTAAATACAAAGCAAAACGCTGGTCTATTAAGTTTTATTAGAACTTAAATACTAAAATTTTAGTATTTTCTGTATATTAAAAGTCCCATGCATACTAAGACTAACTTATTGCTGCATCCACAAAGAACTGAAAGTCAATTATGCTTGATTATAACATAAATATAAAATAAAATTCTGTCACAATACTGAAAATCAAATAAATTTTATTATATCTTAAATATCACCCAGAATATCGAAATCTTAGTTACTAAAAATATACAAGCTTCTATTTATGACACCAAGTCTAACAAATGTCCAATTAAATTTTATGATATCAAATCGAACTCTAACACCAAAGACCACACAGAATTTATTGTGTTGATTTAAGCAAAGTTGTGGAAACTTAAATTAAATAAAAAGCCATATGCAGTATGCGAGTATTTAATAAAAAGTTAATAAAGCATTTATTGGGCTTCAACTTTGGACTTTGTTGTTGATGTTTGGCATCAAAACTTTTCCATTAATCAAAGTTTGTATTTTCATTCGTTTCATTTTCTCGATTTTCCGTTTCTCCGACTTTTCCAGCAGACCCACTGTGACGTGCATAAATGAAAGGAACGTGCGATGCAACTGAATCCAAGCAGACATACTGAAACGCACTACTGGATTGTGAGTATATTGCCTTGAACTTTTCACCAACATTTTATTTCCTTACGGTTTTTATTATAATATTCACGCGACAACGTCGCGACGAATCGTAAACTTTATTGCTGGGCCAACTTTAAGACTCTCTCCCTCAACATTCCCCGCAATTATGGTGCCATTAATATTTGAGAGAAAAAAAGAAAAGGCAGGAGAAAAGTGAATCGTTGCCAAAAGTGCAGATGGCAGAATGGCAGGATGCAAGCCAGGATCATATAGTAGAAAAAGGCTAACGTTGCACATTGTTCGTGTGGGGGCCCAAAACAGATTGGCAGCCTGCCAGTTTCACTCAGAACTTCGCTTCTAACAGCAGCAGCTGCTGCTGTTGCAGCTGCAGCTGATGTTAGGGGAAGGAATCAAAAGACAAAAGCCGACTAGCAAAATGTCTGCACACAAAACTGGCGATAGAATTTTATTGTGCT
Organism: Drosophila albomicans; assembly: GCF_009650485.2. Classification (NCBI taxonomy): domain Eukaryota; kingdom Metazoa; phylum Arthropoda; class Insecta; order Diptera; family Drosophilidae; genus Drosophila; species Drosophila albomicans. The sequence goes on from NC_047628.2 coordinate 26,421,192, forward strand.
GAAATTGTTGGAAAATTACAAATTGCCGAGCACAAAAACTCCGTGTCCCGAACTCTCCTCACCTCGCCTCGATGACATGTGCCAGGCAAGACCGCCTTTTGATGGTTTCATTTAGCGGCTTTTCACAATGGCGAAAATCTGTGCTAAACACACACACACACAGAGAGAGATGGAAACTTGTCTAATGGTTATTTCAGAGGCCAATGCACTTAATTAACTGCTTCAAGATTGTTCCGGTTTCCGTTTTCCTATTCCTATTGCAATTTATTAGACGAACATCGCCAGTGACACATTTATCTTGCTCTGGACTCAATTTAATAAATCATCTGTGTGTGTTTTTCTCTTTGAGTTGGGGTCAGTGATGCGACAGATTCGTAAAACTGATTTCTATGGCCATGTCACACAGTTGGCCTGGCTTCGATCCAAAAATGCCAATGCAATTGACATTTGGGTTTGCAAAATTGATGATGTGCCAGCTAGCTTATAATCCAAAAGGTTTCTCAAACACTCACACACAATGTGACTTGTGTTGGCGTCAAAAAGCTATAGCGAAACCCTTTTAAATAGAAAGAAATGAAAGAAACTTTGGCAAACTTAATGAAGCCCATAACTTTTGGGCATAAATCTGTTAAGTGATTCCTCCTCCAACATGACATTTCACTCTAAAGACAATCAATCAAGCGTATTCAATTAAATTGATGAAGCCACTAAAGCGGATGACAATTAATGGAAAGTGAAAAAAGTGCAACTTATAAAAATATGTTTTTTTTTTCTCTGCTTTTTTTCAGACCCTTTTTTGGTGTGCCTTGGGAGGTTTAATATTGGGTGGAATCGTTGTCATTTCTTACTGGATACGACGATGCAGGTATGTAAAGCGTACTATAAAAATCATCAGTTACATCATTTGGCAACAATGTTATCCAATTAGCGGCAGACACGTCTGCGAATTCTTACGCATTTTTTCCAGGAAACTTTTGAGAACTAAACTAAACTAAACATAGTTTACTTTGTGTGTTATGGTTGTGATTTTTTTTTGTTGAAATTGTCAACGCACTAAGTCTCGCAGCACGTGACTGTCAAAGCGCAGACAACGTGCAGCAAGACAAGATTGTGGTCGGGGTTTAAAAGAGGCCTATGACTATGACTATGACTAGTATGACAATGAGACAGCCCCACGTGAAGCAACTGAGCGACTCAGTCTGAGGCATTCCAATGCATTCAAAGGCTGCCAACAGACAGCTGGCGCCAGACAGAGACAGAGACAGAATGAGAGAGCGAGTAGCATTAGCAAAAGACAAAAGCTGCCACTCTCGGTCGACGGACAGAAAGCCAACTGAATAATTCAAGTCGGCAATTGGACTTGGCTGCGAGCAATTAAGTTAATGATGCAAGGTCACTGGAAGTGGTAGCCACAGCTCTCTCCTCCTCCTCCTCTTCCCAATTCCAAACAAAATAAACAAAAAACAAAACGAACTGCCAAGAGAAAGGGGCGAAGCTAGTGTACTCGCTGCTTTTAATACCCACTATCCATAGGGTAGAAGAGTATTATGACTTTGTGTCCTCAGGAAATGTATGTAACAGGCAGAAGAAGTCATCTCTGACCCTATAAAGTCTGTCCGTATGAAATTCTGTATCTCAGACTGACAAGCTGGTATATTTTATACTCTATGGTATATTTTTCGAATGTGAATCAATTTTGGTATACTGAAAATATAGTGTTCGGTAATTTTTTAGTATTTTAGTGGTATATTTTCGGTATATTTGTAGAATGCAATACGGGATGTCAGACTGACAATCTGGTATATTTTATTCTCTGATGTATTCTGAATGTAGAGCAATATTGATATACCAAACATAGACTTCGGTATATTTCAGTATTTTCGGTATATTTTTGGTATAGTTGTAGAATGAAATACTCTGATATATTTTGAATGTAGTGTAATAACAATATACCAAATATAGACTTCGGTATATTTTAGTTTGTTGCGGTATATTTTTGGTATATTCGTAGAATGAAATGCTCTGATATACATTGAATGTAGTGTAATATCGATATACCAAATATAAGCCTTGGTATATTTTAGTATTTTTGTGGTATATTTTTGGTATATTCGTAGAATGAAATGCTCTGATATACGTTGAATGTAGTGTAATATCGATATACCAAATATAAGCTTTGGTATATTTTAGTATTTTTGTGGTATTTTTTGGTATTTTTTTCTAGAATATGCTTTTATTGAAAATGCCTAGCGGGTATTACACAGCCGAGCCCATTTGACTATAGTTTTTATTTTTTTTGTTGCTGCTGCCACCCAAAGAATGACGCAGTTGACATTCCAAGGCGCCCGAGGCGCCGAGAGGATGGGTGTGGTGACCACTAAGAGCACCGCCGAGGGGCCTATTACGATGGTTGGCGCCAGTTCGTCCCTACACTAACACTCACTCACTCACACACACTCACTCACACACCCATCAATTTATTAAAGGACAAACGCACAAAAGGACAACTGGCATGGCCCAGAGAAAGAAATGTAGTTTGTGCGTTTGTGTTTAGTTTCCCTTCGGCTGCGTTTTATTTCGTTTCGTGTCTTTCACGCGAAACCTAAAGGCCAACGCTTCGTATACGTAATATACATATAAACACAATGTGTGTGTGTGTATGAAAAACTTTTCCAATTTCCATATGGAACTCACAAATAGGAAACAGCAAACAGTAAGCGAACAAACAAACTGAAATATTTGCATACAAACGAATGTCCTGCGACCAAAATGTGTGCCCAGTGTGCGCACACAAACACATACATATATGTGTGTGTATGTATGTTTGTGTGAAGCTCAGGTCGGTAGCATCAAGTGGAGGGAGTTTTTTGGCCGCACGACGAAGGGCGGCAGCAGCAAAGGTAAACAGTCGTTGAGCGGGTCATGATTAATGTGTCACGAAGTGGACATCGCGATTCTTTGCGGCTGACATGGCACAGTGGTCCAAAAAGGTTTACCAAAAAGTACCCTAAACGATTATTAATTGCCTCGACTAATGGGTAAAGGAGTAGACTAGACTTTGGCAAACATCAAAAGACTGCTTTAACGAGTTCAATGTTGCAGAAATTTGCAGCTGATGCCAAAGGCTGCTTGGACAGTCAGTATAATATTATTTTAAAGAAAAATAGTTTGCCTAAATAAAATTGAAATAAATTCAGGTTTTTGCAATATGCCTTGAGGTTTGCATAATATTTGTTTGAAAGCAATGCAAATAAGTTGATGTTTGGTTAGCAAAGAATAAAAAAAATTTCAAAATAGTTGAATTTATTTTCTCACTCAAAAAAAAGAAATAAATAAATATGAAATATTTATATTGAACAATATATGATTTAAGTAAATCAATAAGTAAAAAATAGTAACATTGAACAATATAATATTAAAATACATAAATAATAAATGAAATCTATATACTGTTTAATATATAGTATGATTTAAATAAATCCACATTGATTTTACAAAAAGAAAAGAAAACTTTTGAATTTACATTACTTAAACATGGATGGAGTTTACACATAAATTCAGAATACTTAAACTTACATTACCAAATCGTAAAAAACAATTACTCATAAATTCAGAATATTTAGATTAACCTTATTTAAACATAAATTCAAATTGCTTGTAAATTTTTAACGCCTTCAGAATTCTTATAAATGAATTTTCAATACTGAAACATAAATAGAAATATCGTCAGAATACTTAAAATTACCCTACTAAAACATAAATAGAAATTAAAGTTAAATTCGTAATACCTTAATTTACATTACTGAATCATAAGCAAAAATTAAGCATAAATTATTAATGCCTTTAGAATTTGCATTACTAAAAACATAAATAGAAATTATGCATACAATAATTCCGCCTTAAATCAATTGCCAAATATTTACATAACAAAAATCGAAGTTCTTCCCGAAGATAACCCAACTCTTTTAGTTAATCGATCAACCAGCTAAGCACCTCTTCCCTAGACATTGTCTGACTAATATTCATTGTGCCTTAATCGCTTCAACAAAACTAACATTTGATGGCAACATGCATCCATAGAAACTATACTCAAAGAGTATGTAATTCCCAGTGAATACAATGAGGCAGCGTGCAACGATCGATCAAAACAATTAAATCTGATTAAGCCGCCAGTTATGTCCCTTTCCCCAATGATGTGTAACCACGGTAAATTGTACATTGTTAAACCATTGTCAAGAGAAACAAGCTGACATGCCGAGTTCAGCATGAAAGCCATGTGTTTGCTGTCGCCAGCGAAAGAGAGAGAGAGGGAGCGAGAGAGTGGGAGGAAGGAGAAGTGCTAGACGTTGGGGGTCAAATGAAGACGAGCAAATATAAAATGGAATGGCGACAGAGAGCGAACAACAATATGAGTCAGTTGGAAATTGTCATAAAAATTAAAAATCAATTTTTATAATCCAGTTAGAAGGGGGCAACAACAACAACCAAGAGAGAGAGACAGAGTGAGACAGAGAGAGCTAGAGACTTGGCTGATATGAGGCACGCAAACATATCGTAGAAAACCACCCACAATAAACACGCACACACAACGAACGAGCTAGACACACACACACAAAGAGACGTTGGTTGGACGACGTCGGGACGACTGGAATAAAGAAATTTCATAGTTTTCGCTTTAACCGAAACGATGTTCGAAATTTACCTTCATTAACAGACGACTCGACGAACCGCGTGGCCGCGTTTTTATTTTGTCGCTCTACCTTCAAACTCAGCAAAAAAAAGAAAAAAAACGGGCTAACATTCTCGTGCGTGTCGTGCGACAAAAACACACAAAAAAAAAGTTTCAAGTTGTGGAAAAAAGTTTTGCGAAGCAAGTGTTAATCCGTTGAGACAGCCTTTGAAAACAAAACTCTGGCGTTAATTAAAAATTAATTTCGATTTTCGCGTAATTTTCATATGAAATGACTTCTATGCTAATGAAGCGATCGTTAACTGCGCCCATCACCATCATCATCGTGTTAACAGCCGCGCCTTAAAGATGATTACCACGAAGTAAACTCTGTCCGCAGGTGCATTTCTCTCTTCCAAGTGTCAAGCGTGCTTTTTTGGCTTTTCCTCCTTCACTTCCCCCTCACACGTTAAACAAAACAGCAAACTTCATTATTTTTTATGTGCAATTGAATTTTTGGCCTTTTGGCATTTTCGCTCTCGCTGGCTTGATTAAGCGTGGCGCGACTTGTGGCGGCAATGAAAGTTGTTCTTTAAGTGCCTGACGGGCGTTTCCGGTTAACGTAAAAAAAGCGTACAATATAAAGAAGAAAGTACGAAAGTTTTATGGGACAGCGAGCAGAAAAATGGCAAGATTTATAGCTGAGAAAGAACTAAAGTTTAAAGTTGACTAATTTAGTGGCGCAGATAATAGAGAAATTCGACTTTGCATAATAAATATTTGGGAGTTACTAAGAATCAAATAACAGATGAATTTATGGATACATTAAGAAAGAGTTTATGTAGCAGCAAACTCATTTCAAAGTCCAATTAAATAAAGAAGGAATTTTTAAAGAAATTGAAATATTATTAAATATAGAAATAGTATTTCATTTGAAATTTATTTATTTAATATTGAGTTTAACAGTTTTATATGTAGTAGAAACTTTTAACCTGCAAACAAAAGCAAAATAAATAAATATATTGAAACAATAAATAAAATTTCGTTAATTTAATTTGTTTTTAGAAATTATCAGGTCTTAAGAGTAAAACAAAATAGTTTGGAGAATAGAAACTTTTAGCTGGTAAGCAAAAGCAAATGAACAAAAAATATACACGCTATGTCAAGAAATGAAATAAATTTCAACTCTATTTTCTTAGATGATATTGAGTCAGTTTATAAACGAAAGGCAAAATAGTTTGAAGAGTTGAAAATAATGGACACTAGCGAGCTAGATACTAAGGAAAATCAATGCAATTCAAAGAAGTCGAATAATCTTGAGCCGATTGTCTCAGAAAATATTGACTCGAGTCTTAAATGAATGATAAAATAGTGTGTGTGTTTAAGTAGTAAGTAAAAACCCTTATCATTGCCATTTAACGGAATTTAAATACGTCTTTCGATCTAACAAATTTCTAAGAAAATATTGAGTCAGGTCTAAGGCGAAGAGCATAACGAAAAAGTTTACTATAGACAGCACGGAAGCGCATAAAAATATTTATCACTAAAGTAGGCGCGATTTTATCGCAAAACTATTGCTATTAATAAACTTGATATATGACTAAGGTCGCTAATTTATCGTAAGCCTCACAAAGTCAGACCAAAAAGTTAAACACCAAATTTGTTGTTTGTGTACGTTTCAAATAATCCCGATTAATGCGTCGAGTGTGTGTGTGTGTGTTTGTGTTTGATGAGTAGACTAACACAATGGCGAAAGGGCAGAAAAGAATACAACAGACAATTGTGAATAATTTGCGATTGGCGATAGCAATCTACACACAAGTGGCAGAGCAATAAAAACACACACACACACACACAGTGAGAGAGTTGATCAGAATACTATATATGAATACTTCCAATGATATAACGAACACGTACGGATTATGAAATATGAAAAGCTCGTTAATTTCATAGCTCTTTGGTCGCCTACTCAGCTGTGTGTGTGTTGTGTGTATGTGTGTGTTGGTGGAGAGCGCAACGTTCGTGCCACAAACAAATTGACAATTTAATTTGCAATGGTACAATAAAAGTGACAGGATAATGCAATAATCGAAATGGCTATAAACTCGTATATATCACTGACACATTGCCTTTGACTTTTACCATTTCACATACTCGTCTGAGCAATTACAAAAGAAATAGCAGCCCAAATGCGGGGAACGGGGGACAGGGGGGGGGGGGGGGAACCAAATCAAGGGTGCAGCAGTCGGCCTGGAAAAACGTAGAAATTGATTCGAAAATTTGCTTGCTTTTATGCCAGGCCAAGCCAAGCCAAACATGACAACCAAACTTGAGCAAATTGGAATGCGAGCGACTCACGACGCACACCTGGCGCAAAAAGAAAGCAAAGCACAGAAAAGAAAAGACAACACACACTAGACAAGACAGCACAAAAGAAAAATCAATAAGCCTCAAAAGCGAAATGCCAAAATAAAAACAAGTAAGAAAGGTACAATAGAGTGTACTTGACTGTGAAATACCCGCTACCTATATAATGAAAACAAAACAGAGCGTTATTCATTTTTAAATATTTAGTATTAATATATAGCAAAAATACTAAAATACTACATTCAAAATATACCAGATATACCAAAGCAAATAAGACCAGATTAATAGACCACAAAAATAATAAAAATATACCATATATTTGGTATATTAATAAAGTGCATTGAAAATATACCATAGAGTGTAAAATATACCAGGTTGTTAGCCAAAGCAGCTAAGAACTTATTGCAGTAGGTGTAATTTGGCAAACAGAAGAATTTATTAAATAACTTCTACAAATTCCAATTCTCAGGAATTGTAAATATGTAATAAATTTATTATTATTGTCTGTACCAAAATTCACGAAAGTGGGTGTGGTAAATAAATAAACTTTACCTGCATGCAAACATTAAAAATGCTGTTGGACAAAAATTATATCTCTATTGTTTAGAGACAGACAGACAGCCGGCTGTTGACACTGATCAAGAATATACTTTATTAAGTTAAGGAAAGGAGATGTCTATACATTTTCAGCATGCACGAAGTTATAATACCCTTCTACCCTATTGGTAGCGGGTATTAAAAGGAAAAATAAAAAGAATAATAGTAGCAACGGCATTGCGAATGTCGAGCATTTCGCGCGCCTGATTAGATAAATGTTGTTGGTGTTGTTGCTGTTGGGCGCAGGTGGCAGAGCTTGCAACTAAAATGAAGAAAATCAAATACGATTAAATCCACAGACAGCCACAGCAACAACAACATCAAGAACAAGAACGTTGCGAATATGCAAGTAAAAAGTGGGAGAAAAAAAAAAAAATGTAAAATTAGAATCAGAATTAGACAATTAGACAAATGGCGAAGACGCCTCGGGGCTGAGACACGTGCAAAGCGGCACATGTTGAAGGGCCGTGCCACAGCTCGTGATGGGCAGGGCCAGGGGGAAGAGGAGGGGGAAGGGGGGCATAGTATATGTGTGGCATATAGTGCTCAATGTCACAGCACACGCACACCAACAACAACAGCAAGAAGAAGAACAACAATTGGAGGCACGGTGCGGCAAACGGGGCGTATGATTTATTTAAGCGTCCATTAAAGTTCTTGTCATTGTGTGTTGTTGCCGCCATTTTGTAGTAGTTGTTGTTGTTGTTGTTACTGTGGTTTCGTTTCGTGTGAAGGACATTCGTTGAACTGCACGCGTTGACTTTGTTGCCACAACATTGAAGCAAGAGCGAGAGAAATGTTTAGCTTGTATAAAAGTTTTGCCAGTATTTTGGTTTTGACTCGCGTACTTTTCAATTAACACGCAGTGCAACACACACACACACAAAGTAAATATAATAATTCCCTATACACACAAATCGCATACCAATTTTAATTACAAATATTGAATTTGAAGTCCCAATGTCGAGTCTTTAATTGATAAAACAGCCAGGCGGCAGATGTTTCGCTCTCCACACACAAATCCCTTTTGTAATTACAGATGCGTGCTTTTCGGTTCAATTTATCTATTTTCAAACTAATTGCGAAATCATTTGAAATATCAAATAATATTTTGGAGTCGGTCATTAAGCGATTATTAATTAAAAGATATTTGTTTAAACATGTGTTTAAGCCGGGACATTCAATGGGATTATGGCGATTTATACTCGTAAAGCAGTAAAATGTGCTTAAATTGAATACAAACAAAAATTGCCAGCAACTAGTTTCATAAATTATTTAAAATTGGATATTGATTATATTCAAATACGAAATTAAAGTTGTTCGTCCGTTTAATATACAAAACTAATTACAATGAGTAAGAGAAAATGGCTTCTAATAAATTTGTAATGTTATCATTTATAAAAAGAAATACATGAATTATTTATTTGAAAATTTAATCATTTAATGCGACATTCATAAAATTGTTTTGCTTTTTTTAATATATTTTTATATTACGGTGTTTAAAATGTATTAGAATAACTTTTTTGCTATCTGTTAGACTTAGACGAATTGAGTAAAAGCAAAATAATACGGCATTATACTTAAAATATACCTAATAATATACCACAAAAATACTAAAATATACTGAGAGCGATATATGTATTTAGTAAGTATATCAATGAAGTACTACATTCGAAATATATTACTGACGATTTGGTATATTTCAGCACTCTATGGTATATTTTGAACGTAGTACTAAATGTGAATATACTAAATAAAGTCGTCGGTATATTCACATTATTTTTGGTATATGAATTCCGTATATTTTAAATTTAATACCGCACTGTTTTGCTTTTATTCACAATGGATAGCGAGTATCAGCATTAAACATTTGTTAGCTGTCTGATAGTCTTTTTGCAATCTACATTTATAATATAAGGAATGGGTATTGGGTTATGAGAAAGCTGTTTTAAATTATACAACATTTCATTATTATTATAATATATCCTTCACATATGAATACCACAAATAATAAATATGGCATACAACAGAATTCAATGCCATGAAAAAAGTGAAAATTGAGAACTTCATTATAAACGTAAATGAAATGAACGCTCATCTTCCCCCACTATATTTTATTCCTATTATTGAACTATCCAACTATTGTGAACCAATTCGATAACATTGTAATCGAACTTCAGATTTAGGTGTCGCGCATTGGACTGTTGCTTGAGCGATCGGTAGGTAAATTCGCAAAACAAAAACCAAAAACAAAAAAAATCAATCTCTGCTTAAAGCCAAACAAAATGCCAATGCCAAATGTCAATGAAGCAAATTATTCAGTAAATCACCCCAAAAAACCAAATAAAAGAAACAAATTATAAATGAAAAACAACAAATCACCAAAAAACAAAAAAAAGCAAAGACAAAAGCAATTTTTCAGTTTTCTCAACACAATTCCAAAAGCAATTGGCTTATCACAAAACTACACAAAAGACACACAGATGAAAGTCTGATTTATAATTTGCTTACACGCAATTTTGAATCTTAGCAAAATGCATCAATTTGAAACGCTTTTCTTATAAATATATACAAGTATTGGCTGCAATTAGTTTAGTTGAAGAAATTGAATCGCATGTTTTTATTTACATATCAATCGCTTAACATTTTGTTCACCAAATTTTATTCGAAACGAATTTCCATTACTTTGGATTTACTTTGATTTACGATTTTTTCAATTTCGTTTTTCGGTTTTTATCAATGGCTGTCGATGCACAGCACGGCACAAGGCATAAATTGAACGAACAACCAAAAAAAAAAGAGGAAAAGCAAAAGAAAAGCCTTCGCAAAATGCTTTTGTGATTGTCATTCTCTTCCCCTTCATATATCTAGTTGAACGCAAGCAAATGTTTCATTTACAGCAAATTAATTACACACACACACACACACACACACTTACACGGAGAGACACAAGCGCACTCGTTATCGATTGCAGTGCAATTGAACTGTGCATATTGTGACGTCAGCAAAAAACAAACACAAATACAACAGAAGGCGTTGTCTTGAATTTAAATTGCAACTGCAACTGCAACTGCTACTCGTAAACTTGCAACTTGCAACTTGCAACAGCAGCAAAATATTTGATTTTACTTTTCACGAATCGCTTTACTCAGTTCTCGTTTATTGTAATTCCCCTTTTGTTGCTGTGTTTCATACCGCGTGCAATGAACGAAAAACAACTTTTATTAAAACTATTATTGCATATTTCTTTCCATTTCAAATTCAACTTTTGTTACCAAAACTAAAAACAAATAACACACGCTCACACACTTGATATCGTTTGATCGTTACTCGCGCCTTTTTGCTGTTGTCGATAACCAGGACACTTGCAGCGAAGTCGCCCCGCCAACGCTCCAAAACCCGGAGCCGGAGCTCATCATCAGCTGCCGCCGGCAGCAGCAACAGCAGCTTCAACAGCAGCAGCAACTCATCCAGCAGCAGCAGCAACAACATCCGCAGCAGTCGAAGCCAATACAGCCCGCAGTACAGAAAGTCATCACCAGATCACAATCATCGACGTCGTCGTCGACGCATGCTGCAGTGCATCAACTGAAGCAACAGCAATCCCTGCCCACCCCACTGCCCCAACTACAACAACAACAACAACAGCAACACCAACAACCAAGTGGAGAGTCGCATCTGCACTCGCATTCACACCATCATCACAACCACAATCCGCACGCCTCCAAATCCGTCTCGATACTCGTCTATAAAACATTGAACACGGTCTTCAAGAGCAGTCGCAAGATCATCGTTCGGGTCTGTGAAGTGGCCAGCGCCAAAAAGTCATTCACCATGTTCAAGTTCAACAAAGCTGCCCAGCAGCAGCGACTCGATAATCGCGCCAGCGCCGTCACCGGACACGATCCCTTCGTCAGGCCGCCGGTGCCGGAAAAGTGAGTTCTCAACCAACGATCTCCCTCCCCAGAACCAAAACAACATCAAATGCAAACCAAAGAAACTTCTCTTAAGCAAGACTTTAACTATTTGCAAGTGTCGAAAAGGCAGAAAATCAATTTTGAATTTAAATAATAAAGTTAAACTACAAAATATTCGAAAGATTGCTAGAAGTATTCTTTTCAAAATACTCAATTTTATTACTATTTCTTAATCTAATTAAGAAATAACACTAACACTAATTTAGTATTCTTTCAGAGAAAACTTTTGAACATAATAATTTGAATTAGTATTTATTCGTGTTAGTATTTTTTCAGTATTTGTTTAGTATTCTTTCAGAGAAAAACTTTTAAAAATAATAATTTGAATTAGTATTTCTTCGTGTTAGTATTTTTTCGGTATTTATTTAGTATTCTTTCAGAGAAAACTTTTGAAAATAATAATTTGAATTAGTATTTTTTCAGTATTTATTTAGTATTCTTTCAGAAAAAAAACTTTTAAAAATAATAATTTGAGTTAGTATTTCTTCGTGTTAGTATTTTTTCGGTATTTATTTGGTACTATTTCAGAGTGAACTTAAAAAAAACCTTTTATATTTAGTATTTTATTTTATTTTAGTATTTAATGGCAAATAGTTTTAGAGAGTGGCAACAATTTGATTTGAGTATAAAGAAAAAATAGTCCAAAAATATGAATAGTATACAAAATATTTATCTTCTTATTAGCAGTAATGTAAACAGCAGACTTTAAACTTCATAAATATGATTATTTAAGTATTTGTTGTTAATTGAAATGAAAAATTGTATTTAAACTCACTTAGAGTATTTTTAAGATAGAACTTGCTAAAAGTTTTTACGTACGAGTTCATTGAAAAACTTTTCACATGCAAGTTTTAAAGTCATTGAACTTTATTCAAAAGGCAGCTTAATAACTATTAAGCTTTCGCAGTTAAAGTATAGTTTTAAGAACCTAACTCGAACCCCAAACTTTAATTTTAAACTTCATATACTAGTAAACTTTTCAAAGAAAACCAATAGCGACTGAATGAATATTTGAAGCGCCTTTTCGACACTTAAGTAAATAGAAATGTTTCATTTTCCTTGTTGTTACTTGTAAATCAATCCACACACATTCTTACACACATCTCACACTCGTATATTCCCAACAACACTGCCACCATCAACAATCGAAATCGAAAATCAAATCTATTACAAAATGCAAACACATTAGGAAAGTGAAACACATTATGAAGAAGCTGCACAAGGCGAATGGACTGAAGCGATCCAATTCGGCGATAGAATTTGATGTCTCAGCGCTGACAGCTGCCAATCGACGCCAAATCTACAGTAGGTGAGTACAACAACTGACTGTCAGACAAAACACACACACACACACACCCAGAAACTCACTCACACACTGAAACACACGCAAAACAATGCAAAGTGCAAAAATGTAAAATGCAAAACTGCTAAATAGATCAGAGTCCAGAACAACACACAATCGATTGCGATGTGGGACGTGTGCACAAGCTGTACGCCAAAAAAAAATAAAATAAACACAAAAAAAGAAAAGAAATCTCATAATGCCACACACAATAAATGCACAGGTTTCTCATATATGATATTATTATGATTTGTTAGTTATGCTTTTGTTTTCTTCTTACATTCCAAAATTTGTGCAAAAATCAACATCAAAAACGTGAAAATGTGAAATCACAAAATTATACTTTAACAATTGTTTTTTTTTCCTTTTTTTCCCCCAAACAAATTTGTTTAACTTCTACTCCAAAAACAAAAAAACAAAAAACACTTCCACGTTACGTCCTTCTATTTGCAGCAACCGATCGGCCAGCTCGGACCAAGATAACTCAGATCAATCCGAGCACTCGGAGAAATCGCCATTGGTTAGCGCGAGGTTAGACAATCTTGCTAGGCTCTTTTTTAGCAAATCGATGCCAGCGGAAACCGGAAGTAGAGATACCATAGATTCAGTACTAACAACAAGGTTGCCTATTCAACTATTTATGTGTATCAACTTTGAACTTTACATATATAATCTCTCTCTCTCTCTCGCATATATATTGTATTTTATTTCCTAACCTTCTTCCCCTCTACTCAAAACTAATTTTCGTATTTTTGTTCACAACACACACGCACACACCGAAAAAAAGAGATCTCAAGCATTTGTATATCTCATATACTTAGTATATAAATAATACCATATATCCACACAATCAATTGGCATATTTATCACATTTATCTTTTCTTTGACTGCGTTTCAAGTGTTGAGTTTTCGATTTGATTTCTGTTTCATTTAACATTTGTTAGCTTTACTTTTGATTCGTTTCGTTTCGTTCTCTAGCCCAAAAAGCACTTGCATGCTCAATAACTAGCGGCTAATGGCGTTCGCAATGCTTTTTCACGTAGATCTAGATCTAGCGCACAAAAACCAACAATTAAAAACCACCACAAAATATATTAGAAATATATATTATTACACTGTACAATTTGAACTTGAAGAGCAAACACGTTGTGAATGCTTTTGCTTTGAAAAACGAACAACGAACAAAACCAAAACAGATACAAAGAACTTTAATCAACCAATAATAATAATATTAATATATTTTGCTTTTACGTTATCGTGGGTGAATAATGAACAAAGAGAAAAACTCTTTGGCCAGCATCTAAATTGTGTTAAAAAAGGGGGTAAAAACCGCATGGCGCAAAATAAAAACCAAACCAAAGTCACTCTTTTTTTATGTATAGAAATTAAATATGATGATAAAATGCATTTGCCGCGTGGCAAAGTGAAAAGTTGCCAAGGTGAAATTCCTCAAATTAGACGCAAAGCACAAAAATTGCAAATTAAATTATCAACTTGGAAAATTTCACTCGCTCTCTCGCGGAAAACGAAAAAAAACGAAGAGGAAACGTTGCCGCGCATTGATGAAAGTCCCTGCCCTGTGTATGTGTGTATGTGTGTTGAGTGTGCTGTTGAATACCTGTCTGTCAGTGTATGTGTGAGTGTGTGTGTGTGTTTGGCACTCGACTGCCGCGTGCTGAGCCGTGTGATGAATGTGCAAGCGAGCGTAAGTCTCTGTTCGCGTGCGTCTGCTGGAACGGCATCTATTTGTGTGTTGTGTGCGCGAATTCAACTCGACTCGATGCGATGCGATGTGATGTGTTTCACATATGTATGTGTGTGTGTGCGGGTGCCTAACGAGCATCGATACACACACATACACTAACAAAACACACACATTCAAAATACCCCTATACCAAAATGCGGCGCTGCTAAGTATGCAATAAAAAATTTCACACTCGAGCACGTTAATTATGGAGCTGAGCTGCAAGAGCAGCAGCTGAAAGAGAGCAAAGCGAAAGTGTGACAGCATCTGCTGCGTGTTCACGTATTGCCATAGCAATATATACATACACACACATATTTTTATAGATTCAGTTCTGTTTTCGTTCCGTTTTAGAAGGTTGTTGCCGCCACACGCGCCACACAAGGTCGCAAAGCAACCGAACTTTGCTGGCTTCAGTTGCAGTTTCGAAAAAGATATTTATGAGTTTCACATATCAAAAGATAATATTCGTATGTGTCTGTGTGTGTGTGTGTATTCCCTTGGCATACATTTGCGCTTATAATTTGCCACTTGTCCCCGACATAAATCGATTTCAATGGAAATTAATTGGCCACTTAATAAAATAAATTTCATTTTCTTTCAATTATTTTGCCATTTAATATATTCTACAACTACTTTTTTACCAAAAGCCTTGACTCTCTTTTTCACTTAATAAGTTGTAATTTTAATCGCACTTTTTTTGCCTTTGTTGCGCAGCTCAATTTCATTGTTCTGCCAATATTTTGGCTTGCCTAACGAGCCAAGTCTTCTCCCTTACACACACACACACACAGCCAAAACACACACAACCTAACGTAAGTGTGTCGAGTGTTGTGTAAATATTTGTCGAGCAATGCGCCCTTCGCTTCCCTTTTCGTACGGGATGAGCAAAACAACAAAAAAATACTTTAATGGCTTTCGGCAGCTGCAGCAAAAAAGAGGTTTGCTAAAATTAGCTTAAATAAATACGAGTATAAACTGCATTTATATACAAGTTTGTACACCGTACATATTGCACACATACATTTATATATTATATGCTGTAGTTGTCAAGGTTGAGGCACTTAACAGGCAACAGCAAAAACAAGCAACAACAACAAAGTGCGGAGCACAATAAACTGTAGAGTGCAACAAAAAAGTGTTACTCATACGCACCGTTGGCCAAAGCGCAAGCGATGCATTTAAAAGGCGCACATGACCAAAAAAAAAAAGTCGGTGAAAGTGCTGCGCTATGTTTTGTCAGCCTTGCAATGGCTTTACACATTTTAGTTTCCCTCTCTCTCTCTCTCTCTTTGACGCAATAAACTTTCGACCACATGCCGCATACGCCACGTTGGCCGCAGCTATGAAAGCCATGTAGCTCTGTCTCTTTGGACAACTTTTATAACAGAGAGTAAAAGAGAGAGAGAGACAGACAAAGGCAACTTGCTGCTGCTGCTTTTGCTGCTGTTGTTGCCTTATTAAATTTTCAAACACATGCTAAACTTAACCCGAGGATGTGCTTAACCTTCGCTCTGTTTTGATTGAGTGGCCTGTAAGTGTTTGTTCATGAGCCTGCCTCTTCTCTATGTATGTGTGTGTGAGTGAATGTGCCACTTGAGTTCGTCTGTGTCTGTGTGTGTGGGTGTGTTTTTGTTAACGTTCCTTCTTTCATTTGTCACTTCTTTTTAGCCTCTTTACTACACAATTAAGCCGCAGCAACTCGAGACACTGCAGTTGCTTTCGTTTTGACACGCTTTCCTTTTCCTTTTCAGTTTCAGTTTATCCACTTTGCATTTGCATTTGCAAAATAGAAAAAAAAAACACTCCACAGACCCTCACAATTTTTTCTTCGTGTTTTTATGCTCTTCTGCAACAAAAAATAAACAAATAATAAATTGTGCACAACAACACAACAAGAACAGAAAACATGCTAAACTCTTGCTTCCGTTTCCGCTGCGCCATTGTGCAGGCAGGTTTTGTCTCTATCTTCGTCTCCAATTCCCTATCGCTGTCGCTGTCGCTGTCGACAGCTCAACTTAGTTTTTTGGCAAGCTTCAGTCTTTCACTCTTTGGATTTTTGGCAACTCTATTTGGCCAACTTTTCTACTCTTATCCACTCGACCTTCATTCGCCCCCCTTTCGTTTGTTTCGTGTTTGAATTTGAGGCTTTTCTCACCTGCTGCTCTGTGAAAATTATTTTTTCAACAAGTTTTTATTATATTTCGGTGTTCAATTTGAATGCGGCTTGCATGTCAATGGCATGCCAGATGCTCGCTTGCTTGCCTGCTTGCCAGCTTGTTTATGGCCAAAAAAAACTTTGCAAATTGTGCAACAATTGTCGTGTGGCCTTTGACAATGTTCTACTCGTATGTGGTCAAGTGAAAATGGTTTAGACATGTGTTGTTCAGCATGCTTTATCAGCATCAGCTATTACCATATTTTGGTCAAACGTTTGTCCCTGACGAATCTACTACACACCAAATTAATGCTTTCGGAATTTCATGTTATTCTCGAATTTTCATTGAAAACAACTTGTAGTTGACTGGGAGGAAGTTGAGAAAATGTAAAGCACAAATTTATGTTGTAAAATTTGGAAAATTTCTTTAGAGAATTGTGGTTAAAACAGGAAAATTATTATCATTGTGGCATAATTATAATCAGGCTTGCAAACTATCTTTAATGCTTTGCTTTAGTAGACAAGGTTATTTGAAATTTGTGTATCTGAAACTTGATTTGAATATGAAAAGATAAAGAAGAATAGTTACAACTTTCTTTATTGAATACTTGATTTCAAGATGAACAGATGACGAACATTATAAAAATTAGAACTTCCATTTATTTTTGTTTAATTTTTATATAAATTTGGAATCAATCTATACAAAATTTGGTTTTCTTTTTCAAAAACAGTAGTTGTTCATGGCTAAAATAGGAAATTTATTATCCTTGTGGCATTATAATCGGACTTGCAAACTATATTTAATATTGTGCTTGCTTAATTTAAAATTTCAGTATATAAAACTTGATTTGAAGATGAAAAGATAAAGAATAGTTCAAAATGTTTGTATTCAATATTTAATTTGAAGATGAAAAGACAAAGAAGAAAATAAAATGAACAAATTCTTTCTTTTATTTAATATTTATAAAATTTGGAATCAATATATACAAAGCTTAGTTTTCTTTCCCAGAAATCGTAGTTAATTAAATCTATTCTATAATTTGATAAAATCAATCTAAATTCAGCCAAGCTCGCCTGATTTTCTCCACCTATGAACACAGTACAAGGCTAACCGCACTTTGTCAACCATGCTGTCAAAATCATATTCGAAACTTCCAAACAAGTGCAATTAAATTAAATTGGAAATTCGAACAAACACACGCAGAGAGACTGGCTTTAAAGGCTTTTTACAATTATTTATGCAGGCATCAGATAATGCATTACTAAATAAATTAAACAAAAAGGGGAGCGAGGATTGTGCGTAAGCAACCAAACCGAAGCGAAGCGAACGGGTCAAGTGGGGACATTACAAATTGAAATGCTTTATCTTCGCTTTATTTTGTTGAATTTTTAAGTGCGGTCGTTTTATGTAAATTAGTTGACCAATTCCAAAAAAACACGATGCGCATTAAATACAACAAAACAACAAAATGAAAAGGGGTAAATTTATGTGGAGCTTTCATTAAAAACTCATTGAATTTAATGAGCGCTTAAATAATGTACATAAATCATAATAATAATAACAATATCATGAATGTCGAAAATGATGATTAGTACAACTTAGTTCCTCTTTGAATTTTCATAGTTTGAATTCCTTTTCCAACAAAACTGAAAATGAAATCAATTTACAAGAGAGGAAAATCTAATTGAGCTTTCATAATATTGCAGACCCAACAACATCAAGTATCAATATTCGGCGCTGGACAGCGGCAATGGCATTGTGGAGCGCAGTCCCCGAGAGCGAGCACAACGGGAAAGAGCCCTGAATGCCACACAGGAGTGGATACAGAGCGCCAATGGGCGTTACGAGGTGATTGCACATCTGGATGAGATTGGCTCAAGGCATGGCAAGAACTGGTTTCTGGTCAACGATGCATCGGTAAGTCATAGACTCTCAATTCCTGATCCACAATAATTAGAATCTATACCAATTTATACTTAAATTGTTGGAAGTAATTTGGAAAGTTACAGTTTAGCTTTGACTTGAATAGACCATTTCCTACATTTCTTAAAAAGTGAAGTATTAAAATAAATTGATTCAACTATGAATGCTGAATAAGAATAGATATCTCAATCATGCATAAACATTACAAGCTATACAATAAAAATTACATTGTTATTATAATCAATGAAGAAAGTTAGAGTCTAGCTTTGACTGCATTAGACCCTTTACAACATTATTTAAAATGTGAAGGTTTAAAAAAAATCGAACAAAATATTGTTTGATGACTAACAAAAGTTAACTTTATGATCCAAAATGTAAACTATTAAAAAAGTTACAATCTAGCTTTGACTGCAATATACCCTTTAAAATTTTTTGTTAAAAAGTGAAAGCTTGATAAAAATCGCCTTAAATAATGATGACTAAGAATAGTAAGCTTTCTAGCTTAGGAAATATCTCATTTTGTTTAGTTTGTATATTTTAATTTTGACAAATTTAAAAGGCCCTTTTAAAATGCCTATAAAATCTATAATTCTTCTAAATTCAATCTTCCATTCAATTCTTACAAAACTCCCTCTTTATAATGCACCAACCCATCTTTATGTGAATAGGACTAAAGACCCTTTTTAACATTCTAAAAGTAAAGGGTCTAATGTTCTTCTAAAATCAATCTTCTGTTTAATTTCTACAAAACTCTTTCTTTATAAATATACAGCTCACCTATATATGACCAAGTCTAAGAACCCTGATTAATTTTCTAAAAGTAAAGGGTCTAATGTTCTTCTAAATTCAATCTTCCAATGAATTCTTCCCTCTTTATAATGCTACTTCTCGTTTATATTTTACTAAGCTATAAGCAAGGGATCTAATACTCTCCTAACTTCCATATTTTAATCAATTCCTACAAAACTCACACATTAAATAACTTTCCATCTTTTTTTAAAGATCCCTTTTAAAGAAAAGAGTCTAATGTTCTTATAAATGTAATCTTCATACAATTATTCCCTTATTATAATGCTACTTTCCATCTTCATTTTAGGTACGCACGGATCGGCTGCTGACGCTGTTGCCGCTGCCCACAGATTGCGTGGCCTTTGAGGATCTGCCGCCGAATGAGAGTGCACGTGATATACTTATGGAGCTGCTCGGCTCATTGCATCATCCGTACATCTATCCCGTGCTCGATTTGGGCTTCTTGCGCAACAGCTCGCATAACTATGCCTGCCTGGTCACGCCCTTCAACTCGCGCGGCAGTCTCAAGGATCTCATCTACAAGGTGGGATTTAATCATTTAATAAAGTCTCCTCTTTTAATAACCTTTCTTTTCCTCAAATACCAGGCCCAATGGAACGAGCCTTGGGCGCGCAAGTATACACGCAAACCGAATGGCCTGCCTGTTAGCCAAGTGCAGCGTTTGGGCCGCCAGATACTGGAGGCGTTGCTCTTCCTGAAGGAGCGCGGCTTTCCACTTCATGGCCATCTACACAGCGGCAATGTCATACTACAGAATGGTGCAGCCAGGTGAGTTCACAGCAATCACTAGACTGTAAATTAATTTGCCTAATGGCAGTTGCTACGCAGCGAGACCCAAAAAAAGAGTATAGAAAATAAAATCGATTTCTCCATCATTGAATTCCTTCTTTTTTTTTTTTGTTTGATCGGAAACAATGCAGTGCAATCAAGGTATTGCTATCGCATATTCTTCGGCATAATCATTTCACTAACAGCAGCCTATCAAATACTATAAATGCCAAATTAAAAGCAATTCAAACGAAATCGTTGCCTATTTTCAAGGCATTATAAATGCATCTAAAATTACCTTTTTGTTGCTGTTGCTGTCCCTTGCACAGTTTTACTATATTCAGGGCGATTCAAAGCAGGCGACAATCCGTGCACAACCCAAAACACCCACTCGATGTGCGAGTGTGTGTGGCAAAAAATAAAATATATAAAACGCTCTCAGCGTTTTGCCATTTTATTACATAAATGCTGCAAAATATTCCTCCAACGACGTGGGCGTGTGTGTGTTTTTAGGGGCCGGACGACAACACACACTCGACACGAATAGAAAAAGGATATTTCATAGAAGTCGATTAAAGTTGAAAGTTCAGGCGACCCAATTTACATAGTTGGCATTTAGAAATGACATTTAAATAATCATTTGCCTATGAATTACAATGCCAAGCTAAAGCTATTATAGTTTCAGGATAATTGGGCAACGGCTAAGGAAAGGCAAAATACAAACACACAACCGAATAAAAATGCTCATTTAATGCTCATGTAATGTTCGCTCTTTAGGCTTGACTAAGTAACATTTCGCATACTGCTCGCTTTTGCTTTTATTTTTTATGTCATTGTCGACCCGAAGGCTCTCTTAATCCGCAACGGCGTGAGAATTGTAATATATTAACATATTAAGTTTGAGCCATGTGACAACGGCACACACAGAACACACACACATTTTGCCGGCTCATAAAACCTGGCACACATGTTGGCCAAAAAAACAAAAAAGAGTAGAACGTGGCGAATAGTAATGAGCGTTATCATTATGGGCGGGGTCAACATTTAATTATGCAATTTCTTCTTCTTTGCGGTGCGACATCCCTTTTGGACTATCTTAATGGTTGGTTTTTGCCTTTTTGTTTCTCGTTCTCGTTCAAAAAGGTTATCGGGCCTTGAGAATGGCCTGCTGGGGCTCAGTTCGCGCAACAATGCCGTGACGTGGTCGCGTTCCGTAACGGAAATCGAGAATGTCGACATCATTTGCTTTGGCCATCTGCTCTACGAAATGTGCACCGGCCAGGAGCTGACCACACCGAAACCGTCCATGCGGGTGCTCGAAATGGAGCTGCAGCATTATCCACAAATTGGCCAGGTGAGCAAGCACGTTAAATACCACTTTCGACAGAGCAACTTGATTTACATTTCTGTCTTTTACAGGTTCTGGACATATTAGGTATTATCTTTGAGCCGCCAAGCGGCGTTTGTCCCTCCGTTGAGGACCTAGTCCTATGCGATCTATTTCGCAGCATCGATTTGCGCGAGCTGCGTGGTCCCTGTTTCAGTGTAAGTAATTCTTTACCGTATATTAAGTAAGCACTGTATTATACCTCACGGTATTATTCTTTAAATATATAAAAAAAATATTGAAATATACCAAATGGTATATTTAGTACTAAATAGTACTAAACTAAAGACCGACTGCATCAGCAGTTTTTTGCAATATAAAATGATTTCATTAAGAACTTCGAGAATTATTATCTGGAATCTTTGATTGTATGAACCAACAAGTAAGAAAGCTGCAGTCGAGTGTATTCTTAAAATACACACATACAAATGCTATGCGAGTATTTGGTATATAAATATACCAGATACCAGATACTTTATAGGGTAGGAGATGCCTCCTTCTGCCTGTTACAAAGTTCTAAGTAAATGAAATTTCCTTTCCTTCATTAGTTAAAAAGTTAATTCTAAGTTCTTTTTCACTTCATTATTTGGTGTAAATTATAAATTTAGTAATAAGATCTATAATTTTACAAACTTTCAATAAAGTGGCAGAAAATTAGTTTAAAAAATCATACTTCGACTGAGAATTCACTAAAAACCCAGCCTTTTTGCACTGTGAAATATCTTAGTCTCAATAACTACATTAGCTCTATAATTTTCCAAGCTCTCAATAGCTATAAAGACTGAAAGTTTGTTCAGAAAATAATCATAAATCATACTTAGACTGGGAATTAAAAAAAAAACCCAGCCTTTTTGCGCTGTGAAATGTTTTAGTCTCAATAAACTACATTTGCATGCTGTCAATAACTTGACTGAAAATTGATTTAATAAATAATAATAAAATCATTATAATTAGATTGAAAATTAGTCTCATAACTACATTAATTCTCTTAATTTTCAAGCTTTCAATAGTTTCTCTGAAAATTTGTTTAAAAAATAATCATAAATCATAAAAACCCAGCCTTTGAAATGTTTTATTCTCAAGAAAACTACATTAACTTTATAGTTTTGCAAGCTGTCAATAACTTGACTGAAAATTTGTTTTAAAAAATAATCATAAATCATACTTAGACTGGGAATTCATGAAAAACTCAGCCTTTTGGCACTGTGAAATGTTTTAGTCTCAACAACTACATTAGCTCTATGAATATGCAAACTGTCAATAACTTGACTGAAAATTGATTTAATAAATAATACTATAATAATACTTAGACGGACAATTAGTCTCATAACTACATTAGTTCTCTTAATTTTCAAGCTTTCAATAGTTTCTCTGAAAATTAGTTTAAACAATAGTCATAAATCATACTTAGACTGGGAATTCATTAAAACCCCGACTTTTTGCACTGTGAAATGTTCACTATTCTCTCATCTCTCTCCTTTGCAGACAATCAAGCCGAGCCTCAGCCGTTCTACGCTGAATTTGCTGCACGCTGTTAAGAAGCGACAATGCGCCTCCCTGGGCAACTCGTTCAGTGAGGCAAGTTCACCCTGTACGCCACCCTCGACGCCGCATGATCGACGCACTGGGTAAGTGTTGACAACAAACCTTGTTTTCTGGTATTTTTTTTATCGTCTCACTGCCATAGCAAAATGCAGCTCACCAACAAAACAAGACACTCGACACATTCACACACACACACACACTAGCACACAAGCAATTACATACTCGTATTACACAAAATCTCTTCATCAACGCATTAAAACAGTTCTCGGCAAATGGTCATCGTCGTACTCTCTGTTAAATGTCATTGCTCAGGATTTTTTGTTTGGCCTATAAAAAAAAGAAGTAATGTGTCTGTCCACTCACCAAATCTGTGAGGGCGCTTTAAAGACGGATTATACAGTTTATAGTGATATGTTGGCAGTGACTGTTTAAGAAATGTGCATGCCATAGTTAGAAATGTTTGAGTTAACATAAATGTAGTTGCAGTTTTTAGTTTAGATAAATTAAGACTGGAATGTAGACATATTTTAAAGTTTGTTTAGGGAGGTTCACACAATTACAAAAGACAACTCATGGATTCTGAATAAAATGCATATTTGAAGAAATATTTATATAGAAAAAAACTTGTTGAAAAAAAGAAAGAAAAAAAGACCATATCTAACATGCTCATAGAACCTTTTTATTTTGGGGCAAATTTAAAATAAAACGTAAAGAAAGTCTCACAAATAATTATTTTAAAATCTATCGACAACTCTTAGGCACTTCATGATGTATTAAGAATATCATTCAATTTCATATAAATCTTGACAAATTTCAAAGTTTGTTTAGGGAGGTTCACATATTTACAAAAGACGACTCATGGATTTAGAATAAAATGCATATTTGAAGAAATATTAATATAGAAAAAAATCTTGTGTTTCTCCTTTAAATTGAAGGTTATATCTACGCATAGAACCTTTTTATGTTTGGGGCAAACTTATAATAAAACGTAAAGACAGTTTCACAAATAATTGTTTTGAAATCTAGCGACAACTTTTAGGCACCTAATGATTAACAAAGAATGTTAAATATCATTTCATATCTAAACTCCTGCTTATAGCCATAATAGTTTCATTTTATTAATTTAGAAGAGCCCTTGTTGAGGCTGCCCTTTTTTTTTAGAGTAGCTTAGCCGCAAGGGCGAGAATCCAACGGAAATTCCTGCTTTTAGAAAATGTTTAGAATTGCGCTTTTGCAGAGTTAAATTTGTATGCGGAATAATGCCTTTTTTTGAAGAGGTCTACGTTGGAGACCTTTGTTTAGCTGAGAGCGCGCCTGCAGGTTGCTTAGTGCATTTTCAGGTTAATAAAGAAGCACACTGTGACGCACAGACACACACACACACACACATGTACTGTGGCACACACAAATGCTGCCCAAATGAGTGTGTAACTTAGAATGATGTGTTGAATAAAACGAGCAAAAAATGAAAAAAAAGAAGACAACTGAAAGGTGAACACAAGCGGGCAACTAACACAAAATGAGAGCACAAAAAAATGGCGTCATAAACTACATAAATGTGAGTGTATGTGTGTGTTGTGCATATATATGTTTAAATGTGCGTCTGTGTGTGTGTGTGTCTGTCCGTTACGTCTGTGTACTTTGCTGTGCGTGCCTGCGGTAATTATGGTAATGCTCTGGCCAACAGAAAGAGAGAGAGTGAAAGGGACAGAGACAGGGACAGAAGAGCGATGCCAGCTCTCGACTGAGACAATATGCGAGTGTCTGCGCTGTCAGTATTAAGTGCTTGAAAATTATGCATACAAGACAAGAATGTAATTAAGTAATAAGCAGGAGGCGAGGAGGAAAAGGCAAACTACCATGCAATATATACAAGTATATATACATATGTATATAAATAATATATGTATATATAAGTGTATCTATCAAATGTCCAATTCACATCGTCGTTGCTCATGTATATTTTAAGCATCTTTCTCTCTCTATCTCTATTCTCTCAGTGTAAATTTATCTTTTTGCTGCCTAAATCAAAAAACAAATCGCATGTCTTTATATAAAATATCATATATACTATATATATACATATATAAATAATAACTTCTTTGTAGTAGAGGAATTTTTCAACTAAAGTATATTTTGTATGCAATGTTTACTCTCTCTTTCTCTCTACCAAAAAAAAAAAAAAAAACTCAACTCTACATACTACTACTACTTATAAATATGTTTATATACTTTATATATGTCTTAGTGTTGCGAACCCAACAAAAATGATAAATAAAATGAACCAGTTGCAGTTACACAAGCCTCATCTATACATCATCGATACATACAGATCAGCTCTTGAATGTCTATCAACGTTCATTTTTGTTTATCTTACATACGTGTGTGTTTTATTTATGATTTACAAATTGTTGCATTTCTGCATTTGTTTATTTACATAACCCGTTCGAACTAACTACTACAGTGTTCCGCCTGCGCCCTATGAAGTCTTTCGTATGTACTAAACTCTAACAACCTCAACAACCAAACCAAAACCAAAAAAAAAAAACCAACTCAAAAAACAAACTAAAAAAACAACCCAACAAAAGATGCAAATAATATAGAGAAACGAAAAAAACAAAACTCTTACAACAAATCACTCACAATTACAAATTACAAAAGTGTAAAACTCTCTCGATCAACCAAAACAAAATGACAAAATGAAATGAATAAAACATGAAATTACCTTATATATATATACGAAAAGCCGTATCAATCACAACAACTTTTTGTACTCAAAATGCAATTTTTGTACCCAAAAAATGGAAAACAGTCAAAAAAATAGAAAGAGAAATGCAAAAAACACATAAACAAAGCAAACTAATTTGTTGTTGTTGTGTTTTGCAATAAAAAAAATGAAAAACAATGTGGTAAGTGGCAAATTTTTGTATGCTAAAAACCACCAGCGGCCTCCACACAACACCACCGCCCACCACCACCGCCCACCTCAGCAAAATGCACCACACTTAGCCAGCAAAAAAAACAAAAAAAAAACACACAAAATACATTTAAATCGAATAATCCCTGCTGACATTTCTGACCCCGATTCACACTCCAAGCAAGGCCACACTTTTTTCTCAATTTAGTTTTTCGATTATCAATTTGTAACTTTTTCCATTATGCTGCTTAAATGTTTTTAGTAAATATGCACGTTTGTCTAACGCATAAGTATATTATTTTACTTAGTCAATAAAGGAGCATGGATGGCTTTTTTAAGTGTTCTTTTTACGTTTTCTTTTAACTCTTTGGTCACACTATTCGAAGTGTGCTTCTTCGTTTAATTATGTATTTAATTGTTATAAAGCTTAACTCACCGCATTTCATTGTAAGATTCAAATCTATGTGTAAAATCCTTTTTAGATTTGTAAAGAACAAAACAGAATTCCCGTTGTCAAGTAACTGAAATGAGCAAAAGAAATATTATATAACAAATGCAGTTGGAACTTAAACTTAAAGTATTTATTGCTAGCTTTTCCTTGAATTTGAAAATAAAGAATTGATAAAGAAACTCGAGCAAGTAATTTAATTGTGAAATAGAGAATGCAGTACACAAGCTAGTTGCATATTTAACCAGCTCTGCTTTGAAATGTCAGCACCACAAAACTCTCTGGTATTTCAACAAGAGTCTAAGGTTAATCAGATTTTAGGAACAAAGCAAATTGCACGTGGTACATGGTATTATAATTGATGCTTCAACTGCAGCACGCCCAACTTCATGCATTCATAAACACCCAACATACACATTCACACAAACACTCACACTCGCATTCACATGCATATTCACAGCGCATATTTACTATTGAATGGCCCAAAAACACTCACACGCAGAGAGCAAGAGAGGGAACAATAGAATCAGGTGCCATAGGCATCCAATATCGATGCTGATCCACAACCACATCGAACAACGGCATCGTGACCTGCATCGAAGCCAAGTCAAGTCATGCTGGAAGCTACACAGCGAGAAAAATGCGTTCTAAAAGCAAGATTTATATGCTTAATTGAAAAATACAAAAGTATCGAAAATATATTGATTTGAAATTGTTTCTTAAGAAAGAAATAAATTATTATTTTATAAATTAAAATTGGTTTTTTATAAATTGGCATCATTATCCATTAAAAAGCCAAAAAAATTATTATTTTTTAACTTGAAATTGGCAAAATTGAGTTATTCTTTTTTTGAATATTACTTTTTAGGGTTTTTAATTAGAGCAAAGATTGTAACTCTCGGTTTATCAAATTCTAGTTTTGAAATCGTAAAACAAAATTTTCTTATATAAAAAACATGTTTTTAAGAACTTAAAATTCGAAATGAAAAAAATTAAAAATTTAAATCATATTCAAGAATTCTGTTCTTCAATTTTGAAACCTTAAAACAAGAAATTCTTATAACAAGAACTATTTTTTGAAGAACATAAAATTCAAAAAAGAAAAATTAAACTTAAAATTATATTCAAGAATGGTGTTCTTCAATTGTAAAACCTTTATGGTTAAGAAATATTTTTGGGAGAACTTAAAATTTAAATTACATATACTCAACAATTGCATACTTCAATTTAGAACGCGTAAATTTCTCTCTGTGTATAGTTCTCAAGCACTACTCAATAAGCTCTACTATTGTTGTTTTTTTTTGTTTTGGCTTTTTGATTGTTATTCTCGCCTTGCACACACAGCATCAGCCGAACAATGGACTCATTTGACATATCAAGCGACTCGGAGGAGGGATTACTCGAAGAGATTGTCGTAGGTGGCAGCGGCAGCGGCAGCAGTTGCCACATGAAGCGGCTGCAACGATACCAGCACTGGCATTCCGCCTCTGCCTCGTCATCGTTTACACGCACCCAGCACAGGCAGCAGTATGAGGCAAGTGAATCGCCCATACACTACTGTGACCACGCCACACTCTACTCGGATGACAACAGTGTCGCCCAAGAGCTGCCGCCCACCACACAGCCGACGATACGGTGCAGCACCAGCAGCCAAAGCAATTTGAATGTGCTGCTCGCCGAGGGCCGAGACACCGAAGAGGACGAGGTGGACGTTGAGGAAGTCGAGGTGGCTGTCGAGGAGGAGCTACAGTTGACAGCGATGCCAGATGATGCCTCGGCTGCTGCTGTTGCTGCTGCTGTCGTTGCCAGTGGCTCAAGTGGCAACGGGCAACGTTTGCAGGCAACATCAACGGCTGCGGCGGCGGCCTCCTTCAATCATCAGTTGACAGCCGACATGTGCAACTACAAGAACTCGAAGAGTCGACGTCTGGAATACTCGCTCAAGTGTTTGAAATACGGCCGTAGCAATCCATCGCAGGACTCGGCCTTTGGCTCGCTGACCGACAATGATTTGTCCATCGGTTCGTCGAGTATACGTCTCAGCAGCTTTCAGTCCATCTCCTCGCCCATCGACGAAGGCGTCGAGGACATCATCATTGCCACCACGTCCGGTAATGGCAATGAGACCTGCTTAGAACTTGCCACCATACCCCGAAGCATGGTCTCTCAGGACTCGGCGATTTCGTCGCCTTGTCGCGAAAGTTCGCCTAGCAATTTTCTGCATATTGATGATGCCATGTCCGGAACTGGTTCGACTTCATCGGGTTCCGGTTGCGGTTCGTTGGGCAATATGCGACCACAGCATTTTCCTGTTTCCCTCTCGCCCAAAATACTCGTGACTGCGACGAGTAATTCTAGTAATTCCTCTATAGCCTCCACATCACAGCAACAGCCACAGCAGCAACAACTGCAGCAACAGCAACAGCAACAATTTGATCCGCCCAAAATACTTGTGAATGATCAGAATTCCATCTATACCACATCGCCTTCTAAGCGCTCCAGCATGATTGAAGTCTTCTCGCAAAAGTATCGCGTCAGCTCCTTTGAGGACATGTCACCCAAGCGCAGTTCCAACGCGGACAAACAGCATCTGAAGCACGTGAATCGTTTGGCCTTTCGCTCGCTCGAAGAGGAGCGACGCATTGATAATGCCTTTCTACCGATGTCCGATCGCACGCATTCCGACAATCGCGTCAATATGCAGAGCGAGAAGTATAAGAAATTGACGCATGCCTCGTTTCGCATAAGCAAAACTTCATCGAGTGGCTGCTGTCAAGAGACTTCGCCCACAAATTATCCCAATTCCAGTGGCGGCAGCATGGAATTGCAGCGCACGGGCAGCGCAGCAGCAGCGGTAGTTGGCAGCGGTTCCAGTCAACGTCAAACTTTATGGCGTGATAGTAAATTCTATCGCAAGAATCGCATTGCCAAAAGCAACGATTCGCTGCTCGAACATTCGCCGAATCATTCGCCACATTCGCCGCACTCAACGCACTCGGCACATTCGCCGC
This sequence comes from Drosophila albomicans, assembly GCF_009650485.2. Lineage (NCBI taxonomy): Eukaryota > Metazoa > Arthropoda > Insecta > Diptera > Drosophilidae > Drosophila > Drosophila albomicans. Next base: position 26,450,856 of record NC_047628.2, read on the forward strand.
ACTCTTCGCACTCGCCGCATTCGTCGGCTCGGCTTTCGCCGAGTTCGCTGCGTGACAATCACTACGAAAGCAGCGGCTGCTGTTCGACGCAGGGCAGTCGACGTTCGCTTAGCGGCAGCCAGCAAATGTTGAGTGTGACCACAAGCTTCTGTGGCTCGGTTGGCTCTGGTCACACTTCACGGCGCTATTGCAGCTCCAAGAGCGAAGATCTGGGTGAATCATCCGACTATTTGCGTGTCATGGATGCGCGTAAATCGTATTCTGAGCGCCATTTGGTGCGACTCAAGCAGACGGCTATCAATAATACGCATAGCGGCAGTGAAGATGAAATGAGCTTCAATGATGACAATAATCAACAACAGCAACAACAACAACATCATCATCATCATCAGCAGCAGCTGCTGCAGCAGCAACAACAACATCACCAGCAGCAGCAGCAGCAGCTGCAGCCGCCAAAGCGCAGCAGCAAACTGAGCTGGAGCAGCTGTTCCATAAATCACCTGAAGACGACCAATATTAAGACCACAACATCCTTGGCCACGCTTACCTGCCAAACGAATTTAAGCTCCCACAATGCTCCAGCAACTGCCAACAACAATAAGACGCCCAGCTATCGCACACCCTCCAAATCTCTCGATCAGGCGCTTAACATTAGCAGCAGCAACAGCAACAGCAGCGCTGCCAACACGAGCAGCACCAGCAGCAGCACCAGTAGCAGCAACAGCGGCAGCGCTGCCGCCGAGGATAACAGTTCTTTGGATGAGTCACCATCGCGACGCACGCTAAGCGGCGCTGAATTGTCACGCATCTTTGTCATGGACATGGACGATGCGCCGGGGGGCAGCAGCTGCTGCAGCGAGGAGAAAACGCCGCTGCTCGACAGCGTTGAAATGTCGCCTATAAGTCCAACTGAACCACCAACGGAACTTGACAAGCTGTAAACCTAGACTCACTTTTAGGAGCGCCAAAAAAACACACACATACACTCACACACATAGACACGTATTAAGCAGCCGGTAAAATGCAAAGCATGTGATACGATAGGAGATGTAAAAGTAATGCTTACCAATATTAGCAAATCGAAGCGAGATCGGGAACCATCAAATTATTGAATTTTAGGCTTTAAATAATTGCAAAACGGATTAAAAAGGCTTATTGCGCGCGGACACCAAAACACTTTCACTTTTTCACTTCACACACACTTAACAACACTGATCGCGCGAGTTGCGAAAAGCTGCTAGAGTCGATTATTGCTTTTTGCAAGTTGATGGTTATCGATAGATACATTTTTGCTGTTTAGCAACACACTTCCGATAATTTATAGCTATTCCAATGGAAATTCAAATATTTTGATTGTTGGTGTCCCAGCTATATTTAAATTGGCTAAAAGGTCGTGGGGTCTGCTGTCGCCTTCTTCGCAAAACCACACTGAAAGCTTTCTTCTGGTAACAATAATAGTTTCTTTATATGTATGTATTGTATTTTACGCTTACAACAAAAAAACCAAATAACGCTTTTACAGCAATTAAAATCTCTACTGATGCTTTTCAACTCTTTAGACTGCTAAGCAAGAAACCAAAAAATTATGAATAAATAAATAAATAACACAAAACTATACTTACGAGCATCTCTGAAAAAACACCAGCATTCTTCTAATGAGTTTTTTTTAGCAAATGCAAAAGAAAAACTTTATGCAAAAAGTTTTCGAATTCGAAATTATACACATTAATTGTAGCTAATTACACACAGTTAAGACTTAAGCTTCGCAGCGAGTATTGAAAATATTTTACTGTAGCCTAAAATCGTTTTATGGCCCAATAAATAAATATATATATGAAAAAAAAAAAAACAAAAACCAATAGAGTGTTAACTCATTAAAATAATATAAAGTGGGTCATGTTTTAAATACAAACATAATTATATGTATATTTAGGGAATAACAAGCCAAAAAACCGAAAAAGAAAAAGAAGAAAACCAAAAGAAATTTAAATTACATATTAATTAAAATCAAATACAACTAAATGCAATTTAGTATAAATGTATACCGCAAAATCCAATTCTAATGTTTTAGCAGGGGCTTTATTTTCAGTTTCGATGGACAGCGGAAAGTTTGAATAAATCAAGGATCACATGCACATCTGAGAGAGAGTATACGAAAATATGTTATATATACAAAAATAGTAATCAAAACACAAATGTTCAAAAAATAAAAATGAATGAATAAAGTTAATCTTTGTTTATGTTAATTTCTTTCGAATCGTACAACAGATGAATGCAACATTCTAGCATTAAATGTAAGGATGCACTTGAAGATCGAGAAAAAGAAAACCCATAGCTGATAAGTCAATAAAATGCCGTTAAAAATGATATACAAATCGGGAAAATTACTCTCTAACGATAACGAATAATACAATAAAATGCAATCAAATTTACATATATCACAAAAACTCACAAAACAAAAAGAAAACGAAAAATGATACAAATATATATATATATACAATATATACCAGATATAAAAAGGAAAAATATAACTATACATTTAGATGCACGCACCTAGCGAAAAGCACTTTCATGGAAAGTTCCCCCCTCCAACAATACAAATACAAAACATACCCAAAGTTCAAGACGTTGCAACAATTGTACACTGAAGTTGAACAGAGAGCACAGAGTTCCACATTCGTCAAGCATAAAACACATATAACATATACATAGCAAACGCAGTCGCTTTTAGTTGTATTTTGATTGATACTCTAAGTATGTGTAGGAAATTGTTTTCGTCAACTCGTAAGTAAAATTGCATTACAGAGCTTATGTAAGTTAATTTAATAAGTATTACCAACAGAAACAAACAAATAAATAACAACGTTTCATTATTCTTGTGTGCCCCTATAAAACGTGTTGCCCATTTGCTGTTCACAAGCGAATGCGGCACAAGTCGCCCAAAACAAATAAATAAAAACAAAATACAAAAACAAACAATTTTAAAACTAACAATGTACATTTATTTATAGAATCAGTGATATTAAGTGAATATTTTTATTATTTTAAAGTTTTGAAATAAAGAACTTAAGTCTAGAAAAAACATGGCTTTTATTTAATTCAATTAAAAGATGCTACGAGCAATCGTACTAGAATCAGTAATATTCAATGAATTTTAACTTAAGAGCCTGGAAAACGAACTGTTTTTTATTTAATAACATATTAGGTTACACCTTTTGTAGATTCTATTATATTAAATGTTAATTTTTATTTATTAATTTGAATATTTCAACTGCGCGCCAATTCTATGCGCTCAACAACACTGTTCGTGCTGCGATATATCGTGCAAACATGAACGTGCTCGTGTCTTGCGATATATCGTGCATGCAGAAACGTACTTATATCGTGCAATATATCGCCAAAGCAATAATTCTATGCGATAGCCAACAGCTGACATGCTGAGACATCGATAGCAAATTAATCGCGTCGGCAAACGTATGAAAACGTAGAGGCGGCAAATAACTTTGCAATTTACAAGTGAAAATGGCAACTTTTAAGCCAAAATTTATAAAACCGGACACCGACGACGCTATCAATGAAAGTGCAGGTATCGAGGAACCCCAAAGTTCCACGTTTGTATTCAATGCTCATCATAATCTGGGTTTAAGCGAGCAACGCGAACGTTTGCCCATACGAAAGTATCGCGATCAAATACTTTACTGCCTCGAGCAGCATCAAGTGGTCATATTGGTAGGTGAAACAGGCAGTGGCAAAAGTACCCAAGTGCCACAATATCTCTACGAATGGGGCTGGCATAGCAAAGGGACTATTGGCATCACCGAACCACGTCGCGTGGCCACCGTGACGCTGGCAAATCGCGTGGCTCAAGAACGTGGAGAACTTGTTGGTGACACTGTGGGTTACGCGGTGCGTTTCCAGGAGCGCATCTCACCAGAGACGCGCATTAAGTATCTCACCGAGGGTATATTGTTGCGTGAGTTGCTCGCCGATCCGTTGCTCACCCAATACAGCGTCATAATTGTGGACGAAGCGCATGAACGTAACATGTTGACGGACATGTTGCTGGGGCTGCTCAAGAAGATCTTGCGGAAGCGCAGCCAGCTTAAACTGATCATCTCTTCAGCCACCATTGATGCGAGCTTCTTCAGCGAGTTCTTTAGCTGGCCGGGAGCTGGAGAAGTGAGTGTGAAGCTCTCCATTGAGGGACGCATGCATGCAGTGCAGCATTTCTATCTGAATGAACCCTGCGCCGACTATGTGCGCGAAACGGTGGCCACCATCTGGAAACTGCATAACAAGGAGCCACCTGGTGACATCTTGGCCTTTCTCACCGGCCAGGAGGAGGTGCTTGAGGCCTTAGACTTGATCAAAGAGTACATAGCTAGTGAGGAATGCACGACGCTCAAAGCACTTCCCATGTACGGCAGCATGAGCAGTCGGGATCAGCTCGCCGTGTTCTTTACACCAGCCAAAGGTGTGCGCAAAGTGGTGTTGGCCACCAACATAGCAGAGACCTCGATTACCATACCAGGCATTGTCTACGTCATCGATTGTGGCTACGTCAAAGTGAAGTGGTTTAATCCGGCCACCTGCAGCGACAGCTTGATGATTGTGCCCGTGAGCAAAGCTTCGGCCATACAACGTGCCGGACGCGCTGGTCGTGTGCGACCTGGCAAGGTTTATAGACTGTATACGAAGCAGGATTATGACGGATTGGCTCCCAGGCAGCCACCAGAGCTGCGTCGCAGTGAACTAAGTGGCGCTGTGTTGCAGTTGAAAGCACTGGGCATTGGAAACATTCTACGCTTTGATTTTCCCTCACCGCCACCTGCAAAGAATCTTCTCTCGGCTCTCGAGACACTTTACGCCTTGGATGCCCTGGATGAACAGGGTCAGTTGACGAAACCGGTGGGATTTCTTCTTGCTGAGCTGCCCTTTACAGCCATGCTCTCCAAGATGTTGCATGTGTCGGGGAAACTTGGTTGCGCTGAGGAAATCATCACCATCATTGCCATGTTGCAGGTGCAATCGATTTTCTCACGTCCCGTTTCTGCGGCAGCACAGCAAAGTGGACGTATTGCTCATCGACATTTCGAGGTAGCCGAGGGAGACTTGATTACACTGCTCAACATATATACCGCCTTCGTGGAGGAGGGCATGACGAAGGAGTTTTGTGGACAATACTATTTGATCTATCGGAATCTGAAGCGTGCTTGCGAATTGCGAGAGCAGCTCATCAATCTGGCACGCAAGAAGTACGGCCTACCCATCTTCTCCTGCAAGGGCGATGTGGAGTTGCTCTGCAAATGCATCACAGCAGGATTCTTCACCCAGGTTGCGTATCTTCATCATTCGGGAGTTTATAGACAAATCAGCAGCGGCACAGAGTTGGCAATACATCCAAATTCCACGCTCTACACTTTGCCACAGGCGCAGTATGTTGTCTATGGCGAATTGCTGCAGACGACGAAGCTGTTCATGAACCATGTGACGGTCATCAAGAAGGAGTGGCTAACGGAGCTGGCGCCACATTATTATCACCAGACCACAGTGCGAGATTAGCACAGTAAATAGATTGCAACATTTTTATTTAAACATATTTTAATGCCTCTTTTTTTAACACTTAGAACTAAACACGTAAGGATTGTAAATGGAAAGTCATGTGGAGAGTTAGCCATGGGCCACACGGCCGCGTCCCTGGAACATCATCATGGACTCGGGACCGCGTATCACACGCGACATCAGCTCCCAGCACATCTTGGCAGGTAACAAACTGCGTGAGAGATAAGGAAATTTAATTAAGTTAATGCATAAATTTATAAAAGAATATAACAGTTATATGCTGCATTGAAAATACAAAAAGAATCGAGCTTAGCTGCAATATTTGTTAATAATGTATTAAGTACTATTTATGTGCTTTGAATTTCAAATTGTATACAATTACTTTTAAATAAGTAGATTAACTTTACATTTTGAAACATTTTGCACAAACTTTTATATCATTACTTAAAAATAAGTAGATAAATTTGCATTGAACTGTTCAACTACTTTTTTAAACATTTTGCAACAGCTTAATTTCCTTTTTAAGATGCCTAAAAGAAGTCGTTAAAGAGCTCTAGGAAAATTATTTGAATTTATAAGAAAAGTTTTTACTGTTTTAGATTTGTTCTTAGACAGTAAAAACTTTTCTTATAAATTCAAACGACATCTTACTCTACGATAGATCTATTTAAGTATTGTTCTTAGGCAGTAAAAACTTTTAGTCAATTTATAGTTCATAGCAAATAATGAGTGGTCGATTATAAAAACCCTTATGTTTTAGACAGGCTTTTCTTAATTTCGCGTAGATATTCAATTGTCTTTTGGCAAATATTAGCACCTAATTGATATACACTCTAAGCAAATATTATTCTAACACTCTTTAAGTAAAACTATAAAATAATAAACTATTTCTGCTTACCACTTTAGCGGCGTGAGGAGGCGAATGGAATTGGGAAGCACACACCAGACCTCGTTGCGTCGCACGGCGCCTTCGATGCGATCGGCAACGTATTGCGGCTCAAGCATGGGTTGCATGCGAGGCTTGACACCGGAGAACATGCCCGTATTAATGTAATAAGGACAAATTAAGCTCATGTTGATCTGATCATAACCATGAGCCTTTAGGTCGGTCAACAAGCTCTCGTGGAAGCCAATCGTGGCATACTTGGTGGCTGCATAATCGCTGCAGCCATAAGTGCCCAACATGCCAGTGATGGAGCTGACAGTGACAATGTGACCGCGATTGTGACGCATCATGTAGGGCAGAAAAGCCTTAACGGTCCAATAGTGCGAGATGATGTTGATGTTGTACGTGTTTTGAATGACACGATCGTGAAGTTCCCAGAACGGTTTGCAGCACACAATGCCCGCATTGTTAATCAAGATATCGACATGACCCACTTCTTCGGTGACCTGTGCAGCTCGTTGATAAACCTGTTCGCGATCGGAGATGTCCACCACATAACCCTTGCAATTGTGATAGCCATGCTTGGCCAGCAGATCCACGGTTGTCTTGATGGCTGCAAAAGTGTTAGCAAAGTGTTTGTTAGCTCATCAAATTGTAAATGTAACAGCTCAGCTTTCACCACACTCAGCGGAGGGTTCCTTAACCCGGCGATTGCTATACTAGCATTAAGTTGCTAATTGGAAATGCTCACGCGCTTCATGTGCTTAGCTGGTGGATGTTAATTGCCCGCAACGAATGGTAAAAGCAAACCTTACCTTCTTGATTGATGTCCCAGATGACAATGCGTGCCTCCAGCTTGGCAAAGTTGAGCGCTATCAAACGTCCCACGCCCCCGCCTCCGCCAGTTATGAGCACCACTTGTCCCGATATGTTCTGTGGCATAAACGAAAGTGAAACTCAATTAACAACAGTTGCCAGACACAAAAGGTATTGTCAACCTTTTTTTATTACGAAATTAGTTTATCTCGTAAATTAGGTCTGCTATTTAGATTCAATATTTTATTGAAAGTGAAGCATAAGACTATTTAATAAGTTGAACGTGCAGTAAATACATTTTGCTACCGTCAATTTATTTACAAATAAAATTCTAAAGCGAGCTAATTTAATTTATGTGTAGGTAAAAGTTTGTTATCTTATTATGTAATTATATTTTAATGCAGTTTTAAAAAAGACTAATTAAGTTATTCATTGACATTTTTGAACGCACTTCAAGTATTTCAATGTTATACAATTGAAGTCTAATGTATAATAATGCATAATTTGTATTGTAGGTCATTTAAAGTTATTTATTTAATTACAAACTATCCAAAGATTGTAAGTATTGGGTATAAATATTTAAAAAATAAATTAGTTAAACGTGGCCTAAATATTATTTTCTACAGTCAAGCTATTTACATATCTAAATCCACACGATATTGAATTTTATTAGACACTTAATAAAATAAAAATAAATTACAATAAATGCGTTTATGCAATTATATTTTATTGAAGCATACTCTAGGTATTTAATTTTATACATTTGAAGTCTCATTCAACTTAGTTGAGCGTGAACTAGGTATTATCCTATGGTAATTATATTATCATAAGTAAGTATACAGTAAGTATAATGAAATGAAGATTATTTATAAGACAATTTAAATATTTTTGAATGAAGTTTTATGCTCTTATTTAATTACAAATTTAAATATTATTTTAAATTGCTTCGAATGAAATTACAGTCAGCGCCACAAAAAAAGCCGCACTTTTAAGGGTTACGAATTTTAAACTTTCAGGGCCTGTGGTTTCACTATATGATTGCGGATTCGCTCAATTTTTTTTTAACAAGTTTACTGGTGGTATGTTAATAAAAGTGCATACCAATTTTTATTTTAAATTTGTTTTTAATATTAAAAAAAATGTTGTTTTTGGTTTCACCCTAGTTTTAGCGACTTTTCACTATTATGGCAAACTTAATGAAAAAAATCATAAAAGTTATAATAATGAAAAAATTCAACAAAAACTATTTTTTTCCAATGTAACACCTTACTAACTATAAAAAAAATTTAAATCTAGGCAATTTAACATTAGACATATTTTTTTAATTTAGCTTAATACTTAGAAATGCCGCCTTTGGCCTTAATTACAGACTTTACCCTATTGAGCATAAAATCGTAAATGGAACACAATTATTTCTTTGTTATATCGTGTATCCATATTTTTTCTATAATTTGTTTTAGCTCCTCCATAGTTTTGGGCTTTCGCTTTCTTTTTATGGCCCCCATATAGGCCCCAACATTCTCGATGGGACTAAGGTCTGGGCTGTTTTCTGGCCAATCTAAGGACTTAATGCCCAATTCTTTCTTCAAATTTATTATTTTTAGATAGAAAAATGTTCGATTTATCTGAATAAGTTGTTTTGGTAGCAATCGGACACTGAGTAACTCACAGATCGCGCTCGATTGCAAGGTGCAGAATCATCCTGACAAATGGGTTCTTCTTCTTCTTCACTTATGGACTCAATGCTAGGCACAACTCCACTTAAAATTATTTCTTTGTATTTTTCTGCATTGATCATACCCTGAACCATTAAAATTGATTCCGTTTTATATTTGGATATGCATCCCCATACCATAACATACGGTGAATGCTTTACTGTGGCTATGCAGCAATTTTCAGAAAACCGTTACCCACGTCTACGGCGCACCTTGAGAATTCCATCAGATCCAATGAGATTAAATTTGGACTCATCTGAAAATAGCACTCTTGACCAATCAGAATCAGTCCAATTTGAAGAAAGAATTGGGCATTAAGTCCTTAGATTGGCCAGAAAACAGCCCAGACCTTAGTCCCATCGAGAATGTTGGGGCCTATATGGGGGCCATAAAAAGAAAGCGAAAGCCCAAAACTATGGAGGAGCTAAAACAAATTATAGAAAAAATATGGATACACGATATAACAAAGAAATAATTGTGTTCCATTTACGATTTTATGCTCAATAGGGTAAAGTCTGTAATTAAGGCCAAAGGCGGCATTTCTAAGTATTAAGCTAAATTAAAAAAATATGTCTAATGTTAAATTGCCTAGATTTAAATTTTTTTTATAGTTAGTAAGGTGTTCAATTGGAAAAAAATAGTTTTTGTTGAATTTTTTCATTATTATAACTTTTATGATTTTTTTCATTAAGTTTGCCATAATAGTGAAAAGTCGCTAAAACTAGGGTGAAACCAAAAACAACATTTTTTTTAATATTAAAAACAAATTTAAAATAAAAATTGGTATGCACTTTTATTAACATACCACCAGTAAACTTGTTAAAAAAAAAATTGAGCGAATCCGCAATCATATAGTGAAACCACAGCCCCTGAAAGTTTAAAATTCGTAACCCTTAAAAGTGCGGCTTTTTTTGTGGCGCTGACTGTATTTGTGAAATCGAGTCGAATTTCGGAACATACAATAATTTATTATATAATATATTTAAGATTCCTGAAATTTGGAATTGCACATTTTCAATATTTTTGTATAGCTTTGGCTGAGAATCTGGTATACTTATTCTTTGGTATATTTTGAATGGAGTACTATATTAAAATACCAAATATAGCTCATTACTTTAGTATATTTTAAGAATAATATCGCATTTAGTTTTGTTTTAATTACTTATATTTTCAATTTTATACGAATCGCATTATTTCGCATAATCAAAAGAGTTAGGATAGCGTTTATTAGACGTAAACAAGCATTAGCTTAATCTGCCAATAAATACAAACGCGATCACTTTAAAGCATTTTTAAATGTCACGCAAAATTCACCGCAGCTTGGCAATTCAATTAATATTTCATTAGTTTTGTTTCAACAAAAGGAAATGCGTGTTTAACATACACATGCCCAGACTGCGTTTATTTATGCATATTTAAGACCGAAAAAAAGGTGCGACACGAATATTTAATGTGCTTAACGTTTTGAATAAGTTATGAATGAATACGGAATAATTTCAGTTCATGTTCAGTGAGTGCAAATTGCGAGATTCGTTTAGAGTTTCGATATCTTCGCTGTTGCAAGTTTGTTGCCATCTTTGACATAGTCAAAGTTTATACAGCTGCAGCCAAAAGTTCAATCAAGTTTAGAGGCAGTCACTACAGTACTGCATATTAGTTAGTGCACAGCACTTGAATAGATGAAAAGCGGCTTTTGCTTGTTTGCTTAGCCGTTGAAGAGACTTTTGCAACATTTTGTATTATTTTACATGAGTATTGTATATTTATTATATTAGCTGGTTTGCCTGACAATCTGGTATATTTTTAACTCAATAGAATATAGCACTTGGTATATTTTAAATATTTTTGTGGTATATTAGTTTGGTGAAAAATTAAAATTACACCGCAATGTTTTGCTTTTATAGTAGCGGGTATATCAATATACCAAATATTGCCTTTGTATATTTTTGGTATATTAGTTTAGTATATTTTAAGAATAATACCGTACGTTTTGTGTTTATTCAAAATGAGTAGCGGGTATATAATATACCAAATATAATATTCAGTATATTTCATTGCAGTATATTATTTTGGTATACTTTAAATTTAATACCACACTGCTTTTCTTTTATTCAAAATGGGTAGCGGGTATATCATTACACCAAATATTTATCAATATACTAAATATAGTCTGGTATATTTTTTATATTTTTATGGTATATTAATTTGGTATATTTTAAAACTAATACCGTTCCATTTTGGTTTTATTTAAAATTGGTACCCGGTATTTCACAGTCAGGCACATTCGACTGAATCTCACTTACATGATTTTCCTTTTGCGTAGTGTATAATGTCAGGTTTGTGCTTTATGCTTTGCTGATTACGCAGCTGCAACAACAACACCAACAGAAATTCACGAAAAGTATCAACAATGACAATCACAATTGCAATTGCATGCGAAATGAAAAACCCGTTGGCTGGAAAAGCGTTTTCCTTTCCATGTTTAGATTGGTAATAAACCGAGACAAACCAACTGCTGCGTAGCTTCTTCCTTTGTTTTTCTTTGACAAAAAAATCTCAATTTCAATGTCAGAAACAAAAACCCCGAAAACAATCGTAAATATTTGCTGTGGTAGCTGGCGTTGAATGAGCACTCACTCGTATTATAAGTGACGTCCACGAGCAAATACGAAATCCAAAATCAAAGAGAGATGGACAGATGGAAAAAAAGACGATTTCATTCATTTGGACAAATAGCAAATGTTAAGTCCATTTAACAAATCGCATCGCCGTGTGAAGCTGCGAGCGGAGATCTAAGCTTGATTACTTTTATTTTTACGGACATGCCAATGGAATCCATTGGGGCTTGTCTAAACAACGCCACCGTTTTGTTTGAGATCTTCAAGTATGTTTTTTTTTGCCGAAATAAATTTGATTTTTGTGTTGTTTGAAAGATATCTTCAAGTCTGTTGGCCAAAATAAAAAAAACTTTACAACTGTAAATGAAATGGAAAGTTTTAAAGTCAACAAATTTTGCTTGTTTAGACTTGAGAGGGGAAACATAAAAAAGCAATAGTGTTTGCAAAAAGTTTGTTAGATAATTAATTACAAATTGATTGATTGTTTTCTTTTGGGAAGCTTAAAAAAGCGAACCTAGTTTGCCAATAATTTGTTAAATAAATAGCTCATTAATTGAAAGAGAAGTTAGTGAAAAAACGTTTAAAAACAAAATAGATTGATCAGAATTTGTTACGAAATGCATTTATTTTTTCAACATATTCTAAATAAATAGTTAATGAAATAAAAAAGTTGTTAGAGAAGTTAAAGAAACTTTGGGAAGCGAATAAGTTTGATAAATATTTTTTAACCAATTGATTTATTCTTTTCAACATATATATTCTGATTTTTCTTCACAAAAGTTTCGGACTGGTTTCAATCAAAAATTATTGCTTGATGTTCAAATATGTGTGTTTTTCCTAACCTAGTTAACCTATTTAACTACTTCACCTAGTAATTCTTATGTTAATTAGCCCAGACAGACAATTTTAAGTTGAGTCCATTGTACAACTTTAAATATATAAATATATGTTGGTCAAGCGTATTTAAAAATTATTGCTTGATGTTCAAATATGTGTGTTTTTTTCATAGTTAACCTATTTAACTACTTCACCTAGTAATTCTTATGTTAATTAGCCCACAAAGAGAGTTTTGAGTCCATTGTACAACTTTAAATATTTTAATATATGTTGGTCAAGCTTATTTAACCTTCGTCGTGAAATTGGCACGTTTTCTATTATGTTGCTTAATGAGTTTCAATGATGTTATTTTATTATGACAAAAATAAAAATAATAATAAACAAGTAAAAAAGCCGAGTTTATTCGACTGTGATATATCCAATACCCATTTGAAATAAAAGCACATCGGTTCGGTAATAATCTTAAAAGATACCGAATAAATACTAAAAATATACCAGATGTAATATTTGGTATATTGATATACTACATTCAAAAATAACATAGAGAGTAAAATATACCAAAGGCAATATTTAGTATATTCATATATAACATAGTGTGCAAAATATACCAGATTCTCAGACAAAGAATTTTTCACTGCGAAAATGTAGCTTAAAATGAATAATTACAACAATATACATAAGTTATATATACGAAAGAGTTTCGGGAATAATTTTACATTCAAATTATCAGGATTAATATATACTGTAGTTATTATTAATTTAAAGTATAGTTTTTCGCAGTGTATCTTAAGCAAACCTCACGCCTAATTAGTCTGAAATTTATTAAGGTTTGCCAAAAAAATGTCGAGTGGCATTTTAATTAAGTCTTAAGACGAACGATCGTTGAGCTGAATTGATTATGCAATTTAACGGGGGAAGATGTTTGAGTCAGTTTTATTCAAGCAACTAATTTAAGTGCCAAGATTCCAAAGCAGTTTACATAAAAACCACAATCCAAGTTGATACTATGAAACTAGCATTTAATTAAATCAATTTTGAGAGTTTTATGTCAAAAAATTGGTTGGCTTTGTTGGTATGCAAATTGATTTTGATTTTTCCTACCTTTAGCTTTCGAAAGCGGTCGGGCAATATTGTATAATAGAGCGATTCCAATATGAAATAAATTGATTTCAGCGTAAAGACAATTAAATCCAAGAAAAATTGATAGAAAGCACGCAATGGTTTATCCATATGCAGCAAGTCAGATGTTGTCGATGTTGTTGTCGTCATTGTTTTGCTTTTTTTTGAAGCTCTTTCCTTTCTTTTATTTTGCACAAAACTTAATGATCTATTGCTTTGGTGAACTCGAAGTTGGAGGCCTTGTAATAATTATATTCGAAGAAAAGCACGTGTATGAAGCAAAAATTGAATGCGAAACGCGTTCGATCGAAGTCAGATTCAACGCACTTAGCCAAGACAATACAAATTTGTGGCTTTTATTGCTTTTATGTTTTCGAGCTTGAGCCTAGTGGCTTTGATCACTTTTGCATGCTAATGAACGTGCAGTCGATTGTATCGAAATTCAAATTCACTTGAATTTCTCCGCGTTTTTTGCTGCTTATTATTTTCGGTGTTTGCGAGGTTTCGTTTTTTTTTTTTATTATTGTTATTAAAATTCGCTGGAGTATCAAATCTTTTTTTATATTTGCCTACGATCCACGATCACATCCGTGCACCGTCCGTTAAAGTTGAAGTCACAATACAGACTGAAAAACCTAAAGCCAACTTTTGGTGGAATCGTCGCTCAGTTTACAGTGTTTTTTTTTTCTTCTTTCTTTTCTTCTATTTCGTTGTATGTATTTTTCATTTGTGGGCGCCGCGGCTGCTGCAAGATTCACAGAAATGTTGTGTCGTGACCGCAGAAATATCAGCGAATAAACAACAACAACAACAACAGTAGCAACAACGACAACATTGTAGCAAACACTTTCTTAACTTGGCTGCTTGATTGCTCGGCCGTTAGTTTTTTTTTTTGTTTGGTTAAAATTGTATGCTTGAGAAGTTAGACAGAACCTGTTTGCTAGTCTATTTTATTAGCTCACGTGCAAGACGTATCAAAAGACTAAACTTGGACTTTTTATAGACTTCCGCAGACATTTGAATCTAAATGAGTTGTGCGACAAACAAAAGAAAGTGATTTGCTTACCACACGAGATCTTTCGGTTGGTTGATCATTTTGCCTATTTGTGAATTTGATATGCGCTTATTAATTTAATTTAGCCAAAGTTATGGCATGCTTTTAGGCATGTGCAAAAATATATTTTATATTATTTATAAACAAATTTAATTTTGTTTATTATATGCAAATAAAAAAGGTAATTATCTGCAGACGGAAAGGGATTTTCAATTTCCATTTGAGTAAAATGAAAGTATTAATGGTTAATTAAGAATTTTTTCATTAATAATATTCGTATAACATATTTTTAATAATATTTGAATCTCTTCTAAGTTTATTTGCCATTCATCTGATTAAAATGCGCTGTCAAATACAGTACAAATTTCCTTAGTCACCTCTTTCGTTCGCTATGCAGCAAGTGGAGTGTGGGTTCAAATCCCAGTGGAGACCAGGTGTTTACCAACTATTTAAAGCTATTATAATTTACTATTTTTAATTATATTTCACTTTTTAAAATTTTTTTAAGGCATTCTATAAATTTATTCGGATTTTATTATATATATTTTCATTTATTCGTATATGATTTGATTACAAATAGTATATGTTGCAGTGTGCTTACATTTGCTTTTGACAGCAAACGTATCTCATAGTACTGAATCAATTGTTTTAATTAGGAATTTTTTTAATTTTTCCACTTTTTTAAAATTTTTTAAATTATTCTTTACAATTTATTTAAATTTAATTCCATATGTTTTGTATTTAAATATTTTTCATTGCAGTCTTAAAGTAATAAATCAACGAGTGCTTTGCATATGCTGCCGCAGTTGCCCGGTTCAAATCCCATTGCGTCTCGGGGTAAGTGATGATTAAATTTTTGTAAGGAATACATATTTTACACTTTTTTAAATTTTAAAAATTATTTTGTATACCAAACCTACACATTTCTATTATTGTAAACCTCACACATTTCATTCAAAATAACGTATGCACTATTCAAGGCATGCGCAATGTACACTAACGAAAACCACCCCGATTTGCTTGCTGTTTTGTACATCGCTTACTGCTTGTAATTCCCAAGTGCGCGTTCAGCGTGTGCCGCTTATAAATAGGAACGAATATGCGACGTACTTCGGAAGTGTCTTCTGTGATTGTTCTCTGTGCATTGATCGATACATAGATACCATCTGTTTATCAGATCTGCTCAGTGCCGACCCTCCGTCACACTTTGTTTCCCAGTAATTCTGCCTGGCATTGCTGTGGCAACAGGTTTCGATTGGCTTTCCGCTGCCTTTGCTACCGACGACGGGTCGATTAGCAACAGACGCACGGTCATGCATTCGCATACCCCGCCGCCCAATCCTTCGCCTCGCGTGCATTTCAATCATCTCGATTTGGTTGGAATGGACAAAAGGTAACGGCTTGGGCTGGAGGGCGCTAGTGTTGAAGCCAACAACAGTTGCCCAAGTCAGCCATTTTCAAAATTTCTTGGTTAAGTAACTTTGTAGCTTAGCTTCGGATTTTCGTAATAAATTTGCTGTTCAGAACACTTCCATGTACGTGGCATTGCCGAGCAATTTGCCCATTCTTTTGCAAAAAATTTACAAAAACACACGCAAGCAGTGCAAAGTCATTTTTGTGTGTGTTTGGACTGCTTTACCCAAATGACTTTGAGACGTTTTTCCCGTCTCTTGATAATGATAAGATAACTTATTGGTTTTTTGACGATTGCTGTCACATTTTTAGAATTAGTTCGCAATTTATTAATTTATGCAACTAACTTTGTTATTTATTATGCGATTGTTGACGATAATCTGACAATAATTCAAAGTGCGCAACTAGTATAAAATTGTGTATAGATTGAATCAATATAAATTAAGATTACCGAGAATTCTAAAGACAGCACTTGAAAGAATAATTCTTGCAGAACTCCTTTGATGATGTGTCGATCGTGGCATTTTAGAGATTCTGCTAATGATCTTAAGATCTTAATGAGCTTTTTAAGATCTCAATGAGCTTTTAAAGATCTTAATGAGCTTTTTAATACCTGAATGAGCTTTTTAAGATCATTAGAAAAATCATTCATCTATAAATATCATCATATTTTTTAAAAAGTGGTGTTGAAATTAAAATTTTTACTACTTCGTAGAGCAATTACATGAAATTACACAATTATGATATGCATATTTATTGTTCCGTTATGCGACGTTGATGTTCTTTGGGCTGTATGCAACTACTTCTCAATGATTGTGGCAGCAACGTCAACCACAGCAGGAAAGCGACATGCTTGGCATAAGAATGCGCTCTGGTAAAGAAATGATCGATGCCATACAACTCGAAAATGTGTAGAAAAGTGTTTCTAGACGTTAGAGTCCAGTCAGCTACTTGTTGAGGCTGGTTTCCATGACGTGCAGCAAACAAGCGTCTGAAATTGTGACTGCAATACAAAAAAGTGTTTAATAATCAAATTATATTGTATCTTTTTTTTTGCTCTTACAAACTCGAACTGTTTAACTGCCTTTCGAGTTGGTTCATCATCGAGTTCATGGCTTGAAGCTGTTCTTGCTTCTCTGTCAAGTCCAGAGTTTGTGCTTTTTGCTTGCTGAGAGAATCAGCTTGCAGTTGCTTTAGTTCATCCTCCAACTGCAACTTTTCCCCTATTAATTGTTGCGTGTAACGCTTTTCGTTTTCCAGTTGATGCTGCAGATTGCGATGCTCTAAGAGAGCAGCAAGCAATTCTTCATTATTTTTGCCAGCCTTATGCTTCAATTTCTCGCACTAAATAAGCTAAAAGGTTAGTTATTATTTAACACTTTTTGCACTCCTCACTCACCTCTCTTTGGCACTCAGTGAGCGCGTCTTCTAGTTGCTTTTTGTCTGCCGTTAAGCTCAACACAGATGTGTTCAATATGTCGCATGAGTTACGCACTTGATTGATGCTCAGAGTGGACTTCTTCAGCTCCAGCTGCAGATCTTCACAGCGTTTCTGCTCCACGCGCATCAGCGAATTGCAAACGTGCAACTCGTTGCGGGTTTGCATGGACTGAAGGGAAGGCAATAATTAGGAATCTTATGTCTTATTTTTTGCACTTATCTGCAATGTGCATTTTAAAAACAATTTTTGGCTTTACTTTTATGTTAAAGCGAGACACACTAACATTTGTGACTCACAAAAATTTTGGCATATTGTTTGCTGATAAATGGTATATCTTTTAAATACTGTTACAACGCATAACACATTCCGTTCATTAAAACCAAATTACTCATTTAATATTTTTGTCAATAATAATAACAGTTGTGTCATTAAACTGATAAATTTTCTTAAAAAACATTTGATGCTAACAATATTATTAAAAATTCCTAAAAGCGCAGTTATATAGATTTAAGTTAAAAGTCTAATATTCCATAAAGTGCACTTAAATGCGACAATATTTATGTTAAGTGCCACAATCTTAAAGCAGTTGTGTTATGTAACAGCAATTTTAATACAAAAGAAAAATGTGATGCTGAAAAAATGCCTTAAAGTGCAGTTATGCGCAATGCATTTAGGTTAAAAATGTGGTATTCAATAATGTGCAGTTGTATGAAATGCATTTAAGTTAAATATCGGATATTCCATAATGTGCAAATGCGTTAAAGATAAAATTCTAAAATTCCATTTAAGTTAAATGTCTCACATACCATAATGTGCACTTAAATGGGATGAATTTAAGCTACAAAACTGCAGTTATGTGCAATGCATTTAAATTTAAAATGTAATATTCCATAATGTGCAGTTGAACGAAATGCATTTAAGTTAAAAGTCTGACATTTCATAAAGTGCACTTAAATGCGACGTACTTAAGCTACATTGTGTTGTCCTAAAATGCCAATATGTGCATTGCATTTTATGAAATGCTTTAGAACATTTTGTGTTTTACAAAGTGGTATGCAATTATCTTAAATATGCATTTATCCACATTGAGCTGCTCCTATAAAGTTTACACAACTTAAACTTCACCCCCTTCGCTACTTACACTTGACTTGAGGTTCTCCACAACGAGTTGCAAACGTTGCACATCGGCGCGTCGTCTTCGCCAAGCTCTCAACATCATCGAAGTGAAGATCTTCACGTTGCCATTCGTCTCCGAGTCCTGGCTAGCACTCCAATCCTGAGTGTCCAAGGCATTGTTGGCAGTGCGGATGATTTGTGTTCTAACCGTGCTCCACGATTCGGTTAAATTTATTTGTGTGGGACAAACTGCAGCTCTTCGGGGACTCGACGAAGAGTCCGATTTGCGTTGTCTTTTCATCAAATCGAAATCCATTTTATAAAAAGAAACTAAAACTATTTTTGTAAAATTCTAAAACACACGAAATTCTTTTCACTTTTCAAACTACAATTTATAAAAATATCACGGCCAAAGATATAACGAAGTGCACTATTCAACTTGGTAATTGTATCAAATGTTGTGTAAAAAGTTTTAAAAAAAAGTTCCAAAAAACTGTGAAAAATTTTCATATCGAACAGAAATGTGGCGCAGTATTTGATTTCAAGTTAAATATCAATGCATACTTTGTGACTCTTAAAAGCCTCTTAAACATTGATTAAATCGTTTATTATGCCATATAATTGCTATGAGCAGGTTCGCAATATGCCGCTAAGAACATTTCTACGAATTGGCCAAGGTCCTGGCCAGGTTAACTAGCAAATTGCACGCACACTTCCGCAGCCGAAGGCAATGGCAAAGGAAGGGAAAGTCTCGGGGTAGACGATAAGTTCGCTTTGGGGTAAGAACGAATACTGAATGTGCTACACTTATTAAGGGAGTATTTTCATTGATATCTCTGAAATTTTGAATGGCGAAAAACTTGAAAAATACTACAAAAAATGCATTGATTTCTTAATGAATACTGAATGTGCTACGCAAATTAGGGACTTTTTTTGAAGGGGGAAATATTTCTGAAATCTTGATTGAGGAAATTTTGATTTTTTCTTTGTTTGAGGATAAAACGAATATTATACAATGGAATATTTTCAAGTGGGAAATATTTCTAAAATTTTAAATGGCGAAAAATTTGAAAAATACTATAAAAAATCTCTTGAATTGTTCTTAGTTTAAGGATTAAACGAATACTGAATGTATTTCGCAAATTAGGGACATTTTTTAAGAGGGGAAATATCTGAAATATTCATTGGTGAAATTTTGATTTTTTCTTAGTTTGGAGCAAACAAGAAAAGGAATATTTTTAAGAGGGGAAATATCTCTGAAATTTTGAATGGGGAGAAATTTGAAAGATACTACAACAAATTGTTTGATATTTTCTTATAGATTGAGATATAAACGATGTGAATGGAATATTTTCAAGGGGTAAATATCTTTGAAATTTTAAATGGGGAAAAATTTTAAAAATACTACCAAACCTCATGATTTTTTCTTAGTTTGGAGATTAAACGAATACTTGATGTGTTACACAAGTTAATGGTATACATATTTTCAAAGGGGAAATATCTCTAAAATTTTGAATGGCGAAAAATTTGAAAAATACTATAAAAATTAATTTGATTTGTTCTTAGTTTGGGACATAAATGAAAAATTTCTATGCAAGTTAAGAAATATGGAAATTTTAAAAGAATTTTTAAACAACAAAATTTCAAAAAATACCGAAAAATATCTCTCGAAAAAGTTGGTTAGACTTTTCTTTATAATGTAGAAAAAGTAAGTACCTTCTCTAGATCTTTCTTTATAATGTAGCTCTTCTTTTACTCTCTCTAGAAACTTCTAGACCGAAATCACCGTCAATTTATTTCAGCTTAGCGTCGTCCAGATATCGCGTCTGTAATCTCGGCAAGGTTGTGCGAACTTTTACAAGGTCCTTCACCGCACTTTCACCTTCACATTGAACGCCTCAAAGTCTTAGCCTTAACTTTGTTGTACGTTTGCTTAGTCGAGGTGCTTCAAGGCCGCGAGTCGCAGGAAGTTCAAAGAGTTTAAGCCCCCCGATGTCCGAAGAAGGAAAATCAATATGTCGTGTATATAAGCGACTTCTAGCACGTGTCAGCTTTATGACTGCTGCTCCTCCTCTTCCTCCTTCTTTCCCTTCTCCGACCCCAATTGAATATTTAGTCATACCATGCTGTGAAAAACCTGGGCATTAAGTAAACATTGGACGAGTATCGCGTGATTTTGCCGACAAACGTTTTCTGATTGGTCACATTGTTGAAACCGACTTGGGAGTCGGATGTTTTCCGTGTGTTTGATCGATGTGAGGCTTGCACAGGATAATTGTTGTTGTCCTTATCATGTTGGGAGTATCAAAAGTATATTATATATTCGCATTCATTGAAGGGTTTGCTGTGAGGATTTGTTGTGAAATTTCAATACATAAAGAACGCAGTAGCATTGACATAATTTCTATTTATTTGGGTTGAGCTCATAGGTTAGATTTTTTTTCGTATATTTGTTTGGGAAATTTCGGCACTTTTGCGACTGTTGCATGCAACTCGTGTGTTTATCACGAAAATTATATAAACAAAGCTCGACTTTTTATGCCAATCAGTTAAGATAAAGTAAAGTATACAACACTCACTCTGTCTGAGCCTATTTCCTGAGTTTTAATGGTGTGAATATGAAATTTAGTTACTTGTTTAAGCACTTAATAATTCATATGTTGTAATGAAACCAACTAGATATGAAAGTTCAGTACATATTGAATAGTTAACACTAAGAAATACCAATTAAAAATTATTCCTTTTTTTATAAAAAGAATGAAAAAGTTTTTATTTTCCATTCTGGATTTAAATTTTCATATTATGATAAATATTTATAAAAAAGATTGGAAAAAGTTTAATTTTCAATTCTAAATTTTCATTTTATGTCATATTAAATGCAAAGAGATTGAAGTTTTTTTTATTTATTATATTTTATTATTTTAACATTCTTTCATTCATTCATTCCAATTATAAATAAAATACTCACAAATTGTCAGTTAGATCAAAAAGTAATTTATTTTTGCATAATTTTAAAAATCGCTATTATTAAACAATAATTTAGTATAATGTGAGATCAGTTTTGATAAAAACATGGGATAATTACTTTTGAATAATTAAAAAAAAAAGTTATATTTAATAAAATGGGTATTTCATGATCGGCGCCCAGAAAGTTTCCGGTTTTATTACTTTAATATATCGGCTTAATATCGTGTTGTGTAGTCCCCAGAGAAATTGCCTACTGAAATTGTGAATAATGCAAATAATTCTAGGAATTTAACCGCTTGATTTATGAATGGTTGAAAGACTGCAGAAGTTGTAACTTTACTACAGTAATCATAAAATACAAGTAAATGCATAAAAAACCCAAGTTTTCTTTTGCGTATGATATTAATAAGAAGAAGCAGGGTATCATGTTGCTGCTGAGTCAGGCAAATAAATTTCGAAACATGTTTCCCTCAAATTCCATGGAAATTGGCATCCTGATATGTCAGAGTTCAAGCGGAAAAGCGAAAGTGTAATCCACACTCCGTACTGCGTGTATAGGCATGCTGCAGAAGCAAGTGAAATGAGTCACAATGCCAGGACACGAGTTGTGTTGAGTGCCACAACAAATGCCGGCGCATGATGATGATATCCTTTTTCCAGGAATCGCAGGCTGATTCAGCTGGCGCTCAATCGTTGTGGCAGACAAACAAGCGGCAGGCCAAAACGCTCCCCCCGAAAAAACTCACCCACAAGGTCGCCGCAACACATTCACGTTTTCATTCATAAAAGTGAAAAAGCTTTTCCACTTGCGGTGACTCACTCACTCTCACACACTGTGAGAAATTTTCCAGAGTCTAGCCCTAGCCAAAGCACATAAAAGCCGTCGATTGTTGTTTGTTATTTTTTGCAACGTGACTCAGCTCAGCTCAACGCTTGGTCTTAGCTTTGATCTCAGCTGTATCTAGGTAGTGACGTCGCCTTTGTTCGCTCTTTACCAACTCGACTCTCTTAAAACGTTTCTTACGCTCTCTCTCTTTCTGTCTCTCTTCGTTTGAGCTGCGCTTGCACTTGTTGTCGCGTCATGTCTTGTTTTCAGTTTTCAGCAGCTCAACTTTGATCTTTGTTTTTGTTATCGACTCGAAAAATAAAATGCGCAAAGCTCTCTTGCGCTTGCGAGGCGGCATTTTAAATGGCGTCGACAACGAAGTTACGTTTTTATTTCTTTGGCTTTCGGTTTAGTCTTCAATTCGCTGGCGTCGCGATCGGTTCGATTTCGATTCCCTCTTGTTAGTTGTCTCTCTTCTTGTGTTAGCTTTTCTGTGCTGTGTTGTTTAACTGTGTTTCTTTTTGTTTAACGTCTTTTGCGCGCGCGTGTGTGTGCTTTAAAAGCTCTTCACGCGCTCTCTCTCTCCCTTTCTCGCTCTATCTAACTCTGTTTTAGTTTGCGTATCGTCTCTCGCTCGCTCGCTCGCTGTTCGCGCGTTCGCTTCGTCGTCTGCGCACTTGTGGCGCAGTCAAGTTAAGAAAACCTGTGCATGACAAGTGTAGACAAATTGTAGATAAAAATAAAATGAAAACGTAAAAAAAAGGTGCATATACCAATTGTTGTTGTTTCGCCAAGTTTCACTTGCAAGCTTCACACATTTTTAAATAAATAAAAGTACGCAACAATAAAAGAAGAAATGAAATGACAAAAAAAAAGCCACGCGCTAAACAAAAACACAAAAATATACCTACCTATACCAAAAACACAAAAATATACCTACAACTTTACAACGAGCCACAGTGCACGTACAATTTGATAATTTGTATTAGAATTCGAATGATTAGATTACGCCACACAAAAACTCTTCGCTCCCGCATTGCCAAATTTTGTTTGGATCGCAAAGTCACCAAAGCTCTCATTAGTGTGTGTGTGTGTGTGTGTGTATATACATACAGTGAATTCAAATTAAATCCGCCGCCACCGCCAAAACAACAACAACAAGCCCGCCCAGCCTGCTGCTCTGATGATGATCGCATAAGCATAAAGCCTGGAATTCCCCCCCAAAGAAAACGACGTCATTACAAAAGCTCAACCCTCTCTCTCTCTTTTCGTGAGATCTCTTCTTCGACGTCCTCTCTTCATTTATCGTGTCGCCGTCACCTGCTCTCTTCCTAGCTTCAATATCACGCTCTCGCTTTCGACGACACTTTTTTGATTTCTTAGCTTTTCATTAGTTTTCAATTTCTGATAAATTTCTTTCTTTGCTCTCTGACTCTTGTTCTTATTGTTGTTATTATTCATTTTCTGCCTGCTTTCATCAACTTATTATCGCATCGCACAGTTCTTCAATGTGTGTGTGTGTGTGTGTGGCTCGTCTTGTGTCAGTGTGCGACAAGTTCGCAAAAAGAATTTAATAAGCATTGAAAATTATTTATATATCGAGAAAGAAAAAGATAGATGGAGAGAGAAAAAAAAAAAAAAATATCATTAAAATACCGAACCGGTTTCTGTAATAGTTTTTGTGAGTGTTTGTTTGTGTGCGGATAAAATGAAATTGTGGCGCGACTATAAATATAATTAAATAAAAGTTGATTATTTTGCATACAGTCAGTTCAAATTTACATAACGTCGTCGTGAAAATTAGCCTCGTTTGCAAGTGTTTTTCTTACGTGTTTTCTCCAATTTCAGAGCTGAACCTGCATTCAAAATTTGTTTTTATTGGAGTACAACAACAACAACAAATATAGAAACCAAAGAGCAACGCTCAATGCATTTTAAGTTTCCTTCATCCGGCAACACGCATCGATTAAGGTGAGCTTAAAGCACATATCTATAACTCTCACTCTTCTTCTTCCTCCTCTTCTACTGGGTTTGTGGGGGAATTACTTTGATGTTAATGAATATGTAGAATATACTCGTATGAATACAATGAATACAATGTATCTTACATTCATTCGTTGAGTTAAATCAGTTTCATTAGTTGCTCAAGTATTAATTAGTTATTTATTGGAAATTATTTAATCTAACGATTATACGGGTTTATATAACGAGAAGTGCGTCTCACTTATTTATAAGCTGCTCACAAATAGATATATAAATGGGAAATTTCAAATCTTATTAGCTTAATTTTAAGTCTTTCGTTTCGACAAAATTTATTACGGATTTTGGCATTGCAAAACTGTCAATTTTGATGATCCTGATGATTCACTGAAATATTGATAAGACTTGCAACGGAAATGTTTGTTCAACTATAGATAGGTTTCTTTTCAAAGAATTCATATAGAATTGTTTTGAATAATTTTGTTCGTCTTTGTATGGAATAGAAGTATATGCGGGTCCATTTACTTGACTGCTGTTCAGGAATTTGAATATTTTATAGTCCGCTTACATTTTGCTTTCAAAGAAAACTGAGTTATCTGAGTATTTATTTAACTTTATCAATCGCTTAACGCATTTTTTAATAAAAATGTTCAATGAGTTTTAGAGCTTATCACCTTTGAGTATTTAAATGTCAATGAGCTCAAAAAATTTTCTTGATAAATAGAACATTTGTCGTATGCATGATAATAATATGTGTTTAGTTCTATACACAAATATTTTTTCAGTGTAGTTACAACCCTTCGCGAAAGCTTTTCACGCAAGCTTCTCGCTCTTTCTGCCTCATTCGCTCTGTGTCGCTCGCTGTCTCTGTCTCTCTAGCATTTTGGATTAAATAGTCTAGCATAAACGATAAATTGAAACAGCAAAAACTAAAACACCTGTGTACATGGCAGCGCAGTCGCTGTTGACATCGCAGTCGCCGACGGCGTCGCCGACGGCGTCGCAGTCGCGGTCGCTGCAAAGCTTTGACTTTGGCGTCGAATAACGTTAGCTGCATTTTCTGCTGTTTGGGGCAACGTTGAAAACGGTCCGAGAATTTTCAATTGTGTTTCATTCTAAGATCGACTCGATGCGTTTGCGGTTGTGTTGAACGGAACATTTTCATTCAAAACGGAAATACAAAAGAAAAAAAAGACGCTTGATAAAAAACTTGTAAACAAATTGTGCGCGAACGTTTCGAGAAGCAAGAAAATTAAAA
Organism: Drosophila albomicans; assembly: GCF_009650485.2. Classification (NCBI taxonomy): domain Eukaryota; kingdom Metazoa; phylum Arthropoda; class Insecta; order Diptera; family Drosophilidae; genus Drosophila; species Drosophila albomicans. Next base: position 26,476,464 of record NC_047628.2, read on the forward strand.
ACTGAAAGTGAATTACTGAGAAAACATAAACCTACAAAAATATTGCAAAAAGTGTTACAAAAACATAAAAAAAGAAGTCGTATATATCATGTCTTAAGTCGTCCTTGGCTAACACACACTGCAGGTAATTACGGGTGTGAGATGCTTTTAACTAATTCGACGTAATTTTATATTGCACAAAAACCGGCTGCTGACTCACACACCAACTTCATTGATGTGTGTATGTGTGTGTTTGAGTATGTGTGTGTGCGAGGTAAATAAGTGGAAACAGCTACTACACAAATATAGCAAGTCATCACGAGTATAGTTATCTCAATTTTCAAGCCAAAGCTCGAGCTTGAAGCTAAAGCTAAAGCCAAAGCCGCAGCCACGAAGCAAAGTCAATAAGCAGCGACATTTCTCGGAACTTTCGCATATGCTAAACCAAGTTTTGATTGATGCCCACGCAGAGCGGGTAAGACCCGCCATCTAACAAATATGTATATACAACTATACCACTATATATAGGAACTATACTTTCAATGCTCTATCATCAATCATGGCTGATCAAGTGGGGTAAAGACAAAAGGTGTGACATGACTTTAGGCGGGCACTTTGATAAGAGAAATGCCAAATAATAGTTTCAAGTTGACAGATGATGGACTAGCTGATACCCTAAGTGGAAAATGCATCGCATTCCTAACTTATCGGAACTAGATCAAGAAGAAATCCTCTCAGTTATATGTTTGAAATTTTATTCAAGTTGTAAATGACTACAATTAATGATTTAATGGCAAAATAATAGTTTCAAGTTGACAGTTGATGGACTAGTTGATACCCTAAGTGGAAAATGCATTTCATTCCTGACTCTTTGGAACTAGATCAAGATGAAATCTTTTCAGTTATATATTTGCATTTTTATTCAAGTTGTAAATGAATACAGCAATAATTTAATGGCAAATAATAGTTTCAAGTTGACAGTTGATGGACTAGCTGACACCCTAAGTGGGGAATGCATTTCATTCGTAACTCATCGGAACTAGTTCCATAAATTTCCTTTCTTACTTGACGTTGGCAATCATTTAATGTGAACTAATAGTTTGAAGCTGACAGTTGATGGACTAGCTGGTACCCTAAATGGAAAATAAAACCATATTTAAAGATTTCTTCCTCAGCGGAACTAAATAAGTTCATTTATTTAGTTGTGTTATTATTTGAGCTGAAAATGACGCCAGCATTTTTGTTTGCATTTTTTTTTTTTGAAGCTTAAAATGACGCCAGCAATCATTTAATGCCATATAATTCTTTACAAATAATATCCTAGAAATTAAAACCTATTTTAAAAATGTATTCCCTAGCGGAACTAGTTCCATAAAAAATCCTTTCAGTTACATATTTGCATTTTTATTTAAGCTGTAAATGAAGAGAGCACTTTTTTAATGTCATATAATAGTTTAAAGCTTATAATTACTGGACTAGATGATACCCTAAATGGAAAATAAAACCATACTTAAAGATTTATTCCTTAGCGGAACTAGTTACATAAGTTCATTTATTTAGTTGGGTTCCTATTTGAGATGTAAATGACGCTAGTAATCATTTAATGCCAAATTATAGTTTGAAGCTGACAGTTGATGTACATATTAGCTGATACCCTTAATAGAAGAATATATAACAATTTATTCCCTAGCGGAACTATTTCCATAAGAAACTCTTTGAGTTATGTATTTGCATTTTTGTTGAAGCTGAAAATGACGCCAGCAATCATTTAATGTCATATAATACTTTTCAAATAATATCCTAGAAATTAAACAATTTTTAAAAATTTATTCCCTAGCGGAACTATTTCCATAAGAAACTCTTTCAGTTAAGTATTTGCATTTTTATTCCAGTTGAAAATGACGCCAGCAATCATTTATAGTATTTGTTTGCTGTTCTAAAGTTCGACTTTAACGGAATTCCCCCCAACTGAAAACAAGTTCCTTCTGTTCTGGCAGCGGAACTAGTTCCCTAAGATTTGTCAACATTGAAAGCCTATCGGTTATTTATTTGTATTTTTATTTTAGCTGTAAATCGCTTGACGCCAGCGATCATTAAATGTATAATCGCTGTTGTTGTGCTCCAGAGTTTAACTAAAAAAAAGAAGAAACAAAAAATATTAAACGATTTGGCGACAAATTTCCAGCCGCCGTCTCGCCTGGCGCTCTCAACTAGTTTTTCGGTTCTAGTTTTGTTTTTATTTTGATCGGGTTTGGAACCCGATTGAAGAATTCGCTGGCTGCTGCTAGTTTGATGTTGATCTTAATCTTAATTTGTTGTGCCTGGCGCCAAAAGTTTTCAGCTGCTCTCTCGCGTTGCATAAAATTTGAATATTAAATAATCAACAAATTTGTTTGATATTTGCCATTGGCAGAGCAACAATTTTAACTGCCGAATTGGCGCCGTTCAAATTCAGCGAATTCTTTCGCTCGAAAGTCTCTTCTTCATTTTTTTACTTTTGTGTTTTGCCAATCATTAATCAATTTTATGGTTTTGCAAACTTCTTTCTTTATTATTGTTTTTTTTTTTCGTGAATCAATTTTTGGTTTGGCTTCATGCTATTTTTGATCACAGAGTGAGAGAGTGAGAAGACGGGATCGGGATCGGGAAGCGATAGATTTCGCAGTGTGCCATTAATACCAGACTCGTTTTTATATCATCGATTATTTTATTTTTATACTACACGTCGGGCGGCGGTATCAGCTCGCAACTGATACCCGGCCATATCTCAAAGTCGGCAATTCGGTAGCTTATCTCGAGCATATTCTCGACTCTGCTGTGCGTCGAGGGTCGAGCGATGGCGTTACAAATAAATTGCCATATAATCATCCGTCACATGTGCCGAACTCTCCGAGCTTTGAACCAAATTAATATGGAATAGTGTTGCGCGTTAGTTAGTTAGTTGATAACAACAAAACAATACATTCCTACTATAGTCAGTTATAGTCACTTCATTCATTGCATTGCGTTAATTAATTGGGGAAATTTGTGAAACTATTGGAGAACTAAATGTATTCCATCATCATATTTAGGTAACTGACCTTACATCCGACGTTCAAAATGATATTGCCAAATATTGCCTGCCTCTCTTTTCATTTTAATTGTCATTCACAAACCGAAATGTGCTGAAAACAACACGCGTTTTCTGAATGATTCGCTTTTGCTGCGGCCACACGAGCCAAAAATTCCTAGCATTTTTCGAAATTATACATATTATAGATCTGCAATATCGAAGGAACGTAATGATTATCTTTTGCTGCATGAATCATAACGTGTTTCTTGGAAATTCGCTGAATTTTCACTGTTAAGACCAGAACAGAAACACACACGAAATTTGTGTAGCAATAAGTCGCATATTGTTTATAATTATCACATACATCTTCACATGCACATGTGCTATAGATACTACATAAAACATTTATATTATATTGGGCGGCGCTAAGTGACCCAAAAAAAAAAAGAAGGCAAGTGAGAAAGTTGCAGTCGAGTGAGCTTGACTGTGAGATACCTGCTGCTTATGTTTAAAAAAGCAATATAAAATGGTATTTTCCTTGAAATATACCAAATTAATATACTGAACAAATACTAAATAATGTATATATATGTGTGTATTTGGTATATCGATATACTATTACTTTCAACATACACTATATATCGTCAAGTGTGCTCGACTTGAAGATACCCGAAAGCCATTTTTAATAAAAGCAAAACATGGCGATATTAGTTTGAAAATATACCAAATTAATATACCGACAAAATACGTAATTATACCGATATACTAAATTTTTCGGCATCAATATACCAATTAGTATTTTTTCAGTATATAAATTTGGTATATTTTACAATTAATACTGACACGATTTAACAATAATATTACTTTCAAAATACACTATACATCGCCTCAAGTATTAATGCTAAAAAATACTAAAGTATACCGAAATGTCTATATTTGGTATATCGATATACTGTTACATTGACAATACCATATATAACGTCTCAGCTGTTGACGCTAAAAAATACTAAAGTATATTTTAAACATGCAGGTCACTAGCACTGCTATTTCAAAGTTCACAGCTGTACATTATAATACCCCTTTACACTACAAGTAGCGAGTATAAAAACAAAATATAAAAAAGGCAAAGACGATTTGTTGACAAGTGTCTTTTTCTGTGGCTACTGAACGGAAATGCCAATAAACCCCATTGCCAGATGTACATACATATCTCTTATACATAAATACCTGAATAGATTATTTGTTGTGAACATGAAAGATACAGAAAAATTTGAAGCATGCGATATGCTAAAAAGCTACATCTGCATTTCTTTTTTTGTTGCGAAAAATGATTGACACAAATTAATGAGTAAAGCAGAAAATAAAATGAAAATATATAAGTCAATTTAAATACAATAAATTTGAGTTACTAAAAAGTGAAAATTAAAAATAAAATAAGTAATCAATTTGAGTAACTTAAAAATTTCCAAAAATTAATGAGTAAACAAGAAAATGAAATTTAAATAAGTGAAATTATATACAAATAATTTCTGTTACTTAAAAGTTTTTAAAAATTAATGAGAAGAGCAGAAAATAAAATTGAAATAAAGTCAATTTAAATGTAATTAACCTGAGTTACTTAAAAGTTGCCTTTTGTACAATTTATTGAGCATTAAATTCGCGTTTTTGTTGTTACCATTAATGGTCAGCTGCTGCATTTCCCGCATAAATAAACAGTGAAAACTAGGCGCTGCTTGTTATTTGTGATAAACAAAGTTTCGAATGAATTTCATGCTTTATTTATTTGTATATGCACTACATTTATTTCTTTTTTAATTTTCTCAATGAATTTATTTGTTGCTTGGCATTGTGACTCAGTTTTATTGGAATTTAAATATACACAGCCAGCATACCTCGAAAAGCGAACATTATGAATGTATAATATAAGTTTTGCTTATCGTTATTATGCTTATAATATAATCAGTTTATTGAAGAGGCTTGCTAGAAAAGCTGAATGATTCCTGGAAACATTTCTCGAATTAAGAACAGATTTTTTGCTAGTCTCTTTTTTGTTTGAATAATGTAATCAAACAGCTGTAAAATCAAAATTAAATAACAAATCTAATGCTTTATTTACACAAGTGTAGCAAGGTTTATTGAGCTCTCTTATTATAGTATGTATAATTATTAATGCTATTATATATACATATATATTTTCGATGTCATATCTTGGCTGAAAATGGAACAAAATTTACAAAATAAGCAAAAACCCGCAGAAAACAACAAAAATAAATACTCAGAGAAAACGAGCAACATTTAATTTTAACAAATTAAGAATTTAAAAGACAAAATGAAAACGAAAATAGCAGAAAAGCTTCGACAAAAATTTTATATACTTATATTTTCGAAAATATTTGCTCGCTTTTCCTCAGCAATCGCAGTGCTCAGAGTTCAGTCTTTAGCCGATGGGCAACAACTCAAGACGTGTGCGTTTCGAAAAAAGAACATTTTGAAAAATACTCGTGTGCATACAAACATATAGTTGAACATATTCCTACATATAGATTACATATATATTTCTACATATATAGCCAAATTTTGTGTGCTATAATTCTGTACAATTTTCCGGACCTGTGCAAACCGCTCGAAACCGGCTACAAAAGACAAATTCGGTGTTCTGTGTTGTGCTGTGGCCTTTCATAAATTATTGTCAATTTTTGTTGGCAACATAGAAAACATTCATTTGCTGTATCGCATAATTATTGTATTGAACTTTCGGCGAACCAAGCGGAAACCTTTGTATCGGGGTCAAGTGAAAGGTGATTGAAAAAATAATAATAAAAAATAAATAATAATAAAATCAAGTGCTTAAATTAAATTACATTGGTTGGCTTTTGGCCAATTTTCATATTTATGACGTAATAGCTGTAATATTTCTGTGTATGTGTGTGTGTGTGAAATTAATGTACTCTCTGCGATCGTTTAATATACCACATATACTATAATATACTGTATATAGTTGTACATATGTTTCGCTAAAAGCCAAATCGAAAATGACAGGCACATTTGGTATGACGTGCGAATTGGCTTCGCTTTTTCACTTTTTTTCTTTGTGGCCGTGTTCGAGTTTATGTTTTTAAGGTTTATTTTGATTTCCTCCTCCATAAATACGATGCGTATGTTTTGGCTGCCTTCAATTAGATTTATGAGTCTAGAAATTCGATTTTCCAAAAATACATATCGTACAATATAAAACATCTGTCACATAGGCTCGTTGCTTTGATAATTTCCTAATTGATGTTCTTGATCTACAAAGCTATATTTCTTTCAAGCATCTGATAATTTGTCTCCAGGGAAAATATTATGTGATACAATTTGAAGCATTAATCTGTCATAAAAGGTATTGAGTCTAATATTATTTTTATAGGTTTGTGTTGAGACAAAGTTGTAATTTTAAGAAATTTTATAGATATGTGGAGAGTAATTAGTAATCAAAGTAATTATATATATATATATAATATTTAAGTCTCATTAGAAACTCTTAATCTATTATAAAAGTTCTTAAGATAATGTGCTCTAACATTATTTTTATAGTTTTGCATAGTTGTAATATTAAGAAATTGTGTTAAAGATTAGTCATCAAATTTGAAAAATAGTCTTTAAGATATATTTATAGTATTTAATTATAATTACATTGCAAGGCACATTAGAAACTCATCAAGCTGTGATTATTAATTTCGAAAAAAAAAATAATCTTTAGAAAATCCCATGCAAAACTTACCCGCAATGTGTAGCAAATGGTCTTTGTATATTTAATTTGAATTTGAATTTGAATTAATTATTCAGCAGAGATTACAAAATTGGCAACACGTTAACCATTTTATTTGTTTATATGTATATCTCTTTCTCTGTCTCTGTCTGGCTTTATTTCTGTTTCGTTTTTATCGAATTTACCCCATGCGGTTGCAGACCAATGGATGGCATTAATTTTTCAAATCTATTGACGTATTCTTTTAATGGCAGACCGATGTCTAGACACCACAAGTCTGAGGTCATAGAGCTAGTCATAAGTATATGGTATACTGCCAGACACAGGTATATACTAAATATACATAAATATACCGCAGACACCAGACACAAGAGCATTAGCGAGGATCTGTCTCAGTTTTGTATTGTATTGATAAACCGCAACATTGTCTCGTTTGGAGACTGTTCAGCATCTTTGAGGTGGCCAGTCGAATATATCTATAGTTTGCTATATATACTATATATCTGTTGCTATATACCGCTGGCTGGCACATGCTCAGTATATAGATCAGCAGCTAGTGGAGGAGCATTTCTCTGTCGCGTACGCATTACGCAAAATGTTATTTTTAAATGTTAGTCCGATGCTAACTTGCCCAGAACAGCAGCAGCCTCAGCAGCCGGTTCCACGTTTAGAAAATATATAGTATAGTATATACACACACTCGCTGATCTGTGGTCAGCTGCATTTTCCGTTGCAGTTGCACAAAGTGATCTTAAGTAGCCACATTTGCCACAACAGACGGGCGCACTCATAACATTCCAATGTACACAAACGCCCACATTTCGCATTTTATAAGGTAAACGCAATTGTCTACACCAAAGATTGCAAATTGCAAACTAGAAAACGAGACACTAAACAACTTTATGACTCAAACTAAATCACAAACTGTGTCCCTTTGAATTCTTCTTTATGGAACATGTGTATTCATTAGTCAGACAATATGATGCATTGAATTTAAATTTGAACATGCTAAAGATTGACCGAAAATCTCACAGTTTATGACGTCAAATATTTACTTTATAGATTAGCCCAAAAGTGAGTCAAACTTACAGGCGGAAGATCATTTTTGACTTTAATATTTATAACATTGAAATAAGAATGTAATTCTGTAAAATTATTCATTAGTAATTACTCATTCATGATTTATATTCATTATTTTTAGCCTTACTTAGAAGTCTTCTTTCATTTCCAAAGATATCAGATTTGGTTGCGATCATATAAAAATTATAGAAGTTGTTTAAAAAATGGTTTTGTATGTAGCTTAGGCTGACAATCTAGTATATTTTGCACTTTGCGGTATATTTAGAATGTATATCAATACAGTATATATTTTAGTATTTTACGGTACCGCTCTGTTTTGCTTTTATTCAAAATGGATAGGCAAATGTCTTAAGCTTTCAATTGAATATCTATTTTTTCTTTATTTTCCAAAAATAATTACTTCGATATTAATCCCGCTTCGTTTCTAAAGATATCAAAGCGTAAAATATTGCTTTTAATTCACTCCAAATTGAGCGTAAGTCTTCTTTTCATTTTAAAGACATAAGATGGTTCAATTTCCACATTCCAGCTTTTAATTGAAAATTTTTTTTCTATATTTACCAAGACGAATTACTCAGTTATTTATTCCATATTAATTCTCTTTCCTACATCCTTAACAAATCTCGTTTAGTTGCTAAAGAAAACAGGGCGCAAACTATTTTTTTAGTCCACTTAAAATTTATTGAGCATGAGTCTTGTTTTCAGTTGAACATATAAATAAATAATATTATTTGTAAATTTACCACGAAAGTGTTTGCGGAAATTGAGCCCAACAGCAAATTTGTCTCGGCGTATTATTTTTGGCTCTTGACGTCGTCATTGTCTCTCGTCTTGGCCAAAAAAAAAGCTAGTAGCAGCGTCGTCATGCCTTTTGCCAAGAAATTCGCTGTCTATTGTCTCTTGATCTTTGTTCAACTGTCGAATAACTCTTGAATTGTTCACGCTCTGATCTTTGCAGTTAATATTTTGGCCTTGAAATGTTTCCAAATCAAAATAATTTGGTCGCTGCGGGTGCAGCAAACGATGCCCAACAGCAACAGAACCTCAACTACAATGGACTGCAGCAGCAACAGCAGCAACAACAACAACAGCAGCAGCAACAACAACAGCAGCAACAGCAACAACAAAACCAACAATTGTCACAGTCTGCCAAGAATGTGAGGAAGAAACCGTGTGTGAAGATTACGGAGCAACCGGCTGGAAAAGCGTTACGTTTCCGCTATGAGTGCGAGGGTCGCTCGGCGGGTTCGATACCCGGCGTCAATTCGACGGCCGAGAACAAAACCTATCCGACCATCGAGATTTTGGGCTACAAAGGACGCGCCGTTGTCGTGGTGTCCTGTGTGACCAAGGATATGCCATATCGGTAAAGTCTTGAAATATATCTTAGCTAGAATCTATATTTATATTTGATCTCTCTTCTTTTGCAGTCCACATCCGCACAATTTGGTGGGCAAAGAGGGCTGCAAGAAGGGCGTCTGCACGCTGGAGATCAGCAGCGAAACGATGCGCGCCGTGTTCAGCAATCTGGGCATTCAGTGTGTCAAGAAGAAGGACATCGAAGCAGCGCTCAAGGCACGCGAGGAAATACGCGTGGATCCCTTTAAGAGTAAGTAATGAAGACAGATTATAGAGTAATATTAGCACATAGTAAATAGAGTAGTTAGAGTGCTTACATTTGTTGTGAAGCAGAAAAGTTGTGTTCACTTCCGTGTGTCCGATGCTTAAGAATCCAAAGTCCAGCCTAGAATCTAAGCCGCTATATAATACAGCATTGTCCCGACTATCGGTAGCGTATCTGTTGACCGATCTCTAATTCTTAGTCAACTGCAGTTAAGCATAGAGGTATAAAATATAATGAAAATATGTCTGAAATCCTCTGACTTCTTTGCGACAACTAAGTTGCCATGTTAATTTTCTGTGTAGTGCATACGATGATATTATTAATTAATTATTTAAGAATGGATTTCATTTTACAAATACAGATAATTATACAGAGATTATATTATAGAGGCAGCTATTGTCAATTAGTTATTAAAAAGAGGATCTTTAGTTCCTTCTTAAGCTAAGTTCTTTAGGGTAATCAAAAAACGGAGAGGGACATTTTAATTTCTTAGCAAATCATAAACCAAAGTAGAAAAATTATGGGTAACTTGTTGGAACCCGTCCCAAATTTTGCAGCCTAATTAAGAGGAAATTGTTTATGGTGAGATTATATTGAATAGTTTTATTTATTTTAAATTTTTAGTAATAGTTAAAAAGAATAGTTTAATTAGTTATGAATAGCCAAAGGTAAACATAACCCGAATCTCCTTTTTTCCTAGTTTTCACTTAACAAATCATAACTAAAGTAGAAGAATTTTGGGTAACTTTTTGCAACCCCTCCAAAATTTTGCGTCTAATTAGGAGGAAAGTGTTTATAGTGAGATTGCAATAGATTTATTTAATTTACATTTTTGGTAATAGTTATCATCATTCTAATCCCTTTTTTCCTCCTTACAGCGGGTTTCTCGCATCGTTTCCAGCCATCGAGCATTGATTTGAATTCGGTGCGTTTGTGCTTTCAAGTGTTTATGGAGAGCGAGCAAAAGGGACGCTTCACCTCCCCGCTACCCCCGGTGGTGTCGGAGCCGATCTACGATAAGAAAGCGATGTCCGATTTGGTGATTTGTCGTCTGTGCAGCTGCTCGGCGAGTGTGCTGGGCAACACGCAGATCATATTGCTGTGCGAGAAGGTGGCCAAAGAGGATATCACGGTGCGCTTCTATGAGGAGAAGAACGGCCAGATGGTGTGGGAGGCTTTAGGTGATTTTCAGCACACCGATGTGCACAAGCAAACTGCCATTACATTTAAAACGCCGCGTTATCGTTCCCTCGAGATCACGGAGCCCGCCAAGGTAAGGTTTTCGGCTTCTCCAACTTAAACTATGATTTTAAATTCGTTTCACTTTCTTGCTAGGTTTTCATACAGTTGCGTCGACCATCGGACGGCGTCACAAGCGAGCCATTACCCTTCGAATATGTGCCATTGGATTCAGGTAGGCATACGTTCTGGAATCTTCATCGGCATCTCAAGCGGAAGCCCGATGAAGACATCTTTCAGCAAATACTCTCAGTGGACACAACAACAACAACAAGTGTGGCCGCTAAACGCGAGCCACCGCCCACCATTGAGGTGATTGATTTGAATACGCCGCAGTTGGAGTGCGAGCAACCCGAGTTGCCGCTGCCCCAACTCGACTTGGCCGTCTTGGATGTGGCGGATCAAGTGCCGCAGGATATGGAAGCAGCTGTCGCAGCAGCCGAGGCTGAGGCGAAAGCTGAGGAGGCTGAACGTTTGCGCACCGAGCAGGAAATCGATACGATAATCGATGAGAAGGTGCGTGAGCTAGAGCAGCTAGAGTTAGAGCAACAGCTGGCTGGACCAGCGCAAGTGCCGCCACCGCAAGCGGAGCCTGAACCGGACCTCGAAGAGGAAGTGCAGGCAGTGAAGACAGTGGAGGAATCTGAGCTGTTGCCCGAGTTGCGTCCGTTGACGGCCAGCGATAAGATCAACGAGTGGATGAAGTCGAATGAGTTGCGTGCCACAGTTTCGGTGGAGGATGATGGCAGCGATGCCACAGGTGAAACTCAAGTGGCGGCTGCGCCTGCAACGGATGAGGATAAAACGCTCAACGAGCTGCTCGAGCAGGTGGCCGAGTTGGATGAGATCTACACCGATTTCGTGATGCAACGCGACACCTACAACAACACCATACAGAACGAGTTGCAGAGCATGGAGCGACCGCCCATGCAGGTGGAGGAGAGCTTCGATGATGCCGCCACCTATACGAGTCTGCAGATTGCGTTCAAGAATCCCGTGATCATACCCATGGAGGATTTGATGCCACCCACGCCGCCGATGTCGCAGTGTGCGCCCGAAGATGCGCCGCATTACGATGCTGTCGAGGTGAATTCACAGCAGCAACAGTTGCAGCTGCAACAGCAATTGGCCCAGCACGAACACGAACAACTGCAACTGCAGCTGCAGCGCGAACATGAGTTGGAACAGGCGCAAATCGATCTCGATGCGGCAGCCATGATGCTAGCTGCCGCTGCCGAAGAGGAGAAATTGCCGCCGCTGCCTCCGAAGCGATTACGCAAACAGGACAGCAATGCCGAGAATAGTTCGATCGCGGCGAACAACGGCGACAACAACAACGGCGGCGCAACGCGAGAGAAGGCGCGTCTGCCTCCGCCCATCATACATCCACGAATGGCCGATCTGCCAGCGGCGCCCACAAAACGTTTGCCTGAGCCACCGCAGCAGGCGAACAAAGGCACAAAGTCAACAACAAAAACGCCGACGCCAACGAATCCGAACTTTAATACGTTGCCGCGCCAAAAGAAACCCGGTTTCTTTTCCAAGCTATTCGCACGCCGCAAGAGCAAACCCGAGTTGATGCAGAGCAACGAGAATTGCTCGCGTCTCGAGTCGAAGAACAGCGCAGCGGCCAGCAGTGAACCCGCCTTGGATCGCTTTGCGGTACGCGATCCTCTGCGTGCCTCGCAACGTTCCACCAAGCTGCCGCTGAAGCAACCGGGCAGCAACGGAGGCTCCGCGGTGGCTCGCAAAGCGGGCAAGACGGGCAAGCCGGTGGGACGCAGCGTGAGCAGCGTGTCGGGAAAGCGACCCTCGTATTTGAATGCGGATGTGGTGCACATACCGCTGAAGGGCGACAGCTCGAGCAGTTTGCAGCCGGCGCCGCATGAGGCGTACTCGAATGCCAGCACAATTACAGTGGGCGGACAGCTGGACAGACGCACTGCCTCAGCGCTGCAGCTGGCCGAGATTCCCATCAGCGAAGGTGGCATGGAGTTGGTGGCGATTGCGGATCGTCAGAGTTTACACAATTTGGTCAGCTCGATTGAGGCGCATTTCAATGTGCAAATGGATCCCAATATGGATCTCACAGAAGTCGAGCATTTTGCCTTGTACACAAGTGTTCCGCCCACGGCGACAGCGAGTGAATTTGATGAGACATCCGCCTACTATGCTCCAGTTGATGCTGGCGAAATCCTAACGCCCGATCAGGTGGCCAAACGTTTGGCGCTAGCGAACAGCAACAATTGAATTGCAGCAGCTGATTTTGCAGCTTGTTAACGCCTTTTTTTCTAGCCCTACGAACAATCGAAACGACTTAAATACACAAATTGTACACTTGGCAGTGGACGCCAAAGCAAGTCCGCCTCCTTTTGGACTTGGGTGCCCCGACATAAAAATTTGTATTTGTTTTAGAGAAACCACCAAAGAAATGAAAGAAAAAAACATACCTCCAACTTTTGTTGGTATGCCATTTTGTAATCGATAGTTTGTGGTTCAATGAAAACTATCGAATCGAATAATTGTTTTGTGTGCCGCATAGATTTTCCCAAGGAAAATCTGGCTGGCTAAATTTGTTTTATCTCTTTTATAATGCGCGTGTGCAACGCGATCCGAATTTGTATTTAATAGAACTGTCTAAGTAATCTAAGAAAAAAGTTCAGACTTTGTCCCCCAGATTGACAGAAAATTGGCAATCTAAAAAATGAATTTGTCCCATACTCTTTATTGTAGATCCAGCACATTTGAGGCGAAAACGTCAAAAGACTGGCGGTGATCCCATGCACCTGTTGCTCCAGCAACAACAGAAACAACAGCAACAACAACAGCAGCAACATCAGAATGATCATCAGGATGGCAGTAAGTTGCCTTCTCATTTTATATTCTATTGGTGTTGGTTTTATTCTTGAGGGTGTTGCTCATCTTTTATCTTTGTGGTGTTGGTCTCTGTCCAGTTCGTTGTCCTATTCTCTTTGGATCAAAGTCTCTTGACTGCATTCGGCCAACGAAATTTTGTGGTCGCAATGCGAATTTGTTTTTGAAGAAATTTTTTGTGTAAACTCTGCTTTGATTTTCGGCAGCAGTTTAACTTTGACAACAAACTAGTCAACTAGTCTAGAAAATCGTCAAATCATACTGATCCTACCTATTAAAAGTACTATACAGTAGTATATAGTATAATGCTCGTACCAAACATAAAACAATTATTTTCGTACATAAATATTTTTTATTCTCTCGTATACCAAAGACTTGACAAGTTCTCTGATGTATTAATCGAATAGACTCTTAGAAAATATTAAAGTTATGGCAACAATCTAAACAAACAACTAAAGAAATTATTTCAAAACGATGCGCAACATTAAAAACTATGCAAATACTACAAAATATTTACAAAAAAGAAAACGATAAGTTATTAAATACGTAGTAGAAATTATATATATATAAATAAATATAGCAATATTGTTGTTGAATATTTGAAATTGTCGCTTCGCTAATCCGAAAAATCATTTGATATTTTTATACACAAAAAACACAAACAAAAAAAACTGAATCGAAAGAAAGAGAAATTACCTAAATTTAAAAAGTAATGTTTCAAACTATTTTATAAAATATGTAGATTAATAAAAAACAAAAACGAAATGAAAAAAAAAACAAGTTTTTTAAATTGCTAAAGATATTGAAAAAAGTTAAACAAAAACTGAGTAAGTTTCTTTTAAAGCACGACAATTTTTGCAAGCGTTTATTTAATTGCTTATTAATATTTTATTAAAACTTGAGCATTCTTTGCGCATAATTAAGTTAACACTTTTTTTTGCTTTCTTTAATATTGACAAATTTCCCGACGTTGAAAAGTTTATATTTAAGATGCGAATGAAATATTTGACTCCTTTAATATATGTTTATCTACGTTTATAATATTTAATTACGTTTTTTTGTTTGTTTTGTTTTGCTTTATCTGATGCTAACAAATTTCCCGAACTTTCAAAACTTTATTATGTTTAAGATAGCAATGAAAATATTGGTTTATTGAATGTTTGTTTAGTAACGCCTTTTCTTTATCATACTGATCCTAACTATTAAAAGTTGTTTGTTTATTTTTGAATTCGATTTTGTAAGCATATTTTTTGTACTACTAACTTATTTGTTTAGTTACTAATTTAAAAGAAATCCTCTTAATAATTTTTCATGTTTTTCTTTGGCTAAACTTTTGTTTGTTTGATTTGCTGTTTGCTTTTTAAACTATTTATTATTTGCTGAGCTATTGCTAACATATTTCTGCACCGCTTCTGTTGTAGGACAAAACAACCTTAACTGTTGGAATGCCCAGAATATACCGCCCATTAAAACGGAACCGAGAGGTAAGTCTTAAAAGAGAACTTCACATTTTAAAAATGTTATTCAATTGTATATTGATTGCAGATACCTCACCGCAGCCATTTGGCATGTATCGTGCGCCGCCAGAGTTGACACCCTCGCCGCAGCCATTGTCGCCGTCGAGCAACTACAATCAGAACAGCACTCCCTCGCCCTACAACATGGCAGCGGCGGGAGCAACTGTGCCCGCCAATGGCCAACAGCAGCAGCAGCAGCTGATGTCGCCCAATCATCACCAGCAACAACAGCAGCAACAGCAGCAGCAATATGCTGAGTTGGGCAACAATTACAATCCTTTTGCACAGCAATTGCTGGCACAACAACAGCAGCAACATCAACAGCAGCAGCAGCAGCAACAACATCAAATGCAATACAATCCCAATGCCAATTCAAATCCTTTTGTCACGGGTGGCAATGCGGCACATTGGGACAACAAATTCTCAGTCGCTGCTGTGGCAGCTGCTGCGGTGTCGACAGCGCCTGCTGTTGGCAACAACAGCAACAATCTAAGCAATCTCAACAATCCCTTCACCATGCACAATCTGCTGACTTCTGGCGCGGGCGCACCTAGCAATCTGCAATGGAATTTGACCACAAATCATTTGGTAAATGGATTTGATTTATAAATAAATTGGAAACTAATTGAATAACTTCAAATTCTTACAGCAAAACCAGCACACCCTTCAGCAACATCAGCAGCAGCAGCAACAGTTGCAGCAGCATGGCGTACAAATGCATCAGCAATACGACAATAATGTCAGCAACACCAACAATGATAACAGCAACAACAACAATAACAATGAGAACGGTCCAACGATCAGCAATCTGTTGAACTTTGACAGCGAGCAGTTGGTGCGCATTAATTCCGAGGAGCAGCAAATGTTGCGTCTCAATTCAGAAGATCTGCAAATATCAAATCTATCAATATCTACGTAATAGCTTACACAAATTCTGCAGTTATTAGTCATAAATTGCGTGTGTTTGATACAAATGTAAAATGTGTTTTTAGCCTAATGTTCTTTTTAAATACGAATAAATTAATCGTTTTAGCAATAAGTTAACAAATGTTGTTCCCAACCATGTTAAAACAACTTGTAGTTGTCTTGCGATGAATACTGAATTGTATACTATTTTTCTATTTTGAACTTGCAATGATTTAAATTGTAAACTATTCTTTTTATTCTAAGAAACCATGTTAAAACTTCTGTAATTGCCTTGCGATGAAATTGTAAAGAATTCTTTTATTCTGAACTTGCAATGATTTAAATGGTAATCTATTTAAATCAAAATTGTTCTTTATCCTCAGTGCTCACAGAAAGTCTTAGCATGAATTCAATTGTACTAAGCTTGGAAAAATTATCTCTTCTATTATCCCTCATTTGTACATCAATTATCTTTCACAATTCTCCGCAAACATAGAACTTTTATTTCGTTAAATACAACTATTTAAATTTAAACGAATTTTCAAACATTGTAAAAGTAATCGCAAACAATTAACAGACAACTAAGTAATATAACATTGTAAAAACGTAACTATTTAAATTTAGAGATTGTAGCTGAACTCTCGCTGCCATGTATAATGTCCTTGAGTTCGTCATCGTTGCTGTTGAAGATGCCTCGCAGACTTTTCACTGCAGTCGGAAGGAGTGGCAAAGCAGGTGGCGGCGTACCCGGAAACATGTAATAAGCAAAGAAGTGCATCAGCCGGAACGTGGCATGTTGATAAGCTTGACCCTGAGCGAGGCACGTGCGAATACGCTGCCCCACTGTGGCAGCCAGACAGTTTTGCAGCGTGACTACACGCTCCTCCTTTGCTTTGAGTTCCTCTTCCAGTTCTTCGGCGTGTTTCATCAATTTACTGCAGAACAAAAGCTTTAAATCACCTGCAAATATTGTAAGTACTCTTCACTCACCTAATATGAATCTCCATCTCACATTTGTATTCCACCAGATTCGTGCCCGATTGCTGCAGTTGCTCCACAACGAGTTTAATATTCTCTCTCAACTTATCCACATACTGTTGCTTCTCGGATAGCTCCGATTTAAGTGCCAACAGCTGCCCAGTGAGCTCCTCGATATCGAACTTTGCACCCTGGCACTCCAGCTGAACGCGTGTCAGCTGCTCCAACTGCTCACGCTGCAATGCGTTGGCCTTGAACAACTCTTTTTTAGTGGAAGAGAGCAGCTCTTGAAGATTATCAATTTCTTGCTGCTTGCTGACGTTCTCCTGGATTAAGCGGACCTTCTCCTTGTTGACTTGATCCAACACCAAGTTGAGCTCATTGTAGGATAACTTTGTCTTCGCGCTGTCAATGTACGATTGCTTCAGCTGATCGTTGAGCGTATCATTGCGACGCTTCTCCACGGCAAAGAGCGTGTTGTACACATGCAGTTGATTGCGATTTTTAACAAACTACAAAGAAACTAGCTGATTACGACATTCCATAAAAGGATGAATAACTTACATTCCGCTTGAAATCCTCCACCTGTTCGCTGAGATGTTGCACTTCTTCGCGTCGTCGTCGCCAGGAGCGCAGCATGATGGTGTTGAAAACACGCAAGCTGGCGAGGCGCACATCCTGATCATCCCCATTGACCACAAAACGGACTTTGGCCTGCGGTGAACTGCACAGTTGTGAGGCATCCTGGAACAACAGTTGCGCCAAGTTGTCATCCTTGATGGTTAGCTGATTCTCTTGCTTGGACGTGGACACTACCGCATTGGAGTTAGTGGGAACATGCGCCACCAGTTGATAGTTGCCGGTACGACGAGCCTCCTTGAAGTCCATCTGAGACACCGATTTGCGTGCTCGGAAGTTCAGAATGGCTGCCGTCTGCTGACGCTTTAGTGTTAAGTATGGAGGCAACACAGCAGCAGCAGCATCAGGAGGAGCAGCCGCAGGTGCTGCCTGTTTCTTTCCCTTTGGCTGCTGAACTGTGCGCGCAGAATCGCTAGAGCTAGAGACGCTGTTGCTCAGCGAGTGATCCGAGGATGATGGTGTCAGAAACATTGGTTTCGGCAGCCTTGTTAGCTGCTGCCTATTCTCAAAGCTAAAAAGATTGGCTTGAAGATTAAGAGCTCGAATTGTGGTCCTATGTCTCACCTCTGTCGCTTCTTCAGCAAACGCTGGCCGGGATAGTTTTTGCCTCTGGCCTGGGAACCCATAGAACTTTTGTTATACGGCGTCCGTGGGGCTTTGGAACGCGGCGAATCGTCGCTTTGTTCATAGCTACGAATACGCGGACTCTTTGGCCACATGTCAAAGTTTAAATTAAGATCGAATTATTAAGGGAGAATTTATTTGTTATTCTCTATTGTTGATTATTTTTGTTACTCTGTTATTGCAATGCGTTCAGACTGTTCAGGAAATTCACAATGTTTCAACATTTACAACATGTAGAGCTCTGTCAATGCCTGCGTGGTTTGCTTTGATTTGTTTAGGATTTTATAATTGCAAAATGGGTAAGTTATATAGGCAATTATTTATTTACATACAATGAAAAGAAAACAAATAATAAAAACGAAATATATTTAAATTTTAACGGATTTGCTTTTATTTGTTGATTACTTACAAATTTGAATTTGGCGCTTCAAAAATTCAATTTTTGTAGCATACTTTTAGGGTACATCACTGATACTTTTTCGAAAACTAGCTATATCTCGGCCATATCCTGCCGCATTTTCAAAGGACACGTATTGCTAGGTTCACAAGGACGAACTCCATCAATCTGCATCAAAAAAATATGGGGTTATCTAAGAATCCAACACTTGTAATTTTTTGGTCCGCGGCTTAAGAGGAAATGGTAAAATTTGACAAGTGCAGGATATCTCGAGAACTACAAGGACGATTTGGATGTCCTTTGGCAGGATGATAGGCCTCATGAATATATCACGTTTGACACAGGACTCGCAAGGATCGGACAGGATACAGCCGAGATATACGCTATTTTCTGTTAACAAAAAGATCCCTATAATTTGGCCGTTTGCAGGATATTCGTCCTTTTTGATATGCCAATCAGTTTGAATTGATTAGAGCTACCTTTGTGCCAAAGGACATCCCGATCGTCCTTCAAACGGCTGAGATACGGCGCATTTTTCAAGTTTTTGCCAAATTTTCTATGGGTACCCCTTGGAAAAAATTGAAGTTTTTTTTCTTATGATATTCTTAAAATCCTTGAATGCCAATCGGTAGTCCTGGTTCCCACGGTTACAAAATGGTAAGTCCTTGCCAGATCCTTCAGGATTTGGCCGAGTTATGGCTAAAAAACGAATATCGTATAAGCATTATTCGTTTTGCGTTGCATACTTTTAGGGGCTGCTATACAAATTACACTAAACGAAAATTAGTCATAATTTGGCCCTATCCTGCCGCATTTTCAAAGGACACATATTGCTAGGTTCACAAGGACCAACTCTATCGATTGGTATCAAAAAAATATAGGGTCATCTAAGAATCCAACACTTGCAAGTTTTTGGTCCGCGGCTTAAGAGAAAATGGTAAAATTGGCAAATTACAGGATATCTCGAGAACTACAAGAACGATTTGAATGTCCTTTGGCAGGATGATAGGGCTAACTAATATCTCACGTTTGACATATGACTCGCAAGGATCAGACAGGATACGGCCGAAATATACGCTATTTTTTTAATTTAAAAAAGTCCTTGTAACTTGGCTGTTTGCAGGACATTAGTCCTTTTTAGTATGCCAATCGGGTTCTATTAAATAGAGCAATCTTTGTTCCAAAGGACATCCGGATCGTTCTTCAAACGGCTGAGATACGGCGCATTTTCCAAGTTTTTGCCAAATTTTCTATGCCTACCCCTAGGAAAAATCTGAAATTTCTTTTCATAAGAAATCCTTAAAATCCTTGAATGCCAATCGGTAATCCAGACTGCTACGATTACAAAAAGGATTGTCCTTGCCAGATCCTTCAGGATTTGGCCAAGTTATGGCTAAAAAACGAATATCGAATAAGCATTATTCGATTTGCATTGCACACTTTTAGGGGCTGCTATACAAAGTATTTACACTAAACGGAAATCAGTCATAATTTGGCCATATCCTGCCGTACTTTCAAAGGACACATATTGCTAGGATCGCAAGGAACTGTTCTATCGATTTGCATACAAATATGCGGGCAATCAGTAAACCAGTAAAATATTGATGAGAGCTTGCATCTGATTAGTCAGAATTGAAAACGTTGCAAGGTGACTTTGTCTGCAGCTACTTTCTGGTCACTTTTGCTCGACTGGTAGATTATAAGAAAATACAATAATAATGGAAGAATTCGTAGTAGAATACGACGTGGAACAGCTAAAAAAAACCAGGCGAACATGAAAGAGTTGCAGGTGGTTTTATCCACAGCATGTCAGAGCACTGAGATCTTCTTAAAGCGTGAGAACGCTTGCTTTCTGCTGATTTGTGTTCGCCTGGTATTTCGCCTGATGATATGACACTTTTTAGCCCGACTTATCAAAGCAGTTTACAGTTTTGTTGTTGTGTTATTAGAACCCATAATAACTTGGCCGATTTGTAATTGAAGGATACTTACTTTACTTACCTCTTCGAATAGCCATTGTATGATTTTAAGTGACTGTTAGGGTGATCAATTATCTGGTCAGACAATTAATAAAATTAAAAATTGTATTTAAATAAATAATGTAACACTTTATATTGTTTATTGTATTTCGTAAAATATATTAAAAATGGAACAGCATGAACTGAAAAACATTAACAGCAATACATAAATATGAATAAACAAAATTTAATTGTAATAATAAAATATTTTTGCAAAGATTCGAAAACAAAATAAAATATTCTCATTTATTTCTTCAATACTTCATTTAAAAAGAATCTTATCATGTAGCTAAGATCTGTTGGTTCCTTCGAATATGACGATTAAAATGAGAAAGTTTAAAAAGAATCTTATCATGTAACTAATGATTTATAATTTAAGTTGTTTAGAAAAGCTTCGATCCTATAAATTCCCAAGTATTTGTGGTTGCTTTGAATATGATTACTAATACCTTGACGATTAAAATGAGTAAGTTTTTTCTTTCAAAAAGAATACTTATCAAATGTTGTTTCATTTAACATCACTGTCTGCAGGACATCAAATGTCACATCCTGCGCTGCCCGTTTAGCCAGCTCGTATTTTCTTTGTATCAATTCACACATCCGACAAATTCCCACAGACACCTCCCACTGCTCTCTCCCACACACTTGTCCATTAGTAACTCAATTTCACATGGTATCCGTTCATTGATTGTGGGTCATTTGCCAATTGCGGGCAGCGTTGGTCGTTGTCCTTTGGCATTTTCCCTTTTTCCCTTAAGACTGCTTCGGCTGCCGCTTACATTTCCACAACATTGAATGCCAAATGTGCGAGTGTGTTTAACGGTTAAACTCGCTTCAAAAACGTATTTAACCCCAAAACAAAAAACCTAAAAAGAGCTTTTCCACACAACGAAAATTTCACCACACGACGTTGAAATTCGCGTTTGCGCCCTGTGTAAAAGCTTTCGTTTTGAATTCGGTTTCGGTAAAAAATAAATGTTTTTGGGCCGCTTTTGTGGTGGCCAGCAAAAGTTGGCCAACTGTTGGCGGTTTCATTAACGTCGCGACGCTGCTGGTAAACGGTTGATTGGTCGGCGCAATTCGGCAAAAAAAAATCATCAGGTGCGACAAACGAAACGAATTCAAAATTTCAAATTTTTAAAACGAAAATGCAGTTAAAATTTAAATTTTAAATAAATCGATCGCAACGGGCATTTATTCTATTTATTTGTGTATCGGTTGTGTGTGTTTCTGTGTGTGTGTTTCTGTGTGTGTGTGTGTGTGTGTTTATGTGAGCATTACGAAAATCGAAACGAACATATTTGAAAAACGCACCTTAAATAAATATTGAACACCCCGCGAGAAATTCTTTTGGGTGAGTTCTGGAGCTATAAATAATGTCTTGTGATTTGTTGATATTGTTTTGGTATTACACCCAGCAACACCTCGCCTCCCTCCCCTCTCCAATCAAAACATAGCGATTGTTTATAAATAAATGAACACACCAAGTTATGCAAAATGCTGCCTTTGGTAATCGGTAATCGAGTAGCTGGCGTATCTCAATGAAATGGGTTTTTCCTAAACTCAATTCTAACCTGTCTTAGTCAGCGACGTCTTCCCTCCTCTATTGTCTTCGCATCTCTTTTCGCTATCTTATAAAGTGTTGGGGAAAAAGTAATTAAATAAAAAACGTATAATTGGGACGTCATCTCTCTATAGATTGTTTAACCCAGTTGAGATCAAGCGGCACACGTCATCGACCAGCGACCAGTTTTATGCGATTGACCATTTGAATTTAGTTTACGTTTTACGTTCGCCTTCGCGTTCACGCTTACGATACGATTTGATTTATAATATAATACGATAAACGGCGTGCGCGAGCTCACAGTTCTTAGAAGCTCGCAATCGCGCCGTGTTTATCAAGAGAGTAGCCAAATTCTTGGAATCGTAACGAGACTTATCAAACGAAAGTTTAAAGTGCCTGAAAGGATTCCAAAATAAAACCCGAAAAGTGCAATTTCAATAGTTTGAAAGTGGTTTAATCTTGAAAATATTGGAGTAAGTTACTTTAAAGTTTATCTAAATTCCTAAAGACTGATTCACTGCGTTTTCCAATACCGGTTAATAATTATAATTACAACATCTTGTCTTGGAATTGAGTATTACATTGAAGTTCGTGTGTCACAGTTTATAAATTCATCTGTTTAATCGGATTGTCTAGCTGATAGTTAGCTGGCGCTGAATAGATCGTTATGCAGAGCATTTCAATAGTGAATAGTTATTTGTAAATATTCAAATCTTATTAACAGATAACAACAATCTAACTAAGTGTTGATAGCATCGAATAAACATTGTCAGGTAACAATAGCTGAATTTGTATAGCTTTTTAATTGACTGTCAAGAAAATTCTGCAATTAGTTATGAAATTGGTTTACAAGATTTGTGGATAATAATGCACAAGTTTCATGCATTTAAAATAAACATTTATGTACTTTAGAAGAATCAATTTTGCTTAAGATCAAGGTGACAACAAAAATAGTTTGCTATTAATAAAAAAGGCAAACGTAAATAGTAAAAACCTTTGCATATATGATTGGTTACAGCTAAACTATGCATAAAACATAAACTTAATACGTATGACTTGAATAGTTGCGAATTTCAAGAGAATATTGCGAGTTTAGTTGAAGCAAGTTTGCAACTTAATAAGCTAATGTACGTAATGCCAGCGAAATGCAATCGCAATAGCTGTCCAGCTCTAAATCCAGTTCTCGGATTCTAGCTGACCCGCCCACATTCCCTTTCTAGTGAGTTGCTGTTGATGGCACTCACAAATCGCTGTCGCATTAATTAATTAATAGTCAGAGTGTGAGTACACTCATTCGTACGAATACGAATACATATGCGAGTGTTGTCGTTGTGGCGCGAAAATAAAATAAAAGTTTACTTTGATGTGTGTTTGTCTGTTGCTGCTGGATTATGCATGTATTGTTTCTAACCAAATACACAGCATGAAAATTGTGAAATTGTATATTAAACACATTGATCCAGATCCAGACAACCTTGAGTCCAACTACGAACAGCAAACGGTTCGCAGTCAAAGCGTTGCATGCGGAACCCAATCAGGCAAACAAGTTGCTCCCTCTGAAGAGTGGCAGAGTGGCTTGCAGATTGCAGTTAACGCGAATGTGACGTAACTGAAAAAAGTAACTGGCATTGGAAAGTTATGTATATGCTGCCCTGACTGGCTGGAAACTCAACTGGAAAGCCAACAGCGATCGACTGTCTAGTTTCCGCATCGACGCACTCACGCTTCACTCTCTCTCTTTCAGCCTCACTCTCACTCTTAGTTGTATCTCTGAGATACAATTGAGCACAAGTAGCGCAATTGGCTCTCGGATGATTCATACGCGATTCGGGGAATCCGAAACCATAACCGAATCCACTAAAGTGCTGCAAGCAGAGGCAAACATCAACATCAGGTTGTCGACAGGTTTTTTTCTTCTTTTTGTTTTCATACAGAAACCAAAAGTTGGTCTTTGTGTTGTACCAAAAAATGCCTTGCACAAAACAAAGTCGCTCGATGTTGAGATATGCTTTGCATTAAATATAGAGTTATGTACTTGAGTAAACGTCTAAAAATAATTAATGACGTTGTAATATTTCAATGCAGCGTCTTGGGAATAGAGCTTTGAAAACAACCCTAGAGAGCAGTTAATAATAAATTGTATATTGCATTAAAAAACTTGTACTACAGACTTATTTTCAGCCACTTTATCGTATCGGATAAGTAAATCCGGTTGCAAAACGCCGCTTTATGAGGGCATAACTTTAAGCTAATATTTGATAATGTTCAATCACATTAAGTATTTGTATAAATGTTTATTATATGAGCAGAAATTATGCTTATTATTTTATTAAAATAACAAATGCAAATTCCTTATTGAAATGAGATGTTGAGCCAGACCGAAGTAATTTGATTCAAGTCTAAAAACTTGTTGTAAATATGTAAAATTATTGATCAGAGATTCTATATAAATTGCAGAGAATAATTTCAAGCAAAGAGATGTTTTTAAAGTCACTCTACCTTAAGTTAGAGCATTAGTTAGTCGTCTACTTGGCATTTGAATTTACAATTCCAATAGCTGGCCAATATTTGAGTTCATTTTCATTTGTAATTTGCTCGTCTGGCATGTTTTATCGTGAGCTTCTTTTTTTCTTCCTTTTTTTTTTTTTTGGTTATCGATACGCTCTTCGGGGTCTCAGACTCTGTGGCTCTTGGGGTCTATAGTGAGTGTCTTGAATTTTAATGCCATGCCCAACAACAAAGAGAAAGAGCGAGAGTGAGAGAGAAAAAGCTAAAGTCTTTGTCTTGAGGGCGTCGACAACGACCTTTTGCTTGACTCTTTTCCAGTGCATATGGAGTGAAGTCTTGTGTGTATTTGTTAGCCTTTGGTATGCTTTAAAAGCCAATGGCGACAACAAACACAAACATAAACAACAACAAGTGGTTGCCCAACTAGCCGCTCAATTGCTACCACTTTTTACACTCGCAGAGCTTGGCTCGTCTTGACTCGACTTCGGCTTTGTTTGCGACTCTTAAGCGTGCGACCTTGGACCAACACATGTGCCACACAGAATTGCAGATATTATTTTTTTAAGGTATTGCTGTTGCGTTTCGTGATTGGTTTTGTTTTGTTTTCGGTTTTCTGTGTTTCATGCGATAAGATACCTACAGTAAAAAATGGTACGGGTTTTCAGTGACGTAGATTTTGATTCATTTCTTTGCTGACGTCACAATCCAAATTAATTGATTTAACTTGGACCGTCGAAAATTGATTTGTGGCTATTTTTGGTGTGAGATTTTTGCTCATGATTGTGTGGTGTAATTTGTGTGTGCAAACATTTTGGCTGACATGCATTCTGGTTGCCAAATGCATTCGTTGCCCACGCGGCGTATACTTGATTGTTGTTTAAACTTTGTTTTTAGTTACAACACATACAAGCAGTAAATAAATAAGAAAATGCATGCATATATCTATTTGCTACATGTATTTGCAAAATATTTCTGCATCGTTTGTGAACAACAATTTTGTTCTCCAGCCAAATTATTTAGTTTAGTACAGTTCAGTTGCGTTCAGCTTTTGATATTTTTGTTCGGTGTTTGTTTAAATGACTTCAAATCAGCGTTGATGGAATGGCGGGCGAGAAATTAAGTCAATAACTGATCAGACGCCTGACCTTAGATGTTGTGTCCGCTTCTGGCTGGCCAAATACATTTCGAATGTATTTACAGACATACTACATACTAAGACCAAACTATATAAGCAGATACATAAATATGGAATTTTTGTGTTTAAATTAGCGTCAGTTTATAGATTTTC
The DNA here is from genome assembly GCF_009650485.2 of Drosophila albomicans. Classification (NCBI taxonomy): domain Eukaryota; kingdom Metazoa; phylum Arthropoda; class Insecta; order Diptera; family Drosophilidae; genus Drosophila; species Drosophila albomicans. Next base: position 26,502,499 of record NC_047628.2, read on the forward strand.
TAATTTACGTTTTTACCGAGGGTCACAGTCACAGTCACAGTGAATGCAAACAAAGCATTCGAATGAATTCACTAAGCGAATAGGTCCTAGGCTAAGTATGGCTAACATTTAGGGATGATTAGTTAAAAAGCGAGGAAAATAAATGAATTTTTCCAAGGTTTTCTTTCTAAGTGAACTCCCAACTTTCAGTCAGTCTTTAGTTATGAATTTGTTGACCAAATATGAGAATGAATCAGAATATTGTGTTTAGATAATTGATAAAGAAGAAACTTAAAAGGTCTGGTCAAGGTCGCCCAAAAGGCGCTAAATGTCTAGTCTTCTTAGAAAGCTACTGAATTGCTGATTTATTATTTTTGAAGATAACCACAATCGCATGCTCGATGCAAAATAAATATATATATGATATATATAGAGATGGCAAGGACATTTCAAGATCCATTTTGTATTTCTATTAAATCAAACTAATTTCTCAATGTTTTGTTCTTCTTGTTGAGTGGAAACTTTAAGTATTTTGTGTAGATTTTAGAATGCTTGCTTTGTGCCTCACTGACATATTAAAGCATTAGTAATCAAAAACTCAACTATAAATACGGGCTCAGCCATATGCATATCACCTTTTGTTCCTTTTCCCAAGAGAACGGGATTTGCACAATGTTCCTTTGTCTAGACCATAGAAAAATTTTAAGATTTACATATTCTTTGCGGGATTTTCTGCAGCGATTCCCTCCTGAATTTGGGTAAAATTCCTCGAACTATATTTAAGTTAACGATTTGCCACTGGTTTTGGTATTTGGAATGGAAAACCAGAACAACATTTCAATGTTGCACTTGTGTCGTCATAAATTACAATAGAGAGAAACAAGAAATAAACAAGCACAACACACGCCGCATATATCAATAAACAAATAACCCAACAAAAATTATATCTTGATCAACAATAGAAGAAAAAAAAAACTATTAATGAAAACAAAAGTATGCTTGTAAATGAGAGAATGTGTAATTCAATGGCTGCCAAACGATCGGCGATAACGTTGTCATTACATTACACTATATCAAGTATACGCAACGTACAATAATATAAACGTACATTTGTTCTCTTTCTTTGCTCTCAGTTCTCAGAGCATCAAATGAGCTGCTTATCTCGAAATTGTTTGTGCAAATAGCGCTGTCTCAATTTATTTACATTACAAACAAACCAGAAATGGCGTTGATGTAAAGACAGGCGTTTTTAAAAAGATTGAACTCATTTGTTGGGGTTAAAAGTTCTCAATTATTGTATGTACATTCGTTCTTATACATTCACATCTTCACATCTAAAATTTCTTATCTAAAAGTTCAGGTCAAACTTCTAAGCAGTAATCCAGAGGTTTCTCTACAATATTAAATAACAAAATTCGAAATATTTTCAGAGCTGTTTCCAATTGATAGATGCAATTTAATCGCTCCTAATAAATCAATAAGTTGTTTTTTGGGTAATTGTACATCGATCAGTGAAGCGGGAACCAAAATAAATATTCAAGCTACAGCAACACAATTCGCATATAGAAATCAAACACACAAAAGGCAACGTCTATCGCAAAGACGCTGATAGCTTGGCTGATGATGAAGAGAAGTTCACTATCAGTTGAAAACCCCAATGACAACAACAAACACACACAACGAAAACGAAGCCAGACTATGAGACGCTCTGTGTATGAAATAACTGATATACATAAATGGTTCGATTGGCTATAATTAGTGCTATAACAAGTAATAAGCACACTCTGTAAGAAATTCGCTATGAAAATATACCAAATTCAAATACCGAAAAAATACTAAAAATATACCAAAGGCTACAAATAAAGCTCTATCTCCTATAGTCTCTGAAATTATAGTCTCAATAAATTGAGGTATTATTCTAAAAATATACCAAACTAATATACAGAAAAATACTAAAATATATAAATAAAGCTCTATCTCTTATAGTCTCTGAAATTACAGTCTCAACAAATTGAGGTATTATTATAAAAATATAGCAAACCTATATACCAAAAAAATACTAAAATATACCGAAGGCTCTATCTCTTATAGTCTTTGAGATTTAAAGCATTGCGGTATCAATTTAAGAATATACCGCAAAAATACTAAAATAAACCGAGGGCTATAATTTCAGCTTTAAATCCTATAGTCCATAAGATATAGTGTTTCATGTGCACAGACAGACAGACAGATTCGCATATACAAACATTTATATTCCTTTAAACGTCAAATACACAAATACACTTTGCAACAAGAATCGAAAATACCCGCTGGCCACGCTTTAATAGGTACAACGGAGCAACAACAACAAAAAAATGTTCAAATAGTGGGTAACTCGGTGCTCCAGCGCTCAGTTTGCAACGAATCGTTGTCGGTAACGGACGTGATTGGTATGGTATATTTTTTAGCGGCTGAATTGTTTAGCTAAGATCGCACTAAGAGCGTCGACTGAGAGTGAGTTTGTGTATCGAAGTGTGTGTGTGTGTGTTTGTGCTTTGTGTATATTTGTTAATTATACTCGACACGACAACGAGACAGCCAGTTAAACTTTTATACAATAAAAACAAAGTTACTCTTATAAATAATAATAACTGCAGTGCCGTAGCAATAACATCAAAATGAACATCAACAAGTTGAGCTTGTCTCATAACTTGTCGTGGAATCTAACGCTTTTAATTTTTTGGCGGTTAGTTTTGTGTTGCTGTTTTTTTGTGGGCATGATTCAGTGTGTCACAGTCACAGTCCCAGTCCCCAGCCATGCGATAAGCCGCGCAATCTATAAAAACTTTCAACAGAAAGCAATGCGTGTAAATATATAAATTAAAAAACAGAAACAACAATGTCAGAATAAACACACGTGTCATCGCCGTCGTCGCAGCAAAGAAAGAAAATGCAATCGAACGGAAAATTGAAATCAAATCCAATCGAAATCAACAACAAATACAAATACTTGTTGTGTGTATATTGAAAGCATTGTCTCGCGCCTGGTTATAATCAAGTTTTAAAGCATATACAATAACAATAACAACGACAACTACAACTACAACGCCATAAAGGTTAACAGTAATAAATTAAATAAACAAATTCAACAAATCTATCGCGCAGTTTGTCCCACACGCTGCGCAACTATCTAAAAGCCGGCTTTATTAACTACTCCTCTACTATATATAGTATTCCTATATATGTATGTTGTGTATATATATCAGCATCAACTGGTATCTCGCGACTCGCTTGTTAATCTTTCGCTGCTTGTAAATAATGCGAATTTGTGAAAACAACTATTACAAAATGCAAATTCATATTTATGTCAATCGAACACAAATTTATAGCTACTTGTATTTGATTGTCGGAAGTATTGTGGCTCTAACTTTAAGTTGATTCTGATAAGGTCGTGGTTGAATTGTTGCTTTCCGGTGACTTTGAACAGCTTTTTTATTTAGGGACATTTGCACTAATCGACAGATTAGGCTGTGATTATAGACTTTGGTATTTTTTTTTGGTATTTGTTCAGTTTACTAATTTGGTTTATTTTTAGAATAACATCGACTCAGGGACTATAAGAGATAAAACTCTAAATATAACCTTCGGTATATTTTAGTATATTTTTGGTATATTAATTTGGTATACTTTTAGAATAATACTAACTCAGAGATAGATTTATAAATATAACCTTTGGCTCATTTTAGTATATTTTCGGTATATTTTTAGAATTATACTAACTCAGAGATAGATTTATACATATAACCTTTGGTATATTTTCGGTATATTAATCTTTTCTAAACAACGAAATTTGCAATCGTGAATTTCCTCAATTAGCTTTTAGTTGAGCTTCTTCATTATCTACTTTGCATTTTCTCAACATTTCTAATCCAGCTACAGTTGCTCCTCAATTAATTACAACGAGATTAGCTGCATTTTGATTGCAGTTGCCTAGACAAGTTATACAAAGCAACAACTGAATTCAAAACTAAAGAAGCAGGTTGTTAGAATAGAATTTAGAAACCTTTAATCGTTATTATTGGCGATTTAATGACAGAATTGTTGTTGTGTGCTCTGTACTTCGTATATAATTATGGCATAAATTGCCAACAAATTGCATGGCAATTTATTTTTACATTTCTTGGAAAGGGTGTGCGAGTTTCGTTTATTGATCGGTTAATTTTGTGACAAGAGTGATTTACATTTTCCAATTCTTGCAGGCAACTTCTCTGATAAGCAGAGCAACAAAGCAACCCTAATTGCTGATAACCAACAAGAAATATAATAATATTTGAAAGAAAAATAGCACAATCGTCGCGTGTGTGTTGTGTGTGTGCGGTTGAATGTGCAAATCGAGTGTGCGAGAAGAGTGAATTTCACAAGGAAGCAGCAGCTAATCAAATCAAGAGGCAAAAGGCAAAAGGAATGGCGGAAAATACTGGCAATGATGGTAAGTTCAACAAAATTATAGCAAATATTAAATTTTACTTTTTTTTTGGAGGTGGGTTTTTGATTACTACAAACAATTGTATTTCAAGGCTTCATCGAAGCAAATATTTAGATAATCAGTTTGTAAATATTTTTACAAATGCAAAAAAAAAAAAGAAACGAAAAAAGCAAAAAGTTTATAAAAATTGGTTGTGGCATCTGGAACATTTCGTTTATTTCATTTGCAATCAAAGCAATTCACGTAATACTTGTGCACGCACAAACTGTGTTCAAGCCAATTGAAATTCGAAAAAAAGTGAAATGAAATGAAATAAAATAAGAGAACTAAGGAACCAACAAAGCCAATAAAAGACTTTAAGGCGCTGCTCTGTTGGCCATGGCTAATACACAAAAATAGTGCACGTTTCGTGTTCTGGCGGACAGTCATGGTCAAAGCAACTTGAATATCGATTTATCTGGCCAGTATGCCAGATCAAACTTGTACCTTCCGCCTCCCCCTACCCATCCACATAGTACAATGGGAGCATGAACTCTTCTGCATGGAATTGTTTTCAGCAATTGACGAAAGCAAACAAACAAAAACAACACAAAATTTCACACCTTTCGCACGCACAACGTGCTCTGCTTGAATACATATAGTATAAAACGGGCAGATCAATGGCATATATATATATATATACACTATATACGATATGTGTATAACAGATGTAGAGATGTAGGAATGTAGGAGGTGCACGTGTAGAAGAACGCGCGTAGATTTAAATTTCACGCATTTAACGCACAAAGTTTCCTTTTGGTAATTAAGTAAATGCTAAGGCAAAAGAACAACAGCTTCTACAAAAATAAACAACGACAAGAAAAAAGCAGTTAAATCCAGTAGCAAAATGCCAAATAGAATAGGCTATTAAATACCCTGTTATACGTCTTCATTAATGAGCTATTGAAAGTGAAATTTTCAGAATTTCAAATAAGTCATTTTATTCTAATGAAACTAAGAACTGAAAAGTTGAATTTTCGAAAGATGTTGAAGTGAAGGGAAATAAGTCATTTTATTCTTAGAAAACAAAGAAATAAATAACTTAAGTTTTGCAGAGTTTTGAAATATAATGAAACAGTCATTCAAGTTAAAGTGTAACACTTTGATGGTTATAAAAAACTGGAGAAATTGGGAAAAAAATTCCATTGATGAAATAAAACTTTCCATATCTATTAAGAGTATATTCAATTATTAGGCAATTAGTAGAAATCAATCACAAATTTTAAAAGAAAACAGTTAACTAATTCAATTACGTTTTGAAATCTTAAATATAAAAAGTTCAACTGTCCCTTTTTATAATCCCAAATTGAAGTTTATCATATTGTTGATTTGGGGTAAGTAACAAAACAAAGTTTCTGAAAGCTGCTTTTCCTATTTAATAATTGAGTCGCGCTTGCCACAGGCAAACATTTCGCCATTTTACTTGAGTTTTATGCACTAGATCAATTAAGAGCCACCACAAAAAAAGAGAAGCAGACGCACATTTACCGGCATAAACGGATTTCCAAATTGACTTCTGTGCCCCCGAAAGTGACCCTTGTTGAGGGTGCAAACTGTTTTTGGTTCCGCCTGAAGCTTGCAACTTTTTTCTTCTTTTTTGTTGTTATGGGAGGCATTGTCCTTTTTGCCTTAAGTTAACCTAGGAGAGCCTTGGGAACGATCGACCCAGAGGCCGGACGTCATTATGGCCAAGCTGGGCAAACACGAAGCGAATAGCACGCATACGCCACGTTGTGCGGCATACCCCAAAAACGAAAACGAAAAATATATCGCACAGAGGGCGCTGTCAAGTTGAATTGATTGAATTGTGAAAAGTTTTATCGCAATACAATCAAAATGCTGCGGCTTTTGCGGGCATCGCGTGTGAATTTTCCACAGCTATCTCCGCGCTTCTGCCATTTCGAATAATGAACATTTTTCTAGCCGAACAAATTTTGGTTAGCTGCCGTCTGGCATATTGAAAATGCTTTTTGGTTTTCTCGGTTTTCGGTTTTTCGTTAATTTTTGATGTTCGAAAACTTGTAAGGTGTTTGCGTTTTGTATTTTCTGCTTGGGCACAATTTTCTTCTATATTTTTTTTTTTGATTGCCTGGCAGCGACATGAAAATCGATTTTGCGTTAATTGTATTTGATGTGGAACTCGTACACTTTAATGTTATTTCTTCTTTTCTTCTGACACCTTTCATTCTCTGACTCGGTCTCGTTCTCTTTTGTAATACAGCGAAAAAGCAAAGTTTAATGCTTCCGAAAATTCACTCCATATTGTATACTCGAGTCTCATACGAGCCGATGAATTAATTGCTTTTTAATTAGTTGCCCACACACAAGCAAAATAACACATCGTTCTTACACGAGAGGGAAATGTTCTAAATAATTGAGCAAAAACTTTTCACGATGTTTGGCATTCGATAATGCACAAACACATTCGAGAGTTTTATGCAGTTTATTTATAAATTTCAACACCTCTATAGCAACAGATTCACTCGCAAAATTAGCACGTTTTGAATTGGGCTATTCCAAAAACAGAAAAAGAACCTTTAACAGGCCAGTAAAGCCCGTTTAATTTATGTGGGAGATTCCAGCACATGAAATTTTTTGGTAGTCAATCTCATTAGAAAACTCGCAGAATTTATGATATCTACTTAGCGGTACTTTTACAGCATTCTCGACGTAATCATGTCTCGAGGCATGATTTTGGTAATGCGTTTATGGGAATTTTGAGGCAAACAAGTGGGTCATAAATTGGTTTGGACTGCTGCTGTCTGTGCTAATTAAATGTCAATTTGCGACATGCAAAATGCTAATGAAATCAATGTGCGACCTTAAGCTCAGCTTCAGCTTTTAATATGCCTGGCTTAACGAATTTAAACAGAATGTGATTTATATGAGAAGGATGAATTTTGAAAGAAAAGTTTTTGCATTAATTTTAAAGGTCTGCCATAATTTGAAACACAAACTATGTTAAATAAGGCAAAGTGACTTTGTGTAAACTAATAACTGATAAGTCATTTTTTGTGAATTGTTGAAAGTTGTGTCATAACAATATTACTTGAAAGAAGTGGCTTTCAACTTGTCTTCTAATGGATTTGCTGTAAGCGACAGGCTAAAAGCAAACACAAACATAACAAAGAAAGAAACCAACTATCAACTGGAGCGACGTCATCGATAGTCAGACAAACAATATCATCAATTCTACAACTATTGATTTTCATACACACAAACACACACCGACAAACAAATATACCCTATATGTACATATGTTAGATGGGCACTTAAAAAACGTCGGCAATTTTTTTGTGACAGCCTGTTGGAACTTTTCACGCACAGATTTTTGAGTGCTTCAATTTAATTTTTGATCCACATAGAAAAATGTATATGTATAAATATATATATATGGATGAAAAGTGGCCCACACACACACATGCTAACACGCTCGCATGCACACACTCACACACATACACGCACATGTGAGCTTAGGACAAACTTTCGTTTAAGTACTTGAGGTGCAAATGGGAATGGCAAGTGTTCAACTCCAGCTCCAGCTCATTCTCCTTCTCCTGCTCCTGCTTCCGTTCATGCTCTAGCTCATGCTCATGTCGTGTGTCTGTGTTTTATGTAAAGCGCAACCGGTGTGTGTGTTGGGTGTGATTAGGCCATCATCATAGAGTAGAGCTAAGAACTGAGAGTTGGCAGCTGCCAGCTCTGGTGAGACGTGTGGAGTTCGCATTCTGTTTTTATGCCCTTTACCCATTGGGCAGAAGGGTATTATAACTTTGTGCCGGAAGGAAATGTATGTAAACCTAGAAGGAGGCAACTCCGATCCTATAAAGTATATGTATTCCTAATCAGCGACAACAGCGGAGACGATACAGGCTTATACAACGGGTCTTAGTTGCTTTGGCTAACAATTTGGTATATTTCGCACTTTATGGTATATTTTCAATGTACTACTATATCAATATACCAAAAATAGTATTCAGTATTGTTTAGTATTTTTGCTGGTTATTAATCTTAGTTACTTTAGCTAAAAATCTGGCATATTTCAGTACCATTTGGTATATTTGGAACGCAGTATTATATCAATATACCAAATATTTGGTATGATCTAGTATTTTGGGGTATATTAATCTTAGTTTTTAAATATTTGTTGATGTATATTTTACACTCTATAGTATATATTCAATGTACTACTATATCAATATACCAAAAATAGTATTCAGTATTGTTTAGTATTTTAGTACCATATGGTATATTTTGAATATAGTATTATATCAATATACCAAATATAGCATTAGGTATGTTATATTATATTAATCTTACTTTCTGTATATTTGTGGTATATTTTGAATGTAGTACTATATCGTCTTCGGTATTTTTTTAGTATTTTTGCTCTTATTCAAAATGCGTAGCGGGTATCTCACAGTCACACTCGAGTGTAGCTTTCGTAACAAACTGTTTTTTTCGGCTGTTCGAGTCCATTGCCAGAGTGAGGAGAAGAGTCTGCCTCGGGTGGTGTCCACACTGCTTTCATTTTCATTTTCTCTATTTAGCTGTGTTTATTTTCGCTTCAGAACGCGATTTTCCAATCGATTGAACACATGACAACCTACACACACTCGCACACTCGCTCGCATACCTTTGTGTATTTGTCCTCTGGCACACATATGGCACCGTCTGTGTGTGTGTATTGTTGTTGTTTGTAGCCTTCGACCGACCGAATGACATTTTCGCCAAGTAATTCAAAACTCTGCGGTAAATGGAAACCGTCTTGAACGTGCTCCACACACCGTTGCCATTAGAAATGTCCTCTGTCTGTTGTCTGTCGTCTGCCTTCTGTTCATATCTTTCTATTTTTGATCATATTTAATTAACATTTTATTTTCCTTTTATTCTCGTTTTATTTTATATTCTTGTGTGTGAGTGCTCGCTTTTCTTTCTTTTTGTTGTCGGCTTTGCTCGACATCCTTTTTGTTGTTGCCAGCCAGCTCCATTTATTTACGCATCAATTTGTAGCGCTGATTTATGTCGCCGGCGCCCAAAAAAAAAAGACAAAAAAAAAGAAACGATAGACAAAAACCCCAAGAACAAAAAACACACGCACAAAAACAACTAACTAACTGAGTCGAGCATTGTATACTCTAACTAAGATTTGCAGGAAGTGATTGATAAGCACTTTTTTTTTTGGGTTGGACTCTTTGTTTTTGTGTGCAGATATCAAAATAATTCCCAACTGCAAAACTCGTGTCATTTCACTGACCTTCTGAGACAGTATTTAAAAAAACCCAAAAAGGAATAAAAACCAAGAATAACAAGAAAGTTTGTTCGACTGAGAAATACTCTCGTCCCATTTTAAATGAAAGCAAAACAGTGCTATATTATTTCAAAAATATACCATAATCATATACTGAAAAATACTAAAGATATATCCTGACTACATTTGGTATATTGATGCATATTTAAAATATACCATAAAGTCCCCAAATGCACTAGATTGTCAGGAAAAACTCCCATACAAAAAATAATTTCTTAAATAAATTCTACAATTTTTATCTGATTGCAACCAAATTTTCAGGAATCACAGAAACTGTAGTTATTATTATAGTAAGTACCACAAATCTCTCGCCTCTAGAACAGAACTCGTGTCATTTCACTGACCTTCTGAGAGAGTATTTAGAAAACCCAAAACGGAATAAAAACCGAGAAAAAAGTGGAAGTTGTTGTTTTGCCTAAATGCGAATTAAATTTGTGTCTCCCTCACTCTGTGCTGCTTGCTGAGTGCCATGCCGAGGCTGTCTTAAAGTATTAGTAGCTCAGTCAATGCTCACAGGCAAAAGAGGCGTCTGTTTTTTTTTCCAGCTGGGGGATGATTTAAAGGGCAGGGCATTGGCCGGCGTATTGCCAGGCGGCTGGCTGGATGAGCCGAAGCAATTGCGCAATTTTAAAGCGCTTTTCCGTTGGGCGTTTAATTAAATATAAAATTTACACTGACTAACACGACACATTTTTAATTGAAATTTAAAAATCGAGCTTGCAGCTGTCGACAGCTTCAATAGCAATTAGCTATCCGATGAGCAACTAATCATGCAGCACAAAATACACAAGAGAATCCCTTGCGATTTATGCGCTTAAATTATGCATAGGCCAATTGAAACAACTCTATTTATAACCAAATGGGAATTAAAATGAAATCAAAGCGTTTACCTAAGACTTCGTAGAAGTAATTGATATTGTTGTGGCGCTTTCGTTGTGCGTTTCTATTTATAGTTGAAAGAAATATGTAGCATGGCAAACAGAATAATTACGTGGAAGTTTGAAGACGTAAGCGAGATGGACTTGTCAATAAATGACATAAATATGATAAGCTTACAGCTTGATTGAGAAATGCTACACATAAAACTTATGTCCAACTATTCGACGTATATCTGACAGCTCAAAGCACATTTAATGAAGCGGGGCAACTGAGGTGGAACAAATGGATTTTGACTGCCGAATAATGAAGAAGTTCTTTATAAGAGAAGTTACTACTTTAACTAGTTCAAAGTAAGGAAGATTCTTCGTAAGAATAATTGATTATACTTTAAAGAAAAGTATTTGAAATATCAAGAAAATAAACTAAACTTACTTTCGAAGATGGAAGGAATGCCTTATAGGGAAGTTCTTTATAAGCGTCTTCTTTAATTAGTTTAAAGATAGGGAAAATAATCGATTATTGCACCAACATTTTTGCTCTTAAAGAAGCCAGAAGAAATTTAAGAAAAATATTTTGAATCACTTTGGGAAAAGCTTGATATTATGAAAATCCAAATATCGAACCATTAAGACTTGTTTACACTTTAACAGGCTAATCCATTTCAATGTTGTGGCAAAGATAAATAGTCATCAGAAGAGACTTTGTATAATAAACTATCGATAACACATATAGAAGCTACAAGAATTCAAAGAAAGGTTCTTTGAAACACTGCAGACAAAGCTAATATTCATATAAGGAAAACCCTGAAAACAAGCCATTAAAACGTGAAAGACACCGTGGCAAAGTTGAGTCAAAGATAAATAGTTGTGTCGCTTATTGATTGAAATATACAGTGTAATAAACTTATCTATAGCACTGAATTCCCTTTAAACAATAGTGAGCTGAATAATTCAGTGTCTTCGTCTGAATTGTGTGTGCACCTTTAGTATCGATCTAACAAAAGGTGAATGCTTTCCTTGACTGACATGCGTGGCAATTTAGCTGCCTGCACCTGCCACAATAAAGTACGTTGCCGCACAGCTGAATTACATAAGCGAACTACAATGCAGATAATCAGTTGATATAACCAAAAATGGAGTTAACCCCTTTTTTTGTTGTTGTGTTGTGCAGTGTCATTAGCTGTAAGCTGAACAAAGGGCCGACGGGCGAATGCCAAGGATGATCTACTTAAAAGTTCCCGATGTTGTCGTCGACCCACATTTCACTTATTACACTGTTCAGATGTTTGCCACAATGCGGCAATGCAGAAGCCGAAACCCGGCAGCTGGTTGCCCAAAAAAAAAAGCAAAGCCGTAAAACGTGTTGTCCGTAAACACACGCCTCTTACTATATATGTATATATATATATATATGTATGTGGATGGTGTGAATTGCGAGCAGAAATGAAAAGAAAAACGAGTAGAAGACAGCAAAGACTTGTGTACAAATTGTTTTTGCACTTGTGTACAAATTGTTTTTGCAAATTAACATATGCAAATTTTTCATGTGCCCACGTGTGTCCATGTGAATCTGACTCAGTTTCAACAGCCAAGCACACACACACTTACATACATACATTCATACTCACATTCGCATTCACTACTCAGACTCGCACTCACACTCATTCTATAGACAAATAGCCTGTCTGAGAGTTGCGTCGCGTGCTGACTACAGAACACAGAAGAGGGGAGAGAGGGAGGAGAGAAAGGTGGACAGGCTGCTTTTGTTCATTTGATTTGCTGCTGAAAATATTCAAGTATGCAGCGGAAAATGCAAATTGCGCGAGTGTCATATGCTAGCTGCACTTTTCCACGCGTTTTCCCATCATTCTATCTCCCTTTCCCGACTGTCTTTTAATGCTATTAAATATGCATTATTATACGACAACGACAACGAAAAAAAAAGAGGAATGATAACCTTGATAAGTAACCGGTTACACTACTCTACTCAATATTACGTATACGGCATGTAACACATGTGCAGAGCACTTCTAGCGAAAATACAAAATAGAGAAAAACGGAAGTTGTTATTGCCATTTGCATAATATTTGCATATTTCTTCAGGTGCCAAGGACTACATCTAATAAACTAATGCAAGCGTTTTATGAGTTTGTCTGAAGTTTATGAAAAATAAGTGCGATTATCTCAAAGACAGCGAAAGAGAATTTTGCTGAGTTTTTACGGTTAACTAAAGACGGTTTACTAAAGGCGAGAATGTGTAAATGAATTTACGGTACAAAGTTCTTTAATTGATTAATTGTACAGCACGGCGTATGCGTAATCAGTTTAATGCGAAAACTGATTCGGTTCATTAGAATTATTTCCATATAAAAATATAGACTTTAATCAATATTTAAATACCTATTGGAAAACAAAAACAAAAGCTCTACCCCAAACGATTATCAATTGCGAAATCGAACCACATTTTCAAGTTCAATAATCTAATCAGAAGAGGCAGACATTGTGGGGTTTCCTATTGTAATTTTCTGTTATTTATAATAGTTATTTCAGGTAGTTAATCTCCTTAAGAACTTGAGTGTCTTTAATTGTTGTCAAATGTGTTGTGAAAAACCCGAAAAACGAGCCCCAAATTGATTAAAACTGGGTTCACTATTGTGGGAATTCTCCGAGGAAACCCCGAAGAATCAGTTAATAAATATTGTTTGTTGCTAATGGGCCGGAATTGACCATTCAAAATGTTTATCAGGGAATATCGCCACTTAAATATGTTACTTGACGTAGGCAAATTGATAAGAGAACTGAAGAGAGTTTACTATGAAATTTCCCATGAAATGCAATGCTTTAATCCCCATGCTGTGATAAAATATTCAAATGATATGTTTAACGCTGTGTAATCTATCATTATTTTAATTTGCAGGCAATCGATCTCCTTCAATGGACGAGGACGAGTCGACGCTGGATGACTTGCGTATGTATAATAATAATAATAATGAAATGGGGCAACTGTTAACAAATACGACTAATTAATAACCGAGCTGAAGCTGAAGCAAACGCTGTGATTATGCCACCAACACAGAGACTATAGATGGCAATTAACAAGTGAAAAACATGTGGTTCCCAGTGTAGTTGGTTGCTGCTGATGAATAATTAGCCAGCAATAAGTCAATCGTCAGTGAGGTTCATTAGATGTGCAATTTGTTTGGTCAGTTTAGTGTCTGGAATTTTTAGTGGCCACATTAAATATATGTCGGCTAAAAGCCAATTGTAGTTGTAGTTGTAGTGCTTGCTACCAAGGAATATTCTGAGGCAGCAATGAAAGAAAATATATGTGCTTGTTTGTGCTTCTATCTCAGCTACTCGCTGCTTTTGACGTCAGACGTTAACATCTGGCCAACGCGGCGGCGGCGGCCTACAATTGCCTCCCCCCCCCCCTTCCATCACCATCCACCTCCCTCCCTCAACTTCGTGCTACTTCTAGAGCATAACAATAGCTTTGATAGATGGCACACCGCAATTTAATGCCACACAGATGCATAATTCATAAATACGTAGACATGTTTCTTACACGCCAAGCCACGTACTCTCAAGAATTCGTGCCGTCGCCTTTTTGCCAAATTGTTTTTGCCATTTAACTCAAATTGTGCTGCCCACCCATAACATATTGATTTTCTCGCATATTGACAAACATTTCTCTTCTTTGTTCTCTTGGTAGAGAAAATATTCAATCCTGTGCGATCGTCCGCCTCAGAGCCGGCCATGTCTTCGATGATGCCGCTGCCGATGCACGTGCCAACTTCGGCTGCCTTTACACGCATTGTTGTGGAGCCCACGAATCACATTATACGATTTCGGTATAAATGCGAGGGTCGCACAGCGGGCTCGATACCCGGCAACAATTCAAAGCCCGAAGCTAAGACGTATCCCACCATCGAGATTGTCAACTACAATGGACCCGCTCATGTCTTTGTCTCTTGCGTCACCGCCGATCCGCCATATCGTCAGCATCCTCACGAGCTGGTCAGCAAGGATGAGGCCGATAAGTGCAAAGCTGGTGCGTATATCAAGCGATTGAAGCCTGGCGAGCAGCGGTTGGAACTGCAGAAAGTTGGCATTCAGTGCACCAAAAAGACGGAAGTGGCCGAGGCGCTGAAGAAGCGCAAAGAGAAGAATATTGATCCATTTCGTGGTAAGTCGAATTCTCTCTTATTCTTACAGTATAATCTAAACTGTTAATTTCATGTCTTGTTAGCTGGCTTTGAGCACGCCAAGGATGTGTCCAGCATTAATTTGAGCCAATTGCGTCTCTGCTATCACGTCGTCATTATGGATGAGAAAACCAAATCCAATATTGCCCTCGAGCCAGTTGTTTCATCGCCCATCTACGGCAAGAGCAACGATCTGACCATCACCAAGATGTGCAAATGCTCCTCAAAGTCCAGCGGTGGGGATGAGATCATTCTGCTCTGCGAAAAGGTCAACAGGAATGACATCAAGATCCGTTTCTTTGAGACAAATGCCGACGATGTTGTCGTGTGGGAGGCCTACGGCATCTTTGGCAATCACAATGTGTACAAACAGACGGCGATTGCGTTCAAAACACCGAGTTACCACAACAAAAACATTCAGAACTGCGTCGATGTAAGTTACTAAACCATTATACAACTTTTTTAAAGGAAATAATCCAATGTGTTGGAACGGAATTGATTTTCAATTCAATTTCAATATTTAATGAATTGTAGTTCCTATTAGAAAAGTCGCAAAGCCCTAAAAGCCCTCTTTTATTTTTACGCCTTTTGGTTGGCATTACAAATAATTACTAACTCATTCATTTCCACAAATAGCACTCAAAAGAATCCTCACATAATTTGCACTTAGCGGCCACATTTTGTTTGAGCCCCTTTTCACCTAACGTCACATTTTATGCCTTGCAAACAAAACGAAAACAAATCAAGTTTATGCTTCATTTAACTGCAAATTTTGACAGTTCTAATTGAGACCATTAAGCGAGATTTGCTTATATGCACTTAGCAGCATATATTATTGCCCAAGTCAATAAATCATATAACAAAATAAAGCATAGAAAACAGAAAAAATTCAGATGCTTCATTAATTTGAGACAGCTAAGCGAAGATATGTTAAAGAAAACGAAAACGCTCAATTCGTTGCCGTTATGTGAGGCATTTTTGCACTTATCTGCATATTTTCATAGTTCATTGGTTGTTCACAAGTCAAAATAAAGAAAAGTGCATAGAAAACACTTGAATTTCTTTTGCTAATCTCTCCACATCTCGTTTCTAGGTGGAAGTGCAGCTGGTGCGTCCTTCGGATGGTGCGACGAGTGCTCCGCGTGTCTTCACCTACAAACCCAACCCAGGTATGCTAACATTTGCACGTCTGCAGCACAAGCTGAAGCGTAAGCAGGAGCTGGACGTGTTCCAGCAGATACTTTCGATAGATAGCGAGACGACGGCCACGAAATACTCGTGTTCGCCGCTCGACATCAACGAGGATGAGAATACGGTTTCATCGGACGAACAGCAAAGTTCGGGAACATTGAATGATTTCGAGATTGCGGTGAAGAAATTGCAGATGCGGCATCGCATCGAATCGGAGGCGAATGAAGCGGATGCCACGGTGACCGATTACACCGACGGACTCGACAATGACAATGATGCCGAACAGGACGGGGAAGAGGAGGACATGGGCATTGAGTTGGAGGTGCCACAATTGTTGCCCCAACTGGCTGACGATTGCACACAGACCTCGACGCCCATGGAGGAGATATTGCAGCAACCGCAGTTGCAATCGCGACCGCTGAGTAATGTGGACAAGATCAATGAGTGGATGAAGAGCAGCGAATTCGAGCGCACCGACAGCTTGACCGTGGAGAACGGCGATACGCCAACGCTCTCGCACAGCACGGCGCAAACAGCTTTTACTAACGTCAGCAGCCTGACTGCGAATACAACCATCACAAATCAGTTGGACGATGAAGCCAACGGCGGCTCACGACGCGACACTCTTGAGAATGCAGCACTCAAAGAGCTGCCTGCGGGAGAGGAACCCGAACCGGAGCCAGAGCCAGAGCTGGTGAGCGCTAGTGCTCAGGCTTCGGTGGATATCGATGAGAACTTCGATGAGACAGCCACCTATACGAGTCTGCAGATTGCCTACAATCACCCGGTGGAAATGCCGCAAAAGTCGAAAGCCGAAACTCAAGCATCGTATCATGCCACGAATCCTTTTAGTCAGCTGGACGAAGCTGAGTTGGTGGTGCTCACAAATCCTCCTGCGCCACGCATTAAAGTGAATGCAGCTCAGACGCCAGCAACACCGCCATCGCCACCGCTTCCCTTGCCACCGCGCACTCCCTCGCCCGTCGATTGCGAACATCGTTTGCCCCCGCTGCCGCCGAAGCCGCGTCACTCGCAGGATCTGAGTGTTAGCGAACACAGCGTCTCGAATTCGGTGTCGTTGAGTCGCTCACGCAATGGAAGCGTTAGCTCCACACGGACCACGCCCTCGCCTATTATTATTATGCGAACTCCCGATCAGAGTCCCACCAAACGTTTGCCGCAAATGCTGCCTCCCAGCTCGACCGGCTCCAATTCGGCAGCTGCCTCGCCCAAGAAGCGTCAGGGCTTCTTTTCACGTCTCTTTTCGCGTCGTCGCAGTCGTGCCGAAGATGCCGACGAAACGCATTCGGTGAACTCACGCGCCACCACGCCCACCGGTAGCCGGGAGCCTAGTGTAAATCATTTTGCAGTCGGTGATCCCAATCGCAGTTCGGTGCGTTCCCTGCAGCCACCGGGCTTGAGTCCGCAGAACAGCGTCTCCCGGGGAGGTCGTCCGGTAGGTCGCAGCTCCAGCAGCGTCTCAGGGAAGCGACCGGCTCACTTAGATGCCGATGTCATTCACATACCGCTCAAGGGTGGTGATAGCGAGAACAGTTTGCTGCGTCCCGAGAGCTACTCCACGGCCAGCACCTTGTCCTATGGTCGACCCTTGGATCGCAAGACGCTGAGCACGCTGCAGTTGGCCGACATACCGATAAGTGATGGCAACATGGAGCTGGTGGCCATTGCCGACCGGCAGAGCATTAAGAATTTGTGCGAGGGCGCCTATGGAGTGATGCTTGATCCCAGCGTCGATCTCTCCGAGGCCGAACACTTTGCGCTCTACACGAGCAAATCTCCCGAACCGGAGCGTGAACTCGACGGCGGTGGCGAGGCGGTGGATGCGGGTGATTTCTTGAGCGCCGATGAGATTGCCAGACGCTTGGCAGAGGCAAATGGATTGGAATAGAAGGCAGCTACCAAGCACATAGTGAAACAAAAAAAAAGGCTGCAAAGTCGCATCAACTTTTTTTTTGTTTTCAGCAGTAAAGAACTTGCAGCCCTGCTTTTAATAGTTAGACACAAAGTTTTTTCTAGTCGTCTTTTCTTTCAGTATTATCTATATGGCATACTATAAATCTAGTCAACACACGCACACACACATACACACAGCTTGATCCTGCTAACCAAAATACCAAATTGTCTTTGTAGAAACCATGAGCGAACAGTTCCATCAAAATGCGATCGAATCCACCGAATTAGTTAAGCGTAAATTAGCTGGTCTTGCTTCCAATAGCAAACAGCGGCGATTGCAACGTAAGTGCCCCTCAATTCGATATTTCTCTCTGGTGTTGGGTCTCTCTCTCTCTTCTCATAACATCACTTCCATAAACCAACAAAATATAAAAATCGTTGCCTACTTTTAGGCGACAATTCCTTACACACACATTCACACAGTCACAAATTTGTCTCTCAGTGTTCTAGTTGAAGAATCTTATTCGTATTGTTAGCATATTATAGTGTAAAACATAAACCCCTTGTGGACCAAATAGGTCAGTTCAATTTTGGCCAGTATTGTTATTTGAAATTCATAGAATTACACACACACACAAAATCGATCGATCGGTATTCTCTTAATCTTTTTTGCTGTTGCCTCGTATTATACACAAACCAACTGGAAACAAATTCGAATAAACAAAAAACCAAACAAATCTGTGTAATTCTAATCGATGAATAAAAGTTTTTGGTAACAAAGCAAACAAAATTGCTTTCTCTTATTCTACGAAATGGTTATTCTAAAGTGTAGAACAAGCTATAATTTTTATGTGACAATTGCAATAGTTTAATGTTCGTTTGTCTGCTCAAAGATAATTTTCTAAGTTTTCCCTTATTGTCTTTTAAAACAAAGAAAATATTCTGCTCAAAGTTAAGTCAAATTTTATTTAAAACTAAAACTTATTTTCCAAAATATTTTCCTTGTTCTCATTCAAAACAAAAAAAATATTCAACACAAATGTTTCTCTATTTCTTTCAATCTGATAAACAAAACCTGTTGATAGCTTTTATATCAACTATTTTAATTACCATTTACAAATCTATTAGAAAATGTTTGATACCATCACAAAATGTGCAATTACAACAGTAACTAAATTAATACTTCCTTATACAAACACAAAATGTAGAATTACGAAAGTTACTAAACGAATCAAATTTTTGAGCAACCTTTCCAAATAATATCTCATATATTTTTGTCAAGAAATTCAACTACTAATATCAGATGAAGTTATTTCCAACCTTGCTTCAATTAGTTGTACAGTTCAATTCACAAATCGAATACAGTCTCGAGCTATAAGCTCTTCGCTAACCTAATCCCTTTAGAAATGCCATTGAGCTTCGGTGCGCCGAGGATTTGTTGTCATCTCCTTTCCCTCCAAATTTAGTTTTTCTTCGAGTTTAGCTAAGTCAAAGTGACCGCAACAGCAGCCCAAGTATGGTAACTAATTGTTGACCAGTAAGTTATTAAGTATATATGATAATGATGTTGTAACCATTGTTGTTGTTCCTTTTCTTTTTACTTGTTGTTGTTTTGTGACCTTTTCTGTTTCTGTTGAGTTGATTAGCAAGCTTTATTTCTACTATGTACTCATGCTTCGTTTCCATAGCGCTCATTAACTTAGCTTGTAAGCGACAAAAGTTTCATGACATCGACAGTTTTGCTAATCAACTTTTCCCAATACTTTTGCAGCAACAACCAACGCACAGGAGATGTCGAATTATTTTGGACAGACGACACCGTTTTTGCACTCATACCAAACGAAGCCAAGTCCGACGGGCAGCACATTTGAAACGGACGTCAAGTTTGAAATGCAATTTGATGTGGACAACATTCCCTCGACGAGCAACCAAGAATTCCTCACGAATTTCCCGCTGTCGCCCGTTTCAAGTTACAGCACTGCCGATAGCATTTCACCGGTGCAACAGCAGCAGCAGCAACCACAAATGCAACAGCAATTGCCACAACAGCAGCAGCAAATGTATCTGGGGAGCAGTCCAAGTCCATCGTTTGGCTCCGAGATGAAGTATGAAGTGCCGCAAATGCAAATCGATAGCATTCCCACGACGTGCGTCCAAAATATTTGCACGGATTTTTCAATGTCGCCCGGATCCAGTTACAGCACAACCGATGGCATTGCCCCCATGATGACGGTGCAACAACAACAACAGCAATTCCAACAGCAACAACAACAGCTGCCATTGCAAAACTGTCCCAACGAGCTGGAGATGACGAATGCTCTCAATCACATGACCATGCAGGACAATTCGTATCCATCCAAGATGATGCAGTTGTCCAATCAAGTGCATTCCAAAACCAGCTTCAACGGTGGCAGCTTCATAGCCACGAATTCGCATGATGTGCAAATGAATAACAACAACAATGCCTTCAGTCCCAACATGAACACCACAAACTTGTCTTTTTCACCACAGAATTGTATGCCATATGAATTGAATCCACAGCAATCGCAGTCTCCTTCGCAGTTCCAACAAGTTCAATATCAGCAACAACAACAGCAGCAACTGATGCAGCAATCCCAGCAACAGCAGCAATTACAGCAACAACAGCTGCAGCAACATCAACAGCAACTTGCACAGCAACAACAGCAGCATCAACAACAGCAACAACAACAGCAACTTGTGCAGCAGGAGGCTTTGGATTTCCTTGGCGACTTGGGCTTTGATAATACCAACATCACAGAAAGTGCAGAGATACGTTATATTAATGATTTACAAAAAACAATTGCTACTCTCGACAGCCAATCGCCAACATAATGTGATTACTTTAAAGGCAGAAGGAATTGAAGAAGCCCATAAAGTGTGTATATGAGCATATGATCAGCGTTCACAGCAGAGACGATATAGACTGTCGATCTACTTATTATGAACAACTCGATCTCAGAGACTATGAAAGCTAGCTGCTTAATATTTAAGCTACAGCTTAGTTGTTGTAAAGAACAATGAAAATTTAACTACGATCGAACAATAAACTTGAAAGTTAACATGGAGAAACATTTACAAACCCAAAAATATTAGATATTTCCGAAGATAACAGACTTTGATTTAAAAACGCGATTGTACAAATAATTTTCACGTTTAGTTCTTGTTGTACGAACAGAGTAACTTGTTTTTTAATTTAGATCATAGACTATGTATGTATATAAAGTATGTTTTGTATGTAATTTAAGAGGCGATTTTTTTGTTCTTTTGGCCAATTAGTGGAGAGTGGCAAATAGCTCGAATCCCATCAAATAAAGTGAAATTTGCAAATCTTTTTTTTTGAAATATAATAAACAAAAAACTTGATCAAAAAAGAACATTGCTGTAAATATTGTTGAATTGTTTTTATGTACTGTTTGCGAAGAGAAACTTTCCTTCCAAATTTTGATGATACGATGAATGTATATAAATATGTTTTTATATGTAATTAATGAGGCCTTTGCTTCTTTTGGCTAATTAGTTGTTAGGTTTGTAGCAAGTAACTCGGAATCTCATCTAATATTATTGTACACTTCAACTGTATTTGATTTTTTGTTAACATTCAATAAATGAAATCCAATTCTTCTTCTCGTGATAAATTTTGGGAATGTGTGTAAAACATAAGAATACGAATACGAATAATAATAATACTGTGTTTAACGGCAAAAATAGGGCTGCTGGGCTGTTGAGCTATTATTGGCATTGTTCTCATCACGCATGCCGGCAAAGAAACGCTTAATATCATCCTCAGTAACAACCTTCTTGCTGGTAGCAAATGACTGCAGATAATCCTTGAGCTTATCCTTCATACGATTGTACTCGGTGATGGCATCGATCTGCTGCGAGTGTCCCATGGAGGCCAAGGCACGTATGCCCTGCTCATAGCTGGAGTTCTCCTCGGCACGTTTCATGCCGCGCTCCTCATACGATTTGGCTGAATCCTCGGCATCCAGCAGAAACTGCACCGACTGCTCCTTGTAGAGTTCCATGCACTTGGCGCACTGACAGAGCGATTTACGCCAATCGTTGGTCCAGAAAGCGGCGCCTGTTAATATATGTATGATATTTAGTATGCTGAGTAATCCATTTGAAAGTTTAAGTTTTACGATGTTGTGTGATGAGGTGTATGTGTTGATAGATGAAGTAGGATTTCAGTCAGCAGCTTGACACATTTTGTAGTTACAACTCTCGGGAATTTCAATAATATACATTATATTTTGTGTGCCGGCAAAAACATGAATGTGGAATACTTTTCGGAGGGGCTGGAATGTCTGATGTATTCGGGTCGCAAGTTGTCCCCGGAGCAGCGCATTCTCATCGAGAACTCATTGATTGTGCTGATGCAGGAGAATCGCTTCTCGGGCATGTATTTTTGGGGTCGCATTACGGCGACTAAAAATGATTATTATATTGCCTTTGGCTACACGAATGATTGTCTCAAGGATCGCAAGTATTTCTACAGTCTGGATCAGTATCAATGGCAACTTCTGCCGTTTGTGCAGAGTCCCAAAATTTTTCAGGCCACGGTGCTGGCAGTCGAACCCTTTGTTGGTGATCCCAGTCTGCTGACCTATGTTAAGTTGGTAAGTTGTGATGGCGGGCTTTAAATTGAGTGTTACATTTCATGATTGTGGTAGGATCCAACATTTACTATTGTGGCCAATCAAGTGGTGAACATCAGTCGACCAGAGGTGGTCAAGTTGAAGGAAGAGGAGCGTTTGGCAGCAATTGTGTTTATCATAAGTGAGGAGTGCGCAATTTGTCCTCGCGGTGCTCTTTATAAGATGGTGGATGGTCGTGTTATACCAAATCAAATGTTTCGCGGCCTCAATGATTTGCAGATCGATAATCTATCCTACTATCAGCTCTATCGTCTGCCTCGCAACGACCTCAAAACCAATCTATCGAAGCGGAGCGACTACAATTATGCCATTGATTTTTTGGATACCATCGATGGTGTTATTCCTCTGAATCAGGCGTTTGCTTTGAATATGCAGAGTAATGAACGCATTGCAGTGATCAAGTCCTGCGTCTGGCTGGGCATGACTTTCTTCCACAAGCTCAACTCACGTAAACATGGTTTTCTTTACCTGGGCGATGGTCGCAAGAACTTTGATTTGCTCTTTATGTATTAAGAATGAAATTAAATTATCAACAATAAAAGTTTTAGTTTGCTTTGCAATAAGAAATGCAACCTGGCCCATTATCATTATTGTCACAACAAAAATCAATCGTATTTAAAACATTTGAAAATTCCTACTCCAACTAATTCTTCGCTAAGCTAAGACACAAACCGAGACACGAACCTATTCCGAAATGCTGGCTGGCAAATCCTTATACATCGAAGTCTTTTTTCAACACCTTTTTCAATATATGAATATATCAAATAAGAGAATAACTTTGTGCTTCACTTACCCTTGTGCTCCTTCTTCGGTTTGGGACGCTTGCAGTCGTCATCCTCTTGTTTGCTGCGTTTCTGTACTGGCTCCTCGTTTGCTTCCTCCACTTTGGCATCATTTTCCTGCTCCTCCTTTGCTGCAACTGGTTGCAAAGCAAGTCCAGTGTAATCCTTAAGAAACTCATGACTTTTCATACAGCCGTCGCATATCATTTCACTACAGGCATCCAGCCACTTTTCGTTGGCAGCTGGTGGCGCTTCCATGTGAGCCAAATGGAACCAATCCTCGCAAATGGCGCACTGCAGCATTATCTCCTCTGTAGTGCGTTCTGGATCGGGATACGGACGCTTGCACTTGCAGTACAAGCCCTGGAAATTCTGATTGTATTGATTGTCCGCATTCGTCGGCTGCACTTCATCCAGCTGAGCGTTGAGAGCACAACGCTTCTCGCTGCCCATTTTCAACGTTGGACAATCGCAACGAAAGTTGCGCTTTGTGTAGAGTTCAATTAATTCGTGGTGCTCATGACAGCGATAGGAGCAAGCAAGACAAATGCCAGCACTCTTAGAAACATCGTTGCGTGCCTCGGGGCAGCAGGTTAAGCAGGAATATAGCGCCTGTCGTTGTATTGCGCCCTTACCATATGTGCAAGCTTTTTCATCGGAGGCTCCAAGTACGGCCGCATATTCTTCCTCCATTTCTTTTTCCTCTTCCAGCACGTCGAGCATTGTAATTGTAGATTGTTCCAATGGATTCACTTCGCCAGTTTCGGCTGCATTTGCAGCGCTGCTTGTGTCGCTCATTGTGTGTGCAATAATTTATATTTTTTTTAATTACGACGAAATAGCAGACGCTAGTGTGTTTGGCGCAAAAAAAATTGCAATGTAGCGTTCGCTTATTTGACGCCAGCTGGTTCGTGATAATGAACTAAACTTGTTCGCGAACGCCGATTATAACGATGAGTACTATTGAATGCGCATTGGTTCGTGCTATCGTCTTAGGTAAAAGTGTTGGGCAGCAACACACAGCTCAGCTGTTTTACAGCACGCAATCAGCAGAGGCTCAGCTGCATATGAATGTTTTTTTTTATATCGAGCTAATCCAACATTGCAATTGCTGATTGCTGTAATGCACACATTATGCCATTTTGCACAGCACTGTTTGATACACTTTATATAATTATAAACTATAAAAATTCACTTTTTCGAAGAACTTGCGCGCACTACTAGTGTTGAGTTAGCAAATTTGCAAATGAACTGAACTTGCTCACGCACGCTGTGCATCGCGATGATGGCTATCGATTAGAAAGTGAGAATGCTATCGATACAGTATGTAGTGCTGTGAAGTGCTCATCAACGCAGCTGTTTTACGAATAGATTTTACAACACGCAATCATCGCATTTTTGTGTGTGCGGCATTTTTCACAATATTGTGTTTTTGTAAAAATAAATAATAAAACCTCAAAATGAATGCGCCACCAACATTCGAATCGTTTCTGCTGTATGAAGGCGAAAAGAAGTAAGTGGAATTATAGGAAAAAATGTTGTTTAATATAAATAACGCTTCCACTTGTTTGCACACAGAATCATCAAAGAGCTGGACACAAAAGTGACAAATGCGGCAATATTCACCATCAACAAGGAAGATCACACGCTGGGCAACATGATTCGCAAGTAAGTAAAGTTCAATAGCTTTGTTTGCTAGCTAAATACTAATTTAAGAGGTTATAGCCAATTGTTGAAGGATCCCAATGTGCTGTTTGCCGGCTACAAAGTTCCACATCCGCTGGAGCACAAGTTCGTCATCCGCATCCAGACGACAGCAGATTATTCACCTCAGGAGGCATTCATGAATGCCATTACCGATCTGCTGGCCGAGCTCTCGCTCTTCGAGGAGCGCTTTAAAGTGAGTTTTGCATTTATAACCGTTGAATACATTTGATTAACTTCCCACTCCTGTTTTGCAGGATGCCATTAAGGAGAAAAAGGAGGGTGGTGATTAAATTTAGTTACTCATATTTCTTTTTACATGAAATTTACGAAAACAATAGCATTAATTTCACTATTCATATAAATAAATAAAAAACAATTTAAAAAAAGGCCAATCCGCAAGATTAGTTAAGACTTCCTTGGTCACCGCTGAGGTATTTGGCATGATGCATGATGTACATCAAATTATCCAACTGGCAATTAAAATATCGTTACAAATTTGTGTCTAAAACAACCAAGTAATTATTGCGTATTAAATCTAGTAGGTCTCATCGTCGGCGCATTCGCTGGTATCGTGTCCAAAGACTGAAAAGAAAATGTCCATTTCATTATCAAGAATATATGGATATAATCTTTTATTACCTTCACAGGAATCGCAGTATTTGCGTGGTGCTGGCAGCTTGCGCTCCTTCTTTTCATTATTGTTGGCCTCGGCTGGTGGCGGAGGTGAATAGTCGCGATCTTCGCTAGCTTGCAGTGGACAATCCTCCGTCTCGTGCTTGTCAAACTCATCGCAAATGTCGCAGAATAAACGTGGCGCCGGTTTCCGTTTGCTGAGCAGATCAAAAGCTTGCGGTCTAGAGGGGATAAAGATAAAGATATATGTATATCATAATTGTAGAATTTTGGGTATGTTGAACTACTCACTTGGTAAAGTCCATGGGCAACGTTTCCAGCGTCTGCACCTTGGCCTTGAGTGCATCGTTCTTCTGCTGCATGTCCGCTATGATGGAGTTGAGGAAGTTGATCTTGGCCAGACTGGTTTCCGTATCCAGTTGCTGCAAGAGTAGAAAAGTAATTAGCTAGGTTTACAAATGAGTTAAGCTGTAATTTCACCTCTTGTGTCTGTGGTTTGCTCGACGAAGAGCCATTGGCACGCAGCGCCATAATCTCACGTGCTTCTTCTAGCTCCAGAGCCTGTAACTGTCGAGTCAATTGCTGGCACTCGATCTGCACCATTTGCTCCGATTGCTGTGCTTGATGCACTGCCAATTCCAGTTCAGAGATGCGTTTTTGTAGCTGCAACAGTTGCGCGGACTTGGCGCTGGAAGCTTCATCCATTTCATCGATGACCTTTTGATACTCGGCGAGTTGAGCATCAAATTCGTTGCCCTTCTCCAGCTGCTGTTGCTGCTGCTGCAGCGTTTGTTGCAGCTGCCCTTGGTCAGTTTGCAACTTTTGCAATTGCTGCTCTAATTGCTGCTTGTTCTCCTTCAACTGCTGCACACTTTGCTGTAGTAGCTGCAATTGTTGCTGTAACTCTGAGCTGCTGCTTTCTTGGGCTGTCAATTGGCTTTGTTGCTGCTGCAACTGTTGCTCGACTTCGTCAAGCCTTGATTGCTTTTGTTGCACAGTTTCCTGCAGCTCACTATTCGCCTGTTGCAGCTGACGCAGTTGCTCAGCAGCCTCGGCAGCTGTGCCCTGCAAAGTCTGCTCGGTTTGCTGCTGCTTCTGCAGTTGCTCCTCCAACTGTTTGTTGCTGCTCTGCTGCAACTCGAGGGCGCTGTGCGTTTGCTGCAACTCCTGCTTCATGCCCTGCAGCTTCTCAATCAGTCTTTCGGCATTCATGTCCGCCTCCATCTCGAACAACTCAAAGATGTGCGCCGTTTCGCTCTTCTCTGCCTGCAACACTTCCAGCACTGTGGAGAGCTCCGCATTTGTGGTCGATATATTGGCATTGGCCACCTGAATGGCCTCGACTAGTGTCTTCAAGTCAGCGATCTTTTGTGCATCTTCACGTGCCAACTGTTCCTTGTGCTGCAACTCCGTGTTGGTGATCTCGAGGCGTTCTTGCAGCTCCTTCATTGCCACCTCGTTGCCGCTGCTCTGTTGCTGCTGCTCCAGCTGCAATTTGGCCAAATCCTGCTTCAACTTTTCCTCACGCTGTTGCGCCTCCGCTTGCAGCTTCTCGCGCTGTGCTGCTTCACTCAGTTGCGTCTCGCTCATGTTTGCCTGACTGGCCTGCAACTGCTGACGCATCTCCTGCAGCTCATGCTCCAGTTGCAAGCGTTCCTTGCTGCTGGCATCCTGCTGTGCACTCTGCTCCTTTTGAGCGTGACTCAATTGCTCCGTCAGCTGCGTCAACTTGACAGTCAGTTCGCTGTGCTCGCCACGCACGCTGCTCAGCTCCTGCTGCAGCTTCTCTTGTTGCTGCTCAAGCTGAGAACTCTTGCTGCCAGCTGCCTCCAACTTTCTGTTGGCATCGCTCAACTCCAACGTTTGTTTCTCTGCCAGTTCTTGCTCTGCTTTCAGTTTGCTCTGCAGCTGCTGACTTTGCGTTGTGCTGCTCGACAGCTCTTGGGTTAACAGCTCCACTTGAGCACACAACGCATCCAGACGCTGTTGTCCTGACTGCAGTTGACGCTCCAGAGCCGCACGCTCCTCGTTGCCTTTGCTTGATAGCTGCTCGTTGGCCTGCTGTTGTTCTACAAGTTGCTGCGAGAGTTTCACCAACTCTGCATTGGAGTCAGTGGAGCTGCTTTGTAGATTTGTGAGTTGCTGTTGCAACGTTTCGTTCTGTTGCTGCAACGCTTGGCTGCGCGCTTGCAGCTGCTCCTGTTGACGACTTGCATCGCCCAAAGCCAACTCACGCTCTGTGGCCAGCTGCTCCTGCTCAACTAATTGTGTTTGCTTTAGAGTCGCCTCCGCTTGGAGTTTTTCGTGCTGCTGCTGCAACTCTTGCAACTCACGTTGCAAGCGCGCATTCGTCTGTTGCAACAATTCATTGTCGCTGGCCAATTCGAGTTGTTGACCGCTGCTCTTGCTCTCCAGCGTTGCGTAGCTCTGCTGCTTGGCCAGCAACTCCTCGTTCAACTGCTTTAGCGTTGCCTGGAGCTGTGTGACGTTGCCACGTGTGGCAAGCAGCTCCGCTTGCAGCGTTTCCTCATGCTGCTGCTGTGATTCGCTTTTGTGCTGCAGCGCCTCAAGCTGACGACGCACATCGCCCAACTGCAACTTGTCTTGAGCGCGCTGTTCCACGCTACCTTTAAGTTGCGACTCCAATTGCAACTGCTGCTGCTTTCTGGACTCCAATTCAATTGCTTGCTGCTCCAATTTGGACTGCGTTGCTTGCGTCAATTGCTTGGCTTCGTTCAGTTCTTTGTTGCTTGTTTCCAAAGCACTTTGTGTGAGCTTCTCTTGTGACTGCAATGCACTCAACTCCGCCTGCAATTTGGTTAGTTGTTGTGTGCTCTGCTCCCCGCTTAAGTTCGCCTGTTGCTGCAGCTGCTCCAGCTGCTGTTGAGCTGCCTTTAAAGCTGTTTCCAACTCTGTTGATTTTGCCTGCTCTTTAGTGAGCTGCTCTGCTTGCTGCAAACGCAGCTGCTCTTCAGCTTGCTTTAACTCCACTTGTTTTGCTTCCAATTCTGCTTTGGCTTTGTTCGCTACCTCTAGCTGCTGTTGCACTTTCTGCAGCTGCTCGCGTTCCGCTTTGAGCTGTGTTTCCTTTTCGCTGCTCTTTGCTTTGCTTTCCTCTAGCTGCTTTTGTTGAGTTTGCTGTAGCAACTCGTGTTCTTTGCGCAGCTTCTCCAACTCCGCTTGCTGCGCTTCCTTCTCCAACTTGAGCTGCGCATTTGCTTCCCTCTGCTGCTCCAGCTGCGTCTTGTGATCACCACTGGCCAACAGTTGCTCCTGCGCCGTCTGCTGCAAGCCACTCAGCTGCTGCTCCAATGCTAACTTTGCCAGTGCCAAACTTTCATGAGCTGCTCGCACTTCTTTCAACTCCTTTTCCAGCTGCTCCAATTGCGACTTGCTCTCCACATTGTTCGACTGCTGCGCTTTGAGCATCTCGTCCAGCGCTGAACTGTCTGCCTTCTGCACATTCAGCTGCGTTGTCAGCTCATCCAGCTGCTGACTTAACTCCTTGATTTGCTCATCGCGCATTCGAATTTCCGTCTGCAATATTTCGCACTCATCGGTGACATTTGCGCGTTCGCTTTCCAAAGTATCTGAGCTGGATTTGAGCTGCTGCAACTCGTTGTTCACCAGCTTTAGTTGCTCCTCTTTAGCTGCCAGTTTCTGTTCGAAATCTGTCTTCGTTTGCTGCGCCTGCTTCTCGTTCTCCTCCTTGAGGAGTGCGAGTTCACGTCGCAGATTCTCAATGCCGCACTGCGACAGCGAGAACTTCTCCAGACTTTCGTCCTTGGCCACCAGCTCCGTTTGCAACGTTGCATTCTGACTCTGCAGATACACAATGTTCTCGCGCAAACGTTTCTCCTCCTCCAGGGAATCGGCCAGACGCGCCTCGCTTAGCTTCTCCTGCTCACCCAACTTCTCCTGCAGTTGAGTGATTTCCAATTGAGCCGCTGTCAACGTGACGTTCTCCTCCACAGGCGGCACGCTCTGCAAACTGGGCGTGGCTATTCAAAGAGGGATAATTTAGTTCACTTTCTACAGAATTTATTTAAGCAAGCGCTTACCTGAGACCAGCTGCGTTATCTTCTTCTCCAGATCGTGTATCTTTTCCTTATAGACCTGCGATTGAGCCTGTTGAATTGTGTTGTGGGATAAACACAGGAATTAGTAGGAAGTTGACAAGTGGATTTGGGTTGATTTTAGAGACTGTGCATTGACTTGTTTGCTGTGGTAGTTAATTAATAAAATACTCTAGTTACTTCTTAGATTAATAGCAAATGATATTAGATAACCCCTTTCAAAGAAATGCCTTTTCATATTAATTTGTAATATTTTCAATATTAGGGAAAGTTAGAAATTAAAACATTTAAGGACTAACATAAAGAATTGACGTGTTGAAGTCGTTGATTGACATTGTTTCGTTTGATTTCCAATTAAAATACTCGACGTACTTATTAAATTAATCCATTTACTAGTAATGGCTTTTCAAATTAATTTGGAGTGTTGAGGAAATATAGAAATTCAAATATTGAAGAACTAACTAATATAAGGAAACATAAGGAGTGAAAGTGAGAAGATTTTAATTGAATTTTCATCAAGTTAGCAAAGAATCTTTATCAAATAAATGAGTTATTTCTACCAGAACTACACGAACTTACGACAGCTAATCAAATATTGTCATTGCTTTGTGGTGTTGCGAAACTTTGTCAATATATAATATATTAAAGAACATTTAACTGTGTTGGTAGTAGATAAGAATAAATTAAGAGACAACTCATACAATTTATTGTTAAGCATTGAATTCTAGGCTACAAAGTGCAGAGCCATAGCAAATGATGCATTCAGGCTGAATTTATTATTTAATTACTATATATAGTCCATATTTAGGCACCTTTACAATATTAATTACCTTGAAAATTATCTGACAGACACGAAAGAATATTTTCAGATTTTTCAGATTTCTTTCACACTTATTATTTTTAAAGTAGAAAGACAAATATTAAATGTAGTTTACTGCATTACAATATATATAAAACGCTACTAAAATATGTACATTTTTGTAGATATTTGCAACAATGTACAATGTATTGCCTGTGGGGTCATATATATTAATATACATATACATACATATGTATATAATATATGAAAATACAATAAATTATATATAATAGTTGTCTTTCTACATATAATCATACTATGAAAATAATAAGTATGAAAGAAATCTTCACAGTTTTATATAATGTATTGCCCAAGTTGCCTTTCTACAATTCTACTTTGAAAATAATAAGTATGAAAGAAATCTAAAATACATGATCATATATCATATGATCCTTTATATTTTCCAATTTCTTTTATGCAAATCTCTACAAAAATGTACATATTTTAGTAGCATTTCTCTATTGCAATAGAAAACATATTTATATATATATTATATATTTTTTGTGCTGTCGTAAAATCTATTTTTACAATATTGCTAAAGATAAGAGATCGTAAATTTTGATTACTGCCTTGAATAGAAACATAAAACATATATGCAAAGCTAGATCTAATTAAAATAATATATTTTGGCAAACAAAATCAAAAATCTATTTCTTCTTCAAGTTTTCTAGATCAATCCAGTAAATAAAGTAGTCTTCTAATCCCTAAAATCTATTTCCGACATTCTTCAAGTCAATGCACATCTCCTAGTTATACAAAAAATCTATCTTACATTCATCTCATCGCCACAGAACTGTGCCTCATCGATAGAGAATTGCAATTCTTCGGATTTCTTACGCTCATCACCCAACTGCGCTTCCAATTGTAAAACGCGTGCCTTCAGCTGAGATTCAGAATTGTTTGGTGGGGGGAAAAAGAACAGAGAGCAGGGGAAAGGTAGAGATTAGATACAGATATTCCAGTTGTGAAGAAATAAAACAAAATTTATAGCGCAAATTGCTTTGCAAATAATATTTTTATATCGTATATTTTTGATATATCGTTAATGTATGTATTTTTGTTTTTTTTTTATATCGTAAATAGTTAAGTATTTGTATTTGTTTTTTTTTATCGTAGGATCGTACAACTAAACCAACAGCAAGAAAATTCGCTTTCATACAAAATAAATTTATACAGGTTTTCCAATTTCCATATTAAGTATATATTATATATGTATATTCATCAATATATATTCATTCAATCCAAATTCTTTCGTATCAATGGCCAAATAAAAAATTCAACCATTTAAATTTGAAATTCAATTTGAATTTTGTGGCTCTTTTTTTTCATTCTTTTCTTTTGTTATCAAATCTTTTTTTTTGTGATAGAAGATATGGTAAATATTTTTTGGTTGTTTCAGCATAAAACGCTGTGCAGACTTCCGCTTCAAACATCAAATTCATCTTCAACTTTAACTTCATCGCGATCTTCATCATCTTGGTTGCCAGGCGAATAAAAATCAATCAAAGTTTTTTCATTTCTTTTGTAAACAACTTTGAGCACGTGTGGAGAGAGAGAAAGAGGGGGGATCCAAACTTCTACTTGATGCGCAACGGTGTCAGGACACTGTGCAGTATACAGTGCCTCTCATGTTTGCCCGACCAGCCACGGAACTCACGTCGCAGATCGCTCAGACGAATGCTATGGCGGGCTATCAGCTGCCTCCAGCGATCGGCCTCGATCAGCAGTTGCTATAAGAATGACAGGTAATAGTGGTACAGTGGTGCGTAAAAGTCGTTGCTCGCTAACTAAACTAATCATTTTTGTTTTCTTTTTCGTTTGATTTTGCGTTAAAAAGTTGAGCCAGGGATTAGAGAATTGTGAGTGAGTGAGGTGGATGGAGGGTTTTTGATTTGGTTGGTTTTCTGGATGGGTTTCGTGATTAAATGTTGCCAATTAAAAAAAATGTGTATTTAAACGAAAAAACTTACAACTCAAAGTGCGCACGACATTCACAAAAAATAATAAAGAAGATAAGATAAGATGGAATAGCACAACTTGAAATTTATTTAAGAACAACAAAAACTAAACAAAAAGCAGTACAGAAGAGCAAAAGATATTTCAGATTCAGTCCCCCCTTCGAAAAATAAACAAGCTGTGCAATTGTGCTAAAAATATGCTGCAAATATTTGTAGATTTTTGGCACCCAGTGTATAATTTGTATGTAAATAGAAGAGTGTGTATATTAGATGATATCATAGCTAGAGAGAGAAATGTCTTTGACCATGAGCTTGAAAATTTTAAGGTTATCTTAAATGCAATTGAGAATTAGATTGAAATAGATGATAATACTTTTTTTCTTTTTCTTTTTTGGTTGTCAATCAGATCAAGTCGTTAATAAGATGAAGAATTTCTGGTGCTAGTTTCTTTTTTGTTGGCCAATTATCGCTTTTGGGTTAAGATGCTGAACCCACATGAACCTTGGCCGACTAAGAAAAGCAAAAAAAAAAAACGATGGTAGTTAGAGTATTTATTTATGCCTAGTTAAACTTATGAAATTTGTACTTGTTTCTCGGTGTAGCCAATTGAGTAAATTGGTGTGAATCACTTGCAAGTGACTCGAGCCCCAAAAATATTATATAAAAAAACGAAAACAAAAAAATGAACGTGCGCAAATTAAGTGTGTAAACAACAATAACAAAAAAGAGGAGGAGACAGTGAGTGAGGCAACAGCAAAAACATAAAATGGTTAAAAAACACAACAACAAAGTAAAAAAAAAAACCAACCAAGTGTGGAGCTGTGTATGTGTGTGTGAGTGGGTGTTTTGCATAATTTGCAGTTGCAACAACAGCTGTGTGTGTTTGGCACAAAAACATAAAAAAAAAATCAATACCCAAAACTAAAGCAGCATGTAACATTTTGGCAGCCAACTATGTCGAATTTTGTTTTGTTTTTTTTTTCTTTTTAGCCAACTGGAAATAATTTCTTTTTATCGCAAAACCAAACTTTCTTTGGCTGCTGTTGTCTAGTTGTTGTCGATGTCGTTGTAGATTTCTTCAATGTTGCTGTTGGCGTTGCTGTGATCGTTGTTGTTGTGAT
Source organism: Drosophila albomicans (assembly GCF_009650485.2). Lineage (NCBI taxonomy): Eukaryota > Metazoa > Arthropoda > Insecta > Diptera > Drosophilidae > Drosophila > Drosophila albomicans. Next base: position 26,536,296 of record NC_047628.2, read on the forward strand.
GGGTTTGCTGCTGTTGCTGCTGCTCGTGATGCGGCTGCTGCTGTGATTTGTGGCACGCAATCGATAAGGGCGACTGCGATCTGCATAGGGCAGCGGCATGTACATTGTGTCGGTGAAGATAATTACCTCATTGATGTTCTTTTGCAGCTGCAGCGCCTGATTTTGGGCATCCTCGCGATCCAGATCACGCTCCACCATCAGCTGCTCCACATGATTCTGCTTCTCACGGAGCAAGTCCTGCGTATGCATAAAGAAATAAGATGTGATGTGAGGCGCACAACATTCGCATGAGTGAAGAGTTGCACAAAAATAAAAAGAGAGAGCGAGAAAGATAGCGTGTGTGTGTATGTACAGTGTATGTGTGTGGGAGGGGAGATAATAACATTTAAAGAAACAAAACCCAGATACAAAACAATTTCGGGTGCGCATGCGTAACTAGAAACAATAATAAAAACAATAACACAAATCAACGAAGAAGCGTGCGATACAAACAAAATCAGTAATAAAAAGGAAATTTGCAACAACGTTTTTATTATGCACAAGCACACATAAAGTAAAAATAAAAAATACCATTAAAAAACGAGGCAGAGATATGTACACATAAAAAGAGATATATAGATAATACACAGAAAGTTAACCAAAAAAGACAGTGCAAAAAAAAATATAAACTGTATTGTCGTATATTTGAATATATAGATATAGATATATATATATAGATTATTTGTACATCAGTTAGGTGGTGTGTGTGTGTGCAATGTGGCATGTGTGTTAGTGTAAGCCTAAGATTAGCTTTTGTCGGGTTTTTGGGGTGTTAGTCAAAAAAGTACTGAAGGGTAAAAAGACACGCTAAAGCGACTTTTAACAGCGTGCTGTTAATTAACAGCGCGTTAACATTGCAATGTTGATTTTTGCATACCTGCATGGAAAATTGATTTTTTGGCGTCGTTACAATTGGCCTTAGGGGCGTGCTCGATTTGCGCTGCATTTTTGGTTGGTTGGGAGAAGGCGGGCAGATTAAAATAGATTAAAACGCGTTAGTACAATTAACAATAAACAGAGCACGACTAAAACAAAAACGATTAACGATTAACGCTGAACGATAACAGCTAACAGTTAACAGTTAAGAGCAGCTCTTGTAATAAGGTAAGTTAAGTAGTTTTGTGTGTAACAGTTAAAAGATAACTCGTAACTCGTAACTAGGTGTAAATACAGTGTGTGCTGCACATATTCTGTCGTATATTTTGTCGTTGTCGTTGTCGCTATAAAGGCGTCTTCTTATACCTGAGCATTCATGCGCATGCGCGACGTGTTTGTGGTGGCAATGCTGTTCATGGTGCCAATCGAGGTTAGAGATTCGCGCGATCCGGTGCGCGACAGACGCGTCTTCTTAGTGGATGGCGATAGCGACACCTTCGCAATCGGCACAAAAACCCCAAACTTCGGTTTGCACTCAAAGTATCTGCAAAAAAGATACGCACACACGTGGGAAGAACAGTTGATAAAAATGAAATTTACACGAATGTTGCATTACGCTAATCGCAATTAGAATGGGTTTTTGCTTTTACGATGCTCAAATGTTGGTTTGCTTAATTATTGAATTATATCTTGACTTCTGACATTTCACGTGTAGAAAATTCTACGAAAAACTAACTATGTTTTGTTCAAAACAATATTGGCTGCATAAACATTAAACTTGTTCAAAGTTGAATGACATTTAAATAGAGGATAAGATAAAAATGTTTGCTACTACTTCAAATATAGCGAACTGTATAAAAAATGCACATCATTCCTACAAAACAATAATGATTGCATAAACAAATCAATCAATTTATAGTTCAATGAATTTTAAATAGAAGATAAGATTGAAATGTTATGTACTATTTCAAATTTAGCAAATTGTATGAAAAGTATTTACAGTATTCGTACCAAATAATATTGATTGCATGAACAGATCAATTAATTGTCTAATTCAAAGTTGGAATAGAAATTAAAATGTAATTTTTGTACATGAATTTCAATATATAACTCAGTTGTTAAATATTTCTTTCTCGTTGTTCTAAATAAGAACTAATTATGGGTTTAACTGCAGTCATTCTAAAAATGGTTGAGCACTGAATTGTGGTATACAATTAAGTATTGAATCACTCAAGCACATTATTTGCACAGAATTTGTAAATCAATTGTCTTTCTATTAGGCAATAGTAATATATCAAAAGTAAGATACTTTTAGGATATGCAATAAAGTTTTGAATCACTCAAACACTTTATACAGTATTTGTAAATAAATTGTCTTTCTATTAGACAATTGGAATATATCAATAAGAAGAAACTTTTAAGAATGTTGATAAGATATTATCTATAAAAGGGAAATTGGATTAAATGGCAAACAATATCAATTATTTCAATATTAATTTAACTGAATTTGAATGTAGTATACTCAAGTATTCTTCAAAATTCAACAAAAATAGGAATCTTTATAGCATATATTATATATATATATATATATGTGTGTTCTCAAGTCATCCTCAAATATTTTTTGAAACTGAAAACAATTAAGAATCTTTGAATGAGGTATTCTCAAGTCTTCTTCAAATCTAAACACTCTAAACTAAGAAATCTTATTTCTTAAATTGTTTTAAAAGCTAAACAGCAGTCAGAATCTTTGAATGAGGTATTCTCAAGTCTTATTCAATTAGTTTTTAAAATCACAAATGGGAATCTTTGAAAGTAATATTGTTTCTCAAATAGTTTGTAAAACTAAATAGAAAGAATGAATCTTTAATATATTGAAGAGATTCAATGACTATGAAAACATCTAATAGAGAGAAGATTCTTCAATATGAGACTTCCAATAAGAAGCAAAATATCTAATAGAAATAAGGATATTCGATATATTAGAGAGATTTAAAGATTTGAAAAGAATCTGATAGAGAGAAGAATCTGCAATATATATGGGACTTTCAATGACTATCAAAACTTCGAATAGAAATAAGCATCTTCGATATATTAGAGAGATTCAATGACTCGGAAGACATCTAATAGAGAGAAGAATCTTCAATCTTCGACTTTCAATGACTAGCAAAGCATGTGAGCATTTCAAATAGAAACCATGTCGCACCTAATGCCATCAACGGCACCATCATTCTTGCCGCTGCCTTCGTCCAATTCGACGCCGCACCAATTGCCAGGTGCGAACTGTGTTTCGCCCAGATAACGCAAGATGCCAGGTCGACTGCCAAAGCCCGAGGAGACAATAACGCGATCACCAACTGTCAAACCGTTTTCTGAAAAGATCACAAGATGAAAGATGCAGAAAGAGTTGAGCAATCGATGCACTTACTGCCAATGCCAGGGCTGCGCAACATGGAGCTGCGCACACTCGCTGTGGGTGAGACGGTGCGTGAACGTTCCGGGGAGTTCTTGGCCAGGGGCGAGGTGGGTGTGATGGCGCCCGACATCGGATATATGGTGAGACGTGTGAGACGCGAGAAGATGCCACGCTTGGGCTCACACTGAAAGTAACGTTTGCCCGAGACGCAACCATCGTTTTTGCCTGGAAATGAAGAAGAAAAAAAAACAGTTATTGAAGGTCAAGTGTTGAGTTGATCGGCTGTCACTTACCATTTGGTTCATCGAGCACAATGCCCGCCCAGTCGCCGGGGGCAAAGTGTGTTTCGCCAATGTAGGCTATTTGGCCAGAACGAAGTCCGCCCACCCACACACGTTGGCCAATTATAAACTGCTCTGTGTTGGCTGTCAGCACGGCGCTGTTGTGATCTGAGAGAAATAAAGGTTACAAATGAACATCTTGCTATGTTTTGGTTACTATAATATATATGATATATATGATGTCATATGCAATAGACTCGGTAATTGTTCTAGTGCAATTTGCATATGTCTCGCTCAGTCAATGAAAATCATTTAAAGCTGTCATATATAAAAATGACTACAACAAACACGAACCCCCGCATAGAACGGATATTGACTATTAAATACCATATGAAAACAGTAGATTATCTTGAAAATCGTCTGTTTCTGGTTCTGGCAACGCCTTAAAATAATGGAGAGAGATTTGATTAAACAAATTACTTGTTGATGCTTGATAAATTGTTTTCAAAATGCATCCAATGGAAAATTGCATGGCATGAAGTCACAGTTTTTTGTATTCTTGCTCAACTTTACGCCCACGTATTATATGCTAATATTGGCTATAGAAAACATTTTCATTTTCGCACAAGTATTAATGGATTTTGCCGCCGAGCTACGCAAGACGTGTTTCACTCGGCCTCTTGCATCAAAAAAAAAAAACAAAGGTGTCAAGTTGGTGTTGCCCAAAATAACAATCTTATGCATATGCATTAGCCGATTACGAGCAGCATTAGCTTGTCTATATATTTATGTGGGACGCGGGATGAGCTATTATATACATGTATTTCTAAAATACATTTGCATAAATTAAATTTAACTGCTGACAAGTTTGCTGGCAGCGATAAATGTTAAGTGTCATCCCAACTGATTGCTAACTAGAATAAATTTCGACTTTATTCCAATTTATTATAATTTTTTCCGGAATGAACCTACAAGCATAGAAGACGTTAAGGTTTGGGAGAGTGTGACATTGAGAATTTATACGCTCTCGTGAGAGTAAATGCAGCTGCAAGGCTTGAAATATTGTTTACGAATAGAACGCAAAGCGGAACTGGCAAAAGATGTTGCTCTTGCGAACGTTTGCGAATATTGAACAATAAAGAATACGTCAATAAAAATACGCTATTGAGATTAATGTTGTAATTGCACTCGATGTTAGACCTTTATGCATCACAAATAATTAAAACAAATAAATACAGAATATTGAGCATTCGAAATTGTAACGTGGAATGAATGAATGAATGCGAATATCACACAGTCCACATAGAAACTGAGTTGTATACTATAATGAACATTTTTAAATTAAAGCCTGAATTTTGTTTCTCAATAGCTCATTTACTTTTTGTATCAATTAATTATTAGTTCACAAAAACTGACTGATTTATTGCAACACATCTTCAAAATTTATTACACACCGAACTGATTTTTTCAATTACTCATCTAATTTTTATATTTCTAAGCAATTACAGTATAAGTTGAGGAATTTCACACAGTTCACATACAGTCAGAGTTATAACATTTCTAAAGTGTGAATAACTTTTCTCATTTTCGCGTTTTCTAATTATTGGTTATCAAAGCTAGTCTGTGTACTATGATAAATAGAAAATGTATTAATATTCAAACCAGTTTCCTGATTTTCTAAATTATTTCTTCAGTTTTCTAAAATATTACATATAGAAAACTCACTCACGCTCTCCACAAATTCTGACTTTTATTTTTTTATTTTTTCTTTGAAATTTATTAACACCTGCTTTATTTTTGATAAATGTTCATTCACTTTTAAAGTAACTTAATTATTATTATTTGTATAAAAGTTTCAATAAATATTGCTGTACGTTGTATAAAGTTTTTTTGTAAAACCTGAACTGAACTAAACAGTATTTCTCAATTGCCTACTCACTTTTAAAATGTATTAATTACTATGTTGCTCTACTCGCTTTACAAATTGAATAATTTGCAGCAGCTTGAGGGTCATTAAAGTGTATAAATAGCTTCACTATTTACACCATGTTGCCCCTTTAATAATACACTTCACACCTCAAAAATAAAAAAAGCATGTCAAATATTTATATTTTTTGTACACACATTGCAACAGCTTTTATATAAAAGCGACAGTGAGACAATCATTGAACAAACAGATCCACAGATTAGCTGTCTCATTATGCGATCAGCACCCACATAAAACAAAACACAATATTATAGATGACGGCTCATTAGGTTTTGTTAATTTGACAATATTTTGGGCTGCTTGTGTTACAGGTAACAGCAACAACAACAACATCAAACAGATCTTTCTGCTCAGAGTACTGACAACAAAATCTACATACGAGTAATCATAAATCGTGTCCGTTTAAGGTGCGAGCAACTGACATAGATACGAAAACCACCTGCGCAAATACTTAACTGACATCTAGTGCAAATGTGTGTATGTGTGTGTGTTAAGAGTGTGTGTGTTTTAAGATAGAAATAACACACTCAAAGTTCGAGTTTAGTTTGGCTCTTTGACGCTTACCTGAGCTGCGACGTCGACCTGTGGCCTCTAGATAATAATCGTCTATAGAAAAATAACAGCAAAAAAACAAAAACAAAAACAAAACACATTTTACAGTTACATGCACGAGACTCGGAGGCAACGAGAGAGAGGTGAGAGGGGCGGGAAGAGACAACTTACAAGATGTGCGACGTCCATTGTCGGACAGCGTTGGCGTTGTTCGAGATTTAAGCGATCCGCGGCCGGACGAGAAGCGTTCCCAATCGGATGTGGGGGAGAGCGAGGAGCGCGTAAAGCGCTTTACAGTCTCTTGATAGAGATCTACGAGTATATAGACATGTATGGACACGTTTCGTTTCGTTACGTTACGTTTTTTTTGCAGTTGCATGCAATTTACATAAATGTTATATTCATTGATTTTAGCATCGGTTTTTTATTACTTTTTTTTATTTTTTTGCTGTGGGTGTGTTAACCAAGCTGTGGCAAGTAGTTTTTTGTTTTCAGCTTTTTGGATTTCGGTTTTAGTCTTTGATTTTAGGGTGGAGCTCTGTTTACACTCGAGCTGGTTATTAGTTAATCATTAATAATTAGCGAATTTGTGTTAATCTCATACAACGGCATTATTATTATGTGAAAGTTGCATCTCTCTCTCTTTCTCTCTCTCTGTCGGTGTTCTCTGCTTGATTATTATTGTTTAATCAGTTAGTTAGCCCGCAAGCCAAAAGCAAAAGAATCATCAGCTGTGCAAAGTCTGTGCTTGAAAGTCTTCAATGAACCTGAACAGGTGTCTATCTCAAAAGCTGAACAAATCAGCTCAAAGAGGAGACAGCAAAATGAAACTGAAGAACTCTAAAGAATTTTAAACGAAAAGTTGCGAATGAGTTACGGTTATGCTTAAACATTTCTTTGGCAGAAGATGAAAATCTTCTATTATTTATAGCAATTTCATTGGTAATTAAAAACCGCGAATCAATCAAGAATCGCCAGGAAATCATTAAGCAAAAGTTGCACACAAAAGCAACTTTATTTTTTTGCAATTAAATTTCATAGCTTAAGTCATAAACTTAACTCCGTTAGTGGACATTCTCTCTCTTGCTCTGCTGTTAACTTTCAAAAATCAATTGTCGTAAATTTTACCAGAGTCCAAAATTTGAAAAGCATAAATCAATTAAACTGTCGACAGTTTGGTAACGCTTGTCAGTGACGAAGAGCTACAGCTGCACCAAAAATAAAACATTCAAAAAGCATTTTTCTTTCGTTTCAATTTCAATTTGAAATTGCACGATTTTGACGTCTTCCGCTTAATTTACAGCTCTGGCCACATAACGTATACGCCACCGTGTAGTTAATTGTGTGTTTTTTTGTCAGCTCCAAATTGCCGCTTTTTATTCAATTAAGTTTTCTTTTATATACTTTATGTATAAGAAAGAAAGATGCATGCCTCAGGCCTATGCTTGAGACTGACGTTTGCTAATCAAGCCGTCTTTTTTCTGGGCTCAAACGGTAGCCAAGCATGACTTGGCCGAACAGCAAACAGTAAACAGCAAACTTCAAGGTTCAATTGTTGCTTAACAGATACATACATTGATCTCCCTCCTCTCTGAGTGTCTGTCTGTCTGTCTACTGTCTAGCTTAATACTTTGCGTGTACGGTCAAGACAATTTGTTATTATTTGCTATTATATTTCGTGACGCTGGCAATTTTTTAATTATCGCAACAGTCTGTTTGCTGTCTTGTGTATCTGTATCTAGCTCTATTTGGCTCCCTTCAATTTTACTTTTTCAAACTTTCACTGTGTGCCCAGGCAGGCGAAACTCTCAAGTGCTTCAATTGGCTTTTAGCCAACAAATAAATAGCTGAGCGTCTGTTTATTATTATTGTATTGAATTGTAGTAGTAAATACTGCGATAAAAAGCAGACACCTTCAATGTCACAAACGAATGCGTGCTAATAGATCACATAGAACCTTCGGTTGGAATACTATCTGAATTGTTAATTTCAGTTTTTTTTCAGTTGTGAACTGTGAAACGTCATGCGAGTGGCTAAAAATACACATTTGTGTGTTGACAATTTCCTTGCAGTTGACATTCAGTGTCTACACTAATGAACTCATGTATCTGACAGATACGCAATGAATCATCAAAGCGCTTGCGCCGCTGCGTTTGCAGTTGCAGCCAAGTTGTGTGGCGCCCCAAGTCTATGCCTGGCCTATAGCCTAATGTTGTTTTGGCCAAAACAAAACACTCACCAAAGCCGACCCACTTTGCGCACGATTCTGTTTCTGGCCAAATGGATGGACGCATCCATTTATGGATTCCCGTCTCAGCTCGAAATCGAATTGCATCGACGTCGACGTCGCCCGATAAATCATTGCGCCACGTCAGTGGCTCATTATCTATTGAAATGATTAAACAACATTTAATTAAACTAAACAGTGTGTTGGTTGCACCACTTGCAGATACAGATACATTTGTATCTCAACGTTCAACGACTTTCGTCCCACAGTTTTGCTGGACACACTGTGCATGACTCTTACATGACTTTTTCGCATGTAAATGCAAATCTCTGTTTTTTGTTTGCTGTTTGTTGCTTTGCTTTTGCCGACAGCAGCTTTTGTTGTCCGACTGTGGGCAGAAATTTATGAAGCACAGTGAAGCTTAGCTAAGTAGAGATAAGTGTTTTACATCATTGAATATTTGTCCAAACTTTAGCCAGAATTTGAAGCTACTAAATTTGAAATATTTTTCATATTTTTCACATAAGAACTTTTGAGTACAAAGTAAGCTATTAAATTTCTAATATTCGTCCTGTACAAAACTTCCACTTAGTATTTATCTAATTATCTGAACTTTTACCTAGACTTCTAATCTACACATTTTTTGTTCACTTTAAAATTGTGTTATATAAAATATACTATTCATTTCTATACATTTCCTCTACAGACTTTAAGTTAAATTTTATCAAGAATTTCAAACTACAAATTTAGAAGAATTTTACATATTTTTACGTCAAAACTTTACAGTACAAAATAAACTATTATTTCCTAATATTCAAGCTATTGAAAACATTGAATATTTGAAGTATTGAATATTTGAAGTATTTTTCAAATTTTTTCATCGAGTATAAAATAAATATTTCTATTAAAAATTTTAACATGAGCTAAACATTAACTAGAATTTAAAGCTACACATTAAGAAGTATTTTGCTTATTTTTCATAACAAAACTTTCGAGTATAAAATAAACTATAATTTTCTCTACAGAATTCGAGCTAAATTTTAGCTAGAATTTTAATCTACAGAATTAGAAATTAGTTTAGAGTATAACCTAAACTTTAACTAGACTTTTCTTCATATTTCTTATTATACATCCTATCTTTTGAGTATATAATAAACCATTGATTTCAAATATTTGTTCCATAAAAACCTTCGATTATGAGCTAAACTTCAACTAAAACCTTTATCATCATCTAGTATTTTACTTATTTTTCACATCAAAACTTTTGAGTACAACATAAACTTTTAATTTCTATACATTTTCTCTGCACAGTTTGAGCTAAACTTGAACTACAACTTTAATCTTCACAATTTTATACCTAAACTTCAACAATCTTAATCTACACAGTTTTAATTCCTCAAAACATTTTCTCTTTTAGCCAATCTTCACGCTGCTCTCATCTGAAATGCCAATTGCTTTTTTATTTAGCAATTGATTTAATTATCTTTATTGGGCACACAATTATAATTGCACTTGATGTGCTGCATTGATAAACTTTTGATATTTTCAACACCCGCCCAAACGCTGAAGTGTTTTGAGAATTTCGCCAAATGGAAAACTGGTTTCTAATATTTATAGTTACGATATATTTGTTTTGTTTTGTTTGTTGTGGGATACTTGATGTGGAATTTGGCTGCTTACGTGACACGCGGGTGCTGCGTAGTTGTTGGACAAAAACCAAAAAAAACCCGCTTAGAAGGCGTTTTACTTATGAATAATATCTAGTATAAGTTTGAGTTTGAGGTTTGAGCTTCGCGACAGCTTCAGAACAATAAAGCCCAAAAAATATTGTCTATACCGGTATAGAAAAGTCCCGCCTCTACCTCTCTTCCTCTCTCTCTTTCCGTTTCCCTCTCAAAGTCTCAAGCTGTCGCGTATTTTACATTACAATTTAAATTGTATAATTTTGCGTATGCTTAGAACGTGTTTAGCATTTGAAACAAACACACAACTGGAAAGACCTCAGCTGAGAAGGGCAAACCAGGTTGCATAGTTTTATAAATTTTAAATTGATTGAAAAATCAATTCAAACGCTCACTTTTCAGGGCGATAAGCGATTAAAATTATAGCTAAACGCATAGCTATTTTAATGTCGTAAACCAAACTAGGCAACTATTAAAGACATTTGTAGATTGATTTTACGTTTGCTAGCTGCATACTTAAGTACAGAAGTCGATGAACTATATTGCACACAAATTAGTTTAAACTACTGCAGATATCAATCAAATGAAGCGCTAAACTAGGCAACTACAAATCGATACAAATCTAAAAACTAGAGTCGCGAATTTTGGTATATAGAATAATAAGTATAGTTTTTATGATTTCTGAAAATTGTAGATCTTATTTAAAAAATACTTTTGTATGGGAAAAAACTAGGGACACTCTGACATATTTTGCGCTCTATGGAATATTTTTAATGTAGACCTATATCAATATACCACATATTGGTATATTTTTTGAGTATTTTATCACTATATTAATCTGGAATATTTTGAGAATAATACCGCACTGTTACATTGGCTGACAATCTGGTATATTTTACGCTCTATGGTATATTTTTAATGTAGTACTATATCAATATACCACATATTGGTATATTTTTGAGTATTTTATAGGTAACTTGGTATATTTTAAGAATAATACCGCACTGTTACATTGGCTGACAATCTGGTATATTTTGCACTCTATAGTATATTTTTAATGTAGTACTCTATAGTATATTTTTAATGTAGTACTATATCAATATACCATATATTGGTATATTTATGAGTATTTTATCGGTATATTAACTTGGTATATTTTAAGAATAATACCACACAGTTTTACTTCTATTTAAAATGCGTACCGGGTATCTCACAGTCGATCACTGTAGCTTTCTTGTTATGGTTAATGTCGTAAGCCAAACTAGATAACCATTTAAAACATTGGTAGATTAAAGTTAACTTTGTCAGCTGCATAAGCAAATAAGTGTTTTAGATAGATCAATGAACTATATTAAATGACTGCAGATATCGATCAAATGATGCGCTGGTTAAACTTTTATTAATTTGCCAGAGTTAAGAGTTGTTTTATTCGTTTTGAATGTGACAAATATAAAACTGCGTTTTACGACAGTACCCCAGTTTAAGATGTTTTCAGTAGAGAGTTGTTAATTCACCCATCATAAGCAGTTAATTGATGGCGTGTCATGAATTAAACAAAATACGCATTTCCAACAAAAGTGTGTGTGTGCAAAAGATGATGATCGAAATGATAAAATGCAAATTACATTTAAATGGATTACACTTACCTGTATACGCTGAATTGATCGAACTCAAATTGTCATCGCTTTCACGACTCATGCTGTTTGTGTCTAAATATAAAACGACGCGTATAACGGAAGCAAAAGAAAAATGAAAGAAAAAAAAAAACAAAATATAAAAATATATATATGAATGAGAAAAGAAAAAAGTACAACAAATCAGGCATTACACAAAAATAACAAATAACATAAATAACGAGCATGCAAGAGGCGCCCAAATGAGCTGAAATTAAATTAAAATTAAAGCTACTTACGCACAACAAAAGGGCGTCAATACAAACGATACAAATAGTATTCAAGAGAAGAGGCAACGAGAGGGGGAAGAACACACTCAAAGGTTCATTATATTGAGGCCAAAACGGGGGCAGACAACGGGGCAGCTAATTGGCCAAGAAAGCGGCAGCAACAAATGTGCAAATAGCAATTAGTTGGCCGGCAAAAAAGTTACCGACTCGACTTCAATATACAATATATGCATACGAGTTCGAGTATAGATATATATCTATAGAGTGGGCTGGGACAAGCGCAGTTAACAAATTGCACAGTTAAGCGTAAGTTATATAAACAACGCGCTGAGATAACAAGAGCCAAGTCAAACAGTTTAACAGGTGAATGTATTGGCGAGTTACTCATTCACTCACTCAAAAGATACTTTCCGAAGATACTAAACAGACACATTCGACACGCGCAGCATCTTCATCTTTCAGCCGTAATAATCCATCAACCGAAGAGACCTTTAACTATCCGATAAAGTTTAAAACCCGTTTGCAAACACCGCCCAAACGAAACTAGACACCATTTTAATGACCTATAAACTACCAACAACGACGACGACGACGACGTCAATGCGCGATTTTTTTGTAAAATTAACTCAAATCTCAAGCAACAGTTTGTTTTGTGACTTCTGACTTTTTGCCGGCAATCTTAGCGAGATTTCGTCTGGAATACGAGTTTATATACTCGTGATGGCACTCAAAAAATGCCGCGCGATTGCAAATTGTCTACGTCCACACAATTCACAATATACCCAGGCACAATTACGCCCCGACTTAATGAGCAAATAACTGACGGGGGAATTCACTGATCTGCTGTAATAAGTTGATTCTCAGAAAAGTTACTCAAGGATTTTGTATCTCACTTTTACTACGCGAAAAGAGTTTAACGCTTTTTCTTAGTTTTTGAAGAATACTTTTTAATAAGAATTTACATTCATTTTATCTACGTTTTTCTTCTTTATTAACACTCATCAAAATATAATCAGAATTATTAAAATATTTCCTACGTTTTTTTCAAATTTTTGGGAATTATTTTTCAGCGCATCGTACGAATGAAATTTAATGGCTATTTTACGTTATTTTTGGGAACTTTCTTTTCCATCGCATTTCAACTTTAATAACAATTGAAATATTATTAGAATTGATCAATTATTGTCTACGCTTTTCCTACTTATTGAAGAATTATTTCCGAGCATTGTTAGTTGAAGTTTAGTATTGATTAAAATTTAACCATTGAAAAAAAGTTCAAATATTTTATGCGGTTTTAACCCAAAATTTATTAAAATGTCTTCAGTGCTTTTCATGTTTTTGGAAGAATTCTTTTTCATCACATTTAGACTTTAATATCAATCAAAAGGAATCAGAATTTTACAAATTCTTTTCTGCGTTTTCTAGAAATTATAAAAATATTATCTGGATTTGTTTAGGAGAATTGTTTTCTTGCAACGTTTTTTAAAGTTTAGTAGCAACTAAATTAAAACCAGAATTTATTTAAATATTTTTTGCTAATCACACTTTGAAAGGTTAATAGTTTAATTATATGTTTCTGCTGACGCATTTTGATGCGCTAATTTAAGTTGCGTCAAAAGTTTGATAACGTTTCCTACTAAGAGAAAAGTATATACATTTTTTTGTATTGTTAATTAATATCCAAAATATTTTACTACTAATCCATCATTTTGAAAACTTCGACCATAACACTATTTGTTTTTAGATAACAAAAAAATGCCAATACTAAAAGTTCATTCATCTTTTATCTATCAACTTGGTAGCACCTCTAAAAATGGTATAAATTATAGTATCCCTTAGTCGATCAGTGCATTGTTTTTATCGTTTGTTTTGCTGAATAATTAACTACAAAATGAGGCACGACAACAGAGTGTTCGCTGAGTAAACAAACGTGCAAAGCAACAGCTGAATTTAGAATTTAGCATTCTTTTTTTTTCGTTGTGTTGTTGTCAATGTTGTCTGCTTAAACTGATTGAACATTAATAATATATTTATGTACAACTCAATAAGATAGGCAAACACTTGCCGCGTGTCTTTCGAAGTCGAAAAACCGCAGAAGAAAAAAAAACAACTTAATTACTTTTTGCGCTTTATGCCAAAAATATGAAAAGAGCCTTCATATTTGGCCAAATACAATTAAGAGCTGAAGTAATTTGTTGCTTGTGGCCGCCGGTAGCCATAAATAATGCCGCAAATATATTATTATTATTTTTATATGCGATGTTGTTGTTGTTTTCATTTATCTACTAAATATTACTGTAACAAAATTATGCAACCCACACGCAGTTTGAAAGTTGCTATTTTTGGGGGGCTGGGCTGTGGCATTCAATCAATAAACTGTGGGCGATCGCCACACAAATTGTTTAACTGTTTTCGGAGTAAAATGCAGACACAAAACGGGGCAATAATTAGATGGCAAATACTAATGATTAGAAGTAGATACAAAAGCGAGATTATTAAAAACGTTTTTTGCTGTACTTTTCTGCGAAAGCAAATAGTTCGACAACAGTCTTTGTTTGCCTCGAGGGGGGGAGAAGAGAGAAGAACACTTAACAACTTGGAAACATGTTAAATGAAACTTTGAAGTGCCACGTTTAATAATTACAAAGCAATGCGAGTCTCTCGTCAGTATTTTGTCTGTTTTGTGTTTAGTACCGGTAAGTGACACGTTAATTTATTTGCCTTTAGCTTTAGAACAATATCGCATGCAAAATAATTAAAAGCACTCAACTGTGAGCGCACATAAAACAAACAAAAAGCATTTGCCAGTGATTAAAATTGTTGCTTAATTGTTGACGCTTCGTAGGCAGTTTTGGCAATGTTAGTTTTGAACTTGAGCAGCCGGCGAAGCATGAAGAGAAGAAGTGAAATGTCTGGAGTATTTTGAGTCCACGAGTTCTCACTTAATGGTTGGGTGGCCCACATCCTCTGGGAAGCCCATAAACATAATGAACTCTGTCATTAGGCGCACATTACAAAAGCTCAAAAGGTTAATAATTCATTGAGAGAACCACAAAAACTGGACAGACAACTATTTTCTTGTCAAATCAGCGCAAGAAAAGAAGCAAAATATAATGGGTTTGTTTACGCTCAAATTGGAAGACGGGAAGAAGCGGCTTAGAACAATTTTTTGTGTGTTGGCCAACGAAGAGCAAAAGATGACCGAAGATGTCAGTTCAAAGTTGTGAAATTAAATGACAAAATACAAAAATGGTGGTTCATAAAAATTAATTAACCAAAATGTGGCAACACCTTAAAAGAAACTGCAAGTGAATTACAGCTGGCAAAAAACAAAAAGAAAAAAGTAAAAGTCAGGCGGAAAAACAAAAGAAAAAGGTGTGTGTGGAAATGCAATTAGCAAGCGATTTGATTGTCATAATGTGTTGTCGAAGCAATTAAAGAGTCGTAATAATTCAGATGCATGCCGGCTAATGGTGCGTATGCGTAACACATCAGCACACAAATATTACTCATACGCCACCTACACGGATGCGCGTTCTCGTGTTCTAGAACAAATAGCAACTTTGTGTTGAGCTGAGCTCATTGCGCGCCACACAAAATGGCTACAAAATAAATACAAAATAATAATAAACAAATGTGTAAACAAACAGCTCGAAATGACGCCAGAATCTATTGTTAATGCTTTTGGGAAACAGTCCAAAAAATGTGTCTCATTGGCTAGCAGATGGACCCAAGCACGCGCTGCGAATGAGTTTAATCGGCTCGCTTGAGGTGCCACACAACAACAACTAAGGCAAATATGGCTTGGCGTCGTAACATTTTGCGCCCACAAACTAAACACAGCAGCTGCCACCACGATAGAACAAAATGTGGTTGATAGAAATTTATATAGATTTCAAATTGTTTCGATTCAGTTGTGTAAGCGCGGGAGGCGTTGGCGACGTCGTCTCTTCATAAGGGAATCCCAATCTGTATTCTCAGTATATTCTGTAAGTGTTTTGCTAAAACAACTTTTGCGTCTTATATGTTTTTATTATTTCAAAACAGAGATTGCTGATCTAGCCACTAAATCTGGTATAAAAGTTGAAATTTACGATATGAAAAACTTCAAACTTAAATGCAATTAAAATTTGAATGTGCCAAATTATGCTCTAAAAATAAATAAATTTCAATCAGTAATTCGAAACTTCTTTTTCAAGAATAACTTTAAGCTAGCTTTAGGTGACCATTTGGTATATTTAGTACTCTATGGTATATTTTGAATGCGATACTATACAAATATACCAAATATAGACTTTGGTATTTTATAAAAATATGTTTGCGGTATATTTTAGAAATAACACCACATTGATTTGCTTTTATTCTTACTTTCTTACTTATTTTTTATGAAGTTCTAAAACTGCGACTTATGTTATATGTTTTTATTATATCGCTGATCTAGCCACAAAATCTGGCATAAAAGTTGATAATTTGGGATATGCTAAACTTAAAATTTAATGCAATTAAAAGTTGAATATGCTAAATTATGCTCTATATAAATAAATCAATTTCCAATCAGTAATTCGAAACTTCTATTTCAACAATTACTTTAAACTAGCTTTGGCTGACAATCTGATACATTTTGTAGTCTATGGTATAGCAATATACTGAATGTAGTGTTAGTATTTTTTGAAAATATCTTTGCGGTTTATTTTAAAAATAATACCACATTGATTTGCTTTTATTCTTTCTTTCTAACTTATTTTTGATTAAGTGGTAAAACGTCTTATATGTTTTTATTATATCAAAACAGAGATCACTGATCTAGCCACAAAACATGGTATAATAATTTGCGACATACAAAACTTAAAACTTTAATGCAATTCAAATTTGAATTTGCCAAATTATGCATTATAAATAAACAAATTCCAATCAGAAATTCGAAACTTCTTTTTCAACAATTACTTTAAGATAGTTTTGGCTGACAATGTGGTATATTTTGCACTCTTTGGTATATCCATATACCAAATACAGTCTTTGGAATTTTAAAAAAATATTTTAGGGGTATATTATAGAAATAATACCACATTAATTTGCTTTTATTCTTTCTTTCTGTTTATTTTTGAAGAAGTGCTAAAACAACTTCTGCGTCTTATATGATATTATTATATCTAAACAGAGATCGCTGATCTAGCCACAAAACCTGGCACAAAAATTCATAATTTGCCATATGAAAAACTTCAAACTAAACTGCAATTAAAATTTGCTTTTCAACTGACAACAAAAGTTGAACAAATTACTCCAATCAACGCTCTAGATAATGGAGCAATTCAAAGTTTTCATTTCTAATAATTCACATTCGGAATGCAAGATCTTGATGACATGAATCACGCACACAATAGTCTAAATTCTAATTCACATGCACACATGATAAAAAAAAAACTTGATAACAACCTTCAAAAGCCAAACAAGTTTACCCAAAAACCATTTGATGTTGATCATTCATTGTTTGGCTTAAGAATTAACTCTGCTCATTTACATTTTACAACTTCTGACAGTTGTAATTGAAGGTAAAATGTCTGTGCTACTTGAAGGCTTTCCATGTTTACCTTTATGTATAACTAGTAAACTTTTTGAAGCTGGCAATGCTCTCGTCTGATTCTCCGACTGTTTATGCGGGTCTCGTTATCGCAGCCGGTGCGATAGTAACGAACCCAAAAAAAAAGCAAAAAAAATGCTGATAAAATACCATTGGCAATAACAACAAAATGCCAAAAGCAATTGTCTCCGTTCAATGTTTATACTTGTACACGAACTAAAAATTGCCCAAAAATTGCGATGTGTTGTAGTTTTGTGTATTGTATTTTGTTTTGTATTGTGCTATGCGATCTTCTCTTTATCTCTGTTTTTTTTTTTAACGTCCGGCCAGCCGAAAAGAAAGCCTCACACAGTGTGTAGAAAGTTGTCGATTGTCGGCGGCCGGCTAATTTGCATTAAGTATTAGCAAGTAAAACGATTTGGCTATAAGACGTCACACTCACACACACACATAACCAAATTAACAATTTACGACTTTTTGGTTGACAACAAATGCAAAACATTTGCGCAATATGTTAATACCTTGAAAAAAGAGTGCAAAGTTTTGCAAGTTGAAAGTTTGCACACAAAATTTATGCATACCCTATAATACCCTGTAATTGACTAGATGAATGTAATCTACAGAACACAGTATGACGCATATTTATTTCATGCCATTTGAACCGCCCGCATTTGCCCTCATTGTGCAATTGTGACCTTCAATATGTGTGTTTGCCATTTTCCCAGTAAACTCTTGATATTATATTTTTTGCAAAAAAACACACACAAAACTGATTCTTTTGTTGCGAGTATTAAAAAACCTTTTATGCATATCAACTGTCTTCATGCTGATTTCTTGGCAATTAATAACTTGATTTTTCTTCAATTATTGAGATCTTTTTTGCAGCTAAAAAACCATATATGCATGTCAGCTGTCCAGGGAATAGTTTCATGCTGATTCTTTCATTAATTTTCTTGGTAATTAATAATATGACTTTTCTACAATTTTTATGTTTTTTTGTTTAACCTAGTTTTGTGCAATTACAAAGCAAATTTGCAACTAAAAAACTATATAAACTTATCAGCTGTCTAACATATATTTGTGGTCATTAATTACTTGATTTTTTTGTACAATTATTTCGATTACTTTAAAGCTATTTCTTGCATTGAATGTGAGTGCAATTATTAGCCCGTAAATCTGCTAAATTTGAAATCAATTCGATAATTATTAACTTGTTTTTTCTACAATTTTTTAGACTAATTCTAAGTTATTTCTTTGTATTGAATTTGCTAATTAATGTTGAAGAAATAAACAAATTCCAATCAGTAATTAACGACTTCTTTTTTTACAATTATTTACATTACTTGCCCATTATTATTAACCAGTAAATCTGTTAAATTTCAAATCAATTTATGCTCAATAAATAAACGAATTTCACTCGGTAATTAATAACTTGTTTAACCCACACTTATTTAGACTATTTTGTAGCTTATTCTTTGTATTGAATTTGCCAAATTATGCTGTATAAATAAACAAATTCCAATAAGTACTTTGAAACTTATTTTTCAACAATTACTTTAAAATATCTTTGGTTGATAATCTGGTATATTTTTCACTTTATATACATATTATAGCTACTGTATCAATATACCATATATAAACCTTGGTATATTTTTAGTATTTTTCGGTATATTAATTTGGTATATTTTAAAACTAATACCGCACTGTTTTGCTTTTATTCATACTTATTTTTGATTAAATTTGCCACGTAATAATTAGCCAGCAAATTTGCTAAATTTAAAACCAATTAAAAGTCAATAAATTAATAAATTCCTTTTCGAAATTTATTAATATTTATTGCACTCCAATTTTGATATAGGGTATCTGTCATTGTTAGCAGATTTTCACTACTGTTTTTTACTGATTTTGCGCTTTCAACCTTTTGCATTTCGTGTCTATTTTGATGCAGTCAAAAGATAAATAAACAATAATACATTTTTATACCTAATTAGCGGTAAACCGCAAATTTCAATACAGCGAGAGGAAAAAAATCCGGCTCGTGTTGACGTTATTGTTATTGTTGTTGCGCTTTTACTTGAGATGCGGCGACAACTTTGTTGTAGTTTTGAATTTTATTCGCTGAGCTAACTAAGGTTAGATATTGTGGCCAAAATCAAATACGACGATTATTATTATTATTAACTTGGATGATTGTCAATGCTCGAGACAAACTGGAGACAGCTGCTATTCATTTAGTTGGCCTATTTAGCCAATGTATAGAAAAGACTTAAGACATAAATAACTAACTAATTGTAATCACTGCGATTAGCAAAAGCAATTCTGAAGTGGTCATAAAAGTCAGAGAAACGTGTTGGCAATCTAACAACTCGCAATTAACGATAAAAATAGTTAAAGTCAGGGTTAAAATTAATCAACACAGAATGCCAGCTCATACTTTAGAAGCGGGGAAAACAAACTATCGATAGCTTCAGGGAATAACCTTCAATTTGAAATAAATAAATGATAATTAAAATGGAAACTTTTTTCCCTTGAGAACTGTGCCAAGCCTAAATCTGTGCTTGCCAACAGATAACATAAATATTGCTCACAAAAATTGATTATAGATAACGGAAACAGTAACTAAGTGTTGCCCATTCACAATTATCTTATCACTAATGCAATAAAAAAAAAAAAATTAAAACGTTGAGTACTATTTTAAAACTTTAGACAACTTTGTGAAATACACAAAAATATTTAAACATATTGTTTAAAAATATAAAAGTGGAGTATGAAGACAGCTGCTGTTAAAGAATTAACACGTCAAGGTCAGAAGGCTATGGCAAATCAACCGAAACAGATGCAAGATACAAGATACAAAACACAGCGATCGATTTTCGAAGTTGTAAAGTATCTTTAGAGCAAACCGGCGGCGACGTCAACAAGACAAATTCACAGCACAAGTTAGAGAGCACAGAGTTTCGCATATCCCATTTAGGGCAACATTGAGGGACAACAACAAATGATAATAACTTGGTCCAAAAGGGCCACAACTTTTACTTTCAGAGTCTATGTTATTTATTGTTTTTTGTGTTTTTTGCATTTTGTATTTCGCTTGTCTTTCACGCTTATCAAGAAATTCACCTTTTGAAATTGTTGCGATTGAAATTGTTAAATTTTTGTTGTTAATTTGCAGTTGTTGCGTATTCACTATATGGAAGTATATAGCCGTATCGTTCAGTTGGAGCCAGTGCTCGCCAGATCTGTTGCCCGCATCTATCGAGCTGATGCCAAATGAAACGCGTCCGTCTCGCGAAAAGTCGTTGAAGTTACTGAAAAGCCAAAGTTTTGCAAAACTTGCCAAGAGCAGCGATTGCTCGACGAGCTTTGCGAGAGAGAGAGAGAGAGCAAGCAGCCAGAGACATGATACAATTATAGAAGGTAGTGCCGTCGGAAAAAGCTACCGTCAGTACGCATTCGTATTTCGACGCAAGAGGTGGTCTGCGGACGAATTTTTTAGCGCAATTAACCCTTATGCAAAATGACATTTTGCAATGTATGCCGTAGATACGGATAGAATTAAAACATTTCGAGAATTAGAGAATTCTCATATATATTGTTAATATTATTCATAATCAACATACATTTTAGAAATATGTCAAAAAGACATTAATATTAGCTTCAAAATATGTAAATATTAATATCATCGTCTAAGGGTTAATGCGCATTTCATTCTCGTCTCGCTCACACTGCTGTGCTGAGACTCTTTCACTCGCACTCATTGTTATGTTTAAAGTCGGACAGCTTTTTCCGACGGCACTACCTTCTATAATTGTATCATGGCCAGAGAGAGTAAACAAAGAGCGTAAAAGCGAGAGAGCGCTTTCGAACCAAGCTTTGTAGCACAGTGTAATCCGTCTCTCTCTCTCTCTCTCTCGCTGTGTGTGTGGAGCAACGTTGTTTTTATTGAATAAACGTCGACACGAAAAACCGTAAACTTATATATTTTTTTTTTATTTTGCTCGTTACACGGACGCGTACTTTAATAATTTTCGCAAACAAAAGCGGAGCGCTGATCGTCTCTTTATGGCAGGGCAAAGCTCTGCTAGGGTTGCCACACAATACGTTTTTTTTTGTATACCCAGCAAAAGGGCAACAAAGATCGGTGTAATAAGCTGAATATATAGTATAAATAAATACTAATACTGTTAAGAATTTGTTCATCTATTATTGGAAATACTTTTTATACCCGCTACCCTTATAGCCATGTCCGTCTATCCATATGACCTAGATCTCAGAGACTAAGAGATAAAAGCGATTGGACGATATACTAAATATGGCCCTCGGTATATTTCAGTATTTTTGTAGCTGAAAAACGAAAGTTAATTAAAAAGCAATTGTTTTGTTCTAAAGAAAGTGAAATTTCAAGATACTTGACTTTGGTGATACTCTGGAATATATTTTCAAAAATTTGTACATCAATGTGGTATTATTCTTAAAGTATATTATTTTTTATATTTTAAGAATAATACAGCATTGATGTACAAATCGTATCGCCAAAGTCAAGTATCTTCAACTTTCACTTTCTTTAGAACATAACAATTGCTTTTTAATTAACATTCGTTTTTCAGCTATAATATCTTCAAACAATCTTATACTATTATGTTCTATGGTTTGCCTATGGTTTCTTTGCTTCAATCAACAAACTAATTGAGTAAAGAAAAACATATATTATAGACACTGATTCAAAGTGATGATAATACCAATTGAAGCTCATTTGAAAATGTTGCTATGCACATAGAATAACTTAAAGCGAAAGAAAAATTTAAATTACTTTTAAAATACCCAAAGTAAATTAAATATTCTAAAGACTTAAATATAAATAAAGCTAAGTGTAAAGTGTATATTTATCCAAGAAAACATTGCAAAGATATTGTAAGTATCTCTAAGTGTATCACAGAATATCTCGGTGGACAATAATATAGTTTATTAATATACAAAATAATACTTAAATGCCAAATAAATTTATATGACGATCGTATATTTTGAGCTTATTAAAATTCATTTTGGATTACAAATGAAAAGTTCTTTTTTCTCCATTAAACTTTGCAAAAATATGAAAGGCTCTTTATTATAGTTTCTATTAATAATCGAAAGAAATTGTGAGTATCTCTGAGTCTATCACTCCCTCAACTCTTTGACCATTCCAAATGGGTGCGTGCACTGATTGACGATCATGGCGCCTATATAATGCCATCGTCTGAGGCTGAAGTTGAGAAACTGAATTGCGTTTGGCTTTTTAGCACTTTAGCGCGGCCAGCAAGGCAAAAAGTGAATGTTGCCGTTTGCCAGATTCTAAAGAAAGGGATCTACGGAACATATAGTAAGCGATTTATTCGCTATAAACAATTACTACTATAAATAAATGCTGCAATGAGTAATGCGAATCATGAAAGTCTCATTAAAGGTCAACATCAGCTGAAGTTGTAAGCGAATCACGGATGTATCCACCCATTAGAGGCTTACAGAGATCTCATCTTAAGCCCAAGACAAATGAGCTTTCAGTTTTTAGTGTATGTGTGTGTTTGTGTGGCACACACATTTTGCACATTTATAATGTTTGAGAGCACGCTCGTTTCCGATCAAGATCAATAAAATGACATAAGCTCATCCACGAGCGGCTCAGGCTAGAAAGTAAGTGAGAGAGATGAAACGGCGAGAAGTCATGAACATGTCACCTCGCTCTCTCTATCTCTCTCTATCTCTATCGCTGTTGTCAAATGCGCAGTGCAAAAACTTGACAAAAATAAAAGCAACAACTACAACAACTTGTGTGTCATCATCGCCTCGCCTGACAGCCATAATATAGAATACAGAATACAGAACACAAATTCAATTATGAGTGCTACATTTTATAAGCAGACTTAGTCCCCAGTTTCCCCATCTCCGCTGTAGCAAACGCGGGTAAATGATGTGCGCCACTGTGCGGTGATTGAAGATCGGTGATCGTATAGTCTGGCTCGACTGCTCGGGTTTGACATTGAGTGCGATGAGAGATAAATGACAGGTACACGCAAGTGTTTCACTTCAAAGTGGCATTTATATGCCCTTTTTTGTGTGCTGAACACAGTGCGCGGCGATCACTTCATTAGAAAGTCTACGATTTATTGCGACTAGATGCGACGAGAATGTGTGTCAAAATATTTCCCCCCAAAAGATACTTCACACATTTCTATGTGGATCACGAAACTTTGAAGAATCTTTAGAATTTTAACATAACTATTTATCAAGTTCACGCTGCAATTTGTTAAGAACTTTCTTCACACCTAGAATAAATTCTTCAATGCAATCACTTCAATTATTTGAAATACTCAATCAAAGAGTATTTTCAGCCATCTCAATTGAATATTCTACAACTTTTTCTCAATTACATTCGCTATAATTGTCTAATGAATTCATCAATCAATTCTGAGAAATAATCATAAATCATGATCGTTGTAGATACGCAGAATAAACGAAGCTTACGAGAATCTTAAATAAATAAAAATTGCATCTCCTTAAAAGTAAAATAATTAATTTTAAAAATGAAATATTAATTTGTTGCTCAACTGATTGTCAATTAATTTTTAGAAATACAAAACGATTCTTAAGTAACCTTTTAGTTCTAATTTTGTATTTTTATTCTATATTCTGTATTATTGTAATGCTATTCTAAATCTTTATCTTTAAAGAGTATCTTAAATTCACTCTCAAAATCTCCGTTGCATTTTTGGGATTAGAGAGGGAGAGCTTTTGGAATTGGAAACGCTTTTGCGCTTTGCGGTTGCAATGAAATATCAATTGAATGGAACGAGGTGTAATGGAAGACGACGCGAGAGGGGATTGATCGACTAACATAAATAAAAAACTACGCGTGAATATATATGGGCTATTAGGTCGATCAATGTACGTACGACGATCGTATATGGAGCTGCGGTTTGGCACAATTACGTGAATGAAATGTGTCTGTAGACGCCTCCATGTGGAGCATGGCTTAATTAAATTGGTAGCCGCATTATTTAATTGGCCGCAATGAATTGAACTCTACTCTGCAATCATGATGAGTTAAGCAAGCTGCGTGGGCGGCGATAATTGCTCTCAACTGTCAGACAATCAAACAGAAAACAGACGAAGAGACAAGCCGTCTGGCAAGAGAGGTAAACAATTGAAATTTGTGTTTATTTGTTTGCTTATCATCGTCTGCTGTGAGATTTAATGGGTAAATGAGCGGATTCATTTGTTTACAAATAAAACAGTTGAAGTGCCAATTGCTGTTGGTCAACTTTTCAATTGAAATGAAGTTGACGTGCCTCCTGATTTCATTTTGTTATTTCTTTATAATTGCAATTTGCATTACAGTCTCTTTTTGTTTGCACTTTTTTTTATAACTGCAAGTTCATTGAAGTCCAATTTACTTGGCAATTGTGTGAGTGGCATTTGCTTTATGAAAGGGGAGAAAACAATTGGCGCTAAAAAAGTGTGGGTGCGTCATCGTTCGGATTAGATCGTTGCATTTGCAGCTGTCGTCTAGTGGGTGTTATAGCTAAAACCAGACTAACAGCACTTGGGCTAGCTGAAACCGGAATTATGGGCAACTAGTGACTGAGCATGAGTTTTTAGAGATGGGCAAACTTTGCACCCTTAAGATCGAATGAAAATAAATAGTGGAATCCAATTCTAACTCCGTGAAGTGGATAATAATAATATTTAAGTGAGGCTATCAAATTTAGTAATAGCAGTATTTATGGTTTTCAAAATATGAAATTTAGTACTAAAGGTTAGATATTTTAAAATAGATATTTAGTATGAAATGAAAGATAGTTTAAAATAGATATATAATAATTCGTCAATAAGAAAAATAATCCACTATGAAAAATGTGATTCGACAATAAGATTTACAAGGGACGATCATAATAATCTAGTATTAATAGCAGATAAAAGCAGTCTAAAATAGTTATGAGAGTACTAAATAGGTTGACAATAAGAAAAAGAATTCAGTATTGTAATCTAATTGTACAAAACCTGATTGACAATAAGATTTACAAAACTTAAGTACATTTAATAAGTTTGGGACTTTTAGTATTAATAGTATAAAAGATCGACATAGTATACCGAAATGCAGAATACGGTCTCTCTACAACTTCAGGACCAAAAACTAGTTCATCCCTTTTTTTCAATTTCTCACGCCACATTATTACACACTTCAACCCCTTAACCTTAAAATATTATCCTTCACCATCTGCGTTTATCACGTGTTTAAGTAAGTTGAAATAATTGAAAGTGTGAACTCACCTCTGGGTGGAGGGCCTGACTTGGGTGTTGTGTGTGTACAACAAGGCCGCCCGATTTTCGATATTGAATTGCTGGATCCAAAATTGGAGGGCGGCCTTTGCTTGATGACGGGTATACCCGTCACTGATGCTGCCGGTGTAGGAATATTGGAGCGATTTGGTCCTTTGGGTATTTTCGATGCTGTTCCAGGTTCCGTATCCGCTTCCGTTGCAGCTTTCCCAGCTGCAACTGGAGTTGCTGGAACTGTGGCAGCATCGCCGCCTGCTTCATTTGCTGCTGTTTCACTCATTTTTGCACTTTAACTTTTTTTTGTATTTTGTATAACACTTTTTATAACACACGCGTATTAAAAACGTAAAGCGATAGAAAAATTTTGGAATTTTTTTTTTGCAACTGGCAAAATAAATAAGACAAATATAAGTAATTTGAATGCTGATCACTTACCTTTCAAAACGTCGTCTATTTAAATAAAGTAATTATATTTTTTGGTAATTTTTCGTTGAATTTTCGTCGCACATAGACACACTGTGCAGCCAATTGACGTTTTGGCGCGTACACAGGCTATCTCATTCGCACTCGCGACGGCTTGCGCACACACAACAAACAGCTGATTGCGAGCTCTTTTTCTTCTCTCTTATTTTCTGCAGCTTGAAAAAAACAAACAATAACCGCTGCTTGGCCACCGCTGTTGTTGTTGTTGTCGATTTTGGTTTTGATTGGTTTTCGGTGTGACCGCGCTTTAAAGATATAATTTGAAAAATGCGGAACTGATGCTGGCAGCGTTGGGACGCCTTGAATTAATTATTTATGCATATTTTACACAGCCACAAAACTCGCACACACACACAAACGCGCACTAAATCACTAAATGGCCATTTATTGAATCTAATGATTGTTGTTGTAAGATCACACGAATGCACACCGAGCGTATTGGGAGCAGAACGTTTCTCGTTTTTTTTTTTATTGGTGGTTGTTGTTGTATGCAGTCCGTTTGCTTGACACAGTTTCGAACGCGTCGACAACGCTACTGCTGCTGTCGTTGTTTAGGCGACGTGAGTGCGAAATACTGCACTACTGCGTACCGAGAGTGTTACGAAAACGAATTGAAAAACGCGTTTAAATTAATTTAAACAATTTTCGATTTACTATGAAATTTTTTTATTGTTGCCTGCGTTGGAATTTTTTGTTGTTGTTGCACTGGTTAGGGTGAAGACCGCAAACGTCATTGGCTAAAAATGCCTAAGGTCGAAAAATATACCAAATATACCACTGTGTTCTTGTTCAAGGGCTGGTTACACATTGTTAGGGATGGGTACATTTTCGAAAAAAAAACATTAGAATGCCGCAACCTTTGAATAGCAGACTTTTTGGTAACAATAATAACAAATATCTTGTTAAACGAAAACTCTTAGGATACTTGACAACTTTTATGAAATGTTACTTATATATATTTAAAAAAAAAAACCCGAATGCTAGCTTTTAATACCAGAAAGTTTACTAAGGGAGCTAGTTGAGTAAACTACAAATATTCGTCAATCAATGAATAGCTTCATGATTTCTTTACCAAGTTCTTAATTAAAAATGCAAACAAAAACTTACCTGTTTATGCTGAAAAGAAAAGCAAAATAAAATGTATTAGTAATTTTTTAAATTTTAAATTAACGAAATAAGTTTTAAAATAAAGAAAACAGCTGTTATACAAAATACCATAGAAAAATACCTAGTAAAATGCTTGGCGTTTTGCTACAATGTCTAGCTGGTCACTCAGTTGCTACGAGCAGTTAGTATTTTTTTTGATTTCGTGCCGTGCGTTTGCGTTTTTGGTGCTACACTCCGCTCGCTTTTTGGTGTTTTGTGTTTCTGTATGAGCGCGCTCGCGTGTGTGTGTGTGTGAGCAGCGAAGAAAGAAGCCGCACAGGAAAATCCAATTCTTGGAAATCAATCTATCGTTATCAATGAGTTTTTAGAGCTCTGTTCAGTTGGGAAAATGCCAACAACTTTAACGCGTCTCGCACGTCTGTGAGAGCTCAAAAAAGCCGTTGGCTTGTTGTTTTGTTGTGGTCTGTTTGTTTGTTTGTTTGTGTGCGTGACGCGCTACCGCCAGCGTCGCTGCTACCACGCCCACACCTACACACATACACACTTAAGCAGACACACGGACATACACCAGCATGGCAGCCATGGTGTATAAACGCCTACAGATAGCCAGCATTGGTGGCGGAGGCGCCGGCAGCGGCGGTGGCCTGACGGTTTCCACCAACTCACCCGCCTCGATGGCCGGCTCATCACCCATGCTGGGGCATTCGCAGCTGACGCGCTCGCTGGAGCGCATCCTGGAGGAAGCGCATTTCAGCGGCGAACTTATACTGACCAATCGCAAGCTGAAGGACTTTCCCAAAATGGGCAGCAAATTCAGTTTAACGGATACCGTCATTGCAGGTGCGTGTATGCTAATTAATCTACCACTCTTCTGCTGCCCCTGCTCTGGTCACACTTGGGACAGCTGTGGGCGCGGCTGTCGTCCAGCATAATTTGAATTTCTCCTTTTGTCTTTCTTTGTACCAAAAAATAAAATAATCAATAATTTGCAGCAGCCCAGCCGCATGTGCATGCTCACTGCTGCGCTCTCTCTCACTCACTCTCACTGAGCAGCAGGCACAGGCGGCTCTCCCTTTTTAGCCGGCTGCGTGTGAGTCGAGTTATTACCGTTTATTGCGTTCGCACGCACTTGCTGTGTGGCTAGCTGCATCTTGCTCGCTCTATGCTTGACTCCCTTTGGCATATGCCAAGGACAGCAATAATTATTGCAGCTGTTTTCCGTTTCGCTTTTGCCATTTTTGCAGTTTGCACTATTTCGTCTGCTGTTGTTGTTTTTTTCTTTCTTCGCTCCTTTTTTTTTGGGTGGGTTTTTGGTCTGCGTTTTCACTGTGTCTGTGTGTGTGTGTGGCGTGTTTCAAGTTCAGCCAACTTTCGTTTTTGTTGTGCCCGAAAAATGCACTCTACACACACACACAGCAAGAGAGACACACACACAGACAGACTCACACGTATAATTTATCACCCACACACACACCCCACAGTTAACCACCCTGCTGAATGAAGCATCTGTTTTAATAGACGTGCCGCATCGATTTTCAGCTGTGTGTTCAGCCTACCTTTTGCTCCCATTTCCTTTTTAAGCTGTTATTCTTTTTTTTAGAAATCAGATTATGGATTATGAAAATGTATTTATGTATATTACAAATTATCGAAATGTATGATTTAAAAAAAAATAATAAGAAAATCATAAAAATATGTATAAATAAGAATTGAATTTCAACTAAACAAAAGAAATCAGAAAATCAATTTTTTTTGTTGGTTTCTTCAATAAAATTAAAATTCTTTACGTTCCTAATCTATTAATTGTTCAAGGAATTGAAATAAAAACTTTAACTTGAAAATATGTATATTAAAATTCAAGAATTAATCATATTTATGCGGAAACTTCAATGGTTTTTTCTCTATAAACAATTTACTTGTGGCGTATAATAAAAACTGATAAGGATTATTTAGCTAAGGAATGCAAATTACTTGTATTTTATCGTTACTTTTTCTAGTTCTCTTTAT
Source organism: Drosophila albomicans (assembly GCF_009650485.2). Classification (NCBI taxonomy): domain Eukaryota; kingdom Metazoa; phylum Arthropoda; class Insecta; order Diptera; family Drosophilidae; genus Drosophila; species Drosophila albomicans. The sequence goes on from NC_047628.2 coordinate 26,565,747, forward strand.
GCTTTATTTCTTTGCTAGTTTTCTATTATAGAATTATTGCTTTTTGTTGGTCCTGTTTCACAAAGAGTTCGTGAGAAAGTTGAGCCACAGTGGCTCTCGAAATCAATTTGCTATGCGAAGCTGAAATCGTGACTTATTTTCTCGAGATTCTTTTTAGCGCCTCCCCCACATTTCGTTCTTTTTTTTGTTGTTGCTTTTTTTTGTTTACTGTTTGCTTCCGGCATTTTCCCAATTAAGTTTTGTTTGTGGTTCAATGCGTTTTAGCAGCACTTCAATTGAGTCATCAACGTTGAAGAAGAGAGCTCAAAGAGCTGTTTGTGAAGGCGTGACTAATTAGCAATTAAACGAGTTGCCCCCTTTTTGATTTGGTTGTTGGTGTGAAGAGCACAGCACATCATTAAGATGCCATATTTGGATATGACTAAAATATTTGTATGAATTTAGGCGTGACTGAGCTCAGAGAAGCTGGGTCCAGTGATTTGAGATATTCAAAAAAAAATTGGTGCCCATTGCTTTAAATCGTTTGCCCATGTTTGCCCAGGAAAAATTTTTTTTTGCCCACCCTTAGTTTCGAAATTATGAAAAATTTTTTTTTTTTTTCGAAAATTCAAAAATTTTTTTTTTCAAAATTTTTTTGCGGAAATCGCTTTAAAATCGTTTGCCCATGTTTGCCCATCTTTTAGTTTTTCGAAAAAATTTTTCGTTTTCGAAATTTTGAATTTTGAAAAATTTTGACATTTTTTCGGAATGAATGACTCAAATTCGATCGCCCACACCTCGAAATTATGAAAACTAAAGCCACAACGGTAGCCTCAAGTGTTTTCAAGTCTGCCCATATCTCAGAATTTCAAAATTTTGAAAATTTTGAAGGTTTTCAACTTTTTTGAAAGCCCATACAAATTCATCGTTTGCCCAATTTTCAAAGTCTCAAATTTTTGCCAAATTTCAAAATTTTTCAAATTTTTTTTACTTTTTCAGACTGCCCATTTGCTATTTTCGTTTGCCCACCCTTTAGAATTTCAAAATTTTGCCGAATTACAAAAATTTTCATACTTTTTTGATTTCAGCCTATGGCCCATACAAATTCATCGTTTACCCAATTTTCAAAGTCTCAAATTTTTGCCAAATTTCAAAATTTTTCAAATTTTTTTGACTTTTTCAGACTGCCCATTCGCTATTTTCGTTTGCCCACCCTTTAGAATTTCGAAATTTTGCCGAATTTCAAAAATTTTCATACTTTTTTGATTTCAGCCTATGGCCCATACAAATTCATCGTTTACCCAATTTTCAAAGTCTCAAATTTTTGCCAAATTTCAAAATTTTTCAAATTTTTTTGACTTTTTCAGACTGCCCATTCGCTATTTTCGTTTGCCCACCCTTTAGAATTTCAAAATTTTGCCGAATTTCAAAAATTTTCATACTTTTTTGATTTCAGCCTATGGCCCATACAAATTCATCGTTTGCCCAATTTTCAAAGTCTCAAATTTTTGCCAAATTTCAAAATTTTTCAAATTTTTTTTACTTTTTCAGACTGCCCATTCGCTATTTTCGTTTGCCCACCCTTTAGAATTTCAAAATTTTGCCGAATTCCAAAAATTTTCATACTTTTTTGATTTCAGCCTATGGCCCATACAAATTCATCGTTTGCCCAATTTTCAAAGTCTCAAATTTTTGCCAAATTTCAAAATTTTTCAAATTTTTTTGACTTTTTCAGACTGCCCATTCGCTATTTTCGTTTGCCCACCCTTTAGAATTTCGAAATTTTGCCGAATTCCAAAAATTTTCATACTTTTTTGATTTCAGCCTATGGCCCATACAAATTCATCGTTTGCCCAATTTTCAAAGTCTCAAATTTTTGCCAAATTTCAAAAAATTTTTCAAATTTTTGACTTTTTCAGACTGCCCATTCGCTATTTTCGTTTGCCCACCCTTTAGAATTTCAAAATTTTGCTTTATTTAAAAAATTTTCATACTTTTTTGATTTCAGCCTATGGCCCATACAAATTCATCGTTTACCCAATTTTCAAAGTCTCAAATTTTTGCCAAATTTCAAAATTTTTCAAATTTTTTTGACTTTTTCAGACTGCCCATTCGCTATTTTCGTTTGCCCACCCTTTAGAATTTCAAAATTTTGCCGAATTCCAAAAATTTTCATACTTTTTTGATTTCAGCCTATGGCCCATACAAATTCATCGTTTGCCCAATTTTCAAAGTCTCAAATTTTTGCCAAATTTCAAAATTTTTCAAATTTTTTTGACTTTTTCAGACTGCCCATTCGCTATTTTCGTTTGCCCACCCTTTAGAATTTCAAAATTTTGCTTTATTTAAAAAATTTTCATACTTTTTTGATTTCAGCCTATGGCCCATACAAATTCATCGTTTGCCCAATTTTCAAAGTCTCAAATTTTTGCCAAATTTCAAAATTTTTCAAATTTTTTTGACTTTTTCAGACTGCCCATTCGCTATTTTCGTTTGCCCACCCTTTAGAATTTCAAAATTTTGCTTTATTTAAAAAATTTTCATACTTTTTTGATTTCAGCCTATGGCCCATACAAATTCATCGTTTACCCAATTTTCAAAGTCTCAAATTTTTGCCAAATTTCAAAATTTTTCAAATTTTTTTGACTTTTTCAGACTGCCCATTTGCTATTTTCGTTTGCCCACCCTTTAGAATTTCAAAATTTTGCCGAATTCCAAAAATTTTCATACTTTTTTGATTTCAGCCTATGGCCCATACAAATTCATCGTTTGCCCAATTTTCAAAGTCTCAAATTTTTGCCAAATTTCAAAATTTTTCAAATTTTTTTGACTTTTTCAGACTGCCCATTTGCTATTTTCGTTTGCCCACCCTTTAGAATTTCAAAATTTTGCCGAATTTAAAAATTTTCATACTTTTTTGATTTTAGCCTATGGCCCATACAAATTCATCGTTTGCCCAATTTTCAAAGTCTCAAATTTTTGCCAAATTTCAAAATTTTTCAAATTTTTTTGACTTTTTCAGACTGCCCATTCGCTATTTTCGTTTGCCCACCCTTTAGAATTTCAAAATTTTGCCGAATTTAAAAAATTTTCATACTTTTTTGATTTCAGCCTATGGCCCATACAAATTCATCGTTTACCCAATTTTCAAAGTCTCAAATTTTTGCCAAATTTCAAAATTTTTCAAATTTTTTTGACTTTTTCAGACTGCCCATTCGCTATTTTCGTTTGCCCACCCTTTAGAATTTCAAAATTTTGCCGAATTTCAAAAATTTTCATACTTTTTTGATTTCAGCCTATGGCCCATACAAATTCATCGTTTACCCAATTTTCAAAGTCTCAAATTTTTGCCAAATTTCAAAATTTTTCAAATTTTTTTGACTTTTTCAGACTGCCCATTCGCTATTTTCGTTTGCCCACCCTTTAGAATTTCAAAATTTTGCCTAATTTAAAAAATTTTCATACTTTTTTGATTTCAGCCTATGGCCCATACAAATTCATCGTTTGCCCAATTTTCAAAGTCTCAAATTTTTGCCAAATTTCAAAATTTTTCAAATTTTTTTGACTTTTTCAGACTGCCCATTCGCTATTTTCGTTTGCCCACCCTTTAGAATTTCGAAATTTTGCCGAATTCCAAAAATTTTCATACTTTTTTGATTTCAGCCTATGGCCCATACAAATTCATCGTTTACCCAATTTTCAAAGTCTCAAATTTTTGCCAAATTTCAAAATTTTTCAAATTTTTTTGACTTTTTCAGACTGCCCATTCGCTATTTTCGTTTGCCCACCCTTTAGAATTTCGAAATTTTGCCGAATTTCAAAAATTTTCATACTTTTTTGATTTCAGCCTATGGCCCATACAAATTCATCGTTTGCCCAATTTTCAAAGTCTCAAATTTTTGCCAAATTTCAAAATTTTTCAAATTTTTTTGACTTTTTCAGACTGCCCATTCGCTATTTTTGTTTGCCCACCCTTTAGAATTTCAAAATTTTGCTTAATTTAAAAAATTTTCATACTTTTTTGATTTCAGCCTATGGCCCATACAAATTCATCGTTTGCCCAACTTTCAAAGTCTCAAATTTTTGCCAAATTTCAAAATTTTTCAAATTTTTTTGACTTTTTCAGACTGCCCATTCGCTATTTTCGTTTGCCCACCCTTTAGAATTTCGAAATTTTGCCGAATTCCAAAAATTTTCATACTTTTTTGATTTCAGCCTATGGCCCATACAAATTCATCGTTTACCCAATTTTCAAAGTCTCAAATTTTTGCCAAATTTCAAAATTTTTCAAATTTTTTTGACTTTTTCAGACTGCCCATTCGCTATTTTCGTTTGCCCACCCTTTAGAATTTCGAAATTTTGCCGAATTTCAAAAATTTTCATACTTTTTTGATTTCAGCCTATGGCCCATACAAATTCATCGTTTACCCAATTTTCAAAGTCTCAAATTTTTGCCAAATTTCAAAATTTTTCAAATTTTTTTGACTTTTTCAGTCTGCCCATTCGCTATTTTTGTTTGCCCACCCTTTAGAATTTCAAAATTTTGCTTAATTTAAAAAATTTTCATACTTTTTTGATTTCAGCCTATGGCCCATACAAATTCATCGTTTGCCCAACTTTCAAAGTCTCAAATTTTTGCCAAATTTCAAAATTTTTCAAATTTTTTTGACTTTTTCAGACTGCCCATTTGCTATTTTCGTTTGCCCACCCTTTAGAATTTCAAAATTTTGCTTAATTTAAAAAATTTTCATACTTTTTTGATTTCAGCCTATGGCCCATACAAATTCATCGTTTGCCCAACTTTCAAAGTCTCAAATTTTTGCCAAATTTCAAAATTTTTAAAATTTTTTTGACTTTTTCAGACTGCCCATTCGCTATTTTTGTTTGCCCACCCTTTAGAATTTCAAAATTTTGCTTAATTTAAAAAATTTTCATACTTTTTTGATTTTCAGCCTATGGCCCATACAAATTCATCGTTTGCCCAACTTTCAAAGTCTCAAATTTTTGCCAAATTTCAAAATTTTTCAAATTTTTTTGACTTTTTCAGACTGCCCATTCGCTATTTTCGTTTGCCCACCCTTTAGAATTTCGAAATTTTGCCGAATTCCAAAAATTTTCATACTTTTTTGATTTCAGCCTATGGCCCATACAAATTCATCGTTTACCCAATTTTCAAAGTCTCAAATTTTTGCCAAATTTCAAAATTTTTCAAATTTTTTTGACTTTTTCAGACTGCCCATTCGCTATTTTTGTTTGCCCACCCTTTAGAATTTCAAAATTTTGCTTAATTTAAAAAATTTTCATACTTTTTTGATTTCAGCCTATGGCCCATACAAATTCATCGTTTGCCCAACTTTCAAAGTCTCAAATTTTTGCCAAATTTCAAAATTTTTCAAATTTTTTTGACTTTTTCAGACTGCCCATTCGCTATTTTCGTTTGCCCACCCTTTAGAATTTCGAAATTTTGCCGAATTCCAAAAATTTTCATACTTTTTTGATTTCAGCCTATGGCCCATACAAATTCATCGTTTACCCAATTTTCAAAGTCTCAAATTTTTGCCAAATTTCAAAATTTTTCAAATTTTTTTGACTTTTTCAGACTGCCCATTCGCTATTTTCGTTTGCCCACCCTTTAGAATTTCGAAATTTTGCCGAATTTCAAAAATTTTCATACTTTTTTGATTTCAGCCTATGGCCCATACAAATTCATCGTTTACCCAATTTTCAAAGTCTCAAATTTTTGCCAAATTTCAAAATTTTTCAAATTTTTTTGACTTTTTCAGTCTGCCCATTCGCTATTTTTGCCCACCCTTTGAATTTCAAAATTTTGCTTAATTTAAAAAATTTTCACTTTTTTGATTTCCCTATGGCCCATACAAATTCATCGTTTGCCCAATTTTCAAAGTCTCAAATTTTTGAATTTCAAAATTTTTCAAATTTTTTTGACTTTTTCAATTTAAAAATTTCAAAATTTTCATACATACTTTTTTGATTTCAGCCTATGGCCCATACAAATTCATCGTTTGCCCAACTTTCAAAGTCTCAAATTTTTGCCAAATTTCAAAATTTTTCAAATTTTTTTGACTTTTTCAGACTGCCCATTCGCTATTTTCGTTTGCCCACCCTTTAGAATTTCAAAATTTTGCCGAATTCCAAAAATTTTCATACTTTTTTGATTTCAGCCTATGGCCCATACAAATTCATCGTTTACCCAATTTTCAAAGTCTCAAATTTTTGCCAAATTTCAAAATTTTTCAAATTTTTTTGACTTTTTCAGACTGCCCATTCGCTATTTTCGTTTGCCCACCCTTTAGAATTTCAAAATTTTGCTTAATTTAAAAAATTTTCATACTTTTTTGATTTCAGCCTATGGCCCATACAAATTCATCGTTTGCCCAACTTTCAAAGTCTCAAATTTTTGCCAAATTTCAAAATTTTTCAAATTTTTTTTCGTTTGACTTTTTCAGACTGCCCATTTTTTATTTTCGTTTGCCCACCCTTTAGAATTTCAAAATTTTGCCGAATTTAAAAAATTTTCATACTTTTTTGATTTCAGCCTATGGCCCATACAAATTCATCGTTTGCCCAATTTTCAAAGTCTCAAATTTTTGCCAAATTTCAAAATTTTTCAAATTTTTTTGACTTTTTCAGACTGCCCATTCGCTATTTTCGTTTGCCCACCCTTTAGAATTTCAAAATTTTGCTTAATTTAAAAAAATTTTCATACTTTTTGATTTCAGCCTATGGCCCATACAAATTCATCGTTTGCCCAATTTTCAAAGTCTCAAATTTTTGCCAAATTTCAAAATTTTTCAAATTTTTTTGACTTTTTCAGACTGCCCATTCGCTATTTTTGTTTGCCCACCCTTTAGAATTTCAAAATTTTGCTTAATTTAAAAAATTTTCATACTTTTTTGATTTCAGCCTATGGCCCATACAAATTCATCGTTTGCCCAACTTTCAAAGTCTCAAATTTTTGCCAAATTTCAAAATTTTTCAAATTTTTTTGACTTTTTCAGACTGCCCATTCGCTATTTTCGTTTGCCCACCCTTTAGAATTTCGAAATTTTGCCGAATTCCAAAAATTTTCATACTTTTTTGATTTCAGCCTATGGCCCATACAAATTCATCGTTTGCCCAATTTTCAAAGTCTCAAATTTTTGCCAAATTTCAAAATTTTTCAAATTTTTTTTTTCAGACTGCCAAATTTCAAAATTTTTTTTGACTTTTTCAGACTGCCCATTCGCTATTTTCGTTTGCCCACCCTTTAGAATTTCGAAATTTTGCCGAATTCCAAAAATTTTCATACTTTTTTGATTTCAGCCTATGGCCCATACAAATTCATCGTTTACCCAATTTTCAAAGTCTCAAATTTTTGCCAAATTTCAAAATTTTTCAAATTTTTTTGACTTTTTCAGACTGCCCAATCACTATTTTCGATTGCCCACTCTTTGGTTTTTAAAATTTATGCATAATTCCAAAAATGTTCATACTTTTTCCGTTTGCCCATTTTGTATGTTATTTATTTTATGACTATTAGTATAATTTTTCTTGAAATTCCATAAACTACTAAAGCCTTCAAGCCCATAACAGAATATATAAATATTTTCTGTCTTTATGAGGTCATAAAACAGGTGTGTCCTTTTTTATTCTTAAAAGTTTTGGGTTTTTCTCATTCACTACCTTTTGGTGGAATTCATTCAAAAGGGTGTTTCAAAAATGTGTGCCTTAATATCAGGATACAGGTAAAAGGTATTTCAAATTTTCTTAAAAATTGTGGATTTACCCTTAAATTATGTTAAAATACTTAACGAGGCCATAAAATCATAAAACAGGTAGATTAAAAATATTAAAAAATTTATTCATAAGATAGAGTACAGAATTACGAATTATATCTATGCAGTCCGTGTATATATCACAATATGGATTTTCATTTTTGTATGCAAAGCCGAAAATTTGTGCCATTGCTTACATAAATCGTTGTGAATTTCCCAGCAGCCTGTAATTCTACGGCAGTAGCCAATATAATGACCGATTCCAGTTGAAGACACCGATGCCACGTATTCTATTGCGCCGCTCAAAATGTATTTAGTGTTCCCAATCATAATTTCGGTCGGCAACTGTTGCAATGTTGCCGTCCCCAAGAGGCCTGAAGGGAATTTTTTATGGAACTGGGTATCCAACACAAACTCCGTATCGATAATGATATGGAGCCCTGGAGACGTTTCCATTTGTCCTTGTGTATTGCAATGCCTACAAAGAAAATTTTTGGTTTCAAAAAAATCATTTATAGAACTTACCAATGCGTCGTAAACTCCGAGATTGATGACTTTTGTTCCATCTAGAAGTTCTATCCGTTCCCGCGAAGATATTCTTTGTGCGCAATGGTTGTGGTTCCCTCGTCTGTCATAGCTCGGAATTCCGCTCATTATTTGTCCAATAAACGTTCCAATATTGGCATGGCAACGAACAATGCAGTCTTCCTCTTCAAACAAACTGATTAATATGAGTCCTCTTTCATTGTAAAGATTCTTGGAAATTCCTTCGACTGCATATTTTTTTATAAGCGACACTGTTAAGTTGTCTGAGTAGTACTGGTCCAAATGTTCCTTGTAATACATGTTGTCGATGTATGCCGTGCTTAAAATTTCTGCAAATGAATCAAAAGGACACGTGTTCTTAAATTGGATTAATTGCTTACCAATCAACAATGGTCCCACGACGCCGCCATTTTGCAATATTTCATCCTTTTTCCTTCTGTGGGGTCGATTGTGAATCATCTGAATGTTCGGACATTTTTTTAAATATTTTCCTCTAGCCTTTTTCTTTAAACGTGAGACGTCTACATCCTTTGTGGTAAGTTTTTCATCATCCGGCACTTCTATGCAAGCGGTCTTGTGGTCCTGATATGTCAGTGGTGGATCAGCCAGGTGGATTTTCTCATTATCATCATAATTATCATCGAAATCCAATTGATAATTTTGAACGATTTTGTTTTTTACTTTCCAGTTTTCTTCTTCCATAAGATGTTCCACTCTATTTTCTGATTGCTGTTCCACAATTGTTTTTTCTCCTCGCTTGAGAAAACCAGGAACTTTATTGGTTTTTCGTTTAATCGCTGCATGCTCCAGCTTGCAGACCGCTTCGATGCATCGAATATGCTGCACCACAAATTTATCCGCTCGTACTGGTCGATTAAACTTACTCATGTCCGATTTTTTAAGGTCTTTGAAATAGGCTTCCACTAATGCCGAAGATCCAACATCGTAAGCCGAGCCGAATGGTTTTTTTAGTACATTTGTCCACAAAATGAAATATCGCGCCAACTTCAAAACTGGATCTATAAATTCTGGAAGAAAATAAGGGTTTGGTCTATAGTTCGTTGATTTGCATAGTTCAGCTTCGTTTTCTGCAGATCTTCTAATTCCGTTTATGAAATCCTGTATGTCCTCCTCGATTTCGTCCGATTCTTTTTCCTGGCATTCAGGACTTTCAACAGGATCCTCACAATCTGGGGCAGTAAACGTTGCAATTTTTTTCAGCAAATAATTCTCCTCTTTCTGACTTATCAAATATTCTCCAGTTTCCATTTGTCCCGACGATTCGCTCATTGCGACAATCATCATAGATTTAAGCATCTGTGCGAAACTTTCCTTAGTTTCGCATGTCGTAGCAACTCCAATGCATCTAATATAAAAATCCTTCACGCTGGCTAGTTTCCCTTTAAAAACATTTTTCCGACACATCATTTTTATAAGGTGAGCGATGTCAAGACGAATGAAGCATCGTGGCAGTACAGAATCCTTCGTCGTTATGGATTTAAAGCACATCGAAAGGTATGTGGTGAGGCGGCACTCATTAAAGCTCAAGCTTATGGCATTTAGCAGCGCTAGCGAAAAATCACAAGCAATCTCCAGGGGAAAATATCCAGATTTGGTTATAAATCGGCTGAGCCAGAACTGAATGCTGGCCGTATCATGTTTCGCCGAAATCATCTGAAATATAGGAAGAATGCCATCATCACCTTTCATCACAATCTGGTATAAAAATACGTAGCTTGTTTCTCCATTCGGTTTCACGATTGGCAAGACAACAGATCCAGTTGCGTCCACTGAAATTTTCCTGATCTTCTTAACTTGGGAAAGATAGATCTTCATTTGAGCGCCCGTACAGTAAATGCAGTAAAATTCATCCAATCCAATATCCAAGATATATCCCGCCAATTCACCATCATACTTTTTAAGGTACAAGGATGAAATTGGGTCATGGTCAGTACTTATTCCAAGATCTCTGTTCATTGCCTCTTCACGTAGCTTTCTCAAGGTCGACAACTTTGGAATGTAACTAGGCTCCGGGTCGTTTTCCTTCATATCCTTTGTGGCTTCCTTTCTCCATAATGCAGCTTTTTTGTACATCAACTCGTTGCCAATTTCGATTCGTCTAGATCCCGTGCATCGTCGTTTTTGGTGATGTGGTATGCCACGTGTATCTGGAACGGTAACAGATATTCCAATGCCACAATGGGGCTCAGGTTCCACGAGACAATGTCCTTTTAAAATCGAATGGCACTCATTCCAGTATCCCTCAATGCGCAGCCAGATACTTTCTTCCTTGCTTGAAATTTTTGCCTTTTGAAATTAAATGCACACGGAAGGGGAACCTTTTGGTATAACGATCTTGCTATGACATCAGTCCAGTTTTCTTGTAAATAATTTGCAGATCGCAAGCCTTTTTTCGATTCACTCTTCTTTTTACTGGGAGCAATCGACCCCCACACGTCATCGTCCAATTCCAAGGAAAAATACAAAATTGGCAAAGGTCCATTTTTCTTAGATTCCACAATATTGTACTCCGAATCCTCTTCGAGAATCGTAGTATTCATTGTATTCATTGTAAAATTGGCCGGGTTATCCACAATACCACATCGTTCCTTTACGGCAGTCAAAATGTTGTTTCGATTTACCCTGACGTTGAAATTTAAAGTGGCTGGACTTATCATACCGCCCAAACGTTGACTAACTTCTTTCCACACTTTGTCGCTCCTAGGCTTGAGACTACCGGCCTCATTAACAAAAATATTGAAGAAGCAGAGGGCATCCACCACTTCTGAGGTATTAAGTTGAGGAATAGTTGGCATCTTTTCAGTATTTTTCTATGACACGTATACGTTAAGAACCGCGATTAGCATTGAATTGATAATTAAAATGAATAATTTAAATCTTACCAGCTGGATTAAAAATAACACTTAACACAACACTTTTAACTCAGAGAATTAAGAGATATCTTGAGACACTTTATAAAATTAATTCACAACACTCAAGGATTTTAAATTATATTCGTAATGAAAATTACGGATTAACACTTTTAAAATTATTTCTGCTGACGAGACAAACGATCACACGTAACGCACTACACGAAGTAACGAAAGGATTCACAACACGCAAGGTTTTTTAATTATATTCGTAATGAAAATTACGGATTAACACTTTTAATATTATTATTTCTGCTGACGAGACAACCGATCACACGTAACGCACAAATCGAACTAACGAAAGGATTGTCAATGAGATAAAATGATACCTCTGTTAAGCAACAAGTGCATACATTTTTTATGGTTTTATTATATGCGGATGTACCTGCAGGTAAAGTAGGCGTGGGCCAAAAAACCGCAAAGACCCTTGGTAATAACTTTATTGACCAATATGCAGAATACCCAAGGTATTTACGAGTGGCAAAAAATGAAAATCCCATTTTTATGACATCTACCTGTTTTATGCATTTTTGACTCTCTTGGGAAAATCTCGTAAGGGAAAATCCACTATTTTTGGACAATTTAGCAATACCTACTACATGTATCGTGATATTGCGTCACCCCTTTTGAATGAATTCCACCAAAAGGTAGTGAATGAGAAAAACCCAAAACTTTTAAGAATAAAAAAGGACACACCTGTTTTATGACCTTATAAAGACAGAAAATATTTATATATTCTGTTATGGGCTTGAAGGCTTTAGTAGTTTATAGAATTTCAAGAAAAATTATACTAATAGTCATAAAATAAATAACATACAAAATGGGCAAACGGAAAAAGTATGAGCATTTTTGGAATTATGCATAAATTTTAAAAACTAAAGGGTGGGCAATCGAAAATAATGATTGGGCAGTCTGAAAAAGTCAAAAAAATTTGAAAAATTTTGAAATTTGTCAAAAATTTGAGACTTTGAAAGTTGGGCAAACGATGAATTTGTATGGGCCATAGGCTGAAATCAAAAAAGTATGAAAATTTTTTAAATTAAGCAAAATTTTGAAATTCTAAAGGGTGGGCAAACGAAAATAGCGAATAGGCAGTCTGAAAAAGTCAAAAAAATTTGAAAAATTTTGAAATTTGGCAAAAATTTGAGACTTTGAAAATTGGGTAAACGATGAATTTGTATGGGCCATAGGCTGAAATCAAAAAAGTATGAAAATTTTTGGAATTCGGCAAAATTTTGAAATTCTAAAGGGTGGGCAAACGAAAATAGCGAATGGGCAGTCTGAAAAAGTCAAAAAAATTTGAAAAATTTTGAAATTTGGCAAAAATTTGAGACTTTGAAAGTTGGGCAAACGATGAATTTGTATGGGCCATAGGCTGAAAATCAAAAAAGTATGAAAATTTTTTAAATTAAGCAAAATTTTGAAATTCTAAAGGGTGGGCAAACAAAAATAGCGAATGGGCAGTCTGAAAAAGTCAAAAAAATTTTAAAAATTTTGAAATTTGGCAAAAATTTGAGACTTTGAAAGTTGGGCAAACGATGAATTTGTATGGGCCATAGGCTGAAATCAAAAAAGTATGAAAATTTTTTAAATTAAGCAAAATTTTGAAATTCTAAAGGGTGGGCAAACGAAAATAGCGAATGGGCAGTCTGAAAAAGTCAAAAAAATTTGAAAAATTTTGAAATTTGGCAAAAATTTGAGACTTTGAAAGTTGGGCAAACGATGAATTTGTATGGGCCATAGGCTGAAATCAAAAAAGTATGAAAATTTTTTAAATTAAGCAAAATTTTGAAATTCTAAAGGGTGGGCAAACAAAAATAGCGAATGGGCAGTCTGAAAAAGTCAAAAAAATTTGAAAAATTTTGAAATTTGGCAAAAATTTGAGACTTTGAAAATTGGGTAAACGATGAATTTGTATGGGCCATAGGCTGAAATCAAAAAAGTATGAAAATTTTTTAAATTCGGCAAAATTTTGAAATTCTAAAGGGTGGGCAAACGAAAATAGCGAATGGGCAGTCTGAAAAAGTCAAAAAAATTTGAAAAATTTTGAAATTTGGCAAAAATTTGAGACTTTGAAAATTGGGCAAACGATGAATTTGTATGGGCCATAGGCTGAAATCAAAAAAGTATGAAAATTTTTTAAATTCGGCAAAATTTTGAAATTCTAAAGGGTGGGCAAACGAAAATAGCGAATGGGCAGTCTGAAAAAGTCAAAAAAATTTGAAAAATTTTGAAATTTGGCAAAAATTTGAGACTTTGAAAATTGGGTAAACGATGAATTTGTATGGGCCATAGGCTGAAATCAAAAAAGTATGAAAATTTTTGGAATTCGGCAAAATTTCGAAATTCTAAAGGGTGGGCAAACGAAAATAGCGAATGGGCAGTCTGAAAAAGTCAAAAAAATTTGAAAAATTTTGAAATTTGGCAAAAATTTGAGACTTTGAAAGTTGGGCAAACGATGAATTTGTATGGGCCATAGGCTGAAATCAAAAAAGTATGAAAATTTTTTAAATTAAGCAAAATTTTGAAATTCTAAAGGGTGGGCAAACAAAAATAGCGAATGGGCAGTCTGAAAAAGTCAAAAAAATTTGAAAAATTTTGAAATTTGGCAAAAATTTGAGACTTTGAAAATTGGGCAAACGATGAATTTGTATGGGCCATAGGCTGAAATCAAAAAAGTATGAAAATTTTTTAAATTCGGCAAAATTTTGAAATTCTAAAGGGTGGGCAAACGAAAATAGCGAATGGGCAGTCTGAAAAAGTCAAAAAAATTTGAAAAATTTTGAAATTTGGCAAAAATTTGAGACTTTGAAAGTTGGGCAAACGATGAATTTGTATGGGCCATAGGCTGAAATCAAAAAAGTATGAAAATTTTTTAAATTAAGCAAAATTTTGAAATTCTAAAGGGTGGGCAAACAAAAATAGCGAATGGGCAGTCTGAAAAAGTCAAAAAAATTTGAAAAATTTTGAAATTTGGCAAAAATTTGAGACTTTGAAAATTGGGTAAACGATGAATTTGTATGGGCCATAGGCTGAAATCAAAAAAGTATGAAAATTTTTGAAATTCGGCAAAATTTCGAAATTCTAAAGGGTGGGCAAACGAAAATAGCGAATGGGCAGTCTGAAAAAGTCAAAAAAATTTGAAAAATTTTGAAATTTGGCAAAAATTTGAGACTTTGAAAATTGGGTAAACGATGAATTTGTATGGGCCATAGGCTGAAATCAAAAAAGTATGAAAATTTTTGGAATTCGGCAAAATTTCGAAATTCTAAAGGGTGGGCAAACGAAAATAGCGAATGGGCAGTCTGAAAAAGTCAAAAAAATTTGAAAAATTTTGAAATTTGGCAAAAATTTGAGACTTTGAAAGTTGGGCAAACGATGAATTTGTATGGGCCATAGGCTGAAATCAAAAAAGTATGAAAATTTTTTAAATTAAGCAAAATTTTGAAATTCTAAAGGGTGGGCAAACAAAAATAGCGAATGGGCAGTCTGAAAAAGTCAAAAAAATTTGAAAAATTTTGAAATTTGGCAAAAATTTGAGACTTTGAAAATTGGGTAAACGATGAATTTGTATGGGCCATAGGCTGAAATCAAAAAAGTATGAAAATTTTTGGAATTCGGCAAAATTTCGAAATTCTAAAGGGTGGGCAAACGAAAATAGCGAATGGGCAGTCTGAAAAAGTCAAAAAAATTTGAAAAATTTTGAAATTTGGCAAAAATTTGAGACTTTGAAAATTGGGCAAACGATGAATTTGTATGGGCCATAGGCTGAAATCAAAAAAGTATGAAAATTTTTTAAATTAAGCAAAATTTTGAAATTCTAAAGGGTGGGCAAACGAAAATAGCGAATGGGCAGTCTGAAAAAGTCAAAAAAATTTGAAAAATTTTGAAATTTGGCAAAAATTTGAGACTTTGAAAGTTGGGCAAACGATGAATTTGTATGGGCCATAGGCTGAAATCAAAAAAGTATGAAAATTTTTTAAATTAAGCAAAATTTTGAAATTCTAAAGGGTGGGCAAACGAAAATAGCAAATGGGCAGTCTGAAAAAGTCAAAAAAATTTGAAAAATTTTGAAATTTGGCAAAAATTTGAGACTTTGAAAGTTGGGCAAACGATGAATTTGTATGGGCCATAGGCTGAAATCAAAAAAGTATGAAAATTTTTTAAATTAAGCAAAATTTTGAAATTCTAAAGGGTGGGCAAACAAAATAGCGAATGGGCAGTCTGAAAAAGTCAAAAAAATTTGAAAAATTTTGAAATTTGGCAAAAATTTGAGACTTTGAAAATTGGGTAAACGATGAATTTGTATGGGCCATAGGCTGAAATCAAAAAAGTATGAAAATTTTTGAAATTCGGCAAAATTTCGAAATTCTAAAGGGTGGGCAAACGAAAATAGCGAATGGGCAGTCTGAAAAAGTCAAAAAAATTTGAAAAATTTTGAAATTTGGCAAAAATTTGAGACTTTGAAAATTGGGGTAAACGATGAATTTGTATGGGCCATAGGCTGAAATCAAAAAAGTATGAAAATTTTTGGAATTCGGCAAAATTTCGAAATTCTAAAGGGTGGGCAAACGAAAATAGCGAATGGGCAGTCTGAAAAAGTCAAAAAAATTTGAAAAATTTTGAAATTTGGCAAAAATTTGAGACTTTGAAAGTTGGGCAAACGATGAATTTGTATGGGCCATAGGCTGAAATCAAAAAAGTATGAAAATTTTTTAAATTAAGCAAAATTTTGAAATTCTAAAGGGTGGGCAAACAAAAATAGCGAATGGGCAGTCTGAAAAAGTCAAAAAAATTTGAAAAATTTTGAAATTTGGCAAAAATTTGAGACTTTGAAAATTGGGCAAACGATGAATTTGTATGGGCCATAGGCTGAAATCAAAAAAGTATGAAAATTTTTGAAATTCGGCAAAATTTCGAAATTCTAAAGGGTGGGCAAACGAAAATAGCGAATGGGCAGTCTGAAAAAGTCAAAAAAATTTGAAAAATTTTGAAATTTGGCAAAAATTTGAGACTTTGAAAATTGGGTAAACGATGAATTTGTATGGGCCATAGGCTGAAATCAAAAAAGTATGAAAATTTTTGGAATTCGGCAAAATTTCGAAATTCTAAAGGGTGGGCAAACGAAAATAGCGAATGGGCAGTCTGAAAAAGTCAAAAAAATTTGAAAAATTTTGAAATTTGGCAAAAATTTGAGACTTTGAAAGTTGGGCAAACGATGAATTTGTATGGGCCATAGGCTGAAATCAAAAAAGTATGAAAATTTTTTAAATTAGGCAAAATTTTGAAATTCTAAAGGGTGGGCAAACAAAAATAGCGAATGGGCAGTCTGAAAAAGTCAAAAAAATTTGAAAAATTTTGAAATTTGGCAAAATTTGAGACTTTGAAAATTGGGTAAACGATGAATTTGTATGGGCCATAGGCTGAAATCAAAAAAGTATGAAAATTTTTGAAATTCGGCAAAATTTCGAAATTCTAAAGGGTGGGCAAACGAAAATAGCGAATGGGCAGTCTGAAAAAGTCAAAAAAATTTGAAAAATTTTGAAATTTGGCAAAAATTTGAGACTTTGAAAATTGGGTAAACGATGAATTTGTATGGGCCATAGGCTGAAATCAAAAAAGTATGAAAATTTTTGAAATTCGGCAAAATTTCGAAATTCTAAAGGGTGGGCAAACGAAAATAGCGAATGGGCAGTCTGAAAAAGTCAAAAAAATTTTAAAAATTTTGAAATTTGGCAAAAATTTGAGACTTTGAAAATTGGGTAAACGATGAATTTGTATGGGCCATAGGCTGAAATCAAAAAAGTATGAAAATTTTTGTAATTCGGCAAAATTTTGAAATTCTGAGATATGGGCAGACTTGAAAACACTTGAGGCTACCGTTGTAGAGCTTTAGTATTCATAATTTCGAGGTGTGGGCGATCGAATTTGAGTCATTCATTCCGAAAAAATGTCAAAATTTTTCAAAATTCAAAATTTCGAAAACGAAAAATTTTTTCGAAAAACTAAAAGATGGGCAAACATGGGCAAACGATTTTAAAGCGATTTCCGCAAAAAAATTTTGAAAAAAAAAATTTTTGAATTTTCGAAAAAAAAAAATTTTTCATAATTTCGAAACTAAGGGTGGGCAAAAAAAAATTTTTCCTGGGCAAACATGGGCAAACGATTTAAAGCAATGGGCACCAATTTTTTTTTGAATATCTCAAATCACTGGACCCAGCTTCTCTGACACACACACACACTCGCCTCTTTGGCACAAAACAATTACGTTTATGCGATGAAATTGATGAATTTCGCAATCAATAAAAGCTGAAAATAAAATGGGAGCTGCCAACAATAATTTATATTGCTCGTTAAACATTTATGAGCCAAAGGCTTAAGAAAACTACTTGGAAATGCAGTAAAAAATTAAGATTAAGCTTAATTGTTTATAATTCAGATTGAAAAGTTAATGAATTCAGCTTTTCAATCTTTTTTTTAGTTAATAAATTCAACTTTTCAATCTGAATTATAAATATTTAAGCTTCTTACTAATAAAACTGATAAGCAAAAGACAATTCTGTCCAGCTTTTTGTACTTGACAGAGATTAAATGTGAATGTTTGATTTTAATTATGACAAATAATCGTGTAAGCAACTTTTAAATGTAGTAATTCATGCGCCATTCAAATTCATTAAGTAAACCAATACTGATAATAAAAGTATTTAGTTTGCTAATTGAAAAACATTTATAGCATCAGAGATTTATTAATCATAATTCTAATCATGTAAAGAAAGCTCATTAATATGTAAGTCGTAAAACGAAAAGTTGAATTTATTATTCAAAAGATTACTGATAATAAAAATACTTATTTTGAATTATGAATTATGAATAGCTTCATTTAGACGTTTACTCGCAATCATGACAAATAGTAATGTCAGCATTTATTGATAGAAAGATAACATTTGCCATTAATCTTGAACTTTTGTGTTCATCGCATAAACATTAGAACTGCTCAACGAGAGACTTGAGCTACAGCAGCTGGTATCAGCTTACAGCGACTGCAAATAAATTAAGGGCAATAGCCACAACAACAACAACAAAAATAACAACAAAAACAATAACAAGAATAATAATAGCAACTACAAAACTAACAACAACAACAACGAATTAAAAGCGCGCCAGACATTTGCCAGCCGTTGTGTTTTTGTGTGTTTGTTTGCCTATGGAAAATTGTAAACTTGGCACAGCTGTTCCAGTTTGTTGGCTGGAAAATGCTGCTGGCTAAGCGGAAAAGCCACTCGCAACGAAACTGGGGAAAATTCATCATCCACAACAGCAAAACAACGCAAAGCAACGATTGCTATCGGATATGCCTCAATTGTTTAAATATTTACTTTGTTAGTTGTTTAATGTAGGCAAACAAAATGTTGTTGTTGCTGTTGTAGTTGCTTTTTAAGTTTACATTTTGATTAAATGGGAAATATGCGAGAAATTGCAGAGCACTAAATAAACAGAGAGAGAATGTGTTGAGTGGCAGCTAAGTGGAAACAGCGGGGGAAGAAAAAAGAGAAAAAGGGGCTGGGCTTCAATTGCAGCGATTTCTTTCATGAAATATCGAAGCGGGAATTATTGATGATGAAGTTGTTGTTGTTGCGATTGAAGAGCATATGTGTGTGTGTGTGTGTGTGTGTGTGTGTGTATTCTCAGCTGCGTATTTGCAATTCAATTTAACGCTGAGATAAGCAATGAGTCCAAAGCTCTCGTATAGAACATTGACAAGAGCCTTAAAGAAAACTGTTGTCAGTTGATTTCTTTGTCGAATGTTGAAATGTAATAAATACAATTCATAATCTTGACTATAAACTTGCAAATAAAACATTCATTTATAGATAGTTGTAGTAAATTGCAGCTTCAATTAAGTCATATTCATTCTAAGCCGGTTCAAGGATGTAGTAAATTACTATGGCTTGAATTAGGTCACTGAACCGTTTTTCTATTTATGCTAAACCGGTTCAAGGATAGTTGAAAACAACAGACATCAGCGATGTTGTGCTTAATATGCTGCTAAACCGATTTGCAAGCTTCAACGGAAATTTCTTCTGAAAGCAAATCGGATTATATACGAAACGTTTCTGAACCACTGCTGAACCGGTTCGAAATGTAAAAGCTACAAGCTCTTTACGCTTCGTTGAAACAAATTAACCTAATTATCATTGTGTTTATATTATAAATAGACAGCTGACTCTTGTCTTTTTCATTTAGTTTTTATAAAATCTCCAATGAGATGCACTGCTTTTGTAATCTGCAACGAACCTCTCACTAATAAACAGAGAATAATTTATAGATTTATGCTGTCTTTTCTCAGAGATAAAAACCTTTTACATTTAAGTTACAAATCTTGAATCAAACCCAAAACAAATATAAAATTAAAGTCAACAAATACATTCTTAAATAAAATATAGTTCTAGATTTGCTATTCTTAAAATGATATATTTTTAGGATCAGAAAAAAGTATTAGTTCAAGAATATATTTTTAAAATTTATAATTGGTAAAACTACATTCTCTATTAATTTTTAAATTCGAATTGAATGATTGAAATTTAATTATTGTTATTCTACGCAATTTTTCCCTCTGAGTAGTTAGAAGAAATTGCCAAAAAATCTATTCTTAAATTAATTTTTCTATCTGTATAGTTAGAAATGGAATACAACAAATAAATTTCTAAACAAAGTCAATAGTTTGAGAACAATTTTAGTTTTTCCATACTTAAATTATATATGTTTTTTTTTAATTCTAATTAATGAATGAAACTATGTTTAAATTGACTACAGAACACAATATATATTTTCATATTTATTGTGGGATGAATAATCTTTAATATAATGATTTCTATTCTAATTGTTAGCTCGTCATTTCTCTCTGTGTAGAGAGCTGTGCAGACAGCTGTGTTCAATAAGTTTCCTACAGTTAAGCCACAAAGGAAGTTAAATGAACTAGCTGGAATTTCAGTCACTTTGTTAGGTTTACCTCAACTACATTCATCATCGGTTCAATACTCTGATAGCTCGCCTTATTTAGACTAATTGCTGGATGTGACCATATGCAATTCTTGGCCTTATCTATTAGGCAAGTCACTTGGCGAATGCGCCTTAAAAGGTTACGACTGAGCAACGGGAAACTTGGCATGTGGCCCTTCATTGTTTCTCTCTTTTTTTTTTATATTTTGTGTAGCATTATGAATCATAATGCGAAGCGTGCGTCGCGTCAACAGCGAAAGCAATAAAATTGAGTGAATTAATTTCAATAAATCCATCAATAGCCACAGCAAGAAACTGCCTGGGGGTAGGGGACAGACAGGGAGTAGTGACGGAGTAGTTCCAAATTGAGAGACCCCCTTGCGACATATAAACTGTGTGTGTGTGTGTGTATTGAGTGGAGTGCGGAATGTGGCGCCATCAATTTAATTTTTTGTTGCTTCCGTTGACGCCCCTTAAAAGAGTGTCTCCCCCGTCTCTCCCCTCCCTTTCTAGTCTGTCCTTTGCGTGTGGCTTTATCCTGAGCTGCACCCTTGTGTCTTGTGTGTATATGAGTAATTCGGGGTAATTGCCGTTTGCCTCACTCTGTGGCAACTATGCAATATTTATGAGCTCTGTGGCTGCGCAGGTGTGGTTACTCTATATTGCTCTCTCGCTCTCTCTCTCTCTCTCTCTTTCTTAGCGATCCAATTTCGAATTTTGTTTGTCGCGTCAGACACTCAACAACAAAAAAGTGTGTGCATAAAATTGTGATTTATTTTACACGTTTCATTTTTTTGCGAATTGTTTTGTGGCGCATTGCGTTGTTGGCCAGCAGCCAAATCAAAGCCCCAGAGAGAGATAGAGAGAGAGAGAGAAAGAGATAGAGAAGTGCCTTGCCCGGGGCATAAAACAAAGTCTGTGGCCCAGTTAGTTGTTTTAGCCCATGTCTCTGTGCTCGGATGCTGCTGCGAGAATCCAATTTCCGCAATAGAAAAAAAAAGAGTTTGTCTGCATTGAAACTGATAACTTGCCTGCCTCGAGGGTTGATAATGAAGTCCTTGACACATCCTGTTGCCAGGCAAAAGTTTATTCAACCTGTGGGTGCAGCACACACACATAAAATGCAACAGCAGCAAACAAAAAGCAACAAGCAGTCAGGCAAATGCAGCCATTGCCATCTTAAGCGTTGCCTTTGTCTGACTTTGTTCCTTTTGTATATCAAAGGGGGGGATTTAGGAGGGGATGGAGGAGGGAAAGACGGAACTTCCAACTAATGCGAAGCCATAGCGAGAATCTACACAAGCCGCACCCCATATGCGACAACGTTTTTTTGTTGCACCGAGAAAACATAAAGCAATCTTCACTTGACGTAGGTTGAGGAGTCACTGAATGTGTGCGTAAATCCCAACAACAACAACAAACAACGGCTGTCGTCAGCCAGTTTTAATGTTCCGAGTTGCTGTTGTTGTTGCTGTTGCTGTTGTGAGTGCCTCGCGAGTGAAGTCTTCAAGTGGCGACTCGCTGATGGATTGCGATTGGGGCTTTTTGAAATACACGCTTTTACTTCTGGTTTTCAGCGTGTGTGTTGCATAAGACTCGAGTCGAGTGTCTAATGAATATTTGCAATTTGCCGAACCGAGTGGTTCCAAAGTGGTTCCAATCGCGAACTAGTTCAATCGAACACTCTTAACTCGGCTACTCTATCGAAATTCAAACTCCATTTAGTTGCCCAAAACTCTTTTGTTGATAGCATCGCCAGCAGAACTTTTTATGAGCGCCTGTTTTATAGGCTCTCAACTACTTTTAATTACTTGACTAAACTAAAAACATTTGTAAGGTTGATATAATAAAATTCAACAAGGTTTCTTTCTGAAAGAGTTCGTAAAGAGAATAGCTTTTGATTTTGGAGCATTTATTGAAGAAATAGAATAGAAAGACTAACTAAAAAGTAGTTTTATCTTTTTTACTATAAACAAATTATTTTAATATCAAAATATATTAAGTTATTTTGAAAATATTGAAATACATGTTAATAGTAAAAAAGTTAAATCTACGTTTTAGTTAGGCTTTCTTTTATTCAATAGGTGTTTTTTCTGTGATAAATTTGATGTGGTTTGGTCACACCAACTAGAAATAAAAACTGTGTATAGAAATGATTTAAAAGTAAGGAAGATAGACTACAACATAATTCAATAATAGTAACAATCATTTATTTTTGACAATCATTTTGATTATTACTATATTTCGTTTTGTTTTTGTTGATCTAGTTTATTTCTACAAAACTACAAACTTTACGCAAACTTTGTCAATAAAATTTCATTTAACTATTTTGGTTATCAAATTTAATTCCATAATTCTGAAAACTACATTTTTTACATTCAACTAACATTTAAATAGTTACTTCTCACATAATTTTTCAATTATATTCCGAACTATTCTCTAGAGTCAATGTGTTTAGGTTGAGGTTTAAGCACATGCTTTATTTGTTTAAGCAAATTCGGACAATTGCTCCCAAAGGTGGGAACTGTAATTAATTTCACATAGTAGTTAAATTATTATGCTGTGTTAATTTAGTTTACTTTTGCAACCTTGATCATTTGCAACTCCAACGACCTTTAAAGAATTGTTTGTTAGTTTTAGCTTTAGCCAACTTTCTTGGCATTCTATAAATATGTATCCTAGTAAACCTTTATTTTGTTTGCTTCATTGTTTGCTTGAGCATTCCTCCACTTGCTCAAATTAGAGTGGCTTGCAGCTCCCACTCGACTGTTTATGGCACTTGAATTACATAATTTTATGATGCTGCACCTAAACACGTAGTTGCCCATTTTCCTCTTGTTTTTCCCATTGCCCATTCGCATTCCCATTCCCACTCTCAGTTTACTCCAATTGTTTGCACTATTGTAGCAGCAAGAGTATAATTTTTATACCCGCCCATCATAGGAAAAAAGGGTATTATAAGTTTGTGCCAGGAAGGAGGAAATGTACGAAAGAGTCAGAAGAAAAATAAAATAGGAAAAATAACTACAGCCTCAAAACTTGTTAGATATAAAACTTATAAATTATTTAAGTAATCTGGTATATTTGCTACTCTATGGTATATTGTTATACCAAATATACCTTATCGTATATGTGATATTTTGTACTTTATGGTATATTTTGAATGTTGCGGTATATTGTTATACCAAATATACCTTATCGTATATTTCAGTATAAATTTGGTATATTAATTGAGTATATTTCAATAATATGGCAAGTTTTGGATGTTGCGGAAGATTGTTATACCGAATATACCCTATCGTATATCTGGTATATTTTCTATTCTTTAGTATATTTTGAATGTTGTGGTATATTCTCATACCAAATATACTTTACTGTATTTGCGGTATATTTTCTACAATATAGTATATTTTGAATATTATTGTATATTGTAATACCAAATATTTCTTATCTTATTGGAGGTATATTTTCTACTCTATGACATATTTTGAATGTTGTGGTATATTGTTATACCGAATATACTTTATCGTATATTTCACTATATAAATTCGGTATATTAATTGAGTATATTTCAATTATATGGCATATTTTGAATGTTGCGGTATATTCTTGAACCAACTATACTTTATTGTATATGCGGTATATTTTCTACTCTATAGTATATTTTAAATGTTTTGGTATATTGTAATACCAAATATACCTTATCTTATAGGTGGTATATTTTCTACTCTATGGCATATTTTCAATGTTGTGGTATATTGTTATGCCAAGTATACTTTATCGCACATTTCAGTATAAATTTGGTTTTGCTTTCAATAAGCACCGGGTATCTCACAGTCAATCACACTTGACTGAAGCTTCCTCACTCGGTTTTTTTTGCGTTGCCGCTTAACCGCTTGCCGGCCACATTGTCTGCTTTTGGGGCACACTCTTTAGTGGCTCCCTCGTTTTGTTGTTTGCGCTCATTTTGCATGCAAATTCATTTAGTAAATTAATTGCCCATTCCACGGCGCTTGTTCCCACTTGCTCCACCGGGCAATTGCCGAGCAGATTGAGGTCATGCGCTCCAGTGTGCGTGGCAAATGAAACGCCCCAAGGCGGGAGTAAGCCGCTCCACATATATAGTACACAAATGTATTTACTCTCTCCCCCAAAAGAAAGAAAGAATACAAAGCAGGGGTGCGTTTTGGTTCCCCAATTAATGTCACAGTTTGTTCTCTCTGTTTTACAGATCTGTCCCGAAATAGATTCTGTGAGCTGCCCGAGGAGATCACAACGTTTGCGTTTCTGGAAACATTGCTGCTCTATCACAATGCCATACGCAGCATACCGGAGTCGGTGAAGCAGCTGTCCTCGCTGACGTATTTGGATCTTCGTAGCAATCAGCTGAGCTCATTGCCACGCGAAATCTGCTTCCTGCCACTGCAAGTGCTGCTTGTCTCCAACAATCGCTTGGCCACACTGCCCGATGAGCTGGGACGCTTGGATCAAACCTTAACCGATCTCGATGCCTCATACAATCAATTGTCTGCTTTACCTGTGCGTCTCGGGGAACTTCGCACACTGCGATCGCTTTCGTTGCGAAGCAATCAACTTTTGTATCTGCCCAGGGAGATCACCTGCTTGAGTCTGGTTTCGCTGGATGTGAGCAACAATCGCATCGCCAGTCTGCCACTGGAGATCAGACACATGAGCACTTTGGTCGAACTGCAGCTGGAGAACAATCCATTAACTGCGCCCCCCGCTAGCGTAAGTACAAAGGCAGACAATAGTTGTGATAAAAAAAACAGTAAAACGTTGACCAGGCTAACCAGACTAGATAAGATAAGCTATCAACTTGAAGTGCAGCAAAAATAGCTCAACTCATGTCGTCATATTTCAACGTTGCTTTCCTATTATTTTCTCTACAATTACATTGTAATATATTGTTATTGGTGCTCAGTTTACCAAGCAAGCATCTTGTTTGTTTGAGTGTAATGTGATCATTTTACAGCATGCAGTGACTTGTGAAGAAATCAATCTAGTTTGGCTGCAGATCAAATGTCTATTGGCTGTGACAAGAAGTTTTCAATTACATTCAGTTTATGTGTGTAAAAATACATTCTTACAACTGCAAGAGTAGATTTGGGATTATTTTAGAATGCTGTACCTTGAAATTTAGATTGATATCTGATAGCAAATGCCAAATAAAATTGATATAAATGAGTCCCAGTAACGAACTAGGAATGTTTCATTACTAAATTGTTACGAATGCAAAAATAGTTTGGGGTTTATTTTTCCTTGCCTCATTATCAGATTTAGATAGTTTCCTTCTACCATCCTTCTAAATGTACAAATTGATTATATAGGAAAATAAATATTCGAAAACTAAGAATAACAAGTAACAAAAGCTGTGAGAATAACAGAAAAACAGTATTAATGTTAATGTTAATTAAAATATACCATAACAATATACCACAAAAGTGATCAAAATATACAAAAGACTACATTTGGTATATTGATATAGTACTCCATTCAAAATATACCACAGAGTGCAAAATTTACTAGATTGTGAACCAAAGCAAGTAAGATGCCATTGGATTAAAGTTTTTCTCCATACAAAACTATTATTTAAATAACTTATTCAATTGTTATCTGATCGCAACCAAATTTTCAAAGGAATCATAAAGACTATAGTTATGATTGCATGTACGTTTTCCTATTTCTTGCTAGAATTAACTAAACGATTGTACCCAACATCAAAAACAAATTTAAATACTTTCATATTACTATCATGATTGATTTTTATAACAAATTTTCATTGAAGCATATTTAAAGAAGAGTGCTATTAAAAGTTTCCTATAAACTTTAGCCAACCATGATATAAGTTATTTCAAATACCAAATTAGAAATCAGACAACAGAAAAATGGAGATTGTAATAAAATGCCTTGAAGAATGCCACAAAAACCCGAAAAATTTGATAGATGCATTTCGGAAACTCTACTTTCGTCTTTTAAAAATAGATGTAGACAAATAACTATAAATAATAATTCATTAGTGCTTACCTTGATGCACAATTCGAAGCTGTCACTAATCCTCAATTGATGCCTTTTTGTTGTAGCTCTGCATGCGTGGTTTGGTGCACGTGTTCAAGTTTCTGGAGACGCAGGCGACGCGGGAGGAGAAGGGGGCGCGTGCTGGCGGCAATTACGATGGCTACACGACGCTGCGACGTGCACCACGTCACAATTCCAGTGGCAACATGCTCGAGACGACGTCATCATCGAGTCAACGTCACGCCGCGCGACATCAAATCGATTCAGGCTACAGCACAAGCGATGGATTGGACAAACGTTGGTCGCACGATGCGCCCGGAAAATCGAAAACTGATTCGCCACTGCATTGTGCCACGTTGCCACGAGCATTGACTTCAAGTGGGAGCAGCAGCAGCAACACTCAACAGCAGCAGCAACAACAGCAACAGTTGCCGCTGAGCGCGGATT
The DNA here is from genome assembly GCF_009650485.2 of Drosophila albomicans. NCBI lineage: Eukaryota > Metazoa > Arthropoda > Insecta > Diptera > Drosophilidae > Drosophila > Drosophila albomicans. Next base: position 26,592,460 of record NC_047628.2, read on the forward strand.
TGATGGATGCATCGTTGACGTCGAGCACCAGCACAATTGTGGATGAGAGTTTGACGCTGAGTGCGGGAATTTCCCCACTTGCTTCCCCTTGCAAGCGTGCCTCGTCGGAGCATCTGAGCTATGCGCATTCGAATAGCTCGAGCAACAACAGCAACAGCTCGTCGCCGGATCAGGATGAGGATCTGATGCTGGATCATCAGGAGCGCAGTGTGCACGGCAGCAATGGCAAGCTCAACAAGAGTCTGAACAACATACAGACCTACAAGTAAATGAATTTCATTAAAATTTAATTGTTTTTCATTTTCAATTCTAATTTACCTTCTTTTCTTGCCTTGCAGGGAGTACAAGGAAGCGTTGAAACAGCAGCGAAATCAGGAAATCAACAGCGTCTACAAGCAGAAGCATGCCAATGCCAATGACGAGGAGCAGCTGCCACGTTTGACCAACGGCTCAACGGTCACCACGTTGCCCAAGTCCATTATGAAACAGCCGAGCAGCAATGGCCACAATGGAAATAGCAACAGCAACAGCAATGGCAATGGCCAAAGCATCGGCAATGGCATCGATGATGTTGTCATACCAAAGAAACCCATACAAAAAGTGATACCGTCACGCAACACCGAGCTGATGAAGTCATCAGCATCCTCACCCACATCCTCGCCAGAAGCCAACAACGCTGCCAATTGTTTGGGCTATGTCAAGCCTCACAGTCCCATGAAGAATGGCCTCGGTGCCGTGCTCACCAACAATAATAGTAATGGAAGCAATGGCAAATTTAATTCGTCCAATGGTTCGTCGGCTGCCTCGAGCAGTGTCATCAAGTCACCTGTGAGTGCCACAAGTAAAATGGGCACAGTGAAAACACATCGCACCGTCACCTGGAATCATGATATTCCTGCTGAGAAGTTGAGCTTCACCATGCGACGTGAATTCGATCGACAGCGCGAAGAAACCGAACTCATGTCACAGCTGCGCAGCGTAAATATATTTTAAATCACATTCTGTTTTGTCATTTGTTAACATCTTTTTGCTTGCAGATCATTGAGACGCGTCTGAAGATGACGCTCCCAGAGGACATTGCATCGGCTCTGACGGATGGCGTCATTCTGTGCCATTTGGCCAACTATGTGCGACCGCGCTCTGTGGCCAGCATCCATGTGCCATCGCCGGGTGTGGTGAGTTCTAAGACGAAGCAAGAAAACTGTGGTTCAAGGCAGTCTAAAAAAGAAATGGAACGATTTGAATTAGAAATGTGACAAGGTCGGAATATATGTCTAATATATAAGCGCTTTATTTGTAGAAGAGTAACCAAATCATGATTTAAATGAATTATTCGTTCTTTTTAACCATAAAGGCAGCATTATTAATTCAACCTTGTTTAATGAAAATTGTTACAAACTTTCTAACCCATCTATGCTTATTAAATTTAGTATATAATTGAGATAGATTAGGTGCTTTGATAAGCGCTTTATAGTATGTAGGCCTTAGTCGCTCTGACTCAACTCATTGCAATAATGAATTTTTTCGTTATTTCAATAAAATAATAATAAAATAAACGCTCGAATAAAGTATAGAATTATCAGTTATTGATTCATTAATGAATTTTATGATTAAACTAACATTAATCTTACTTGTTACTATGAAAAGCAGAAGAGTTCTTTCTAAATGTTTCATATTTAAAATAATTTGTTTATAGAACCGATTGATACTATTTGAATTCAGGCAATATTTCATTTTGATTTCATGTGTTATTAAACCACAATTGGAATTCTAGAGCAGGATAAAATTTCTTTGAACTCTTGTGCATCAGTAACTTATACCATCAAGATGTAGTAATAAATAGTAAATTGACTAACTGATAATTTTTAATACACACACATAATGTTTATAAATTGAAACTCATTTATACTATTTAAATTTATCAAATTTAGTTTTGAGAAGACGAATTGCTTCTTAAAGAAGTACAAAGTATATTCTATTGACTTAATTAGTTTATTTTAACTCACAACAACTTTTGAAATCATCAAGAAAAATATAAACGATTATAGAAATGAATTTATATTGCCAAGCACCACAAATGTTCTCTTTGCTACGCTCTAAATTATTATATCTAAAGTTCAATTAATCTAATTCCCTTTTGCTTTTAGAACAAACTTTCGATGGCGCGCTGTCGACGCAATGTGGATAACTTCTTGGAGGCGTGTCGTCGCATTGGCGTGGATGAGGTGCGTATACGTGATATATTACCCTAAGTTTAAGTTGATCCTAGTTAAATACGAGTCGAGTCGAGTCAATTGAGAATACTTTAAACAATATCAAAACGGTTGTGGAACAATTTTGAAAATGCTTAAGCTTTCCCGCCTTTGCTTATCGTAGACTGTTTTATCGTAGTAATTAGTTTGTAAGTGACCCATGAACCCATTTGCCATTTACCCCTTCCCTTCCCCCCTTCCCCATACATACACTACATTGATGAATGATGCATAAAAATCTGTTATTGGTGTTGGTTGCAGGAGTTGATTTGCTCCTGTGCAGATGTTGTGCCACAACAAAGCAGCAACGGCAGCAGCGAGCAGCAACGCGCTGACGATGACTATGATGCTGATGTGTATGTCAACGGCAGCGACAGCAACAGTAGTAACAGCAACAGTAACAACAACAACGTTGATAACACGTTGGCCAATGGCCAAGTGCCAAATGCGGTGGCTTTGCTGCGCACAGTTGCCGCACTGATTGCCCTCGATGCGAATCCACATCATCAGCATATGCGCTACCTGCAGCAGCAGGAAGAGTTGCAGCTGAAGTTGCAACAATTGCAGCAACAGCAGCAGCCGCAACCAAATTTGCATGTGGCGCAACATTTTGAGCCAGAGCAAATACACAAAGTAAATGCACAAAACTCCTCCTGCACCAAACAGCCAGAACAGATGCAGCAGCAAGTAGAAAATGTATTGTATGAGAATTGTGAGTTTATCAATGGCAAGGAAGCGCATATGTCTGATGATGCAACAACAGTAGCAGCAACAACTATCAAGAGTTGGCTCTATGAGCCACAGCAATACCATCAACAGCAACGTCAACAACTGGGCACAGTGGGGCAATTGTTGCGCACAGCGAAGCAAAAGACATTCGAGAAGATCAAACAGAATTTGATCAGTCCGCATGGCCAGCATAGTTTTCAATTGAACAACAACACGCATCGCACGCTGCAGACAATCATTGAGCATGAGCACGATGTGGCCGCCGCTGGACCGGCAGGACACTATCAGCTGATAGACGAGAAGCAGCAGCAACAACAGCAGCAGCAGCAACAACAACTGCAGCAGCAGCAACATCAACAACAACTGGAAACATCTTTGAATGTGGTTAAACCGCTGGCGAAGCGAATTGAATTCTTCGAACAGAAACCGAAGCTGGAGGTGTTTAGCATTTGTCGCCTGGACGAGCAATCGCAACATCATCAACAGCAGCAGCCAAAACTGGAGAAGCTAAAGCAACATGAAGCTGGAACTTTGTTGCTTAAACACGATTCACACACGCTGACAATTATATTATCCTGCGTCTTCATTGCCACATTTTTGTGGCTTGTCTTCTTCCCATTGCCCGGCTAGCAATGGCGACAACAACAACAACAACAATAATCATAGTTCCCATTAGCTTTTACTGCCTTTATGTATTGCCAATAGTTTTTATTTTGTATTTGCAGCTTTTATTGCCGCTTATACTAATCGATAAACACATTATTTAACTCTAGTAGTGAGTTCTTTTGAGGCTGCTATCAACAATTGTATTATACCCTAGGCTTTAGCTGTAGTCTTTTCGCACACACATTTTTGGAGGCATTTATACAACAACAACAAAAAAAAAAAAAACAACCCAAAGACTAAGAAACATATTCCCCTATATATTCATAAAAATCATTCATTATTCACTATTAAGTTACAACGAACTATATAACATACTATATACATACATATATTGACTTGATTTGAGTTCCATTTTGTGCTAGTGAAAGAAAGGAAAGTGAGAGAGAGAAAGTTAACCAGTTACCAGTGAAAGAGTTTAGTTGTTAAGCAAGGTGAACAGGCAAAAGAGCGTTGTACGGTTTTAACTGAGGCAGGGACACAAACAAAATAGTTTATAGCTATAAACAATTCTAGATAACAAATCCATTCTCTTCAATAGCGCACAAAATACATTTTTAAGCAAAGTTCTTCTCAACGCACAAACACACAACTAAAAAGAAAAACCAATTCACAAAAATAGTGCCTTTGACTTGCGACGATAGTTGGCAGTCCTAATCAGCTATATAATATATATATATACACACATTCATCGCACACATCTCTAAAGCAATATTTCATGACTAAAAAACAAAAAGGTTATATATAATTTATACTAATTGAAACAAAACTGAGTGTGAAACCGAGTGCTTCTTTTTTGCAATGACTATAAAAACAAAAAAACCATGTATTATGAAATTAACTGAGAAATTACATTCCTAACATACAATATAACATACATATTTAATTTACCTAAGTCTATATTCAAATGTATATTAATATGCTGCATAAGTACTTAATGAATTCTCGACGACAAAGCTAATCAAATTTCTACAAGAAACATCGCATTTATGTATTGTACTTAAAACGAGAAACGAGTCGAAAAATACGAAAATGAATAATCATATATGTATACACACACATATTTATATTTTGTCTAACAAAATTGAGAAAACAACATTCAGGCAGACCTATAAGAAATGCATTAAAAATATACAAAATACACCTTAGTTCGCATAGATCATTAATTTTTATAAACAACATTTAAACATGAAAGACCAGATATTTATGCCCTAATATAATACTTAAAAACTTTTCGACACTGTAAACCGAAATGAAAAACAATCAAAATATTGAATCTACATACATAACATATTTATTATGAGCCAAACAACAAGCAAAGTTGCATTTATTGTAAGAGAAGAGCACAAAATAATAATGCTAAAAATGCGGCCCAGTCATTGAAACCAAAACGAAAAAAAAAAACTGTTGCATTTATTGTAAGCACAAAGAACAAACAAACACTATATATATACATATATGAGAATCAAAGAAATATATATGCGTAAATACTATATATCAAACAAAAAGTTGGCTGAAAACGTAATTTTCTTTGCTGTACAGTTTGAGAGTCACTGTACTGGGCTAAGTCATGACACGTATCGAAGGCACTTGTGACAGTGACTGTCAAACTGTTGACAGTTGTAAACTAGTTGAATTTTCTTCACTCTGCATTATTAATAATGTCTTTCATCTATTCTATTTGATACACAGAATCTAATTTGCTGCGCTGCCGATGTGCTAGAGGGCAAAGGAGCTGTCCAGGTGTCCATCACGGTGGGTGAACTCTTTCGATTGCATGGCAGTGGCTTGGTGGCCAGCAGCAACAATGGCAGCGGCAGTGGCAGTGGCAACAGCAGCGGGGCAGCCACACCAACCAAATCACCGACCAGAACAACACGTGCCACACTGTCACCCACACCTCTAGTCTAGAATTGAGAGAGAGAGAGAGAGCGAGAGAGAGGAATGCAGCAAGGAAGAAGGAACGTGAACCAAATGGATAATACTTGCTAAACTACTTATATCGAGGGTTTCCTGCACAGAATGTTGTGAACAAGTTAAACAAGTTGGCCCACACATTTATTTTGTTGTATTTGTAGACAAGTTACTTTTAGCTATGTCATTTGCTTTGTTAAAACTTCATTTAGGCATGTAGTTTATTTATTTATGTAAATACACATACACACACACAAACACAATGAAACCAAAACAACACAAACAAACACACACATTCAATACCAACGAATTTGAGTTACGAGTCACAAGGAAAAAGAGAAAAGTATTTATTAAATTTGTCATATTATGTATTAGTTAATTACATAGACTGGGTTGTGCGAGCACTGCATCTCAAACTGTATGTTAACATCCAGCCATTTGTTTCTGTTATAATTGTACTTTTAGCTATCCCATACATACACCCATACACTCATACAATTTGGCCAAAATTCGATAGACATCAACGTAAAGTGAATATGAAAATACTGTTTTAAGTATGAAGCGATCAATCTACACATATTTTTAGTACGTACAACACACATTATATACCATTTTGTCATATAATATACCATATACGAGTATTTATACTATAATTGATTATGTAGCTTAGTCCCTAAACTAGTATTTAGCCTGTGGGAAAAACTTCACATTTTTCTACGCGCCAAAACATTTATATACCGAATACGAAGCGAAATATATATGCATTAAATATTGTAAGTCTTCGATTATATCAAATAAAAATGAAATTGTCAAACGTATGATGCGACTTTTGTTTCCTTTTCAAAGTTTGTCACCCCCTCAGAAAGAAATTGTTGCACATGTGCTAAGAAAAACAAACTAGCGCCCTCTTGCAATTTGTCTCTCATTTTTCCTCTGTTTTTTTAGACGACTTTGCCAAGGATTTTCATTTGCTGCCTACGCCGTTTTTTTACTTCGACAGGCAGCAGCAGCTGTGCAAAAAATTGTAAGAAAAGCCACAGGAAAAGAAAAGTTTCTTGCCTTCACATAGTTTCGAAATTTGCATAATGCGCTACGCAAGCAATTGATGAAATTTATTGTTGCCGCTGGCAAGGACTCGCAAATTCATAACTAACCGACAAAAATATATTAACTAAGGATGGCAACAAATTTGTAAGAGTTAGCCTTTAAATGAAACTAGTTCTTTTCTAATCTGTTTATATATTTGAAAGTGAGTTTCTTTTTATTTATTTAGAATTATAATCGAGATAAAGATGTTCTGTTTGAAGGATTTGCAAATTCATAACTAACCGACAAAAATATATTAACTAAGGAAAAATTAAGAGTTAGCCTTTAAATGAAACTAGTTCTTTTTCTAATTTATTTCAATTTTCGATTGTACGTTTCGTTTTACTTATTTAGACTTATAATCGAGATAAAGATTTTTTCTTTAAAAGACTCACAAATTCATAACTAACCGACAAAAATATATTAACTAAGAATAGTAACAAATTTGTAAGAGTAGAAACTGTTTTATTTTTCAAATTTATTTCTATTATCGAGATATAGCATAAAGTATATCTCTCGATTATAATTCTAGGCAATATCGAAAATTTAAATTAGTAAAACAACTTTAATTGAAGAATAACTCTTACAAATTTGTTGATATCCATTGTTAATATAGAATTAAAAAAATATACCCAACATTTATTTTATAATAATATTTGGACACCTATCTATTTAAAAGCGACCGCTCAACCCAATTCAAACAGCTTTTGCTTAGTCACATTCATAACACATCAGACAAACGATTATCTATAAATCTAATGAATATGTAAGAATTAAAGCGATTTTGTGGTTGGACTGAAATTGAATTCATTAAGTGTGAATCATTTCTGTTTACAGCTATTTGAATTATGAATTCATTGACTGGCATTACTATTTAATGTATCTATTATAAAGTAGTAAACATGTGATTAAGTTATAAGTTAAGAATAAATAAATACAGTGTGATTCTGTAGTTAAGATTCATACTAATTATAAGTTTCAATTTATAGCCTGATGTGAATCATTAACTCACCTTTTTTTTGGCTTCTTCTGTGTGCGATTCTAAAAAAAAGAAATTTGAAAAATTAATTTTATTAAAGGTTAATAAAGAACCTAACAAAGCGTATAAACTATATTTTATAAGGTATTAAATGGGGGCAAATTAAAACTGGCGCCAGTGAATTCTAATAAAACAAACAAGAAAGCCACAGTCGAGTGTGATCGACTGTGAGATACCCGCTACCCATTTTGAATAAAAGGGAAACAGTGCTGAATTACTTTTTAAATATGCCAAATAGTATACCGCAAAAATACTGATGGTCATATTTGGTACATCGATGAAGTAACCGAAAATTATACCAAATTGTCAGCCAAAACAGTTAAGACCCGCAAAAAGACTAAAATATACCAAAGGCCATATTTCGTATAACGATAAAGTACCACATTCGAAATATACCGTTAAGGTCAGCTAAGAACTGAGGATAGAAGACACAGTTAACATATAATACTCTTCATCGCTATGGATACAGAGTAAAATTATCTGTTAAGCTAGTTAAGTGTTCGACTTACTCATAATGCAATTAAAAACCATAACAACATTGTAATTAACTCGATAAATAATTCATTATTACAGTAGAGAATACTTTACGAGTTATCGAATTTCTACTCAAATGACAAAACTTTTTCAATGAAGCCCACAGAAACACGAAAAAATAAATCTCAATTAACGTCTTAGTGGCCACATTTCAGAATAAAAATCAGAACGAACAGCAAAAGAAACCTTAAAGTAATTTCACTTATAGAAAACTTTCAATTGAAAGTGATTCCGTAATAATCGAAATCAAACACTCGCAAAAGTCATTCAAATAAAAGTCGTTGAATGTCCAAACGAAACTGATCCGTCTGTCGACTGGCAGATTTGATTGCGTTCAGGTGGCAGAATTTGGGCGTCGCCTTTAAGGAAATCCCATCGAGTGAAAGAGAGCAAATCAAGTGAAAAAGAAACAGAGAGAGAGAGTAAGAGAGAGAGAGAAATGGTCATAAAATAGTTGCGAAAAATATTTTCGAATGAAAACAATGCATTCAATTTTTGGATAACAAAAAGAACAGCATCCGGAAAAACAAACGAAAAAAAAAAAAGAAATCGAAACCAATCTGGCATTCGCATTGAAATTGAATTAATAGGATTAGAGCTCGATGGCTTTGGCAACTAAATTAAAGTGCTTTTTACCATAAAATTAAACGCAAATGTTGATTTACCAGGAGAGCGCTTACTTTCCAGGTGGAAGAGATTCAAGGACATGTTTAAAGAAAGGTTGGACTTGGTTCCTTTTTTTTTGTTGTTGGTGTTGCTCTTATTTGAAATAGGAGCAATCTGATTAGTTGAGAGATGTGGCAGCTAAAAAATATTGCCGCATACAGCAGCATTTTAATTATCACAATTCCCCAGGGCGCTGTTGAACTAATTGTCCTTCTCTTAATCCCGCCCTCTGGCCTCCACACTCCACTCCGCTTCGCTCATAAGTTAAGCAGGTCCGACACGCGCTACAATTAAACTATGCCCAAGCAAGGAGGACACAAAGGACGAAAAACCACACACACACACATACACAGCAGAAGCCTTATCAGCAGGAATTGCCAAAAGCTGTTGTCTTTCCTAAGGCGCTGGAGGCAGGAGGCAGGAGGCAAGTGACAGCAGCCTCTAATAAGTAACCAAGTGCAATTTGTGGCAAGCCAAAAAAGAAAGAAAAACACGATAGGGAGAGAGAGCGAGAGAGAGATTGAAGGGGACTCCCATCAAGTGACAGAAATTACGCATTCCGTGCGAAATGTACATCGAGATACGAGATAATCATTTTAATAAATTTCAGCGTGACAAATGAGTCGGTTACGCTGCTGTTTTGCCACTGAGAAGTGACTTCATGACCTGCATTATTAATAAGCGATAGCATTACCTTTAGGCCAAAGCTTCTTCTCTAATTGATGACTGACTTACTACAATAGTAAGTAAGTACTAATTGTGCTTAGTTTATTTGTTGTATTGCCATTGTCTAGTTTATGATGCGCAAATTGTCCAAACAAGACACTTTTGTCTTTCGTGACTAATGCTAATGTACCGGAGACTAAAATACGACACAGTTCAAAGGGTAAATTGTACAATTTATTGTTTAATGCGTGTTTTTGAATATTCAAGCAACATTCGCTTATCTATCAAGCTTTGTTTTCGAAAACAGTCTGAAAATATTTTTCATAATTAATTTGTTTGTTTTTTGGGGTTTACCAAGCATTTTGTTTATTATTATTGTGATTATGTGTTATGACAAACATCTACGCAGTTCTTGTTTTAATCTGTTGATGAGTGTGCTTATTGAATGTGTTATATAATATATGATACAGTATAACGTCGATAATGGCGCACTCAACTTTAACACAAAACAAGTAAGAAAGCTGTAGTTAAGTATGCTCGACTGGGAGATACCCGCTACCCATATTATTGTTAAAATATACCGAAAAGATATACTAATAATACCAAATTATACTGAATTATCCTTAAAAGATAACAAACGGAAAAATACTTAAATATTCCGAATTATCTTTAAAATATACTAAGTTAATATACTACAAAAATACTGAATATACTGATTTTTTAAAAAAGGATATCATATTAATATACTGAAAAATACCAAAATATATCAAGTGTTAGGTTTGATATATCGATATACTTTTACATTAAAAATATACCATAGAGTACAAAATATGCCTAGAAATGTATATATACTAAAATACTTAATTATCCTGAATTAAGCTTAAAAGATTCCAGAATACTAAAGTAAATCCAATGATATATTTGGTATGTCGATATATTTTCGAAATATATTATATATAAAGTAAAAAATATACCTTCTCCACAAAAGAATTTAAAAACATTCTTCATACAAAACTAAAAGTCAGTTGCTTAAAAATAATGAAAATAATTATATAACGATTTATCTGCAATGCATTTAAGTTGAAAAATATCTCAATTATCTCATCGAGAATGTATGATGAAGTTTTAGATGCAATTATCGACATTTCACTGTAATTTTTGAATGAATATTGCTGGAGAATAAACACTAAGAAAAGCATTTCTAAATCTTTTGTCGAAATATTCCGATTTTAGTTACAAACACAGATGCAAAGCCTCTCAGAAATGTAGACAATATACTTAAGATAGAGAGCCTTTTAGACGATGCTATACAAATATTATTTTATTCAAAAATTATGAAAATTTTATTTAATTTAGCCAAGCATTTGGAACCAGAGAGCCCGAGAGACAGACGTTGTGCAAAATTTCACAGCAAATTCTTTTCCATTGGCTTCATTTTGTTGTTATGCCACCCGCTTACTCTTTCATTCCCTTCGTCGTGCATTTGGGTACGCAGTGAAACCCCTTTTGAAAAGTTTCTTCCGCTTGCTGAAACTCATTTGAATGCATTTTCGTAATGAAGATGAATTTGGAGATTGTGTATTTTTCCAGTTCGCGGCACATTTTTTGGAAAATTGTTTGGCCAAAGTTTCAGTTTGGTGTTTTAACTTGGCTCGCAACTCCCTCACTCTCTCACTCTCTCTCTCTTTCTCTCTCTGTCTATCTATAGCCTAAAGCGATGTATGTCGAGTCAGTTAGTCATCTTTAAAGCACAGAGTACAAACATTTAATATTCAGCAGACATTCTAAAACACGTATCAGATTTCAGATATCCGACCAGAGACGCAAAGCACTTTCATTGCGCTAAATGAGTTTCAGCTGCAAAATTAAAAACTTTATCAGTGTGAAGGCACAAATATACCTACACATACATATATAAAAAAAGGGGCGTTCGCACGTGTGTTCAGGGGGTGTGACCGCGCATATGTATGAGTGTGTGTGTGTGAAAAAACTTGAAACTTTTTCATGAAGTTAAAGCAAAGTAAAATCAAATTATTGTGGTTGGGCTTGGTTCGGGGCGCTGGCTGGCAAAAGGATTACGCGCCGACGTTCTCTGTTCTCTGTTTACTGCTACCTGTAACTTGTCGCCACTGCAGTTGGGGCACAAAAACCGTGCCACAAGCCGGTGACGGAGACAGAGGCAAGTAGAGCGCTGACTGGTTGCCGTCGGGTAACAGAACCAGACAGTTAGAGCCGCCTCGGCTGCCAGTCGAGCTTGTTCACATGAAGTTGGCGCATTCTAATTGAATTTTCACTCTTTTTTTTTTTTACCTCTCGCACAACCCTTTCGCCCCGCCCCCACCCACCTACTGTGTTCATGCTGTTGCAGGGAGCTTACACGGCGGCTACGTGATGGCGCGACGCGGCACAAAAATTGCAATAATTATTTTTAATCTTAAGTACGACTTTCGCGTAATGAGATTTGGATTATCTTCACAGCCTTCCCCCATCTAACACACACACACACCACAATCGCAGACATACACACACACTCGTACATGCATGCAAAGTCGTCGAAATTTACATGCATTAAAAAAGTTTTGGTCTACCAAATTATGTGACTACTGCAAAAATGGGGCTAAAGCTTTAATAAAAAGCATTCCAACTTTAATTCTCTACAATTCCACCTAGCAACTACAATTAAAACAAGTAAGAAAGCTACAATCGAGTGTGCTCGACTGTGAGATACCCGCTACCCATTTTGAATAAAAGCAATATATTTTGCGGTATTATTCTCAAAACATACCAATTATACTACAAAAATACTAAAAATATACCAACTAGTATATGTGGTATATCGGTGCATTCCCGCATATATGTACCTTAGACGGCACAATATACCAGATTGTCAGCCAAAGCAACAAAGGCCCCTAGTAAGTAGGCGTTTTTGCCCATACAAAAGTATTTCTTTAATAACTTCTAAAATCTTTATTTGATCGCACCCAAATTCTCAGGAATCATAATTACTACAGTTACTATTGTATATACCAAAATTCGCAACTCTAGCTTTAAAATTACTCTTCTTATTCGATTTTTTTGATTTGCGGGCGCGAAAGGGGGCGTGGCAAAAATTTTAAATAAACTTGATCTGCGTGCAAACATAACAAATGCTGTCGAAAAAAAATTATAGCTCTATCTCTTATAGTCTCTGAGATCTAGGTGTTCATACGGACAGACGGACGGACACACAGACACACAGACACACAGACGGACAGACGGACAGACAGACAGACGGACATGGCTAAATCGTCTCGGCTGTTGACGCTGATCAAGAATATATATACTTTATATGGTCGGAGATGCCTCCTTCGACCTGTTACATACATTTCCTGTCGGCACAAAGTTATAATACCCTTCTACCCTATGGGTAGCGGGTATAAGCAGAAGCTTCATATCAGCGCAGTTTGCTTTTGCTTTTTCAGTGATTATGCTTCGATTAGAACTGAGTTCAAGTCTCTCAAAAGTTGTCTCCCTCACTAAACAAAAACAAATATGTATTTTAAATACGATGTGATTATGTAATACTTTTCAGCTGAAAGACAATTGAGGGCAGCAATAAAAATGCAAACAGTTTTCTCTTTTCAAAAGGTGCACTTTATTAACGGATCATTCACACCACCCGAGACATGTCTTTATTGCTCTAAAGGCAACTGTGTACCAAGGATCAGTTATCGAAATCTCTCGACATGCCATATGAGGACTCAATGTCCCGGAGAGCGTCCCGGAGCGTCTGTATCTCCCATGGTATTCCAGCGAAGTATTCTCGTCAAAGTTTCGATGCCAAGCAATGGTCACAGTCAGCAGGCACAATATGATAAGCAACAAGTGGAAAGTTCTCATCTTGATCAATGTATTCGTTAAACTGAATTGTTCACTGAAGTATTCGCTTCTTTTATATTTTTGCTCGACCGTTGGCTTTCAATGACAACTGCGAATTATTTGGTTCGTTTCAAAATCGAGATGATGCTGATGTTTAACAGAGTGCTAACATCTCAATGATTATGTTAATCTAAACCTATCGATATGTCTATGCTAATAATGATACTATATATATCGGAATGCTACATTTATGTGAGTTGTCTTGCTTTCTTATCTACGTTCCATTCTCATTATTAGGTACTTACTCAGAGAGAAATAAATTATTCTCAAATTAAGAGTATATCTTGTATACCCGCTATGAAGTAGAATTTATAAGGTGACAACACAAAATATAAGTCGATATAGCAATGTCCTTATATCTGTCTGTCCCCACAAGTGAGCTTATCCTAACAGATACTGCAGATATTAACTACATATGCAGTTGCTACAGTTGAAATACTAATATGACTTGCAATTGTTTTTATTGATGCTGGACTTTAGCTTTATTTTCAATTCAATTTTAAGAAAGCGAAAAGCTGCAAAAAATTAGAATTGCGAAACATAATTTGAGATCATTTTGCGCTTCGAGCTCTCAGTGATTATGCTCCTATTAAAACTAAATGAGTCTCTCTTCTGCTAGTCGAGTTGTTTAGCATAAGTTGTCTCTTTAACTAATCGAAATAGGTTACATACAATGAGAATTGATAACTTTAATAAAAAAATAAATTCAAGCGTTTCACTTTTCAAAAATTGAATTTTATTCAACAACGACTATGCATTTAAAGATTAAAGATTGGGCAACCTAGATTTTGTGTATACTTTCGCTTCATATTTTTTATTATGAAGAAATTCGAAAACCATAATCTCTGTCTCTGTCTGTCCATTATTTATATAAACCCTTCCCGATCGCCATCGTTTGCATCTGCGATTTCCATTGTATCTCAAATCATGCAGTTTGAGTAACAAAATAAAAAATCTCGATGAATATTTTTTGTATGACTGAATGTAGATCATTTACAGATTTGTACGAAATACTTCTTTTCTTATCTTTCATTCTACAGTATAGAAGCTGTACTTATTGCTAAGCGCTTGCTCTGAGAGAAAAGGTGACTATTGAAAAAACTAAAGTAATCTCAAAATAACAAAATATTTGAGAACTTTCTACTCTCAAAATAATCACATTGACAATATTTTTAATATATATATATATGGTCTTGTTTTCGCTCTCTGAAATTATGTTTTGAATAGAACTGAATCAGACTCTCTCGCTTGTCGAGTTTATAGCAGACAAACCTAAATATGTGAGTAGCCTCTTTTGCTAATATCAATAGTTGGCATACGATGTATTATCTATGTGCTATAGATATTACAGACATTATTATATTTCTCAGCTGTAAAATAATTGATGGCAGCAATCAAAATGCAATAAATTTTAATGCAATTTGAAAATTTACATTTTATTGCTCAATGAGGACTCCTTTCCATTTTCAGATTATCCAAATGTTTGTCTAATCCAATCGATAGTATAGGAAAACCATTTTTTGTCTTTGTTGAATATCAATTCCTGTTCAACACCATTTATTTTGGAAGCGGCAGCCGAAAGTACAATACCTCTCTTCATTCGACGCTGATGTTGATTCATTAGCTCACAGAATGCATAGTTGTCGTAAGAGCCTGGTTCCTCTTTTAAACATTCCAGAACTAGTTCATTCATGTGCTCATGCCAATAACGAATGCGCCCTTTGAAGTTTTCCAAATCCGACTGATCGACCAACCAACAGTTGTCATTCGATGCAAAGCTTACAATCGCCAAGGACAATATTGTAAGTGTCAAGTAAAAAGTTCTCATCTTGATGAATATTTTCGTGTGACTGAATGTAGATCATTTTCTGATTTTTAAGTGAGTCTTCTATTCTTATCTTGCGGTCTATAGAATAGAAGCTGTACTCATTGATAGGTGCTTGCTCTGAGAGAAAAAGTGAAAAACTCAAAACAAGAAAATATTTAAAAACTTTCTACTCTCTCATTAATCACATTGAATATATTTTTAATATATTTATGGGCTTGCTATCGCTCTCTGAAATTATGTTTCGAATAGAACTGAATCAGACTCTCTCGCTTGTCGAGTTTACTGGCAGACAAACATAAATATGTGAGTAGCCTCTTTTGCTAATATTAATAGTTGGTATACGATGTATTATCTATGTGCTATAGATATTACAGACATTATTATATTTCTCAGCTGTAAAATAATTGATGGCAGCAATCAAAACGCAATAACTTTTAATGAAATTTGAAAATTTACATTTTATTATTCAATGAGACTCCTTTCCATTTTCAGATTATCCAAAGTTTTTTTTAAACCAATCGATAGTATAGGAAAACCATTTTTTGTCTTTGTTGAATACCAATTCCTGTTCAACACCATTTTTTTTGGAAGCAGCAGCCGAAAGTACAAAACCCCTCTTCATTCGACGCTGATGTTGATTCATTAGCTCACAGAATGCATAGTTGTCGTTAGAGCCTGGTCCCTCTTTAGAACATTCCAGAACTAGTTCATTCATGTGCTCATGCCAATAACGAATTCGCCCTTTGAACTCTTCCAAATCCGACTGATCGACCAACCAACAGTTGTCATCCGATGTAAAGCTTACAATCGCCAAGGACAATATTGTAAGTGTCAAGTAAAAAGTTCTCATCTTGATGAATATTTTCGTGTGACTGAATGTAGATCATTTTCTGATTTTTAAGTGAGGCTTTTATTCTTATCTTGCGGTTTATAGTATAGAAGCTGTACTTATTGCTAAGTGCTTGCTCTGAGAGAAAAAGTGAAAAACAACTAAAGTAATCTTAAAATAACAAAATATTTGGGAACTCTCTTCTCTCCCAATAATCACATTGATTATATTTTTTATATATTTATGGGCTTGGTCTCGCTCTCTGAAATTATGTTTCGAATAGAACAGAATCAGACTCTCTCGCTTGTCGCTTGTTTATTGGCAGACAAAAATAAATATGTGAGTAGCCTCTTTTGCTAATATCAATAGTTGGTATAAGATGTATTATCTATGTACTATAGATATTACGGATATTATTGTCTTCCTCAGCTGAAAAAAATTGATGGCAGCAATAAAAACGCAATAACCTTTAATGAAACTTCAAAATTCACATTTTATTATTCAATGAGACTCCTTTCCATTTTCAGATTATCCAAATGTTTGTTTAAACCAATCGATAACAATGGAAAACACTTTCGTTTCATTATCGAATTTTATTTTTTGAGGTTTACCATTTATCAATGTAGGGGTAGGTGTAAGTGAACTACCCCAGATATAGGCTACTGAAC
This sequence comes from Drosophila albomicans, assembly GCF_009650485.2. Classification (NCBI taxonomy): domain Eukaryota; kingdom Metazoa; phylum Arthropoda; class Insecta; order Diptera; family Drosophilidae; genus Drosophila; species Drosophila albomicans. The sequence continues at coordinate 26,609,252 of NC_047628.2, forward strand.
TCGTAGGATATGGATTCGTTAGCTCGCAGAATTCATTGTTGTCGTTAGAGCCTGGTCCCTCTTTAGAACATTTCAGAGCTAGTTTGTTCATGTGCTTATACCAATAACGAATGCGCCATTTGAATTTTTCCAAATCCGACTGATCGACCAACCAACAGTTGCCATCCGAGGCAATGCTTACAATCGCCAAGGACAATATAATAAGTGCCAAGTAAAAAGTTCTCATCTTGATGAATGTTGTCACACGACTGAATTGTTCGAATTTGCGATTTTAAAAGTGCGCTGTTTGGTGAGCTTATCGCACATACAAATTTCGTTCTAAATTAAAGATTTTTGGTGACGAATGAAATTTGACCCTTTTGTATTCGCAAATTAAGAACATATTTGCGTAGTACTAGAAACAAGTTCGATTTCGAGATACTTTATTACTTTTATTATTCGCCAACCAAATAGTGTTATGAAACAAGTAAGAAGTCGAAGTGTGCTCGACTATGAGATACCTGCAACCCATTTTTATTTTAATTAATTAATATACCTCAACATTATACAAATATTCCAAAGGCAATATTTGGTATATTGAAAAAGTATTACATTCAGAATTTCCTTAATAACTTTTACAATTTTTACTTGATCGTCACCAAATTTAAAGAAATCTTAAAGACAGGTGTTATTGTTGTGTTATCTATCTATTGTAGTCCTGAGATCTAGGTATTCATACAGACGGACGGACATGGCTATATAGTCACGGCTACTGACGCTGATCACAAATATATATACCACATGGGCACAAAGTAATAATACCCTTCTACCCTATGTGTAGCGGGTATAATTATAGGTATATAGGTATAACGCTTCAGACGTCTTCACGTCATACGCTGATAATGGGAGCTGAAAACAATCTTATTTCTACAAATTTGGTCATGATTTAAAAATATATTTATACCCGCTACTCGTTGGTTAGAAGGGTGTTATAACTTTGTGCTTACTGGAAATGTTTGTAACAGGCTCCTATCCTATAAAGTTTATATATTCTTGAACAGTGTCAGCAGTCAAGACGATATAGTTAACCCGTCTACAGCCTTTCTAAATTATTATTATTTTTAAAAATAATTTGATATGACAAAAAAACGGCTTTTTCAGTGGGCTGTTTAATGTTTCGAGCAGCAATCGGATACATTTTCTTCTCTATAAGATATATATATATGTTTTTTGCCTTTGCTAAAAATGGGTGTGTAGTATTTCACAGTCGAGCACACTCAACTTATTTGTTTTTAAACGTGTCAGCCTTGATTCAAGACTGTCTGCTTGATTTTTAACTCGTTATGTAATGCGTAAACTAATTCACACAAATCAAAACTAAAATATAATTAATGCAGATAATGAGAATGGAAATTTTTTTTAGTGCCCATTTCCTCTTTAAAAAAAAAATGTATTATTTGAATTCAAATTGAGAATTGATGCTGAATTTGAAATGAAATTATGTGCTTTGATTTTAGCTCAGCTACGTTTCAATTACAGAATCAACATGCATAAATTTGCGTCAGGCTGGCGAAAAGTTTGTTAAAGCAAATATTGCATTTTCATTAAGTTAAAGTTTGATTTTTAGTTTTGCGGTCTGCGATCTGAGCAGGATTTAAGCCTTGAGCACCTCTTGCCCCTCCGCCCACTGCCTTCGCCTTGTCATCAGCCTCGTCCTGATGTTGCGCGTTTACTTAAAAACTTTTTGGCGTTTTCCTGCCAACTTTTTCCATGGCAAACTTTGATGTCTGTCTATCTGTCTATCTGCTCGCCTGTCTACCTATTTGTATATGTAGATGTGTGAGTAATAATCATGTGGAGCACTGATTGAGAAGATGATAGCATTGACGATGCTGAGACCGAAAACTTTTGACTGGCAGCTGCTTGTGGAACAACAGTTGTCAGTTTCAGTCAAAAACAAATTCGCCAAAATTTATTTGCCATCAACTCAAGGCACTTTAATTACGAGCGTGCGACCTTTGACATCATATGTGGAATTTGCGTAGCGAAAACAATGTATTTAAATTATTCATTTTCACTATTACTTTTTGTATTAAACTTTCTTCAAAGTGACAGAGTGATTCTACTAAAAATTGCAATAGAAAATCTCTTGTCGATTTCTCATTTTTATGAATCATTGCTGGTGGCGATAAAAAGATAAAAGCCAATGGCATAACTTTGAGCCATTTTCACACTTCAACAATTTCATACAATTGCAAAAATTGCTGTATTTTGATTGCGTTTTTGGGCAATGGCGATTTTATTGCATTGCCTGCAAACGAAAATGAATAAAATATTAGCTGGCTCTGACATCACCACGACGATGACGACTTTCCGAGTTTTTAATAAAGTTCGCCATCACAAAGGCAACTTCATCAAAATCTTTCGTTAACAATGCGTCGCAAAAAAAAAAAAAAAATTTGAAATTGCATTTCCTTTACACTTTTTTTTATATTTAATACTCGTAGTTGGGAAACACAAGCAGAGCAATTGAAAGTTTTTTGAGGTTCATCATATTCTTTTATGCGTTTTAGCTCGAGCATTTTTATTGAACAATAAATGGAATGCAATCAAATTCAATGCCACTTCCTTTTGGCATATTGAATGCACTTTGCGGTCGAATGTGTTGCAAAGGCAATTGATAGGAACTTTTACATTGACAACTCTTCAAATGAATAAATCATTTCGATTCTTAATCGAAAGAAGTTTTGCACAAATTCTACACTATTTTATATGTTTTGTTTCGTTTTTCATTATTTGCTGTGATAATCAGTTGTTTATGTCTAGTAGAAAATAGAACAAAACATTGTCTCTGCGTGATATTTTTGAGCTGCGACTAAAAGAGATTACTGGAAGGCAGTGCGAATTTGAGCTGAGAGAATTTCTCGAATATGTATTCTATTTCATTCTAAAGCAAGTCAACATTAAACATTCGATTTAAGAAAAGATCAGTCGTGTGAAAACATTCATCAAGATGAGAACTTCTATCTTGCAATACATTGCTGTGTGCCTGCTGATTGCCAGTTTTGCATCCGGGTCCAACGCCCTTCCAAACTGGTATACGGACCCCCGGGATTTAATTTACGGGAAAACTAAAAATTCTTTTGACCCTATTATCTCGATTGCAAAATTAAATTGGGATTCCCACAACTTGAGTGAAAATCATTATGCTCCTCGTAATTCAGATTCCGATTACTTGGAAGCCTTCAAGGATCATCTACGCTACTTGCATGACAATTTGGGCAACCTAACTCTGGAATGTTGTAGAGAAAATCGGAACGACAAAGCGGCGATCTGTGATCCAAAGATCGTTAAACCCAGTGAAGAGGTCAAAATTAAGGATGAATCAAAGAATCGTCGGGAAGAAACTGGACTACAAGGAACAGGCGGATTAGACGTACATTGTGGTGGTGTTGCGCTGGGTAATCCCTGCAATAGAATAGACGGACGTTGTAAAAAGCCTAAATGTGGAAGAAATTTCCACAATAATGTACATTGGCCCATTGATTGGTATAAAAATACACTTGGTTAAGTGCGATTAAAGAAACTCTTCACCCATAACGTAAAAACATTTGCAAAGTGAAAGTGTATTTTGATTATATTGTCGAAATAAAAACTACTGTTACATATTCAAAGCTTAGAGTAACTTTAACAAAGTGAGATTGATAGCAAAATTTCTTTATGTTAATTCCTTCCATAACAAATTAAATAGAAAAATCTCTTCTCTTAACTAACGCAACTAGCAAATAAAAAATTGAAAAAAATTTCCACGCAATTATAAAATATACCTTTGTAATAGTTAAACAGACATAGTGTGAATAATATTGCGAATCGAGATGTGTTTCAAATTTAAACTGATATCGCATAAATTTCATATTCTTTTTTAACCGCATAAATGTGGTTTGATTTCTGTTTACTTTTCCTTTCAATATTATATTGCTTTTTGTATAATTTATAAATATAAATCAAATACATTCAAAGTAAATAAATGTCAGCGGAAGTTGTTAATATTTTTTAGTTTTTGTTTAGTGTTACAATGAAAATCTTCACGTTCTTATATTCCTGAGGCTGCTCAAAGAGGAGTCAAGTTGTAATGAGGTCACCGATCCTGAAGGAATACAGTAAGCTGCTCCGGACACCCATGAGTAGCGGGAATTATATCAATAAAAATAAAAGGCTCTACTCATATACATATATGTACATATATTATATTTCAGAATTAACAGTAAGAATCATTTCTAGACTCGTGAAAAAATTCTTTCAATTCTTTGCTGATAACCCAAAATAGCATTTTTAATACAAAATAAAAGCATGTATATTTTTGTTGTATGTTTATATTATTTAATTATTATTATTATAATTATTATTATCACAGCACTCAGCAGACAGCGACAACAAAGGAAGCGATGAGCTCATGAAACTAAAGAGAATCGAGAATAATTCATAGGTACAAAATTGTAGGGTAAGAGCATTGCTGAGAGCCCAAATAACAATGACAATTCAATGACAGAATGGTATTTTTATGAAGGTTGATTGAATTTCATTTAATTCTGAATTTAAAGAATTTCACTGCTTGTTGGATTTCCACTCGTTATTAAAACGCAACTTGTTTCAGGAATGTTTTGACCAATGACGAGATATTAAAACTTAATTGTTTGTTGCGATTTGTAAGAATGGAATGGTAAGACTGGAATCAAAGGAAGTTGTGCACAATTTCTCAACTTCTACATGTTTTTTTGATTTTAATTATTTGTTGAGGTTGAGTAATGCAGTTGCTCATAGTTCACTTCTAATTGGTTTTGTTTTGTCTAATTTGTTTTTAATTGAAATCCCTTATTCTGATTAAAAGTTGGCAACCAAATCATTAAAATTGAATAAACAAACATTGCCTCTAAGTGATATTTTCCAGCTGCGATTAAAAGAGAGAGGGATATCGAGCTGAGAGTATTTCTCGAATATTCTATTTCTCTCTAAAGTCTGATGCTTCGTTCTGCTGCGATGTATTTGCGAGATAAGACATCAAGCAAGCCAACATTTAACATTCGATTTGAGAAGAGATCATTCGAAAACATTCGTCAAGATGAGATCTTCTAACTTGCGACACATTATTGTGTGCCTGCTGATTGTGAGCTTTGCATCCCAGTCCTTGGCTCGTTATGCGCATCGCAATTCGGATTCGTACTACTTGGCTGCCTTCAAGGATCATCTACGCAACTTGCATGCCAATTTGGACAACCTAACTATGAAGTGTTGTAGACAAAATTGGTACGACAAATCGGCGATCTGTGATCCAATTATCAATTTACCAGCAACTAGCAATATACAACAGCCAAGTTGTAAATATGCCCAGTTGCTTAGTGCACTCATATTGATGGCAAAGGAAATATATAAAAATTATGGTGTGGACCAAAAGCAATAAAGTTTAAAGTTTGTAACTAAAAGTTCTCTTTCAACAAATATTATTAATACGAAAGATGAAATAAATAAAATGTATAAACAGAGACAATAAATTCTAGACGCAAGAAAAAATTCTTTCAAGAGTTTTACTGATAACCCAAAATAGCTTTTTTAATAAAAAATAAAAGTATGTACAGTCTTGTTGTACTATATATTGATATTATTTTATTATTCTCAAAATCACAGCTCTCAGCGGACAGCGACAACATTATAAGTGCTCATGATAGCAATCGATAGCAATCCATAACTGGACAAGTAAGAAACGTTCAGTCGAGTGTGCCCGACTGTGAGATACCCGCTACCCATTTCAAATAAAAGTAAAATAGTGATGTGACCAAATATTATACCACGAAAGTTCTAAAGAATACCATACACCATATTTAGTTTGTCGATGAACTAATAAATTCTAAATATACCATAGAGGTTGACAATGTGGTATATTTTACAGTATATTTTGAATGTAGTACTATATCAACATACCAAATATATCATTTGGTATTTTTTAGTATTTATGTGTTATATTAATTCGGTATATTTTCAATTAAATGCCACACTGTTTTGCTTTTAGGCATAATGAGTAGCGGGTATCTCACCGTCAGTCAGTTAAAGAATTTATTGAATCGGTCAAACATTTCGCTGTTTGTTCGACTTTACACTAGTTATTAAAACGACCGCAACATGTTTCAGGAATGTTTCGAACAATGACGAGCCATTAAAGCTATTAATATTGCGATCTGTGAGAATGACAAACCCATAATAGAAATAGACCAGTTCATTTACTTCTAAACATGTTGTAATATTTTATACATAAAGTGCACCCTTATATTATGTTTATTTTAATAATAGAAATAGAAATAATAAAAAGCGAATACTTTTTTGGAGTATAAATATCAGTGAGAATCGATATTATTGCTTTAGTTTCTCCCTGACATTACAATGAAGATATTCACGGTTTTATGTGCTCTGTTATCGCTGACGCTGCTCAAAGCGGAGCCAAGTTGCAATGAGATCACTGATCCTGAGGAGTATAAGGAATGCAGTAAACTGTTGCAGAAATGGTTCATCGTCAAGGATGAAAACTTTGTGCAATGCTGCGAAGCTTTGATCTCAATTGGACAACAAGATCTCTGCGAGCATTGCGAATCACAGGCTCGATGGAATGCAACGAAATCTCTACAATTAGACGAAAATGACGTAGAGGATAGAAGTGGTTCGCTGGGTAATCCGTGCAACACGAAAAATGACAAATGCCAAAAATTGGATTTTAAAGAGAAAAGTGGCGGAGTTATCGATACTGTCAAAGGTTGGTGGGATGATATTTTTGGGTAGAGCGGGAAGAAAAACCCTTCCTCGATTTTGATATGGAAATAATAAAGTTATACAGTCGCAACTTTGAGAGAATAAAAGTGATAAAAAATTATATATGTTAATTTCTTAGACAACAAATCAATTAGAAGAATTTCTTAGTGAGTGAACCAACTAACATATAATCCACTCAAATATAAATAGAACTGTAATATTTAAAAATACACAGTGAGAATAAATTTATGAATCCCGACACAATGTTTCAAATGTGAGCTAATAAAGGGTAAATTTAATATATTTTTATAACCGCATAAATGCGGTTTGATTTCTATTTACTGTGTGCTTTAAATATAAATTATAAATACTAGTTTAAATAGCATCAAGATCATTACTTTCTTGTGCAAATACATACGAAGTAAATAAATTTCAGCGGAGGTTGGTTATATTTTGTTAGTTTCTGTTTGGTGCTACAATGAAAATATACACGGTTTTATGTGCTCTGATATTGTTGAGAGTGCTCAATGCGGAACCAAGTTGCAATGAGATCACTGATCCTGAGGAGAATAAGGAATGCAGTAAGCTGTTACGGAAATGGTTCATCGACAAGGATGAAAACTTTGTGCAATGCTGCGAAGCTTTGATCTCGATTGGACAACAAGATCTCTGCGAGCATTGCGAATCACAGGCTCGAAGGAATGCAACGAAATCTCTACAATTAGACGAAATTGACGTAGATGATAGAAGTGTTACGCTGGGTAATCCATGCAATACACGAAATGGCAAATGTATTCCTCTGGAGCATAAAGATAGCGGCGGCTTTATCAACTGGGTTGCAGGTCTCTTTGGATAATAAAAGGAAAGAAAAGCTTCTTTAATAACGTAACAAACTTTTCAAGGGAAAGTGTGTTTTTGGATTTTATTGTTAAATTAAAAAAAATACAATTGCATAGTCACAGCTCGGAGAAACTTGGAGAGAATAAAATTGATAAAAAAATTTCGATATGTTAATTTACTGAACAAAAAAACAAGTAGAAGAGCATCTTGGGAACTTAACTAACTAATAAAAATAAAAACACAATTGTAAAACCCACTCATGTAAAAAGGAAGAAATTGTGAATCGAGGCAAATTGATTCAAATTTTAATTGAAATTTCGGTGACAATTTTATTTACTTTTACAACTTCACAGGCGTGGTTTGATTTATATGAACTTTTCCGCTCAATACTATATTGCTTTAAGTACATTTCATTATAATCATTAGGTAATTATTGTATTACCACATAGTATTTACCATCAGTTATATGTTTGTTCAATATAATGCGAGTTACATTGGAAGCGCATAAATATCAGGGTAGGTTGTTACTAATGTTTTAGTTTCTGTTTGTTGCCACAATGAAAATATACACGGTTCTTTGTGTTCTGATACTGCTGAGAGTGATCAAAGCGGAACCAAGTTGCAATGAGATCACTGATCCTGAGGATTATAAGGAATGTAGTAAACTCCTCCGAAAATGGTTCAAAGTTAAGGATGACAACTTTGTGCAATGCTGCGAAGCTTTGATGTCGATTGGGCAAAAAGATCTCTGCGAGCATTGCGAATCACAGGCTCGATGGAAAGCATCGACATCTCTACAATTAGACGATATTGACGTAGAGGATAGAAGTGGTACGCTGGGTAATAAATGCAACACGAAAGATGGCAAATGTGTAGAGCTACCATTTAACAAGAAAAAACACGGAGTTATAGATACAGTCAAAAATGTAATTAGTGCTTTAAGCGGTTGGTTTAGATGGTGACAAATGGAAACTTTTGTAATAAAGTGTAATATTTTTAGAGTAAAAGTGAATTGAATTTGCATTGCTTTGAATTAAATTAATTTTTGGAAGAGAAGTAGTAAAAATGTTGATAAGAAGAACGAAAGCATACGGAGAGCATTGAAAAAACCATAATAAGAAAGTGATCTGTCCAATTCACATATTCATTATATGTTACATATATGTATGTTAAACATTTTACCAAAATGTAAAAAGTAAAGTTAAAGTTCGAAGTGTGCAATTCTGAATATTTGCTCAAAAGTTGGCGCAAAAATGAAAATAATGTTAAAGTAACGTAGTCAAAGTGTATGACGATTCTATGACAGCATCGCAGCTATTGTTGTAGAGAGAAACTTTGAGTGAATGATTAAGAAAGTGTGCTAATCAACTCGACAAACCTAAGAGTCAGAATCAGCTCTTATCGAAGCATAAGCTCAGAGACCGAGAGAGCAGTAATAAGAGAAATCACGGCGAACTGAAACATAATATTTAAAAATAAAAGAGAATGAGCAAGTTTAACCGCAGCTTGGTAAAAATCATTATATATTTCCTGCGGTACTGCAAGACGATGAAAACCAAGCTCTCGACAATCTCTAATAATAAAATAACTTCGAATATTATTCATTAGGTAATTATTAGTACTTTAGGTGAGTAAGTTAAATTTGGTTGAATTTTTTTTATAGTTCAAAGTATATAATTATCAAATAGATGTTTTATATAATATGCTTTATATATAAAAGTGTGTGAACTTTTTTTCGACTGTGAGACGCCCGGTTATTCTTAATCAATACCGCAAAAATACCTAAATATACCTAAAATATATTAGGTATATTTAAATAGTACTAAATTGAAAATATACTAGATTGTCAAAGCAGAGCCAAAGCAGTAGGCGAAAATTGTAAAAATAAGAAATAAATATTAAATGAGAAAATCATATATTAAGCTCTTCCTTATAGTTTTAAGTTTGTATAAATTTCTTTTCGTAATGGGTGAAAGATTAAAAACTAATACCCTTTTGATGACATATTAAATTGTATCTGCTTTATGCTTTCTTTTCAAGTATCCAATTTCGAATTAATGTCAAATGAGATGTTACGAGTCCATGGCCCAGCTAATTGATAAGTCATCTAAATGGGCAATAAGCTGCTGTTAAGTGACTTATAATCATCGTTTTCAACAAGTTGTCAGTTATGCTTTTGTCCGAACGAACACGCTTGTCTGCATTGCTAAGGACATTTGGCATGCTGAGCTGCCGCAATATGTCCGTCTCGCCTCATTCCCCCTCCCCACCGTGTGTGTCTCTGCCCCAAAGCCACGGCATATTGTGCGCATCGTTGTTGCTGTTGTTGCGCTTTAATTTATGCCATGCAAGTGCCAGGACACAAGGAGCTGCTTCTTGTACAGCTACTGACACGAACAGTCTTTACATGCTCGTTGACTGGGTTGGCTGGCAACTTGCAACTTGCAACTGGTAGCTTGTGGCAGGTGAAGCAAAACCCATTTTCTTTGCAGCTGATTGCATTTTATAGCATTTGCGCTCTGCCAACTGCCACGCTAACAGCATCAGCTGTACTGTGTGCACTCCAATCCCTTATCCTCGTTTTCCTTTCCTCACTTGTTTGCTTTGTGCTTTGAATGAATTTTTTAAAATGGCCCCCAACACAGCTAACACAGTTGCTCTTGCATTGCCTTCTTTTTCTATTTTGGCTAAATGCGAGAAATAAAAATAAATAGAAATTTATTTAGCTCTCCGTCGTTCTGTCTCCCTTCAATTTATTGGCACAAATCATAAAAGCAAATGGTGTTGAAAGTGGGCGTGGCAAGTGCAATTCATAGCCATAAATTAGTCGCGAGTTTTATTTGCATTTCGCTTTCGTTTTTGGCTCTGTGTCCGTGGGCGTTGCGCTGACACCAATTTTTGTGCCGAGCACACTTTTCGTTTTATTTGTTTCGCATTTGTTGCATGCCGCATGCCGCATGCCGCATGCCGCTTGCTCGCTTGCTCGCTTATGCTCTCGCGCTTCGCTGCTGTAACGATGCCCATTATGCAATATAAGTTGCGTTTAATAGTTAATGCAAAGCTTTTAAGCAGCAGCCGCTGGCAGGCAACGCCTCGTATGCGCAATGCAATGCAACGCCTGAAACTGGCTGGCAACAAGCTGTTGAATTTAATTTGTAGTTGGCGTAACAAGCACTGGACGTAATTACATTAGCTTTTATTTCTATTATGCGCTCATAACATATTTTTTATTAATGCGCTCTCTGCCTCTGCCTCTGCCTCTGCCTCTCTCCTTCTCTCTCTCTCTTTCTCGCTCTCTTCCATTAAAGCAATTAATGACAGAGAAGAGCGTGAAAAAAAAACAACTAGCAACTTTCCAGTGAGGTACAAGTAATTAAACCAGACTTTTAGTATACCAAATTCTGAATACCCTTTTACAAGCTACTTCAACTGTAAGCTGACAAAATGTTTATACCTTGCGAGAGAGTAAAATTATTGAAAAGTTGTGGCTACATAATGATGTGCCTGCTGTGTCGTGCATTTAAGCTGAGCTGAGCCAGCCAACCAGGAGCTGAGTGCCGGACAAGTGTGGCGTGTGGAAACACTCTGGTTTATTGGGTCTAGAAGTGGGAGACAGTGATGAATGTTGGTTGCCCAGCAACTGGGTCAATCACTTCACTCAACATTTGCAATTTGTTTATGCAAATGCTGATTAGATGGCCGCAACTCTTTAACTACAGGTATTAAACCTGAGTTGTGGATTGAAGCGCAAGCTACAAATTAAATACTTAAAGAATATGAATTTTTAGTGCAAAATATCAATATTTTTTTAATGATGGGTCAATGATTTTCTTGTTATTCAATAGAATTTATACAAAAATTGTTTAATTTATTTAAGAAATAATTTTATATGACAAAAAAGATAAAGATTCTGGTATTTTGTAAATAGTAGTATATAAATATACCAATTTCAGCCTTTGGTATATTTTCATATTTGTTCGGTATATCAATTTGGTATATTTATACCCGCTACCCATAGGGTAGAAGGGTATTATAACTTTGTGCCGGAAGGAAATGTATGTAACAGGTAGAACGAGGCATCTTCGACCCTATAAAGTATTTACATATATTCTTGATCAGCGTCAACAGCCGAGACAATCTAGCCATGTCCGTCTGTCCGTCTGTTCGTATGAAGACCTAGATCTCAGAGACTACGAGAGATAGAGCTATAATTTTTTTTCGACAGCATTTGTTATGTTTGCACGCAGATCAAGTTTGTTTCAAATTTTTGCCACGCCCCCTTCCGCCCCCGCAAATCAAAAAAATCGAATGACAAGCGTAATTTTAAAGCTAAAGTATATATTTTGGTATATAGAATAATTACTATAGTAGTAGTTGTTATGATTCTTGAAAATTTGGTTGCGATAAAAATTGTTGAAGTTATTAAAGAAATACTTTTGTATGGCAAAAACGCCTACTTACTAGGGGTCTTAGTTGCTTTGGCGGACAATCTGGTACATTGTGGCGTCTATGGTATATTTTGAATGGGATTCTATATCGATATACCAAATATACAAATTGGTGTATTTTTAGTATTTTTGCAGTATATTCGGTATATTTTGAGAAAAATATCGCAAAATATATTTCTTTTATTCTTATTTATTTATTATTATTTCTTACTAGTCTTAATGATGGGTCAATGATTTTCTTGTTATTCAATAGAATTTATACAAAAATTGTTAAATATATTTAAGAAATAATTTTATAATTCAAAAAGATTAAAATTCTGGTATATTTTGTATGCAGTAGTATATAAATATACCAATTTCAGACTTTGGTATATTTTCATATTTGTTCGGTATATTAATTTGGTATATTTATACCCGCTACCCATAGGGTAGAAGGGTATTATAACTTTGTGCCGGAAGGAAATGTATGTAACAGGTAGAACGAGGCATCTTCGACCATATAAAGTATATATATTCTTGATCAGCGTCAACAGAGACGATCTAGCTATGTCCGTCTGTGTGTCTGTCCGTATGAACACCTAGATATCAGAGACTATAAGAGATAGAGCTATAATTTTTTTTCGACAGCATTTGTTATGTTTGCACACAGATCAAGTTTGTTTCAAATTTTCGCCACGCCCATTTTCGCCCCCGCAAATCCAAAAAATCGAATAACAAGCGTAATTTTAAAGCCAGAGTTGCGAATTTTAATATAAAATAATTACTATAGTAGTTATGATTCCTGAAAATTTGGTTGCGATCAGATAAAAATTGTCGAAGTTATTAAAGAAATACTTTTGTATGGGCAAAAACGGCTACTTACTAGGGTCTGAGTTGCTTTGGCTGACAATCTGGTATATTGTGCCGTCTATGGTATATTTTGAACGCGGTACTATATCGATATACCAAATATTCCATTTGGTATATTTTTAGTATTTTGCAGTATATTCGGTACATTTTGTGAAAAATACCGCAAAATATATTTCTTTTACTTAAAATGGGTAGCGGGTATCTCACAGTCGAGTACACTCGACTGTTGCTTTCTTACTTGTTTTAATGATGGGTCAATAATTTTCTTGTTATTCAAAAATTGTTTCATTTATTTAAAGATTAAAATTCTGGTATATTTTGTATGTAGTAATATATAAATATACCAATTTCAGCCTTTGGTATATTATAATATTTGTTCGGTATATTAGTTTGGTATTTTTTTTTTATAATAATACTGCATTATTTTGAACTTTCTGAAAATGGGTAGCGGGTATATCATAGTCAAGTATAGCTTTGAATGTAGCTTTCTTACTTGTCTTACATATTTTAGCACTAAAGATCTAAACGAACATTTATGTATATGAATTCTAAATTGTTTTTGTTAACAATCTGGTTTAATCTGGATATTGTAGTATATAAATATACCAAATATGTATACTATAGTATTTTGCGATGTATTAGCTTGGTAGCTTGGACTGCACCGTCTAGAATTTATTAAATTTGGGTATCGGGTATCCCACAGTCGAGCACACTCGACTCTAGCTCTCTTACTTGTTTTTACATATTTTAGCATTCAAGAATGCACATTTAAAATTAAAGTGTAAATTAAACTATAAAAAAATGCACAATAGATTTCAATAGATGATAAAATGTTTGCAACGTCAATTGCATTTGGAGAAAGTAAATATTTTATCTGTTTTTGGGATAATCAATCGAAATGAAATTCAAATTCGAAATTGAAAGTGACTGACAATTAAATAAAATGCTGAAGAAGTTATCTGCTAACGTTCAATGTGAAAATGAAAATGTAGCCGAGCATGACGCCGAAAAGCGAGAAATAGTTGAGAGAGATAATCAAAAAAAAAAAACTCAAATGCCATTGGCAACAGAAATTGCATCTAGTTCGATTTAATTGCATTTTCGGCGCAAGTCAACAAAAATGAACTAAAAAAGTTGTGTGCGCAACTTTAACATGAACAAAATTTGCAATTACGTTTAATTTTTCAAAACGCTGAATCAGCTGAGCAGAAATAGCAGAAATTTGTTTACATTTAGTATTTAGTACTTGGTACTTAGTCACAAACAGCTGCTAAGAGCTTGCTGAGAACATTCATCTATCAATCGAACGAACTAGAGAGCCCGAAAGCAATGTAAATAATTTGCGTAGAAGAAATCACATCAACACGTTGATAGCCTGGACACGCGGACACAAAAGGGGCCGGAGCCATTTATCAGCTCGCAAGTCCCATAAATAAAACAAATAATACAAAAATATGCAAAATAAAAAGTATAAAAAGCATTGAAATATAACCGGCACAACAATATCCACAACAACAACAGCAACAACAACAACGATGAGACAGGCAAAAAGGGTCCAGGGCCAGAATACATTTGGCCTAATAGATGTGCTGAATGAAATGGTCCTTGCCGTGGCCTCAGACCCTCAGGCCTCCCATTTCTTAGTATGTGTGTGCGAGTGCGTGTGTGTTGCGTTAAACAAATGGCCGATGACCCATAATAAAAATTATTATGAATGAACAAGAACAAGAAAAACCCATTGGCCCCCATTGCCTAAGCCCTTGAGCGAATGAATTGGGCAGCATTTCTATTTTTTTTTGTGTTTTTAGGGGGGGAAATGAAAGTGGAAGCAAGGCAACTAACGACTCCTGGCTGCTGCCCCTTGGTCGAGTGGCTTGCACCCCTTTGGGAACTGTTCCTCGGCGATTCGACAATGGAATGGACACACACAGAAACACAATTCTGTTGGGCTTTGTGCCTTGGCTCGGCACGTGCATCAAGATTCAATTGAGAGCTACCAAAAGGGAAAATGAAAAATATTTCCACTTACGCTGTGTAAGTAACGAGACGACAATGTAAGTTGAAGTAAGAGTTTAATAGAAATTCAGCTATGCAACTCCAATATTAAGCCACACTTTCTAGTTAAACCAAGTAAAGAATTTTGAAACTAATTACCAAAAAGAGCTACTAAAAAAACTATCTATGCACACCTAAAAAAACTCTTAAATCAAAGCGAAGCCAAGTCGAAATTGTAGCTAGAAAACTAAATCATTTAATTATAGATCGTAACACTTTATTAGTATAATAGTAACTGCAATTTTAAGTCCAATTATAAGTCCACGCGTCTTAAATATAGAAAAGAGAGTGTTCATTACTATTTCAACTTTACTACTTCAATAAATTCATTTGAAAAAAAAAACAATAAAAAAAACCCAAGAAATTTCACGAACAAATTTTTTTGATAAGAAACATTTTTAATTCATGATTCATGTCAAAATTTTACTGAGAACGCAAATTCTAGCAAATGAATCAAATGGATTTTAGTGCCAGCCGTCATTATATTTTTAGTTTCTACTTGACTGCTAACATACAATGAAGCTATTCACGATTTTATGCGTTTTGATAACGCTGGCGTTGCTCAAAGCAGAGCCAAGTTGTATTGGGATCACAGATTCCGAGGACTATAACGAATGCAATAAGCTCTTGCGAAAGTGGTTTACGCTCAAGGATGAACATTTTGTGAAATGCTGCGAAGCTTTGATCGCCATTGGCCAACAAAATCGTTGCGGAAATTGTGAGTCACAGGCTCGTCGAGAAGCAATAGAAGTACTGCGATTAGAAGTAGATGACGTGGACGATCGAAGTGCGCTGGGTAATCGCTGCAACACTTTAAATAATGATTGTATAGAGCTGAATTTTGACAAGAAAAGTCGCGAAATTATAAATACTGTTATAAGTTGGTGGAGTGACATTTTTGGGAAGTCCGGGAAGAAAAACGCTTTTCCCAGAGAATAAGATGTTCAAAAATCAACTAAAAATAAAAGCGAAGCCATGTTTAAACTAAACAAAAATTAAAATTCAAAATATATGTTACCATTCTGATAATTGATATTCAAATTTAGAATACACATAAGTAAAATATTATAATAAATTCTTACAAGTTAACGTGTTTCCACTTTACTACCTAAATAGATAAATTTATAGAAAAGTAAAAAAAAAACAAAATAAAATCAAAAATATTTCTAAAAATCCTCCTGCTTGCCATACTTATTTTTATACGATAAGAAACAATTTATTTCACAACAGAAATTCTAATTTTAAAGACGCTTAGTCAACAAGATTTAAAGGACTACTTCTGCAAGTTGATAGCGCAGCAAAACATATGTTTTATCTGCTTCCTTTAATGAATCAATGCAAAATCAAACATATTTTGCGTATAAAGCTAAGCGCTGACTGTCATAATATATTTAGTTTCTTCTCGACGCTACAATGAAGACATACACGCTTTTGTGCGTTCTGATATCGCTGACGCTGCTCAAAGCGGAGCCAAGTTGCAATGAGATCACTGATCCTGACGAATACGAAATATGCAGCCAACGAGTTCGCGATTGGTTCATCATCAAGGAGAAATACTTTTCGCAATGCTGTGAAGCTGTGAATGGTCAACGAGATTTGTGCGAAAAATGCGAAGAGGAGGCACAAAACAATGCAACACAATCACAAATGGGAATTGTGGCATACTATGCGATGGAAATGCCTAATCCCTGCTACAAAATAAATGGCAACTGTGTGCAACTGAAATATAAAAAAAACAATGGCATTATTGATTGGATTATAGGTTTATTTGGTTAATGCAAAGAAAGAAAAGCTTCTTTAATAACATAACAATATTGGCAAAGCGAAAGTGTACTATAATTTGACCTTATAGTGGAATTAAAAAAATACTGTTGCAATATCACATCTCGGAATAAACTTTGAGACAATAAAGTAGATAACAAAATTTCTGTATGTTATTTTCATACACAACAAATCATGTAAAAAGCCTCTTTGGAATTTATCTAATATTATTAAGAAAATACAAACAATTGTAAAAGAAACTCATGTATAAAGGAATAAAATTGCGAATAAATTGATTTAAATTTTTATGGAAATTTGCATGACAATTTTTTTCTAGTTTTATAACTTCACAGGAGTAGTTTGATTAATATGAACATTTCCGCTCAATACAATATTGATTTAAATATACATATTTTATAATAAACATTAGGTAATAAATATCCACTGAAATTGCTCGTCGAAACGTAGAAGTATTGCGATTAGAAGTAGATGACGTGGCCGATCGAAGTGCGCTGGTTAATTGCTGCAACACTTTAAATAATGATTGTATAGAGCTGAATTTTGACAAGAAAAGTCGCGGAATTATCAATTCAGTTTTAAGTTGGTGGAGTGACATTTTTGGGAAGTCCGGGAAGAAAAACGATTCTCCCAGAGAATAAGATGTTTTAAAGATTGAGAAAAAATGAAAGCGAAGCCAAGCTTAAACTAAACTAAAAATAAAAAAATTCGATATATAAAAATTGTATAATGTCCATTTTGATAATTGATTTTCAAATTTAGAATGCACATAAGTAAAATATTATAATAAATTTGTACAAGTTAACGTGTTTCCATTTTACTACCTAAATAAAAAATTTCATAGAAAAAGTAGCCAAATCAAAAATATTTCTTAAAATCCGCCTGTTTGCCATACATAAAAAATAATTTCTATACGATAAGAAACATTAGCAACTCAAAGCTAGAATTGTTTCCAATGTAATCCACAACGGAAATGAATCAACACAAACGCAAACATAACATATTTTGTGTATAAAGCTCAGAGCTGACCGTCATTATATGTTTAGTTTCTTCTCGACGCTACAATGAAGACATACACGGTTTTATGCGTTCTAATATCGCTGACCCTGCTCAAAGCGGAGCTAAGTTGCAATGAGTTCACTGATCCTGACGAATATGAGATATGCAGCCAACGACTTCGCGATTGGAGGAGCATCAAAAAGACATACTATGAGCAATGCTGTGAAGCTGTGAATGGTCAACGAGATTTGTGCGACAAATGCGAAGAGGAGGCACAAAACAATGCAACACAATCACTAAATGAAATGGTGGCAGACAATGAGTTAACGTTGGGTAATAAATGCAACACGTTAAATGGCAAATGTATACCGAGAAAAAATAACCCGAATGAATGCGGATTAGTTGATAAGGTATTGAACTTTTTTGGTGGAAAAAAAAATTGCACCAATTCGTAATAAATTGCAATTTTTTCTAATGTGAAAGTAAATCGTGTTATTAATTATTTTTCAGTTTCAACTAAAATTCTCAACAAAAGCGAACAATGAAAGGAAGTGAGCTTTCGCTAATTTTAGATCTTATCAAACGAATTGAGCGACATTTAAAATATTCAAAATTAGAAACAATTAAGAAAGCTACTCGACCGTGAGATACCCGCAAAACCATTTTTACTGAAAGTAAAACAGTGCGGTATTAATTTTAAAATATACAACATTAATGTACCGCAAAAATACTAATAATAGACCAATCGAGTGTGCTCTACTGCGAGATATTCGCTAACCATTTTCAATGAAAGCAGTGTGGTATTAAGTTTAAAATATACCAACTAAATATACCTTAAAAATACTGAAAATATACCAATAGAGTGTGCTCGACCTCGAGATACCCGCTACCCATTTTCAAAGTGTGGTATTAAGTTTAAAATATACCAAATTAATATATCGCAAAAATACTAAAATATACCAAAGGCTTTATTGACGTAGTAATACATTAAAAACTGAGATCTACATACTAGGTGCTCATACGGACAGACATGGCTATATCGTCTCGGCTCTTGACGCTGATCAAGAATATATATATATATATTTATAGGGTCGGAGATGTGTCTGTTACATATGTTTTATATATATATATCCTATGGCTAGCTGGTATAGAAATTCAAATTGTACAAATTCAAGTTGGAATTCGTGCATTATTCTGTATCTATGCAATGCACACTCGATGCTTTAAAGCTCACGCCTCATATGCATTCCATTTCGACACGAGCAAAAGAAGACTGACCCTGGCACAGTCACACACACGCACACACACATCCCTTTTGGTCCTTTTGTCCAGCCACCTGCCCCTGGTCGGAGTACATGGATAAAATATGAAAAATATACAATTCCAAAATATTCTCTAAGCACATTCCTTTCGCATCATTGAGTTCAACATGCGAGCACAAAGAAGTGCGACTAAATAAATAATAGAAATATTTTTTTCACAGCTATTTTGCATATTTTTTCTATACCCACGTTGTGTATGTGTGTGTGTGTTTTTTACCGTGGCTCGTGTTGTTAAACAACAGTGTTTGAGCATGGACAACATTTTAAAGTACTTGGGCGCTAAGTAAAAATAAATAAATAAATATACATATAAATAAAAATATGCGGCGTGGCGAGTGCATTGAGTGAGAGTAGGCGAATGGATCGAAATCCATTAGTTACTGCTCCGGCTGCTCTCGATGCTGTTGCTACTCGAGAGCTTCTGCCGTGTCCCAGGAGCAATGATAGCTGGCGAACCTAATAGCCTCGCCTCGACGTGTTGTCCCTTTCAATTATGCTCGACCAGGGCAGAGCAGAGCAGTGTAGAGCAGCGCTGAACGTAGCGTAGACCATGGCAAAAGGCGTCTTAGTGCTGCGGTATTTGGGCTACTCAAGCATTTTTCAATTTTACACGTTTTCCACAAAGGAACGAAAGAAAAACCATCGACGAGTGGCTGTTCATTGTTATTTTTTCACTCTCTGTGTGTGTTTGTATGTTTGTGTGCGATCCCGCGGGCAGTCGAGAAGGATGAGTGTGCCAAGGCAAAAGCTTCGTCTATTTGGCGCGTGGAATTTATTGGCAATGGAATAATGCCAGGCACGTTCATTTGATTACATTAAAACGAAAGTGGCTAAAAAGGTTGGACCCCCATCCATCGACAACAGCAAGAACAACAATCCCCATTCCTGGTTGCAGCATAATTGAGCTGCGGCCAGGCGGCGTTTTTAAATAAATAAATAATGCACGTGGCAATGGAACGCTGCTGCTTATTATGCGCCTGATAATGCGTATACGCCTAGTAGTACGTCGTTTCATATGTATGCCCAGCAAAAACAATAGAACCACACACACACATCGTAATGGGAGGAAACATTCTATTGTGCTTGGATTTTCAATTGTTCTTCGTCTGTGCGTGACTAGAGATTTTATAGTTCTGTACGCAGTCAGATTTTCCAAGTATTTTTGTGTCGTTTTCAGCTTATTGAATTACGATTCCAAAAGTCCATTCTAACGGTCTACTTTACGATTGAGAGTTGAAATGCTTCATATTTCTGCCACAATTTCGTTCAGCTAATTGAATCATCTGCAACTCACATTAGGTTTAAATGCATAATTACAATGTTTTGTTTGTAGATTTGAAAAAAAAAACCAAACGATTAGTTGTAAATAATAGGCAGAAAAAAAATTAAACATTTTATGCGACTAAATGTTGCTCTTTTAAGTAGTTAGTGAATTCAAAAACTGTAGCGTATCTTCCTAGTTTTCTAGCACAGACAGAACTGTATCTAATTACGCACAAATCAAGCACTCGACTTAATTGCATTTAAATGAAATTAGCATTAAATGTTTACACATTTTGTGGGCACATTCGCGTTTTGTGTGTGTTTGTGTGCGAGAGTCCATTTATTATTGAACTAATTTGTGAATTTTGTGTGCTTCGTTTTATGCACAAATAATATTATATGATTTTTAAATTGCGGTCTAGCTGGTGCTGTTAATGCTGATATATTAACGCCACACTTTGTTTATATATATATGTGTTTTTTTTTATTACTCATTTGTAACAAGAGCATTAAAGTAATTCAACAAAGTGCATAAATTAACAATAATATAAAAAATACAACACGCCTGCGTAAATAATAAATTATGTCACTGCCCAAGCCAATCCATGCAGAAGCCCATTACCCATTGCCATTGCCAACATTTGCACATTCCGCTTATTACAATATTATTATTACATGGCCGGTTAATTTATCTATGTGCAGTTTGTCGAGTCTCAAAAAAAAAAAGAAAAACAACGATGAGTAAAGAATGCAACGCGTAGTAAATTTAATAAATTCATTATCAGCTCATTAACGGCGGACTCATGGGGCGTATGCGCAATATTGTGCTGCAGCGCAATTAAAGACCAAACAAAAAAAAAAAAAAAAAATACGAAATTTGCTGACATGACAGCAAAGAGCAAATTAATAATGCGCGTAAGCGAAAAACTTCAACAGCCAATGTGAAAAGCCTTAAAGCCAAACAATTTTATGCATAACAAAATTGAAAAGGCGTGGCTGGCAGCCCACAAGCATGGCCGGCAGTCTAATTGCAAAATAATACACATAGCCAAGGGAGGAGTTAGGAAGAGAGAATAGCACAGCATTTGGGTCTTTCATCAATGCCACACACACTGAACAGAAACACAGAAACACAGAAACAGGAAGCAACAACAAAGAAAGTGGCAAAGGAAGGCGTAACTACAAGGAGCGCGTGTTTCGGTTAATTAGTAACAACAACAACGAAACTAGAAAACAAAAAAAAAACAAGAATGTTTCAGTCTAGTGTGCTCGACTATAAGATATCCGTTACTCATTTTAAATAAAAGCATATTTTACAAATATACTAAACTAATATACCAAAAAAAGTATTAAAATATACCAACAGCTGTATTTGGTATATTTATACCCGCTGCCAATTTTTAATAAAAACATATTTAAAAAAAAAAAACCAAATTAATATACCAAAAATACTAAATTATCCCTCTACACATTTTTAATTCAAACATATTCCACAAATATACCAAATTAATATACCAAAAAATACTAAAGTATATCGGAAGCTATATTTGGTATATCTATACCCTCTAAAAATAAATTAATTAAAACATATTCCACAAATATACCAAATTAATATACCAAAAAAATACTACAGCTTTACTTGGTACACATTTTTAATAAAACCACATTCACCAAATATACCAAATTAGTATACCAAAAAAAAGTACTAAAATATACCAAGAGCAATATAAATTTATAGTACTACACTTAAAATTTACTATAGACTACAAAATATACCCTTCTACCCTATTCGTAGCGGGTATAGGAGTAATAGCGAGAAGAAAAACGAAACTAAAAGAAATGAACAAGCTACCAAATAGTAAAAGGAGTAACAAACAGCAAATATGTGTGTGTAGCTGTCTTTATGTTACACTCACATACTCTGCCAGCGAAAAGAGAAAACTAGTCTTCTCTTTATATATAGGGTATTTAAAGGTAACAACATCGTGTGTGTGGAGCTTCAACTGCTACTTAAAGTGCCATTGTATTTGTCTCTCTGCCTTTGGCCATGTCCAGCATCAAGCAGTCAATGCTTAATTTGTTGGCATAGCTGCTTGCCAAAAACCTTTCATGCCCATTCCTTTGTCTCCGCCTTTGAATAACACATGTCCAACGAGTCTGTGTGTGAGCGTATTTGCAGCAGTTTTATTAAAGCATTAAGCATTGTATTTTATGCTAGCTTCCGGCTCATTTGCCATTTAGAGCCAGCCTTTAAGCTGTTTAACTTTTCGTTCGTACTTGCAAACGCAAATTTCGTTATTTAATCTAGCAGCGAAGTGAGGCAAATTAAACATTTGCAGCATTCAATTAAGTAGCTATCTGAAACTATAAATAGCTAAAATATTGCGACTCTTTATTACAAGAGTATAAGTATTTAATAACATAAAGAATGAGAATACGAAATTTAATTAATACATCATAAAAACTCTAAGATTTTATGACTCTTCTAAAATATATTCTTACTAATTATCGTTGTTCTTATTAATAACATACTTCTATACTTCTTCATAGCTTAGCGTAATTTTAAATTTTTAATTTTTCTCTATAAATGCTTAAATTGCATTCCCCATTCTATTCTTCTTTAAACTGTTTAAAAAGGCTTTTATTATATTTGAAGATTTTTTGTTCTTAAATACATCTCTTTAAACAAACCAAGAAAAAATAGTCTGTTCTCTTTTTTTATACTTTAAAGCACGTTCACGTTTGAAAAATTTACTTTTCTATTTTCTTAACAAAGCGTTTGAATTTTCGACTTCATTAATCTTGTAACATACCATAGAAAAAACATAAATCCAATCATTATTTGGTTTTGCCAAAATACAGTTTAATAGAAAATAAATTTACAACTAAATGATAATACAGTTAAACATTTTTGTTTTCACTGATAACATTCAGTTTGCTTGCTATTTCCGTATTAATGCTCCACAATTTATAAACGTTATGGAATTACCGAATGCAACTTGTAGCATTGCCACTTCATTGGCCATTCAATCAAGCAACACACTCAGCTCAGCTCAGCTGCCGTGGCATGAAGATGAGACAGCAATCTGTCTGCAGGATGAACGGCCAATGCACTCATGTCCAACTAGTTTTTTTTTTCTTTTTTTTTTGCCCATTTTGTGTTTTTCTGCTATCATACACGTATCTCTTAATACGCGGCAGCCACAGCGAAGCGCAAAAAAAAAGTAGAAAGTGTGTACGTAACAAATAGGAAAGGAGGCGAATGTGAATGTGAATGAGCATACGTAGCGGACATATATGCATAAATTGCGGCCAACGTGGCGTATACACAACGTGGAACGTGGGGAATGTAGAGCGACGCACACAACTTGCAACAACACCGCATACTCTGGCGCATATTTTTCGCCTTATGAATTCGTAGTTTATATGAAATTTGCTTGTTGGGCGCCGCAACTGCGTGTGTATGAGTGTGTGTGTGTGGCGTGAAGTTGCCACGCTGCTTGTGGCATGGGTAATTTCAGCAGCGTTGCAACACAGCAATGCATAAAAATGCCATATTTCAAAATGCAAATATATTCTTTTAGCTTTTTTGATAAATGACACCGCGGTGGTCTGATGAAAATGCTTCTATGCTATGTAAGCAATATGAAGCGTGCCACCAGCCAAGTGCAAGTTGAAGCCTTGCAGCTGCTGCTGCTGTGCAACAAACCTTTTGAGTTTGAGTTTGTGTTGCGTGTTGGCATTTTAATTTAATTCGCCCACACAGAGGCATTGATAAGGCGCCACAATCTGTTTGCTTTCTTTCTACTCTGCCGATTATCAACACACAAAAACAAGGCAACGAGTGTCAAGTGCATGCCCTTAAATAAATAACACAATCCTTTCAGTTTTTTATGGAAATAAATTCGAATTTTTTTCATGCTTACTTTAAATTTAAATTCGTGTGTGTGTGACACGTTTAAAATAATATTAAACACATTTCTGTGACGTATGCGCAATTTATTAATTAACCATACGCACCGTACGACGCGTTAATTTCGCATTGTTTTTTTTGATGACGATGAGCTGCCTTTTGTTGGCTTCATTAAGCTTGGTGGCGGCAAAACCCGAGTCTTTGGCAACCTGCATAGCATTTATTTAATGATTCGCCGATGTCGATGACGATGCCGACAGACAGCAAAGCAGCGAAAGCCTCGTCGGAGTTTGACATTTTTGACGTGGCTGCAATTGCAGCACGTAACGGCACGGGAAATTGCGTGGCTCAGCGGAAAAACGGAAAACAGCAGCCAAAAGCGAATAACTAAAAAATGAGAAACACACACACACACATGCACGCACAAAATATGACAGCAACAATAATCGAGCGGATGTAAGAAACTGTAGAATGCTGCATTCAACTAACAAACACTCTGCTTTAAACATTCGATACACAGCCTTAAATTGTTGTTTTGAATTATACAAAAGACTGCAAACGGGAACTTTATTGTATAATATTTAAGCAAATAAATTATATATCAGCTATTATATGTATTGCGACTTCCTGGTGTGATTAAAAGGCGAAACTAACATTCCTTGTACATTTTATTTTCATTGCTTTATTTTCGGCTTGTTTCGAAAGGGACTTTGGACTCTGTTGCTTGTTGCTTGTTGATTAGCAAGTCTTTGCACTCTGCTAATAAAACAAATACTATATCGAGGCAATTTAAATAATAACAATAATATTAACACAATTTTATTGAAGTAAGTTACATTTAATGACCTATTAATATTAGCTTTTATAGTAATCTATTAATGCATTAGTGATTGTAGTAAAGCAAACACGATTAACGATTCGCATTTGACCAATGTCGTTATGAATTTAGAAATTTCTGGCTATCTTTATCTCATGGTATTGATTTTCAGACATGGTAATCGAATAGTTTTATTACAATAGAATATTCTCTGATTGTAAGATAAAGCAGATATATCACTGATTTCCTCTCTGTGTTTAACATTCATGAAGTAAGTTGCCTTTGCTTTCGATCTTTGCGACTGCTGAACTGTCGATTTAAATTTGAAAAGCGTTGTTTTATTTTCTTATCTTGCACTAAATACTCTTTACTCTGAGCGAAAACTGAGGACAATAGCAACTATTTTATTTAAAGCGCACTTTTCATACGATTTGTATTTATATTTTATTCCAATGCATATATTTTATATGTTCTTTTGATGATTACTTTTGATTGTTGTCAAAAATATTCCGAAATCATAGTTTTAATATATAATTTAGTTATATAGTAAATGTTAAATTGTGTGTAGTGTATTTCTTTTTAACGGAAGAAGTTTGCTGTTGAGGTTTAAAAAGTCGCAAACTTATTTTCTGACTTAATTCAGCAATTTTTCATTGAAATTGAATCTCTGTTTTTAACAAACATACTCAAATGAACATTTTAAAGGGTAAAAAGCAAACATTCTGCGTTTTTAAAGTCGCTAAGCGAACGTTGTCGTCTTTACCAACAACAGCAACAGCGACAGCAACAACAAAATGTCATATTTTTGTAGTCAAATAAACTGTCGCCTGTCCATCCCTTCCAAAAGCTGGCAGATGATGCACGAGCTGAGATTTCTTAGCCAAGAACAAGAACAAGAACAAGACTAAGACCCGACTAAGACAAAGCCACAAAAGCAGCCGCATCGCAAAGAAAAGCACAAATACAAATTCATGCGAAATGACATAAGTCACCGCAAAAGTAATTTTTCACTAATGAGCTTGCCGCAGTCAACCTTGCTAGGTAAACTCCAGCACAGTGGGTCACAGTGGCTAATTCACCTGTAAAATAAATATAGCGAAGAAATTCAATAACCATGTTCAATAAAAACAAAACATAGTGGCATTATTTGGTATATTCATGTACTAAATATACCATAAACTACAAAATATACCAGATAGAAAAACATTTATATTATATATGACAACACAATTACATTTTTATTACATTAAACAAAAAGATAGTAACTTTCTAAATTAAATTGCACAATGTTTTTATAGATCTGCAGCTCTAATTATTCTTATGATCTTTAACTTCATTGAAATTAAGAAAATAATGACGTTTACCGCTGGTATTTGTACACAATAACTTTATTCGCACTTGAATTATTAATTGCCTCACATTTTTATACGATTTCTGGTTTCTTTACCATTTTAATCGTATGAGTTTCTTATCAATGGTTCTCACTGGAGCACTAAACGTAGATTTAAAAACGATCTCTTGCTTTTCAGCCTGTATTCTTTCAGATTCCTCACGATCCTGAAACTCTTGAGTGGCCTGCGTTTCAGCCCTTAGATTACAATTCACGCTGTTGTCTCGTTCCTGTGCATAACATTTCTGGAATAAGTAGTCCTTGCGTTCGTACCAAGAGCGAAGTAATTCATTGCAGGCAGCCAAATATTCGTCATCGCCTGTCTCACAACTGGGATCCGATGAAACGTCTCCAATCAGCAGGCACAACACAATGCTCCACAAGTACAGAGTTCTCATCTCGATGAACGTCGTCGTATTACTAAACACATAGATTATTTTGTCATAAAAATATTCCATTGCCTCTGCTTTATCTCTCCCGAAACAATTTTTCCCGGAGAGAAAAAAACAAGAGTTAGTTTAATCTCTTGTTAAGAATGTGATTTATTAAAACAAAACAAATTTAACTTTACTTTAACGAAGCGGAAATGTATTACATTATATTAAATTCAATTCAAAACTTTAAATCTTAATTCAAAATATTTATTTTTTTTTTGATGCATTCGTATGGGATGGTTACCAAATGTTTTTATATTAGGACCAAGAACTACTTTATAGACACTATTATCATTATCAGCATCATCATCATCACAATTATCATCTTCGTGTCGCTCTTCAGACTGCATTCGTTCAATTCCTTCACGTTTTTGTAACTCTTCAGTAGCTTGTCTTTCGGCATGTAAATTACAGAGTTTTGTGTCATTTGGATTCCGATCCAAACATTGCTGATACAGAAAATCCTTGCGTTCGTACCAAGAGCGAGATAAGCAAGCACTGTCACCTTCCTCACAACTGGGAACCGATGCAATTCTCCCAATCAGGAGGCCCAACACAATGCTCCACAAGTAACAAGTTCTCATCTCGATGAACGTCGTCGTATTACTAAATACATAAATTATTTTGCATTAAATTATTCCATTGCCTCTGCTTTATCTCTCCCGAAACAATTTTTCTCGGAGTGAAAGAAACAAGAGTTAGTTTAATCTCAAGTTAAGAATGTTATATATTAAAACAAAACGAATTTAACTTTACTTGAACGCTGCGAAAATTTATTACATTCAATTAATTTCAGTTCCAAACTTTAAATCTTAATGGAAAATATGTATCCCTTCGTGTGGGATTGCCATCAATTCTTGTTAGATCAGGACCAAGAATTACCTTAGAGACACTATTATCATCGTCACCATCACCATCATTATCATCTTCGTGTCGCTTTTCAGACTGCATGCGTTCAATCCCTTCACGTTTTTGTAACTCTCTAGTAGCTCGTCTTTCGGCATGTAAATTACAGAGTTTTGTGTCATTTGGATTCCGATCCAAACATTGCTGATACAGAAAATCCTTGCGTTCGTACCAAGAGCGAGATAAGCAAGCACTGTCACCTTCCTCACATCTGGGTACCGATGCAAGACTCCCAATCAGGAGGCCCAATACAATGCTCCACAAGTACAGAGTTCTCATCTCGATGAAATTCTTCGTAACACTGAACTCTTGACATAGTCGATTTTTATATAAATTTCGTCGAGTTGTTTTCTTATTTTTCACCAAGCGAGAAAAACAAGAATTTGTTTTATCTTCACTTACACAAAATGTTAAAAAAACCCGCTAAAAATAACTTTTCACTTTACCTTGTATTTTACTGAGTGATAATTAATCATTTATTACAAGAAATGATCAATAAAAAAAAAAAATTAAGTAGCGAAAAAACAGGATTGCTTTTAAGAATACAAAAATAAACGGCTGAATATAAGTTCAATTAAACTTTTATTATACAAAATTATACTATACATATATATTACAAGACCTTACCAACAATAAAGGAGAAAGAGTTTCAGTCAAGTGGGCTCGACTGTGAGTGGAGTATTATTCTAAAAATATATCAAATCAATATACCGAAAAATACTTCAACATAGTGAAAACTACATTTAATATACAAATTAATTATTATAGAACACAAAGTAGATCAGATTTCAGTGAAAACAACTTAGACTCGACAATATTTGGTATATCAATATACTATTGGGTTCAAAATATACCAGATTGTCATATTTCTTAAATAACTTTTACAAATTTTAGCTGAACGCAACTAAATTTTCAAACATTTTTAATTAAAATTTGACATTTTAATTTATAAGTATTAAATGTATGCTAATTGTTCGAAATTCTGAAATAAGTTTACTAACTAACTAATTAACTTACTCATTTGCTGCACTGTGCAGTAAACTGCCGCGGCACACGTTGCTTTACAGACTTTGTCTTTAGAGCTCGCGTTGTATCATTCTATTTAATCTAATGATGTATCTCAGGTGTTTGTTTGTGAAATTTATCGTGAAAATGTTATGCGTATTCTTTGGCTTAAGGCGTTTCACATTCCCCACTTCCCCCTCCCCCATTGCGAGACAATTTCCTTCCGCTTCCTTGTCTGCGATTTATATGCAGCTATTAGTTTGGATAAGAAAAAAAAGCGTCCAAATTGTTGTAGGATCTATTTGTTTTATTTGCCGAGAGTAAGAGAATGGAAAGTGGATGAGTGGGAGTGTATTTTTGGGGATTTTTGGGGGCTATAATTAGCTGGTTGGTTGGCGCATGCAATTACCAAAATATCCGCAACAAGCGCTACCTGCTCTAATTACTGCAGCTGTAGTTGTACAACGAGAGAGAGAGAGAGCCACACACCTAATGCAGAAATTACAAAATGAATATTCATATTTGTGCTGGAGTGGCATCAACATCAGAGCATGATGCCGTAATCGTCGCCACAGCTTATTGCAAATGAAAGCCGGATAGTTTTTCATTATTTCGCATTTGCAGCAAAACTTGTTTGTAGCTCCTATTCTCATTGTTCTTGTTGTTGTTGTTGTGCCTCAAAATACAAATCTGCATGCAGTTGGAATTTTTTTTTTTCCAAAAGGTTTTTCCCTCATATTGTGTTGTCTGTTTGTTGTTTATTTGTTTTTCGGGTGCCTGGACCTACTACAAGAGACGACCTCTGTACCCAGCGAGGAATGGACTGTTGTTTGGCTCTTTTGCATAGCTTTACAGTGCGCTTAACAATGAAATTTGCGCATAACCACATGCAAATTGCCAACCCACAACACACACACACACACAGACACACGGGGCAGATTGGAAAATTTACAAATAATAATCTACGCGCCAGGCAAAAGAGAGGTTTGCCTGGGATTGGAATGTCAAAACGAAATTTGCAGCAAGCCACACAAACATGCAAAAAAATAATGCATATAAATAAAATAATAAGTGCATAGCTCTATACGAACACCAAATGCTCTTTTAATTAAAAAAAAAATTAAAAAAAGAGAACAACGGAAATCAGCAAACAATGCAAACAGTTTCGAAATTACAATAGCAAACCATGTTTTTTATGCAAGTTTGTTGACCATTTGCAGAGCACATAACTTTGGCTGTACGCCTGGGGCACATTTAGTTGAGGTAGAACATAACATACATACATATTGAAACATATTACATGTCGTGGCTGTTGGCTGGTTGCACACTCTTCTGGCCAGCGATTAATCGATAAACGGTATTATAATTGGCGTTGTGCTGCTTGCTGCATTACGCATACGCCATGTTGTCGGGCATAATATTTCATTTTCGACAACGCACAACATTTTTGTTGTATTTATCAGTTAATTAGAATTTGTGCCTAGTTACAAAAGTCTGTGAAGCTGTCTCTGTCTACCCGGAAATGGCCAAAAATTGTTAGCAACATTTTGCACATCCGTTTCAATTTAACTTTCGCTTGATGTGATGCAACAGAAGGAAAGAAAGAACGCAGCAAAAAAAATGCAAACAATTCGTAAATGCAAACCGAACTACAGCTTGTTACTTTTTTGTTAAAAACTCCACACACACACACACACACACACACACACACACACACACACATATACATGCTCATAAATTTAAAAAATGTAATATCCCTCTTACGGAAATGACAATTTATTGGCGGTTTTTACTATTCGCAATTTATTTCAACTCCGCAAGGAAATGCATTGCGGATGTAACGCCCCGACGTTCCACAAACGTACTCCCAACCTCCCCTTGCCTCTTCCCTCCCCCCCTTTGCACAGTTCGCAGTTTGCCGTGACCATTGCCATTTGCTCGGGCTGGCAAAAGTTGACGCTGCAAACAAACAGAGCGACAGAGCGAAAGACAGACAGACAGACAGACAGACAGACGGACAGACGGACGATGCACGGGACAAGCAAACATGTACGACAGTGTAAATATAAAAATAAAATAAAAATAAATATAAATATCGGCTGCAAAGTGGCCAAGGCAGCCGCAGGAAGAGGAGGGAGGGAGGCGTGGCAGCAACCACAGCAGCCCACAGCTGCTGCTGCCGGACACCAAACGTTGCCCGGGACGCGGCTGAGATTGAAAATCCGTTAAGTCATCGCCACTGCTAACCGCTGTGGCCATTGCTCCTCGCTCTTCTTTTTTTTTTATCCCACACACATTTCCCTGCTACTGCTATTTTTCTGTTCTTTTACTGGCTGTCAATGTACGTTGTATTTGTTTGTACTGTTGCTTTGCTGCTGCTGTTGCTGATGTTGCTGTTGCTACTGTGGCCAAATCCTATGACAAATAAACGCTTCTCCTGCAATTTGTCGTTGCTGCGTTGCTGCTGCAACTTTGCTTTTAATTTAAGCGCCTCTCGCATGCCCAAGGGATTGGACATGGCGGTCATTGAGATTCGCAAAATCCTGCTGCCAATACAAGATTGAGCCAACCAATTTCATACACTGGGAGATACATCACAAAACTGGGCTACAAACTGAAGCAAATTGCTGTTAACGTATTCGGAATGAAATACGAGCGAAACTTCAAATGTTTTTAAAAAGTATCTAAAACTAAGAACTCAGAATAAATCACAAAATAATTAAAATGAAATACGAACGAAACTTAAAATGTTTTTTAAAAATCTAAAAGAACTCATAATAAATCTGAAAATAATTAAACTTAACATTTCAATTGGCGGAAAAGTAAAAATTACATTTATAAACAATGCAAAATAATATCGTTGCATAGAAAATAAACGAGAAAATAACTGTGTATTATTTGTATGCTAAGGGCTTTGAGGAAACTTTTATTTATACAGTAATTTCGCATATTTAAAAAAGGAAATAAACTCCTTAGTCTCAAAAATAATGTCTAATGTCATGGCTAAGCTAAACTATGGTAAGTACTTAATGGTATAAATCGAATCATTTGTGAAAAATTTATAAAAAAAAAACTTGGGAGTGAATAAGCCGATTCTTTATACAGAGAATACAGAGAAAGTATAAAACTTTAAGTTTCTTGAGATTCGATTCATTTTGTTCTGCGATTTTTACAATGAATAATATGTTAAATATATATTACATGTTATTCATTGTATCACCTCATTCATGGTAAAAGTTTTTATCATTGTACAGAGGACAGTTTTGAATGTTCTCGGAAATATTACTTTAAGCCTCAGAATCTTAATCAAACTGAAAATTACAATTTAATATCAATAAATTAAAAGAGCGGGCTTTCGAAAACATACAATGCGATTGATTAACTTATGAAAAAGTGTATACAAAGCATGGAAGTGAAAAATAACAGAGAAAGAGTATTAAACTTCAACTGCTTTTGCTTTCTATAGACTTGATTTCTTCATCGCGTTCTGCGGGCTTTAAATATATATTTCTTTAAAGAAATTCTTGAATGACCTCGGAATCATTACTTTAAGTTTTAAAATAATCAACCAACTGAATATTACAATTTAATACTAAAATTGCAAAACTCAAAAAACGAGAAGGGAACTCAGAAGGGTTTGTTCAAGTAATCCCATCATACTTTAAAAGAAACGCTAAAACAAATCTAATAATTTTCCAATTTCTATAATACTTATTCTCAAATAGTTTGTGGGCTCTTAAAAAATCTGTGGAATCTTGTCAATTTAAATAGATTTCTTACAATAATTGTTCGTATTTAAATATACTATTATCACAAGGCAAACAATCTCAACTCATTTATATGCAGCTCGCGCAAACAGTTGTAGCAAGCATTTAAATAATTGAACGATTACAAAATTAATAAAACAAGTATGTGCTATATACTTCAAACAGTTCATTTATCAGTTGGGTATTCCACAATATTACTCTTAATCTCATGCATTTTGAATAACGTATTTACCCACAAAATTTGCATATGTAAAACTTCCAGATAACTAGAACATTTTCTTGCTCAGATCAATTTAAGAGCCTACGCAAAGCTCGACTCATTGAGAGCGTAAATGTAGATTGGGAAAAGCTTCTGTCCGAGCGTGAGTTGTAAGCTTCGTGCTGTGACTTAATTGATAATTTCATTTTCGATTTCACTTTAGTCGCAAAGTAACGCAACGCCTGTCAACATGAATACAAGCACTTTGCTCTGTCTCGCAATCTGTGGCTTTATGCTGATCAACTACAGTTCATCGTTGCCGGCCTGCGATCGTGTTCACCCGGAGCGGATGAAGGATTGTCAGATTTTAGTGCGTCGGTGGTATGAGCTCAAAGATCAATACTTTAAAAAGTGCTGTGAGGAGAGTAAAGTGTCCGGCTGTCCAAACTGTGAAGCAGCCGCCAAACGTGATGCAGTCGCAAAAATTAAGGCCGAAAAGAAGGCTGCAAGAGATGCGGAAAAATTGAAAACCGAAAACCTGGATGCAATTGTGCCAGTTTCTATTGACGATCGCATTGCCTTGGGCTTTGGTAATCGCCGAACCAACGTCTTTAGAAATACCAGACATTAAGAGAATTTGAAACTCGATTAACTAACATATTTAAATTTAAGAATTTCAACGTGAAGTGGAAAATATTGTATTGAGAAACAGGTTTATATTCATCATCAATAAAATACATTATTTTAAAATTTAACTATAAGTGAAGTGCAATGAAAATTTGTGACGGAATGTGGAAAATATTGTATTGAGAAACAGGTTTATATTCATCATCAATAAAATACATTATTTTAACTGTATAATCTTGTTTTACTAGCTGCTAAGCGAGAGGTGTGAAGCGCAAGTTCAAGCATTAGATTACTTGTTTTTGTTTTGACGTCGCGAGCTTTGTAATTATTATGATTATACTATAAAATGAGCGTCGCACGCTTTGAATTCTTGTGGTTTCTTCGGTATTGTGCTTCGCTGACTCATTCAAATTGTATTTTGTATGTTGAGAATGACGATAACACATTTCAATCGGGCTTGAGATGAGCGATGCCCGAGCTTAAAATAAGCATTTGTTTTTTTCAAGCGCTCGCTTATCAGCACGTTGTTTTTTTCGGCTTGGGCAAACTGCGATCGTTCATTCAGAAATCAACAGCGAAGCGATGAAGTTTTACTTGGCTTCAATTGTGCTAATTCTACTGCTGGAAGCTAGCTTCGTGGTGACAGAGCCTGATTGCGATCTGAACCTAGAAGCATGTGGAAAAGAAGTGCGTCGCTTTTACGAGCTGAAGGATGAATACTTTGTGGCATGTTTTGAGACGCATCGCAATGTGGCAGAGTGCACTCAATCTGCCATTCAAAAGGCAATGGAAAAACTAAAGGAAACTGCAAGTCAATCGCAACAACAAAAAAAAATAGTTCCTGAGGATGGTGACTTTAAACGTACTGTAGGGTTTGACCAAAACTTTAAAAATCACGCAGTGTTAACAAATTTTCGCAACAAATAACAATAAAAAGCATTGAATAAAACTAAATCTCATATCATCTTCTAAGGAAATCTGTGAAATATTTATCAATTAGTGACATGGAATTTGACGTAAACATTTCGGTTAAACTCTTTAGTCGTTGAGTCATTGAGAATTTTGTTCAAAATTTCGCTGGCGCACGCAAAATTTATAATAACAAGCATTTAGTTTAATGGACTCTAAACTGGTTTATCTGGATCTTAATTTTATGCGACTGTCATGACTGTCATGACTCTCAATACTTTCGAGTCTTCCCTATGTTATTGAGTTTATTTTCGCTGAAGTGTTTCACGTGTCTTATACTTGATCTACTCGGAGAAACAAATATGTTAAATTATATCATTAAAATGATCTGCTCTTAAAAGAGTGAAATTATTACACAATTCAATGTCAAGACAAGACAAGAATTTTATCATGATACAATCAATGATTTTTCCCCAGTTAAACTCGTGTTTCTCCCGGCGAGTATTAAACGTTTTTTTCATTGCTTTTTATTGTCTTGCTGACCCAATGCAAGGCGGCGGCACATTCAATTCACACATTCACTCGCGAAACAAATGGCATAATAATCGAAATCGCGTCGAATACAACAGGTCTAATACAAGACTAATTTGTGTGTGTTGAATATTTATATCATATATACCATATTTATACAAAATAATGTTCGTATCGAACGTCAGTATCAAATTATCTGCGAAACGATGCGAACATATCTCAAGCTCTGCATTTGGCTACTCTGCTTTATAATATTCATCACATTTGGCGATCACAGAAGCAAAAAATGGATTAAAATATTCGGCTCAACGCGGTAAGCGCAAATGTCACATGAAATCTAATAAAAATATTTCATTCTCATGGTCGTTTTCATTGAATGTGTTTCAATATAAATAATTTCTTACCTTACAGACCACCGAACACAGATCGCTGAGTTGCTGTTGCCATAATGTATTACTGCAAATAAATAAAAATAAAAACATCTGTTATTAAATATAATTGTAATAAGAAAACAAGAATTAAAAAATAAGTTCAAAATGATATAGTACGAATATACATGTATATGGAATATGGAATAAATTAAAACATTTGCATTGTGAATTTAGTTCTTACCAAACGTTGCCATGACCTACAACAAAACGCTTTGATAACAACGTATGTATAAATATTATAAAAGTATACTAAGTCTGCGCTATGCTTTGCTATTTTAATCTTTAGTCATTCAAGCTAGCAACTCTTGAGTCTACGATTGATAATACAGTGTTTACATTTGTTTATTCGCTTTTATTGTGTGACCTTGGAGCGCAATCACAATTATTCTAATTAGTTATAATAATTAATTGAGATTCTCTAGAATATTGTTATCAGTTGCGGAAAACAAGAATTAGAATAAAATATAATTGTCAATTAGCCATGAATTAATTGCACTAGTAAATACTTGAAATTTTATTATCAATATAATATTGGATTAATTTCATTTGAGATTACATAGAATTTTATTATCAGCAGAGGAGAATAGGTTAATATATTAAGACACATCTGGCGATAGTCTCACGTCAAAGTATTTTATAATGTTTTGTTTACGTTTTTTAACCTGATAAGAAAGGTTGCTTGCTGATTAATACGCAAAACTAAAAGAAACAATTTTTTATAGCTCAAAGATCAATTTATTAATGAACATTATAGATTGCCATATAAATACTCTGCCCGATTACCAGATCTATGCTGTTTACATATAGCTAGTAAATGGAAAAGTTGTGCCAACAAATTTGATATTTGCCCAGCGAAATTGCATTTTCCAATTGACTTGTGATTGGGCTGCAGCTGCAGCACAGCAAACTCGATTAATTATACGCTGAACTAATTGAATTAGAATAACTTAAATTAGGTAAACACAGTGCAACGAATTGAAGATGTCGACAAGGATGCGAATGAGGGCGAAGGCCTCATGCTAATGTTATTGACAATAAAAAAAAAAATAGGAACAAAAACACACACCCAGAAAATGAAAATAAAACAAACATATTTTCAAAATCGAATTTGAAATGGCAAATGCCTTTTCCCTTCGAGAATTAATTAAGTGCATTAAAACTTATTGAACTGTATGAAAAGCGGAAAGTGGTGGAATATGGGATGAGGCAAGCAGACGACAGACAGAGAAGTTGCAGAGGAGATGGATGTGGATGTGGCTGAGGATGGGAAATGGGATGGTGCAAGGGACCAGCAGCAGCACTTTCCAGTTGCATGGAAAATTATTTAACTAGCACACGGGCTTTGCGTCTGTGCCCGTCGGAGCATTTGTGTCGTTCGCCTGGTTGACTGCAGTCAAATGCTAAATGCCGCCACAGAGGCGATGCCAACACACACACACATGCACTTGCACACACACATGCATACACTCTAACACATGTACATATATACAATTCTGGCACACACATAAAATCCACACTCACGTACGCGGCAGCACAGGAAAAGGAACGTGCCCCAGCACCAGGGACAGCCAACAGATACAGCTACAAATACACTAACGGACCCATATAAAAACGAGGGTCGTCTCTGCAGTTGTATTAATTAGCTAGGCAATTGAGCAAGAGATAGGCCGACACTTTAAGCAAAGATTTAGTATTTGACTACATTTTTATTATTTATTTATTTATTTATATGTTAATTATTATACAAAATAATATAATAACTAAAAGAAGGAAGTGCTAGCAACTAAGGCCATCGAATCAATATATTTTTATTATTATTAGTTTATTGAAACAACGAATAAAATTCTTTATTGCAATGAGGTAAGCTACTAGACTCGGCTAGATATGTAGTAAACTCATGATCATGAATTATTTATTTTATATATTTATTTTTACATTTTTTTAAAACTTTTCTTTTGTACATTCATAAATTAATGATTAAAAATTGTTTACTTTTGCTTTTGCAGAATTTACCCTTTCAGGAAGTGAACATAATACTTATACTATTGTATATTTTTAATGTAGTACTATATCCATATAAAAAACATAGATTTTGGTATATTTTGGTATTTTAGCGGCATATTTCAAGAATAATACCACACTGTTTCGCTTTTATTCGAAATGAGTATCGGGTGTCTTACTTTTTATTTTCGCTTTATGTTTTTATACAAACAAGAGATCTGGAGTTCATTCCCCATTGGAGTTCATTATCTTAATTAATTTACTCCTTTTTTATTTACACTTTTGCGTATTTAATAGACCTATCATTATTTAGTATATATTTGAAATATATTGAAGAAAATTATGTCACAATGTCATAAGCTGTGACAGGTGAATGAGAGAATAAATTCATAATAATTTGTAAGCAATAATGGTAAGTTCAAGTCTATCTAGTTTAATTTATGAAAGCATCGATTAAATGTCTGATAATCAGATTTTTATAAAATTACAAAAAAATTACGGCACTTTTCGATGAAGAAAATCAACAGCTGCTATTTCAATGTGTGACACAATCCGAAAGCAAACCTAAAGGGATTTTTTTGTTTATTTCTTATCCCTATATCGCACTGCTATTTCATAGTTCACACCTGTTTATATGTACAATATGTACGTTGGCAATTAATGAAAAATAGTAAACAGTGGCAAACTTTAGTGACTGCCCTCGGACTGCATTGCCACTGTGGATGTAATGCGTGATGGAAAAGTTGCTGCTGGCGCGTGATTCCAATCGAGTTATTACAGAAATTAATCATGTTGAACATGCATGGGAATTGCATATATCGTACAGAAAGTGAGCGAGATGGCTGAAGTGAGTGAGTGGGACAGAAAGAGTGGGGATGTATATATACTTGTATGTATACATATGCAATCTGCTGCATTTGCATAGCACAGCGAGGACATTTGTATGTGTGTGTGTGTATAAAAAATGGCAACCTGGCAGCTGAATGTGGAAGCAAAACGACCAAAGATTATCATTGTAAGCATTCTTTGAGTGAGTGATTAAAATGCGTGCATGAAAAATGTAAAATTGCGGTACAACGAACGCTTGAAAAACGACTATTGTCATAGCCATGCACTCACAATACACATACACATTCACACAGCACTCACACAGCACTCACATAGTCAGAGTTGCACTCTCCGAGTGGCCATGTGTTAAGTTTAAAGCATTGTCAGAGCTGCGTAATTTGCATTGATTTATGTAAGGTGACCTGCAGCTTGTGTAGCTTGCAACCTGTGCAACTGGCAACCTGCAACCTGCAGTGGCAACTGTAAATGCAAGTGCAACTGCAACTGCAATGGCAACTGCAATGCAATGAAACGATGTCAAGGTGCCACACACATGTAGCAGACGGCGATGCACTGTTAATGTGTCTACGGCTAC
Source organism: Drosophila albomicans (assembly GCF_009650485.2). Lineage (NCBI taxonomy): Eukaryota > Metazoa > Arthropoda > Insecta > Diptera > Drosophilidae > Drosophila > Drosophila albomicans. The sequence goes on from NC_047628.2 coordinate 26,647,934, forward strand.
GTTCCGGGGCACGTACATTCAATTAAACGCCCTTGAGTGCCAGCCACGCCTCTGGGCGTACGCCTCTATCCCCTCTCTCCTCTCTGTGTGTGTGTAAGGGAGTTTATTGGCATGTCAGTGGCATTGGCAAGCGACAGTGGCCGAGAGCAATGAGCTAAAGATAAATAACAAGCCATATAACGCATACGCACTGTATGCCCAAAGTGCAAGCGTGCGTTGCTTATGCAAAAAGGAAGCGCATGTGTTTGGCCATTGCCATTGCCCTACAAGTCTCCTCTGTCTCTGTCTCTTTCTCTTTGTCTCTCTCTCTGTCTCTGTCTCTGTATGGGTGACACAATCGCTTGCCAAAGCCCGGACAACAGTAAACAAGCACGCAGCGAGATAGAGACTACCACATGGGCTTCACTCTTCTCTTCTTCTTCTCCTCTGTCGGGGGTATAACTTTGGCGCTTGTCAACGCTGCCCACTGCCCGTCCAGCGCTTTTGTGCATCAACCCCGCTCCCCCTCCTCCGCCCGCTTCTCCTACTCATGTTCTACTGTCCTGTTTGTCTCTCGCTCGTTTTTCGGTGGAGCAGCTTGTGTGCGTGTTGCATGCTTTCAGGCGTTGATTTCCACAACTGCCAAACGCTTGTCTTTTGATCTTACCGTGACCTCGTTGCATGCTGTCCCCTCGGGTCCACCAACCTCCCCCTTGGACTTGCAGCAAATGCAATTTCAATTAAATTTTAAATATTTATGCAGCTGCAACAAAACAAGCAAACACACACAAAAAAAAATTAAAAATACTTGCAACAAAACAAAACAATTGCAAAACCAAATGACTTAATCCGCTGCAGCAGCATTTCTCTCGCACTTTCTTTTTTGTAGTCGAGTCTATGGATTAGCATATTCTGGTCGGACATTCAAAACCAAAAAGAGTTGAACTGCATAAAAAATGTCATTGCCTCATTGCCTAAGTTCAAATATTATTTCTAAGCATGTAAGACTTCTTAGACTTAGGCAAAGTATTAAAGGAATGTTTGTAATAATGATAAATATTTTCAATAATAGTTGTAAGCTACAGAAAATATTTCAGTTTAAATTTAAAATGGTAACAAAAAACTAAAGTCGTAAAGTGTTTTTTTTTTTAAACAGTATTTGAGACAGCGAATAAAATGGTTAGTACATAAATATTGTCAATTTGAATTTGTGCAGCGATTTATTATAAAATATTTGATTGTCAATTAATTAGAATAGTTCAAAATGCGGAAAGAGAGTATTAATTATCAGCCAGACTAAAAAAAGTACTTGATTTAAAAAATTAAATTATAAATAACTTTTGAGTTCAATATAAAAAAAACAAAAGTAAATTACATATATAAATAGATAAAATACTAGATAAAAAAATTTAAATACGAATTACTAAATAAAAAAAATGGAACAAGATGTACGCTAAATAGTTGATTATTTAACTATAAACAACTTTTGATTTTAAAGTCAATGAAATAAATGTAATTTATAAAAAAAAAAACAACACAAAAAAAAATGATAAATAATAATAATAATAATTTGACTACAAAAATTGAATTAATTTGAGTTTAAGGTAAATAAAATAAATGTAGAATTCTCCAAATGAAAAAGATTTAATTAAATATCCATTAGGCAATTTACATATTGTTGAAAATTAACATAACGATTTTAGAGAATTTAAAGAAGTAAAGAAAAAAATATAAAAAAATGTATTTCATGACAAATATGCAAAACTTAAGTTGATAGAGAAATTTTAAGGGAATTGAAATTATCACAAAATTCTTGTTGTTTTGTCGATGTTGTGCCCCGCTGATTCATTAAAATTGTGTTTAAAATGTTGATAATTTCCAAAAATATTTAACATTTAACTCATGCTTAAGATTAACAGACATCTGTGTTTAAGCTAAACATATACTTTGTTTCAAATGCTTCATTATTGCTACGTTTCTTTTTTGAGAGAACAAACCGCGATCGTTCATTGTGAAATCAACAACGAAACGATGAAGTTTTACTTGTCCTCAATTGTGCTAATTCTACTGCTGGAAGCTAGCTTCGTGGTGACAGAGCCTGATTGCGATGTGAATCTAGATGCATGTCGTCTCTTTTATGAGCTGAAGGATGAATACCTTATGCAATGTTATGAAGTGCGTCACAATGTGCCAATATGCCATCAACTTGCCACTCAAAGGGCAATGGAGGAATCTGGAATTCAATTGAAACAACAAAAAAACCAAACTCCTGTGATCCTAACTATAAATCTGGCTTAACAGGGTGAGGCCAAGCGAGTAAAAAAAATGCTAAATTGAGATACAAAATATAAAAGTATTGAATAAAACCAAATCTTATAAGGAAATCTGTGAATTATTTCATCAATTAGTGACGTGGACAAAGTGAGGGATATTATTATTATGCTAATTATGATATTTATAATATCAGTTCTCATTTTTATACCCGCTACCCATAGGGTAGAAGGGTATTATAACTTTGTGCCGACAGGAAATGTATGTAACAGGTAAAAGGAGGCATCTCCGACCCTATAAAGTATATATATTCTTGATCAGCGCGAACAGCCGAGACGATCTAGCCATGTCCGTCTGTCCGTCTGTGTGTCTGTCCGTCTGTGTGTCCGTCCGTCTGTCCGTATGAACACCTAGATCTCAGAGACTACGAGAGATAGAGCTATAATTTTTTTTCGACAGCATTTGTTATGTTTGCACGCAGATCAAGTTTGTTTCAAATTTTTGCCACGCCCACTTCCGCCCCCGCAAATCAAAAAAATCGAATAACAAGCGTAATTTTAAAGCTAGAGTTGCGAATTTTGGTATATATAATAATAACTATAGTAGTTATGATTCCTGAAAATTTGGTTGCGATCAGATAAAAATTGTCGAAGTTATTAAAGAAATACTTTTGTATGGGCAAAAACGCCTACTTACAAGGGGTCTTAGTTACTTTGGCTGACAATCTGGTATATTGAGCCGTCTATGGTATATTTTGCATGCGGTACTTTATCGATATACCACATATACCATTCGGTATATTTTTAGTTTTTTGCAGTATATTTGGTATATTTTGAGAATAATACCGCAAAATATATTGCTTTTATTCAAAATGGGTAGCGGGTATCTCACAGTCGAGTACACTCACCTGTAGCTTTCTTACTTGTTGAAAGTATATTAATGGTTGAAATAATATTAATTAATAAATTGTTTGAGCGGAAATATAACTTTTCTAATCACTATAACAGAAAGAAATTTGATCGATTTTATGAAAGATTTGTATAATAAAGTTATTAACTAGATATAGAGCATGTATTAACTCTTTCTTGGCTTGCATTATTTGCAGAGATATAATAAGGAAATAGCCAAAATAGTTCGTGAAATTAATTAGAATAGTAGTTCAAAATGTGGAAAGAGAGTATTAACTATCAGCCAGAAATGTTTCCAGTAAAAGATGTAAGTAAATGGATTTGAATTTGATCTGAAATAGTTGCATTAACAAAATTAGTTTATCAGTATTACATATTAGAAAGAATATAAACTGTTGCCGCTTTAAATTGTATATGATAACGTTACTTAATAAATAGTTAATAGTTTATACAGAGAATTAACTATCAGCTAGTCATCATGCTTGCAGTGAAATAAGTTGATTTTGAATTTGAACTTAAATAGTTGGAGATACAAAATTAGTTTATCAAAAGATGACAGTTTAGGATGAAAATAAAATCTCGAACTTTTGAAAGAATGCATATGACAAAGTTACCAAATGAATAGTAAATAGTTTAGACGGAGTATTAACTCTCGGCTTGCCATTTTAGCAGTGAAGTTGCTAAAGAATTTCGCTTGGTTTATCCTTTGAAAAGTTCGCCAGGTAACCCTAGTATGCTATGCATTGCAATGTTAGCTCAAATCAAGACAAATTGATTTCAATTACCTCCAACTGTCTTTTACATCTATGAGCATTTTCTCACTTGCTTTCTTGCTCTCAAGCTATCTGCTGTTGTTGTTCTTATTCGTGTACTTCTTATCAGTCGCACAGTTATGCTCTGGCTATGACTTTGAGTTTCCCGGCAAATGTCACAGTGGCCATAATTCACTGTCTCATAAGAGAGTGTGTTTTCTCTGTGTGTGTGTGTGTGTGTGTGGCGGAGGTAAAGCGTGTAAATCATGCCAGACGCGTGAGTTGCCTTTGCGAGTTACTTAAAACGAGCAATTGTACTGTCACGCCCCTTCACATACACACACACATATCGTAGCTACTTGACGGCCAAATAATGCCACAAATAAATCTAATAACGCCCCGCATAATTTGCATAATTCTCGTATTTAATAGACATGGAACGACGACGACAACGTCGACGACGACGGCAGGTAGCCAAAGCAATTGAAGCTGCCGCAGTCTCGCGGCAGGTAATCGTCAGGATCTGGCTACAGTTGCCTGCTTCCCGACTGAGCGCCAACATAAAACACTCAAAGGATATGCTGACAATGAGGCTTAACTCTCATACACACACATATACATAAAGCGACTGCAATGTGGCACGAGGCAACGATGGAGCTGAAGCTTATGCCCCGAGTGTAGCTTGTGCCTCGGCATGCGCCTAAAAGCGCGCTTAAATAAATTCAATTTAACGTGACTAATACCATTTTATCGCATTGTTTAAAGCATGAAGCGCTGCACAGGATACGAGCAGTGAGCTTCGCCTTCTCCCCCTCCCTTTCCACTCCAGTTACCCCCTCTGTCTGTGTGTTCCAGGCAGGCAACCAGGCAGACAGACAGACAGACAGATTACCTGCCTCACGTTGTCTTTTTGCCCGTGTGTTTGTGTGTTTGTGCTCCAACAATATTGTCAAATTTCATACACAATTCTGTTTCTGTTTATGTGTCTGTCTGTCTGTTTGTTGTTTGTGTTGTTGCTCCTTTTGTCTGTGTACTCGTGTATTACTATCTGTATTTATGTTTGTCAGTCTGCATGTGTGTGTGTGTGTGTTTAACTGTTGCGATTTACGGACTAAACGGCAACCAGGACGTCGACTTCAACAACGACGAACGAACGAACGAACGTCGACGACGATGCAATGAGGAAATAATAAATACAACATTTGAGGAAATTGAATTGTATGTGCTTATATGTGTATCTTCAAAGTATACACACACATATTTGTGCACACACTCACACGCACACATATATAACATATACACGAGCCTACATGCTGAGTGTTGGTTTGTATAAATATGACTGAGGCTCGTGCAGGCGACAAAAGTGAACCAAATTGAATACTTTGCTGTAGAAATTTTATAAATAATAAATAGAAATATAAATAAATAATTAACTAAATAAATAAAAATATAAATAAACCAATAAATTAAACAAGATAAATACAAAGGATACTTGATTTAAAAAATTTAAAAATAATAAATAACTTTTGATTTCAATGTAAATAAAATAAATTTAAACTACATAAATAAATAGATAAAATACTAGGTAAAAATAAAGAATAAAGATAAATAAATAAAAATATGGAAGATAAGATAAGATATATGGAAGATCAGATAAAAATTGTCGAAGTTATTAAATAAATACTTTTGTAAGCTTACTAGGGACTTAGTTGCTTTCGCTGACAACCTGGTATATTGTGCCGTCTATGGTATATTTTGAATGCGGTACTATATCGATATACCATATATATCATTTGGTATATTTTTAGTATTTTTGCAGTATATTCGGTATATTTTCGAGAAAAATACCGCAAAATATATTTCTTTTATTCAAAATGGGTAGCGGATATCTCACAGTCGAGTACACTCGACTGTAGCTTTCTTACTTCTTTTTGTTTTGACGTCGCGAGCTTTGCAATTATTATGATTATTTTATAAAATGTGCGTCGCACGCTTTGAATTCTTTTGGTTTCTTCGTTATTGTGCTTCGCTGACTCATTCAAATTGTATTTTATACGTTGAGAATGACGATAACACATTTCAATCGCGCTTGAGATAAGCGATGCCCGAGCTTAAAATAATCATTTGCTTTTTAACAAGCGCTGGCTTATCAGCACGTTGATTTTTACGGCTAGAGCAAACTGCCATCGTTCATTCTGAAATCAACAGCGAAGCGATGAAGTTTTACTTGGCTTCAATCCTACTAATTTTACTGCTGGAATCTAGCTTCGCAGTGACAGAGCCTGAATGCGATCAGAATCTAGATGCATGTCGAAGGGAAGTGCGTCGCTTTTACGAGCTGAAGGATGAATACTTTGTGGCATGTTTTGAAACGCATCGCAATGTGGCAGAGTGCACTCAATCTGCCATTCAAAAGACAATGGACAAACTAGAGGAAACTGCAAGTGAATCGGAAGAAGAAGAAGAAGAAGAAGAAGAAGACGAAGAAGACGAAGAAGAAGAAGAAGAAGACGAAGAAGAAGAAGAAGAAGAAGAAGAAGAAGAAGAAGAAGAAGAAGAAGAAGAAGAAGACGAAGAAGACGAAGAAGACGAAGAAGAAGACGAAGAAGACGAAGAAGACGAAGAAGACGAAGAAGAAGAAGAAGAAGAAGAAGAAGAAGAAGAAGAAGACGAAGAAGACGAAGAAGAAGAAGAAGAAGAAGACGACGAAGACGAAGAAGAAGAAGAAGAAGAAGACGAAGAAGACGAAGAAGACGAAGAAGAAGAAGAAGAAGAAGACGACGAAGAAGAAGAAGAAGAAGAAGAAGAAGATTATGATTATGATGACGATGTTAACTTTCATCATGATGTTATTGAGCCATGTGACGAAGACTGTGTAAATGGGAGAATATATGCAAATAATGCTGAGAGTTCTTCGCGTTGCGTCTCCTCGATTGTTCTGTTTGTGTATGTGCTCTGCTGTGCACTATGGTCCAGCCGACCACTTTGCTTGATGAAAAACTAATTTTTGAAAGTTAACAGAAGTCCGCGATTTTGATGGCGTTGCATTAGAAAAAGAATGTCCATTAATGTTGCGATTTCTGCGATAAAGCTAAGCATTTACTTTGTTTCAAGTGCTTACTTATTGCTACGTTTCTTTTTTGAGAGAACAAACTGCGATCGTTCATTGTGAAATCAACAACGAAACGATGAAGTTTTACTTGGCTTCAATTGTGCTAAATCTACTGCTGGAATCTAGCTTCGTGGTGACAGAGCCTGTCTGTTAATCCTAACTATAAAGCTTCTTTAAACGGGTGTGGCCAAACGTGTAAAGAAAATGTTAAATGGAAAAACTATGGATAAAAGAATTGAATAAAACTAAATCTCATATTATCTTCTTAGAAAATCTGTGTATTATTTATCAATTAGTAACGTGGAATTTAACACAACATTTCGGTTTAATAGATGCATACAATATAATAACAACAAGCAATTAGTTTAATGGGCTCTTATTGACGCCATTGCATTAATGCTTCTTTGTATTCATGTGAACCTCAAAAATTGTACTAAAAAATTTTAACATTTCGATGTTGAAATAGAAAAATTTGAACATTTCGATGTTGAAATAGAAAAATTTGAACATTTCGATGTTGAAATTTTTGTCGGTTAGCTGAGAGTTCTTCGCGTTGCGTCGCCTCGATTGTTCTGTTTGTGTGTGTGCTTATAGGCCACTTTGTTGTCGTTGTTGTTGCCTCTGCTGTGGCTGTAGCTGCAGCCAGTAAATACTACAACAACACTCTACAGTTCCCCCGCGCTCCATGCTTCAGCATGCCGCTGGAGCCCAGCGTTATTTGTATTGAAGTTAATAAAACTGCCTTTTATGGGGCGCTGCTCAATATGTTTTCATGGCCATTTGAGCGCCTGAACGTATGCAGCAATCAAATTAAATGTTATGTACGCTTTTAAAGAGAACGGAAGGGAAGTGAATTGGAGAAAGGGAGAGAGACTGTAAGAGAGAGGGAGAGAGAGAGAGGAAGCTGATACATATTGGCGCATCGATGCGTTGATGGCCGACTCCCGGGGCCGATCATCGACAATGCCAATTTGGTAATTTGGCAATGCTTACTTATGCCAATCAAGTGCTCAATGAAATCACAAATTTTTGTGTCCGTCGGGCAACTCGTTTCCTTTACGCCAGAGGCTTGCTGTGATTATGATTATGCAATCATTATGGCCAAATCTTTGCTTTTATGCGAAATTTGCATTTTTCGTATGCTCTTCTGCTTCTAATTGAGTTAACAGCTTTGCTTTAGGCTGATACCCATAACTGAATATTAGTTAAATTTTGGAGTATTCAACATATATATGTATATATATTTTTTTATATCTATCACGCACAGTTTTGCATAACAAATTTGCTCAGCTTCCAAATCCGCAAACTCAATTTGCGCTCGGTTTTTTTCCATTTTCTTTTTTCTGTTTTTTTTTTGTGTGGCCATGAAAAGCAAAAGCAAAAGCAAAGACATGAAAAGTCTGTGTGAAAAATCCATGGAACATTTGTCAATTTTATTTATGGTCACGTAGCGTTTATATTTTGCTTTAGATTCCTTTCTTAATGGCTGCAACAAGAACAATGCAGATGCCACAACAGCAGCAGCAGAAGCAGCAGCAGCGGGTGTTAAAGGCCACTTAAGTGCTGAAAAATGTTAGCTAGCAGGTGAAGCTTTAGCCTAAGTACGCGCTTGCAGTCTGCAGTTCACCTGGCATAATTACCTTTCCCTATTGCAACACACTCCACACTCCGGAGCACGATCGCGGGCAGCACGAAAGGTAACCAAAGTGTGCAGAAGGTGTCTGGGTTAATGCACAAACAAGTGGCAGCAGCAACCAGGAGTTGAGTAGAGTGGAGGCAACAACATTCTGCTGCCATTAAATTGCAAAATATTTTCAAGGTTTATTATTAAATGCCCAAAGTCAGCGAACTGCGCTTAATGTGAAGCTAACCAACTTAAATTGATTAGCTGCAGCAACGGAAACAGCTCTGTAAATTATGTAGTCTAATACAATAAAAGATTTATGGCAACAATAACAAGCAGCTAAACAATGCAAATTCCTTGTGCTACAATTCACACTGCATAACTTCAATTTCTGTGGAAATTAACTTAAATATTTAAGCAACCCATATCATTAGTATTTATTTCTAGGAATTCAACTAAAAGATGAATATTATGATGTATAACAATTTTACAATTTTACTTTTAAACGTAGTTAATAAAAGATGTTTACTTTTGAAGTTCTTAAAGAAATACTTTTGTGTCTTAGTTGCTTTGGCTGGATATGTGGTATATCTATGGTTTATTGATTATTTATTTGACAATTTGGTATATTTTGTACTCTATGGTATATTTTGAATGTATTCGTATATTGATTATTTATTTGGCAATTTGGTATATTTTGTACTCTATGGTATATTTTGAATGTATTCGTATATTGATTATTTATTTGACAATTTGGTATATTTTGGACTCTGTGGTATATTTTGAATGTATTAGTATATTGATGATTTATTTGACAATATAGTATATTTTGTACTCTATGGTATATTTTTAATGTATTAGTATATTGATTATTTATTTAGCAATTTGGTATATTTTGTACCTTATGGTATATTTTAAATGCAGTAATATATCAATATTCCAAATGGCATTCAGTATATTTCAGTATTTTTGTGGTATTTTAATTTGGTATATTTTTAAATTATGGTTTTATTGAAAATAAGTAGCGATCTAAAGTAGTATTTTTATTACTGTTTGTATTTGTGCTAATTAACTATTTACATCTTCATAATTTATTTTTTATAAAATGGAATAAAAGATTTTTAAATATTTGGCGTGTTTGTTTTTCTTTAAGAAACTTGCAGTTAAAATAAAGCTTAAACTGAATCAATAATGAACAATTATATATATTTTACATTTTATATATTTTACTTTTTAACTATTTTTATATTTTATTTTATTTTAAATTCAAATTAATGCTACAAAAAGGTAATTAAAATCTTATTAATTTAAATTTTTTTCTGCATTTCTGCAGTATTTTTCAACTCTTACATTTTTTTTGGAGCAATTTGACATTCAATTTTGCAACGCTGGCTAAGGCGCAAACAATGTCAGCAATTTTAAGCCGCAACACTTAAAGTGTGAACTTGCACCGAGGCACTGTGTGTGTGTGAGTGCACAAGGAGATGCCACATTATGCCTTGTTAAAAATGCCCAAAGAGTGAAAGCGCCACAAAAACTGAAGCGAAATGTTATAAACTTGTGTACAGGTAAGTCGCACATATATATGTTTGTCTGAGTGTGTGTGTGTGTGTGAGTGGGGGAATGTGTGTGTGTTGCAAAGTCTCATCATCATCGTGTTAACAAAAGAGCATACTCAAGTTTCATACGAAATGCAATTCCACTTTTGCGCACTTTATGTCAACATGTTGTACGTAAATCTTTGTGTAAGACTATGCCAAACGCTTTGGCTCTTTTTGGGTTCAGAGGGCAGTAGTTCAGCACAGAGAGGGGGGAGGGGGGCAAAGGGGTAGGAGAAGGGGCTGTCACGACACAAGGGACAGTGCCCTGCGTGTGTGTGCTTTTCTTTTTTTTCGGGTGGGTGGTATTGGTTACACATATGGCCTTCGTAACGCTGCTTGTAAAAGTGTCAAAAGTGCTTGAAATTTCAGCAGGCTTTACAGCCAGACAGAGACGACTACAGAGTGAGAGAGAGAGTGAGGGAGACAGTAAAGTGGAGCAACTGGACAGACGAAACTTTCATTTCTGGGCTCAAATGCAGAAATCACGCTCATATGCTCAGTTGCACGCAAAGTCAAAAGTCTCTTTGAGTATGCCCCGTACATAACTCTTGCCCTCAACTAGTTTTTCCTGCTGGCGCAAAATTTGATATGCGTATTTGTGTTGCGCTTTTCTTTTTTGGCTGCCATCCAGAACAGAACAGCAACAACAACAACAACAAAAAAAAAAAGAAAACAGAGTAGAAGAAAAATCTTTTGCTCCCCGCCAAACGATGTTTAGGCGTCGTAAATAAACAAACACGCCGCTAGACATACACTGCCACGCCTACCGCCCCCACAGCGTGTGTGTGTGTTGATGTTCAGTTGCCATGAAATATTTGGCGCTTGTAGCGCTTTTCACTTTGTGGCGGGAAAATCAAGGGAAAGCGAGCAAAAGCGTTCGTTTGCTTGCCATCACAACCGGAAGTCGTAGAAGGAAGTTCTCAAGGAAACCAAGCATCTGGCTTTGGGATGCTGCCTGCAACGTTCTCTTCAGTGCATTGAATATGCTCTGCCAGCTGCAGTTGATGTGCTGATTAATATGCTAAGCAACTTGCTGAATGTCACTTTAATTAAATTGCCAACAACGTTGATAGGATGGCAAATAGAATTCGAGATAGTTAAATCATTCAATAAAAATAAAAATCAATTTATGCATAAATAATTTTGTTTTGAGCAGAAGTATTCAATTTAAAATTTATATTATAATAATTAAATAATAATAAAGAATATTCTGTTCACTCCTTAATTTATGTTAGCAAAGATCAAAATAAAAAATTATTTGCAGTCAGTTTTATGTAATTTTTAGCTTAATTTTTTTTTTTGGGCTTTGTATACATTTTTTTGTATAAGCTTTAAACAAAATTCTATCACTTTAAATATGTTTTAGGTATTTCGTTAGTCAGATTGTTACCTTATGTAAACTTGTAAATTTTACAAGCTAAACTTGAATTAAAATATGTGTTAATAGAAATTAATATATAATTTCATGATCTACTTTGCCATGAAATAATAGAAATTAAAATAATAAAATATAAATCATGAACTATTTAAAATACAAATTAATATTTAATTTCATGATCTACTTTGTCATGAAATAGAAATTATATATTAGTTAACATTAAAATATATCCTCTTCAATCTACAACTATAATTTCATAATCTACTTTGTTGTAAAGTTTATAATTCATGAAAATGTATTTACTTTTTTTTAACTCTATGTTTTTACCTAAGAAAAGAAAGAAGTTTAACTTAAATAATAAGAAGAACCAACTCCTCCATTAATGTCTTTTTTAATTGTCTTTAAAATATCTAGCATTAAATATTTTTAGATTCTGTATAAATGTTTCTTTGCAGAATTATATTTTTAATGGTAACTATATTAGAGAATAAAAAGTTGAATTTTGTCTGAAGGTCTAAGGTCGATAAAACAATAAAATAATAATAATAAAAAGATGAACAGAATGCATTAAAGTGTGAAGAATTCGCTCTAGCATTTTCTATATATAACACACTTAATATGAAACTATATTTCTGCTGTGTTCTTTGTTTAATCCCTTCATAATTGGCTTAGTATTTCTTTGCCAGTATTAGTAGCAAACAATACCTAATTTCAATATATACTCTACGCTTCAAAATTTAAAAGTCTTGTTGAAGAAAATGCTAATTGCATGGCAAATTTGTGGAGCTGAACGTTAGCTTCGAAATGGCCATAATATTTACCATACTATATGCATAAATCCTTAGCGATAAAGTGCATGTTCTCTACGTGTGAAATGGCAGCGCATTGTGACACTTCCGTACAGAGAGAGAGAGAGAGAGTGAGAACCCAATCCATATTTACCACAGCCCCCGCAGCAACCTCAGCGAACAACAGAACAGGAAAGCAGCTCATGTGCAAGCACGAAGCTGGAGGCGGGAAGCAGGGGGAGGAAGAGACGGGCAATATAACTGTTATTGACACGGCATCATATTGAAAATATGCAGTTTTTCTTCTTTTTTTTTCGTTGCTCTGCGCTTTTCACAGTGCAACTGAGCTGACGTGGGAAATGGGAAAAGTCGAAAAGAGAGAGGGACAGGGGGAGGCGGACTCATGAAGTGGTTCCAATGGTTGGGTAAATAAATGCGACAACATGGCGGCGCATACATGCTTTGATGCTATACTATATATCAAAGTGCAGTATCGTGCATATTTTATGTGCCTCAGCCCACTGCAAACAGGACACTGTCAAGAGACGGGGATAACAAGAGCGGGAGTGTGTGAGAGAGAGAGGGAGCTACACACAGGAGACATCATCATCATATTACACAGATAAACGCCTTAGGCAGACGCCTGTCAAATGCAGAGATAGAGATAGCACTAGCTAGAGTAAGAGCAAGCAAGAGGGAGAGAGTTTGCTGACAGCTTATGATTTTGTAATTAAATGCTGTTATAAGTAAACATGGGAAGGCTTGCCCATCTCCTAGCAATCACGCCCATTTTCCCCAAAGGATTCCATATATATTGTGCATAACATATATATAATTCACAGTCACAGTTGCGATCAATCAATCTCCATTGACTCGAAGGCCAACGCACTTGTCTATTTATTCGCTCTCTAATTAAAATCTATTAATCTTCAAAATACGCACATTATTATACAGCATATTTCACTTCTGTGTGTGTTTGGCATTTATCTAGCATACTTCCTGGCGCTCTGTCAAATTCCATTCAATATTGCATTGATTAGGTGTAAATTTATGCACAAACTTTATTGTTATTGTTGCTCTCTGCTCTCTGTTCTCTGCTGTTTGCTGTTTGCATTTTGCGTAAGTATCTATGCATAATTTATGCACGTGCCTTAAGCCAAAACTTGGAATTGCGGTTAAGTATTTGATTTGCGATTTTGGTTGCTTTTCTTGCCACTTAAAATGTCTCTCAACTTGAGGTTAAATCTGCTAAATTGCTAAATATGCTTGCCACATTGTTTAGCAGCTCTCTCTATCGATGCACAAAATGCATTGCAAATATTTCTATTACATATTTTTTGATGCATTAAAAACAATTTTCCTGCTTAATGATTTGCAATAATAAGTGCTAAATATCTTAAGCACATCAAGTGTTAACGTTTTGAATTAAATTCGTGAATTAAAAGATAAATTAAAGATTGGACAGCGAAATACTCTGTAGCAAGTTAACAATTTAATTTTAATATAATTGAGATTTTAGTAAAATGCATAATACAATTTTTTTTAAATTAAAATTAACATAAAAATCATTTTGGAAGTAAGTAGTTACTATTTTCTACTTTAAATACCTTGTCAAAAAGCAGCTAAAAAGTTTCTTAAACTAAGGTAATCAAGTTATTTTGAAATTATATTAGTAATTATTAATAGCCTTAAAAATGTTCTAAATTATTTTAAATTAACAATCAGCATATAATTTGTATTATGTCAAAATATGAAAGGCTTTTTAATTTAATTACATTTTACAGTTGGCCCTTTGAAATTTTATATTCGATTATTTTCAAGTAATACAAATTATATAACGAGTGCCTCAATGCACTCTTGGGTATTAAGCGGTTATATAGTAAATTTATTATTAAATAGAATAAAATGTTAAATATAATATTAAAAGCACAATCAACTACCTTGAAGCTTGCTTAAAAATGCCCTAAATTAAGGTGGTCTACTTATTGTGTAAAATTATACTGAATAATATATAAATTCAATTAGTAATAACACAGCCAAATATCCTGTAGATGGCTTAAATATGTCTGAAATTATAGTAGTCAACTTATTGTTAAAATACTCAAAATAAAACAGCAAATGGAAGAAGTCATGTCATTGTGAAATACCCAGTAACAAACTCATTACTTTCTTGATATACTGATGCTACAATTATTGTCACATTTTAGTGAAGAAAATAGCACTCTAAATACTCATAAATGCTCTAATATTATAAGCTAACTTAAATATTGTATATCCATTTCATAAATTTATATTAATATCTCTAACAATATTAAAGCAAGGTTTTTCGATTTCAATATTTAAATTCGGCAACTTTTTAGCCTACCCACAAAATTGAAATACCCATTGTGTTTAACATTTAAAAATGCCCAGCTGCATGTAAAATGTAATTGGGCAAAAAGTTGCTGGATTTCGGCGAGGTTTTAAGCACAGCACAGCACAGGACAGAAGAGTACAGGCCACGCTCAATTGCACAGCAAACAGCAACAGTTACTCATAGAGCATGTTTCGACCAACCGCAAGAAGGCTTTTCAACTGACTCTCTCCCTCTATATATATATATCTCTATATATGTATGTATTTATGCTCATGCATACATATAGACATAAATCCTTTAGTGACCCAAAAAATATGAACCCCTTCGGTGTGCGGTGCTAGGGACGTGACTGCATAATTTGCCGTTGTCCTTTTCCGCAACTCAACTGAACTCAACTCAACTCAACTCGACACTGGCAATTTTTGCGTTTTAATTTTCATGTCGCTCTCGCTCTCCGATGCTCTCCGTACTTTTGTACTCAACTGACAGTCAAATAAATTATTACGCTGTCGTGTAAAAGCCGCAGAGATTAAGCAATTATGTGGCACTTAATGCTGGACCAGGCTCAACAGCAGCAGCAGCAGCAGCCACAGTCGGAGCAACAGCAGCCAGCGGCTAACTGGTTATTTTAAGGCAGCAGCCGCCACACACTTTTCGCCTTAACATAAATTTTTGATTGCCCAAACTATTGCGCGGATGCCGGACGTTTAGCATCCGGTAAAGCTTCCCGCTTTATATGAAGTGCTCGGTTACGCACGCTTAACCGCAATTTGATTGGCTGCTGTGCGCTGCAAAAGTTTTTGGCTGCATCAGCTAAATGCAAAACACAAGAAAACCAGGTGCAGCAGCAGCCGCTCAACTTCCAAGGAAAATGAAAATGAAAACCAGAGGGAGAGCTACAGTCGAGTGTGCTCAACTGTGAAATACCTGTTAGTTCTTAAAATATTCCAAATTAATATACCAATAAAATACTAAAATATATTAAAGGCTTTAATTGGTGCACATCGTGAATAAAAGAAAAACAGTGAGGTATTAAAATACACCAAATTAATATACCGCACTAAGAATATACCAAAGGATATAATTCGTATATTGATAACGACTGTGAGATACTCGCTACAGAGCGGAATAATTCTTCAAATGTACCAAATTAATATACCACAAAAATACTAAAAATATACTAATGACTATATTTGGTATATTGATATCGACTGTGAGATGTCAGCTACTCAATGTAGATAAAATCAAAACAATGAGGTATTAATGTTAAAATATACCAAATTAATATACTAATAAAATACTAAAGTATATTAAAGGCTTTAATTGGTACCCATCGTAAATAAAAGAAAAACAGTGCGGCAATAATATACCAGAAAAATACTAAAAATATACCAATGGCTAAATTTGGTATATTGATATCGACTGTGAGATGTCAGCTACTCATTGTGGATAAAATCAAACCAGTCCGGTATTAATGTTATAATATACCAAATTCATATACAGTAAAAATACTAGAAATATACCGTATGTTAAATTTTGTATATTGATATACCAGATTATCACAATCTTCATATACCATAGGCTAAATTTGGTATGTTGATATAGTACTTCAATCAAAATATACCATAGAGTACAAAATATACCAGATTGTCAGTCATTATATCTCTTTATGTTATAGTCTCTAAGATCTAGTTGTTAATATCGTTTTGGCTGTTGACACTTGCCTCCTTTTGTCTGTTACATATGTACATTTATTAGAGGCACAAAGTTATCATACCCTTCTATACCTTTTGGATAGCGGATAAAATGAACATTTTCGGCACTATAAACTCCTAAGACAGAGCAGAAGTTGGCTTTTGTTATAGTTGATGTAGTTGATTCTGTTGCTGTTTTTGTCTAAAGTTTTTGGTGCGTGCGCGAAACCATAAAACCCAACGATGTGGCAAAAGCCTTTCGTTGATGTTGCCCACAAAATCGTTTTTCAATATTTCGACTTGAAGCGAATTTAATGCAAAAACACAGCACAAAAAAAAAAAAACAAAAACGAAAACAAAACATTTGTGTTGTCACATTTAAATTGCTTTTGAATGCAATTTCTGTGATAAATATTACTTGACCCGAAAGCATTTTACAGCTGCAAGTGCTTCTTGTATATATGTTTTAATTTAAATTTTCTAATTTACGTTATTGTTATTACTAGACGAAGATGTTGCTGCAACAGCAGCAGTCAAAAAACAAAAACATTTACAAAAACTGTCGCATGCAAATCAATCTCAGCTGTCGCCCAGCCGAGTGAGAGAAAGAGCAAGACAATTTATGCATGCTGGCAAAGCATTTCGGGTCGCAATTGTCCTTTGGCTGCCAGCCAGGCAATGTTGTCAGTTGTCCTTCTGACTGACTGTCTCTCTTACTGTCTGTTCGTCTGTTGTTATCCACCATGTTTCATTACATTTTTGCAGCTCCTCACCGGTCACTTGTGAGCTAAGGCAGAAACGTTACTACAATGGCTATAGTAATCGGTGGCATTGCACAGATATAGAATGGGAATGTGCAAACTATAGAGCGACAGTGCAGTGGCCCATGTCATTTGTCATTAAACACTTTGGAGCAGCCAAGCAGAGCTGAGCAGAGCAGAGCAAAGGCGGCAGCAAGTGGCAGAAACAGCTGTTGACAACGAGGCAAGCTTATGGTTAACATGGCGTATGCGCAATATGTTTGCTTATGCACATCTGTATACCGGCTATGCATTGTAAGCTTTTGGTCATTGTTCCTGCCTTCTCATGCTGCCATTCTGTGGGTGTGTGTGTGTGTTTGTGTCTCCTTTGTTTGTCCTGTCTTGTGGTAGCACACTGAGATTCAGTTTCTCTTCTCTTCACTTCTCTTCTTTGGTCGGCAAACCATAAGTAAAGATTTTAAGCGCATTTTCTAAAAATTTTCATGGCAACCAAGCAACAACAACCGAAAAGCAAATCTAGCAATCACATAAAAGCTGCATGCACAGACAGAGAAAATGAAACCCAACACAAAAAAAAAGAAAAGCTACGAAATCGAAATGGAGAGAAAAGATATCATCATAAATTTTCATCAGTTCTTAAATTCTTTCATTTTGCATTCGATGCATGACAAATTCCCAACGCACACACACACACACAAACAATTCACTTGGAACATTTTCTATTACCGTACGCAGGGATTTTGCACTCAATTCACTTACTGCTCTAGAAAATTATTTGGCCACTCAAAAAAGCCAAAAATGTGCTCAAGCAATTTTACAAATGAAAGGGCCGCAAGGCAACAAACCAAATGCCAAACAGCAACAACAACTAATAAACTCGGTAAAGTAGCTTTAACCTCAAACCCAAAAAAAAAAAAACACAGAGCCAGACTGGCAAATACAATTTTTATTTTTGCTCTCCACAATTAAAATGCACTTTCATCTTTTGGCAGATCATGTGTTTGCCCCTTGGTCTATTTACTATTTCAACTGCACAATGTTCGCAGTCTTCAACCACAACTGTGAAGAGCTATTTGGCTATTTGGGTTTAATTTTAATTTTATATTACGAGCACATTGCCTGAAGCAGAACCAAAAACAGAGCGTAGTATTATATTTATACTGCATATTATGCTAACCTCAAAAATGCGAAATTTGTCAATAAAATTGAAGCAAGAAGTTAAAGAAATAATGAAATAATTATGCTGCAGGCAAATATCTTTCATTATGGTAAAGTAACTCTCGAATCTGTTTTGTTAAATTGCACAAAAAGCAGTACAATAAAAAGAACGTTGTATTAAATTAATACTGAATTTTATAATAACCTCAAAAGTGGGAAATTTGTCACTAAAATTGAAGAAGGGGAAGAAATAATGAAATAATTATGTTCCAGGCAAATATCTATCATTATGGTAAAGAAACTCGAAGAATGTGTTTTGTTAAATTACACAAGAAACAGTAAAAAACAAGAACGTAGTATTAAAATTTTATATTGCATTTTATGATAACCTCAAAAATGCGAAATTTGTCAATAAACTTAAAGAAAGAATGAAATTATTACTCTGCTGGCAAATATCTTTCATTCTAATACAAGTAACTCTTAAGCTGCTTTGCTAAATTGCACAAAGGAAATATAAAAATATATATTAATTAAATATTTTCCACTCGGCTGACACAAACAATTCGAAATGATATTTTACGGCAAGCAAAAGTATTTAATTTAAATATTCGTTGCATAAGAAAGGCAACACAAAGTGTGTGTGTGTGCTGGGCATTTAAAATGCAGCAAGCAATTTACCTTTCGCCCATCTACAACAATTTGCAGCCGCCATTCTCTACGAAAAGTGGCATTAGGTTCATGTTAGCAACAAAAAAGCAGTCTCGAGAAAGTTCAAGTGCAAAAAGTGCGGCTGAAAATGCAATTTATTCGAAAAGTACACACTTTGGCATATTGAATTTGTGATTAGGCAAATAAACTGAATGGAATTACAAGTGGCATATACAAGCGAAACAGTTTATTGTGGCCCATATGCGTGGCACCTGACAAAAAAAATTATCGTATGTGTGTGTCGCTTAAAGTAAATATTCATTCGCATTACTTAAGCCTAACAACAACACATTAAGAGGGACAACAAAAGAGCCAAAGCATTCGCCATGCCAAATTTCACTTTTGCCAAGTGTGGCAAGTGGCAAGTGGCAAATGGCGTGTGGCAAGTGGCAAGTGTCAAGGTTGCTTGGTTTGGGGCAAATAAGTAGAAATTGTTGTTCCATCAGCTCGACAAAAAAAATATGTATTGATGTTGCCAGGCGGGTGGGCGGTGTTTTTTTGAATAGGGGAGATTTCGAAAACTCAAGTTGCAGAAGTTGGGATTGAAGCCTGGATGTCTGGAGTTGGGTGAGAGTTCGACACACACTGTCATTGGCATTGTTCGTTTGGCGCTTATGTTTTCATAATAAATTCATAGATTCGATTTATTTTTCAATCAAAATAAATATTCGCATTTTGCTTGTGTGTTGTGTTGGGGAATCAAATTTTGTTGATTTCGTTTGCAAATCCATGTTATTGATTGTTTATAGAGATAACAACACGCAACAGAGAACAGCAGAGCATCAGAGAGACAGAATGTCATTTATTAAGCGTTCTATGCTAATTCCAGTTAACATATGTGCTGCGTTGAGTGCTCAACTAATTAAAATAATATTCAAACGCATCATAAAAAAAAAATCGTTGAAGAATTTAACGTTGGCTGCTGGCAGGTGAATAACTGTGTGCTCCATGGTAATCAAATGAGAGCAGACGAGGGGGAGCAGCAAATCTGCATAGCAACAACATAAATTATGCGCAAAAATACCAGCGCCAGTGTTTTATCTTGTCTATCAAGAGTGTTTAGCAAGTTTTTGAAACACTGGAACCATTATGCAAATATGCATACGGCTGCTGCGAGTTTGCTCTGTGTGGCAAGTTGTTGCGGGTGGCGTGAGGGGCACAGCGGGTGGCAGCTTCTGGCTCGTAAGCAATCTCAGAGTAAGTACATAATATAGTAGAGAGTATAGAGTATAAGTGAATATAGCACTCACACACACACTCCCTCACGCATGTATTCATTTTGTGTGCCGACTTTTCACATAATTTTTAAATGCATTTCCGCAAGCGTCAAGTGACGCCCACAACTGAAATTGGCTTAAAAAGTTGGCTCTATTAGCTAGAATACAAGTGTGTGTGCGTGTGAAGGAGATAACAGACAGCTGATTGTGTAAAGAGTGATAGCAGCAGTTAACATAACAGCAGTGGAAGTTAGCAACAGTTAACAGCAGCACGCAACAGCAACGCACACAGTTAACAGCAGCGCACACAGTTAACAGAGCGCTCCATCGTCATTTAACAGCAGCGCTGTAACGCCCCTTAACAGCAGCTCTGTTAATGTTAAGCTTCGCTACGCAGTTTCCAGAAATGAACGCTGTTAAGGGTTGCCTTGCTTCCAGACTGGGGCAATAACAGTTCTCTGTTATAGCGGTCCATGCTATGCTTTAACAGTTCTCTGTTATGGCGGCCCTTGCCGTGCTTTAACAGATTGCTGTTAACGCTGCTGCCCTTACTGCTGTTAATGCTGCGACTTAACAGCGCACTTGGCAATAAGTAAATTGCAAAAGAGAAATAAAATGAGGCAAAATGGATGAAAATAAAAAAGGGGAAAAACTGCCGCACATAATGCAAAATAAAATCAACAATTTTTGCTTCACTTTGCGCACGGTAATTATGGAAAATGTCAACAAGCCAGCGTTGTTATTGTAGGTTAAGCGTGGCTCGAGCCTTGGCCACTGTTGGTTTTTAATTTCAAACGCGGAAACTGGCAAAAAAAAAAACAGCAAAAAGAATACGAATACAGAGAGAAAAAAGCCAGTTGGCTTGGCTTATGCCATCAGTGGGCGGCAGGAGTTACGCTGCTCAAAGGATATACGAGTGCGCACTCAAAGTTGCGTTTTCTGCATTTCATGCCGCGGCGCGGCAAGCAAGTTGACACCAGTAATTAACATAAGACAAAAGGCAGCGCGAGTCCAGTTTTAAGTGTTTTTCCCCCGCTTTGCACTTTGCAGTGATTAAAGTAAATTTACCTGCAAAACACTCACACACACACACACACACAATCGCACTATGAGTGTACTCACAAGTGTGTTTGTAAGACTCAGGTTAGCCAAACAAAGCAAACAAGCAAGCGAGCTGCGGTCATTGGAGGTCGGGGTCGGGGTCGCTTTCTCTCTGTCTCTCTCTCGCTCTCTCTCTCACTCTTGACGAGGTCGCTTTTCAACTTTGCACTAAATTACATTGCTGTCCTTGTGTGTGTGTGTGTGTATGAGTTGTTGTAAGTGTTGCTGTTTGTCATTTCCGCCTGTCGCGCCCAAAAGTATGCAACAGTTAAGTGTCTGCCTTCGACACTTGCAGCTTGCCTCACGCTGCTTGCCACTTGCCACTTGGCAATGCATCAGCGTCAATATTGGCACTGAACTGTCACTCGATTATGCCAAGAGGCTCCCAAAACCCGATATGAGCTTGACTATAAATAAATGTATATTGCTTCGCTGGTGTATGTGTATACGTGTGCTTGTATGTGTGTGTGTCTGCTGTAAACAGCTGCCAAGTATGTTTGTTAATATCGGTTACTTAGCGGTGGCATAAATTGACATTTTGCTTGGGCTGCCAAGAGTTGGCCACAATATTGCAGCTATGCTGATGGCTTCAAGGTGAGTTTGAACCAACGCAAACTTGCTGATTGAAACACATACAAACTAGAGCAACTTCTGAAGCGATTGAAAGTGCTTAAGGATTGGGAAAGTTCCATTCTCAGACAAACTTTATCTCAAAAGAAGGCTTCTCGAAGAATCCGAGTAACTAAGAAGATGGCTTCTCGAAGAATCCGAGTAACTTATCTCGCTCATAGATCTGTTTGATTATACAAACTAGAACAACTTCTTTTAATCTATTTAAAGTGTTTAAGGATTGGGAAAGTTTCATTCACAGGTAAACTTTATCTCAGACGAAGTCTTCCCGAACATCAAACTTACTAATCTGCCTAACAGATCTAATATGAAATACACATAGTTGGCAGCGCAACGCCAATGCAGTGGCAATGTACGTAGCGCCATGCTCTTCCACTTGGTATGGCTGCCGACTAAGGTGCACGCTCTGAAGCGAAGCGAATGGCCAACATGGGATACCTTGATACATATTATCTCATTCGTTGTACAACGCACCTGCGACTAACCGAACCCGAAATCCAACTTGGCCTTAACACTCGTAAACGAGCCGTCTCCGATTCTCTGCCTGATCCAGAAATATTAGAGCTGTGCTTATTGTATATTTTTATACCCGCTACCCATAGGGTAAAAGGGTATTATAACTTTGTGACGGTAGGAAATGTATTTAACAGGTAACAGGTATCCGACCCCAAAAAGTATATATATTCTTGATCAGCGTCAACAGCCAAGACGATCTAGCCATGTTCTTCTGTCTGTAAACGCATTATTCAAAATGGGTAACGGGTATCTCAGAGTCAAGCACCCTTGACTGTAACTTTCTTATTTGCTTGTTTTTGTGCTGTGTTTTGTGCTTATTTCATTTGCATTTGAAACAACTGTCAATAGTATCGATTCTCTAGATAAACAATCGATGGATGCTTTTCGATCATTGAATATGCAAACCGGTTTTCGTTAATTATCTTTTATACGGCCGAGTAGCGGTTCATGTTTAGCTCAGTTCTAAGAGTTTTAAAGTCAAGTCATCAAATGCTGTGAGGCACATACATACATACCTATGTATGTAGTCTCGAAAAACTATAGCTATGTATGTATGTACGAATGTCTGTAAACAACATACCCGGAAATTTTTGAAACAAAATGACTCTTTCTTATATTGAAGATTATAGAGTCTTTAAAGGGTTTCCGCCCAACGCAGTAATTTTAAATTTAAATTTTAAATTAATATAGCCCACGTGAACGACTTGGAAAAAATCGCACTAAAATAAAATTAAAACAAGTTAGAAAAATACAGTCGAGTGTGCTATATATGTTTTGTTCTTAATAGATTTATTGTTGCAGGTAATACTGAGTAACGATGACCAGTACTGGCTAATGACCAGTTATGGTCGGTTATGGATATTGAGAGGGCCGCAAGGGAGATTCGCAAGGAAGATAATGCCTTGCTTGCGGCTAAATGGTTGCTAGAGATAGCGCAGAGCTTTGGATCGACAAAGAATCTAAGCTGTTGTACGCTTCTCTCAAATGAATACCGATGTGAATCATCTCATACGCGAGCTCAAACAAATTGTGCGGAAAAAACCACCGATGATTGTTCCGCAGTCTCAGAACTTGTCTGTGAGTAAGCGCACCTAATGTGATCGAAGTAATGCGTGTCTCCATCGCACATTTGATCTGGAACTGCTAGCAGGTCGATACTTGCCCCGGAGGCCAAAGACATTGGCGTCACTTCTGGTATCGTTGTGTCCAAAGATGAGTTTATATTGGTGCATGCACGTGTGTTGCAGAAGGCGCACCATTTGGTATGTTGTCGGAGAAGTAGTTTAAATACTTAACTGCTCTTTGACAAGGAGTTTAATACTATCTCGAAAACATTCTCCAAACAACGAGTGCCCACAACAGCTAAGCTCACAGCTGCTGATATCAATAATCTGAAGTTAAATCTCATTATACTACCGTACTTAATTTTCAAGATTGTTTTAAATCGAATAAAACTACGTGTAAGATAACATACCATACATACCTATGTAAGTAGAACAGCACCCAGTGTCTCTTTCACAAATATTATTTTATGTGCTTCACGGGTAGAGCAACAGCAAACCTCGGATTCGTATCTTAATTGAAACTTTTCAGAACTATCTGCGTAAATAAATTTGACTCTTTTTTGTCAATACGTATTGTCTATCACGCAGTAGTCGACTGATCGAAAATCAGAGAGAATCATGGAAAACCGGTCACACTTATCTGGCCTCATAATTATTCAGAGTTTGGGTTCGGGGATGTCTGTCAAGTGTCTAGGCCATAATCGAACTAGTTTACGCCGAGAAATTTATAACGATCCCAAAAATCATATAAATAGACGGCTCTCTGTGCGAAACAGCAGTCTGAAAAACGATTCTGTGTTTGACACAACTTAAAGCTTAAAAGCTAAACATGAAATTCCTGGTATGTTAAAATTGTAGGATCTATTATTATGTTATACATTTTTGCACTTGCTTGATTTCTTGATTTTGTAGTTGGTTATCTTAATCGCAATTGCCATGTTCGCCGTGGCGTCGGCTCAGTTTGGATTTGGTGGATTTGGTGGAGGCTTTGGAGAACAGCAACAGCAACAACAAGAAGGTGGCTTTGGAGGCTTTGGAGGCCAACAACAACAACAGCAGGAAAGCTTTGGTGGTTTTGGTGGTTTTGGAAGCTTTGATGAACAGCAACAACAGCAAGGCCTTTTTTAGGATGGTAATTTCATTTTGAAGCCCAAACAGAAGTAACCTGGACGAATGCTGAGACTAACATAATTGTACATTTGATTTTAATGAATGCTGTTATAATGCTACGTTTTTATAAAATTATCAAAGCGCCAAAAGAGTAATGAATTAATTTTTCCACTATCAATTGCCAACTAAATTCATAGAATATTTTCTTTTTTGCAGTAAAAATAGACGTTGTCTGGATATGATTAAGAGGTAGATAGACTTACCCGTAAGGGAAAATATTGAAAAATTGGAAGAATGCCTCAAATACTTTCAAAATTAGTTACTATGTAAGAAAATAAAAGCTTTTGGACATCAAGTAGTAATTTGATATATCTAAAATGATATGTAGCACTTGTAAAATATGTCCTTTCTAATAAAAATATACGTTAGGTTTCTTGTTTCAAAATAATTTTAAATTAAAATTGAATTTGAACTTCTTAAGATTAGTCTAAAAAAATAAATAGCGAATTGTTTATTTTATTATTAGTGCACAGTATAGGTCATGTATTACTAGGAGCGTATAGAATCGGGAATTTAAAAAAGTAGCAGTGCGAATGGTGTTGAAAGTTGTTGTAAAACGCTTGTTGTTGATTTAAGATTTTGCCTTCTGTGTTCAATTTTGCAAAAATCTAGACTTTAAAAAATTGAATTAACTTCTGTTACCGCCAAACTTAAAAACACGTGCAATATATAATATATATTATTTTTCGCTGTTATTCTTCTAAATTATTTAAATTGTTTAATAATTGGGAAAGTTCCATTCTCAGTCAAACTCTCAAAAAAAGTCTTCCCGAAGATCAAACTTACTAATTTGCCTAATAGATCTAATAAAATATATTATTTTTCGCTATTATTTACGCTATCTATGATATTCTTTATTTATATTTTAATAGTATTTGACAACTTACATATCAAAATATTTATATATCCAACTAACATTACAATTGATCCTTTTCAATAATATTAGTTTCAAGTCAAAATATAATTCCATTATTGCCTTTTCAGCTGTCGGTTTTCACAAGATGTCAGCAAACTTTTTTAGTCCACTTCTTGCTCTCGAACTACTTCAAAATAATCAGCTTAGTAACATAAAAATACTAAAATAAGTTAATATATAGATTATTTCATTATTTAATACTATATTTTCTTTTCTATTTTCCTGAACTACTTCGAAAAATATGAGTGCAAAAAGAACTCTTTCACTTCAAAGCGAAGCAAAGCTGGCGCCATCTAGCGTTCGTTGCTTTGCAAGGTGTTTCCACACAACTTTTGCAAAACAAATGAGAAAATATAGCAAAAAATGTTAATAAATTGTGCCGTTAGCTTGTTTTACACTTGCGTGAAATACAATACAACTTTGCCAACTAAATGCTCTTGCCATTTTTAGACTAGAATTGGGAAATAATATCAAAATTAACTGGAAAAAGCAAAGTTGAAATGAATCTTTGAACCTTTGACCGAAAGTTTTCGTTTTGGTTTTTTTTTTTCGTTCTGGCGTGTGTCCTTTTCAATAAAGTGTAGTTTATGATTGCGCATTTTGTTGTTTTCAAGAGTTATTTTCGGGTAGCCCAAGTTCTCATCGAGAATGGACAATTTCATATTTCAAAGGGCAGCACACAAAACACAAAACAAATGCAGTTGACATCTTAACGTCTTTAAACTTTTATTGGTTTTATGTGCGAGTGTGTTTTCGATTTGTTTGCTCCCTTTGCTCCTTACATATATGTCAAACTCAATGCTTCACAAAACTCTAATCTTGAACCAAAACAAAACAAAAAACAAAACAAAAAAAAATAAAAGGTTGCCCGTTGAACATTTCATAATGGGCAGTGAAAAGGACACTTTAGGCGTTCGAGCAGCTTCAAAGTGACAACAACAAATTCGCCTTTTGTTTTATATATTTGATCCTACCTGGAAACGTGTAAGTATGTATAGCCACTGGCTGTGGGAGGTCAAAGGTCTCTCTGCTAGGTGGGTGGCTGTAATTTAATGCCGCTTCAAGCAAGTGGGAAAACATCGAAATGGTGCGTAAAACTGGCTTCCAAATATTTTATTGCAGCTGCAAACAACAAATTTTTGTTGTATATCGCATAAATTATGCAAATTTTCAGGGATATTACTTTAAGCCATTTTCTCAAATTAACAAAGAAGTAAACCACAAAAAAATGCTGCTAATATTCAAAATTCTGAATAATGAATAAAATATTTAAAATATATTTTAATGTATTTTTCAGTCTATTTTAAGGTCTAACAAATGGCCAGCTAAGCGAAAGGCCTGCGAGCAACAAAAAAAAATCGTGTGTCTTAAGCGAAGCAGAAGCACATTACGCATACGACAGGTTGCACACGCGCCCAAAAGCTGTTTCAGCTTTAGCGAAACGCGCAGCAACATTGTTGTAGTTTTTAATGGATTTTCATTAAGTAAAATGATATAGATGCAAAAAAAAAAGAAGAAGAAAACAATGCTAGTTGGAGAGAATGGAAAGCTCTTAAGAAGTTCATTACAGCGATAGCTGAAGCATAGAGAAACTGACTGGGCAAAAGTTTATTTGGCCATTTAGTGGCAGCTGAAGATGTTTTACTTAAGAACCCCGAAAAACCGTTGTGTGTGTATGTGTGTGTGTGTGTATGTGTTTTGGCTGTGGCCGAGCAGCATTTATCTATCATGTTTGTAATCACTTTTCATTAGGTTTTTGTGGCTTTAGAGTCTTCCTTCGGTTCTTGGAGTCTGATTCCTTGATTCTGATACTCTTATTCTCTTTCTGCTTCTGTTGCTGTTGTTGTTGCTGCTGCTGTTACTGACTGTTGGTTGGCGTTGCCCCGTTTTGGCCGGAATGGCATTCGCATAAAAGATTTTCGCACATGCTCGAAAATTTTCAAGTGTAGAAAACTTTTTTAATTGGAAAACACATTTAAGTGGATTTTGTTCTGCCAGACTCTCACGCACACACACGCACACCCTTTTTAGTGTGGGAAACTTTTAATGCTGTTTATTTTACGGACCAAGCCCCTCCCCCTTCTTCCCTCTTTCCTTGAAAAGTATCGCATTTAAAGTGCAAGCGCAAAACAACAAAACTTTCAATGTTGTTGTTGTTGTTGTTGCTGTTGTTGCATTTGACTTGTGCAATGTGCAATTGCAATTATGAGCCAGATAGTTTTCAAGCATTTCCCAGTGCATTACTAACTCATAGTTTATGCATACTGTCGACTCATTTCATTAGTTCCTCCGCTTTTTACGTTCTGCAACTGCAGCGCATAAATAAATGTTTTCGTTTTGCGTTTGCCTTCCTCTTCCTCCTCCTTTGCTGCCAAAGTAGTAAACAACATTTTAATGTTTTTAATATTTCATAACTCCCCCATGTTGCACAGGTTCAACTCCCTCCTCCCCCCTTCATTCTGCTCCCCTCTCTCTGTAGCATATTAGCCAAGTTCGAAGGCAGCTTCTGCTTCTGCTGCAGCCTATTACGAGCCAGCGACTCTCCAGTCAACGTAGCTCATTAAAACTTCGTTGCCTTCGTGTGTTGCTCGCCTTCTGCCCAACGGACACTTTCACCAGCCAAGCTAACTACATCTCACACATCCTGCTCCACTACGTTCTGCTTCTCCTTTTTTTATTCTCCGCTGGCGTTGGCACATGCCACATGCCACATGGCCACAAGACCCAGACTGACAACACACACACACACACACCAATGCCCAGTTTATGCACAATTTGTTGTGGGACATGTATTTCATGCATAGCCAAACATAATGGAAGGCATTGCCCGCGTTGAGTGCATATAAAGGAAAACATATTTATTCAAAATTGAATCTCTATACTTTCAATAAAGTCAGCCTTAACCTTAACCTTATTAATATAAATTTTATAGATAAGATATCATATTGACCAATTTCTTTTAAGTATTTTAGATATAATAACATTGACTAATTCCTTTGGAATCTTTACAAATATTATACTCTTTGAACGCAGAGTCTTAAGTCTTTCTATAATGAGTTTGAAGGCCTTTGATGTCTTAGCTTTTCTATTTTTTAGTAAAGATTCATTTCTGTACACCTAAATCTTCTATTGCAAAATAAATAAAACATGTTTGCTTGCCCTTTATATAACTATTTTCATTTAATTCAAATATAAATTTACAATTTTTACATTAAAATGAAATAAATCATTTTTTTCAAAGACCTTTTTTCATTTAATTCAAATTTAAATTCACAATTTTTACATAAAAATCCAATAAATAATTTTTTGGCTGTAAATTATAAGAGCACTTCAAGAAAATTTAAATGCGAAAGAACTATTCTTCTAACATTTTTGCTTATATAAATAAATCAAATATTATGCTTAAGGGGAAAACAAAATAATTGAAGAAGATTGTCGAAATTTGACGTCCTTACAAAGCTTGCTTATTTAACTTGCTTATTGACACAATCTAAAAATATTTCTGATTTTCAATATTCATAACCTACAGCTCGATTTGTCATTGAAATTCTTATAAAATTTTTGCAACCCAGTTGCATTTTCCTAAAGGTAAATAAAATATAAAAGCGTAGGTGAGGAGAGACTTTTAACAGCATGTTCAACTACATTTTTTTATCTACTTTTTGTGTGCAGTGGAAAATATTTCACAAACTTTATGCCCTACAGCCATATGGCAGTAAAATGCTCATACGTCATGTTGGCCAAGCGTTGAAGCTGTTTCTGCTGTCGTTGTTGTGGACGTTTAGTTACCCGCAGCATAATTGCAGCAAAGCAGTCAAAATAGAGCAGACAAGGTATGTTAATGATAGCAGGCAAAAGACGAGTTTATTTAATTAATTTGCCAAGGCAACCAGGGAAAAAACAAAGAAAGGAAATGCAGAGGCGCAAAGAGAAGCAATGACATTGCTTTAAGAAAAGCAGCAACAACTTATGAGAAGGGAAAAAAGCAAGGTAAAAAATTATCGCACTGCGTGACTGAGACGCAGTGAAGCAGACAAAACAAACTGCGCAGACAACGAGCAACTCAACATACTGCAGCTCAGCTGGATAAACAGACGGGTGAAGAAAGAGTGAGTAAGAAAGAGAGGGAAAGACTGCCACACATTGTGGCAAGTATATCCTTTTTACGGAGCACTGTAGTCAAGTCATTTGTCTGCCTGAATGCGAAGCCGTCTCATCAGTGCGCCAACATAAAGAAGGCAAAAGAAGATGTGTAACAAACAAACTCAAAACCCAAACCAAAAGCAAAAGCAAGAAAAAAAGGGTAAGAACGCATAGTTATTTATCATGTTATAAGTTATGATGTCAGCATGCTGGCATTATGTGACTGATAAGCGCCAGAAAATGAGCACAAACACATTCACACACACACATACACTCACACATGTGAATGTCTTAAATAACATAAATGGAATGAAAAATCGAGGTGTGAAAAAGTTGTGCAGTGTTTTTTCCATGTGCCCTGTCATTTGTTCACTGAAGTCTAGGCCGTGTTCCTTTTGAATAATGGACGCTTCTTGTTGAGCAACAAATAAAGTCAAATTCACTCTCGCACACACACGCACACGCACACACACATGCGCATTTGCATAATAAATGAAATCAACAAACAGGCAGCTTGCTTGCTGCTTGCAACTTGCCGCAGTTGTAAATTAAAAGTTCATGCCAAGGACATGCAGCGACATGCACACACTTGTCTCTGAATGCACACTGAAGGACATACAGCAACTGAAGTCTCGAGGCTTGGGCCGCTAAGTGCCGTCGTCGTCGTCCCCAGAGCTGCTTGCTGCAAGTCAAGACATCAAGGCCAAGACCTCAGCTATCAGTTTGGACTTTAAGGATAATGACAAACTGCTTCTGCTGCTAATTGCATGGCATACATTAGCAAAGCTGCTGTTTGACAACTGTCCGATTGCTTGGACTTTGTGCTGGAACTTTAAGCACTAACTGTCTATTAGTGGGTTGGCCGAGTCAATTAGCCAAAACACTTTTTGCCATTGCGCTGCATAATTCATGAAGATAGCAGAGTGCTGACTACAAATTAAAAGCATAAATAAATATTTGAGCTACACATTTTCTTCTTCGTTTTTTTTTTTGTGTTGTTTGAAAGCGCTCTGTAATCTGCCGCAATTTTTGGCCACTAATTTCGCCTTGAGACAAATCCGCCTACTTCTGAGTACGAGCAAAAACTTGACTTGACTTAACTTGGCCTAGGCCCGCTTCACTTCACTTGGCCCTGACTTGACTTCACTTCACTTGACTTGCGTTGAGTTGGTGGCTCTCGGCTGGAGGGCAGCAACAACAACAACCAAATAACAGCGAGTGAGCCACGCGCGCAATTGAAGTCGGGGCACACAAAAATGGCGAGCGTAATTGAAATATTGGCAGCTGGAAGCGAGTTGAATACGTAAATTATTCAAGCAAAAACAACTGCGAAGGCAGCAACCAAGCTGAAGATACTGCGTAAAGTTTAAGAGAAGATAAAGCTGATTAAATAATAATGTAAATTACACAAAATGAAATACAGTAAATATTATTTTTATTTAATTAAATAAATAGTTATGTTTAATAAAGATATCAATAATAAAGAGATTATTATGTAGCTTTTATTAATATTTGTTAATCTCAAAAGGAGAAAAGGCAGATTAAAGAACTATTTTTAATAAATTAAATTAAATACAGTAAATATTATTTTAATTGATTGAAATAACCATACTTGGTTTAATTTTCCATTGATAAAAAAAGAGATTATTATATAACTTAAATAAAGTAACTATTGCTAATATTTATTAATCTCAAAAAAATAAAAAAATCAAACGACAAATACTATTTTAACTTAAATCAATAAATATGTATGTTTAATTTACTCTTGATAATTATAAAAAAAGAGTATATACCCATATAACTAAAATAAATGAACTTTTGTTAATATTCATTTTAACTGATTTCAATAAAAATTTATTTATATTTATATACTTAAAACTTTTTTACTTTATTCACTATTGAAGAAAAAATGGTATTACTTATAATTTATTTTCTTTTTTTATATATTAAGGAAATACAATTTACTACAATATAATAAAATAAATATAGATTTCAATTATCTGTTATATAATATTCAAAATAAAGAAATTTAATCAATTAAGATATTTTTCAATAAAAAGTTTTACTTAAGAAATACATAATTTATTTGATATATTATTATTAACACGGAGTTAAATAAAAAATAATAATAAATATAAATATGAATTAAATTAATTTATTATTATATAGATTGAACTATATACAATTTATAATGAATATAAGTATTGATTCTTAAAAAAGAATAATTATTTACATGTTTTCTTCTAACTCAAAATTAATCTTAGATGGAAGGAGTTGTCTTCTGCCACCGCACACCCCATTTATCAAATCCCGTTTTTACAGGGTATATTTGAAAGAAAGCTGGCCGCACTAACAGCTTTGCAAAGCCGCGCTGCACTTTCAAAAATTCACTTTAATTTATAATTTATCAGTTGAGAGCTGCGAATTGCGCTTTGAAGTTGGGCGCATTGTTTAGGGAATATGCGGCCAAAACTTTGATTGTGTTAATTAGCAAATTGGCGCCTGCTCAGGCCGCAGAATTTTGTGAGGGCCGGAGTCGACCACGCCCCCATTTTGTTGAGAGAAAGAGAGAGAGAGAGTCTCAGCTGCCCGGGAAAAGCATCTCGATTGTCAACAACAATTTGTTGGCCACATAAAATGAAGTGAAAAGGGTAACCAATTTTGTTTGCTTTTTTGGTCGAAAATACGTTTTTGGCCATATAAAATGCACAATGAAATTGCCTATGTTGGCAATAGTTTCTTCTTCTTTTTCAGCATAAATGTGGTTGTTGTTGATGTTGTATTCAGCTTTTATTGTTGTTACCTTGTGTATGTGTTATGCTTTCTTTTCTGTTCGTTCGTTTTATTTGCTGGCTTTTTTCCCCCTACTTTCCCTGCTTTTGTTCGTCAGGTATAACGTAAGCTAAGCAAACATGCAAAAAAGTGTTAGTATGCTCCACGCGGCACTCGGCTATCAAAAAATGTCCTTTTACCACACACACACACACATGCAAACGCACACGCACACACATATGTAAAAACTCAGACGTGATGTAAATTTCTATTGAATGCTGAATGGGCAGAAAAAATATTTTTAATGGTCTTTGGGCAGCCCGAAACCAGCAGAGCCGTTGACAGTTGTCTGAATTTGCGGAAGAATGAAAGAGAGAGGGAGAGGG
Source organism: Drosophila albomicans (assembly GCF_009650485.2). Lineage (NCBI taxonomy): Eukaryota > Metazoa > Arthropoda > Insecta > Diptera > Drosophilidae > Drosophila > Drosophila albomicans. The sequence goes on from NC_047628.2 coordinate 26,680,939, forward strand.
AAAGCACGTGAAAGAGAGAGGAAACGCTCTACATATGTAAAGTAATGTCATGCGTTTGGTTTAGTAAGCCAACAAATCGTGTGGCTATTTAAAGTCTAGCTGCAACCGGAAAGTATGCTATCTTTGTGTTTTTTTCTTTTTTCAAGTTCGTTTATGACCAACAAAATGTTCAATATCAAATTGACTGAAGTCGCATAAAAAGAACCAACTTTGCTCCTAATACTGTTAACGAAATGCTGTTCAAGCTGAGCGCATTAAAATGCAAAAGAATTTCCAGCTCAAAGTAGATGCAAAAGTAGCAACTGAATGTGAAGTGAAGGATACAGAAATTGGCTAAAATTGAAACGATGGAATTATAGATTGCTTTCTACAAGACTGCGAAATACATAAATATACATTTTTAATATTCTTTTATATAAATTTGCTTAGCTATTTTAAAAAAGAAAGCGATTAATCGAATAGAGTATTGTAAAATAAGAAATTACACTCACTTTAGAAAACTTTCTAGAATTCTTGAGCTCCATCAAAACTTAAAAGCGATTGCAACGTTTATCAATGTTCAATTCTTTGCATCAGCTAGAAAATAAGTAAAACGTCCGTCAATTCGAGGTCGATCTATTTGCTGTTGCTCAGCCATCAAAAACGATTTGTCAATGTCATAATTACACATTCAAACATCAGTGTAACAATATTTAAAACACAAAACACATTCAGTCGGCAGACAGAGAGAGAGACGTAAACCTTTCAAATCAACCGAATTCATAACAGCAACAATGACCTTGCGAAAATACCAAAAATAACAAATACATGCATAAATTTGTTGTATAAAATATACATCAAAACATGCACATATATGCAGTGCAAAAATAAAAATAAATAACTATGTCTGTATGTGTGTAGTTAGATGTCATTATATTGTTATGACAGGCGAATTCGAAATGCAGCATCGATTGCCTCGATAAGGCCGCAGGACGCGACAGCAACACGAATAAACATGTCGCCTGCAATCAGTGATGTTAGTTTAGCCATTTTCCGGCTAGATCTGGCTACTTTGCTGAGTTTAGAAAGCTGTAGTCAAATTCTATGACTTTATATTTATAAACAACATTTTTGATGTGCAACAAAAATCGAACCAACAAAAATTTTAAGTAAAAATTAAAAATGTGTTTAAAATTTTTTTCTTAAACAGAATGTTATTTTAGGATTGTTTTTTCATTTATGTTGAATATATTGTTCTACGAAATGTAAGAAACATATTTTCATATAAATCCAGCCAAAATCTAGCCTATTTGTCTCCCATTTTCGTTTTAAGAAATTTGGCAGCACTGCAACCAACTATCTTCATACATATTGAAAGGACATCTGTGTGTGTCTGTGTGCAAATATTTGAATATGTATTGTATTTGGAATTTTTTGCATAATTTGGCATGTAAAACATTTACAACAATGCAGCGATTGCATGTAAATATTCCATTCGATGTGCTTGGCAAAAGTTGTGCGGCTTTTCATTTTGATTGCAGCTGTTGCAGCTCGTTACCATTGTTGTTGTTGTTGTCGCTGTTGTTGTTGCACGTGCTTAGGCACATACATAATTATATGCAGTAAAATCTGTTGAATAAAATCGCTATAAATGCGTGTGGGTGTGTGAATTTTTCACGCCCACTTTACACGCCCCACGCTTGCATTGTTTATGGCCCGCTGCTGTTGACAATATTTATATAGACATTTTTTGCTGCTTACCTGTGTTTATGTTTCGGTGTCAGAGTGGAACATTTTTTCATGCTTATGCAAATATGCCAAGTTTATTCTGCTGCAGTCTTGTCTCATTTTCACACTTGTGTATTCGCATTTTTTTGTCTCACTCGCGCGCGTGTTTTTCTTTATCGAACGAACGATGCGACAAAACTTCTTTGGCGTCGCACAAATTTCATGCATTATTTTGCTTCACTTTGTTTTTGTGTGCATTGGTATTATTATTTATGTGAGATTTGATTTCGTTGTTCACTTGCTATTATTATTCAAGGTTTTTGTGTTTTCACTTTAAATGACGCTTTACCTTTGCATTAGACAAATGACAAAGAGATAAAGTTGGCGACTCTTCACGTTAAAATTCTCTTTGATTCGCAATTATACGTCGCGCTCTTTACTACTGCAATGCTCTCTCTTATCTACCGTATTACGCGCTCTTGCTCTTTTGCTATGCAGCTTCGATCTTTTGCCCGAGCCTGTTAGCCATTATTGAATTGCACTTTACACTTCGCGATTACATTTAAATTTATGATTCACTTAATACTTTACTTTATTTTATTATTATTACTTCACTTCACTTCACTTTGCACATCACTTTTTAATTTTACCACAAAAAAAAAAACAACAACAAAAACTAGCGCCACGCTGTCTAAGGCTGCATCTGGCACGCTGCTTCTGGCAGGCTGCTTCTGGCAGGCCGCGTCTGGCAGGGATGCAGTAAACAGAGCTCCACTGACAGATCCTTCGCTGGCATTTATTGAATTGCACTTTACTCTTCGCGATTACATTTAGATTTATGATTCACCTTTTATTTTATTATTATTTCACTTCACATTGCACATCACTTTTTAATTTCACATACAAAAAAAAAGAAACGGCTAACTTGCGCCAGACTCTTTGAGGCTGCTTCTGGTAGGCCGCGTCTGGCAGGGCTGCACTAAACAGAGCTCCACTGACTGAGCCTTCGCTGGCATTTATTGAATTGCAATTTGCACTTCGCAATTATATTTAGATTTGTGATTAATATTTTAACTCATTTTTATTATTATTACTTCACTTCACTTAGCACTGCACTTTTCAATTTCACCAAAAAAGAAAAAACAAAAAAAAGCAAGCGTTCAACTTGCACCTTTTATTTGCTTGCTCCTTCACACTCACTTCACGTCACGCACTTTTTTTTATCCCGCTCGCACTTTAACACTGTGGCTGAAAAAAAACTTGCGCCAATTTGCGCATTTGTTTAGTGCACTTTCTTCACTCACCTCACATTACACATTTTAATACAAATATATTATTATTTATTTTATATTATTTTAATATTTATTTATTATTTAATTGTCATTTAAACTCACTTTTCAAAAAACACTGCGCAAGAACTATTCTTCTCACTCACTTTATTTGAGATGTCCCTGCTCCATTCAACTGACAAAATTGCACACTACCGAAAGTACTATTACTTTGTTGCGCAGTATGTAACGCCTGCAGAACCATAAGTGTCCTGCTTACATGTGTCACTTAAAGAGAATTTGCTCTTCGCTGAGTTCGCTAATAAATTGTCTAAGCGGCGCGCGCTTTGGTTTTGCGTTCTCTCTTTGCTCCTTTTGCGCAACGCATTTTTAATAGCTCGCTTTGCTTTGCGTGGGAGAGAAGAGTGCAGCAATTTTTTGAAGCCGTACTTTTTTTTGCAGCTCGTCAGTTTTCAGTTGCTTAAGCTGCGTGCGCGTCGTGTTAGTGAAATAATTTTTTTTGTGGTGTAAATAAGTGCAATTAATTCTTTTGTTTGTTTGTTTAGTGCATAACGTGTGTTATATTGTTAATGCGCAGTCAAGAAACTTGCAGAAATGTTAAGTAAATGTGCGTTGTCGTTTTTTGCTGTAGTTTTGCACGCGTCGAAAAATTTTCAGTGCGTCAGTTTTTGGTGCAAGTGTTCGAAGCCGCGCTTTTTTGTATACGTCGTCAGTTGTTTAAGCTGCGCGCGCGTCGTGTAATTGATTTTTTTTTTGTGGTGAAAATAAGTGCGATTGTGTTTTTTTTTTTTTTTTGAGTAAATATTGTTAAAATGAAAGCAAGCTGAAAAAGTGTTAAGCAATTGTGCGTAGTCGTTTTTTTTTCGTCCTTTTGTGTTCGTAGTTTGGCGCGAGTGAAAAAATTTACAGCGCGTCGGTTTTAAATGCAATTGTGTGTGTATGTGAAAGTGTTTGTTCCCTTGTCTGGCCGTCATCTGATTTATTTAAGGTATTTGCATACATTTATATACGTTTATACATTTTATTATTTATTTTAATAAGCAATTTCTAAGCATAACTCTGACTGTGAGATAAAGCAGCACCCTTGACTGCCTATTAAGCAAGAGCGAAGCGCCAGTCTCCTTCTCACTCATTCTCTCTCTGCCTATCTATGACCACCTGCTGTAAGTGTATGAGTGTATGTGTATTTTATGCATGCATGTATTTTATGTGTGTTTGTTGTGTGCATGCCAAGTACATTTGAGCATCGCATGCGGAAAAGAGACAGTGCATCAGCGAGTGAAAGCTCTAGAGAGCAGAGTTGCCCATAAAAGTGCTTTTATTGCTCATTTGACAATATGGTCGCTGCACCCCTTGCGTTTTGGTCCCCCTCGGGGAGTTGTTGTTGTTGCGATGTTGCCGGTAAATCTAAATAATTTGGCAATTTTGTGCTGATTTTATTACACGCCACAAAGGTACATTAAAAACGCAACTTTTGCATGGCAACAGCGCCGATAAGGCTGAATTACAATTTGGCCCAAAAAAACACACGTGGCTTAAACAAGAGTAAATACATACCATAATGCTGTGTACTATATAAAGTAAGCTGTGCACTTTGGAAAAAATTGCTAATTAAGTGACGGGCTGAACCACAAGAAAAATCTCAAGTGTTTCCACTAAACTTTACTTTTAATTTTCCACACTTTTTCCCTACACTTTACTTTTGCCTTCTTTCTTTCTCTCTCTCTCTCTCTCTGTGTGTTGGCCTGCAAAAGTTATGCATTTTATGGCAAGCGTCTGATTAAACATTGCCAGCTGCACTTTCGACAACATAAATGTGCTTAACTTCATGTGAATTGCTGCGGGGGCAACAAAGAAGTTTTTAGCTTTAATTTCTTTCATGCCACGTGGCACACACAACTGAGCAACTGTCAAATTACCTGGCAACTCCCGAGAGAGGGGGAGAGAGGGAGTTAAACATTTCTTAGCTTTGCTTCCTGGAAATGCACTGCCAGGAAATTCATAAACATTTTTGCTTTCATTTTATGCTATGCTGGTCAAGTGGACACTCACGTTTTGGGAATACGATGACAGATTTACATAGCTTTATGGTATTCAACTCTTTTCCTTCTGTGCTTATGATAAGTGGCTTTATTTTCAAAGGTATTTTGCAAAGCTTTTGTAAAATGCAGAAGTTTCGAGTAATAGCAAGTGAATACATTAAAAATGTACACTTGACAGTTTATTAACTTGAAAAGAAGGAGACTTTTGGTTGATAAATATTTTCTGAAATAAATGTAAGATTAGAAAATGATGTAGAGCACACAAATTTTGATTTTACGCGGTTAATTTTCAATTATTGAAAATATACAAATTATTTTAACTCATAAAAAAGTTTTTACAGTTTCCTAAAGACTTTTGAGCCTAATATTATATTATAATAATATTTGCTTAAGCAGAAACTCAATTTATCTCATTTATATTGAGCATCAATAAGGAATTTAAGACTCTCTGAATATAATATGCGTCTTTTAAAGCCTATGGCTCACTAAAAATCATTATGATTTTTAGCGTCTTCATTGGTGTGGAAGATCAATTAAAACGCTGATGTATTAATGATGTTTATTGAGAATTTAAACGTATAACTAGCGTAATCAAAAGCACAAGTTGAAGTGGCTTCGCAATGAAGTTGGCTGCGATCAATTCACGGGTTGTCCAACTACCTCTTTGGTGTTGCCAGCATATGGGCAATAGGTGGCTGACAGAGTCTAGTGGCGCCATCTTTGTGTCAGACCGCTTACTTCTCAATTAGCCTGTTATTCTTAATGTATGAGTATGGTAATATGAGTTATATTAAATTTAATGTAAATAAATTGTGTTTAGATTACTATTGGATAGTTTTTGATTGTTCTGTAAGATATCTGAGACAAATTTCTATAAACGATTTATATAAGGAAGCTTTTTTTTTACCTTCTTCCTGATCGTTTTCTGAGAAGAATAACTGATATAGTTAAATCAATTATATTACTTTATACGGACTTATTCTTCTATTCTCTACTTGAAACTTTTAATTTCATACAGACATATTCTTCTATTCTTTACTTGAAATTGTGCTTTAAGTAGACATTTTATTGACTCCTTTAAATAGTTGCAGTTAAATGTAAAATACGAAGTGAGGCGGAAAATGTACTCAGCAGCCGTTGGTCAACAAGTTTTTAATTATAAAATAACTTTCGACCAGTTTCACATGGCAGCAGCGAGTGTGTGTGTGTGTGTGTGTGTGTGTGTAGGAGTCCAAAGCACATATGCGAGTGCAAAAGAATTACGTATGCCGCCCCAAATGGGGCCAACAACAAGAAGAACACAACATAACACTAGGCTGGCTGACTGGTGGTGGCTTCAATTGATGGCAATGCTGTGTAATTAGCCACAAATTGTTTAGGCCTAGTTGCACACGCTGCCTGCCAGATGTTCGGCTGACCAGCCGAAATCCAAATATGTGCTCATCCAAAACCAAAGATGACACAATTTGGGGCATTCGCCTAGTCTCTGCGGCTGAGTGGATGACTCTCTCTGTGTGTATGTGTATGTGTGTGTGTGTGGTGTTTGTGTTTAACTGTATTTGGCCAATTAAGTAAGCTGGTCTCGTACACAACACGGGCTCATGTCGACGCAAATTAAAATTAAATTTTTTCCTTTTAGCTACTCGCACAAAACTTGTCGCAATTGAACTTTTGTATGCGCGTCGTATACGCAATTTTCTAGGCGTGGCAACAGCAGTGATACGACAACACATTTTGCACTTACATTGAAGAGTGAATCAAATTTGCTGGTGTAGCTTAAATTTAATTGAATTTGCTGCCAAATATTTTTATTTACACTTTTGTAGCTTTTTTTCTGCCTTTGCTATTGCATAAATATTCAAATAAAATGTAGCGAAAATATGTGTATAATTAATTTGCGTACATATATTTTTTTTAGCGTTAGTTGGCAAAATATTAGCTTTTCATTTTGAGCTAATAAATTGCATTGCAAATGTTGTTGCGCATACGCAACGTTAGCCGCAATAGCAACAGACAGTGTAATATAAACAGCAGACATTTGCAAAGCATTTGGCAAAAGCATTTTTGGCCATTTCAATGCATTTCAAGCAGTTGTTGGCTGCTTGTCGACAACAGATGCATTGCCTTTTGCTTGAAGTTCAACTTGCTTTTTCTTCGTCTCCGTCTCTTTCTCTTTGTCTATTTCTTTCTCTATCTGTGAACTGTTTCCTTTGGCTGTGTAACAGGTGCAGTCTTCTGTTGTTTCGCTTGCTGTTGCTGCCACAACTCAATTTATTTCAACATGTACTTTTGAAACAATGAATTTCACTTTAGTTGCTAATGGATTTTGTACGAAGCTGGTGTGCGCATGTGTGTGTGTGTTGTGTGTGTGTTTTTGTCTGTCTGGCAGGTTTACTTGTTGTGTGTGTGTGTGTATGTGGGGTCAGCTGCCAAGAAAACTGCGTGAGACAAGCCAAGCACTAGTTGAGGACTCGTCGACTCGTCGAGTTCTTTGCTTTAATGCATTTTGTTTGCTTTTTCGGGGCGACATTTTTTTTGTGCTTGCCACACACACAATGACAAATGAAAGTTGACGTGCAACGCGCACATTATTGAGACAAATGACTGCTGCTGCTGATGCAAGGACATTAAAGGGCAGATAATTATGCAAATGCCAAATGATTGCAGCTAGCACAATGCGAATTAAAAATGCAACCAAATTGTTGCAGCTCAGCTTTCAACTCAGCTTCCTCTGGAAGGACACTTAATTAATTTTCTTTTTGCATTACCATTTTCCCATTGCCAGTTGGCCTGGCCAGTTGTATCAACAATTTTGTGGCAACTAGCAACGCAATTCAATTCATTGTTGACACTAAAAAGTAAATTTTTGCAGGCAGTTTGCTTGCTTCTCCGAGCTTTTTCCACTTCTTGTCTACGCAAATACTCTAAGCCATTTTGAGACTCTTCTCCTGCTCCTGCTCCTGTTCGTGCTTATGCTGTCCTGTTGTCCTGTCCTGGCTGTCCTTGCGGCCATTGTCATTGCTGTTGCTGCTGCTGTTGCTTTTATGCTGTGTTTATAGTTTTCATGTTATTTTGTGCCTACGGCCAGACACTGTGCCACATAATAAAAGTTGCCTCGTTGCAACCTGTCTCCCTCCCTTCTCCCTTGTCTCTTTGCCACCTTCTGCGCTTTCGTTCCCTGTAGGCTTTACATTTACATTACATCTACATGTGTCTGTGATTTAGTTAACAACTCGTATTACACGCCGTGAACTTGTAAGCCTCAATTGCTTTCTGCAACAGATACTTGTGTTATTTTTCTCCCAACAACGCCAGAAAAGTTGACACAGGTTGAGTGTCTATATATGTGTGTGTGTTGTGTCTGTGTGTGTGTGTGTGTGTTTTTGGGCCAAGTAATTGCCTTCTGGCCTTCAGCTTTATGGTCATAAGTGTAAAGCCAAAATTGTAATTAGGTCAATTTGACAGTTAATAAATTAAGTTATGTTTTGTTAGAAGTATAATAAACAATTTTAGTACATTGTTAGATTAGTATTGAAATTGAGAAATTCTCTTTATTTTGTTATTTCTAAATATTACAATTTCACATATTTATTCCAAAAAATTCAAAACAAAAAAATCAGCTTAACTTTCATAATGGTTCTCTATTTTATTGGAATTCTGTTATGTTTCTCATTTTTTGTATAACTAATATTAATCAAACACAAATAGTAGAAAGACAATGGTTGACAATCTGGTATATTCTGTACTGTATAGTATATTTTAAAACTAATAGTATATCGAAATTCCAAATACAGCCTTTGTGTAGTCAAGTCTTAACTGCTTTGGTTGACAATCTGGAATATTTTGTACTCTGCGGTATATTTTAAATGTTTTAGTATATTAATATACCCAATTCAGTATTTGTGTAGTCTGGTCTTAGACGATTTTTTGACAATCTGGTACATTTTATACTCTTTGGTATATTTTTAATGTAATAGTATATTAATATACCAAGTGCAGCCTTTGGGCAATCTGGGCTTAGCTGCTTTGGTTGACAATCTGGGGTATTTTGTACTCTATGGTATATTTTAAATGTAATAGTATATTAATATATTAAATGCAACCTTTATGCAGAGTGGTCTTAGAGATTTTTTTTGATAATCAGATATATGTTGTACTTTTGGTATATTTTTATAGATAATAGTATATTAATATACCAAGTGTGCACTCTTGTCTTGGATGCTTTGGTTGGCAATCCGGTATATTTTGTGATCCACGGTATATTTTAGTATTTTTGTAGTATATTAATTCGGTATAATTTAAGAATTATATCAATTTTTTTTATTTTTGGGAAATTGGGTACAGTCTAACACACTCAAATACTCAAACACTCAATTTTGCTTTTTGCTAGTTTTCGTTCTGATAAATCATAAATTCTATCTTATTTTTAAGATTATGTTGTTCAACGTTGGTTTTTCTGTTTTAGTATCAATGTTCATTTGGTTAAATAATACTTGTTTTCTTCACTTGTTCAACTAGTATTTAAAATGTTAACATATTGATGTGAGGATATTCAATCAATGTGCTGTGCTCTGAATTCCGTGTTCGTATGTGTTTTAGTAGATACAAACACTTTGGAGTTTGTGCTGAGGCTTAGTTACCGATGACATGTGTCAGGTGCAATCAAATACGCTTTCAAAGCTTAAACGCTTTTGCGGCACTTCGTACAGAGAGAGAGAGAGAGAGAGGGAGAGGAAGTGAGAAGAGACGAGTTGTTGCCACAGCAACTGGCAGCAAGGCAAGTGGCAAGAGGACTAGGATGAGAAATGGGTTTTTGGTTGAGAGAAGCCATCACGTTACGTGGCCCAAAATTTAGGCTGGCAAGCGAGTGAGTGTGTGTGTGTGTCAGTATGTGTGTGTGTTGGTTATGCTTTTACTTTTGTGGCATTGCTTACTAATTGAATTAATGTACACAATTTGGAAACAAAGTTTCTTACAGGAAAGCCCCCAGAATACCAAAAAGGCAGGAGAATGTTTTAGGTATTTTCGTGTGTGTTTTTTGCCACGGCACATGTGTGCGCGATTGAAATCAGTTTTGGCAGCGCCAAGCGAATTGAATTTGCAGCCGCTTCGCTCTCTTTTACACACCCTTGCTATCTCTGTCTATCTGTTGCTCTCACTGTTGTGTGTATGTGTGTGCAGCAATTTTAAAACAATTTGCTCGTTTAATGCCAAAACATGTAAAGTTTTTTAATTGTCTACAAATTGGCAACATTTGTCGCTGGCAAAACACTCGAGGGAAATTGTGAAGCGAGGGGAGAGAAAGGAAAGCTGGGAATTCAAAGCCAAAGACATTGAAAAGTCGTCGCCAAAAAGTTGGCGCCGCCTTCTGCCCAGAAATTGTTTTTGGCGTCACATGTTGCACTTGGCGCCTGGTTTGCAGCCTTTTAATTATATTTAATTGAAATTCGAAACCACAAACCGGGCTCGTATCCATCTTGTGTTTAAATGGCTTTCGTTAAACACTTGCAACAGTTTGTGCCCGGACATAAATCTAGTTTATTACCCAGATTTTTGCATTTTAAGCAGAGCAAGAGTTGTGACATTTATTTAAGGTCGTTAAGATTGAAAAGTCTTAATCGAATTTCAACTGATATTGGCTTGAATTTAAATTAATTATTTTCAAGACAAAGTCACAAACTTGTGGCTGCTTTTTTGTCTTCAAATGGATAAAATCGATTGATAAATGTTGGCTACAATTTAATAGCCTATGAAAAGACATAAAGTGAGCAAATTCATTCAAATATTTTGTCTTGGGCGTAAACTACATTTTGGCATTCAATTTTCAACAACAATTTTGACATTGATTTAAGTTGCTTATCAATTTTATTTAATACAATTATTTTGGTCAGTAAATTGACTAAATTGTGGGCAGTTTTCTTAGTCTTATTTTAATAAGAAATTGGTAGTAAAATGATTGATAAATATTGACTTAAGTTTTGCTAAAGTGAGTGAATTCTTGCTAAGAGTTTGTGTTAAATCAAGTTTAAACTTGAATTTGATTCATTCTTTCGAATGCTAAAATCTGTTTTTATTGCTGAAATTGTTGTTGTTGCTTTAAATCAAGTTTAATTTTGAAACTCCGTTTGTATTGCCAAAATTGAATCAATTTCAATTAAAGAATCTTTAATTTGGAGATAAAAATCTAGAAAATTGTTTCTTTAATTTGAAAATAAAAATTTAGGCAATAAAAGTAGATTTTAACATTCGATAGTTATCAACAAATTTAAGCTGAAACTATATTTCATTTTGTGTAATTATTTTGTAAGCAAATTGACAAAGTTTTGACACATTTTTCTGACATATTTTCTTGCTTTGAAAAAGGATAATCAACAGACCAAAAAGTCATTAAATTCTATCTCAAGTAAGCTAATTTTAAATCAAAATTCTAAGTCACAATCAGTAATCCTTAATCTTTACATCAGTAAGTCGTTTTATCTATTCATAAATATTTATGAATCAATTGTGCTTAAATTGCTGAACAACTTAAAGAGCTCAACGCAAATGATTTGTGCTTTATTATCTCTTTCCACTTTATAAAATAATTGTGCATATTTACACAATATTTATATTTTATATACAATTTTGCACATATCACATGCAGACTAATTAGTTCTATTTAATTATTCATAATATCCAAGCGAATGTCAGCTTTTCTTTTGTCTATGACCTCTAGGCGATGTGTTGTCATTAGAGCAAACATAAACACAAACACACACACACTCACAGTAAATGCAAATTTATGTGCCATTTTTATTGTGCAATGAAATTTCACACGCTTTCGCTATCTCTTTCTCTCTGCCACATGCAACTGGAGAGCGACAGTTTTGTAGCGTGCACAAAACTAATTTGCACTTGAAACCGCAACTGCTAAAGTCACTGAAAGAGAGTGATAAAAAGAGTGTGAAGGGGAGGGGAAACGAGGCAACCGCAAAGTGTGGCGTATGCCGCATGCCTCGGCAGTTTTTGAGCTGCCGCCGGCTTGGCTCATGTGTCCTTGCCTCTTGCCTCTTGCCTCTTGGCTTGTCCTGCCGAATGAAGTGTAAATGAGATTTTTATGCAACACCAGAACCGACCACAAGATGCAACCAAGTGCTGTTGCTTTTTGTTGCAGTTAAGTCTGACAGAGTTTTGCCCCATTCTTTCTTTCGTTTCGTGCGTTCACGTCGTTTGCCATTGTGGTTGTTGTTTTGTGTTATTTTATTGCTTAAGTTGCTAGTCATAAAGCTCATTATGGCTAGGAAATTGCATATAACATTACACAGAACATCATAACATGGGGAAGCAAACGCTTGGTAGCTAAGCAACCCGAAGAGGCAAAAGTGAAGCAGAGCTTAATTAATGTGCAAGTTACACACACACACACATACACATATACAGCAAGTAGTTTTGCGGCATGTGGCAGCAGCTCGTCTTGCAACACTTTTAACGCTGCTGCTGTTGTTGACGTTGGTAAACGAAATAGAAAATGAAAACATGTCAGGCTTCAAAAACATAATTGTGTTAAATTTGCAGCAAATATGTTTTTCTTAGACCCATCATCCAATTGTTGTTGTTGTTTGTTGTTGTTGCCGCAGCCGCCTGTGCGAAAATATTGCTTTTTGCCATGTTGCCATTTTACATTCGTTTTGTGTGTGTGTGTGTGTGTATTTGCACATTTTCCTGCCTTGGCATTTACTCTAGTTTCCTTCAACTTTTGTGGCTTTTGACGTATGCGCAACGTGTGTGCATAAGATTAAGCATACGCACGGTTGGCTGCCTGACTGCCTGACTGCCTGGCTGGCCCCAACTATGAATGTTACACGAATGTCATGCCATGACATTCAATGTCGCTTCCGTCCACTCACTTAGGACACACGTATCTGCATTATGCATTCCAAATACAAATACGGCAAAATGCATTTAGAATCACAAAACGCATATAAATTGGCAGACTCTAAGCTCTCAATTTAGTGCCAAGGGATGCAAAAAGATAACTCACAATTAAAACAAGCATACGACAAGTTTTGGGTCAACTAAATTTATAAATTAAACGCCATCAATCACAGTAAAAAATTTATAAAGTTTTCTAGCAGTTTTCTAAATTAAATTTGAGTATTCTTATTTGTTATTTTTCAATGTTGCGAGTTGTTGTTGACGAGCTTATTGATATAGAAATCAACGCTTAATTACAGCTGGCTTCAACAGCAGCTAACTCGCTGTGGGCACTTCGTCTGACAAACTGACAGCAAATGGCTCAATCAACTCAATCTCAGCAAGTGGGGAATTAAGTTGTTCAGCTTCTTGCGAAGTGATTGTGAGTAATGTGCCATTCGAGTCTTAGACAAAGGGCAGAGATTAGCTCGGTTTAGTTTTTGTTTTATGTATGAAAACTATTCGATTTATAAAAGTCACTGTTTTAAGCTGTGGTATTTGATATGGTTAAAAAATATGCATTGAATTAGATATGTTTGTATTGAAATAGCACAAAAATATAGTCAAAGTTATGTATTTGTAATACATTTTGAAAGTATTTAATTTATTCAAATTGTTATTTGTAGCACTTAAATTTGATTTTTTTGAATTATGTACATTAAAGGATAATCTTGATTGATATCTATTTTAGTTATATTTTTCATTTTACATACTTTTAAGGTATTAGATTTCTTAAAATTTTTGACTTGAAGGCTTTATAATTGGAGAAAGAGAGATGCCTCCTTCTAGAAACAACAACTACAGACAATTTGGTTGCGATCAAAAAAAAATTTCCGGTACTTAAGTTATTAAAGAAATACTTTTTATTGTATATTTTGCATTGTATGACATATGTATGTTGAATGTAGTACTAAATCAAGGCTATATCCCTTCGTATATTTTATTATTTTTGCGGTATATCAGTTCGGTATATTTTAATACTGCCCTTTTTTGCTTTTATCCACAATAGATAGCAGGTATCTCACAGCCTAGCACACTCGACTAAACCTTTCTTACTTGTTATAATTTGAATTCCATTTTAAACATATCTTGATTTAAGTGGCACAGCTTTCTTTATGCATTGTCAAACTAAGTTATTAATATTAATATTTTATTATATTTGATTTATATTCTATTATATTGACAGTTTTATTATATTTGATTTAATTAACACAGCTTTTTATTATGCATTTTCAAAAAAATTGATATTACAATTTTCTATATTAAGCAAAGATACTTTTCTACACAATTAAAAGCATGTATCGATTTAGCAAAGTTCACAATTAAAAAGTTATATATAATTGGCATGTTGTTGTGTTTTGCCAATGATATTTTCTATTATTTTCAGTTACAAATTTGAAACATTTGTTGTAAACCGTAATAACAATATCTCCCATTCACTTTGTGATGCTGATACCAATTAATTGATATCCGTTGAAACCGCCAAACTCATCTCAACTCAACAACTTGTGTGCGTGTGTATGTGTGTGTGTTCGATTAATTAGGCCTGTCATCGTATAAATTTAGCTAAATTATTATCAAAACTGTTTTGCCAGCGACAACTGTAGAGGATTTGTACAGTATGTCACAAGGATAGACATGAACATGAGGACAGACATAGAAATATATATACAAAGCGTGAGGAAGGGGGCGGGGCGCCTAGGGACACATGTTGACGGCACCAAATTGCAATTGCGATATGACAATAATGCAATCAAACAATCAATCAATTAATGTCTGCTTGAATTAATGTTGAATATTATGTATTATCATCAATGTCATCATTAGCACTAAATTCAATTATCTCTCGCTTCGCTCGTAGGCAGCCAAAGCAACGAACTCGCTGAAATAGCAGCGGGGAAAGTCAAGCAACTGCTGCTTGACATCGCACCAACTGATGATTCATCATTGTTAGGCATTTTCCGATGGGGAGATGAAAGCCAACACAGACAGTAGACTTTGTTTTCAAATTCACAGCAAAATGAAATTTTTTTTGGGAAATTTTTGTGTGAAAATTAAATAATATTCCAGCATGGCGGGCAAGAGCCATTGTGCCGCTGTACTCAATACTCAACCGATGCTGCACATCAATCGCGATGATTATGTGGACGTCTATCGCGATGTCTATAATACCGGATACTTTTCGATTTGGTGCACAATACTCGCCTTCACAGCCTTTGTGCTTTTTCACACCTTACGTTAAAGAATATTACGCCATGCTGATGGTTAAACTTATTTCCGGTTTTTTTGTTTCTGCCTTGGAAAAGAATTGTGAGCATATGAAATTTTTAAGTGATAATTGATTTAACATTTATCTTTTAAGAAACACATCACGGAAGTTGATTTAATATTTATCTTTTAAACAGCAATCAAAGAATGGAACTATAAAAGACATCTTCAAGCTAAACATTTCAATTGAAACTTAATTTATTTCTCAAGCACCAAATCATAGAATGAAATTTTAAAAATTTTATTTTTTTTCAATTTTAAAATACTATCAAAATCTTTGTATAATATTGTAATGTTATTCAAATTATTAAAAAGTAAAATGTAAAAGCCGTAGATTTTTATACCAGCTTTAAGAGATTAGTATTTTTGCAGTATAATAATTCGGTATATTTTGAAACTGATCATACATCTATGGTATATTTTAAATATATATCGATATACCAAAAATTACCTTTGGTATTTTTCAGTATTTTTGTGGTATATTATTTGGTATATTTGAAGAATAATGCCGTATTGGTTTACTTTTATTTTAAGTGGGTACCCAATATCTTAAAGTCGAGCACACTAGTTTTCTTACTTGTTGGTATTTCAATTGAAAAATGTAATATGGTATATTTCGATTTTAAAATTCACATCTCACAGTTTAGCTTTTATTCAAAATGGGTACCGGGTATCTCACAGTCGAGCACTCTCGACTATTCTTTTCGGCTTTTCTACTTGTTGATGTTTCAATTTCGCAATTGAATAAAACTCTCAATTTGTTCAATAAACTTAATCTGAGCAGTCAATTGACTAACACAACACACACTCAATTTTCCTACTATTTGTTCAACAAATAAATCGAGAATGAATGAATTCAATATTCAATGCTTTTATTGCAAATCTATCATAGTTTTAACTATTAAATTCTATTTTTTCTGTGCTCTTTGTGTGTGCATTTAAACACCTTGTCAATTTTTGTCAGCACATTTGTCAAGTGATTCTTCACTTTGGGCACAGCAATCGGTCAATTTGTCTGGTCTGGTCGCTGCCGATTGTCAATTTTTCAGGGTTATCAATTGAGCTTGTTTATCAATCATTTGCATTTGGCATTAAGTCAATATTATAATACGCATTGCAATCGTGTAATCGACAGTTTTGTATCTTAATGTTGAGGTTTTGGTTGCCACCCTCAACAACAAAAAAATGAAAAGCGAAGCGTTAAAGGAGGCGTTGCTGGCATCACTCATACGCCGCGTATGGCCGATGTCTCACTCATGCCCTTTTTTCGCTCGCTTTGTGCGTGTGACATATGCAAATATTTATGCCCCGATGTGCTCTCTCTGTGTGTGTGTGTGTGTACAGTTGTGCATAACATTATGCAAATGCGGTGTCTGTGTGAGAAAACAAATACACACACACACATACACATACAGAGACACTTACATGGAAACAAAGAGGCAATGCCATAAAAGTTAAGTAAATATATAAACACGCAGCGGCTTACGCATGCCTGACTGTCAGTTGTTGTTGTTGTTGTTATAGCTGCATGTTGATGTTGTTATTGATACAAACACAGACGCACACACACACAGCATAAATCAAAATGCTTGTAAGTCGAGTAAACATTGAAAATCAGTTATGTTTGCTGCATTATGTATCAAAAAGTCAAACGAATATTCCCAGCATTCATTCGACTATATGAATATGAATATGAATATGAAGCCTTCTACTTACATCACTCCCACCTCTCCTTTTCCCCTCTCTCCATCTCTTTCTCGCTCAGTCGCTTTTCGATAAATTGCGCGTGAATGATGCATAAATCAAATAAAGTTAAAAAATTATATATATGGCAGCGAAGCATGATCCTTTGTCGACGCATTCGACTGTGCGTGTAAAAAATTTGTGTAACGCACTTTTTCTTCTTCTTTTTTTGGGCCCCGATTGTGGTAGGTATGTGTGTGTGTGAGTGTATGTGTGTGCTGCTGTCAGAACTCTCGTATATATATGCATACACATTTAAAGTGTAAAGCAAATTGCATTAAGGTGAATCGTTTGTTGATAAATAAACATAACTTTATTGCATCGCCACAATATATTTGTATACAGGCAAAAGGGTATATTGAATATTGAAAAAGACTATATGTTAAAATAGAGATTGAACTTATTTATTAAACTTATTTCAACAAGCTAAATAAATAATGTAAATAAAAAATATAATTGATTTTCTAAACTCGGTAATTTAAGCAAAAAAATCTAGCTAAAATCAACAAGTACGAAAGATTCAGTCAAGTGTAAAATATACCAAATTTATATACCATAAAAATACTGAAAATATACCAACAACTATATTTGCCATATTGTAAGTACTACATTCAAAATATACCACAGAGTGCAAAATATACTAAATTGTTTGATATTTGTAGCTTGCACTTTATAGAGTATCTCTCAGTTATATGCAATTATTTTGCATTGCTTTTTCTTTGTCGTATCGGGCAATATCAAAGTGTTTACCAAGTTTTTTGTATGGCTTACAAATAGTTGGATATTTCATATGATGACGGTTTACACATTTTTTTTGCACGCTGCCTGCAAAATAAACACAATTTAATTAAAAAGTTTTTGCGTTTTTGGATATTTTAACATCATTTTTGGTTTAAATTGAGACGCAAATTTTTCAAGCATTGCTTAAATTGAAATGCAGATGATAAATTCTATTAACTAGCTAAAATTGCATTAAATATTGAAAGCAATACTTTTCAGGTGATGAAGGAAATATAAAATTCCAGTTATAAAACTGTAATTATTATTTTGAATGATATGTGTATAATTCTTGCATACTTGAGCGTAATTTTTATATTGAAACATTGTTGGAATATTAAAAATAACAATCAAAAATTATAGAAATACTCGATTAACAGTCCTTTAATGGAACTTACGTTTGGAATATTTTATTAACATAAAGAATGCTTTAATAGAACTTTCATTAAAATGAATATAAAGAATACTTTAATGAAGCTTTCGTTTATGAAATCCTCGATAAATATAAAGAATACTTTAATGGTTCTTTTGCTGATAGATTTTTAAGGTATACAGAACAAATAATTGAGAAGCTCATTTTAAAGTATAGTAGAGTTGTTTAATCTCCAGCGTATCTTGCAGTCAATCATTTTGCTTTTTTGTTGGGCTTTTTAATGCAATCCAATATTTACACGATGTTGCAAGCATTTGCCTAGCTGTTAGTTCTGTTTGGTTGGACGTCAGCTGCAGCAGCTTCGTAGTTGCAGATGCTCCAAGCACTTGGCTCATCTTGCTCTGCTTTGGGCTTGGCAATTTGCTAAAAGTGTTATCAACATTCATCGATTCGTATTTCGCTTTTTTGCATATGCAAAAGTCAATTTACAGCTGGTCTCTCAAGCATTCTCATTTTCCCCTCCTAGCTAACTTTATCTATATTTCTTTTCTCCTATTCTCCTTTTTTTGTGCGTTTTTCCTTTTGTCTTTGGGAACTACATAGAACAGAGAGCGAGCGTCGCTCGGTGTGCCACAAAATTGAGGATGCTGCGTCAGGGTGGTTGTCAGAGTGTCAAGTTTGCTGGGGAGTCACCAGAGTCGCAGGCAGGCAGCCAACTTGAGACAGCAGCCGCAGGATGTCAGCTGCTTTTGCTTCTACTGCTGCTTCTACTACAGCTGCTGTCCTCACTAATGAAACAAAAACAGACAAGTTAATGTACAGTTGATGTACATTCTAATGGGCTTGGTCACTCTCGTTGTCTTTGTCTTTGCCATTCGCTCTCTCTCTCTCTCTCTTGCTTTTGGCCACAACTGTCTGCAGATTTGCATAGAAAGTAGCGTTGGCCGTGCTAATTGAGTGACTAAGCATTTCGCTGGCTAAAAGTTTTCGACATTCTAATGCCATTGTCAAGCTTCAGCTGGATCTGCCTCAAAAACTAAGTAGTTAACATTTCCGCTGGCACTTACCTGCAGCAATAGCAATGGAAGCTTGTGGCCTGTTCTCAATTCGCCCATGAATATGGGGCTGCCTTTTATAAATAATTCAAGCGCATGCTGATAACTGCTCTTAAGTCTTTTTCTAGAGCAACGCAAATTAACAGAGCGCATTGAATGGGGCAACCCATACACACACACACACACACATAGACACACAAAAGACTAAAAGCCTGCCTGCACAAATGTCACAACGACGCTGAAAAACTTGCGGAAGTTGCTCTTTTGAAATGCAAAACTTACAAGGCTTTTCGCCTTTTGGCATTGGATGTTGTTCGACAATTTTCGGGCATTAAAATCAACTGTGCATGTTTTTTGGAATTATTCTAGCATAATTTCTCTCTCTCTCTGTCAACTGGCAGCAGCTGTGTGCTCAGTATTGACTTCCTTCTAGTTCTTTATATTTTGGCACAATTTACTTAATGTGCGCACAAAAGTGTTGCCTACTTTTCAGAGCAGCACGCGCCATTGCAAATTAACAGCAGGCAGAGAGAGAGAGAAAGAGAGAGCGAAGCAAACAAAATAACACAATTTACAGTTAATCTAAATGTTGGTTTTTATTAGCCAGCAGAAGTTTCTGCGGCTGCGACTGCAACTGAACTTGATAAAAGTTAAGCCACAGTCGATGGAAGAAGTGGAGGGGAGAGCAGGAGAGAGCGGCAGATGCTGAGCTAGAGTGCATGATATAGCTACAGCAAAAGTGACTTTATTATAATTTTCAACTTTTGATTTACTGCGCACTTTGAGCATCTTTCTCTCTTTCTCTGTGTGTTCGGCTCAAGATGCCAACGAGGCCAACTCTGGACTCCAAACCCAACACAAAAGCCAACCACACACACACACACACACACACACAAAATGATGCTAATTTTTACACACACACAACAACAACAAATACAATGGCAGCCAGCGCCAAATTGTTGCGAGAGAGAGATAACAGCGAAAGAACGGCAAGAAAACACAATTGTAAAAGTTTTGCACAAAAAGATTTACAAAATTACAATAATAAAAACAACAATAAAATTAAGCATTGTAATATGGTGACACAAAAATTTTGTGTGGAACAATGGCACAAATCAAATCAATCTGCCAGCAAAACGAATAACAAATACTCTCTGAATGTAGAGATTTATTTAATTGAGCGGAAAATGATGATGAATAGCAGACAAAAATGGAAGATGAGGGAAGAAAGTTTAGTTCAGATTATAAAAAATGAATTGAAAAATATTCATTGTTTTCTATATTAAACTAGAATAAATGAAAAGCAAGTTTAGCATGAAAATTTATCCTTATTTTATTTTTAGACGGACTGAGAGGAAAGTTAAGATTCTAAATACTGTAATATGGAATAAGATGAAAGCCAGTTTATTACAAATACGATAATCTTTTTTGAAATTTGAATGTGAAAAGCCAAAAGTTAATTATTGAGTTGTAGTATAAAAATAATAGTTAATTTTTCAATGAATATATTCTCCTTTCAATATAAAATAAGAGGGAAACAAGCCTAGAATAAAAAAAAAAACATAAAATATATTCTTCGATTTTTAGTATAAAACTTATAGTATATGTTTATAATTGCAGTATAAAATGTTAGTATATTCTTTGGTTTGCAGTATACAAATGTTAGTATATTCTTTGGTTTGCAGTATACAAATTATAGTATATTTTTTGGTAAATTATAGTATTTAACTTGATTTTTTGTATATTCTTTGATTTACAGTATAAATTTGTAGTATATTCTTTGATTTGTAGATTAAAAATTATAGTATATTTTTTTATTTCTAGTACAAATTTACACTGTATTCCTTGATTTAAAATTATAGTATATTCTTTGATCTGTAGAATAAAAATTATAGTATATGCTGCAATAAATATAAAGCTTACTTTCTGCAAGCAAACCATAAATAATATTTATACTTTTCCTCTATCTTTGCAGAAGCTCGACTAAAGCTGCCCGTTCAAAAGCATTCCACAAAATCGGTGAGTTATTTCTCATTTAAATTTGCAATAAATTTATGCGTTTTCCCCAAACGAAGTATGCAATAAATATTTGACAATTTGAGTGCCGTTTGATTTAAATCAATTTGCACTTTTTGGCAAACTCGAAACAATTAACTCAATCAGGAATTATTGAGCTATCAAAAAAAAGATGATTGAACTGCATCAAAGAGCTGCAAATGACGCTCTTGAAATGTGAAATTAATTTGTGTGTAGTCAAACAGCATGTTCAAAGTCATATGCCACTTAAATACCTCAACCTCAACATAACATTTCAAGTTTTGTGGCGAGTTGAAGAGCTTGTTAAATGGATGCTTGAGCTGAGAAATCCCAAATCGCTTTTAATTTGATGGGCGACACGGAGCCCGACATAAATTGCGCATTCTACAAAACGATTTTCGGTTTTATGTCGCGACTTAAAGCGTGGCAAAATCTATATATATATATACTATATATGTATGTAGGTGTTGATTTGTAGAGGTGAGTTTAAAGCGTTGTGCCTGGCACGTGTCATAATTGCAAATCAATGAGCTGCAATACAATGGACGCTCTGATTATGACGATGCCATAACGATGATTACGCCAATTGTGAATGTGTGTGAGTGTGGGTGCTGCAAATGTACGTGCATGTATGTGTGTGTGTGTATGTGTGTAGCATTTTAATAAATTACGTGACAAACTGCAATGCTCTAAGCCTTCCCATGTGGCTTACACATTGGTAGAGTAGAGTAGCAAATTGTACTGGCAAGGAAGGAAGGAAGGGGAGAGGGGGAGGCGCCACAGCATCAGGTGGCTCTCGCGGCGTTGCGTGCCCGAATTCCCGTTAATGTAGGCTCATTAGTTGGGGCATTAAAGCAGTATTATGGGGCAACATTACGAGCTGGGATTTGACAACGCCTTTGAATCGGTCGTGTTGCATTTGCGTCTTGCACATTTGCATGCTCCGATTGTATCTTGTATTCACAGTTGTTACCCCTTCTCCCCTCTGCCTCGCTTTGCAGTGTAATTTGCAAAATGAAATGCCAAAGTTTTGCACACAGTTAACAATATTAAATCGGATTTCAAAGGCACACCAACGACCGACTCCAAATGTAATTACATTTTCTGTTTTGTGTGTTAACAAACCGTATAATTGGCCCGGCGCTTTGTCGCGCTCTCATCGCAGCCAGCATTCAACTTTGTTGTTGTTATCCTCGCATCCAACATTCAACATTCAGCATGTTGCCAGTTGTTAGCAGCCTTTGCCTTGGCCGATAAGCAACAGTTAGTACGCATTAACACACGCACAGAGTTTACCTACATCTCATCTTGCTTCCTTGCTCTACACATGATTAATGGCTTCGTCCAGTGACTTGCATGCAATTAATGTGAAAGCAATGCGTTGCGATTTACCTAATGGATTGCTAGAATTAAATAAATTAGTGCAAGTCCTCCGTGTCTGACTCGATTCAACTTGATGCTGAGCTGGGGAAATATGAACAGTTGAGCACTGGACAAATGAGTGAGCTCGACTTTAGCACACTGCATTTGCTAGTTCTGAGCATAACGTTATTAGTGTAGGGATCTTATTAAATAACGCTATTAGTTTAGGGAGATGAGCGCATAAATCGATCTACATAAGTTTATTAGAAGTGCTTAAATTTGGAATATTTTGGCAACTGATGAAAGGAAATTATAATTGTTTTTTCTACAAGTTATGTAGTTTTGTTTAATTGAGAGTTTTATTGATGTTGCGTCGTATAAATTCAAAGACTCTGGCTTCAAAAAGGTTTATAGCGAAGTATGTCAGTAACTAATAAGTTTTGATTATTCCCAAAGCAAAACTAGTAATGTTGTCAGATTCATATCCCAATAGTAAGATTGTGGAATGTACTTTCAGATAGTGAAATATGTAGAAATCATATCAAATTTCAAAACTTTAACATTGCTTTGGACACTATAACTATATAATATAATATCATTTAAATTGCATATGTT
Source organism: Drosophila albomicans (assembly GCF_009650485.2). Classification (NCBI taxonomy): domain Eukaryota; kingdom Metazoa; phylum Arthropoda; class Insecta; order Diptera; family Drosophilidae; genus Drosophila; species Drosophila albomicans. The sequence continues at coordinate 26,704,160 of NC_047628.2, forward strand.
AATAATAAAGTAAGCTATTTCAAATTCTTTTTTATTAAAAAACATTTTATTTACTATTTTCAAAATTTTATAAAAAAATTATAGATGGCTGAAACTTAGATACATATGTGAATATCTGATATGTGAATTAATATGCCTTATTTATAAAATTATAGAAAAGGTTTTCTGTTTATTAAATATGAATAAAAGTACATACTAGAATTCAACTTAAATGTCTGTTTTTTCTTAGTTAGAAATTGAAAAAAAAACTTATATTTATTCATATTAGAACTCCTTTGTTTACCATAAAAAATGAAGTAAATATTTTGGTAATATTTCTGCTTTGATATACATTTTTAAATGAAAATATCATATATGTATATTAAAAATTCATTTATATTCTGTATAAATTAAAATGCTTATAAATTAATAATCACTCAGCCCTTAATCTATACAAAATGCAAACAAACACAATATAAATTCCCCTCAATTTCTTTTTTTTATGAATATGCAATAAGAAAAAATATTTCTATGCATTTAAAATTCCTTTATTTAGTGGCGAAAACTTAAATTGTTTTCGTTGTTGCTGCAGAGAAGAAGAGAACCACAACTATTGCAGTTATTAGCTAGCAACTTGGTTAATTGCAGAATTTTATTATATTAAGCATTGCAAACGTACAAAAGAGAGAGAGAGAAAAGAAGTGCATTTTGTTCCTCGACAAGATGTTAAATTCTCGTCGAGGCAACAAACTGGAATAAAGCCTTGCGAATGTGGTTTGACGCTTTTCCAATTACCAACATTTTCGAGTAGGTATGCAAGTGTGAATGTGTCTGTGTGTGTGTGAGCACCTGCGTCATTCCAAAAACGAGAGATAGAGATAGAGAAAGAGAGAGAGAGAGAGAGATGCGAGCGATGCGCTCGTGTGTAAATATGCAGCTGGCATATTACTTGGGTACAATTGCATAGTCCCTTTGTCATATTTTCGGCATGCCATCAAGTAAATTTAATGAAATTGTTGCGGCTTTTCCAGTTGCCAGGGAACAGAGCAAAGTCTGCGGTCTTTGGATGAGTCGCCAGTCGACTCTTCTCCTCTTATTGTTGTTGTTGGGCAGTCGTCAACGTCGTCGTCATCGTCATCGTCAACGACAGAGTCATCAGCGCCGTCAACGTCATCATCATCATCTTTGGCACTCGCTTGTTTGCTCAAGCTTTTGCCCAGCCTCCTTACCCTTCCTCTATCCCTTTCCCCTATCCCTTTCCCCCCTTTCGATGGTGAAAAGTGGGTCAGTTGCACAGGCAATGCGGCATGAAATTTGAGTTGCTTGGCATGTTAAACAAATTTTGTGGTCAGTTGTCAGCAACAAAAAGCGAAGCAGCCAAATATTTGCTCAACCAGCTCAATATATACCCCAGGGTCTAACCTCTGCCCCGCCTCCCGCCTCCCTTCTTGGCTAAAGCTCTCAGTAGTGTGTGTGTTCTTGATCTCATTATAAAGGCGAACTATACAAAAATTACCACAACAGAGACTATGTGCTGTGGCCACATCACAACTCCCTCTTTAAGGAGAGAAGAAGAGAAGATGAAGGATGGTTTCTCTGCTTGGCCAAAATTGATTTGCTCTCTCGGGTCACAGGTTTGTTTGAGTTGCACTTGACACATGCGGAAGCCATGCGTAAATCTTTTAAAACAACTTGAAAAGGAAACAGCACATTAATTGATTTCCAGCACGCTTCAATGAACATTCAAGTTCGCACAAACACACAACTACAACTAGCTGATGGAAATTAACTGATGAACGACTAAAAGATGCCCTTTGAAAAGAAAAAGTTTTAATATGAAATATAGAGAAATTAGTAATGTAAATATTTAGAAAGATTTGGTGGCTTATTTAATTAATTAAGCTCATATTGAGCATTAAATTTTCTGGTTGCCAAAAGAGTACATATCAAACCATACTTTATACCGTGGAAAAGTCAAATTTGTAATGCCAAATATAGAGAAATTTGTAATGCAAAAAGTAAGGAAAAATTTGTTGGATTTTGCGCTTAGTTTGTAAAAGTATTCATGAAAATGAACAAAGAGTTTTACAAGTTTATTCAACTCGTATAATGTTGGTGCTGTCAAAAAATTACTTTCTAAACGATACTTTAAGCCCTAGAAATAATACATTTGTAATGGCAATTATAAAGAAAACAGTATGCAGATAGTAATGAAAAACTTAGTGGATTTTATGCTTAATTTGTGAGATTATTCATTAAAAAATAAACAAAAAATTTTATTAGCTTATTCAACTGGAAGAATAGAAATTATGATTGAATTCACTGTTAAGTAAAAGAGGATTATAGGATATTGTAAAAAGAATTCATATGTTCATAACATTACTAGAAAAAATGGTCTAAACTTTGAAGGAAATTTAAATTGGATAATTTTTGATTAGAGCATTTTATAGAGAAAGTGTTTTGTAATGCAGACAAATTGTACTTTATTCGGTCGCGTTTAATTAAAATTGCTTAGTTCTTGGCATATCAAAGTTTATAATACAATTTACGATTGCAATTCCTTTTATTTTTGTGAAGAAATATAAATCTTTAAGTATTAGCAATAATTGAAAAAGTAATTTGTTTTTAAAATGTAGAGAAATGTGCAAGATATTGAGATGAAATTAATAAGTTATTCAATTCAGATTAATTAAGATTCATTTAAAAAAAATGGAATAAGTATTCTGTTTCTAAAATGTAGAGAAGTGTACTACATCTTTAGATTAAATAAATTAGTTACTAAGTTTCTTAAGTTTAAGCATGAAATAATAAATTATATATATAAATAGATAATATTATATTAAAAAAATTAAAATTATATTATATAAATTAGTGATATAAGTTGGGACAATAAGTATTTCACTTTCACACTATTGAAAATCACAAATCAGGACGATTTTGAAATGAATTTTATTATTGATTAAATTTGGGAAAAGGTGTTCATTAAAAGAGTGCAAATTTAAGTATGGGAATAAGTATTTTCTTCTGTACTGCTGATAGTCTTTCACTGCCTTTTTCGACTTACAAATGTTGCAGGGTATTTGCAAAAATGAAGCTGATTTGCGGCGCGACGCATAAGCAGAGCCTAGAAGGAGCAAAAGTAGGAGAAGGAGGACGAAACCAGGCCTGGGCCAGGGCCAGTGAAGCGTGACAGGCGCGTGGCCAACTGACAATGGCAGCAACAAAAGCAAAAGGCAGAAAAGCAGAAAAAGGAAAGCAGAAAAAGAAAACGAAAAGAGATACGCGCAAAAAGCAAAACAAAAATAAAAAAAGCATACGTACGAAATGTTAAAATGGTTGCTTTGCATGCCAAGCGGCGCAGTGTGCCAATTTTTCAGTTAAAAGGCCGGAGAATAAACCAAAAAAAAAAAGAAATTTGCGCAAAAGCAATGTAATAAATGCGTCTGCTTTGTGTGCGGCAGGCAAACTGATGAACAGCGTCGAAAAAGTGAAACAGCAGCCGATAGAAGAAGCACGAACCAAAAACTTGAACTGTAACTGAAGCCCGATTTTGATCCCATAAAATGTTGCTCGAATTTTCACATTCATTTTTTTTTTTTGTTTTCCGTTGTGTAGAGTCACATCAATGCATTCCATCAGGTTGTATGTGTGTGTGTTTTACCTGTCGCTCCAATTTTTATGTAGCACACTTTAAGGCGCATAAAAATGGCCATCGCCATTTTGGGGACGCGTTTATCTTTTAGCCGTTTTATGTCGCATTTGCGTAGCGCACAACTTTGGAGCCAGAGCTCGTTTTATTGTAATAAATTTAAAACATTTTGCACTCATACACATTTTATGAATCTTGAAGATGCCAGCGAATAAAGTGCAGCTGAGCTAAGCTGCGTCGTTGTCGTGTCGTTTGCTTTTGCTTTTGCCATTTCCCGAGTACAGATATTTTATTTGGCCATTGAGACACACGGGCATGGCAAAGTGCACTGCAATTGGGATTTATGCAAATGGTGATATATACTATAAATATATATATATATATTTTGTATGTGACCCTCTATCTTCCTTCTCTTTCTCTCTCTCTGCAGTTGAACAGTGCAAAACTTTCAACATAGATTAAAAAATGTCAGCGGAATTTATGCGAAATTATGCAACAGCAACGCAACAACTCGAAGTCTCTGGCATGCATATGCAAAGTTGATATTACGCATACGCCACATACGGCAAAAGTTGTTGTCGAGTTGCTTTCAATGCCACATAACGCGTTTGCTAACAATGCACCTACTCGTCACCATCGTAGTTTTCAGTTGTTGCTGCTGCTGGTTTTTTAATAATGCTGCCAAATACATATTTTATGATAGCACAAATCGTTGCCAGCTGCACGATAAATCAACATGCATTTTAATAACTTGAACTGTAACTGGAATTGCAGCAGCATCAACATCAACGGCAGTGGGAGCAAAAGTCACAATCCCATCGACAACGGCAGTAAAATCAACAAGAAAATGAAGCTTCATTATGGCAGCCAGCAAAAATTGTTATGAAAATTGACTTTTTAGCCGCAAGCTAAACTAATTTTGTGTGGCGCATTCTTCCTCTCCCTTCTCTTCTCTGCCTGGCATAAAAGTCAATTGGCAACGGCATTGACTTTGGCTTTGACTGTGCCTCTCTTCCATTTCTCTGCAGCAGCAGCAGCAGTTATCGATACGGTAGTTATCGTTATCATTTGACTGGCCATTTGCTGCTTATCAAAGCTGATTGCAATGCCCCAAGCTGCTCCTCTTCAGCTACGCTTTCACTTCGCTCTTACTCTGCAGTAAAAATCTCTCTCTCTGCATACTTATTGCACGATGTCTGACTTTTGCCTTTTTCGATTGGATTCTGAGCTGTAGGATTCCTCTTCATTCGTTCTCTCTCTCTCTCTTCGTTGGCAATGTTATTGCATATAAACTTCATAAATCTTTTGCTCGCTTAAACTTTTGCAATTGAGTTGTGGATACAAATTAACTCGACTTGCTGCTCAAAAAACTTTTTCCTAAATAACAACAATAATAACAAACAGACAACAACAAGAAGAACAACCCTGCATTCGACCTCTGCTCTGCTCTATCTCTCTCTTTCTCTTTCTCTGTGTGGCATCTGTGGCAGCAACAATAATATTTACAAATAGTATATCTTGAGCTTAACAACTTTTTCCGGTTCGCCGAGAACTGTATATTAACTTAAGCTGGAATTTATGAATGGAAATGGTAGCTACAAAAAGTGTAAGAAAGTGGAGATATATTTCTGCGAAAAATAGCTTAAAACATGTTAATTACTGGAATAAAAATATTCTTTTTACTCCCATTTTAAATGTATAAAAAACTTGCAAAATCCACAATAGTTTCTTAGCTTCAAAATAGTACTCAAAATTAATCAACAAACTTGCAAAGAACTAATGTAGTTTTTTAGCTACAAAAAAGCTACAAATTAGTGCAATGAAGTAAAGATATATTAAGAAAAAAAATCTCTAACGAATTATTACAATGCAAAGTGTCTATTAATTTCCCAACATTTCATTTAAAATGTATCAAAAACTTGTAAAGAACTAATGTAATGTCATAGCTCCAAAATAGTGCAACAAAGTAAGATATATTTATAAAAATAATCTCTAACGAATCATGTACTAATAATGGTCTATTAATTCCATAAAATAAGATTTAAAATTAATCAAAAACTTGCAAAGAACTAAAGTAGTTAGTTAGCAACAAAAATCCTGCAAAATAGTGGAAAAAAAGTGGAGATAAATTTGTCAAAAAATATATCTTCATCATGTTAATTATTGGAATACAAATTGTCAATTTATTCCCTAAAATGGCATTTATAATATATTGAAATTTTTAAAAGAACTAAAGTAGTTTCTTAGCTATAAAATAGTGCAAAGAAGCCGTCAGATAGTTAGCAAATAAAACTTTATGAATCATGTTAACTATTACAATAAAAAATGTCTATTAATTGCTTAAAATTCTATTTAAAATATATAAAAAACTTGTAAAGAACTAAGGTAGTTTCTTAGCTAAATCTTTCAGAAAACTTAAGTGGTTTCTTATCTACAAAATAGCTTCAAAATAGTACAAAAAAAAGGATATATTTGCAAAAAAAAACAATAATGAATTATGGTAATTGTGACAGTAAACAGTGTTTATAAATTCCGTTAAATTACATTTAAAATTTATCGACAACTAAATTTAAACTAAAGTTGTTGCCTAGCTGACGAAAAAGTGCAACGAAGTGAAGATATATTAATAAAAAAAAAACTCTTACGATTCATGTTAATTATTAGACTAAAAATGGTCTATTAATTCTCTAAAGTTCCATTTAAAATGTTTCAAAAACTACACTTAAACTAAAGTAGTTTCTTAAATAAAGAATTCCGTACTTTAAAAACTAAAACTAAAATAGTTTCTCTGATGAAGTATTCCATACTTGAACTCAATCATTTGCAGTAGCATTGCTTTAATAAATATTCTAATAGCATCTCCTCTTGGATTCGATTTAAATGGGAAAACATTCAAACACCTTTTTTTTGCCACTTCAATGGCAAATTGGGTCAAATTGAAAAATAAATTTCATTTTGATTAGAATTTCAACTTGATTAAAACTAACTCAGCACACAAATGGCAGGCAGTCCATTTAAATATGGGCCTAAAAATAACTTTTCTCTTTTTTTTTTTTGGAGTGAGGAGGAAGAGTCCTTAAAATGTAGGCTCAGTTGCCATTTAGAAATTGACTTTTGCTGCCTTCACTTCTCTCTCTTTTTTGGCTTTGTCTGTCCTTGCACAAATATTTTTCATTATTCTGCCCCTTTTTTTTCGGCCAACTTTTTTAGCCGTTGTGGTTGTGCGGAAAGTTGTCCTTCGGTCGGAAATGGGCAGCGTATGCTTCTTCTGTTGCTGCAGGATCTGTGATGATGATGGGGTCCGCGTTTCAGTTCGCATCCGTGTCCAAGTTGCCAAGTCCAAGCGCAAGTCGCAAGTCGCGAGTGACTCGATTTCCACTTGAGTAAACATTAACGTGCCGGACGCCCCATTGAAATTCAAGCGTGCAATTCATTTCCACTTAATTTTCAACGCTGCTGCTGAGTTTTTCTCCCATTTTCATTGCGTTTTCCTTTCTAACGTTATTTTTTTTGTTTGATTTGGTTTTGTTTTGTCGTTGACACAAGTTGTGTGCACTGATTTTTTGTGATTTTCGTCATTTCCTTTTTGGCCCAAGATACCCTGTAAAGTTAACGTAAGAAAGGTATATATAATATGGATAACAATATTTCTAATTTTAAGTATGACTCTCTAAAAAAATATTTATATAAATTTATTATTTTCGGTATTTAATTTTTATTTGAAATGATATTTTTCAGTATTTTCAGTATTACTCAAGTTTCTTATTAAGTAACATTTTATGAATTTTATATTAAGTTTTTGATTTGATTTATATTAAATTTATTACATTCAGTATTTTACTTACTTGTTAAAAGCGTTTTTAAGTATTTTCAGTATTATTTAAATTTCTTTTTTGATTTTTTTTTCTTGATGTATATTAGTTCTTTAGTATATATTTAAATTTTGATTTATTTATATATAATTTCTTACATTTGGTATTTTATTTTTATGTGAAATGGTATTTTTCAGTATTTTTAATATTATTTTAGTTTCTTATAAGTAACTACAAAATCAATTTGAGTTATTTTATGTTACATTTTATTGAATTTATATCAATTCTTTGCCATTTTTGAATTTCGATTTGATTTATATTAAATTTATTACATTCAGTATTTTTTTATAAGTTAAACGTTTTTTTAGTATTTCCAGTATTATTTATATTTCTTATTTGAACTTTTCGTTAATGTATATTAATTGCTTAATTTGAATTTTGATTTATTGACATCTAATTTATTTCATTTGGTATTTTATTATTATGCTAATGGGCATTATTTAGTATTTTTAGAAATTTTATAAATTTTTTATTAGGTATCTACGTCAAATTAAATTAATTATTCGATATATATTTAAATTTTTTGTATTCTTCTTCATGTTATTTAGTATATTTGTATTTTTTTTAATTTTAAAGGGTATTTTAGTAGCAGCATACCATGAATATAGTCTTTGACCATATCTCTTGGTATTTAAATATACTTTTTTTTGTGACAAATTTTTTGAATGGAAATTAGTCGCAAGTGTCTCAATTCGTACTTGCAGCGCGTCACAAAGTCAATTTGAGGCAAATTTATGAAAATGATAAGCTGAAAAAAAAGAAAAGATGTAATGAATGGAAAGAAAGGAAGGAGAAAGTATATAAACAGTACTGCGGTTGCTGCAGCACTTTGCGGTCACTCTCACTGACTTGCTGGCCGTGTAATTTGTGGCACTTTGAGTGTCTAAATTGAAAGCAATTAAGTGTGGCACGTGGCAGAGTGTGTGTTTGTGTGTGTGTGTGTTGGTGATTTGATTAGCCGCATGGGCCTTATTGAAATTGATGGAGCGTGTGTTAGTTTTGGGAAGCAAGTGTTTGTTTTCCACATTTCACATTGAGCCAAGAATATTGCCTGCGAATATAACATTAATTTTGATTGCCTGCTGAAATTTATTGATTTGTTTGCTCGGCCGTTTACAAAATTGTATCTACAGCAGCCGAAGCAGCATTTTGTTTATGTTGAGTGTTGAACATAATCATTAGCATTAGAGAGCATCACTCTGGCAAAGTACTTTCACTTGATGATGATGCTACTTGTGTTTGAGTCTGTCTCCATTTAGCTGTCACTTGACTCTCTCTCTCTTTCTATCTCTCTCTTTTCATTTGCCTATAATTTGTTTTTGTTTTCCTGCCTATTTAGCGTTGATTTCATTTCCCGCCAGCCTAATTGTGAGGCGGCAAAAACTTAATTAGATTGCGGCATTTGCCACCTCAGGTAATGATGGGAATGGTTCGCTTGTTCGTTCGTTCGTTCAGCTCTTTTGCCTAACAAACAATTGTCACCTTTACAGTCAGCCTCCCACGTTGAGTGGCTCAAATGAATTTTGTTGTAAATTGATTAACTGACTGACATTGTGAACGAGTGTAACTGACTCGCAGCCCCATTGGCGTTTTGCTGTTTGTTTTAATTAAATTTTCCATTTTCCATTAACATTATATAATTATCTTCCAAATTATATAACACTAATTGAATGCCAATGCGTGTGTGTGTGTCTGCAATTCGATTTTCTAGTTTTATCAAAGTCAATCAATTGATTTATGTAAAAGTCATGGCAAAAGATAATAGTCAACAGAGAAAGTTTCTTGGGTGGAGTGTTGAAAGAGTTTAAGATTGATGTTACCTTTAAATGTAAGCTGAAATAATAGCCAGGAAATAAAACTAGACATTGTTTTCAGAAATATTTTTTAGATTTGAATTAAAGTCTGTGTAAATTAAAGTTTATTAAACGTAGAGACTTTTTTGATTGCTTAGAATGTGATTGAAGTTTTGATATGGCAACAAGTGTCTAAAATTTTTTATTTATTGATTCAATTTCGATTAAAATTTAAATGTTTAACTCTTTAAACTTTAATATTTTTAAATAGTTTATATGTTGGAGTCAACTAAATAGTTGTTTCAAACAAAGAGTTTGTTTAAATTTGATTTTGTAATACGCATTATATTAATAGCAAACACAATTTAAAGAGTTAAAAGTGCTTCTCATTTATTTTTGTTAATTTATATTCAACACAATCAATGAAGGTGTTATAGATTCCATTTTGATAACTCAGAATGCCATGGGAAATCCAATTTAATATGTTTGAATTGAAGACAAACATGAAGTGGTTTCCTTCTAAAGGATCATAGTCAACTCAGTCATTTATTATTGCTCCGATAGTAGAGTTACTTTGAGTGCATTATCAACTTCTAAGCCATGTCAACTGTGACACTTTAACTTCAGTGCAACTCTATTATTAATTGAGTTGTTGTCGACTCTCTCTCTCACCTTCTCTATCTCCCTCTCTCTCACTGCTCTCTGGGTGATAACAAATTAAAGTTGCGGTCAAACTTCAATATCACTTGAGTTCAAATGTTTACAAAGCAGCCAGACAGTGTTCATCTTTTTCTTTTTTTTTTGGGTGGGATTCTGCATTAAAACTGTCTGGGATTATGCGCACGCTCTAAAAACATATTTGTTGTCCTCCTCACCTCCCAGAACAACAACAACACAACACGGAGAAACCTGTGTTAAAGATAGTTTATTACTTAATTTTTACTGGCTGCCAATTTCCAGGCGACAATTTGTGTGTGCAGACCAGACGCCAATGAACTCCAGAACTCGAACTCAAACTCGAACTTCGACTTCCCGTCGTCTGCGTGTCTGCAGATCATCCTGCTTATGCGGGTTCTGTGTGTAAGTTGTGAGCTGGGTGCACTTGTTACGCACCCGCAGCAGAGTCAGGACGACAGGACAACAGGACAACAACGAGTACATTTACGGGTTACATTATAGCCAACCGTTGCCCTAATCCTGTCCGAAGCTCAGCTCTTCTATTTCCTCCTCGTCTCTCTCTCTTCCCGGTGACTTGTCCAGCTTTTATGGCACGTTGTAAACACTGCGCATAAACTTTGCACTAAAGTGTTGTCGTATAAATTGTATTATGGCAGCTCCCAGGCCGGCCATTTTATGTGTGTGTAAGGATTTCAAGGAGTAGGATAAAGAGAAGGGAGGGCAACCACCGAGTACTGTTTGGTAGATTGTGTGTGAAAAGTAACAAAAAGCTCAAAAAGAACGGCCAAAAGTAAAAGTACAAGTTTTTTGTTTTACTTTTGCCAAGATATTTATCATTTTGGTTAGCGTTGCTTTTAATTACAATTGTTGTGGCAACCAAAGCTTCTACTTTTTCCCCCTATATTTGTGTTGTTGTTCTGTGTGCACTTGCCCTTTAAACAAAACTCCACACAACCCATCAAGCAAGTTCCCTCTTGATCCTTATCCTCACTCGGTCTGGGCAGCCGTGGCCAGTAAATTGCATTTTCACGCCCAGCTGCATGGCAGACGCAAAAACGCATCCCACTCTGCTTCTTCTCTATCTCTCTCTCTCTCTTCAGAGCTTCTCATATCGCAACGCATTCAACATTTACAGTTTCTGGCAACGACTCGTCAGCATTCGCATCATCATCATCATCATCATCGTTGTTGTGCTGCATCATCATCATAATCTTTATCATTGGCACTGACTGGCCATTTTTTTTTTTTTTTTCTGTTGCTGTGCTTCTTTGACTCGCCGTCTGTTCGTCTGGTTTGGTGGGACAGTGAATTGCCCTGATTCGTTTTCATTTCATGACCATTATTTCGACTATACACCACAGACACAGAGGACCCGGAGAATTCAAACTGCCGCTGACATGGTCGATGCTCAATGCTCAATGCTCAATGGTCAATGTTGGATTCTTGGGAAGCCTTTTTCGGCATTTCTGTTGCTAAACTCATTTGCATGATTTTTGGCTGTGTTTCCTCTTTTTTTTGCTTCTTCATCTGTTTTATAAACTCTATCATTACACTGGCCTACAAAATGTAGCAAAGTAGAATGCAAAAATCAAATGGAAATCATCATCGAAACTTTTGTTTGGTTTTTTGCTAGTCTATGTTGACAATTTGCTGATTTATGATTTATAGATCTAAGAGAGATACTAAAACAAGTTTTAAATGCCTAAATCTAAGTCTTAAATGAGAAATACTAACATGCTGAAAACTCGTGCATTGAAGACTTATTTTAGATTTAGGCAGTCAATATTTGAACCCTTCTTATAAAGTAGAAACGTAAGTTAAATTTTTATCAATTTTTGTATACAATTATTCCGGATATGAGCAAATGAAAACATTAAACATTTCTAAAACCAATTCCTAATTATTAACAATATCGACCCAAAGCTATTGCTACCAGCAAACTTTAATGGTACTTTTAGAAAAGTCCTTTGACATTTTACTTTATACACTTGGTACATACGATGTTTATTATTATGAAATGCTTCTTCTAAAAATATTATATCAAGGAATTAACTTAAAAAAAAATAGACCTTCAAAATGAGTTTATAATATTTTCTACAATCAATATTAGTTATATCTATTCATAGGTACAGACAATAACAACTAAAGTATTTATGATTCTCGAGTTGATTGCGATTGCGACAAATTGTAAAAGTTATTTAGGAAATACTTTTGTATGGGCAAAATCGTCTGCATTCTAGAGGTCTTAGTTGCACTGGCTGACAATCTGGTATATTTTACACTATTTGGTATATTTTGCACTTGATGGTATATTTTAAACTCTATGGTATATTTTGCAATCTATAGTATTTTTTGAATGACATATAAATATACCAAAAACTTGGCCTTTTGAATATTTCAGTATTTCGCGGTATATTAATTCGGTATATTTTAGGAATAATACCACATTGTTGTGTTATTATTTAAAATAAACACTAGACTGTAGATTTTTTATTTGTTTTAGTTACAAAAATGTTAACCAACTTAAACGTTAAACTTTTATTTTCAAAACGAATCCATTTTAGGTATGTTTTCAAATCACTGAGAGTTCATGGATTTTCTAATTATTGCATTATTATTATTTAAATGCACGTTAACATAGTTTCATCAATCAATGATTCTAACAATAATATAAAGACAAAATTTAATAACTTTAAATTTAAACCTCTAACGTATGAAACGGGTTTACAAATTTTGTTTCGTTTTGAATCTGAATCTCTAGTTTTCATTGAATTCCTAATTATTCCATTATTTTTTAAATATACGGTCACACTTGTTATATAATTCCAATTTCTTCCTTTATTATTTAAATATACGGTCACACATTTGGTTATCTCTAAAACCAATTCAGCAATAATGATTTTATGAAGCTCTTCACTCTGTTTCCTGCATTCACTTTCTTACTCTGTACTCAGTTCTTGTGTCGATTCGGTTATTCAATAATTTAATTGCCGTTCTTGCAGCACCTTGTGGAAACTTTCTATTGCCACATTCTGTGCGACGGCGGGTCGCCATAAATCATAGTTAACTTTACTACTATTGCCTGCACTATTTTTTTTTTATCTTTTTGCGTTTATTTGTGAGCCTAGAGCTGCTGTCGCTTGGCTGTCAGTTTTGAAGGCCAACACGCGCATATCGACCACAGAGAGTTGGCCACAAAGCGACCAGAAAAAAAAGGTAGAAGAGAACTCCCACGGCCACACAGACAATTGATGGGCGCGGGGGGCGTGGCATTTATATTGCAGCGATGACTACAAATAGGTCGCATTTTGCCACGCTGAGAATGTGAATGTGTGTGTGATTGTGAACCTGGGAAGCTGAAGCCTGCGACGTCAAGCGATGAGTCAGCCGCCGGCTGGCATAATTTTTTCCTTGAAATACCATTTTTTTTTTTGTTTTGGTATATATACATTTTTTTTGTTGCTTTGGCGTTGTCTTCATTCGCTGCAATTTGAGTTTTAGTTTTTGTGTTTGCTGCATTTGACATTTTGTGACTTTTGCTGCCGCGCGCGTAATTTATGTGAGTTTTGCACTGTGAAGTTTGCTTTGGCTTCGAGGGCACTACATAGAGAGAGAGAGAGAAAGAGAAGAGAGAAGGGGACAATAGAGAACAGAGGAGGCAACTTTAACAACGAGTGACATTATGTGAAAAGACTGTTGCAGAGTGCAGACAATAACAACAACAAATGGCCCAACTTGCCGCATAAGTTTGTTGCCATTCTCAGTCTCATACTCTCCTCCTCATCCTCTTTCTCATGCTGCTGCTGCTGCCCCACATAAGTGGGTAAGTACTCGTAAGTAAGTAAGTAGTTTGTCCGCATCCGGTTGCTCTTTCTCTCTCTACCTCTCTCTCTCTCTCTCTCTCTCTCTCTCTCTCTCTCTTTCTAGCTCCGTCTTAAGTTTTTGTTTATTTGTTTGTTTGTTGTCAGTCGCGAATGTTCGTCGTCTGTCTGTGTGTGTGTGTGTGTTGGCCTCATATGACTTGGCTTGTTATTCATATTCATTAGCACTCCATTGTGTGCCATGAATTTGCAATAGGACTCCAAATTATGCCACCAATTAAATGCATACAAAATGCAGAAATACGTGCAGCTGTGTGCCATCGAAAGACTAAAGCAAATGATGACCAATAAATCAAATTGTTGGTAGATATTTTGGTGGGGAATAATCGGCGATCTTTAGGGGATTCTCATATATATTTTGGAAGAATATTTTAAAATGTAAAATATCATCTCAGTCTAAAATAAATCACGCTACAAACTTAAGGAACTTTAAATATATTTTACAAAATTATATTAAAAGTTAAATATCAAATCAGTCTTAAAAACTCAACCTTCAGAATTTAAGGAATTTTTAAATATATGTTAAAAGAATATATTGAAAAGTAAAATATAAAGTCTGTCTAGAATACAAACTTAAGATGTTTTCAAATGAATTCTAAAAGATTATATCAGGAAATAAAATATCAAGTCAGTCTAGAAAAAGTGAATATCGGAAACTTAAGAGATTTTCAAAAGTAGAAAATCAACTCAGCCAAGAAAAAGTCTTCAACTCATGTCAGCTTAGCCTTTCGTCTCTTCCCAAACATTTCATTCTTACTTTTGTACCACAACTAGTAACATCTAAATTTATTTTTGTAGTCTTAAATTGTGTTTGAGTTTCGGGTAAGAAAATAGCAAAATATCTCTTCATAAAATATAAAATAGTTCCTTGTGTAGAGCATTCTAGTGTATCAATCATGTGCTGTGGACCTTGCGGTGGCTGCTGTGGACCATGTGGACCTTGCTGTGGTGGCGGGGGCTGCTACGGTCCTAATGTCTGTGGACCGTGTGGTGCAACGGGACCTTGCTTCGGCTGCTGCGGTGGTCCTTGTTGTGGACCCTGCGGTGGCTGTTGCAGTAGCTGTGGCCCTTCTTGCTAATGGCTTACTGTGAGAGGCATGAAACTGGTTTAGCATTGAATGAATGAACTGAATGTAAAACGACGATTTGAGACTTAAATTCAACTCTAAATATTGGTAGAAAAAATAAATAAACATCATGTAAGAATAGAAAAAGTATTTGATTCAGAAGAGGCCAAATGCTTTCAACTAGGAATATTTATTTATGTAAACCAAGTTTCTAGAGTACAATTTACAATTTAGATACAATTTTAGGGAAAAATAAAATAAATATACCCGCTACCAATAGGAATTGGCTGACAATCTGGTATATTTTAGTACTCCATAATATATTTTGAATGTAGTCCTATGACTATATGCCAAATATAACTTTTGATATATTAGTATTTTTGTGTTATATTATTTTGGTATATTTTAAATACCGATTTTTTTGCTTTCATTAAGAATAGCTAGCGGGTATCTCGCATTCACGACTGCGAGATAATATACCACAAAAATACTAAAATATACCAAAGGTTATATTTACTTATTTTCAAATTGTTTGTTCTTAAACTATCTGATGGAGTAGATTTTATATTCTGTGACAGATTTTGCATGTTTTAGTATATCTATAAACAAAATATTGATTTTGGAATTATATGATATATTAATTTGGTATATTTTAACAATAATGCTGGCTTTTGTTTCTTGGAGTAAAAAATTGTACGAAAAAGTTGCAATGAAAATTGACAAAATTCTAAAGTTAGGCTTAGTCTTAATTATTAGTATCATTATTGCTGCCGATCAATTTAAAAACTGAAATTATTTTAATGTAAAATTTAATCCAAAACAATAATTCAAATTTCTTTGTCAGCTTAAATAGTATTTTCTGTTTGTTTACGATGACGGATTTAAACTATTTTGTTGTTCTAATGACATTTTAATCATTAAACTAAACTGATGTTTACAAGCTTTTAATTAAATTTCTATTTAGCCGCAAGTAATAACCACAACAACCTTATTAAAACTGACAAAATAGAATTATTTTTTGGCATATTTATAGAGTCAAGCAGCGAGTGATGCTTTTCTGCTAGCTTTTCACTCGCAAACAGATTTGCAAATACTCTTATTATCAAGATCGTATAAGTGGGAGAGATAGAGAGAAGATGAAGCAAGTCATGTTGCTGTTTTGTGCTGTGCGATGAAGTTGCTTGTTTTTGTCATCGAGTTGCAAACATTGCGATAAAGCTAAAATCCTCAACTTTGACTATAAGTCCTATGTGTGTGTGTGTGTGTGTGTGTGTGTGTGTGTGCATCAGACTGTCATGAAGGGATAACAGTCACCCAACCACAAAGCGGGAGTGCTGCCAACTCTATTTAACTGTTTGCCAAGCTGTCAAGCGCTAGCTAACTGCCACAGTGCCACACACACGCCCACACACACACATACAGGAAAGAGAGAAAGTTGGGAATGGGAATTTTTCGGGTGGAGTTTTGTTGGGCTTGTAGTGGTCCTTGTCCCGGTTTGCAGGAGAGCGTACAGAGTGTAAAAGCCAAAAAGGAAACGCGCTACATTTGCGCTCAACGTGTGTGTGTGTTTGCCTTTAGCCGAGGCAACGTTTTACGCTTCGATTGCACTGCGAAGCCAAAGCCGAGGACGAGAGCCACCTGAAAGACAAACGGAGGCGGAGGAGAGAAACTGCTCTGAGCTTGGCCACAACTCACACACATGTGATACAGATGTTGTTGCAGAAATGCGCATCCACAACACATCCTCACACACACACAGTCACATATTTTAATCTAGCTGCAGAAAAATGTATTCGAAACACCCACACAGGAAGAGAGACGCGCTGTGGTAGCGAAATTAAATTTTAAATATTTATAAAGCTGGCGCCCAATAAAAGGAATTTGCAATTGGCCTGATTGGCTTTTAATCGCAGCAGACAGTTTTTAATAAATATGCATAACGAGAGACAGCGAAGACTCACAGTGAGCACACAGAGAACACAGAGAGCGATAGCGATAGCGATAGCGAGAGAAGATTGTTGGATAGTGGCAGGTTGATTGCAATGAAATTGCAACCGGGCAACACACAAAAGCCGGACACGCCCTAAAGCCTCAACAGCTAATATCAATAACGTCGACTCGTTGTGGGCGGGAGGAAGGGAAACAGGGTTGAAAAGATAGCGAACATCTTGCGGATACTTGCAACGGATGCAGCATTGTGTTGCGTAAAAATTGCGGAAAAGCCAAAATCAAGTGAAATTTATGATTGCCATAAAGTTGCGTGAATATGTGTCTGTGTGTGTGTGTGGCAAACAGTTCCTGAACGGATGCGCAACTACATCGAGCTTGGCTACGATGAAAAGCTGTTACTTATGCACGTGGAGTGCACATTGTTGCAATTGCTGCTGCGCCCTCTTTTTTTGACTAGGCTAGTCGATCGTCTAGCCTTCTGTACATAAGAAATGCAATCGGGCAAACTGCAATTTCGTAAAGCGAACAAAACTGTTAGCCTGCAGGATGCAAAGCTGCATTTTGGGATGCTTTCTCTACTGCTGCATTTCTGTACTCTCTGCATAAAGCAAGCAATCAAAGTGCTGCACAGCTTCATCCCCATCATCATCGTCGTCATCATCATCATCGTTGTTGAGCTTGTCGCATTGGCTGAGCTGATAAGCAAAGCTCGTAATATGCACAGAGAGAGTGCTGTGAGTTCCGGCCTCGGCAACGCAGTCTTGTTTATTTGCTAGCAAAATTGTGAAATAATGTGCTGCAATCAATTCGCAATACAACTCAACTCAACTCGATTCCCTCAACTGTGCCAGACACATTCTGCGTTCTGCAGCGCAAAATATATATGTGAGCACTCGAGTGTGTTTTGAAAGCGGCAACTGCCACATTGCTGTGGCATGTTGTGATGAATATGTTTACATCAATAACACAAAACTCGGGTCAATATTGCAGTGTTGCGTTTCCTGCACCAACTGCCGCTGATGAACACGTCAAAATGAGTTTACTTTGTGGTTTGATAGCAGCCATTGACTCGCTGTTGATGTCAAGCACAGCACAGCGCACTACAAGGATTTGTCTAGCTACCTATTTCTCATTCCTTATTCCTCACTCCTCCTCCTCTCGACTCACTCCTTTTCTCGCTCTGCTCACCAAATAGAGCGATAAAAGTCCTCGAAATTTCTGAAGTGGTCTCCCGGAAGAGCACTTTGTGGCAGTGCTACAATTGTGCTACAAATCTGGTTTTGGCTTTTTATCTACACAGTCATAAAGTGGCATCTTAATTAGCTACTTGTCTTACTTCAACTGCTTTACTCCTTCTCCTCCTGCTCTCAAAATGTTTCGCTTTCGCCACGCTCTTTGATTAGCTTCACAATGAGGCAGCTAATAAATTGATAAAGATTATTTAAATGACACTCAAGTTGGAGTACTAAAATTACAATAAAACGCCGATTCAGCTTTGATGGATATATTTATTTTGCAAATTTCAAATTTGCTTAGCCAAAGTTAATTTTTATGTTGAATGAGAAAACGCATTGCAAGTCAGTTCCAAATGTATTTTAATTTGGATGATTACAGCCTTAAAAATCTTTAATTAAGAAAAAATAGTTTCAATATTTCTGGCAATTTAGCTTCTTAAATTAATTAATTAATTTACCTATAAGGTAGAAGGTTATTATAAAAGACAGAAAAAGGCATCTCCGACCATATAAATATATATTCTTAATCATAATCAAGATCCTAGACGATAAAGCCAAGTGCATTGCTTTGTATTTATCCTCCATGGTATGTTTTGAATACGTCCAATATGTCAAATAAATATACTAAATATAGCCTTCGACATTTAGTATATTTTTGATATATTTATTTGGTATATTTCGAATATATCAAACCAATATACTAAATACAGCCTTAGTCATTTAGTATTTTTCGGAATATTAAATTGGTATTTAGTATATTTTGAATACATCAAACATGTCAAATTAATATACTAAATATAGCCTTCGGTATTATGCATATTTTTGGAATATGGATTTAGAATATTTCGAATATATCAAATAAATATACTAAACACAGTCAATGTCATTTAGTATTTTTCGGTATATTGATTTGGTATATTTTGAATAAGTAAAATCTTTTGTGCATTTTCAGTATATTTTAGTACATTAATTTGGTATATTTAAAAATGAATTTCACAGAAGAGCACACTCGATTGTATTTTGAAAATTTTAAAAACATTTTGACATCAATTGATAAATATTTCTTAAGGCAAGGAACCATCGACTTAGCTGTCATTGGATGGCTATGGAGAGCGAGGCAATTTAAATAGACTCAATTCAGCTGCTGATCGGAAAGTGTTTTAAAATTTGTAACGCACAGAACAAAATAAAATAAGTCAAACAATTCGCTAACTCTGCATTAGATTTTCGCGTGGTTAGAACACAAAGAATATAGAATGGATCCCAACGAAGTGAAGGGCATAATGAAGGTAAAGGGAGTGCCTAGCAATATGCTGAAGACGGCCAAGTTCGATGAGCTGAATGTGTTGGCCACCTTTCATCCGGCCAACAAGGACTACGGCCACATGGTCATCGATGAGCCCAAGACACCATTTGTGTTTGAAAGTGATTTGCCACACGATTTGGATACCGAAACATTGATGGAGAAGTTGCGCTTTGCTGCACAGTCGGAGACGCCATCGTTTGGCATTGATGACGATTCGGATGATTCTTCCGATGACGAAGATTTTCCCGAGTCCCTCGATGAGAAGGTGCGACGTTTGGAGTTCGAGCGACGTCGCAAGTTGCACTACAAGGAATATTTGTCGGTGCCGTTGGCGCGTCGTCTGATTGCCGAGGAGTTTGGGGACAAGAGCAGCGTTGAGCCAACGATTAACGATGAATCCTTTGAGCTAAAAGGCGAGAGCTGTTCGCTCGAAGAGTGTTCGATGCCCAGTGAGGCAAGTGCTAGTGGCAGCACTCACACCGAGCTGACTTCAACATCGGAGCATACGAAAAGAGTGAGTGTGGATTATATACCGCCTCCGGTTGAGATTGAGCCCGGGTTTCAGCCCGAACATCGTTGCTATCAGAAGTTGACGGCCCAAATGTATGATCCACGTGATACGATGACATCGATAAATCACTCGGTATCGGAAGCCGAGTCAACTGCCACCATTGATACGCAGGGCAAACGTTCCACAATGGACAGGGCATCCCAAGCTTGAGAGAGAGAGAGAGAGAGAGAGAGAGAGAGAAAGATGAAGATTTAATTAGCATTTGTACAGAACATTGTACAACTATACAAATCGGTACTTTATGTTGATGTCTATTAAAATTTGTACGTTGCAAGTAAAAGCCAAGATCCGGAACTGTGTGTCTGCTGCTCTTGCTGCTTATGATTAGCCATCTTTAGTGCTTTGCTCTGACATTTTCCTGTCCAAGCTCATTTTGGCAATTGCATATTTAATTAAGACTTCACTTTGGCCAGTTTCCTGTTGCTTAAGGAATTTCTTGCTTGCTTGCGACTATCCTGCACAAACTTTTGTTTAATAACTAATTTGAACATTTTGTTCTGGCTACAACGTAATTGAAAATTCCTTTTTGGTTTAACTTCCTATCTCTCAGTGTCTGTGTTATGGGCAGCCAAATGTGCAGTATAAATTAATTTTGATTTATTATTGCAGCCGCACCTTAGACTTTTGAGTTTGCCAACTAATTTCGTAGCATCGTTAACGTGTTTGTTCAGTTTATCAATGGCTTAAACGGCAAATGGCAAAATGCCTTTCATTTGCGATTTAAAATCATTGCGCATAATTCGAGCAACAGCACGAATTGCATTAAGATAACACTAATCTGTGTGGGCGAAAATTATTATTAAATTTCATTAGCTAAATAAATTAGCTCAAGCAGCGGCAATTAATATTAATGTTATTCAGTTGATTTAAGCCCAGAAAAACACTTAAAATGTGTGAGTGTGTGTGTGTGTAGACAGTCTGTCGCTTAAAATGATTCTGTTGTTTTTTCTGCCCACTTGTACAATCGGCAGACAAAAGCGTTTAATGTGCAACATGTGCGAAATGAAATTTAAGTTGGCCCAATTTATAGCCTGGCCAGGAGCCAGAAGCAGCAACAGAAAACGAACAAGAAAGAAAGCAACAGCCGAGTGTGGATGACTGTAAGATACCCGTTCTCGTTTATTCTTCTTAATATATACCGAATTAATATACTGAAAAAAAATATCATAAATATACTGAAGGGTGTATTTGGTGTATCAATGTGTATATTAAAATATACCGAAAACTATATTTGTTATACCGATATACTGTTACATTTAAAATATACCAGGTTCTTAATCAAAGCAACTAAGACTCCTAAAATATACCGAATTAATATACTGAAAAAATGCATAAATATTTCAAGGGATATATTTGGTATATCAATGTACTGTTATATTATAAAAATACTAAAATATACCGAAAACTACATTTGGTATATCGATGTACTGTTATATTATAAAAATACTAAAATATACCGAAAGTTATATGTGTTATATCGATATACTGTTACATTTAAAATACACCATGTTCTTAATCAAAGCAACTAAGACTCTTAAAATATACCGACTTAATATACTGAAAAAATACATAAATATTTCAAGGGATATATTTGGTATATCAATGAACTGTTATATTATAAAAATACTAAAATATACCAAAATCTATATTTGTTATATCAATATACTATTACATTTAAAATATACCATGTTCTTAATCAAAGCAACTAAGACTCGGCAGCAACAGCCTTTATTATAACAAAATATACAGAAGACTATATTCGATATATCAATATACTACTATTATACAAATACCATAGAGTGCAGAATATACCAAATTTTTAACCAAAGCAAATAAGTCTCCACAGAAAAAGCCTTTTTTATACTAAAATCTACCGTAGGCTTATATGGTATATTGTTATACTATTACATTTAAAAAATACCATAAAGTCTAGAATATACTTGATGGTCAATATAAATCAATTTCTTAAATAATTTCAACATTTGCAGGTGGCACAAATTTAAAACACCCTTCTGCTCTATGGCAGGTAGCAGTGGCAAACAAAAGCCGCAGACACTGCCATCTTTATATCCGGCTCTAGCCATATCCTTCTTTTTCTCTCTCTTGGTCTGCCGACAATTGCCGTGTACATTTCATTAAGTGCATAAGCCGTCGCCTGTCAGCGTTGCGTGTGCTGCATTTTAAGCTGGCAAATTATTTTTAATACTATTTACAGGCACAAATGAAAATGCAAGCGTAAATAAAACAACGAACAACGACAGTCACGAACTTGCGCCCAGTTCAACTTGGTATAAAACTTAAAGCAAATGCTCCTCACCAAAGAAGTGGGCCAGGCCAAGAAGATGGCCAACTATAGTTTGGGGATTTGGAGCACACGCGCTCCGTTCGCTCGCGTCTCCATGACAAGTGCAGCTAAATATTTGCTAAAGCATTTTTTTTTCGGTATTTACGACGGCATTTCGTGAGGCATGCGGCCACTTGGTCACAAGGGATTCTCTGTGCAGCTCCAAGGTGCAGCAGCTTCTACTCTATTGCCCCGCGTTCTCCCTTTTCCCCCTCTTTTGCCTTTGCTGCACGATTGGAGCGTGTGGAATGCGAAGCACATGGAAGACAGCGACAAATACTTGTACAGTCGCAGCTCTCTCCGTCTCTCGCTCTCTCTTTCGCGCACTCGGGCACATCAATTTTCATTTTGATAAATTATAAAATGGCCAAGACTGCCAGTTGCAGCTTAATGGATTGCCTCGTTCGCTAACTTAACCCAAAGGTGACATTAAAATGCATCGCAAATATTCTGCGATAGATTTGAAAAATGCGAGTTGGGAATGAAATTAAATAGTGGAATGTTAGAATATTTTACATTAAATTATTTGGTCAATATGTTATGCGTTTTAAATGATATATTTATTTTTTAATTTTAAATAAATTAATTATAGAATTCATTATGATTTCGTTGAGATAATCATTTAAAAATAGGTTAAGGATCTCATCAAATGTTAGATCGAATGAGAAGATAGAATTGTGACAAATATGAATTTATTAGAATGTTTGTAAGATAATAATTTGAATAGTTTTCTCAAGGGTCAATTCAATAAATAAAACTAGAGTCACATATTTAAAATTAATTTTTTATGCTTTCTTTAAGATATTATTCAAGAAAATTTCTCTAAGGCTTACATACATTATTATGAATTTTAGATGATAATATTATAGTTATTTGATAAAATATTTTCTGAATGGAAAACATTTGAGCATCTTTAAATAAAATAGACTCAAATTAAAGTCAATTTGCCAATATGAATTGATTATTTTGAGTATTGGGTTAATTTGTCAGAAACATTTATTTATTTTATTTATCTAGTATTTTTGGCCTCCAGCAAAATTTGAGATTTCATTTTAATGAGATATTACTTTATTTTGATTTCTTTAAGATACAAAAATTATACAAAGAGTTGAGTAATATAATATAATATACAAATATTGGTACTTTCAATGAAAGTTTATTTTAGAACAGAGGGCAAACCTTTGACATTTAAATTCCTTCATAAATTCAAAGAAGTTAGCCGTATACTATATATATTATATAATTTATTTACCTTTGATAAACAACATTCAAAAGCTGATTTTCAACTCTAAATGAGTTGAAGTTGCAGATATTTAATGGGTTAATTAAATGCGTCAATGATGCGTTCCTTTAAGTTTGACTTTTGCTCATGAGAAGCAGAACTAATTCTCTAGTTAGTTGATTTAATAGAGTAGATAAAAGATAAAAGATAAAGATAGATAAAATGAGAGAGATAGCGAGCAGCTTTTGCAGTCGAGAAAGAGAGAGACAGAGCGAGCAGAGAATGAGATGGAAGTGATTGTCGTCTGCAGCTTAAGCCTCATTAGAAAGCTGTGCACTTGTCGTTGCTGCTGCTGAAACTCCTCTGGACTTGACTCATTGCTCGTTGTTGTTGTTGTTGCTTTGGTTGAGTTCTTGTTGCTTGTTGAGTGCATTGCTTAGCAGCTTAGTGGAAGCTGAGAGCATCATGTAAATTGCAGAACAAGTGACATTGTCTAATTAATTGACGTTACGCCACAGTGAGTCACAGCACACAGTGCACACAGCACACAAATGAAGCTAATAAAGATTTGTAAGGAACGTGAGTTTGTTGATTTTTTGAAGTGCAACTACGAAACTATTGCACCTGGTCAAACAATGCATATATTTACTTGAATGTACTCACATTTGGGGGTAGGTCAGGCTTAACTCTGAGCCTCTTAACGTATGCACGCGTGGCCAGGGGTCAGGGTCAAAGAGGGTCGTCACTCCTTTATGACTCTGACACTTTCCCTTCGTTTTTTATTCTATTGCCTAAGTAAATATGTGGCCAGCACGCTTGCTGTGTTTATTTGTAATCAATTATCAGCTAGGAAACACCGACAGCTGTCTCGGTCTCTGTGACAAGTTTGGGTAACTTCACAGCTGCCTACGAAGAGAGCGAGAGAGCATAAATTTGTATGATATTCAGTACAGCAGAGCAAATAATTATGACACAACACGCAATTGTTTGCATAATTTATGCAAATTGTTTGCAATTTTTAAATGTTTGCATTCACTAGAGTCATAAATCTAATATACGGCTAGACACTTCATAATCGATGCTAAATAATTTGCATACAAAACAATATTATTTAGAGCGTCTAGTTTTAATTATTCTGCAATTAAGCAATAATTAACAAAGTATATTATTATTATTATTATTATTATTAGTGTGCAATATAAACTTCAATTTTGCTATTAATTGAATTGTTATTTTTATGAAAATTAGATGACAACAAAATTATAATTTAATGATTGTATTAATACCTTCTCTCAATAGATTAGAATGCTTTGTTAACTTTATCTAAATGAAATTTATGTAACAAGCCGAGACGATTTTTCTGTCGGTCCGTCTGACGGGTCTTAGTTTCTTTGGTTGTATGTAGTATATTTGTATATGCAGTATATTTTATTTAGTATTTAGTATATTTTGTTATCTGTGGTATATTTTAAATGTAGTACTATAGCAACATACCAAATGTAGCCAACATCATACTTTAGTATTATAGTGATAACAGTGAGCCTATTTTAGTATATTTTTATACGATAAATTGGTATAATTTAAGAATAATACCGCACTGATTTGCTTATCATACATCAATATACTAAATATAACCTTTGGTATATTTTCGTATATCAATATACTAAAAATAACCTTTGGTATATTTTCATATATCAATATACTAAGTATAACATTTGGTATATTTTCATACATCAATATAATAAATTTACCATTTGGTATGTTTTCATATATCAATATATTAACCTTTGGTATATTTTTGGTGTTTTAATTCAGTATATTTTATGTATAAGACCTCACTCTTTTACTGTTATTATATGTGGGTATCATATTGTAATATAATTCATGAACAAAGTAATCAATATTTATACCCGCTACCCATAGGGTAGAAGGGTATTATAACTTTGTGCCGGCAGGAAATGTATGTAACAGGTAGAAGGAGGCATCTCCGACCCTATAAAGTATATATATTCTTGATCAGCGTCAACAGCCGAGACGATATAGCCATGTCCGTCTGTCCGTCTGTGTGTCTGTGTGTCTGTGTGTCTGTCCGTCCGTCCGTATGAAACACTGGATCTCAGAGACTATAAGAGATAGAGCTATAATTTTTTTTCGACAGCATTTGTTATGTTTGCACGCAGATCAAGTTTGTTTCAAATTTTTGCCACGCCCACTTCCGCCCCCGCAAATCAAAAAAATCGAATAACAAGCGTAATTTTAAAGCTAGAGTTGCGAATTTTGGTATATATAAGAATAACTATAGTAGTTATGATTCCTGAAAATTTGGTTGCGATCAGATAAAAATTGTCGAAGTTATTAAAGAAATACTTTTGGGCAAACACGCCTACTTACTAGGGGTCTTAGTTGCTTTGGCTGACAATCTGGCCTATCCGCCTATGGTATATTTTGAATGCGGTACTATATTTGGTATATTTTTAGTATTTTTGCAGTATATTCGGTATATTTTGAGAAAAATATCGCAAAATATATTTCTTTTATTCAAAATGGGTAGCGGGTATCTCACAGTCGAGTACACTCGACTGTAGCTTTCTTACTTGTTTGCTATTAATTTAGTTGGTTACTAAATTATATTTGTTTAACTATATCTTATCTATTTATTTTTGCGCACAACTTTTGCCCTGGCTTAAGGAATAGAGCAAACTTCAGATTGTTTCATTCAAAAGCCTCTGAGTAGTCTGGCAAATCTGATTCTCTCGCTCTTGTAGCTGGGGCGTAAATTATTTCCGCAGAATGCAGTCACGATTTATAACAAATGAAACAAAGTTTTGCCTTAAGTAAAGTTGCTTGTGTGGAAGCCTCGCTTGCTTTGCATCTTTATGCGCATATGTAAACACTTCCGGCTTGACTTGGACTCCACGCAAGCACAAGTGTAAAAAATCCATTGCTAAACTTGGCTTCACACACATACGATGAGCGCAAAGTTTTGTGGCAAACTTTTGGGGGGCCAAAGTAACTAGTCGTACAATAGCGTTATAATTTTCAACTAAGGCCCCGAAAAACTTTCGCTTGATGGACTGAAAATTAAATAAGAAAAAGGCGCCAAAGCGAAAAGAGATTTTATGCACAGCGCTGTGTTGTGCCTTTGACATCGAGAGCATTGATCAAAAATTGAATCTACTATGTGCATACTTATGTTATAAAGTTGTTTCCGTTTTTATTTTTCTTTTTTTGGTGTTTTTTGTTGGTGTAGCGTTTAAAAGCTAGACAAAGCTTTACATTCAACTGCTTTTGTTTTGATTGCGTGAATATTTCATAAAATGGGAAAAGCCCATGAAATGAAAGCCGAGAGGACTAACGAAAAAACCTCTAGCCAAAAGTGTTTGCAGCAACAACAAATACTTTCGTTTTCCAATTTTCACATTATTTTATAGCATTTTGCTGATACACACAGATAGTGTGTTGTTCAACCTCTTTTTTTTTTTTAGTTTTTTTGCTTTATTGTGCATCCGATTTCTCAACATTGGATTTGGTAAATGTTGTGAAAGCCAGCTAACACACACGTATAGCATTTGTTTACACAGCTCTCACTCTCTCACTCCGTTTAGTTTAGTTTTTAATGAAAATTCAAGGGAAAAAGCAAAATAAATATATTACACATGCATGTGCCATCTATACTATACTCTATAAAGTATAATAATATTAAATGGCTCAATGACAAAGGCCTCAACTGACCTCACAACAAAAGCCAACTAGCTAGCTGGTTGGCAAAATTCAATTTTTTTTTAATTTTTTTGGTTTTTGGGAGGGTTGACTTTAAAATTTATGCGCGAAATGCAAAATAAATATGCTGTTATTTGTTTTTAGCTGCACCATAAATATTTTCATTGATTTTATGGCAAACGAATTTTAATTTTTACCTGTGCCAAAAACGTTGACTACGATTTTCATATTTGCCCAAAAGTTCGGTTCGGAGTGCAAAATTTTGTTTTTAAATTTATTGCGCACAGCCCAAAAACAGTTGACACACTTTTTCCCCTTAAAGTGCTTTAAGGCTAGATGTGAATTCGGGAAAAAATGGTTGCTAAAAATGTGAATGCAACTAGATGATGACTTGTGAAGCAATTTAGTGAATATTTTGTAAATATAAAAGAATATTTCCACTTTAGTAAAAGTTAATAAAAGAAAGTTGGTTAAAAGAGAAGGTATATTAGTTATAATGTTGATATACCGAATATAACATATAGTATATTTTAGTATTATTTTTGTACATTAATTTAGTACATTTTTTTAATAACAGCACACTCTCACAGTCCAAGTTATTTTGTATTTGATTAAAGTATTTTTCGTAACTTTCAAATTATAAAGCTCTAAAAAAATCAATTTTACAATATGAGATCTATAAGCCAATAAAAGTTATTTTACGTATGGTATATTTTGAATGTAACAGTATATATATATACCAAATAAAACCTTGAAAAATAACTTTTAGAAACTTTTCAAATTTGACATCTCATTTTAAAGTTTGTATTAAATTATTGTTATTTATTAAAAGAGATGTGACGGAATGTTAATTTATTACAATTTTATTGAAATTTTATAGAAAAATTATATTCTTATATTAAATATTTTTGTATAGATAAAGAAGGAAGTACTGAACTCAAGAAAGGTTTTTCAAATAAAATAATTTATCTTTCACAGAAAGAAAAAAATGCTAAAGCCAAGAATAAAATCTTGAATCAAGGTTTATTCTGAAATATGGATAAAAATTCTAATAAAATTATAGATTAGCCAAGCTTGAAATTCAAGAATGGAAGAATCTCAAAATTGTATAAAGATTAAGAGCTCTAAAATTGAGATTGTTTATTTTAATACAGCTTATTACTAATTCATTTCAATTTTGCTTTTCTATTTCAGTAATATAATGCTTTGAGCCAATTCTCCCAGTCTCCAGCTTGACTGCTTCAACATATCACATAATGTATGTATATATTTACGATTCTAAATGGTTTTATTAAATTTGAAAATATTACGATTGTAATGTGCACTTTGTTGATTATGCAAATAGTTGCATTTATGACTCTATTCTTTTTTTTTTGCTAAATACAACAATTATGAAATGAATATTTTACTAAAGCATATTAAATTTTGTCTGCATTTAATGAGCTACATAATAAATCTATGCAAAAGCGTTGACAATTTGTGCTTAACATTAAAATGATGTTGGGTCTATGTGGGAAATGTTATTGCTGCATGTCACGGGAGTAGCCAAAAAAAAAAAAAAGAGAAAAGAAGCCAAACTAAGCGTCCACAAAATGGCCGTTTGGCCACACGCATCAAGTGTGGAGAATGCGAATTGTGACTGCGCTGTCCAAGGGCGACTTAACAGCTCTACAGCTTGCCGTGTGTATAGACTACATACAAATATACTGCGAGTGTGTGTGTGTGTGTGTGTGTGTCGTTTAGATTTAGTGCCGCTTGTTACGCTTTGATGCGATGCCATTTATAAACGACGACAAAAGTGCCACGCTGTGTGTTGTAGACGTGGACGTTGTCCATAAACCGCGTGCAGCAAATGCAAACTGACATTTTTGCATGAACCTTAACATGACAGACCACAGCATGAATAATGTGCAACTTTAAGTGTTTGCCACTTAAAGCGCAGAGTTTTGTGTGTATACGTGACGTAGATGTCGCTACTACACCATTCAATGAAGATAAAGCAGAGTAGTAGAAGGAGAACACAAATTGCCATACCAGCTGAGTAATTTACGCACAATAATGCGCTTCGTTGAACTCTGCTTCAGCTTCTGCTGTTCGCCCAGATGATTGATGTATGGACGTGTTAATTAGGTCTAACTCTCTGGCACATTTACGCAGAGCCAACAACAGAAAAAGTCTCGTTGAATCCAATAAAATTGTAGATATATGTAGCAACAAAAAACTTGAAGAATTGATTGATTTCTCGGGGCCACTAACACATTAATCAGCATTGCGCTTGTCTGATTGCTGCTGCTTCAACTTCAGCCAGCCAACAAAATTAGGCTGAAGATAAAGTTTTGGCGAGGCTTTGATTACCGCTAACTCGAGTTGTCAAGTGGCCAGTGTTGGACATGCACTTTTGCATAGGCCGACAAATTCAATTTATTTCAAGTTTACGCCGCCAGAACAAAAAAAAAACGAAGAAAAAAACGTAGAAAAAACAACAGCAGCAAAAGTGCAAGCTGTTCACTAAATCAAAAACAGATTTTGGCAACAAATTCGTTATGCACGTGACATGTCCAAAAAGCAACCAACACTCTCCCACACACACACACACACTTCAAAGAGTCTGCATTGTGTACTATGTGTGTGTGTGTGTGGGCACCTAAAAGAAATTTGAATAAGTGAATTTAAAAAGCGTTGGCGGCAACCAAAAGCTACACCAAAAAAAAAAGCTGGAAAAATGGGGGGAAAATCAGGAAAATAGCAGCTCATGGTAAAGCCAAGGACACTTTTCATGAAATGCAATTTCGCACTTGTAAACTTTTATGGCTGCATGTGCCAGCAGTGCTGCTCACTTGGCCATTTTACAGCTAATTATTATAGCCTATTAATTGATTATTTATGTTGCTGTTTAAATTACTTCATTACTGCAGCAGGCTAATCAATAATGCAGTTTTAATTCTATTTGCATAGTTTATTAACCAGTTTATTGTGTTCTAGCCAAGCTAATTATGCCATTATTTTAGTTGAAATGGTATGAAATTTTATTAGCCATAAAGTAAATGCTTTTGAATTTAATTTATATTATTTGTTTTCATCATCTGAATTGATTATTTTTTCAATTTTAATTTAACTTTTCTACTGATATGGTTTTGGAATGGAATAATGTCACTTTTAAGATGCATTTTCTCAATAAGTTTCTAAATCTTTTAAATGATTTCATTTTTTGTAAGTTAAAGTCAATTTTATTTATTCAGATTCTCAATACTATTTTTCATTAAGTGTATCGCATTTAGTATTCCATTTCGTAGAGAGATTTTCCTCACGAAATTGTGTTTTCTATTTTGACTTCTACAATTTTGAAGAATGAATAATGTATTTATTTCAAGTAGAATTTAAATTATATATATAATTCGTAGCACATAATTTGTGCTTTTTTACTAAATAGTGTCTATAATAATGTTGATCCAATAAAAATAAAATTCTTTTACGTACATTTTTAACTAATGAATAGTAAGTTAATGTTGAGATATATGTTGGCTTTTGTACAGCATTTAAATTTAAATTATTTTTATTATTATTTTATAGAAATATCGAATACAATTTCCTATTGCAAAAAGATGAGACAGAGCGACTAAATTCAAATATTCAATTATTTATAAATTGAATATGTTTCAATGTTTTGCTATTAATCGAATTCCTTAAGGTTATTTCATGTAATCTTTGTAGCTAATACTATTTATATCACAGTATTCGTATTACGTTACGCAGTGAAGTTTTACTTTATTGTCATTCTCATTACAAATTTGCCTATTAAATTCAGATTCATTGATTTGTTAATGACTTTAAATAACTTTCGTTATCGTAGATTACAAATAAAATGTAATATTAAGTTTTAAGTTACATCTATTCTCATGACAAATTTGTCGATTAAATTTAGTTTCATTTAATTTTAAATTACTTTAACTATTCCAAATTAATAGTAATATTCTTTGCTTTGGAAGTGATATTATCTATTAAAATTTACATATTTTAATGTTACTCAAATTAGTTAACAACTTTCTTTAACTTATCTTGAGTTAGTATTTATCTAATAACTTTCTTTAACTAATCCACTAAATTAAAGTTTAGTAAGTAGAAATTGAGTCCGTGTTCACCTCTAGAAACCTTTTTTCGAGCACCTTTCGTGGCCAACACTGATTTGGCTCTTGGTGTTGAGCTGTTCACAGACAAATGGGAACGACTCCAGTGGGCAGCTACAATATGTGAACAGCTGGAACGGCCAGCAAACAGCAAACAGAAAGAGTTAGAGTTAGAGCAAGAGCAACAGCCACATGCACAGAACTCCACTTCACTTCACTGCATAGACTGAAGTACACGGAGTCGTATACGCTATGTGCTTCGTGCTTCGTGCTCAGCACTTACCACACTTACGCTCCCCTCCCACTCCTGACACCCGAATTTTGATCAGTAACATGCAAATCTGCTCGGCGTTTGACTGTTGATGGCACATTTGCTACAGCTGTTTTTTTTTTTCTTCTTGCTTCTCTTTATTTACTATACTATACTCTTGCTATTTCTATTGCTATTTCAACATGTTTTTCCCCTGGTGTGTGTGTGTGTGTGTAGGTGAGTGTGTGAATGTGTAAGTTGTTTATTTGCATGTTGTTGTCGTTGCTTTCATTTGCTTGGCTAGGCTCAAAAAGGCAGCTTCCTTTTTATTTGCACACTTTGGCTAATGGATTTTTTTCTTGTTGGTTTGCACTTTGCGGTTGCACACGACGGCGTATGCTTAATATTTGAGTAGCCGCTTCAAAAATTATATTTTATGTGTTTTACCCGCTACCCTCATGCGCCTCATTTGCTTTGCATTGCTGTTGCCTTCAGCCTTGGGGTCTCAGTCGGGTTGCCATTTCAGCGACTTAATTGAAAATTCAATTAGACCTGTGCAAATATTTTGGGCAAAAGGAGCGGCGCGCAAATTGAGTTACAGCTGTTTATCTAAATACAGAAGGGAAAAAATAAAGAGTGCAGCTTTGGTTTCAGAGAGAACGTTGGCGTTGCATTTTAATTACAACTTAAATATCTCAGTGCGGTCGTCGACAGCAACAGCAACAGCAGCAACAGAAAATTACAACTTCAGTGAACCGACAAAATGAAAGTTGTTTATTTTAGCTTTTCGCCATGGCTGCCAACTAAATCAATTTTGATGAAGCCCCCGAAGTTAATTGCATGCACTCCCAGTTTATTAAATAATTCATCCACTTTCACTGCAAAACTCTGAACAACATTATTATATAGTACAGACATTGTTTTGCGCTTTAACTTCCAGCCACAATCCATCCCCAGCTGTTTGCTATATTTTCTCTCTCTCTCTCTCTCTCTCTCTTTGCAATTCCTTCTGCTTCTATTTCTGCTTTTGGCTGTGGGTGTCCTTTGCTTTCAGTTCAGTTCAGCATTGTCCCCGCTGCAGCACGTGACTTGATTGTCAGTTGCAATTTAAGAATTTGATAGTTTGACAATGCATTTTGGCCCCGCTTCACATGATGCTTTTGCGTTTCCGCCTCCGCCTCCGAATCTTCAACTCTTCGTCTCAGAAACCCAGTTGAGGTCGTATATCGATACTTGACATTCTATGCTCGCCATGCTTCTGTGTTCAAACTGTTCAAACATTAAAATGCGGCATAAATAATCGTCATCAAAGGAATTTCAAATAGCATCGAAATGCTTCGACTTGCAATTTTAAATGCATTAAATATCATAAAACAATAAAAAAAAACTATAAAGCAGACTACAAACATTTACGTTTTGATGTAGATTTCATTATATAAACTGTTTTTATTATTAATGAGAACATCAATATAAGAAAACGGAGAATTAAGACTTAAATCTATTTATCTATCTATCTATATATCTATCTATCTATCTATCTTTCTATCTATCTAATTTATACGTAAAGGAAAATTTAACCTCTAAAGTTATTTTTTATACCCGCTACCCATAGGGTAGAAGGGTATTATAACTTTGTGCCGGCAGGAAATGTATGTAACAGGTAGAAGGAGGCATCTCCGACCCTATAAAGTATATATATTCTTGATCAGCATCAATAGCCGAGACGATCTAGCCATGTCCGTCTGTCCGTCTGTGTGTCTGTGTGTCTGTATGTCTGTCCGTCTGTCCGTCTGTCCGTATGAAACACTGGATCTCAGAGACTATAAGAGATAGAGCTATAATTTTTTTTCGGCAGCATTTGTTATGTTTGCACGCAGATCAAGTTTGTTTAAAATTTTTGCCACGCCCACTTCCGCCCCCGCAAATAAAAAAAATCAAATAACAAGCGTAATTTTAAAGCTAGAGTTACGAATTTTGGTATATGCAATAATTACTGTAATAGTTATGATTCCTGAAAATTTGGTTGCGATCAGATAAAAATTGTAGAAGTTATTAAAGAAATACTTTTGTATGGGCAAAAACTCCTACTTACTAGGGGTCTGAGTTGCTTTGGCCGACAATCTGGTACATTGTGCCGTCTATGGTATATTTTGAATGCGGTACTATATCGATATACCACATATACCATTTGGTATATTTTTAGTATTTTTTTTAGTATTTTCGGTATATTTTGAAAATGATACCGCAATATTTTGCCTTTATTTAAAATGGGTAGCGGGTATCTCACAGTCGAGCACACTCGACTGTAACTTTCTTACTTGTTATAATTTTAAAATGCTGAAATTATTCATATTAAATAACTCCCAAATCAGTAATCATATTTGCTGTAGAATATCATAATTTTATTACTATTTTATCATAAAACTCCTGAAAGCATCACTAAAAAATTAAGAAAGAGTTTCCACAATTATGCTTTTATATGTCTTTTAAAAGAAAACTCAAAATTTCTTCTCCGAAATATGAATATGAACTAACTATTTTACAAAGTTAGCTTTAATGCTATATAATTGTTTTTTTTTTCGATTAAAATTGGTGTTCTCTTCAAAAATTTTAAAGTAATTTTTAAACACTAACTTCGGAAATAAAGCATTCAAACATAAAAAAAAATTATTTGTAACTATTATTCCCTATCTTAAATTAAACGCTGAATAGTTGTTTTTAATATTAATGGATATATTTTCATTATTGCTTAATAATAAAAAGTTTTTTAGTTTTTTACATATCAATTTTCAAAGATATATTACGTATTATATTATAAAAAAATAAAGAATAATTCCAAAACGAACAAAATTGAAGTCAGATTTACAACTACATTTCAATATAATTTTCCCTATAACATCAAGTAAATAACGATTTATTATTTCCTATAGAATACTATTTTTTCATCCCTTTCTCCACCATGAAATTCCCACAACTATTAACACGTTGCTAACCACTCAATTAAAGCAATTTGATTGCAACGGAATTATTAGCCTGTTTTGGGATCATTTACAGCAACGTTGATTGGTCTGTTGTGAAACAAGTAGTTAAGCTACTTATAGCACATATATGTACAGTTGTATATCCAAGTACAGCAATGGATAGAGACAGGACTGGACGATTCACTCAACGCTCTTGCATATTGGCATTGCAGTCATGTGGCAAAGCATTTTCCGCCTTTTTAATACGCTTTTCCCCCAGTTTTTTGTGTGTGCAATATATGTATGTATGTAAGTTTTACTTTTTATATACATATTTTGTTGCTGCTGCTGTGTGGCGGAGTTTAAGCCATTCATGTGCAAAACTCTGTCAATGGCAACTCGAACTAACCCCAATCCCAACTGCAACAACAATGAGTAAGAAAATTAGAGTCGAGTGTGCTCGACTGAGAGATACGCGCTATATATTTTTAATAAAAGCATAATAAGGTGGTTTAATTTGTAATTGTCAGGTTTTTATATTTTTTAATTTCGGTTTATTTCACAACTTGTTCTTTCTCTGCCTAACGTTCTCTACATAGTGATCGCACTTTCGTCTCGTGCCCGATCGATACACCTATCGATCGGTTTCTAACTATCGATAGTTATTTAATCGATTAATTCTTAATGTTACCTTATGCTATATTTAAATCTAGTATTTACAATATTTACAAATTCTAAAAAGATAACATCTTAATGTGCTAGAAAATACTAAAATATACCGAAAATTATATTTGATATATTGATATACTATTACTGTACCAATATTTTTAAAATATACCAAGTTATTTTTTTTATAAAAAATACTAAAATATACCGAATACAATATTTGGTATATCAATATACTATTACTGTATTGGTAAAGGAAAAATATACAAAGTACCCAAATATACCAAAAAGAATATTTGGTATATAAATATGCTATTACTGTACTAGTATTTCAAAAATACACCAAGTTAGTATTCTCGAAAATACTGAAATATACCATATATACTACTGGACTCGCTTTTTTTTTAATTTACCGTGTTAGTATATCTAAAAACCAAAAATATACCGAATAAATATTACCTTCAAAATATTTTATAGTATATTTATATACTATTCCGTTAAAAAATACCATGCAGCACATACATTTCTTAAATAACTTTTACAACTTTCGGAGATAACTCCTTCTGCCTGTTAAATACATTTGCCTAAGGCACAAACTTTTAATACCCTTCTACTCTAATGGTACCGGGTATAAAAATAGCAACAACAACAAGCGAGTGGCAACAACCACAGTTCATTTAAGCGTGCAAAAACATAAATCAAAAAGCATGGCCTAATACCAAACCAGTCTGTCTGGTCACACAGCTCACTATCTCGCTCTCTCTCTTTTTTGCTCTCTCTCTCTGTTGTTTGCTCTCCCTTTTAACTGTTGGCCAACAGGCGACAGCCATATAAAGGACATGAAGTGTATATAAATTGCCTACTTGCATTTTAATTAAACTGACTAAAAACCAAGCCAATGTCAAATACTTCTCCTACCCCTACGTCTCCTCCTCCCTCTCTCTCTGCACCCTCAGGACCACCCACCCTCTGCTGCTCTGTGGCTGCTGCTGCCAATGGCCGGCGGCTGTAATAACACACAATGGCAGTCATGTGGAAATTTGCTTTAAATTGACCAACTGACCGCAGCAACCTTTAAACAAATTAGAAAAACTTGTGTGTTCCATTGTTGTGGCTGCCAGCCTGCTGTTAGCTTTGTCTATTTGCTCTCTTGTTGTTGTTGTTGCTTTTGCTTTTGTAGTTGGGAAACAGTTAGACATTGGCTTTTTTTATTGGCCCAGTGATTAGCGTTGGCTTTTTTGCTGTACTTTCCCTTTTCTTTTTGCACCCTTAAGAAGCCGCAGCTGTGCCGCCTTTGATGTGAATAATTTTGCTAAATATTTTTGTTACTTTACTGTTGTTGTTGTTGTTGTTGTTTCGCGGCGCCTTCATTAAATTTACATTTTGCAGTTAAAAAAGTCGCCAAGCTTAGGACAATTTGGACAACATGCAGCAGCGGCGGCCAGTTGACAACATATGGCACCTTAGTCAAAGGGAGAGACGAACGCAGATAGAGAGGGGGACAGAGGGATTCGGAGTAGGGGGCAAGAGTGCGCCGTAGGGGCGCGTGACCAGGTAATGGACTGTAATTATGCTAAATAAGCCATGAGAAAATGAAGATGTGTGTGTCACGCTATATGTGGTAGGAGAAAGAGAGAGTAAGTGAGAGAGAGATAGAGATAGAGAGTTGAAGATAGAAACAGATATGGAGAGAGAGAGAGAGAGAGAAAGAAAGTAAGAGTGAGAGTGAGAGTGAGAGGGAAAGACAGTAAGCAGAACGGCTAAATAGGCAGTTGGTGTCCTAAGAGAAGGAGGGGAATGTACTACATGCTGCCGGAGGAACAAATTGAGGGACGATGTAGTACAATATAATGTTTGATTCAAAGCACAAATGGATAATGGCAAATAAGAAGAACCATTCAACATGAAAAGGTCTTTAACACAGGGATATATATGGAAAGGGAAGATGATATCCGTAAATGAAATATGTGTATTAGTAGATTATAAGTTATTTAGAAAAACTTTACTATGGCAAATTACGCCTACTGCAATGGAGTCTAAGCTGCTTAGGCTGTTAATCTGGTATATTTTTAATTATTTTGGTATATTTCCAATATAGTATATCTTGTCTTTCATCACGATCGATACTCATGAATCTCCTAATCCAACTTCTGCACTTGATAATGGTTTACCAGAAGCATTACCACATATTTAACTATATAATGTCACAGATTTTCTAGCATTAATCGGGTAATCTTCACTTTTTTATGATTATCAATAATTATACCGAACTTGTCTTTGAAGTTCATTTACTAAAAACATCTCTATATTTCAAAGCATAAACAAGTTTTGTAATAACTTGTTGCAGAATTAATTGACTATGATTAACATATTAATACACTTTAAATAACATGAAAAGTAATTAAATATTTAACATTCGACTTTTCTTTTTGCTTGCCTAAGTGACTGACTTGCAAACTTTTTGCTTTTCAATTGTCGCCCACGACTTTGACATACCTATTTATAAAGAGCACCCACTGTGAAAAGTTAGCATCGAAATTGTATGAGTAAAGGAAACGAGTAGAAGTGAAAGAAGTCATACAAGGAAATATACCGTGAAAATCCGCGAATAGTGAGAGTTTTTCTTCACAATGTCAGGCTTAAACGCAATTCACTTCAATCTCCCAAAATGTATCGCCAACGCAGCG
Source organism: Drosophila albomicans (assembly GCF_009650485.2). Classification (NCBI taxonomy): domain Eukaryota; kingdom Metazoa; phylum Arthropoda; class Insecta; order Diptera; family Drosophilidae; genus Drosophila; species Drosophila albomicans. Next base: position 26,742,114 of record NC_047628.2, read on the forward strand.
ACGCCTACAAAAAAGCACATTAATGTGGATTAAAGTATTTTCAGTTGACTTTTTACGGATTGTGATTAAACTTATTGTTGCCTAAGCTAGTCTCTGGAGTCTACAAGAGGATGTCCATTCTCTGAATGAAACATTTTATTTGAAGAACCTTTATTTAAAGTTGTGTTTACATATTTAAGTTGTGATTAAGACTAAGCAAATGTTCTTCAAATAAAAACTTTCATTCAAAAGAATGGCAATGGAAACTAATATTGAACTTATGCTCCTTCAATATTACTTTCCATTGCCATTCTTTTGAATGGAACTTTTTATTTGAAGAACATTTGCTTAAAGTTGTCATTAAAGACTTCGTTCTCTATTCTGAGCTCTATGTTCAATATGAGCTTTTATTTTCATTTTCTGAATAAAACATTTTATTTAAAGAAGATTTGATTAAATTTGTGATTTAACATTTTGTCGCCTAAGCTAAGATTTTGGTTTAACAAAAGTTTTCATTTTCATTCCTTGAACCAAAAATTATATTTTAAGAACCTTTGCAGCTTCAAGCTTCCACCTATGCGACTCCTTTTTAATTTTTTAACTCGCCTGAAAATGATTGAATGAACTTGCTAAATATACCTATATGTACCATATATATATATATATTCCTGCTTCTCTATCCTTTTTTATGGCTGTCAAATTGAAAACTTTGGATGAGGTCTGAATTGTAGATTGTCTATGTTGTAGAAATTGCCGAAGCAATTTACAGTTTTACGCCGCAGTCAACTTTATAAATAATTTGCGTGCCTTTTGCTTGCTCATCCATCTGTCCCTTTTTTTTCTTCCATTGTTGTTGTTGTGCCATTCTTTCTTTCATTCTTCTGTGTGTGTCTATCGCTATCTTCTCTTCATTTCTTGCCACCCACGAGCCGCCTTACATTTATGATTAATGAGCCTTAACTTTTGCACTTTTGCTTGGCAATTTATGCGTGGCATGCGACATGGTTTTTTGTCGTCTGGCCAAGTTTGCTATATCTTCTTTTGCCTCTTCTTCTGCTTGCCTCTGCTGCGTGTTGTAAGTTAAGACAGGCAACAATTGTAAATGTTTGTTGTGCAATTAAAAAGGCAGCCAAATGTTGGCATTCGCCGCTCGCTCGTCGTCGTTTGCCTTTTTGTCATTTTTGCGTGATTTGATTTACTTTGCCCGCCCACCCGCAACGATACGGCAAACGAGCTTCCAGTCTTGCCACAAATTGTCAATAAACATATCAATATGCAACACGAAATTGGTTTAATGTCAATCAACAGACAGACAGACAGACGGACAGACAGGCGAACAAACCGAACCAGACCAGACGAGACCAGACCAGAGCAGAGCAGTGCAGTCAGTCAGTCGGCTTATCATGGCCACAGTCATCCATCAGGAATATTGAACAAAAATAAAATAAAAACGATACGAAAAACAGTAAAATATTTACACAAATTCAATAAAAGAGCGCAAGAGTCGCTGGCACTTGGACAAGTGTTAAAGGTGTACGGCGAGGGGAGGAGGGGAACGAGTTTGTCAAAGCGGAGGTGTTGTTGTTAAGCTGGTAATGTGAATAAATTGTGTAATAGCAACTTGTACATAAACACTTTGATCAATTTGCATTTGCATGTTTTTTGTGGCAGCATGGCAAACAAATGGGCTGTTTGAGAAGAATTTAATTAACAATATTTTTACTGTATATGATAACATGCAACTTAAACATATTGGGATATTTTTAAATCAAAAATAAGTTACCAACATATATGTTAATTCAGAATTTGTTCGAACAAATTTTATACATTTTTTTTAAATAAATTTTTTACAATGGAAAGCTAATAAATATTTCCTTGAACTAACTTATTTAAAATAAATGTTCATAAAGGTAAATAAATAATAGTTTATATAATAAATTTAAAAACAATATTGGAGGAGGTATTATGACAATACATATTCCGACATGAAATATTTCATAAAGTGAATTTAGTAATTATTTTCCTGCACTTATTATCTTTTTGGGTTTCTACTACATCAGACTCTTGTGAAATAAATTATAATTATAATACAAAATTTATAGATAATATAATTTTTCTTTTGAGTTTCTATTACTTGAGACTTGTCTGCCGTAAATTATAATTATAATACAAAATTTATAAATTTTTTCCTTACATATTCTTTTAACAAATACTGTCTTTTCTTTTGGGCTTCTATTACTCGAGTAAATTATAATAAAAATGCAAAATTCAGAAATAAAATCATTATAATATCATATTTCTTTAAGAAATTCTGTACAGCAAGAATTTTTATGGCTTATTCTTATAACTAATTGAAGCCCAAATTTTTCGGTTTATATAATCTCATAGCTATTGAGCATTTATGCATATCGGAAAGTATTGAAATAATAAAATTCTCCAATGGATTAAAAAACATCCATGGACATCTGAATAATTTTTTAATTAATTTTGAAATTTTAATATGCTGGAATATGGTAGATACAGAATCCATTTTAGATTATCAAAAATATGATTACCTTACTTTTTTAGAAATCGAAAAGATTGCAGTCTCTGAGGTAATGAACTCATAATACATTTATGATATGATGAGCTTTTGAACAAAATATATAGGTTTTAAATAATTGAATCCTACGTCGAATAGCTAGAAAAAGTCGTGTAGACAAACTGTTCTCTACGATAACAAATCAGAGAAATTCAAATACTTTCTGGAGTATTCAATTAAAAACTTTATAACTTTGCTAACAAACCTCGCTGTAGGCTACAATTTATTGCATTTTCATAGACAAAAACATTTAGTCGATTGGCTACTCAGTCGCTGGGATTATTGGGGGGCGGTTATTGTCGGTAGTCGAGGAGAGGGGGCGTTGAAACAAGTCTGACTGACGGGGCAAGGCTCGTAAAAGTGTCGCGTGAATCACGCTAACGTGCTAATTTCCTGCTCTAATTTACGCCCCACTGCCACGCCCACCACGGCGGACAATACATACATCGGTGGTCGCCTCGCATGATTTGCGAATTTTGATGCGATTTGTATGAATTTTTTTTCGTGGCTCCCTTTTTGCGCTACTTTGGCTGCTGTTTGTGCGATTCTTTTTTTTTCTCTCGATTTTGACCCGCGTCTAATTAGACCCGCAGCTAATGGGGCAAACGTCGCGCAGACTCAGCTGCAAGTCACGAAATGGCTATTTAGCGCTTATAGCCGCCCTGAGTTGGCATTTTGTGCCGCTTTTTGTGCGGGGCCCCAAGCTCATAATTGCGAGCCAAATGTTAGATTTGCATGAAATGCGATACCAAAAGTAATGCAACAAAAACATAAGTAAGAAAGCTACAGTCGAGTGTGCTCGACTGTAAAATAGCCGCTACCCATTTTGAATAAAAGGAAAGTACTATTTCGCGGTATTATTCTTAAAATATACCAAAATAATATACCGCAAAAATATTAAAATTATACCAAATAGTATATTTGGTATATCGATATAGTACCACATTCAAAAAACACCAGAGTGCCAACCAAGGTAACTAAGACTTAAAGTAAGCAGACGTTTTTGTCCATACAAAAGTATTTCTGAAAAAAACATCGAACAATTTTCAGGAATTACAAAGATTACAATTATTATTGTATATACCAAAATTCGCGACTCTAGCTTTAAAATTACGCTTGTTATTTGAGTTTTGTTTATTTGCGGGGGCGGGAGTGGGCGTGGCAAAAGTTTGAAACAAACTTGATCTGCGTGCAAACATAACAAATGTTGTCAAAAAAAATTATAGCCCTATCTCTTATAGTCTTTGAGATCCAGTGTTTCATACGGACAGACGGACAGACAGACAGACTGACAGACGGACATGGCTAGATCGTCTCGGCTGTTGACGCTGATGAAGAATATATACACTTTATAGGGTCGGAGATGCCTCCTTCTGTTTGGTACATTCATTTCCTGCCGACACAAAGTAATAATACCCTTCTACCCTATGGTTAGCGGGTATAAAAAGCAAAGAAAAACGATGAAAAACTAAGCAAACAAAGGAAAAACCAAATGTAGTAGAATAATAATAAAGTGATTCTGCAGTTGATTTGCGACTTGCGGCTTTTGTTGAGCAATTGTTGAGCATGCCGAGGAAATGAAATGCGACTGCATTTCTATGAAGTCCAAGTTGATATGCCTTTTTATTAATTAATGCACTTAATGCACTTTTAATGCCTGCCAAATGTGAAATAATTCATGCGCTTATCAGCACTGATAATGATTAATTTTTTTTCCCTCTTCATTTCTCTTGTTTTTTATTTGTACTTGTATGTGTTGTCGCTATCTGCCTTTGTCGCTGCTTCCGCACAGTCAAACTCATCGCAGCCTTCAATTATTTTAAATTATGCGGCCATTGCAATTGCATGTAGCGGCAAATAAGTCGATATACATAAGTACCGTGGCCAAAAGATTTTCAGGGACTCACTCGGAAATACTCTGTAAATAATTAATTCAGAAAAATGTCATCATATTTATGCATAATTTTTATACAATTTTTGCAAAGAAGCGCATTTGTTTAATTTTATATTTTATGTAATAAATTTATTCTCTTCTGTCACATTAAAAGAGCAAAATAATATCTAGAAAAGATATGGAAGAAGATCATAATTTTGATAGATAATTTTTATACAATTTTTAGAAGGAATTACATTTGTCTAATATTATTTTATATAGTAAATTTCCTCCTTTCATCCAAGAAATAGCTTTGGAGAGATTACCTAGACTTAAATTTAACAATTTTAATTAAATAATAGGAATTATTAATTTACCCTATGATTTGGAATTTTTCTGTTTAATTATATTTTATATCGTATTTGAAGAGAAGATTTTTTGTTGCAATGTTCGATTAGGTACATATAAGATTACTATTAAATTTAACAACAAAGTTTGGGGAAAGAAAAATTATATTTATGTATATATTGTTTTATTTTATTTGTCGTTGAATATTATTGCTATTATTAGTAGAACATCATACTTGTTTAATTTATTTTATTTCAATTTATACTTTAATTTAACTCTCTCTGATAGTGAGCATACCCTTTCAGCTTGTCCTTATCACTGCTTTCATGTGATATAAAAAGTATTTGTACATGTGTGTATACATAAAATATATAAAATATTACATGAAAAATTATTGGCGCTTATTTATGAAAGTGACAAATGAAAGGATTCGCATATGCAAATATGATTTTGTAATTGCAATTGCCATGCATATTTAAAAAGCAGGTCATCGAATCAATGTTTTTGTATGATGGGTGAGAGAGGAGTGCGGAATGTGAGGGGGATTAATGATTGATGCGCGAGGAATCGGTCTTAGTGAGGTAAATGATCCAAAATTTGTTATTATAATGTAAAAATATTAATTAATATTAATACGCGGGCAGCAAATAACGATAATAATAGCTTATTGTCGTTTTATATTAAAATTGATATTCCATCATTTGAAATTAATCCACATAATTAGTTTGCTTTAATCATTGCGTAATTGTCAAATCATCAGGAATTAATGTTTGTTTGTTTAATTTTTGTGTGAGAAGATGTGCTAAAGAAGTACACTGAGGGAAAAAAGGTATTCAAAGAGCGATTAGGTTTGAATAAATGCTCAAAAATTAAATTCTTAATTCAAGAATGAAAGTATTGAGCATAGACTTCTAAATCCGAAAGCTATTGTAGAACATAATCATTATAATGATTATAATTCTTAAAAAAAAAAACACTGAAAGAAATAAACTCATCAAATGAGAAAAAGTTTAGTGTATATATGTAACAATATATTGTTAATTTTGTAATGAAAGAATAGAGCCTAGAAGTAAAATACACTGATAGAAATAAAGTCTTCCAATTCAAAAAAGCTTAGTATAAAAATTTATGAATATATTCTTAATTCATTAATGAAAGAATTGAGCATAATTCTGAAATAATGTGTAAAGGTATATTATATAATATTTTTATTCTATATTCAATTATATTCTATCCTATTATAATATTATTTTTTATTGATATTTGATTGGAAAACATTTTCAATTTAACGTTTTGCTAGATCTACTTTAAAGAAGGAAAATTTTATCACAAATTCAACGCAAGTAATAACTTAAATTTAGATTGTTATTTCTTAGATTGAATGATTTCCAAATTATATATATGTATTCTTGTTTTTATAAACTAATTTTTCTCTCAGTGTACATATATTAGATATAAATTTTTGCTGTTACATTTCGAGTGCCACATTTGAGTCTGAACATTTCAGGGATTTAATTTACAGTGCCTGCTTAAAGTTGAGACACAAGCTCAGCTCATTTTGTAGCTGCCCGAAAAAGCAACGTAAAAATCAAATGACATTTCAGACGCCAGACGGTTTTCCTGCTCGCACATTAGTGTAGAGTCCAAGAGATGGATAGATAAAGTAAGAAAGAGAGAGGGATAGAGTGGGGGAGAATAAATACGCTCTGGACAGTGACTGGACAAGCACTCGAAAGCTTTACACTGAGTGCAATTAATTAAGCAAAGCTGAAAGTCATGCACACCAACGAGCATCCTCTCTCTCTCTCTCTCTCTCTCTTTCTCTCTCCCGCACACACGCACAAAGAGAGAGAGAGCGAGATGCACACACAAATTTAATTGCTTACAAGTTGGAAACATGGCAAAGAACAGCAACAACTACAACAATTGAAGCAACAATTGTAATAAAGCGTCAAGAGCAAAGCAAGAAAAATTGCAACAAATGTTGAACTAAACCATAAAGTGTGATTAATTGAATATTTCTTATGCTGCACGTAGCAGCAAAGCGTAGACTTGCCGCTCCCCCCTCTCTCCCATCACTCCCCCACACTCCCCTTTGTGCTGTCATGCTCCTATTCACTTAGGAGTTTGCCCTCAGAAGAGTACTTTGGCCAGTTGGCAAATTTTGTGTGCTGCTGCTGCTGTTGGAAAACTCTTCCGCCACTTCAGCATACCCCTTTGGACCCGCCACTTCGTCGGCCCCATTTGGAATCCAGCACGGTAGCTCGGATGGCAATAAATTTAAATAAATATACGATTACGCGTGCGTATTAAGTTGCCCCAACCGAGACTGCTTTTCCCTTCCTCTGTCGCCTCTTTCTCTGTGCGTTTCTTTCTCAGCATCGCAGCAGCAGAGTCAACAATGCCGCCTAGAACAATGCCTGGTGGCAGCTCTCCGGTTGCCGCTTTGCCTTTCCCCGCTTGCCACACTCCCCCCTGCGGTTGCCTCGTGGCTCGTTATCTGCTGACTTCTAATTCAGCCACAATAAATCAATGCAACGTGCTGCAACGCCAGTAGCAACATTTTGTGTGTGTGTGTGTAAGTGAACTTGATGAGTGTTTCGCTGGCCAGCCTCCATTCCCCTTCCCTCCTCCTCCTCCACTCCCCCCTTCCATTTGCGGGTGCCGCATGACAAACACAAATTTTCTCGCCCGCTTGCCTAATCGAAATTTGTTGGCCATTTGTGCTCATTTCTTATATATATATTCTATACATTTTTGTTGCCTGCCTTTTTTCTTTTTTTTCTTCTTCTTGTTGTTGTAATTTTGTATGGAATTTATTTATGTATTTTTCGCAATGGGCCGTGTCTTTGTTGTTATTTTTATTCGCTTTTAATTGGCCATAATACAAATTTATTGGCCCAACTTGTTAATGGCTCGTTAATGTTTTAAGTTTTGCTCTGATTTTTGCGCCCTCAAAAATGTTCAACTTTCCTCATCGCTCTTTCCCTTTTCATTGCAAATGACTGACTCAATCAGGCCTAGAGGCTTTAGTCCTGTAAAGTTGCTAAATTAATTAAAAAGCGAATAGAAAAGCCGCAGTTGAATGATATTCGCATCTTTTGATGAATACTCTACAACATCATTTATTCATATTTTAAGGAAAAGTCTTTTAAATAATTTAATTTGCCAATATAATTACATTTTAAAGTCCATTAAATTAACTTACTCAAATAATTACATGAAATATTCTCAAAGTTCTACAAAAAAGTCAAGTTATTAGTCTAATATTCTCAAAGCTCTAAATAATAATAGTTTAACAAAGATGCAGTAATCAGTTCTAGTAAATAAAATAATCCACAACATATTTTCACGACTACTCAAGATAAATCTTAATAACTGAATATATATTATAATTATTATTTATTATATTATATTTATTCAGATTTTTTCATCTATGCAAAAGAAAGAATGTACACAGAGAGACATAAATGTAGATTGTTTGATCTTGATTTAAGATTTTCTTGGTTTAATTTTAAACTTTTTTCATTCTTCAAACAAGACTATAATCTTGAATCTTAACAACATTTTTTGTAGATTTTCGATCTTGGTCTTTAAAAATAAACCTTCTTGATTCAATTTTGACATGCAAGCAATCTTGATATAAGATTTTATTTTTGATTTTATCACATTTTTTCTTACAAAATACTACAATGTTATATAGATAAAACTAAGACTTAGTAGTATAAATAATATTGAAAGATTCTACCTAATAAGCAAATTATTAATAACAATGCAGTTGTCTGTTTTATCAATAAATGAAAATAGTTTTTAATGCAATACAATACATTCCATTGATAACAGGTGTCAAGGGAAAAAACTTTTGACATCAATTGATAAGAAACTAAAGAAACTACTTTCATACTGCGTTACATTTATCATAATGCAGTTAATGGTCCCATTTTTTACTCATGCATTTGATGCATTTTAATTAATTGAAAACTGTTGCAACAATGCATAGAATTGCATAATTAGTTTGTGGATTAATATGTGTTATTTTTGCCATAATTTGTATTATTATTTTTTCAACAAACAAATCAAATATGAAACAAAAAAACAATCGAATGATTGTAAAAAAATTTGCATAATAATGCCGGACAGTTGCCTATCAAATGATATGTCAATCTCTGTAATATGATAAGCATATACAATAAAGTTTATATACATATTGTATATAATTACATACGAATTCATATTATTACGCTTAATAATCTGTTAACTCGCATTTGGGTGTTATGAATATAAATCACGAAAATTAAACGAAATGCATTCTGATTAATTTACTGACTTTTTATTTGCGCCAATTGCATCGCATTTCCACAGGCTAATTTACTGTAAAATATATTATTATTTTTACAATTTTTTTCTGTAAGGACACACATTGAAATTGATTGCATAATATCGGTTTGTGTGAACTGCCATGATTTGCATTAAGGTCGCAAATGTTTTTATAGTATTTGTTACATTATAGTATATCGTTAATTTATGCTTACTAAAGGGAAAAGTTACTTTATGGATTTTTTTGTGAGGAGTTTATTAACTTTAAAAAATGCTGCAAATTATAGAGATAGAGTTTCTTTTATTTTGTTTGCAAAATTTACACATTTATTTTTTATTATATTTCTTAAAATTGTATTTTGATGTGATAAAATACTTGACAGCAAATGTATTTGTGTATTATTTAATATGATTATATTTTGCTTACAATCTGTCTTGCATATATTCAGTAATATAGACATTGATGAAAGATTTTTATACCTGATATTAAAAGGTCGTGCCTCCAGGAAATTTAGAAGTAATATAATAAACACTTTGTATGAGCAAAAACGTCTACTTAGTTGCTTTGGATGACCATCTGGTACATTTTACGTGTACTAGTATATTAATATACCAAATATGTCGTTTTAGTATATTATTTCAGTATATTTTAAGATTAATTCCGAACTGTTTTGATTTCTTTAAAAGTGGGTAGCGGGTATCTCACATCCGAGCACACTTGACTTTTTTTACTTGTGGGAATTTGTAATTATTATATTACTTTAAACGTACTGTTTACTTTATATAGCGAGATATTAAGTACATTTTATTGAGGAAGATATGTACAGAAGATTTCTTGATTTTAATCAATCTGGCATACAACTTATCTTGTGATAATAAATACATATTGTAAACATAGATATTGACACTAGATTTTAACATTTAGAGAATACGCATCACTCTTTAAAGGATCAAAGAATAAATTTAAATGAAGATTCCATATTCATAATACATAGACAGGCCAATAATAAAGTTTAAAGATGAAATCACAACACGAAAGAATTTAAGTTCTTTATAATTTGCATTGTCAAAGAGCCGATTACAACAAGATCCCTTATGATAAAAGACCAGAAGCCTTTGCTTTTTAAATACTTCCTGCACTTTTACTTTCCCCTTCTTTGAACTTTAAAAATTTTTGAAGTAATCATTATGAAAACGTGTTGAAACTGAGCTGCTTATGTTGCACAACATGTGCAAAAATGAATGCATATAAAAAGAGCAATTTAACATAGTTAGTCAAAGGTCTCTGACAGTGCCAAAGGTGTTTCGTTTAACTGGTCAGATGGTCAGCTGGTCAGCAGCTGCCACTGAAATTAAATCCTCCAATCAATTTAAAAACACGCCGAAAGAGAACGCTTAAAAATCCACATTGCTGCAACCGGTTGTCGGTTGTCATGCAAAGCAGCTTGCAGAGACAGACAACAGACTTCGAACTGAGACTGAGTCAAGAGTCTCTCTCTCTCTCTCTCACTCTCTTGCAGTATCCATTTCCAGTCCCTCTCCTTCCTATCTTTGTTGTCTACCTGCATCGAGGACTGTCGGCATCTCTTTGGGTTTGAGCACGCTCTGCAGAAGGCGTTCGTGTTTAAACGCGACAACAACAACAACAATAAGAGCAATCAAGTATAACAACAACAACAGAGGAGACCTTGAAGCATGTGCCGCTTGAGTCTTGCACCTGATCTGATGGAGTCGAAGACGCGTGCCAAATGTGACAATAAAGGATTTCGAATGGCTACAAAAAATATCGAACTCCCCTTCCTCTCCTTCACTTTGCCACATTTTGTTGCGTGTCTCTCTCTGTAATTGTTGCAAAAAGTCAACGCGAGTTAAATATTTGATGCATTTCATTGCCATGAATCATTATTATTATTATTATGCATGTATTTATGAATGACATTTGCAGCTTATTTCTTTCATTTTTTGCGTGTCGAAATTAATTAAGACTGCACCCAGTTGGTCGCTGCCTCATGCCGCATGCCACTTGCCTCCTGCCCCCTGTCGGCACGTCATATGCTGCAACTTTTTGTTCGTTGTTCGTTCGCTGTTGTTATTTTTTTTATGATGTGGAAACGCTCTTTAAATTTTTGAGTTATACTTCCTTATTTGCTTTTATACACTTTCACTGCGAATCGCATGTTAAAGCGACCCTTGCAACAACAACTTGCAACAACCCGCAACGAAACGTTCTTGCTATAAAGTTCAATTTTTGAATGCATGTTTTAAGCATTTATTTGAATGCTATGTTATACTTTATGATCGTATTTTATTTATTTCTCTATTTGGTTTGTTGAACCCCTCAAATGCAGACGCAACATCAGACTGACAGCGACTCTTGCAACTCACGTGTGTTGCTGAGTCATTTGTGTCGCGTGCTGTCCATGTGCGGGTTCTGTGCTGTCCTGTGGGCGTGTCTGTGGTATGGTTGCCTTTTCTCCTCTCCTTTTTTTTGTTTGGGCTAGTCGAGTCACCACACGTGTGTCCTTGAGGGCGGAAAAAAGAAGAAGAGAAGAGAAGAGCCAAAGTACTTACCTATGAGTATAATGCGACTAGCCATAATGCAATTCACAATGATTATGTGTGGGCTGAACTGGACTGAAGCTCGTTTTGCTGGCCTTTGTCCTGCTGGCTGCTGCTGACCATGACTCTTCAGATTCTGCCAAAAATATGACATAAGTATTTAGGTGGAGTTGGGCCAACAAGAAAACTTTATTTGATTTCCTTTTTCCCTCTCTCTGTGTGTGTGTGTGTAGGAAGTAGTTTTCCCATAAAGTGCTTATCAATGTGCGATTGAGCGCGTCGTCTAGAGTAATTGCTTGTCTGCTGTTCTGCTTTGTGCGACATTCGCAAACGTTTTGTTGGTAATAGTGCTTAATCTTCAATGATTGAGGTATCGATTGAACATTCATGTCAGTTCTTCTTTGTGCCCCATTCGTAAATGTTATAATTCTTCTATTTACATGTCTTTTGTGTTTAGCTGATTGAGCTGTAGATTGAAGACTTATTTTGGTTCTTCTTTATGCTGTATTCGTAAACATTTTGTTGGTCGTGCTTAATCTTCAATGATTGAGGTATCGATTGAACATTTATAGTATGTCAGATCTTCTTTGTACTGCATTCGTAAACGTTTGAATAACATAATTCTTGTATTTAGAAGACGTTTGTTTAAGTATATTGCTATACTTAATCTTAACTGATTGAGCTATCGATTGAAGATTAATTTGGATTCTTCTTTGTGCTGCATTCGCAAATGTTTTGTTGTCGTGCTTAATCTCTGCTGATTGAGTTATTGATTGAGCATTTATGTCAGTTCTTCTTTGTGCTGCATTCGTAAATGGCATAATTCTTCTATTTACATGTCTTTTGTTTTTAGCTAATTGAACTATCGATTGAAGACTTAGTTTGGTTCTTCTTTATGCTATATTCGTAAACGTTTTAATGACATAATTCTTCTCTTTACAAGTATTTTGTGTTTAACCATCTTTCGTGGCCTAATCTTAACTGATTGAGCAATCGACTGAACATTTATTTTGGTTCTTCTTTGTGCTGCATTCATAAACGTTTTTCGTTAACTTCTTTTTATAATTCATTTGTGCTTGACAATCATCTGTAAGATAATCATTGCTGATTTCTTTTCGTGCTACGTTCGTAAACTTTTGATGAAAAAGCACTTACTTTTTAAAAGAATTTTGTGCTCGACAGTCTTGTCTTAAATATTAATTGCTCATAGAAGTAAAAATTCAGTATTTTGTCAGTTCCTCTTTGTGCTGCATTCGTGAACGTTTCATTGAAATAGTCGTTACATTTTTTCTTATATAGAAGTCATTTCTGATTTACAATTTACTATGACTTAGTATTTGCTAAAGAATTGAATTCTTATATCAATTCCTTTTTGTGCCGCGTTCGTAAACGTTTTATGAAACAGATCATACTTTTTAACTATTCTTGACAATCGTGAGTTAGGGTATAGATTCAGCTCTTTTAGTTAGTTTAGCTACATTCGTAAAAGTTTTAACGAAATTGATTGAAGACCAATCTTAGCTCCTCTTTGTGTTATATTTATAAATGTTTTACTTATCTATGCTACCTCTTTGACTAATATTTCCCTTGCAAGTTCTCCTATCTTCTTTAAACTCTCTTCGTAAACGTTCTCACTAAAGCGTTTTATATTATTATGTTATTAAGCGTGCATTAAACGATGAAAAATAAGCTATTCAAGACAAATTCCTTGAAGTGAAACCGCTTAGATGGATTTAATTGCCGCAGCTGCTTGAAGAGCTTATAAATAATTAAACAAACTGAGCACAAGCATTCGGCATTCGGTATTCGGTGTTTGAAGCACTTTTGCATAACAATGCCATCAATTGCTTTTAGTGATTGTTTAGCCAGCAAATACATTTGTTGTTTGATGTCTTTATTTGTTTTGCCACTTGGCCACATTAAATGTCATAAGAGCCTTAAACAAAACACAATAATCAAATAAATAATCCACATAAACAGCACACACACACATGAAATAAAACGAAAATGAAACCGAAATCCAAAAATCCCAAATCCATAACATACGCATTTTTGCTACTTGAGGCACTCGAACAAAAACAGGAAAAAAATATATAAAAACACTCGTTGGATGAATGTCAACGAGTGTAGCTCTGAGTGTGCTTAGTTTTTGCATAAGCCTTTTAATCAACTTTATTAATATTAATAAGCATAACAACTGTCGGGGCAACAAGCCCGAGGACAAAAACAATAACAACAACAGCGACAACATCGACAATAATAATTCTCCGCCCCAACAATTATACAATTACGACTGTTGGCAAAAGGCCCAAGGGGCAAATACAACAAACACACTGCTGAGGGGGATTTTGCGACAGTACTTAATGGTAATTCAGTTAAATAATCATTAGTCAACATTTTTTTGTTGCCTCTACTCAACCCAAACAACAGAAAAAAAACCCTTTTGAACCGCAGTCCTTTTGTCCTCTCATGGGACTGTTTTTCTACCTTGAGAACTGAGAACTCAAGAACCCCGAAAGCCGGCAACCGCAAAAAAACACCGCCAAATCTACAACAACGGAAATAATGTATTTTTATTTATAGCTATTTCTGGCTTGAATTTGACTCACGGCTCAGCTTGATTACAGTTTCGGGGGGAGGTGGGAGGAGGGGGTCAAAGTGTAGGCATTTCAATTGAAATTCAAGTGCGCACTTCATTTCCACTTAATTTCTGACGCTGTGACGCGTTGTTGCCTCGACAACAGCAACAACAACAACATCGAATACGTCTCTCCTCTGCACATTCTTGGCAACTCATTTGTGCCCCACAAGGGGGCAACCTTTGAGTGTATTTATTATTGCAACATTATTCGTTTTTTTTTTAAATTCGACAAAATCAGCATAAAACCAAAACGTTGACGCACTCGACACTTGTTTATTTAAAACTCGCGTTAATTTTGTAAGCAAGATCAAATTCGGCTGCTAGAATAAGAAAAGTAAAGTAAAGGATAAGACGGCATTGAAATGTTAAATTATAGAATTAATGGTGAAAAAAGAATGAGAATAATGCTTAAACATTTTATCGAAACAATCTTCAAATAGTTAGTAAAAATCATTAAATGAAAAGGAAAGCATTTTAATTGAATTGAGAATACAAATTTAGTTAAGGAAGTAAGAAAGCGGCAGTCTAATGTGTTGTGCTGTGAGATACTTTAATATATACCAAAGATATTTTAAAAATATACCAAAATAATATACCAAAAAGTACTGAAATTTACCAAAGGCTATATTTGGTATATTGGTACTATATCGATATCAATACACATTTTCAAAAAAAAAAAATATTTTTTATAAATATACTAAAATAATATACCAAAAAATACTCAAATTTACCGAAATCTTTATTTGGTATATTGGTACTATAATAATATAAATATATCAAATATAGCCTTCGGTATATTTTTTGTATTTTTGCGGTATATTTTTATAGACCATAGACTTCGAAATATACCAAATTGTTAGATTGCAGCAGCAGCTTTATGCCATCCAATAGTATTTCCTTAATAACTTCTAATAAAAATATAATAGAATATACAAATAATTTTTTAATTTTTATGAACTTAATAAGAAAGAATGATTGAAGAGGTCAAAAATTGTAATAAATAAATAAGAAATTTAGTTTTGAGTTAGTTTTTCAGCCACATTGTGAAACAGCTTTAGTATCCTGAGATCTACAATTTCCAAATTTATGAAGAACTTAAATTTATATATAATATAATTGGAAATTGCAAAAAGGATTCAATTGCAAAAAGATTCAAAACGAAGATTCAATGACATGGTGTTTATGGTGTTTTTTATATATATTTTTTATCTAAAAATCTTTCTATATTCCTTACATCGTTTTTCTTATATTACACTAATAATTTTAAATATAAAATTTGACATTTGCATCACCTCTCATCACCTTATTTCAAATGTTCTATGCGCAAATAAATAAATACAAAAATATATCAAATTACAATTTACATAATAATAATGAGAAGTTGTCTTTAGAGAGGTGTTCTCTTAAATATTTTATCTTCCATTACCTAATCTTTATTTAATTCCCGAAAATCTTAACTTTTCTGCGCACAATAGAAAACTTTGTGCTTACATTTCACTTAGTTGGATGTCGTTTGTAGTTGGTTAGACCCACAAAGTGATTCATCGAGTTATCGAGGTGGCAGTTAGCTTGTTATACACGTATATTTATTACTCACGAGACCTTGAAGCCTAATTGTTTTCATGGGCGTGGCAGCTACGTGCAACGCCTCTCAATTGGGGGCGCAAAATGCGAAAAGAAAAAAGGGATATCAGAGTTGGTTTTTTGGCAATGCTGACAATGCCATTTGTTTGGCAGTTCCAGTCAAGGATCGCGCTTATCACTCACAGCTGAAGTTGAGGATGGAAGCTGAAGCTGATGCTGAAGCTGAGGATGGAAAGTGAAGCTGAGGCAACCGCAGAATAAAAATTAAAACACGAACCAAACTCGGGGCAACCAAAATGTATATGCTACATATGTCGAGCTGTCAATGTTTATCTATTTTGAAGGTGCCTCGTTGTGTGTTGGGCTGCCAAGGATTACGGTGTTGTGTGTGTGCTCGTGTGTTCCTGTTGATTTATGGGCACACAAATACCAATGTGTTTCAAATGTGATTGAAAACTGATAAGCGTATGCCAGGCAGAGGCAGAGACAGAGGCAAAGGACTCGAGCCGCAGGATACCGAGACCGAGACCCTGTTTGTTTAGGTTGTTGTTACTCTTGGCATCTGCCAATGTTCCCTTTCCCTTTCCCTTTCCCCCTCCTTCCCCCTCTCTCTCACTCTGCTCGTTATTAGTGTAACTGTCAGCTGGCGAAAGTGTTGAGTGCGCGTCTGTCAAATGCGGTTGAGGTTTCTAGGTTTCGAAAAGGGGGGAAAACTGTGTAGGGAGGGGAGCTAGGCTTTTGCTTTCGCTTTGACCCGATGACTGTACCACAAAATACAAGCAGCTGCAGCGCAATTGATGGCTTAATTTGCCACTAATTTGCGCTTATCGCCCAAGCCCTTCGCTTCTCCTTCTCCTTCTGCACTTCCCTCTCCCTTACTCCCCCACTAAGAATCGCAGTCTGTCATTTGGCAACTGCAACTGCAACTGCATCTGCATCTGTGACTCGCTCAGCGGCTCATAAAGTTGCAGTCTGCGAAGCCGACAAGCGTGCAAATTGATTTCGTAATGCCCGTTTATGGGAAATGGCAGCGCTTTGGGCTCCACCAGCTAGCTACCTGTGGCATGCCGCATGTGGCAAGCTGCGCTTCAAGCGTTCAGTGCCGACAAAGCGTGGAGCTGCTTTAAACTTGCACATATTTCACAAAGGTTGCCAGTGAGCACTTAAAAACAACAAAGTTATTTAAAGAACAACTACAGGGAAGAGTGAAGTGTCAATATATATTATATATGATTTATATACTAAGTCTGGACTAAAGACTGTACAATATAGTATAATAAATTCAATGTAGCAGCCAGTACTCTTAAATACTATATTTAATATAATAAGATAAAAAAAAATCAATGTATGAACGTAATCTGTGGAGAGAAACATATAATAATTACTAGACTGAAGGTCGTTCTTTTTCATTTTATTGCTAGAAAGAATTGTATTCGCTATTTCAATAAAATAATAATAATAATATTATGACTATTGCTTTATTTTATTTGTCTTTCTTAACATTAACCTTAAAAAATGTATCAATATGTGGAAGAGAAATTTACAAGTTTTGGGATTTACATTTGACATCTTTTAAGAAAAATTTTGCAAACATAAATATAATAATCTATTCAACTGATCTTAAAAAAATCTGTTGCATTCTTGAAAGTAAAACTAAATATTTAGCTATCGATGTCTTAATATGTTTTCCATTTTAACTCTTCTACTTAAGGATTTTAGTATTAGTCGTAAATTAAATTGGAAAATTTGGAAGTAATTGTAAAGTACAATTAGAAATACTCTTCCTAACTTTCGTCTTCCTAGAATAAAGAAGTAGATTAAATTTCTTTACTATTCAGTATAGTTTTAACTATGCTTTGTCGCTTTTTATATAGCAATTTTTCTTAGAGACTCAATTGATAAAATAAGATAAATATGTTCTTCGTTATTGTGCAGAAAAATAAAGAATTAATTTCTGTTCTAAGCTTTCCAATACATAAAATAATATTGAAAAATAATAGTGAATAATAAAACAATGAATTATTTTTATTATTTATTTATTTAATATAATAAATCTAGAGTTTAATACTACATTTAGACTTTGAGAAAAAAGAGTAATGCCTTCTATAGATTTAGATTAGATTAGCTATAATATTGTCCTCCGATGAAGGTTTACTTTTGTTGTATTAAGTTTGAAATGTATTGAAAAGTCTTAGTTAATTCAGTGCTTCAATCAAATATTGTTGAAATATATATATATTTGTATATTTAATGTGCTATGTTATTTGTTAAATTCAACAATATTGAATTTCGTACTAAATCAGAAAAATAACTAAATATTGTTGAATTAAATAATATTATAAAATATAAAACTAATGAATAATAAAACAATTAATAAGTATATAATAAGTCTATTATCTACTACGTATTATTGTCCTCTGATGAAGGTTTAATTTTGTTGAATTAAGTTTGAAAAGTGTTGGAAAGTCTTAGTTAAAAAAATATATTTTGCTTTTTCTGCATGTTATTTGCTAAATTCGACAATATTGAATTTCGTAGTAAATCAGAGAAAAATAACCAAATATTGTTGTTAACAAAAAACTGTGCATTATTTTTTAAAGTAGTTTAATCAATAGTTGTTTTCGACTAATTATTGAAACTAATTGTGTGATTATTTGTTTTCAGATACAAATGAATTGCCAAGCAACTGTCGCCAGCTGCTTCAAAAGTTTGAAAAAAGAAAAACTAAATGGTGCAGGACCAAAATGTGATGTGATGTGTTGACGCTGGAGCGTTGCCAATTGGCAACACAAAACAACAACAACAACAAGAGCACAAAGAGTGAGGAGAAGAGCCATGTGATGGGCATGCTTTTCGGGCCAGCATAAACAACAGACTGACCTGGGCCATTGAAGCAGCCAAGCCAGCAGTCGAGCTCATAATAAAGCAATAAAAAACGAGCCAGGTAAATGCCAAACTAAAGAGCCGCAAAGGCAGCCTACAAAGGGGAGAGGGAAAGAGAGGGAGGTAGAGCATGCTTGTGTGCATTTTCTTTTTTCTTTTCTTTTTTTCGTCGTGCTGTGTCCTGTGTTCAGAGTTTCGTTAGGTGCATTTGGCCAGGTCTAATTTATCATCAAACAGCAGACACAAAAGAAGGAACAACACACACTGGACGAAAGTGTGGTCAGGGAACAGCTGGCTTCCTGGCTTCGGCTTCGGCTTCGTCTTCCAAAGCGTTTAACTGCGGGCTGTGTTAATAGTTTATGACTAAATTGAAACAGGTTGAAGCAGGCATGAACGAACAGGAAGAGACAGGACTCGCTATCTCTATCTCTTTCTTCAACTTTTTTCCAGCGAAAGGCGAAAGTCAGATGCCTGTAATGTCCTGTCAATTTGTCAATCAATCGTGCACTCAGTCTCAGTTTGAATATCTATTTACACTAAAGTTGAGCCGCTGCTCTTTCTCTTAAGTAGATCAAAGGCTGCTCTCGGCTGCCACTTGAGAGTGCTTATCCTTGTTTATCTCACTTACATATAATTGTAATATTATCCCTAATAAGCAAAAGATTGATAGCATTCCAGGGAAAACAATCAACGGGGCCCAAGTGTGTGCGGGCTCCGAAAAATTATTGAAATTGTTGCCTCAGACTTCTTGAAATCTCAGCCGCACTCGACACCAGGACACCAAAAGGACACACGCATCTCTTTCTACCTCTCTCTCTTTCTCTCTTGTTATCTCTGGTAGTTTTGTGTGCTGTCCAAGCCGCTGGCTCTGCTCATCATCACTTGAGTAAACAATGTCATAAAATCATCAATCAAATGTGTGTGCGAGGACAACGACGACGCTCGAACCTCGAACCTCGGACATCAACTCGCCTTTTGTCTTGCGTTATTTGTTTGTCCGTCCCGTCTCTTAACTGTTAAAGCAAACACATAACGTTCCTCCCTTCGCCTTCGTTTCGGTAGCTCTTGACCTGAGATTGGGTTGTGCCTCCGCCTTCGCCTCCGCCTTTGCTTACGTCTCGGACTTTAGCCTCGTTCTGTGCCTGCTAATACAATTAAGTGTTATATTTGTTGTCTTGGGTCTTTATGCGACTAGCAAATTGCTTTATGGGCGTGTGCCGCCTAACACAACAAACAGCTAAAGCGAGAGAGCGACAGAGAGAGAGCAAGAGAGAGAAAGAGGAAGTGCAGTAGGCAGAGAGGAAGATGCAGTCAGCTTAGTGGCAACTAACAATGTAGGTAACAAAAAAAAACACGTTAGCTACTCTGATTGATGCCCGCTGTGCATATTATCGACAAGAGACTGATAAGAGTTCTTTTTCCCAGTAGTTGCTTGTGTTTTAGGCAACATAATGTATGCTAAATGGCAGAGGATATTACGTAAGAAAAGTAGGAAAGTAGTTAAGTAGAGCATATTACATAAGAAGAGTAGGAAAGTTATTAAAAATATTCAGAATACTTTGAAAAAACAGGTTTCTCAAAGCTTCTAAAAAAGAAATCTAGTAACTTCATTAACTGAGCTTGTAAAAATAAAACTAGTACTCTTTTTCTCTCAAAGCTTCTCAAAAAAGGTTTATTTATTCTAAACTTATCAAAAAAATATTTATAATTTAAAGAAAAGCCTTTAGAATGCATTCAAAATGAAAGTATTTTGTAATCCAACAAGTTGATTAAAAGTTTCCTAATATTTCTTTCTAAGGAATATTTTCTGGGCAGTTTAAGAACGATCTAGAGTCTTAGTTAGTATGTTATTTTTAGGTTTTATAGGCTTAATCTTAGATGATCGTTCTGAAATTTTCAGAATATTAAGAATACATGAAAAAGAATAGATTTAAAAATGAAAATTTTACTTTACATTTGTTTTTAAAAATTCAAAGTTGTTTCTGATTATCCTAAAATTATCGCAAAAATATAAAAATGAATGGATTTCACAAATGGAATTAAATTTTTTACGTTTCTATCAAGTCTAATATCTGAATGATCGTTAAGAAATTTTCAGAATATTCAGAAAATATGAAAACAAATCCAAAATTACAATATTGGTTATACACTTGTTTACATTATTCCCAATTTGTTTTTGATTACCCTGAAAATATGAAAATATCATAAAAGCGCTTAAATTTTCGTTATTAAATTTCAGCTATACTTTGCTTGTGTTTCCATCTAGTTTCTTTAAGTCTAATATATGACTGATCGCTATGAAGTTTTTAGAATATCAAGAAAATATATAAACAAACAGATTCCTCATTAGAAATTTAACCTATAGTTGCTTAAATTAAATTTTAAATAATATCAGATTTTATAAGAGGTTTATTGTGCTTCTGTTAATTCCAATACTCCACTCTTATTTTTGAAATGTTCAGCAGACATTCTTACTAGACAGTTTAAAAGGATAATTTTGCAGATAACGCATTCTTGACTATTAGATGGATTATCATCGACTTGAAACACACACAATGTTACACTCACACATGAACACACTTATTACACTGTTCAACCAGATCCTTGTGAATTCCCCTGAGCCGTTGGCTCAACTGTTTTTATTCCCTTTTTAAATAATTGCATCTCCACATTGGTTGAATGTTTGTATTAGTGCAGTAGTTGTAGTTGTTGTTGTTGCTGTTGTTGCTCCCGCTGTTGCCTGGCTGTGCTCTACTTCTTGTTGTGGGCTGCATCTAGACCAGAAATTAATTACAACGAACAAATCCAGCAGGAAGTGTTGTTATCCCTTTAACAGCTGCCGGCTGCTGTGTTTCCCCTCTTCAAACTAGCGCGTGTTGCACGCACAACAGAGTTGTGCACTGTTAAACAGCCGCTAACAGCGTATAAGAGTGTAGTACTTGGCAAAATGCGTTAGATGGCGCCACAGTGCACGCCAAACACCCGCAACATTCGGCAATGTCAGTTCCATGTTGTTGTTGGGCCGCAGCATAAAAGCCGCTGCAATGCGCTCGTGTCTGCGCCTCGTTTCATCCAGCCGAACACTTCGTGTGCTGGGCCGAATGCACATCGGGTGCTGCTGTCTGGCTTGCCTATGCTTATACTTGTATGATTCAGTCTGATTCAGTCTTTCACGACGCGTACATCGTAACGCAACGTCAGTCACGGACGCCGTACCCCAAAAAACCAAACCAAAATAAAAAAAAAACGCACTGTGTGTATTATCAGTCCCCAGTATCAGTGTTCTCGCTATTACTTCGCTGTGTGTTCTACTATTTCTGGTGCTGCGACAGCCCAAAAAATTTACAGTTGGCTTCGGCTCAGCTTCGTGTGTTCGTTGTAATCGTGATGCTGAGCAGCAGCAGCCGCTGCAGCCGTGTGTGTGTGTGCGTTTTGTGTGCCGCCGTTTGACGGTTTTGTGATTTGAATTTCGAAAAATCCAACAAAAATATTAATCAAAGATGCTGCCGATCGGAAAAGCGCAACAAAAGGGCAAACGAATAACCGAATAATCGAATAACCGTCTAACCGAAATAACCAAATGAAACGCATTTGTTGATAAATGAACTCAGATTAAAACGAGACAAAAATCGTTCACAAATTTGTTTTGCATCGCCCCATCTCGCTCACACTGCTTCTGAGCTTGAGCTTCATTTCGTGCTTTGTGCGTGCTTCTATCAGCTTGTATGTGTGAGCTAGTGTCTGTGTGAGTGAGTGTGTATGAGCTTGTGTATTTTGTATATGATTGTGTGCCTAACAATTAATTAGCATTTAAATCGCTCATTTATCAGTTTCGGCCCAATCAAAAGCCAAACAGAAAAAACCCGAAAACAGAACAAAATTTTCTTCAATCCACTACAAGGAAAATTCAGAACAAAAAGAAGTTCCAGGTGAGAAATTTGCATAAGTAAATTATTAAGGGAAATTAAATTAAATACAAGAAAAATCTTGTAGTTAAATCCGCGAAAAAAAGCATGTGGACGTTACAACAATGTTGGATAAAGCAAATTCTCCAGAAATTTACATTCTTGTGAAAGAACAACCAAACAAAAAAAAATAGAAGCCGCTGCCATTCAAAAATAAACAAATATTTGCATTAAAATAAACACTGTTCCCTGCTCCAAAAAAATAATACAAAAAAATATTGTATCCCTGTATCCCCAATGCGGCTGTTGTCCCTTTTGTTTCTATATTTTCTTTTTTCTGGGCTTTTTTTTTTTTGCTCGGTCATTTGTCTTTTTGGGTCAGCAAATGCGTCCAATTTTTCCGCGCGAGATTTTCAACAGTTGTATATTTGTTTTTCAGCTTCTGGTGCTATTTGTTTTTGTCGCTGTGTTCTGTGTGTGTGTGCGTGGGCTTTCCACAAGTTTTTCTCGATTATTTACACATTTCGCAAGGAAGAAATTTTCTAGCGAAAGATTTTTTGAAACCCTTTTTCACTGCCCTTTGCTGTCTGTGCAGAGAAAAAAACTCTAGTCATCACAATGTTGGTAAAACAACAAGCATTAAAATGAGAACAAAAAAAACGGAATATAACAATAGATTGCCCATTAAAAGTTTGATCTGATTTCATTAAACATTTCTTGCTTAGAAATGTCTCCATTAAATAAACGATCCTAAGCTGAGATTTCAATTAGATTAGCTCGGCATTAAAAAGGTGTTGAATGTGTGACGAACAGCTGGAAAATTAGCTCTAAAAATGAAAACAATTTCTATAGCTTTAATCCATAAACAAGATCTAATTTGAATAGCTCAGCGATAAGGTTAAGATTGAATGGAAATGTGGGCGAGAAAGGGTTAAACAAATTGAGAAAAAATATATTATGCTCTCATTGACTTTATAGATAAATCAACAATTAGTAAACGTGAAAATTATAATTAAAATATTTAAAAGAAATTGGGTTAAGTAAATCTGAAAATTATAATTAAAGAATTAAAAAGAAATTGGGTTAAGTAGATTAAAAAATGAAATGAAAGATGAATAATTAGTAAAGGTGGCTTCTATTATTTCAAATTAAAAAAGGTTCCAATTTTTTTTTTTTTGTATATTTTGTACTCTACGGTATATTTGAAATGTAATACTATATTGATATACCAAATATATTTGTGTTTTCTGGTATATTTTTAGAATATTTGTCGAAGAGTCGAGTACACTCGATTCTAACATTCCTACTTGAATTTTTCATGTTCTTCAGCCAATGATTTTGTAATATTTTTTTTTTCTGGTTATTTTTGTTTATCTATTTCTACTTCAAAGGCTAAAAGGATAATTAAACTCTTTTATTCCAAGCTTATCAGCTGTCATACACATTTTTCAAGGAATTAAGAGTGTATCTGTCTCAGTTCTTAAATTCTTTATCAATAGAGTGTAGTGAAATAAAACTAATCTTCTGTCAGAGATGATCTTTAAACAAATTTTATTTTTACAGTGGAAATATATATTTAAAAAATCTCTTCACATATACAAGCAAAAATATAAATATATTACAGTGTAAACATATTTAAAAAAAAAATCATTTTACTTTATATACAAGCTGGAATATATTTAAAAATTAGAAACTTATTCATTGGCCAACGCTTTGATCTTTTACCTGCGTCACAAAGTGCAACGTTTTTTAAGTGGCTGCAACTCTTTTGTTCTCCCTCTCTTTCTCTTACTCGCTCTCTAATTGACTTGACCCAATATGTGAGCACAATATGTGAGCTTGACCTTCTCAAGACCCGCCCATATAACCCATGTAATGCTAATGCTCATGAGTTGGGCATTAAACAAAGCCCTTGACTTATGCATGTGGCACACTCTTCGCTTGCCTCACACACTCATAAAAGCGAAGTGGATGAGATCGCTTTTCCCTCAGTTCGAGCCAAATTGATCCCAATTGTCAACGATTTAACACAACTCGAACGATCTCTAGCGTCTCTGCCGTTTGGCTATTAGGCTCACAACAAATTAACCTGATGGCCGAAAGGGGCCAAGATGAAGAGACCAAGTCGTTGTATCTTCTATCTACTGCGGGTGTTTGTGCCATAAATCTTTGGCAACAGCCGCTGCGCTGTGCAAATGAAAATAGCGCATTTCCAAAATATTTTCATTAAAATTGAGAGAAATATACTCGATATAGTAGAAGTAGAGGGCTGAAATAACAGGGAGACGACGACGACGAGACGAGACGGTCGAAAAGGCAGCATAAACATTCATCAATCTGTCAGTGGGGCCTGTCAGCTGTTTTAAGCACCCACAAAGTGCTGTTGAAGCAACAACAACAACAACAACACACTCGCAGTCACCGCATTTCAATAAAAATTGAAGCGCAGATGAGAAAAACCAAAAATGGGAAAACAGACCAACCAACAAAAAAAAAAAAAAAACAACAAAAACTCGTAGCGAAAAATTGAAAATGTAAATGTTAAAAGGAAAATGTTTCATGCTCAGGCAAATGCATTCCTGTCTCTGCTTCGTCTATTAGGTTTTGCCAATTCAGACCCATAAAAAAGTAAGAAAGGTACAGATGAGTGTGCTCGACTGTTAGATACCTGCTACCCATTGTGAATAAAAGCCAAATAGTGAGGTGTTAATTACCGAAGGTTATATTTGGTATATAATCTGTGCTATATTATTATTGAAATATGTCAAATTAATATACCACAAAAATACTAAAATTTAACAAAGGGTATATTTGGTATATAAGAAAACCAGTGTGGTATTATTATTAAAATATGCCAAATTAATATACCACAAAAATACTATAATCAAATGCCTTATTTGGTATGCAGACAAAAGAGTGTGGTATTATTGTTGAAATATACTAAATATACCGCAACAATACTAAAATATACCGAAGAGTATATTTTATATATAAGCATAACATTGTGGTATTATTCTTAAAATATACCAAATCAATATACCACAAAAATAGTGTAATATATCAAAAGCCTTATTTGGTATGCAGGTAAAAGAGTGGGATATTACTCTTGAAATATACCAAATAATATACCGCAATAATACTAAAATATACCAAAGATAATATTTGGTATAAAAACATAGCATTGTGGTATTGTTCTTAAAATATACCAAATTAATATAACACAAAAATACTGTAATATATCAAAGTTGCTTATTTGGTATGTAGACAAAAGAGTGTGACATTATTCTTGAAATATACCAAATATTATACCACAAAAATACTAAAATATACCGAAGAGCGTATTTGGTATATAAGCAGAACATTGTGATATTAAAATATACCAAATAATGTACCGCATAAATATTCAAATTATACTAGGGGCTATATGTTATATATGTTATGGTATATCCCTGAAGTTCTATTTTCCAGATTGTCAGCCAAACGAGCCAAAAACCCGATTGCAGTAATTTCTTATATTTCTCTATCCCCTATAGTCTCTGAGATCTAGGCACAAACTTATAATACCCTTCTACCCTATTGGGTAGCGGGTATAAAAACAAAAGGAAAATACAAGTACATTTTTTATACGTGGTTTATATATATTTTATCTTTTTATTTTTTTCCTTTGGCTTGTCTCGCCACGCGCAAAACGTGCGCCAATCAATTGGCCCAAAATCGAAGCCAGACGTGGTAAAAAAAATGCCGTGTGAAACTTTTCGTCTCCCACGGCAAAGACAAATTAAAGTAAAGACAAAAGACAGACGACGATGCGCATCGTTGTCTTAAAATTAGAGCGAGACACAGGCAATTTGTCTTTGGCAATTGTTCAATACATCTGTCGAAGATGCGCTACACGAAAATGTATCTGCCAGATACATTTGATGAGCTGACTCTCCCTGTCTCTTTCGCTCTTCTCCCTCCTTAAGCGCGCGTGTTGATGGATTTTTATTTGACTTCATTTCGACTGAATTTCCAATGCGGTTTTCTCAATGAGTCCTAGCTAGAGTTGGAGTTGAATTTGAAGTTACAGCTCAGCTGCTAAATCAATCGTCACTTGAGCTACATTTTTTCGGCATGTTTATTAATTACACACACACAGACATACACGCTTGAAGTGTGTCCCCCTTAGTAGCATAACTGATGGGGGCGTGTGAATATTCCCTTTCCCTTTTTCTTTCTTTCTCGCTGACTTTCTCCAACTCTTTGAACTTTTCTCAACACTCTGGTAAATAGATTTCAGTGTCGCTATGCACTTAGACGCTGCTGCTGCTGCTGCTGTTGCTTTGCCATACAAATTGATTGATTTTATTTGCACTCCCCTCCCTCCCCCGTCACACACATATGACTTCCACTCACGCCCTTTGTTTACCCCTTCAAGATCCCCACAAATTGCTGTGCGTGTCTGTGGCTTTTAGGCGGGAGGTGGGAGGGGAGCCTTGAGGTGCACTAGTTCAACACTGACATTTTGCGGTTAACTCATTTACTCAGTTGAAGCAACGTCATCGACATCGTCTTTACCCTTTTCGCCCTCTCTCTCTCTCTCTCTCTCTCTTTCTGCCCTCCGTTTACCACTGTATTTGTTGTTGATGGACATGGCGGTTATGCTGCAATGACACTGGCTGACAGCAACCGCTCAATATTCGATTAGTTTCGCTGCGCCAATGGGGAATTATGTCGAGCACACGGTTCGAACTCTGATGACTTTCTTATCAAATGAATTTAATCAAATTGTTTGTTTCTGCAAGCTTTAATGTGCTTGCAAAGTTCTAAAGTGATTCCAGCTCAATTTTCATGTTCTATTCATTGAATTTATACTAATTTATTATTATCTCCTGTTAATTTCAAATCTTATAATCAACAGATAGTTTCGAGCCTGAGAAACGTTCTTAGTAAATTAGCAAAAAGAGAAGTTTTTGCAAAGTTGACTTGATTGATTTATATTCTTTTGATACAATTATTACTGATTCATGACATCTTTCTCATCAAAGGAAGTTTCCTGAAAAATGTAATAAATTTTTTGCAGCTTTCATGTGCTTGCAAAATTATGAAGTGATTCCAATAAAATTTATTAATTTTATTTTATTTCTATTTCTTAATTTAATAGCAATTTATTACTTACTCTTTTCTTAGATGATAAGATATATTATCAAAATTAACAGATAGTTTCGAGACTGAGAAACTTTCTTAGTAAATTAGCCAAAAAAGAAGTTTTTAGCAAACTTTAATGTGCTTGCAAAGTTTTCTAGCGATTCCAGTGATTTGATTAATTGAATGATTTTCTATTCATTCAATTAATACTGATTCATGACGTCTTTCTCATCAAATGAAGTTTCCTAAAAAATGTAATAAATTTTATGCAGATTTCATGTGCTTGCAAGATTCTCTAACATTCCTTGAAAAATTTATAAAAGTTTTTTGATTTTCTATTCATAAAATTAACACTGATTCATTATAAACTGGATTAGAAAATAAGCTCATGATTTGCCGACTTTCTCATTAAATTAAGTTTCCTGAAAAATGTAATAAGCTTTCTGCAGCTTTCATGTGCTTTCAAAATTCTCTAGAAGTCCTCTGATTTATTTTTCATTAAATGAGCACTGATTCATTTTTAACTGGATTAGAAAATAAGCACAGGAGTTGACAACTTTCTTAGTCATTATCAAGGGAAGCTTTCTGCAAATTTTAAGAAGCTTGCTGAGGAAAATTTGAAATTAAAAGGGGCTGTTTCTATATGTGGAGCCTTGATAGTGATAATCTAATTGTCATTTTGTATTTCGCATAATTTTGGACAATTTTTTTCCTTTAATTCTAATTTCTAATTCGAAATTCAGTGAATTCTAATGGCGACCTTAAACAATCATTCTTACCTCTTCGTCTTATGAGAAGAAACATAAATCAATCTTTAGCCTCTTGTAGTAAATTAAAGGCAAACGTTTTTCTTAGTTTAGTGTCAGTTATAATTTTGCTGGATACTTTCAGCTACTGTATGCGCAGTATTTTTTTACTACTCCTCTTTTTATTAATTTGATATTTATTTAACTTTGAGGTCTAGTTATGAGAGAAAGATTCTGCATTATGCATTGCTGCATTTGTCTGGTTTAAATTGTTTTCACTCTTATTTCGTTTTCCAACAATTTTGGCGTACACGAAAATTGTAATTGCATTATTGATGGCCTGGCATCGACGATGATATGTTCAAGTATAACATAAATATGAGTGTGTACGAGTGTGTGTGTGTGTGTGTAGTATAGTTGACTCGTCGTCGTGTACTGCTCATAATAATAGAGGTAAAAACAAAGCACAGAAAGAGAGAGGCAGAGAGAGAGAGAAAAACCTAAAAGCACGTCGACAACAATGGGTTGTGCACTCCTGAGATGCCAGGGTTGTCATGCATAATTGATGCCTGTTTCTATGACTAAAACACACACACACACACACACAGAGAGAGAGAGAGAGAAAAATCTCGACGAAATTTATGGCATATTCCCAATTGTCTAGGCCCTTTGCTTTTGGTTCTGACTCTGCTCTGGCAATTCATTAAAAATACTTACTCGCATGCTGAAAATCATAAAATGAAAGACAAATATCGTGCAGGCAATTAAGTTGAACTTGCCCTATGCACACACAAATTCCAACGCACACACACACCCACACATACACAGATGGGCCATAAAAATGTGTGGCAAATGAGTATATTGAAAAATGTATGCATTAAGTGCTGCATTCAATCGAAATTCATTTGTTAGATACATTGATGATGAAAATTTTAGTCGAGATTTGTTTTTAGTTTGCTTCACATTTTCTCATTTCCCATTTCCCATTTTCCCATTGATAAAATATTAACATAGTTTTAATTAAACAACATTTTCATTTGCCCAGTTCAATTTTTAATACATTCCCCTCGCTTCTGCCACTCACAGTCAAGTGGCCCTTTGCACTCAAGGGCAACCTCTAGGTACATTCAATAAACACAGTAAACACGAGTACTCACATCAAGTGCCTCAAAATTGTAAGAGCGAGCTCGTTTCTAAAAGTGTTCTAAAGAGGCAGCTCTATTTTACACACACTCTGAATTATTTAAACACAGATTGTCGTATGAAATTCAAATTGTAAACTCTTTGTAGTTGAAAAGTTAATTGTTATATTTATAATTGCTTTACATTTTTTTATTCACTTCTTTTACTTCTTTCAATGTGGAATACTTACGAAAATATATCATGGAAATAGGGACAAATAGTTAACGAAATTTTGGACAAAGTTTTTCTTCAAATTTTTTCTCATTTACATTTTTAATTTTGGTACAAAAGTTGGTTTATTAATTGTAGTCTTTTAATTGTTTTAATTCACTTCTTTTACTTCTCCAATTATAGAATACCTACAAAAATATATCATGGATATTGGAAGAAATAGTTAAAGAAATTTTGGACTAAGTTTTTCTTCAAATTTTTTCTCATTAAAATTTTTAATTTTGGTTTAAAAGTAGTTTTATTAATTGTAGTCTTTTAATTGTTTCTGAAGTCTTAAAATAACTTTTGTTTTAATATATTTTTATGCTCAATTTGTGGTAAGCTTAAGAAATAAAAGTAACACAAATTTACAGAAATATTGCATATTTATATTTCATATAAAAATGAAATACTAATTAAAACTAATATTGTGAAAATACTAGTTGTATATTTTGAACTGTTGCTGAAACCTCCACATAATGTTTTATTCCAATTGAGTTTGAATAATTCTCCTTTCAAATACAAAATATAAAAGAAAACTACAATGAAAATGAGAACAAATAATGATGAAGATTTTGTGCAAAAGTTTTTGTCTCAAATTTTTTTGCAATAATTTGAAGCCAACAATAAAATTCTGTAATTTTTAGCTGACATAGATTAAAAAGTTGAGTTGTTTAAAACCGCAATTCCTCTGGCAGTTGTTTCAATCTATTTACATAGACACGTTGTATATCCATCTATTTATAAAGCTGACACAGTTAAACAATCAATGCATTTATATTTATACGTATGGAAAAGCTATTGTAACTAATCCGAGCAACTGTAAAAAAATCCATATGTTGGGCAAATAAGTCGGTTTTATGCATAAACAGAATTAAAATGCATGTTGCGAATTATCATGCATAACACATGAGAATTAAACACGCTACGGCAAACAGGCGAAAATATCAAATAATAGAGAAAATAACAATAAGAAAAAAAATATTAAAAGAGGGCAATAAACAAATGTTTCATGAAATGGGGACAAAATGATGAAAAAGCGATGGGTAGAAAAATGCAACAACAACATTTTCCATTGATTGACAGTCAAATTAGCGGCAATCAAATGGAGGTCTCGCTGCCTTTTGCCTCATATGCCAGATAATTTATAAAATTATTGTATGATAGGCCAAAGCCAAATGCGGCACAGCTGAAAAGCCATATCAATCAAATAAATTATGAAGCGATGTGTGTCGAGGGGAGCGGAGAAGGAGAATCAATCGAATAGATACGAATGCAAATCAATATGGGCAAAATGTGTGCAGCAAACATTCATTCAGGCAGTCAGTCATTCAGTCAGGCAGTCAGGCAGTCAGTTGTCTATCATAGACACAGCCTCAAGTGCCTCTAATGTGCATAAACAGGGCCAAGAGAGAGAGAGAGAGATAGAAGTGTGACTAGTGCCAAAGTCTCTCGTTTGATTTGTTGACGTTTTGTGGAGCCTTTGAATGAGGCGCCACCGCGGCAACACTGGCAACTGCAACCTAATTTCGAATCCAGCAAGTGGCGCTACATCAAGCATGGCAATCATATGCTGTGAGTACTCACACACACACACACTCGCTTGCTCGCTGGCAGCTAGGGAATGTTTACATAGTGCCCATAGGCGCAGGCATCATCACTCATACGTCACGTTGCTTGACTACATATCAATTTGGCACGCCAAAGTGTGAGCTAGTGTGAGCGAGTGTGTGTGTGGCGTATGTGTTGGATGATTTGTAATAAAATACTATTGGCTGGCAACACCAAAAACTCAATTGCATTGACGTTTGCATAAATATTCAAGCCTCTCGCTCGCTTGCAACAGCTTTTCCCCCAGTTTATAAATTTTCGAATTTTCCCCCTTTGCAAACGTTGCTGTTGATTTTTTATGGCACTCACTGTACACTTGCTGTTGTTGCTGTTATTTCTTGCTGTGCATTTAGCACAAAATAAACAAATTAGAGAGTGTATATAAAAAAAAAAATGAAAAAAAAAAGAATCGAGCAGTTTGTTTATAAATTTTCGCTTTGCCTCTTGTTAGTTTATTAGCTGAGATTTTTTATGTGCCCCTTCTTTTTATGGCCTTCTCTTCCTCATCATCGTCATCGCCCTTTTTCTTTTATAGCATTTTGTTTTGTTTATGTAGCGAGTATAGTTTTGAAATCGATTTGGCAACGCAGCAAGTTTTGTTTTTGCTTAATTAAAACAAAATACATTGCGCATTTGATTTATCAATTGATTTTGCCCAACAGCTGAAGCTTGAAGTATGAGCTACTAGTTAATTAAAGATGGGTGAATTATGCATAAGCTGCAGTTGAGTTCATTAAATGCGTCAATGAGGTTTATAAACCGCACAATTTATCGAATCATTTGTCATGCTTAGAAGAAATATATGTAATGCTTTATATGAATTACTTTGTTTATTCATTGTTATTAACGTTTAACAATGTTTTCTTAAGTGACTCACAAAATTAGCATTGACAAAAATACACTGAATGAACTTTACATTACACTTTAATATAATTGTATATTTAATGTTTTTTAAAGTCATTTAATAAGTGACTCTTGATCTTGACTTTCACAATGAGTCTTTTGTTATAATGCAAAAATTTTTATACGAAATTGATCTAAAATTTATTGTATCTTTAGAATGTAGTACTATATCAATATACCGAATATCTCCTTCGAAACACGATAGTATTTTTTTGGTATATTTTCGGTATTTTTGTAGAATATAGACTTATTGATTGTATCTTTAGAATGTAGTACTATATCAATATACCGAATATCTCATAAGGAACATGTTAGTATTTTTTCGGTATATTTTTGGTATATTTGTAGAATGTGGTCTTATTGAGAATGAGTAGCGGGTATCGCACAGTCAAGCACCATAGCCTTCGATACATGTTAGTATTTTTTCGGTATATTTTTGGTATATTTGTGCAATGTGATTTTCTTAAGTGTGTATCGGGTATGTCACAGTCGAGCACACTCGACAGTAGTTATCCTAAATGTTTTTGTTAAGTTTCTTCCATTGAAAAAATAACTATTACTTGTGCTTAGGCTAAAACTTGCATAAAAAATTCACTTTAATTATTTTGTATTCCGTTTCATATATTTATATTTATAATTTTACATAATTTTTCATATTATTTACACATTTTAAAATATTCTCTTGCATTTGCCCGTTAGTTTATCTTTATTACAAAATGGTCGCAAGCGACGAAGTTTTGAATGGCAATGTTTATGCGCTTTCTCGATTAGAATTTGCTCAGCATAGAATTCTTCACATATTTTGCAACTTTTTGAAGAATTGATTCGTTTAAAAAATCGACAGCACTCTTCGAAGCGTTCAGCGCGTTGTAAGAATTCCTTTTCAATTTTGGCAGAAATGCATTTAAAGTTCTTCGATGTTACTATTAAATTATTAGTATTTTCTTCATCACGATATGAATTCCCGAATTTTGTAATCCAAAGCAGCAAAGCGAGCAGAAGTAATGCCTTCATCTTGATGGTTGAATAGCAACTGAGCAATGTACTCTATTCATTTGCTTGTTATAAAGAGCTTGACTTAGTCATCAGCGACTAGTCGATAATTTATTTATATCAAATGACTTTATAGTTGCTTCTTTTTATACTTATATGAAATCAGCATCATTTCATTATTTAAAGCACATTTTGTGACAGCTGTGATTTATCTTTAAGTTGAGCACATTTCGAAATGAAAAACCAAATTCAATTACAGCCACAAATGGTAATCTGAGCCAGAGCATCTGAGCAAGCAGCTGCCGAAGCTTTCACAGCAAATGAACTGAACTATAGAAATGATACAAATATATTATATAAAATATATATTCTTTTGGGCCATTGTCTTTGGCAACATTTTTGTGTTGTGCTTTACAGTTGCCAAAACTCTCGAATAGCCATAGAAACGCACACATTTTGTACTCAAGTAACTTGACATTGTTATGCTAGCACCATTTTTATTAACACGGTCAAGAAAGGTTGTGACAAAATACGAGTCCAAGTTCCCCCTTGGGCTGCACTCACTTGCTTGGCTTCGAATTGGACATGGTTTAAATTACGTTTGAGACTCGTTACGTTTTCATTTTCATTTTCCATTTTTGTGTGTTGTCTTTTGTTTTTTTTCATTTTTGATGAGCAGTTGAACGTCTAAAGTTGCGAGTGCCAAAATGTTTGTGTTACATTCTAATTACAGTTGAGAGGGGGCCCATAAAAATAGCTGGCACCTTAGGTGCCTATCTAGCTCATTCGATTACATTTTGCCGCCACTTAACGGCCATATTATGCAAATTAGCCAAGACACGCGACTAGAAAACAGCGCGAGTTTCCCGCTCCCGCTCCCCTCCCTCTGACTCTTCTCTCTTATCAGTCAATTGCATGGCATTTGCTTTGAAATTAGTTTGAGAAAAAAAGTAAAGAGAAACCAGACGTGTGTGCACCTGTCGGCCCGAAAAAAGAACCCCCGAAAAAAAGAAATACAAACCATAAACTAGGGAAATTCGACACACCCTCGAGGCAGAGCAGTAACCATGGTAAATACCAAACTTAGGCCAAGGGGGTGGCTAACAACAACGACAACAACTATCAGCTTTAGCTGTAGCTGTATCCAAGTATCTGTGTATCTGTCAGCTACACAACGATACACAGACCGATAGATAGATAGCTCGATGGATAGCTCGATGGATAGATAGATAGCTACACATGTATTGCAAGTCATTGGAGCATTTAGGGGCTAGTTAGGCTGCCCAAATATTGCATGCGATTCGTTTTTATTTCTCTCTCTCTTTTCTTTGACAATCATTTGGGCATAATATTTGTCAGAGTTTCAAGGCATATTTGTCAATCAGCAGCAGAACAAGGCAAACATGTCGCATATGTTCGAATTTCGACTGTGCCTTGATGATCTCAATTTCAAGCGTGTATAAAAAGAATAATTTGATATTTTAACTCAAGCAAGTGAAATTCATTTTTATAAAAGATTTTATATAGATGAATTTCAATTGCATGAGTTGAAATGAATTCATTTGCATAGAATAGAGTATTAACTAATGATAAATGTGAAAATAGGAAGTTCCAAATATATTTTTAACTTAGAGCAGTTTATTCTGAAATTGAAATGATTGATTCAAGATATTAGTAATATTATAAATAAATAAAAACATGATAAGGAACACAATAATAATTATAATAGGGGAGAAAGTAAGTGTATATGAGGGGTATTGATTTAGAAAATAAATCAGTGATATAAATAAATATATTATCAAATGTGGCAAGGTTCATAATAGTAAGAAAATTCGAAAATAATAAATACAATAATAATAATAATAATAATAATAATAATAATAATAATAATAATAATAATAATAATAATAATAATAATAATAATAATAATAATAATAATAATAATAATAATAATAATAATAATAATAATAATAATAATAATAATAATAATAATAATAATAATAATAATAATAATAATAATAATAATAATAATAATAAGTACAATTGAAAATGGAAAAGATGACGAAGAAGAATGAGACGAAGGCGAAGAAGCAGAAAAAGAAGTTGACGAAGGAGAAAAAGTAGAAGAAGTAGAAGAAGAATAACAATAATGAAAAGAATATGAAACTAAAAAAAATAGTTCTTTATCACCACCACTTTACAACTATAATTTGAACAGAAGTAGAAGAAGAAGAATAAGTATAAGAAGAAAACGTACAAGATGTAGAAGAAAATGAAGAAGATGAAAAATAACAATAGTAATAATAACATAAGCAATAACCATAACCATAAAATGAAGCTTAAAATAAATAGACCAAAGGTATTTTAGAAGTAGTTCTTTATCACCACCACTTTGCAACTCTAATATGAACATAATTATATATAAATTTGCAAATTGGTTGCTCATCTTCCGGTGGTGCGTAAGCCAAACAATTGGTCATCAATTAGTTGAAGTTGGGCAGACACAGAGTGACTGAACGTATCTAATTTAGACAAACAGTTCAATGGGCAGTTAAAGCAGCTCCAAGCCTCAACGCCAGCTCCAGCTCTTCAAATTGAAACGGAAATAACTCATGGCTTCCAGGGAAACCAAAAGCAAAGACACGGAGTGAGGCAAAAGGTAGTCGTAGTCGTAGAAGTGTAAGCTGAAATCAAAAAGGCAGGCAGACAGAGGTAGACAAGAAGATAAATGACCAACAATTAGTCACACCTACGATGACAATCAATGGAATGATTTTCAAATTAAATGAAAAGCCTCTGGGCGTAGTCGTCGATACCCAATTTTCTAGGCTGTGTATGTGTGTGTGAGGATTGGGATTGTGATTCACAATTCTTGGACAATGGGGCAACGAAACTAATGAAAATTCTTTTTGTTTATGGGAAACGAGCTTCATTTGCAGCGCCTAATTGCACATGAGGATGAGAGGAGTGTAGAGTGTAGTGTATTCTATGTGTGTGTGTGTGTGTTTGGTGTTGATGGCCACATGTGCCACATGTCGCAAGAGCACACACAGTGTGTGTTTGTGTGTGTGTGTTTTCCGTTTTGATTAGCGGCATGCCATGTCAAACAACAATTTGTAAGAGCGAATGACATTTGAATGATGACATCGACATCGACACAGGTGGCGCTTCCGCTTGACACTTGTTTTTCGGCAATGCCAGAGAGAGTGAGAGAGAGCGGGGGGAAGAGAAAGAGTCACAGTTCCGTTGCGGGGGCTAAGCGTAATGTCTCTATTATGGCGTGCTAAACAAGCGACAAATTGCATGTGTCTGCCACAACAACAACAACAGCAACAGCAGGGGGCAGGCAGGAAGACATCATCTGTAGTCTTTGGGCGTGGCAGCGACACAAAAACAATTATTCGACTATCTCGCATTTGAATTTCCTTCTCTAATTTGGACATTGTTGTTCTTCGGTTTCTTTGCAGATTTCACGTGTTTTTTTCGTTCGTTGATGCCAGTGAACAAAATGTTTGCCTGCTTCCATTTCGTTGCCGTGCTGCTCATCGTTGGCACATTGAAAGGTAAGTGGAGAGAGTACATTCAAAATGCATTCATATTTTATGTGCGGGGGTCGGGTCGGAGTCTGTTCGTCAATTATGCATTGCGCTTTGGTCAGCTTCATTTGTCGCGCAGCCAAAACGGCGTCATTCAATATGAAATTTCACACTTTGGTTGACATTTCAAATGGCGAATGGCCAAAATGGCAAAATCCAACGGGGGCACCACTAAAATGTGTGTGTATAGCGAGGGAGTAGTGAAGTGGGGGGTGCAATGCGGATGACTACAACATGACCCTAGTCGCATAGTGTGCGGCGCCAAACGTTGACGCCGCATGCCTCATAAATTAATTTACACTTGAAACTCTGCGGCACTGTGCAACCAGAAACAGCAACAGCAACAACAACAACAACGGAATTCGCGTGTTCAGTAACCACAACAATAATGCTTAAAAGCTTAAAATCAAATGCAACTGAATCTGGTCGCCACCCATGGCGAAAATGGCATTGCAAAAGTCTGCTGCGGTCTTTTGGGCCAAGTGCAGTTCGTTATGGCCACATTAAAGATTGAACTCCATTTACAGTTGCTGCTGATGTTGCTGCCTGACATTCTGCTGCACCGTGTTCCACAAAAGTGAAAGCGTAATTGAAAAAAGAAAAAAATAAATTCAATTTAAACAACTTCATCAGCAGACACTTCATTGCGCTATTTAAGTCAACTGCTTTAAGCGGTTTATGGCATAATGAATTAATTATTATTCATTGAAGTTCGCAAGCATTTCGATGCTTATCTCGAAATGCCAATTATGCATTTCATTGAACAATTTCTTAAACAGTTCAAGTTGTTTTTGGACAGATTATATTGTTGAACTTGATTACAAAATTAATAGATTACAGTTGAACAGTTTCGATTTGTTTAGGTAGCTTATTTTGTGGAAATGAATTGTAATTTTTATTAAATAATTTCTTGAATAGTTGAAGTTGTTTTTGAATAGATTTTTTTGCTGAAATAGATTAATCCTTATTAGTACATTAAGCTGCACAAAGTTGTTGCATTTCATTAAACAATTTCTTAAGCAATTGAATTCAACTTAATTACAAAATTAATAGATTAATAATTTCATTACACAATTTCTTAAACAGTGGAAAGGTTTCGAGTTGTTCAGGTAGATTATTTTGTGGAAATTGATTGTCATTTTGTTTAAAAAATTTCTTGAATAGTTGAAGTTGTTTTTGGATACATTTTATTGTTGCAATAGAATAATAATTATTATGCATTTCATTAAAGAGTTGAAGTTGTTTTTGGACAGATTATTCTGTTGAACTTGATTACAAAATTAATAAATTAAAAATATCATTACATAATTTATTAAACAGTTGAACAGTTTCGAGGTGTTTAGGTATATTATTTTGTGAACATTTATTGTCATTTGATTAAACAATTTCTTCAATAGTTGAAGTTGTTTTTGAATAGATTTTGTTGTTGAAATATATTAATAGTTTTGTACATTTCATTAAAATTTTCTTAAACAGTTGAAAGGTAGATTTTTTTGTGGTTAGAAGCATAACAGATTATCACAAATAATAGTAAATTTTATTTCTATATATTTCCAAAATTCAGAAATGTTTCACATGTTCAGCTTTTATGCAATTTCCCAATCTATTTCGGCAATCTATATTCTAATTTAAATGTTGATACAAATTTATGAAATCAATTTAAGGCAACGAGTTTTCTCCTTTGTTTACTGCGTTGTTTCAAGTTCTCTCCCTAGTTCCCTTTGCCAACTATCGTCATTTTCCACGAGGGCATAATGTGGCACCCTCGGCTGTAAACAGGGTAACTGGGAAATTGTGAAAATTTCGATTTTCCGCCATGTTAGTAAGCTACTGTTCCATGGCAAATCTCATGCAACGTTCGTTCGGACTGCAGAGTGAGTTTTTGGGTAACCGCTGCCACCGAGTTTGAACCGCTTAGTTGCAAGTTGGGCGCGAGTTTTGACGCAGTGGCGTCTGCGGCAAAGATAACAAAACATACACAGAGGGAGGCTTAACATCATCATCATCATCATCGTCATCATAATCATAAGCAATCATAATGATGACGATGATCATTGGCAGCGAGCCACGCGTCTGTTTAATTGAAATTGACGCTTACTGCGTTTGGTTTCTTCGCGCTGAGAATTTGTTTATGAAGCGTCGACCCGACGCAGAGATGTTGCATGCAACAAATAAAGTACACACACTCGCACACACTCTTGTGCTCTCACAAATTGTTGTGGTGGCGCAGAATAACGGCACTTTGTCGCCCGTCGTAATAATTCTGCTGCAATTGAAATAAATTAAATTGCATGCGGAGCCCGAATGGAATCGGTGGCGCCTCCGCTACCAGTTTTACGTTCGTTGTTTGTCAACTGGAATGCCAAAAACCGAGTCGCATTGCCTGCCAACCTCGAAGCTCTCTCATCTCCATTCGCCATTCACCATTCGCTATATCCATCTCCATTGTGATCTCGGGGCCATGCAGATGCATAACCGCAAAACGACGTTGCACTCAGCAATACGCCAAACGCCAGTCATCATCCTGATGTGAACATGTCACTGCGGCATTTGTTTAATTAACAAAAACCCTGACTGCCAT
Organism: Drosophila albomicans; assembly: GCF_009650485.2. Taxonomy (NCBI): domain Eukaryota; kingdom Metazoa; phylum Arthropoda; class Insecta; order Diptera; family Drosophilidae; genus Drosophila; species Drosophila albomicans. Next base: position 26,781,733 of record NC_047628.2, read on the forward strand.
ACTGGGTGTCCATACTCGGAGTGTGTGTGAGTGTGCGTGTGTGTGGATTGTGGATACTAAGTGGTGGCAAAAAGTGTGTGAGGCTGACGTTGCAACTTCGCCTCTGCCGCTGGCCGTGTCAGTCATCGTTTGTCTTTGTAATTTGTGCGTTGATGAGTTATACTTTTGTTTGGATGCCCCGACTGATTAATGGGCTGTGGATCATATGCTGTGCATGCGGGTTGCGTTAGTTACACAAGTCAACACAAATTGTTTGGCACACTTGGGCGAAATGTGCTTTAAAATACAACGATTTCTATTGCAACATTGTGATGCAAAGTCAAAAGTCAAGTAAATGACTTTAAATTTTGTTGTGCAAAGCATGTGGATTGAGTGTGGAATGCATGTACTTGGCAACATAGTGAGATTTTTCTATATAACACTGAAATGTTGCAGCAAGGCATGTGGGAGAAGCATTTCGTAGTCAAATATTCCATAAATTGATGAAACTAGTGTTAAAATAGCTGTGGAACCCAAGTGGATTGTATATGGATTGTGCTTAAATCAAAGAACTTTGCACAAAAAGCGCCACATATGCTCTTGGGTAGATGTTTCAATCAAATGTCCATGTGGAACATATGTGGATTCCATGTGGAACTTGTGGATGTTAAGCTTAAAAATAAGAAAGTTGTCGAAAAACTGTTTTTCTTGTACATTTTGTTAAAATATTTATGTGGAACATATGTGGATTCCATGTGAAACTTGTGGATGTTAAGTTTTTAAATAAAAAAGTTGCCAACAATTGTTTCTTTATCGATTTTATTGAAGTTTCCATGTGAAGCATATGTTGATTCCTTGTGGAACTTGTGGATGTCAAGCTGGAATACTTAGTTATATAAAATATATTACACTATATTCGCTCAGGAACTTAATTTATTCCGCTGTCCCACACAGAAGTGGCATCTAATGCTCGGCTCGTGGCACTTGTTGACTTCAATATGGCAAAATTGCCTCTGGCACAAACTGTCGTTGCGAATTTCATATTCAAAATATGTAAAATATGAGTTTGCCGCCTCCAATTGCCAGCACAGACAGCAACAGAGTGCTATAGAAGCAGCAGCAGCAGCAGAAGCAGCAACAGCAAATCAGCAGAGCGTTAAGAGCCACAAAAGTCGCCCGCAAAACTTTCTCAATAAAATGCTCAACAATTTGATTCAAATACAAACAGCAAACGACAAGAGGAGGGAAAAATGAATAAAAATAACAAGCAGAAGAAGCAAAACATTTGAACTGTGAAAAACTGTTGCTGACATTTTCGTAGAGTCAGCAGAAATGGAGGAAAAAGGAAGGAAAAACCAGCAAACATTAATCATTTAATTTGATAACCAATAAACGAAGTTCTGATAATCTTTTTACGTGCAGAGAAGCTCAAATTTTTGCGAAAAACGGGGCCAAACCACAAGCCAAAACTAATGGAACTAGTGTGCTAGAAAGAGAGAAAGTAAGGGAGAGCAAGAGAGAGAGAGAGAGAGAGGGGATTATTGTGACTGTGAAAGGAGTAGAAGGACTTTCTCATCCATTTTGCTTTTAGTGTTGGCTTTGACTTTGGCGTGCTGATGACGCATTGCATGCAATTTCAATTGATTATGCTGCGCTCGAAAGGGTTTCACAGCGGGAGGCGGGAAGGAGGAGAAGCGAGAAGGAAAAAAACGATGAAAGACAGCTCTAAAGAAAAACTACTTTTGGCTTTCACTTGCACAGCCCTTGGTCCATGAGGGTTGGCCGAAAACTTGTCGCATGAAAATGCAATTCAATTGATTTATGTGCTCAATGCAATTACCCGAAAAGCCAAGGGGGAGGGGGAAAACGAAGAAGTCTGTGAGGGGCTGCGTGCTTGCTGCCAATAAAAATCAAGCAGGGTTGCATTTGACAGCCGCATAAATTGCTCCGCGCCCCCCCTCCGCTTCACAGACACCTTGTCAGTAGGTGTGAAAATGGCTGCCAAAGAACCGGAGACGACGACGTTTCAGTACTCAGTTCATAGCCGGAGATGAAGCTGGAAATGGGCATGGAGACAACAGCAGAGAAGCACGAGAATGGGGAGCAAAGTTGAAGGACAAAGCAAAGGAGTGCGAGGCGAGAACGTAAGCCAAACAAAAGTCAGCTAAAGTAGGCGTCACATTTTAGGGGCGTAACTGCGGCCAATTAAATTTATTGCGCCGCTCTCTCTCTCTGGGTGCCTGCAAAATTGTTTTTAATTGTCCCGGCAATTAAAAACACGCCCAGCAGCTCTGTCTTTGACTCGGCCCGGCCCAGCCGTATGCCCAGATAAACAACAACAACAAAAGGAGAAATAATGCCCGGAACAACAATATTAAAGTGTGCAAAGTTTTTTTTATTTCAGTTTTTTTTTTGAGGGGGCACAAATTTATTAGCCAAAGGGTTCTAGCACACGCTGGCAAAATGATATACTCGCTGATATTGGAGTTGAATAGAAAATAATATGGCAAAAGGTGTAAAAGAAAAATGCCATCGCTCTTTGACCTTTTGACAAATAACGACTCCAATGGGAGTGCTTTGAACAGCATCCAAACAGACGGTGGGAAAAATGCGAAAATGAAACGTGTTTGAGTTCATTTGAATACAGAGAGTGTAAAGAGGATCTTTCAACTTACAAATTTTGTATCAATTTTAGTTGAATGAAATTGTGTTAATTACTCACTATTTAAAGATGAAGAAGATAAATAGATTTATTGTTATAAAATTGTTAAACCAGATAATTAAGTTTTTATTGGTAAATTAGTCAAAATGAATGAATTTTAAAAATAGGAATTTTCTAATAATTCGAATAAGGATCTTTGAACTGTTAAAAATACGAATTTTGTATAAATTTTAGTTGTTGAGTTAATTACTCACTATTTAATAACCAAATTAGTTTATTTTGAGGATAAATAGATTTTTTGTAATAACATTTATAAACCAGATTGTGTTGTTAAATGTTTTTTAGGAATAAATATTCAAATTATATTTAATTTGAATTTCGATTCTTACTCGCAAATATTAAGTTTTTATTGGTAAATTAGTCAAAAAGAATGAATTTTCAAACTAGGATTTTTATAATAATTCGATTTTCATTATATCACTATTGAACGAATTTTATTCAACTTCGATATGAGTTTATTTGATTTAGTAATCGATATCATCTGAATATTGAGGACTTTTGAACTGTTAAAAATACAAATTTTATTAAAATCTGTAGCTATTATTGGATAATTGATTAACTTAAAATATTGAAGATTTTATTTAAATATTGCGAGGATCTTCAAACTGTTTCAAATTGAAATTTTTTATTAAAATTCGAACTAAAATCATTTGAAATAGTCATCGATTTCATTTAATGTTCTTCGAACTGTTAAAAATACGAATTTTATTTAAATCTGAGTTCAATTTTTTTGTGTTAATTAATAAAGTAAATTTAAATAAGTTAATTTCTTCTCCCTTAAGTGAAAAGGTTTTGATTATTGTCTATAATCTGTGTTAGACAATATTTTTCCACTTTCTTTATTTATTTAATTTATATATGCAATCAGAGTATTTCTTTTGAAATTGTCGTAAAATTCGGTGTGCAACTTCTTGCCAATCCTTCTCGAAATATTGACAAGCCTAATTTGTGTTTAGCTGCACACAAATTCGAGTCTCTCATTTTCCATTCAACACAATATTCATGGGGATTTCAGTAGCACCTGCTTCTGGCAGCAGCCGCCTGCAGCTTAAACCAATAAAAGTCTTTTAAATTCTTCTTGTTTGTTCTACCAAGCAGCTCAGCAGCATCAGGCGCAACAGCAGCAGCAACAACAACAATAGCTTAGAGTTCATCTATGGTATGCAAAAAAAAAATAGCAAAGTTTTTATGGACTGTCGACCAATGTTGGCATTTCTTATAGCTTCAGGGGGAACTAAGAAGCAGTGGTGAGGTTTCTTAGCTTAAGCCACTTGCAGGCGAGCAGCTTCAGACTATTTATTTGCAGTCTCCATTTCCCTCCCACTCTGCTCTATATCTATCTTTTTATCTATGTATTCTTTCAGTCTGTTTTTGCATTAAGTTGCAGCGATGAGATGATGAGAAATCCACAAAATCGACATAATGCAATTTTAGCTATGGAATTTTTTCATCATTTTCTTGCTTGGCTTGTCTTGGCTCCCTTTTTTATCTCTCTTTCTCTTTTTCTCGTTTCGTCGTTTGTCGTTTGTCTTTTTCCATTTCCAGGACTTCAAGACTTTTGCAGGCTGCGTTGTTCATTTTAGCTGCTGCCCCATTTTGTTGCATTTTTTTCGTGCGTAAATATTTTCGCTTGATGCGCAGATTAAGTTGCCAGCCGTTGTCCGCTTGCAGCTAAGCAAATTCTCAGGCAGGCATAAATCAAAACTCTTTGCCACAAAATGTCGCAGTTGTTGTTGTTGTTGTTGAGTTGGCCCAAAAATCAACAGTGTGAAAAAATGCAACGTGTTGCTTTTGCGTCTCGTGGCGACAAAACACAGCACAGCACAGCAAAGCACAGAATGATGCCGTCATAACTTTTCATTCTTCGCTCACTGTGAAAACTTTCGTTTGCCCAAAACAAGCAAACAAATCGTCCAATCGCGTTTTCCATACCTAGTAGTCAAAACGGTTAAAAGGGAGGAAATGTTACGGTGACTCATGACAGAAAAAGTTGATAAATTCATGCCGAAAATTTGTAATAGAAAAAGTAGAGTAAACTTTTTCAAATTGTACATGGCAATTAAATGCAAAATATATATGGTAATTCATTTCATTAGAGTAAAAAAAGATGCTGAATTCTGAATATAATTTAAAGTCATACTGCTGAAAAATTGTGTTGTTAGGTTGCGGTTATTTTAAATACAAATTAAATTAATGAAAATATTCTTTTTGATTACAATACAAGAAAAATGTCGTGTTAACTTAGTTGCTTAGTAAAATTCTATATTGCCATACAATTTCAAAAATGAAGTAAAATATTTTCAAACGAAGTATTTTATTTGAAGCAGAATAGTTCTTAATATAGTTTAAAAGTTTCTATGTTAAAGAATTGTATTGTTAGGTTACTTCCATTCCATTCATACAGTTTGAACTTCTTAACCGCTCCCTAAGGCAAAAGAGTTTGGCATTAATTTTTAAATATTCCAAATTAATATACCACAAAAGTGCTAAAACTGCTATTTTTGGTATATTGATTTAGTAGTGGATTTAAAATATACCAATCCTTACAATTTCCAGATGCGTATCTTTTAGTGGAGCAAACTCTCTTTTTTCAGAAAAGTTTTTATTGTTAGGTTTCTTCCATTCAAATAGTGCGGTATTAATTTTAAAATATTCCAAATTAATATACCTCAAAATAATTATATAATATTTTATGTATTGTTATAGTAGCCTATTTAAAATATACCGTATATTGCAAAATATACCAATTCTTATAATTTGCAGTAGCGTATTTAAAATATACCATAGATTGCAAAATATACCAATCCTTATAATTTGCAGTCGCGTATCTTTTAGTGAAGCAAACTCTCTTTCTTTCTTTACTTAGTTAAACGATGGCAAATAAGTCAGTTAAGTTAGAACTAATTCAAATTCATGGTTGAATAGATAAATTCTATTTATTTTAAAATTATTTGTAACTTTAACTAGTATCTTCTAGTCGAGCACACTCTCTTTCACTCTGACTAGCTCTATTTATTTTGATTTAAATTCCGCGTGCGCCGTTTACACAGTGCGCTGTCTGTTTATTTGCTACCGACTATGGTTATTATTTCATTTGTCAGACACAACCCGGATATTTTAGTGCGCCCAGCAATTGATTAACATTTAAATTGCTTGCAATGTGGCATAGAAATGAAGCCATATTGACAAAAAAAAAAAGAGAGATAGGGAAATGGACAAATGGAATGGAAAGAAAACTCACATGTGGCTGACTGCTGACTAAACAGATGCCGCCAGCGTGCTGCATGTTGCAGCTCGATGTTGCAGCTTGCTATTGCTGTTGTTGTGTCACAGTTGCAAACCCCATTTGCTGGCAGCAATGAATTGCAAATAACGCATTGACCGCACTGCACCTTTGGTGCCACCTTTTGCGGACAACTAAGGCGAAGCCTAACCTCTCGCTTCCCCTTCCTCTACCCCCGCTACTCAATAGCAACCATGCGCGATATCTGTCGGTCTATATGCATGTTGCTGCCGGGCGAGCAACATAAATGCCAGCGGCAACATGCAATGCGTTTGCCGCCAAAAACAGCAAACCAAACAAAAGCAACGAAAAATAAAATACACACACACACACATACTCGCAAAAACTGCAAAACACGAGCGTAAAATTTTTCATGAATTTGTAATTTATGTGCTAAAATGTTATCGTTGTTATCGTTCCTTTTGTGTGCAACCAGCAACAACAACAACAATCGCTCTTGTTGTAAAAGTGCTGAGCACTTTTGGCTTGCCATTAAGAGGAAAGTTAAGGTTGCAACTACATTCGAGTTGCTGTTGCTGTTGCGGTGGCTGCTGCTGCTGTGGTTGCTGCTGTTGTTATTTATTCTGCAAAGCAAATTCTCGTTGTGTACTTGAGCATATGAATAATAGTTTTATGAGAAGTTTATTTCATTGAAATGAAAACAACAACTCGATTCCCATACACATAAATTACACGCTCTCTAAATGAAGGAAAGAACTCGAATTAGATTTATTTGTATTGCTTGTAGTACACGATAAATTTCTTGCTTCAAATTGAACAAGCAATCGATATGTTCTCTATTAATTTCAACTTATTCTTAGCTGGTACTTTTTAATTGATAATGTAAATTGATTCCTAGAATGTAGTAACATAAATTAGAAATTAATTTGAAACAAGTGTGGAAAACTAAGATGTTATTATATAACTGACAAATTAATGCATAAATGAAATAGCAGCAAAATTCTAGTTAATGTGAACAGATATTTAGGTGATCAATTAAATTGAAAGAAGTTTTAGACAACAACGTTGGAATGCCAATTAATAGATAAATGCAAGAACAGCGAAATTCTTGTTATTGTTAACTGATTTTTGAGTGTTAGTAAATCAAAAATTAAACTGAAATAGTAGTAGAATATTTTGATGTCAACATTTAAATGCAACAAATTCAATTGATAAATGCAACAGAAGTGAAATTGCAGTTAATGTTAAGGAGGTAAACATGGTGATGATAAATCAAAAATGAAATTGAAACACGTGTTAAAGATTTAGACATTTATATTTAAATGTCATATTAATTAAATAATGTAGAACTTCAATTATCAATTAATTGGCATTTAGATATGTTATTCACGTCCAAATCCTTAACATGTGTTAAATATAAAGAACAAAAATGAAGTGGAAACCATTTGATTCGCTGAAAACTTGAATGTCAAATTAAGTATATGAACCTATAGCTATGTACATTGAAATAGCAGTGTTTACGACTTAACCATTAAACAATACTATTATGAACACAGCTTCAAGGCAACATTTAGTTACAACAGCTTAATGCATTTTATGTTTAAATAATTCAACAGTTACTTGAATTTGGGTAATTCAATATTTTTTAGCAAATACTGATAATAACAAAAGAAAATGGTTGCCTCTGTTTCACTAGTTCATTGAAATAAAAGAAACATATAATACATTTCCAAATAGCTTATATGATTTATTGTATGACTAAACAAAATTCATCTGAATATAATTCGTATTCTTATTCATACTTAAGTTGACTTTTACTAGCTCTATTTCCATTTCAAAAGAAGTGCTACAAAGTAGTTCATGTTCAATTTCCTTTTTAATTTCATCAATCATTTCTGCCTACTGAAATTTGAATAGCACAGCGAAAAGGCGTGTTCGCTGCTGCTGTTGTTGCTGATGTGTCAACTCATGACATCATTTGCAATATTAATCCGTATATTGAAATCAAAGACCAATTAAACAGCCAAAGAGTTTGCTGAGTTTTTGTACAGCTGTTGTGGCTACAACAATTCAATTTTACTGTTCTGTGAAGTTAAAGTTGCCTTCGATTCGTTTGCCTCTTCACTACGCTTGCTTGTCGCTGTGGTTATGACAAAGCCACGGACTCGGTTCGAACACGAATCCCGCCGGACATGGAGAAGAATCGTTGCCGGACTGGCCACAGGCCGGAGTTGCCACGACAGAGAGAGAGCTCGAAGTTGGACTCAGTCGACTTTGTCGTTGAGCCGCCAGTTGGTCAGCCGCAATATTCAATTAAATGCCTTCAAGCTGAAGGATGGGGGGGAGAAAAAAGCACAAAGTAGAGATGCGGGCACACACACATTCTCACACACAGAGTGAAGGGGACAAATGGACAGTGTGATATATTCTATATATTTGTGATATCTCACATTCGAGCAATGAAACTTTCCTCTGGCGGTATGACGTCATCGAGGTATAGTCAGTGTTAAAAAGTGATGAGCTTCGAAAGTAATCGGAAAGATTTTTGGACTTAGTTTGCAACCGACAATTAAAGAAAATCTTAAACTTACTTGTAAGCTGAAAATAAAGAAAATATTAATTCAGTCAATAGAAAACTTAGTAAAAATTAATCTACTTGATAAAAAGAAAGTCAAATGCCTTGCTTAAAGATGCGAATGCTATTGAAATGATACGAAAATTCACAAAGCTCCAACAATTGTGAGGACTGAGAGAAATGATCTACATCGGTCACATTTGCATTTGTTTTGATGTAGTGTATCACTTAATTATCCGTTGACATCTCTGTGGGATGTGGCTTAAACACAATCTGAATTTCATCATTGATGCCCAGTTCACCGTTGCCCTCAAGTTCGGTCTCAATGTTGGAGAGTCACCTTCTATACAACAGTCCATTTGTGAGTCCGATTCGGATTCACTATATATATTCGATAGCTCATCGATAGCACGATAATTACTCTCTTCTCTGTCACTTCAGTGGACAATCAGAATAAGTTGCAAGCGTTCGATTCGAAGTCGTCGATGCTCAGACGAGTCGAGTCACAAAGGTCAACACAAAAGACCTATTCTCTCGCTCTCTCTCTCCCTCTCTCTCTGTCTCTCGCTCTCAGTTTATATAGCGCATGTCGTCCTCTGCTTAAGTAAACCGATCTGCGGCGCATCGCATAAAACTTGATAATGAAATTGAAAAAATGCCATGCAAAATAACCAAAAAACAAAAGGGGAATATAATGAAGTGAACTTAAACGAAACTTTCAATACGCTGCCAGCGAGAATTTCAATTGGGGAGTATTAAAAATTGCAAATAATGTTATAAAGAGAAATGCTACGGTCGCGTATTTTGGCATATTTGGTTCTGTATAGTATATTTTTAATGTAGTAGTATATCAATATATCAAATATAGCATTGTTTAAAAGTTAGTACTTTTGTGTGGTATGTTTTAAATAGGAGTATCGTTTTAAATAATAGTATATCGATAAACATAGATTTAGGTTTATTTTAGTATATTTTTATTATATTAATTTGGTATATATTAAGAATATTACCACACTGAAAATGGGTAGCGAGTATCTCACAGTCGAGAACACTTCAAAATCCAAGGCTTTAGTTTTTTTTACCAAAGCAAACTATAACTTATTTGTTGAAAACTTTTAAAATACTAGAAAACTGTCTTAGTAATTGATTGAAACTGATGAGCATAAAAACTCGCTATGCAAATAGTAAATGCCATCAATCTTGGCTGTTGCATACGCATCCACAAAGTTAATATAACTTGGAAGCAGTGTATAACAAAGCAATATACATATTGTGGATATAGACGCTCCATTTGTGCGTGCCACGATGTTGTTGTAGTTGCTCTTGTTGTTATTTATTATTTGTTGGTGTAGCATATCCATATCCATATCCATTAAGCTGCCGGCAGCTATTCATGTGTTCACGCTCATGTCCAGACGTCGCCGTCGTTTTGCTTAATGCAACGCCAGTTGACTCGCATGCAAAGTGACCCCTCGCTATCGCTATCTCGCTCACTCTCGCTGCCTCACGACAACATCGTAAAACTCGCTTTACTTCCAAGTTGTTCTCCGCTTTGCACTGTTCTTCTTTGTTCACTCTCTCTGTGTTTTTATACCCACTAAGCAAAGGGTAGAAGGGTATTATAAATTTGTGCTTGCATTTCCGACCCCATAAAGTATATATATTGTTGATCAGCGTCAACAGCTGAGACAGTATAGCCATATCTGGCTGTTCGATCAGTTAAAAATTGTTGAAGTTCTTTAAGAAATACTTTTGTATAGTTAAAAAAGCCTACTTACTATGGCTTACAATCTGGTTTTTTTTCCTTCTATGGTATATTTGGTGTATAGTACTGTATCTGTATACCAAATATGAACTATGACATACTTTTTAGTATTTTACAGTATATTGATCTGGTATATTTAGCTTCTGTGATATATTTGGTGTGTAGTACTGTATCCATATACCAAATATTACCTATGATATATAATTTTAGTATTTTGCAGTACCAAATGAATAGGTATATTTTACATTATATGGTATATTTTAATGGTAGTACTATATAAGTTCACCTAATATTGACTTTTGCAAATTTTTAGTATTTTTTGTGCATATTAATTTGTTTTATTTTGCACTATACGGTATATATTTAATGTAGTATTATATCAATATACCAAATATAACTTTTGGTATATTTTTAGTATTTTACAGTATATTAATTCGGTATATTTTTCAATCTAGGATATATCAATAGACCAAATATACTTTTTGGTATATAGTTGGTATATTTTCAGTATATTAATTCGGTATATTTTGTATTATATGCTATACTTTGAATAAAATACTATATAAATATACCGAATATAGCCATTTGGCATATTTTAAAATTAATACCGCACTGTTTTGCTTTTATTCAAAATACGTAGCGGGTATCTCACAGTTGATCACCCTCGACTTTCTTACTTGTTTTTTATATTGCTTGGGTCGCAACGTTGTCTTTGGTGCCGGCAATCGTAAAACATTTTTATAATGCGCCAATGTCGCGTCTCCACATTGTAGCTGCATCTGCATCTGCATACTGGGTATCTGCATCTCTGCATCTGCATCTGACAGTCTGTTGGGAGAACGTTTGCATTTTTCGTAGGTGGCTCAATCAAATATTGAGCGAGTTGAAGTGACACTTTACATGCGCATTTACACGTGGAAATTCACCTACATTTTCCCACACACAAACACACACACTCACACCTTTATGAGTCAGCAAATGCTTTCAGCTTAGTAGCCACACAAAAGTTTTACTCGATCGTAAAATACATTTCCATTTTATGTGCTCCCATTCTGTGTCTGTCCATTGATTTGTTGGCATTTCTTGATGAGAAACCGTTTCGAGTCGATTGACTAATTTTATGATCTGCGCGATCCAACTCACTTGCCACCTAGAATTGTACAATCAATATATATTCTTTGTATCTATTGTTTAGTTGCAGTTCTTAATGTTTATCTTAGATTGGCTGCTCTTTGATCTGAAAAATCTCTGTGTGGCAAACTAATTAGCCTGTCGTCGTTTGGTTTTACGTTTTTTTAGCTATTGTACAATTTGTTTCGGTTTCAACAGTTTCAAACAAAATTCAAAGTTGTTTGCTGCGTCTGCCGAAAGCAGCTTTCGACAGCTTCCACACACACACAAACGCACAGCGGAAGCGGAAAAGGGCTTTGTGTCGGTGGCATCGGCGTTTAAAAAAGTTGTGTGTGTTGTCAGTGTTGCTGGCGCCTGTCAAGCTGCGTGAAATGCGATAAAAATCGCAAGCTGCTGCATTTGCCACACCTTCAGCACGGAAAGTATTCTCAACATTTCCGTGTTGACAATGCGGGTTCGTTCTTTGCTTTCTCTCTCTCTGCTTTTTGCATACTTTGAGGCGAACAATAAAGCTGTCGCAGCGTGCAAAAAGTAAATATGTATTTAGATAAGTGGCGCTTATCGCTGCCAAAAGTGTTGCCACGTCTCTTAACTCTCTCTCTTCCTCTCTCTTTGGAGTACTTCAAACTGCCACGCAATTAATTCCTTTAATTGAAATTGCTGCCGCTACCCGCCTAATTGGTAGTTACTCTTCAGTAGTCTTTCTTCCATTGTAAGCGTGCATTCAACATTGTCGTTCTCGTTGTCTTGGGGGCTGCAACTGAATGCTGCAGGCTGCAGGCTGGAGACTCGGGCATATCAGTTGCATGCGCAAGTGGCGTTCAAATGAATGCAACGCTCCGACTCCAGAGTGAAAAAGTGGAAAAATATATGAATGAATTTCCAAAGGCATTCGCACACTGATACCAAAAACTTTAGAATTTATTTTTAATAGCCACAGTCATAAAAATTAAATTCCAGTTTATGATTTTGTTTGCCGGGCACGACAATAAAAATTATTTTACGCACAGATACGAGACAACATTTTACATAATTATATGAGAGGTAGTCAGAAAGAGAAAGAAAGCTTGTGTGCTTTATGAACTGTTTCTAACTTTTTATTACACTTTAACCCATAAACTATTAACCGATGATATATGCAGCGAGTATTCTAGTTTATTTCTATTTAATGTGAAAATATTTCGAATTCATAACAATAGAATATTCGAAATTTGTCAATTAATTTATTCTGGGAGCATATTAAATATAGATTTTTGATTGCAACAAAGTTTTATAGAGAGAAAACTTATCAAAATTCTGTTATAAATTAATTATGATTGAATATTATTAATTTTTGAGGCAAAAGTTGAAGGAAGCTTTCGAAATATATAGAGCAGAAAGCATTTTATAGAATGTATTCAGAGGAAATGCTTCTAAAGATGTTAACATAAGTATGCTTTCGAATTTGGCAAGCTAGAAAAATATTAATTTGTATCTTAAAAATTGCCTTTAATAAGGAAATGAATACGATGAGAAATTAAAAGAGTATTTAGAAATAAGTTCGTATTTTAGAAAGCTAGATTAAAACTTAGTTCAATTTGAAACAAACTTTAAATATATGCATATATCATTTTTATTTTATTTGAACAACAAATAATAGTTCTAAATATGGCATTAATAATATTTAATTCAAAATCGTTAATATGGATTTAGAAACAAAGAAAAGTTGTTACACATAACGATTAATAATAAAAAATCTTATAAAGAAAAGTGTCAAAAGCAAAGGAAATTACATACAATTAGAATGATTTGAATTTAGTTGAATCTGAAAAAGAAAATTGAACAATTGATCAAAGAAATTATTATGAATATTATTTTTATATTTTAAACGAAAGTTATTTTTAATTGTGCTTCTTTTGGACTTTGAGAACTAAATCTAATAAAAGCTTTTAATATAGGTTTAGTAGAAAAGTGATGAGATATAGTGAATATGCTTATTTTATTATTATTATTATTTAAAAGGTTAGTTATAATTAAAGTAAATACTAAATGAAATGAAGTTATAAAATCTATTTATTTTTGAAAATTATTTAAAATATTTGTGGATCTATCAGTAAAGACCTAAGATAAGTTATAGTTAAACGAAAATATGTTATAATGTTGCTTGATTTGGCCTCACTGTGCAGCCGGGTGGCAACTGAATGAATACATGAATTCCATGGCAATTGGGCAGCAGCAAAAGCAAAGTGTGTAGTTAAGAGAGGCAGAGAGAGAGAGAGAGAGCGAGAAATGCAGTAACTGGAAAATTGCGCGACAATTAAAGATTTTGCTCGCCGTCGACGTCAACCCAAATGTAAGTCAAGTGAGGCATGAAGTGCGTGGAGGCAGCAATGTGTAGGCATTGCTGCAAGCGATGGAAGATGGAAGATGGCAACTTCTGTTGCCTGGGTTGAGACTGTTGTGGGGTTCTAGCTGTCGCGTTGTGTCGCTTCTGAGTTGCGTTCTGTTGCGTTGCCCTAGTCAACTTGTTGCGGCGGCAGAAGCAGAAGCGAATGTGACAACTTGGCTGACAAAATGCTAACAAGATGATGTCTCTGTGACGTTGTCGTTGTCGCTGCGTTGGCGTCCCTTTCAGTGCTTTTGTTTCATTTCTTTTTTTTCAGCACTGTTCAGCACTGTTTGCAATTTGCTTGCAACAAGCGGGTGGTGAACAAATGACCAAATGTCTGCCAAGTGTCAGAAATTGTGGACCACCCAGCAATCCTTTCTGCTTGGCAGCCAACTTCCAGTTATTTGCATCAAACGGTTTTCTCCTCGCCTCGCGTGAAAATTTATGAGCAAACGCGGCGTATGCGCAATTTTCCATTTTCGGCCGTAAATCATGCGGTCAATGCTTGACTTTTGTTTTCGGCCTGCCAGTTTGTCTGTGTGTGTGTGTGTGTGTGCGGGTGTCAACGCCCACTTTTTGCACGCTGTGGGCGTGTGTGTATTTGTGCGTTAATCTTCAGTGCAGTTGCCATCGCCTTTGGTCGCTGCTGTCTCCAGTTGCTGCCACTGACAGGCAGCGGCATTTAGTTTTAATTTATGGCGCATTTTGTTGGCATTCTTTTTTTTCGCCTTTAGCCAGCGGCCAAAAGGGCCGCTTGTCAGTGTCTCAAGTGGCGGTAACTGCACAACTCATTTGGTATTTGGCAGCTTCCATTCTGCTTCTCGCCTTTTTCTTTAGTCCGCCCATTGATGCGAAATGCGAATGGGAAATTCTGCTGCCCTTAAGTCAGCGCCCATTATCGACTCGAGACAAGAGTTAAGCGCCAGTCGCATTGCTGTTGACAGCCGCCACCTTCACCTCAAACCAAGGGGCCAAACAGCAATGACAACATGGACATGCTGCCTTCATCATCATCGCCATCGTCACGATGATCGTGGTCAGCGTCGTTGCACGTCGCCTACATTGTGATAATTGCGCCTAATAACTTTTGATGGCTGTAATTAATTCCCATAAGCGCTGGCCAGCGACGCTTGATGCATGTGTGGCAATTGTTGTTGTTGCTGCTATTTCTGTGGACAAGCCAAGAAGTGGCAGCAGCAACAACAAGGCATAGCTATGGCTACGACAACGGCATTTCAAACGGTTTGTCAGCCATGAAATTGACACGTCTTTGGTATTAAGTGGCACATTGAATTGTGCAAATTAATACTGATGCTACACGTCTCCATTGTTGCTGCTGCCTCAAGTGTGTCAGTCTCTCTCTCTCTCTCAGTGTGTGTGTGGGGAGCGTGACAGTTGCCCTAGCAGCAACTTTATGTCGCAAAAGCAACATTTTTTTGACTTGCTAAAGTTCTCAGCCTCTTCCTTGAATTCCACGATTCAGAAGTTTTGTTAAATTTGCTCAAACTTTTTTTTCTCGTTTGTTATGTCATCACATTTTTGGAATGCCCCTTTTGTTAATTTTGCTGAGAAATAATGTAAATGTTTTTCCTAGAATTTCAATTATCATATTTTTAAGAGACAAGTGGATTTAATTGGTGCGAAAATATATCGATTTTCGGCAAAAGATAATTGAATTTAAAAAATGTTGACTAATAAGGAAATATTATACATTGTGAGGTAAACTCAATTTTAGAATAAATGGGAGAAAAATGTACATGTTGCTAGAATTTATTTGCTTTATATCGTTTCTACGTTGCTTACCAATTTTATATTTATTCAGCATTTACAACTAGGTTTTCATATTAATTTTCTTACATGAAATTTCTCTCAAAAACATTGACAAATTTGAAGCTTCAATATTCACAATTTTACATTCAATTTCTCTACAAAATATTGACAAATTTAAGGCTTTACTATTCACAATTTTACATTAAATTTCTCTGAAAAATATTGACAAATTTGAAGCTTTAATTTTCAAAACTTTAGTACAGAAACTCGGGCAATATTTGTGCAAATATTTGAAATGCGTAGGTCCAAAAATTTTGCAAATGTTTACCAATTGAGGGGGGGCCGAGTGAGTCGGCGATTTCAAATTTCCAATCAATTTAAAGTGAATTGCGGCTGCCAGCAAATCTCGTATAACGCAACCCCAAATAGCAAATTACGTATACGATTGAAACAGCGTTTCGTTTTCATGTAACCCTAATGAGATTCATTTAACGAATAATCGAAATTTTCGAATTGTGTGCGTTTCTGTGTGTCGAACAAAAGCTGAGTGTGTTTAAATAAAGTTAAAACCGCACACACACAGACACACACATACACCGATACAGAACAGGCCTCAAAGCCACAAAGCCCATTTGCACACACCGTTCGGCTGTTGGCAGGATTCGTAATAATTTCTGTCAGTGTGCAGTGGAAAATCTTTCAAATTGTCGCCGATTGCGTAATTACCGCCAAAAACTTGAATGCTGACGCTGGCAATTGAAGCGTCGCGTATCCCTTCAATCCTATTAACAACATACAAAAACAGGCAGGCAAACAAGCTAGGAAGTTGGTGATGAGTATTGACTTTAAGAGACCCTTTTCTAACATTTCTTTAATTACGTTTTGATAAAAAAAAACAGGCAGAATAACAAATTAGAAAGTTGGAGAGGAGTATTGACTCAAGTAGACCCTTTAGTTCAATTCTTTTAATTAATTTCTGATTATTAAATTACTCTACTTATTCCATTAACAACATATAATAATAAAAAACAGGCAGGCAAACAAGCTAGGGAGTTGGATACGAGTATTGACTTCAAGAGAACCTTTTCTAACATTTTCTTAATTACGTTTCGATGTAAAAACAAGCAGAATATCAAATTGGAAAGTTAGAGAGGAGTGTTAACTGAAATTGACCCTTTACTTTAATAACTTTAATTAATTTCTAATTAATAAACTACTTTACTTATGCCATTAACAGCATACAAAAACAGGCAGCAAAACAAGTAAGAAAGTTAGGGAGAAGTATTGACTTTAAGAGACCTTTTAAGAAAGTAAGAGGCAAGTAAATTACTGTTTTAAATTACGATAATGTGTTTGCATCATTAATTCTACTTTCGAACATTCAGTTCATAATGGAGATTGTATTTTAAGGATACATTTGAATAACACACAAAGTTTTAAGCTAGTAGGTCGTAAATTATTTTAATATCATACATTGTAATTATTACAAAATTGAAGTTGGAAAGAAACGAAAAGTAGTTCAGTATTAAGAAATTGAATTAAATTTATTAAACTTAATAAATCCGTTTTCCAAAACTTAAAAGGGTCTAACAAGTCACCTCTACTCTACTGCCATAGCGAAGTTTCCTTCTCCCCTCTGCAATCACTCCCCCTCTCTGATCGAAAGAGTGCTAAAACAATTAGAAACAGCCGCGTTTCGTCCCATACTCTGACTGTGGCTGCTGTTGTCCATGGCGTGGTTGTCATTAACGCCAGAACTCCCCTCTCCTCTTCTCTCTCCCTCTCTATTTACTATATATACTTGGCCTCACTGCTGCTGTTGCTGAACATAATTTGTAATTTTGGTGCAATTTTCGTGGCAATTTTCGAAAAAGTTCACAAAATGTTGGCTGCAATAAACGCAGACAGGCAAACTGGCCGTGAAGTGGGCGTGGCATATTGAAAACATTTGCTGTGTCTCCCCATCGAGCGAGAGAGCTTCACTTGGCTTCACTTGCTTTATAGCCTGTCCGTCCGTCCAGCTGTTAAAACCAACAAAAGCGGCGACAAAATTGCGGCGACGTGTTGATTGAAGCAATTAGCAGTTGTCGTAGTGTGTGTGTGTGAGTGTGTGTTGTGTGTGTGGTGTGTGAGGGTTGCAGCTTGCAGCTGGCCTCGACCACGGGCAAATGTTTGTCTAATTACTTTGCACAGCTTTCAGCAAGCAAGCATATGTCTTCATTCTGTCACATTACAACAACAGCAGCAGCAGCTTCTCTCACAGTTTGTTTGTGCTTGTCAAACTGCAGCAGCAGCCAACGCAAAGGCAGCAGCAGCAACATCTCGACGGGCACGCCAGCAACATTCACGACACGCCAGCAACATCGACAGAAAAACTGAACTAGAAAATGCTGCGGAAATTAATGTGGCCCTTTTTTCGAGCAGCCTCCCAATTTCCAGTTTACTTTCGCGCTCCCAATCATCATTCAACTGGCGGCAACTTCCTCGTTGCTGCTGCTGCTTTTGACATTTTGTCGCCGCTTTCGAGGTTGCAAGAAGGCGCCTCCAACATTTTGTTTGCGGTTCTTTTTTCTTTCTGTGTTTATGCCATAAACTTGCATTTTATAGCGTGTGCCACAACACAGTGTTATAAATAAGTTTACGTTCCAAAATGTTTAATTATTTGCACACACAACGATGGGAAGGAAGGTCTTTCCACTCCATAATTGTCAATGTGCTTGCAGCCGTCGATGGTTCTAGGAAGGCTGACAAATTGATTGATGATCAGCTATAAAATGTCTCGTTTGTTGTAAATGTAACGCATCATAAATTCGCAAAATTATGGCACAGCACAGCGTAAATGTGGAGCAGCCTCTAAAAACCAACCCAGACAGCATCTGAGACTGCGAAGTGCGAAGGGCTCCTCCAGTATGTGTGTGTAGTTATAATTAAAAACATATGTGCCGGAACCAAAGCAAAAACGAGCCAATGAGCTCAGCTAACAATGGCAGCTGAGTCAGCAGTCAGGACAACTAAAAACCAGTATGGGTTAATTAGACGGGTGTTGAAGGGTTAAACGCCAGCTGCTGCTTCAAACGATATTGGGGGCGTCTGTCCTGACAGCAATTCCCTGCTATCTCCTCTTCTCTCCACCACTCTGACGCTTTGTCATTGTGAAGTGTATAAAATAAAAAAGTTTGCAATTGCCAGCACATTGAGTGCATCAGCATGGCCAAGGTCGAATTCCCAGACAAGTTGCAAAAATAAACAAGAGTTCTCAAATTTATAATTGGCAAACATTTTTGGGGAACAGAAACATGTTTTAAAATTTAGCGAATAATTTGAAAATTTGCAATTAAAAATTCTACTATTATTCAGACATATTTAAAGTATAAAGTTATATTAGAAAACCAACAGTTGAGCTTGGTCAAGGTTTAAATCCCAGACAGGTGGAAAAATAAATTCCGAACTTAATTATTAAAAAAAAGTTTATAAGCAACAAAATGATTTAAAATTTAAGAATGATAAAAAATTCTCTTGGTTTTTGTCAGAATTTGAAAAACTATATATTTATATAATATATATGAATACTATATACTTTATATTCAAGTTTGAGATAAACTAGATGTTATTGACTTTCAAATCAATATTTAAAAATGAAATTCGGAATTCAAATTTAATTTTTTATATATTTATACCAGAATTTCGTATTAAAAAAATGCTTAGGCCAAGTTTTATAAAATATATGTATATCTTAAGATATAATTGTTAGTTAGCTTGTAAATATTGCCACTTTTATGTGTTTTAGTATATTTCTTAACAAATAAAAAATGTAGTATATTTTGAATGAAGTACTATATTAATATACCAAAGATAGCATTCGATAAATTATTAGTCTTTTTGTGGTATATTAATTTGACATTGTTTTAAATTAATATGTTCGATATATTTTTTCGTATTGTTTTGGTATTATTTTCAAATTAATACCGTTGGTATATTTTTAGTATATGGTAAATTAATATAGTTTGTGTATTTTTTGTATTTTCTGGTATATTATTTTGGGATTATTTTAAATTTTAATACCGTTGTTATATTTTTGGTATTTTTTTCTGTATTTGTTATATTTTTTAATTAATACCGCACTGTTCTGCTTTTATTCACATTTGACTGTTTCTTTCTTATTTGCTTAAAGTAATATTTCATTACACAAAATAATTGTACTATATTCACAATGTAGTTGCTTTACAAATATGAAAAAATCTGCTATACTCTGTAGCATCTAAATAGGCACACTTTGTATTAAACTGTCGGCTTTCTATCAAAGTTTCTTACACTGTTGTTTGATTACAAATTTCTCTTTGTCCCCCTTTCATGGGGTAGGGGGATGTGAGCTGTTGGGTCGTAAAGCCTTACACATGTCTATCATGTTTTGGTTATTTCTCAACAGCAGCAGCAGCAAAAACAAGAGGAGAAAATCGATGTGCTCGCTCGTATGCTAAAAACTTATTCAGTTTTCCGGCTGTCTTATCAATGTGCTGCTTTCACAGCACAAAACACAAGAAACGATATAAAACAAGCGCCATTGACAGTCGACAGTCATGCAAGGCAGGAAGCCCTTTTTCTCCTTTGCTTATGGAAGAGAAAGCGGCAAAGTTTCACATAAGGATGAGGATGAGAATGAGAATGAGGAACGAGTACTCGTAATTCACATTTTTCACACGCCATTCGTTTTCAATAACTTGACGCGAAATTAGCACAGCGAAAGATGCCGTATTCCGTATATATATTCTTTTATAAATGTGAATATATATTTCTGGGGCAACTGAATAGTCATGCTGACTGTCTCGCTGCGTCGTCAGCAATGCCTTCAGCCGAGTTGTCTCAGTCTCAGTTTCTCAGACTCTGAATCACCGAGAATGAAATGGCAAAGTTTATGTAAGGCGACGCGTAAATTTTGCAGTCAGTGTGAATATCCTGACGCCCCCTCGTTGTCGCCTTCGTTGCCACACAGCTTGTTAACGAATTGAACTACAGCAACGCTCCACCTTTTTCGCGTTTGGATTTTCGGTCAGGACTCCAAAGGAAGCAGCAACAGCAGCCTCAACAGATTGGCATAGCTTGCCGTGACGCTGCCAAAAAGGATCAGGCAAATGTGAAAAGCAAAGTAAAGGAAATCAGAGCGAAAGTATTCCCATATAAGCAAACATGCGATGTATAGCTTCAATGTGAATCCCCATCTCTCCGCTCTCCTCTCTCGTCTCTCGTGTATGTGGCAGTTGCTATAAAAATTACTTTGTTTGCCTCATGCAATTTTATTGAGCTTGAAGCGCACACGCGCTGCCAAAAGTTTTCACACAGCTCGCGAATCTCGGCAACTAGATAGAGAGGGAGAAGTGGAAGGAGGGTGTGAGTTGCAAGTCGGAAAAGATTTCTCAGTTGTATTGCGCTAGTTTTCAAGCAATGAGCCGCCAGCAGCAGCAGCAACAGCAATAACAACAGCAACAACAACAAGGGCAACTATTGCAAATACGAGCAGATTCTTTTTTATTGCTATATAAACCAAAATCGTAAAAGTGATTTTGCGACGATTCAGCAAATTCCGCAAAGGTGCACAGGTAGAAAAAAATAAACATTTGTTCTTTCGCCTGAACTTTTTCCATGGCATCAGAGAGAAGAGAGAGAAGAGTGTGAGACCTGAGCTTAAGCTAGTATAATATAATGAAAAGGATGCGCGAGAAGAGAAATTGTATTGGGACCACAATAAATGTGAATGTGTGCAAATAACTTGCGTCATTTACAGATGTACCAGAAATTGGCTCAGCTGCTTTAATGCCTTGCCCCCGAAAATCGAATAAACATATTGAAACTGTGGCAATAAAATGGATAAGATAAATAAAAATATATACGAATCTTTTCTAGTAGTTCAATTTGTATATAGAGAACAATCTTATTGTGTCTACATTAATGTTGCTTTGGCCTTTCTCTAACCTATTTCTTTCATTAATATCTTCTCTTAAAAATATTAAATTTACTAGAAATGTATAGTATAAGGAATATGGAAATAGAATTTGGAAATTTTATAAGATGTATCTAACAAATCAAGGGAATTTTGTTCTCTTCAAGGGAAGTCCTATGAATATTACCGAATTCACTTGTCGTTAGTTTCTTCTTTCTTTAAAGTCTTTCTCTTAAATATTAAATTAAAAAAAAATATATATAGATTGCCGCATATTACTACGAAAAGCTATTAAAGCTTATATTAATATAATATTTCTCTAATTTGTTATTAGTATCTTCTTTCTTAAATTTATTGGGGGTTATTATCTTCTATCCTAAATAGAAAACTTAATACAATTATTTGGCCATCTACTTAAAGCTTCATCCTTCTTTTTAACAATATGGCTTAGATTCCCTTTAGACTACAACTTTATTAATATCTTTGACTTATCCGTGGCCTCTTCCTTTCATAATGTGTTATACATATGTATTTATACACAACAATACCAACATTTCTCTACCTAATCGTTAACCGTTTCTTTCCTTAAAGAGTTCACTTTAATATAAAATCAAGTAAAAGTATTGAGATCTTCATTTAAAGTCGCATTTATCTTCTTAATAATACAGCTATCATTTTCTCTACAACTCAATTGATATTTCTCTGTCTCGTTAGCTGTCTCGTCTTTCATTTAAGTGTTCTATTGAAAGTCATTCCATAACTTTATAAATGCCTTTTTTGCCTGCCCCTTGTCCTCTTTGATATTAAATGTGAATTAAGTGCGGCATGCCCCAAAAACATACTTTGCCCCAGTTCAGTTGACACTTGCCGCAGCAAACTAATTATCCGTAGTCCAATTACTTATATGTGACAATCGCATCGAGAGCTGCCTGCTCTGCTAACTGAGTCAACTCCAGTCTAGTCAACTCAAGTTCGTAATCCCAAGCCCAATTCCAATCCCAATAACGAAACTCTTGCCGCACGACTCTTGTTGCAGAGGCACAAATGTACAACTGATAACTGACTCGAAACTCGCAACTGGAAACTTTGCAACAGGATGACTCAAATTAGGTTCCCAAAATTAGCAAACTATTCTCATGTTATGCGCACGGCCGGAGTCGACTATAGAAACAACAACAAGGGCAACGGATTGTGGCAACGATTGTGGCAGCGACTTTAGTGTATGTGTGTGTGTGGCACAGGGACAGTTGCCGGAAATCTTTTAGCCGAAAATATTTAGGCAAATTCAAACTGTTGCGCCGGACGCCCCACAGGCTCACTTTAAGCCCAAGGCAGACCGGAAAGAGCGCAAAGCGATAGGGAAGAGGAAGAGGGAAGAGGAGGAGGAGGAGGAGAGAAGAAGGAGGAAGGCGCACAACTTGGCAGGCATATGCGATAGATGCGAGCTGTGAGGCAAGTTGTGCCCCGAATGTTGCCACTTTCAAGTGTGAATTTCGCAAGGAAGTGAGCAGCTGAGTGGCAGGACGCTGTTGCCAGTTGGCGGCTGTTTGCCACAGATTGTAGCAAGAGCGAAAGAGTGAGAAAGAGAGAGAGAGAGAGAAAGCGAGTGTGTCCACTTGTTGCACTTGGCAGCCGCTTGGCGGCTTGTTGGCTTGTTGGCCTGTCGACTTTGGCGGCTTTGTGCAAACGTTGCGCATTTTTTGTGTGTGCAATTTTTTAGCAAATATTATTGGCAACAACGGCGCAAAAATTGCCAAGATCCTCCACGAACAACGCCACTGACAATGGCATCAACAACAGCAGCAGCAGCGGCAGCAGTTGGAGTCGCCACAGCAGTTGCCTCGAGTGTGTGTCTGAGCTTAACATCCCTTGGAGTGGATGTTAAGAGAGAGACATGGCCGGATGAGGCAGCTGAAGTAGCTGCCACTGTTTGTGCCACACTTTAAATGCACTCGAAAGTGTTTGCTTATAGCACTCCACCAACACACACACACACACATACAGAGACTGTGTGACATGCCTTTTAGTTGGGCGCTCTCGCTCTTTTCATGCTGCCCGCCTTTAACCGGTTTGTCGGTTTCAGCAACATTTTCCTTTTCTTTCTTTTCTTTTTTTTGTATACATTTTTATTTCAGTTTATTTTATTCTCAGCGCGCTGACTTGCCTTGCATTTTAAGTGCATTTCGGCACACACATTTCACTCGATGTTGCAACATCTGTATGTGTGTGTTTTTGTGTGTGCACCTTTTGCTGAGCCATTTTTAAGTGACTTGCCGACGACATTTGCCACCGTCGTCGCGACAGCCTTCCCTCGGTAGTTCTCCTCCTTCTCCTCCTCAAAATATCACCCATTCTCTGCTCTGCAGTCTTTGCTCACTTCGCTTGTGCCACGTTTTTGTGTGTTGCATACTTGCGAGCGCTCTCGTTGGCAGCCATAAATCATATGTGAGTGCCATAGTGTGGCAGTCTTAAAGTGTTAACTCAGCACAAAACGGCAACAGACGGCAATAAAACTGCACAAATGTGCGAGCCGTCGCCTCCCCTTCCCATCTAGCACCCAAATCACATTATATGCTAACGAGAATGAAATATATTTTATACCAGGCGTGCACAGTTTGGTTTCGCAGACTTATCAAGAGCTCATCATGACAAGCGAAACGGGCATGTCGCATAATTTCTCGATTATTAGTATTACCGAGCTAAACTTGAGAAGCCTGCTTACATTATTACTTTATTTGGCTGAATGTTCTTTGGTAGTTTTAAGGGTATTGTAAAGTTGCTGAGTGGTTTGACAATTTAACGAATGAACTGCTTACTCGTTACTTAGTTACACGTCTGATAATTGAATTACTCTTCATTTAATGAGCTACTCGTTAGCCTACTCGTTACTTATTTACTCGCTAGATATTTCTTCACTCTTTTTGCATTTCGTAAGATAAAACTGTAATGTTATTGATACTACTCGTTAGCTTACGCTTTACTTATTTACTCGCTAGATATTTCTTCACTCTTTTTTGTTCGTTTTAGTGAAGACAAAGAATCAAATAAATAAATTGCCTATATGAGCTACTTTTACTCCTACTCGTTACATGTTTACTCGATAGATATTTAATTACTCGTTCTGCATTTCATTTAATAAAATTGTAATGTTACTGTTAAATAAGCCCAGTCTACTAGTTACTTATTTACTCGGTATATCATTTTATTAGACTTTTCCGCATACTCGTTACTTATTTACTCGTTAGATTTTATATTAATACAACAACTTGCCATCTTACTCAGTTTTATCATCAAGTACTTACTCGTTACTTATTTACTCGTTATTTATTTACTCGTTACTTATTTACTCGTTAGTTGTAAGATTACGCGTTGCAGATTCAAGAGATATTTCAAACAGTTTTATCGTCAAGTACTTACTCGTTAGTTGTTGGATCACTCCTGGCAGATTCTAGTAAAACTATGAATCTATATTGAAAATTACAATATATTTCCATCATAATTATGTAATACAATTTTATTTTTCAATATTCTACAAAATGTAATGTTTGTAATCTTGTAATGTAATCTTTTCACTCGTTGGTTGTTTTTATTCGACACTTTTCAGTGTTATTGCTTGAGCATAATAAATTTCAATTTCAACATAAAATGTCAAGTCTAAGCTATTCAAGTTGTGGTCAGATTGATGTATGGCCACTTAGGCGGCAAATGGCGAGTAACTGCTTACGAGTATAATTAAATTCCGATATGTATAATATACGCCCACTGAACTCAGTTGCTCACTACGCTCCATTGGCAATCTGATAATGTTAATGCTAATGCTAATGCTCTTTCTTTATGCCGCCAGCTTATGGAAAAATGTCAACACACTCGTAAGCATGCGATTATGTTTAGCATTGTTGTTGTTCTTGTTGATGTTGCTGTTGCTGCCACTTGTGTTGCTATTGCTACTTGTGTTGGTGCTTTTGATGCCAGATGTTTTGTCGCAGCAGGCGAAAGGAGGGCGCCTAATAATCTGTACGTTTTGCTGCAAAGATTTATTATCGTTTTATGCGGATAAAAGATTTACGCATATCAAGAGGCGAGAGCGGGGTGAACTTCATCTTCATCTTCATGTTCATCTGCAATCCGATTCTCGACTTGGTCTCAGTTGTTTTCTATGTTTATGGATATATGGAATATGTCGTGTTGTTTGGAGTGACATGGAGAGAGGAAGAGAGGGGAGACTGCAATGAAATGAAGTCATTTCGGTCGCTGATTTGGTTATTTATCATTATTCCCTTATGATGCCAGCATGTGATACAATATTTACTGCGCTTCTCTGAGTTATGGCAGCCATCTGACATTGACATAGTTGCATAAATCAGCCAAGTGTGCTACTGCTACTGCAAACCCTTTAACAATTACCCAACTAATGTGGCTAAAAAATATATAAATCCAAGTCTATTACAGCTGTCAATAAACGGCAATCAAACGTAATTCGATGCCCCCTGAAATGAGAGGGATCAGTTAGCATTAAGTCCAGGGTTTTTGTCGACCTAGAAACTTCTAATGCCAATTGATTTAAATGTGCGATAAATTTCCCGGGACCCAACAAAAGGGCATTAGACAGATTGACAAATCTGTCGAGTCGAGTTGAGTTTCCCTCTGCACCGACAAAACTATTAGCATATGTGAAGAGGAGGAGGGAGGAAGACGGAGGAAGAAAGAGGAAGCTCAAGCCCAAGGCATGCAAAAACTTTCAGCCAAGTTAATCATTTGTGGGATATTATCAATCCATTTTTGGGTTTTACCCGCAGAGCGAGCACATGTATTATACATATCGAGAGTGTGTATGTGTGTGGCGTTGTGTGTGTGGGTGTGTGTGTGTTGGTGTTTGTGTGTGTGGGGGATTTAAGCACATCATTACATAAAATTCCCCAAAGTGAGGCGAAGCTCAGACGCCAAGGCAAGCAGGTCGTTGGGGTCGTTGGATCTACTGGTTACCATAATAAAGCTTATAACACTTTGCATTACACTAATGCAAATACAATAGCAGTGTGTTTGTGTGTGTGTGTACATGTGTGTGTTGTTGTTGTTGGGGTAGTTTCGGTGCTTGCCTCGCCTCTGCTTCAATTATGCCATATGTCTGGACGCTTGGGTTGACTTGGCCTAAACAAATTTTGTTTAAGCTCCAGTCTGGGATTAAAATTGCTTGGCTGAGCTCAGCCGCAACCTGGGCACATCCCTGAAATTCCCCTCCTTTCCTCTCCTCCCTTCCCTTGTTCCCTCTAAGGGCTGACTCCTTGCTCGACCGTAGATAGGCAGCATTTGGCTAGTGTGGTCTCAAGTTTGCTGCTGTTGCTCCTGCGGTTGTTGCTCCTTATTGTTGTTGCTGTCGTTGTGGCTGTGGTCGGTTCTGTATTGCCATCACTCACACACTCATACCGAGAAAACACTCTCACACACACGTAGATACACGTAGATACACACCAAGGGATACATTACCTGGGCCAAGCAGCGTTTGCCTCATTATGCGAACATGCCAAAGGTATTTGCTGCATATGCATTCCATATTCCATCTGCAACTGCAATATTGGTTATTGGCTTATTGTTCCACTTGGCTATGGCTAAGGCGTCTCAGCATTTCACACACACATACACACACACAACTCAGTGGCGAGCTGCAGGAATTGGCTTTGGCGTTGGTGGGACTCAAGTCGATCTGAATATTTGCCGAAAATTTACGTTATTCATTTAAGCATAAGTTGATTGTCAGCTCAGCAGATGCAAATAACAAAGACATATTCTGCAAATAATTCAATGAGATTACGTTTCTTCAAGCTGAACCAACTGGAGAATGCATTTCGAAAAGTGAATACCAAATTTGTATTCAGTTAGCTTAATTAGGATTCGTATTGGAATGTAGCTTTTAAAGCTCATTAAAGTTATATTTTTATTTTTTTCTTGAATAAATTCAGCGTATAAAGCTCGTTAAAGCTTGCTACTTTAAGCTCATTAAATCTCTGTGACAAGTATCGTTCAATAAGTTATACAACTTGAAGCTTTTAAAGCTCATTAAAGTTGGTTTGCAACAATAAAATAGTATTTTCTGTGCTAAATAGGTGATATTTGTTTCTTTCTTGAGTCAATTTTAATTCTGTCTCTAAAGCTCATTAAAGCTTGTCACTTTAAGCTCAGTAAAGCTCTGTGACAAGTATAATTATATTTGCATTCATTAAGTTCCGCAACTTCAAGCTTTTAAAGCTCATTAAAGCTGGTGTGAAAAAAGGAAATATTATTTTCTGTGCTAAATAGGTGACACTAAATGTACCTGGCTACAAAAGATACAAACTGTTTATCTTCAACAAGTTTCAGCGCTGGCCTTAAGAATTCTGTAACGCGAAACTTTAAAAGCTCATTAAAGCTTATCTGAAATGTTAAAATATTGTGTTCACTGCTACAAAAGATACAAACCATTTATCTTCAACAAGTTTAATCGCTAGCTTTAATAGTTCTGCAACTTGAATCTTTAAAAGTTCATTAAAGCTCCTCATGCATATTAAAATATTATATTCTTTTCTATTTTACTTAACTCATGTTAAGAATGTATAAATATTAGCTAGCGAAAATGGAAATCTTTAAAGCACTTTTCTTTGCTTTAAATTATATGCAAATGCAATTTATTTTCACTGCGAGTCAGCACTCTTCAGGGCATGTGCTGCGCTCTAAATTAATCAAAGCAGACAGCACTTTAGAGACAGGAGAAGGAAGTCATCCTTTTTGTTCTTTGCTAATTCCACGCTCGCAAATCTCATTAAACGTTGGGCAAGAGTCTCGCTCTCTCTCTTCTCTTTAACACTTAATTACGTCCCATATGTCAGCTAACCGCGCTCCGGCAGCAATCAAAAAGTTAAGAGCCAAACGACAATTCGACCACAAACTAATTTATTAATCCCGTTGCCCATTTCTCATCTAACACACACACACACACACACAAAGAGAGACAGATAGACAAACAGACAGAGAGAGACAGACACTGACCCAAACTTTAAAAGTCAAGCCAAGTTGTAACCACGCTTGTCCTTCCGCCTTTCTCCTCTTGCGTGCTTTATCCTTTTTGGTTATCCTCATCTCGTCTGTTGCCGCCAAACCGCTTTTTGGACATGGCTAAAATATGCAAAACTAACATAAATCTCAATTTAGAGATTTATGAAAAAACACACACACTCACACATAGCAAAGCCAAAAACCAGAAACTGAAAAAACCCGCAAAAGTAATAAAAAAAATTGTTGTAATTCCAATTCAGTAAACGCCAAAGCCAAAAATAAAAGGGGCAGAGAACGAGCAAAAAAAAAAAAGTAAATGGAAACGAAAACTGAACACAAAAGTTGCTCAACGCCAAATATCACCAAAATACCACAAACGGCGTAACAATATAACAAAAACCGAACCGAAAACGTATGAGTGCAAAAAATGGTGCAAACACAATGAGAACAGCCAGCAAAAAAAAAAAAAAAAAAACAAATAGGAAAAAATAGAAAACAAAGTTTAAAGTTCACACAGCAAATGCTGGCAAAAAAAGTGCTTTAAAAATCAGTGCAAAGCCGTTGCACATAAATGCCCAAAATGCAAGAGATTGAAATGCCAATTGAAAGTGAAGAGTGAAGAATACACGGCTTGGTAATACCCTGTAGTTAAAGAAGACAGTTTTTGGTGATGTGGGAATAGGAATAAATTGAATTAATAATATAAAATACAATAATTTTTTTTTATATTAAATATTTATTTACAATCTATCTGTCTAAAGATAATAAGTAAATTCTATGACAAAAAAAATGATAGAAAATTTTACATGTAGGAGAACAAGTACAATAAATGCAATATTTATAATATTATAAAAGTCTTATTAGTATTTTTAATATACTAAAGACACAATTTACAAGTTTTTATAGACTTAAAAATCTTTTTAGTATTTTTATATACTAAAAATTTTGAAAAAGTAAAATGCCACAAATTAGAAGTTTTTATTAACAAATAAGTATCAACAGAATTTTAAAATACTAAATACTAATAAGTTAAAATTTTGCTGAAATACCATAAATTGAAAAAATACCATAAATTAATAGTTTTCATCAGCTATGTAAAAAAAACGTTTCTTTCAAATGAAAATTCCCAAACATATTTTCTTTTAAAATGCCAATAGCTAAATGCAGTTTGTCAACAGCAACAAGAACGAAAAAAAAATACCTTTAAAATTTGCAAGGCATTCATGAAATTCACAACGAATACCGCAGGATGAAAGGGATCTAATAACTGCAGCTAAATGGTTTTGCCGCTGCGAATGCAAATTTGTTGTGCAAATTGAAAATCGTGTATAGATTTCAATGCTTGGCGTCGTGCGGCGAATGTCAACGAAAAAAGCACTGCAAAAATATTGAAAATAAAGAAATGAATTTAAAATGAATTAAAGTAGAGGCAGAAATGGAAACAAACACAAGCAAGAAAAAAGCAGACCAAGTACAGTATCAAGATAAATGACTTAATGTAAGTTGGCGACGAAGCTGCCGGTGCACAACATGAAAAATGCAGTTCAAGAAAAAAATGGAACGAAATGGAATGATCTCGCAGACGTAGGGACTTAAGAGAGACAGAGAGAGGGAGTCAAAAGTGTACAAGGAGTGCCAAAAAAAATGTCGAGGCGCCATGACTAAACAGACAGCCAAGAGTAAGAGTAAGAGAGCATGGAAAAGGGTTTCGCGCTGGCCGCATTTCTTATGGGGTAGGGGGGATGAAATCCCATTCTCTTGACTCCAGCAGCTGACAAACGTCTCGTGCGTAGGGAAAATCTGTCGCAGCCTCGGCTTCAATTATTTTTTACACAATTTTCTTGTCTCTTTCGAGGCGACACTCATTTTTTTTTCTTTTCGTTTTTGTGTGTTTCTTGCGACGATCTTCCATCTCTCTATTGTCGTCTGCAGTTTGTTGTTGTTTTTTGGTTTCTTTCATTTTTTCTCCTTACACATTTTTGGTGCTGCTCATAAATTTTGAGCCGTCGTCTCGTTTTTTTTTCTCTTTTTTTTTTGGTAGTGTGGAGGGGCTTCGTAAAGAATCACTGCTGTTATTCTAATTTTATGGAAATTCCTACACTTTTTCTTGCCTTTTCTTTTCAGCGCACGGATTTGCGTTTGAGAAAAATCTGTTTGTCATACGCTTCGTTGCGCCTCATTTTGCAAAAAACCAAAAGAATAAAAAAAAGGGGGACGAGCCGACACAAAAATATTGTTGGGCCTGTCTTACAGCTGGCCAGAAAACTCTGCCATTGAGTGGCTGGCCACTGGCTGTTTTTTATTTTTTTTCTTCGGTTTTTTCTGCCACCCACCGAAAAGCCAAAAGAAGGAAGCTAAAGAATACAAGAAAGAACTTTTCACAACGCATAAATTTACTGCATTAGTTTTGCGCCACATAATTCTTTGCAGTGAAACATATGGGAACAGGCAACAGACACAAATTTGATTTTAAAGTGAATTTTGATTGGACAAACTACGATTACTTCAAGTGTTTGTTGGAAGATTATGATTACAAACTTTAGTTTTACTACTTTAATTTAACGCTTGAATAAAAATGCTAAAGTGAAGCATAAAGAAAGCACCTACTTAGTTATAATCTCGAAGAGCATTTTTTATGGGGCGATCTGCATAGTTTATTGTCAGTTTTATGACCCGAGTCGCCCCCGCTGCAGTTTTAAATGCTTGACGATCAGTGTTAATGCCATTCGAACGAAGCAGCAAAGTCGTCCCCCCTCATTAAGTGGAGCACAACACTAACAATAATAAAAGCAAAAGACTAACAGCGCACACTTTTCTCACCTATTCCCGATTCTTTCTCTCTCTTCCTCTGATTTCCATTGGGGTCAGGCCAGGGCCTATTAACTTTTTGTGGTCGGCGACATCCGTCGAGTGTTGACAAAATTAGAAACGAGCGTTGGCGTTTCGAGAAAGAGTGAGAGGAATAGTGTGGAGTGTGGAG
Source organism: Drosophila albomicans (assembly GCF_009650485.2). Taxonomy (NCBI): domain Eukaryota; kingdom Metazoa; phylum Arthropoda; class Insecta; order Diptera; family Drosophilidae; genus Drosophila; species Drosophila albomicans. Next base: position 26,813,228 of record NC_047628.2, read on the forward strand.
TGATGGCTAGCAATTTCTTTTTACACACTCTCTTCCCCCCTCTTTGAAAGAAGAGCAGCAAAATTAATTAATATCATAAAAATGTCAAACCTTAATTATCATAAAATAGACAAATGACAACAAATATTACACGTTTCATTTGTTTCAAAGTGCGAAAAAATATATCGAAAGCTTTTCCGTTTACGTTTTCTTTTTATAGTCGCCATCATTAGTTAAGGACAGAGAGCTGACACTAATTTGTTGGCATGTCAATTAATTTATTAAATTATCGTTGGCATGAATTCGAAATTAATTTTGTGCTCATTTTCCAAATTCCATTTGGTATCTTAATGATGTGTGGAGAACATAAATTAGCAACGTTGTTAAAGTTTCACATATTTAATAGCTTTTTATTGTATTAATTTATATTTATTTAAAAAAGCAGGCATGTTAAACCCCATTGCTCTCACTCCTTCTTTGTTGTTGCCCTTGCTCATTGATGTAGGAAGAACAGAGTCAAATACATGTGTTGCTCTTAGCATATTACAATTACAATAACAATTTTGCATGCTCTCCTTATTCTCTTTGTTTGCTGCCTCTCTCGACGATCTGAGCAACGACACTTGCATAGTATTCATTATTAGCCTCACCAGACCGAAGGCGCTTGCCTCTCTCGATAAGCTAAGCCTCTCTCGGCGAAGCAACAACACTTACATAGCATTCACCTGTAGCCGAAATATTCCGAAGGCAATGCCGTTGTTTGATTGCCGATGGCATGTCTGGCTGGCATGTCCAACCCCATTGCTCTCACTCCACCTTTGTTGTTGCCTTTGCTCATTGATGTGGGTAGAGCAGAGTCAATTGTATGTGCAATTACAAGAACAATTTTGCGTGCTCATACTCTTCATTTTCTGCCTCTCTCGACGATCTAAGCAACAACAATTGCATAGGATTCACCGTGAGCCGCAACAGAACGAAGGCGCTGCCTCTCTTGGTGAGCTAAGCAACAACACTTGCATAGGATTCACCATTAGCCGACATATTCCGAAAACTTGTCACTACAAGAAATCACTTCTTGTTTTCGTGTTTAACTTCGCAGCGCTGAATTTCTTCTTCAAAGAACATTTTCTTTGCGAGCAGCAATGCATTATTTATTTTTTCAGTGTAACGACTGGAACCGAAAAAAAAACTCTCGCATGGACATTCATCTTCTAAAGCAGAGGTATTCGTGTTATTGTATGCATTTATTCGCTTCGGCTACTTGAATAATCAATTGCATTGATTGAGCCAAACAGTGGCTGGCAATGCCAATGTCAATTGCATTTGTCAACACACAGCACAAAAACTATACGAGTTATTTTTGTATACACAAAATCGATTCACCCCAAAAACTGTCTGCGAGGCAAACACACGCACTTCTGACACATGTCAAAAATAAGTACGAGCAAAGAAATCCGTTTTGAAAACGGAAAACTGAAAAATAAAATAAAAGTGTCATAAGGCAAATGCAACTGCAAGTTCGAGACAGAGAGAAGCGACAAATAAAACTGTCAGTTTTAATAACTAAACACAGCAACAACGGCAACAACAACAAGTGCACTTCACTTGCTGCTGGAGCATTCATCAATGGGAAGCAAAGACCGCCCCGGCAGAGAGCACTTGCATTGTCTGTCTCTCTGCTTCTCCCTCTCCCTCTTCATCTCTTTCTCGTCTCGCACTCGACTTCTTTGCCCCTTACTCTGTCCCGCTGACAGATTACAGCTGCGATAAAGCGCCAGGGTTGGAGTGGAGTCGAAACTAAAATATAATAATATTCCAACTTTTGTCTTCTCTCTCTGTTCTCTCTAGCATATGCATTCTCGTGTTTTGTTTTTAGTTTTTTTTTTCGGGGGCATTTAACTTGAATATATTTTTTTTAATTAAAAGTAAAGCAAAGAGTTGAATGCATCACAAGCGCTGATAACTTTTTGTGTGTTTTCGTCTTTATGCTTTAATCTCGAACACACAAAGCAAGAGATGAAGATGAAGACAGCTCTGCTGATGAGAGCTCATAAATATATCAAATTTTATTTTTATTTTGGTACATCATAGAATGAGAGAATCTAGCTCTCTGACTTGATTAGGGGTCGCTGTCGTCTTATTGATAATCTCTGGCAATTAGGTTTCAACAAAATTTATGTGACTGATAGTGCACCCAAAATAAAAAGGGGGGAAAATTGAAAACAAAATTCAAACTCAAACTCAAACTTAAACTTTAATGCAATTTTCTCTCTCTGTTCTCTCTCTTTGCAGGTAAGTTTACGAAAAAAAGTTGCCTGCCATGGCCAAGAAGTAACAAGTAAGAAATAACAAAAACACACACACACACTCGAGTTTGCACACGAGTCTGAGGTGGCGTTGCTTGCCACAATTGTGTCAACGCTGGCGTGAAAATCCATTAGAACTAAACTATGTCAATCGATTGAAACAAACGAAATGCGGAATGTGTGAAAAAGGGGGAAAAGAACGAAGAACAAACACACAAAACCACACGAAAATTTCAAACGCATAAAGAAGAGCATAAAAATGCAAGCAAAGACCCAAATACACAAATACACACATACATATATACATATTCTTATGCTTTTACATATACATTATCGATGCTGCTTTTGAGGCCCGTGTGGCAGGCATGAATTATTTAGCTGCCTTCAGTTTCAGCTTCAGCTTCAGCTCCACTCGCCCAAATGCATTTCTAATGTTTGTCCATCTCCCTCTTCTACTCTCTCTCTCTCTCTTTCTCCAAGTGCAAATGAAATTTGCTTTCGGTTTTTCAGCTCTAACTTAGTTAGAATTCACCCATGCCATGACAACCCCAATTTAATTAAGTGTCCGTTTGCCAATGGACTCCAAGTCTCTCCTCCCCTCCACTTCACCCCTCCCCTTCACTCCACTCTCAGCTTCAGGTGGCCAAAAAGTCATGTGACGCACGTGCAACTTTTTTTTCCGTAGTTGTTGTTGTTGTTGTGATTTACCACTGCCCTTTTTGTTTGGCCAACAAACCTTAAGTGCCTTTGCCTTAGCTCCTTCCTCACTTTCGGTCTCGGCTCAAGTCGCACAATAACAACGTTAAATTAATTTCAATTGAATTTAATTGACATACATCGAGTAGACACAAACATGAATCGAACAAACCGACTCGACTGACCCACTAAATTGTTCAGTTTTGGCTACTCCGAATTAAAGTGGACCAAATAATAGATAACTTTGCTTTTTAAAATGTCAAACTTAATGGATTAATATATTAATGTGGAGGGAGAGAACAAAAAAGTTGCCCAAAAGATTTCAAGTCACAAATAATTGTTAATGAAAGGTCAGCGAAATAAGGGCACAAAAGTTAAAGCAATATTTGTAGCTGTTTAATTGGATTAGAAAAAACATGGTATAATTTACTGCATATAAGGAAAGTAGAGTTTAATAATTGTATTGGAAATACTTTAATAGAATGCTAAGTAAATAAATCTATAAATATTTCAATGAAATTGTAAAGTCAAACTAGATCTTTTCCAATTCCAAGAAAATCTGAAATTCTATTTCTCGATTTTATTTAAAAGTGAAACATGAATTTCTAAGGAAAAAAGGAAAATTGTTGTATTAGTTGAATCAACTATTACAAATTATAAATCGTTTTTGATAGTTTAACATTTTCCTAAGGAGTTTAATAATTGCAACGTAAATACTTTAATGGAGTACTAAGTAAATAAATCTAGCAACATTTCAATAAAATTGTAAAATCAAATTTGACGTTTTCCAACTTCAAGAAAATAAGAAATTCGATTTCTTGATTTTACTTAAAACTGAAACATGAAACTCTAAGGAGTTAAGGACAATTATTGTTCAAATTGATAGATTATTATTTACTTATCGTTTATGATAGTTTCTCTTTTTGGTATCCTAAGCAAATTTCAATTTTCGGCAAGTTCATTTTAGAATGCAACAAAATTGAAACTTTTATCTTTTATTTGAAACATAAATTCCTGTATCTTAAATTTCCATTCAATCCTTAGGCCTTCGAGCTTCGCTTAGATAGACTAAACAAACTGTACTGCAAAAGGTAAACTCAGCCTGTTTAAGCAGCTTGCTTCAGTTGCTATTCTCTCTGTGTAGCAACTAAGTAGTTATTGTTTGCGTTGAGCTAATGTATCTGTTAGATACTTAGTTGTAGTTGCATTGCCAATCAGTTGGCAAACAATCGAGTTGCCTCATCAGCCAACTATACAGCAAATGTGGCACTTTTGATTGATGCCATGGTGACAGAAGGAAACCTTTACCTCTCTCTCACTCTCTCTATATCTCTCTCTTTCTCTCGCTCACTCTCTTCACCTTCTCTTTCGCTGGTGTTGTCTGTCAGGCAGCTGTTATTATCAAATAACCGCGCATATCAAATAACAGAACAGAACCGAGACTTTTGCAAGCATTGCACAAAATGCAAGAGATACCCTGAGAGAGAAGAGAGAGGAGAGAGAGAAGAGATGAGTTCAGTAGCTGCTTCAACTGCTGTGTCTGTGGCTTTGCTCTATGCACAAATAGACTTAAATGATGTTTACGAAGCCGCAGAGATGCTGACGTCGACGTCGACTGCATTGGTTGCCAGTTTAGTTCAGTTGAGTTGAGTTGCAGTTGCCAGTTGCCACTTCATTTCTCTTCCTTCCCCTCTCTCTTTCTCTCTCTGTCTGGCTTGTGCTCCTGCGACTTGTGTTTGCACATTTGTTTGTATTTGTCAGATATTTGTGTATCTTTTTCCACATGGCAATTGTCTGTCTGTAACTGAGCATGTGTGTGTGTGTGTGTGCGAGTGTGTGTGCGAGGGTGTGTGTAGAAAAGTGCAATTTGATATTATTGCCAAATAGCAAATACTGTTAGCGCCACATGAAACAGTTTTGTCTGTAACCGGTCGGGATTTTCAAATACTACAACCTGAGTATCTAGAGTATCTCGTAGTATTTGTATTTGTGTGTGTGAGCATCCTCTGCTCTGTGCTCTTGTGTGTGGAAAATATTGCCATTTTGTCACATTTACTTAACTGCTACAGCAGCAGTTGAAACAGCAGTTGAAACAGGAGCCAAGCCATGGAAGACAGCTGTGATATCTGTGGCATGCGGCTGCTGAGGTTTTCACTTCTTGTATTGTTCAAATTGTGGCGTGTGGTTTTAACTCCTTTCGCTTGCGCTCCTTGATCCTTTGCCTCGTTTACGCTTTTCATTTTCCACGCTAAATATGATTAAATATTTCGTAATGAGGCTGCGGTTTCATGACGTTGACATTGTTTCTTAGTTTGGGGCACAAACCCAAAACGCGTGTCAGCTTTCAGTGCCGAAAGGCAACAGCATCAGACAACAACAAAAGCATCAGACTGTTTATGCGATGTAAGGAAAACTGTGAAGACAGACAGGTTTTGTAGGCTGGCTAATTGACAGTGGAGCTGTTGTGGCTTGGCTCAGTGTTGGATAATGCCAAAAATGGGGCTTATGCACAGGAAATTGTTCTTGAACAAAGCCTAAAATAAGTTAAATTTTGTGAGGAATGTTAATAAGAGATAATTTCTTAGATTTCTTTGTAGTAGGATAATACGCAGCTGTGATCTTTAAAATAGCAGTGCCCACGTTCACGATTTTAAAAATGAAAATCTATTTTATATAATTATCTTATTATACTAAAAATACTATAATAATTAAATACCATAAATACTGTAAATACTAAAAATAGTATATATATTATAAATACTATAAACACTATAAATACTATAAATATCATAAATACTATAAATACTATAAATACTACAAATACTATAAATGTTAAAAATACCATAAATACTAAAAATACTAAAAATACCAAAAATACTATAAAGACTATAAATATTATAAATACTTTAAATACTATAAATACTACAAATACTATAAATACTATAAATACTATAAATACTATAAATACTATAAATACTATAAATACTATAAATACTATAAATACTATATATACTTTATATACTTTATATACTATAAATACCATAAATGCCATAAATACTATAAATACTATAAATACCATAAATACTATAAATACCGTAAATACTAGAAATATTAGAAATATTAGAAATACAAGAAATACAAGAAATACTATAATACTATAAAATATAAGAGCTTAAGGTAAATATTTTTTAAATAATTCAACAGTTTTTCCTATTTTAGGGAATTCAATATCTTATGTATATGAATATTAAGATAAGAAAACATTTCTGCCTCAAATATTATTACTATAGTAAATTCTTTCCTAGTTTACTAAGACTTCATTTTCGTAGCCTACCTTCAGCATTCCCTCACTAATATAGTTCTCAAAAAGTGTTAACAAAAAATGTAATACATACGTTATGAGAAATATCTGATCTGAAATTTCTTAGAAAATGTCGAGGGAATTCTCAGGATTCGGAATATTCCAAACCCACGGATTTTCCTATGAATTTACTCTGAATTTATTTAAATGTATAAATTTAGCTCACATGAGTTGGACCTACCTCAATGCGCTCCAAGGGCTCCAAGGAGCTCACATCCGTTGGCCTTGTCAAGGTCATAAATACACACACTCACACACACACACACATACACTCACGTACACACGACGCGTCGTTTTGGGGTTTCCATTTTCAGGGACAATGTTTCGGTTGAACCGATTAAATTGTTTTTCGTATAAATTTCAAATTAACAAGCACTCGGCTCTGAAAGTTTACTGATTTATTTTGGATTTATATTACTTGGTTGCGGCACACGAATGAGTTGACAACGAGGAGAGCGGAGAACGAGAAGAGCAACAATCAGGACATATGAAACCCTTTTGCTTTTGCTCTCTCTCACTCTCAATATGTCGCTTCCGTTCGCTCTATCTCAACCCAAAAAAGGAGGAAAAAGAATTGGAGCGCCAAGCTTTTTATGAGCTCTGCCTTGATTTTCTCTCTACGTTACATTTTTTCTCCATTTTTTTTTTGTTGTGCCACCGAGGCGACCCTTTTTCTGCATCGGATCAAAGGATTACGAAAAGTTTGGTGATGCGTAAAATGAGTTTGATGTTGATATAAACATGTTGATGATGTTTTAATGTAAATAAAACTGCAGAGCAGTCAGCCCAACGAATTGAGCCCGCACACACACATCCACACACACACACACACACACACACACACTCTCTGGAGTCTGGGTTTCGTTTTTGGGATGTCGAAACCGCAATCCTGTAATGATGTGTAATCGTCTGCGGCTAAATTTGTTGTACACTGTGCTTTATATACGTGCGAAACTACAAAATAAGGCTTATCAATGTATACATGCATCTTGAAGACAAGTCTATTTAGGAGAAAGTACAGAAGAGGCGACTAAAATATACCCTGTAAAGTTAGCTGAATATTAGATCAAAAGAGAAAAGAATATATTTGTTGACTGCTATGAAAACTGAAGAGTAGCCCAAACAAAGTTAGTAAATATTACTACTGTTCATAACTAGGAAAACTTTTAGAATCAATTTCTCTAGAGCTTAGCTCAGCCCTGGTCTATTTAGAAGAGAGTGAAGAAAAGATAACTTAAAGTGATACTGTAAATGTAGCTGAAGATTAGATCATAAAAATACAAAATTTCTTTGATCACAGCTATGAAATTCAGCTTAGCTCAGAAAAAGGCAGCAAATATTATGGATCATAACTAGGAAAACATTTCGATTCAATTTAATAAGCTCTAGAGTTTATGTCAACCCTTCTCAAAAGTGCTTCAATTTTAATTGTTTGCTTTAATTTTAATTGGTTTATGAAAAGAATTAAGTCTTAATTGTATTTGACTTAATGTTTATCATTAAGCCATAGGCAAGGGTTAGCATCGTGTTATTATAAATTAAATCCACAGGAAGCTGTTGATAGATGTAAAACAAATCGATATGCAAAGTAAGTGTTCTATAGAAAATAATTTTCACTCAGTTTTAAGTCTTCAATCAGTTGTCAACACAGTTTTTAATACTCAAACTTTAAGAACTGTCGAAGGTAGAACTAACCTTTCTTCAATCAGTTTTCAATACTTAAACTTTAAGAACTGTCGAAGGTAAAACATTCCTTTAATTCACTTCTAAGTCTTCAACCACTTTTCAATACTCAAACTTTAAGAACTATCGAAGAGTATTTGGCAGGTAAAATGACAGACGAATGTTGATTACAGATCGTATTTGCTTTGTAGTGTTTTTTTTTCAAGTATTTAAATATCAAACTCCAGACTGAAATTGAAATGTCAAAGACGCTTAAGTGACAGGAGCAGCAGCAAACACTTTATTATGTGAGTGTGCGAAAGAGAGTTGAAGCCAGTTTTATTCTCTCTCCTTTTCACGCACGTTTGCTCCTTGATCTCGTTGTGTTGTGTGTGTGATTGGTGTGGAGTATGGAGAGCATGGGTTACTCCAACTGGGCAGGACACATGCGAAATTGATGCGTGACCGCAGCACGTACGAGTTTTTGGCTATAAATTCTCAACACTCTGTCAAAAAAGTGTTTTAAAAATGTTTATAATTTTGAGTGGCAACGACAGCAAACAGCAGCAGCACAAGTTGGTTGTCTGCGCCACGTCTGCACCTTTGTGCCATTGGGTCGTGGCTCCTTTTGGCCTCGGCACGCGCCAAGCGAACATTCCTTCTCCCCCCACAAATAGTAGGGTTCACTGTCCCCAAGGCGTCATCGTTGTTCTCATCTCAATAACGTACTGTGCGTTGCTTTTCCTTAAGAAACGTGCGTAGTTTTCTGTATGAATTGGCACTCACACAGAGATAGAGACTGCCTCACATATTAGCTGCTGTCTCATAATGCGCTTATTACGATGGCACATAAAATAACAATTTATCTGAGCATTACAAATTTCGGCCCCCAAACGCGCGGCCCTTTTATGTCAGCTCTTGACAGCAGCTCTTAGCTCGTAGCTCAGTCAGCTGCTTCTTCCATCCTTCGTCTTTTGCTGTCATTATGCTAATAGTTTTATTGCCACAGACTGCTGCACTTGCTGCTTCCTTACTTCCCTCTCTTTCACTTTCTCTCTATCTCTCTTGAATGCTTAATGAATTTATTAGCACGTGCAGCCCTGGAGTCAGGAGATCCTTTAGCCATATTGATGTTTGTATTGATTAGTTGAGCCTCCTGCTACCTGAAAATGTGTGTGTGTTTGTTTCACTTACCTTTTGAGCAGCTGCACCTTGTCCTCTCTTCTCCTCCCTCGCTTTCTGTGGCACAGCTGCTTACAAAAATATATAAGACTAATAAATGCGACTATTTTTATATCAAGCTGAGCTCAATTGGATGGCCCATTGTCAGGGCTAAAAATATGTGGCTGAAGAGACATGTTTCTATGTATAGCATAGACGGTTTATTTATTTCCTAATTGATGTCAAATAAACCCAAATTAAGGCCAACGTCGGGACTCATAATAAAATGAGACATAAAAATATCGATATTAGTTGAAGAGTGCACGAAAGGTTCGAGTATGGACAAAATAGTATATTTTAAAAGTCAGCTTAATATACTAATCTTAATTAGTTGGAGATAGATAAAAAAATAAGAAATAAAAATATGGAAAAAGTACTATGTTTAAAAGAAAATACTATATTTAGTATAAAAATAGCGAAAAATACTATATTTAAATAAAAATACCATATTTAATGCAATTAGTTGGGCATTTAATATACCAAATAAGGAAAAATTCTGTGTCTGTAAGAAACTAATATAATTAAATGTAGTATTTTCTTTTAAATGTATGATTTTTCAGTATTTGGTATATTAAATGCCCAACTATTTTCATTAAATATGGTTTTTTCTTTTCAACATAGTATTTTTCGGTTTTTTTTTTTAACAAAAGTACTATACTTAAATTTATCAGTTTGTTATTAAATACAAAAAATATGAAAAAATACTATATTTAAATGAAAATACTATATTTAATGCAATTAGTTCTTGTAAGAAACTAATTTAATTAAATATAGTATTCTCTTTTAATTGTATGATTTTTCAGTATTTGGTATATTAAATGCCCAACTATTTACATTAAATATGGCATTTTCTTTTCAACGTAGTATTTTATGCTATTATTAAATAAAATACTATATTTAATTTAATCAATTGGCTTTTAAATACAAAAAATATGAAAAAATACTATATTTAATTTAATTAGTTTGATTTTTCATATAAAATATGCCAGTACAATAATATCACTTTTAACTACGTCAGCTCTTTAATGGATATATTTATTATAACCGACATTTACTTTAATAGACAAAGCAAAGATTTTGTTAAAATATTTTTGCTTTTTAAATTTCCCAGCTTAAATCGTATATACTTATCATTTAAATGTTATTTTGAGCTGTAATCAAAGTCGGGCGCTTTTTAAAAGTATCTAAATTATTTCTAGGAAATTCTCATTGATCCTATTTCTATTTGCAGTATCGTTAATGCTATTATTAGAGTGCTGTGTATTTGACTTACACAGCTGAACAAAAATTCATTTAGCCTTTTTTTTTTTTGCTGTCGTTCTCGTTCGACTTCGAACATCCCTAAAACCTGCTGCCACAGAAACATCTGTTGTAAGCGCATTAAAGGCTCTCGTCACAAAACGGTCAATGTCCTGCTGGTCAAAGTGGAGGGTCAGAGGGTCAGAGGGTTATTTGCGCTGAAGATGACACAATTTAGAGAGACAGACGGACAGAGAGCGGGCCATTGGTCAACAATCAAAATGCGAAGCCAACAGCGAAGAGTTGGGGGAGAATCTTATGGCTATTTATTAAGCCTTCAGCACATGCCACATTCATCAGCCTCGCCCCGCTTTAATTGCTGACCTTCTGCCGTCAGCCAGCCTGACCTTTGGCCAGGAGTTCCGCTTGAGTGCGTTACGGCTTTTGGGTCTCAGACTGCTGAGACTCGAGAGTTAAATCGGGTGGGTGAATTTGTGTCTCTGTGTGTCTCTGTGTTTGGTCCAACCCCTTTTTCGTTGACCACCCACTCAATGGTTGCTCTGCTCTCGTAATTCAATTATAAAATTCTCATGGTCAATACGCTTTAATTGCAGTTTTTATTTGGGCGCGTGCGGATTAGGTTTTTGTCACAAAAAGAAATGAGAAGTGCCAGCGAAGCGTATAATGCGCTCTGAAACTAGTTTGCCTTCTCTCTCTATTGCCATTGGGGTGGGCGTTGCTGTTGGGCTGTCAGTGGCACCAAAACTCATTTAAGGCCCGAAAATGGTGTCCCCATGGAGCATTTTCAGACTGCGTGTGTATTTGTGTGTCATGTCCTGGCACTTCCTGACGCTGGCACGCACTCTTTTTTCTCTCCTGCAACGGACATTTCCATTTACCGCAATTTCCTCCCACCTCCCGCTGTTTTGAACCCCTTTTGGGTCGGTCTATTAAATCGAAAAACGATTACAAACTATAATGCAGTGTATTTGTATTGTTTTTGCCCTGTTTTTGTGATTGTGTTTGCTTTCCCTCATGTGTCACGCAATTGCCGTCTAGCTGCAATTATTGACTTTGTCTGGTCAACGCATCTGGCCGAAAAGCAACATCGCTGTTTTCCCTCTCTCTCTCTCTCTCTCTCTCTAATGTCAATTCCACCTCTCGACTTCCCTGGGCATTAAACTTTTGTTAGTTTTTCGCTGTCTGTCTGTCCTTCCGTCTGTCTGTCTGTCTGGCATGGCTTTTGTGGTCATGTCATTGTTTCATTTTCACACGCAACTACCAACTACTGACTGCAGAAGCTGTAGCCAGCAGCGTGGCCCACAGCCACTTCCCCTTGTGGGTTGCCAAACCTCCTTCTCTCCCCCCTCTTATGTATATCCCATCCACAGCTGTTAAATTGCGTTCATTTTTATGTGCAATTTCTGTTTTATTTGTATTTGATTGTGATTTTATCAATATGTTTTGCTACTGCAGCCCCGCCCCCTCAGGTTCGTCCTTAATTGAAATGTTCAGCGAGCGTAATATTGCCAGAAAGTCGCCTCGCATGTTTGGCCACATAATTCCTCTCCTCCCGTCCCCCACACACACATTGCTCTTAACCCTTATGCAGCTACATAGTACAACAGCCCACCAAACTCAACCCCAGTCAATTAATAATAAATTATGATTTTCATTGGAAATGAGAATATTATACAACAGTTGTGGGCGGCTTCAATAGTTGTGGTTGTTATTGTTGTTGCTGCTGCTGCTGATGTTGTGTCTATGATTAGATTCTTTGCAACAAATTAGCTCAGCTCAACTCAAGTGTAGACCACACACACACACACAAGTTAAGTTTATGTGTGAGTTAATTAAACTCAACTCACAAATAAACGAGAATCAAAGGAATTTTCAAATTCACTTACTATTTTCAGCTGGTTATTCGCTTTCATCAGTATATTGAGGTTTTGCTTAGTTATTGCAGTATTAAATGTTAAAGTTGAGTTCAATATTAAATGTAGCTGCAAATATTGTTTGGTATATACTGTATAGTATATATTATTTGGTATAAACAGATTGGTATATACTGTTTGGTACACTTAGTTTGCTATATATTGTTTGGTATTTACTGTTACTGTTTATTATTTACAGTTTGGTATATACTAATTAGAATATACAGGTTGGTATACACTGTTTGGGATATTCTGTTGGTATATACTGTTTGGTATACATTGTTTGGTATTTACTTTTTTTAAAAAAAACTGTTAGGTATATATTGCTTGGTATATACTGTTTGGTGTTTACTGTGTGGTATATACTGATTGGTATATACTGTTGAGTATATTCTGTGTGGTATATACTATTTAGTATCTTCTGAATGGTATGTACTGTTTGGTATATTCTGAGGGTATAAACAGTATATACTGTTAGGTATATATTGCTTGGTATACACTGTTTGGTATATACTGTTTGGTATATACTGATTGATATGTACTGTTTAGTATATTCTGTGTGGTATATAATTTTTGGTAAATTCTGTGGGTATAAACTTTTTTGGTATATACTGTTTGGTATATACTATTTGGTATATACTGTTTGGTATATATTCTATGGTACACACTGTTTGGTATTTACTGTTTGGTATATACTGTTTAGTATATTCTGAGTGGTATATTCTGTGGGTATAAACTTTTTTGTATATACTGTTAGTATATTTTGTGGGTATATACTGTTTGGAATATAGTGTAGGTAGGTATATACTGTGTGTATAGTTTATAGAAGCTGCTATTTATTGAGATAAAAATCTACTATAAAATGCCAGTATTAAAGAATTAAATATAACTGATTACCCCTGATATTTTAATACCATTTCCTTTAATCATTACTTGCTTCATGTTCATCATCATCGATTTTGCCAGCTGCAGCTGCATTTTATAAGCTTCCAAGTTGCTTTGTCTGCACAACGTTATCGCATTCAATATAAAAAATAATTGCAAAGACTTACAAAAAAAGAGGGAAACGAAAGACAAACTGTAAGGGGAGCAAAAGCAAATATTTCAATGATTTAATTTGCAAGACTGTCGCTTAATTAGTAAATGATTTTTATCTGTCGCAAACATTTTGAACTCTCTCCCCCTCACTCGGGCGCTGCGGCAATGGGAAAAATATGTGTTTAATAAGATAAAAATCATTTGCAGCGTTTCAGCGTTTCAGCGACTAATTCCAGAAATTGCCTGACAGCGAACAAGGCAAACAACAGCAGGGGGGAGGTGAAAAAAAGTGTCAACTATAGTTGACCTCACAGCGCATCAAGTGGCCAGAAGAAGAGCACAAAATGTCAGTGGAAGAGACATCAAAATGATGTTGCACGAACGAGAAAATAGAAGACAATGCACACAGCACAGCACAGCACAGCAAAAAAAAAAGAAGCGAAACGAGGCAGTGCAAATGAAGTTGTTGCTAAAGCTGCTCCCAGGCTCAGACAGCCGCACTTCTAGTTGTACTACGAGTTGTTGTTTATCCTCTTGTTGTTGTTCTTGTTGTTGTGGGCAATTACAGTGGCTCGAATTGAAACTGTGCAACGCGCGCTCTCTCTTAGTCGATGTGCTCAGTGTGTGCAGTCACGAGATAAACAAGTTGGCAGCCCTGCTGCAAGTGGCAAGTGGCAAGTGACTCCCAACTACGACAACGTCTGAATCTCCGGGACAAGTCTCCTCTCTCTCTCCACACTCACCTCACCTCTCCCTCCTCGCTTGTCATTGCAAGCTTTACGCTCATTTTCGCTTTTCGCAATGGCGGCATTTCGTTTCCTCCTTCAGCCATTTTTTCGAGTGTATGTGTGCTGCTCGAATTGCATTGTTACGGCCCAGGGAATGACATTCAGCATTCAGCGTGGGCGTGTGTGTGTGTCAGTGTGTGTGTGCTAAGTATCTGTGTGTATATGTGACTTGCGGTTCGACAAGCGTAAGACATTTTCAATTACAGTTCCCCAATCTCGATGCCATGTCCAGTCACAGTCTCGATTCTCAGTCTCGGTCCCCGTTGCAGTTTCAGTTTCGAGGATTTTGGCTGCAGCTTTTGGCATTTTGAGCCATGTGGCGCACTCGTTAACATCAAGTTGCAGGTCAGCCACGAAATGCGTCAATTAGACGAAATTGCAATTGCTCAAAGCAAAAGGTTTTGCCTTCCAACTCAACCCACAAACATAAATTCTTCTTTACTCTTATGAGTGTTAATTTGTGTTTGTCAACAATGATGTTCAACTAACTTGGCTTAGTTGAGTCGTCATTTGCTTATCTACTATTTATTTATAGCCATTAAAGTGCTTTACTTCGTACATTTTCAATACAACAATTTAAAGTGCATCATTTATTTAAATTGCTTTGCTTTGTTTTGTTTTGTTTTGTCTCTTGTGCAATTCATAAATCTTGTGCATATTTATTTATGCAAAAAGCGTGCATGAAATTTAAAATATTTTATTGATGCACTTTGGAATTAGCTTGATACATTTTTTTTGCTCTCTGTCAACAATCGGATTGCACAATTATGCATTTTTTACATTTGCCTAAAGCTGTGCCATTTTTTATGCGCAAAATATTTAGCAGATTTATGCATTTTTTAGTTGACAAACAAAGTAGATTGATTAAAATTAATTTGAAAACCAGTTGAAGGCGGCTTTCGGTGAAGGTTTTTTTTCCATTGTTTGATCAACGCAAAGTGAATTTAAAGGGGACTTCAAAATGTAATTTTAAAGTATAAATTTTGTATGAGTTGAAAATCCACATTTGTAGTAATTTTAGAGTTTGTGTAGAATTTATTTTCTCAATTTCTTTCCGGTTCTTTTAATATGCTGTTATGCTTTATCTAATACATATAGCTATGAACATTGAAATAGCAGTACTTTCGATGCGTTTATACGCAGCTTCCAGACAACATTTATGTTAGTTTCAATAGCTTAAAGCATTAATATCGAAATAATTAAACAATTTTTTCATTGTTAGTAACTCAATATATTAAAAAAATATGGATAATAACAAAAGAAAAAGAATACATTTATCTCTCTTTGATTCATTTCCACTTCATTTTTATCAATTAGTTTTTTTAATTAGAAATGCGAGTGTTAGGCGTTAAATATAGACCTATATTATTTGTGGTTATTCTTAACTATTTTGTCAAACTTATTACATACATTTTTGGGAGTAAAACTTTAGCTTATATCAGAATATTTCTTTATATATGTTTTCTAATTGATATTAATCAATTCTATTCTATTGATATTATAGTACTATTTTCTTCGTGCTGTACTGGTTCGACACTTAAATAAAGAAGCTAATTATTTAAAAAATTGATATTAATCAATCCATTTCAATTATCTTAATCAAGTATTAAGTTTAATATATTAATCAATTCTATTCTATTGATATTAATCAATCCGTTCTAATTTGTATTTATCAATAATTTCCATTTATTCAAAAACTGGGTGTTGCTAGCCAAATAAGTTAATAGTCTAAATTAGTTCTTAGATCTCCGCCGCAGTTTGTTTTATAAATTTCTTAACTATGAATGTTAAAAGTAGTTTGTTCTATTTTAACATAACAGTTTCTCATGTTTGTCCACTTGATGTTTATCAATTAATTTCCTTCATAGGGAAATGTGGGTGTTGCTAGTGCCACAAGTAAATTACTCCCGCTGAATAAGTCATCAGTCAGTTGTGTGTGTTCCATTTATTTGCCGCTTCTCTTATCAGCGCATTGCACTCTTCGGTGTACCGTTAAGTTTGTAGTCGATCAGCCGCACTTAAAGTAGAGGGTGCTATAACTGCTGGTTGCATTAGTGGCCTCACCTCGTGGGCTGTTAAGTATCAACACCCGACTGCGTTTCAAGTGCAATTAGGAGTGCAACTTTATGAGTCACTATCTAGCACTCCAGCACAAAAGCAACAACTATGCTATGCTATATATGACCGCGACCCTAAACCACAAAGCAGAAAGCACGACCGCGATCGGGGTCGTCAGTGGAGAGAGGGGAAGAGGGATGGGGAAGAGAAGCGACCAGAAGTGAGTGAGAGACGACGCCTGTCAATCAATCGCCTTGGGGGCACTTGGGGCATGCCACGCAAGTGGATTGCTGCAGCCCGAAAAAACACTTTAGTCATAAATCAATTAAAATTGATTTGCGGCTGTCCCTGCTTCTTCTTCTTCTTCTTTTCCATACTTTTTCTCCTCCTTCTTCTTCTTGGCTTTCCACTTGGAAGCTGACAAAACGCAGTGCGAATTACGAGTTTCATTTCTATATAAAATACATCTTTTTGCTCTCTCTGTTCTTTATGTTGATTTTCAAGCATTTTCCAGTAATGAATCGCAGTGCTCGAAAATTATCTAGCATCTATTTTGCTGTCTGTTTGTCTGTCTGGTTTATGCCACACAGTTTTGCCACTCTTCATTTCTTGCTTCTTTTCGTTTGAGCGATTTATATGAAAGAGTCGAAAGTTGCCTTACCCCATTTAGCTATGCGGCATGCAGCATGCTGCATTCAACATTTGCCGCTATCTGCCGCCGCATCTTGCAGCATCGTCTTCTTTTTCTTATCTGCCGGAGACAGCGTGCGTGGCAAACGAAGCATGGCAAGTCAGGGTCGTCGCAAGTTGCAAGCATGACTTGCCACAGTCTGTATCTCTCTCTCTCTCTTTGGCTGTCTCTGCTTAACATATATTTTAAACATTGACAGCTATTTGCCAATTGCCTCGTCTACCTCAAAGGGTTTTGCTGTCCTTGCCACTTGCTGCTAACTCTTTTTCGAAGCATAAATAAAATTGTTTTCACTGCCAGCTGCAACAGCTGAGAGTCCTGCCATTATTATCACATGTATGCATATAAATCGAGATGCACAGTGTCCGACAGCAGTCTTCTCTCACTCTCTCTCTCTCTCTGCACAATTTTCATAAATATTTCATTTAGCGTAACTTATACACTTACCGAAAAACTTTTCGCTCTTCTCTTGCTAGCATTTTTGCTTAGCTTATCTTTTCGTGTAGCATCTTTTACTTGGTTGCAACGCTGCTGCAACTGGCAGCAGCTTCCTTGCCATTGTGCAGCTTGTCATAAATTGGCAACAAAAGAGCTCGACGCATAGTTATTTTCTTTCATCTTTTGACATTTTTGTGCATATCCGTAGCTGTTGCTTTAACTCTGAATTGATTAGAATGCCAAGCTATAATCATAGTAATATCCTTTAGCTCTCTCTCTCTGTCTTGGTATTAATCTGTTGGCTGCAACAATCGTCTGTTAATTGGCAATTCGAGGACAATTACAGAGCAATTGAGTGACTCGAATGTAGCTTCAAGCACCTGCTAATTGAATCTTATTTACAATGCGACTTCAATGTGACTTAATATGAGCCAAACGTTGTCTTTATTACAACTAAGCGAATGGCAGATGCCATTGCCTTGCTTTTGGGCCAATTGCAGTGAGTTACGAGCAGAGCAGCCAAGGGACATGGCCGGGATAATGGCTCGCTTAGCATACATTAAAATACTAATTTCCATGAAAGTAGCAAAAAGCGGTAAGCGAATAGAAGCAGCAGCAGTTGCTCTTTCTCTTTCTCTCGATGAAGCTGCCGCCGTCTGTGCAGCTTTGTGTGGCAGGCGTTGCCTTTTAATAGAGCCACACTAATTACATGCCGTTAGAGTGAACGCCTGAGAAGTCAGTTCTCTCTCTCTCTCTCTCTCTCTCACTCTCTCTCTCTGTCTCCTCATGTGGGTGGCTTAACCAGTATCTTCCTCTCTTTATCTCCCTCTCCTTTTGGCAGCATAACGACATGGCATTTGCTGTTATTCCTGACGGGCTGTTGGCTCTTTGCCCGCTCGCCAAGTCAAATTTGTAATTAAAGCAACGGAATTTATGAAACGTAACATTTTGTAAACACACACCAGCACACACACACACACATTAAGTTTATGCGTTGCCAATACGTGATCTTTGCTTAATTTCAAATCTCTTCAATCAACTTTATTGATATGCGCTTTTTCAATATTTGCATTTTGGAAGTTTGCTTTAATCTTTTAATATGCAAAGCACTTTAGAAATTAAGTTATTTTGGCTTAATTCAATTTGAAATATTCTTATTCTTTTACTAATCTGAATCACAGATTTGTGCAACTTCTTATTGAATATATGTAACTTATGATTATGAATTATTCAAAACATACTTTGCAAAATACCTATATAAATTATATGACTTGGAGTTAGACTTTATAACCTTTTAGCAGTACAGAATAATTCAGAATTTATTGGTTGATTTCAATAATCAAAATCTTCTTAGTAGTTACGCAATATGTATTCAATTCCGATAACTTATAATTGTAAATTGTTTTAACTAAAAATTTCTCAATCATTCAAACTTATTCTACAACTTCAGATTCTAATGTTATTAGAATTCAGAGACTATGTTTAGAAATTTATAATTTGAGTTGATTCTAAAGTGTTCTTTACTATAAAACTTAGATACTGTCTAACTTAGTGCTTTTAATTTGAAGTGTTTACTTAATTTTTATTATTTCTTACTTTAAACTACTCTTAGATTATTTCAGTTAGAAAATGGTTTCTTAATTATCAAGATGACTTATTCAAAAGTCGTTTATTAAGATATTTAACTTACAATAATATTGTAATTAGTAAATTGAAGACATTCTTCAATGACTTGCCATGTCTTAATACTAAACTAATACTAAACATAGATAGATATTTAGAGTATTAATTCAAAATCTTTAAATTTCACTCTTTCTTCAATATCTGCTTAACAGTTTCTGCCATTTTAAAGTCTTTTGCTTAATATTAAACTTACGAATAGAAGGTAGATAGTTAGAGTAAAAATTCAAAATCTTTAAATTCTACTCTTCTTTTCTGCAATCTTAAGGTCTTTGTGCTTTATCCTGAGCAGCAAGCTTATCGCAATTAAGACAACTGCATAAACCTAATTAGGTGCTCTGCGTCTGCAGCTGATGTTGTTGCTGTTGTTGTTGCTGTGTTGTGCTCATTTGGTTGCAAGTGCATTTCATGTTGCCTCCCCCTTTGTGTGTACGCAAGTTAATTTGGCGCACCGCTTTTTTGTTGTACTCTGCTGTGTTGTGTTGTGCAGTGTAAGAGCTCAAAAGGGAAATTGTTGTTGCAGTGTCTTTTTTTTTTTTGCTTTTCCACTGTCTATTTTCCTTTTGAATGGCTGGCTAACAGTGTATTTATATGCGGCATGCTTGTGTGTCCTGGCATTTATCCTTCCTTGCACATGCTGCTTGAGCGACTGAAAGAGAGCTCTTCAAATTTTATGGCCGCATTACCATCGCCATCAGCCCATCAGCAGCTTCAATTCTAGCCAAGAAAAAAACAGTTGCCACAGTTGCTTCTCAATGGACAGCGGTCAGAGTGGGCAGCAATATATAAAATTTATTAGCAGAAATTATGATTATTTCGTTGCTCTTTGCCGCGTGTATTTTTAATATCCATTTCGCATTTTTCTCTCTCTCTCTCTCTCTCTCTTTCTCTTTCTTCACTGTGTGCTCCTTCTGTGCATTTTAATGGCCACTGCGTCTGTCTTTTGCCAGCTGCATCAATTCCGTTGGCTCCCTTTGTTGCTCCGCTTTTTTTTTCTCCTCCTCTGAGTGGCGCTCGTTAAGCTTGCTTTAATTTTTACTTGAGACCATAATTTCTCTTGCTGCTGCTGACTGCAAAAGGCAAAGTGCCACATAATTTGTGTGAGTTTAATTGTGGCAAAAAATGCCTGACTGACGTTTCACTTTGGCCAACGAAATTGCTTCAGCCTCAATGTGTGCGATTTCACTCCGCCAGCTTAACTTGATTTGCGTGGCAAATCAAATCTAAAGCTGTCAATAAAAATGCTTTAATTCAATCAAGCGCAAAAGGTGCATAAAATGCTTTAACATTGCAAAAACTGCTTAATTAATGTTGCGCATTTGTTTAATTTTTCAATTTGCGCACTGACGCTTAATCAAAAGCACTCAGCATAAGAATAATATTATTAAACGATTAATAAACAAGTAAGAAAGCTGCAGTCGAGTGTGATCGACTGTAAGATACCTGCTAGGCATTTCGAATGAAAGGAAAATAATGCGGTAGTAGTCTTGTAAATTAATATACTGAAAAATTAATAAATATACCAAATGCTATGTTTGGTATATGAATATACTATTACATACAGAATATACTGTAGACTAAAATATATTCTTTTTAAAATATGACAAATTAGTTTACTGAAAAACACGAAAATATACCGAATGCTATATTTGGTATATCAATATACTACTACATACTGAATATACTTTACAGTACAATGTCGTTATGCTTAAAACGTAGCAAATTAGTTTATAGAAAAATACTAAAATATACCGAATGCTACATTTGGTATATTAATATACTATGCCACACAGAATATACTATAGAGTAATGTATCATATTCTTACATTAAAGAAATTTAGAATACTGAAAAAATACTCAAATATACCGAAGGATATATTTAGTATATCCATATATTTTATATTACAAAATATACCAGAATATACTTTAGAGTACAATTTTGATATGCTTAAAACGTAGCAAATTAGTTTAAAGAAAAATACTAAAATATACCGAATGCTACATTTGGTATATTAATATACTATAAGGCACAAAATATACTATAGAATAATGTATCATATTCTTAAATTAAGGAAAAAATACTAAAATATACCGAATGGTATATTTAGTATATAAATATATTAAAGATTACAAAATATACCGGATTGCCAAGCAAATTTAAAATACCCTTCTACCTTACGGGTGGCGAGCATTAAAAAATGTTGAAGTTGGCAGGATTTAAAATAGATTTTAACTTAATGCAATTAAGTTAACTAACGAGGAGGTAGAGAATAGGAATTTAAAGTGGGCTTAAAGCCAGCCAATTTCGCTTGATGTAAATCAGTGGCTACGCTTTAAGTGCGTCACATTCTAGCGCATCGAGCACATTTGCCATAATCGTATTTAATTTTGCCTATATGCAGTCAGTGCTCAGTATTTGTATTTGTATTTGTATTTGTATTTGTAGCTGTGAGCCAAGCGCTGCCCTCGAGTGCTGGCGTCCCTATAAAAAAAGACAAATGACCCATTAAACGCAAAACTTGTGCACTTTCATTGCAAAAGGCAAACGCAAAAGGCGCAAAAAAATAAAAGAGAATGAAGGAAGAGAGAGGCAAATGCAAACGGCAAAATGGTGAACGGCAAAGCAAAATATTGCCCCGCAGCAAAGACAACAAACTCTTGATTTTTATAGGAGCAGAGAGCAGAGAAATACCTGCTACAACCGGAACGATGACGACGACTGCTGCAGCTCCTTGAGGGCAGGGTTGAAAAGGATAACGGGGGCATAAAACGCTAAGATATGCGCAAGGCTTCACGCAGCGTCTATTTTTCACTTGGTCGGACGGGTTGGCGGGGGGCGGGAGACGGGAGGTTTGTCTTAGGATTTGTTGTGCTTATGAAAGCATTAAACTTTCCTCATTTAAGGCAGCGCGCACTTGAGTTGCCTTTTTTACTGCAATTTCGTCCTTCAGCAGCGAACTCTACGCTGCTCCCCAAAGCGCTGCTCCCCGCCCCCTCCTCCCCCTCTTCAACTCAAACCTGACACGCCCCGCTCGTTGTCGTTGTCGCTGTCGTTGGCGTTCGCCTTGTCGTCTGATTATGGCGTACAGCTCAAAGGCACTGCCTTCTTTAATACCCTGTAATAGGGGTTAACAATGGGTTGCTTTGGAGGAATTTTTGGATAAGTGAATTCCAAAATTATCAAAGTAATATTGAGCGAGAAAAGTGAGTTTATTTTTAATTGATGTTCTTTTTAAATAAACAAAATGATCAACTATTCAAATAGAAAAAATGGTAATTAAATAATTATATATATATATATATAATAATAATAATAATTATATATATATATAAATTTATAAATAATTAAATAGAAAAAAACAGATTTTATAAAGCTTGAGTTGCTTAATATTCAAATGAAACACAAACAATAGAATTGTTTGGTGATATTTTTGCTGTGAGCTGCAAATCTAGCTTTGACATTTACTTCCCAAAGTCAACTTAATTCAAATGTTGAAAGTGTCCGACGAAGTGATTAATAACTCTATCGAGCTCTGTTTTTAATTTTTGCTACCATTAAAACATAATACAATGCAATAATTGAATGAGGTATGCGTGTTAAGTATACGGAATGTGTGCCAAAAATTAGGTCATATTGAACTAAAATTGGTTTATTCTAAATTAGTTTAAAATATGTGTATTCACAGCATATAATTTAAAATGTGGCCAATTAAAACCAGAGGCAACACTAATCAGAATTGGTTAATTTCCAAATGGATATTTGTAGTGCGATTGAAATGACCTTTTTAATTTGGAAATGTGCGAATTTGTGGCTTCTAAATACAATAAATTCCACTTTAAATTATGCGAAATATTATGTTGGCTAACCATTTATAAAATTATCATATTAAGGATTAACAATAGAAAAGTGAACTATCGACAACATATTCTTAAAACAAAGAGTATCTTCAAGTGCTGCCTTTCATCGTTTGTGCCTAACTATTGTCTTTGCTTGCTTAACCCGATATGCGACACTCAGATCTATGTGCGTGTGTATGTGTGTGTTTGTTGAAAAATATTATGCAATTTCTACACTTAGACAATCTACACGCTTCTCCAGCATTTTTGATGGCGCCCCGCAGCGCTTTGGGAACGCTAAGGCTTTGCCATATCTTTTTTTTCGGTTTTTTTTTTGTCTTTTTTTGGGGGGTGCCATCAAAAGTGAGCTATATAGGGTGAAAGCGAGGGAGTTGATGAGCTGACAGTGACTCCCACACACACAGACACACGCACACACACACACATGTGCCTCGCAATTGTAATAAATGAATTTTGAAACATGGCGCGTTGTTTGTTGTCAGCATGTGGGCGTGGCAGCTTACTCTCTTCTTTTTTTTTGTGCATTCTCTCGAGTTCGTTTTTTTCGCTTTTTGGTATTTTGCAGCATTATAATGCTTTTTGGTTTTGCTGCTGTTGTTGTTTGTGTAGCCCTTTGTGCCAAGCGACTTCCTTGAGGGATTTTGAGTTGTGCCACGTCTGCTGTTCTGCTGTTCAGCTGTTTGTCTTTGCTTTTGCCCAAGCTTCTGCTTGGTGCTCCCTCTTTGTTTGCATTCTGTAATGTAAGAGCAAAAATAGCGCTCAAGCAAACAAATAAAAGTCTAGCACTAAGAACTGTGACGACTGTTGAACTTTTACCGAGGACTCTCTCTGGGGGCCGAGTGCGTGCAACTGTAACTGCAACGGCAAGAGGCAGCTGCAGTTGCAGTTGCCTGAGACAACTAAGCCGCTTTGGCTTACCTTTGGCAACAGGATCAACGTCGCAGTCGACAAGTCAGCGAGCGAGCGCGTGTCTTAAATACATTTGATGTGCAGCACAAATAACAAAAGACACAGCTGAGGCTGCTGAGGCAGCAGCAGTGCCACTGCCAGGGCTTTTCCTTCAGCTAGACACGTTTTTCCACCAAAAAAGAAAAACACAAAAAAATATATATGTATATGCTGTATGTAAAGAAAGAAAGTAGAAGAAGAAGTAACAACATATTTAGCTCACGGCGCGACGCTCATATTTGCTTTGTAAAGGCAGCGGCAACAATAATAATAATAAAAAAACAAAAGGGAATAAAACAACAGACAGGCAGAGGCGGAGGCAGAGGCAGAGGAAAAGCAGCAACAGCAACAGTGACGATGACGTTGACGTTGAGTGCCTGCGAGGCGAGGCGAGTCGAGCCGAAGAAATAATAATAACAAAAAGCAAACAGGCAACGCGCTTCCCTCCCTCCCCCAAAGACTGCTCCACGTGTGGGAATTTTCATACGGCGCGTAGCAATTTTACACATTTACATAGTTAAACACACACACACACATACAAGCCCACTCTTGGTTGCTGTGTGTGTGTGTGGAGTAGCAAAAGTGTCGTCGCATAGCGGAAGTGAAAGAAGTTGTTGCTCCGAATCCTCCGCCCCCTCGTTGTCAGGGACGTAAAAAAGGCGCAAATTATATTCCGTTGTAAGGCGAAGGCAAACACACAACAACAACAACATGACAACAACATC
Organism: Drosophila albomicans; assembly: GCF_009650485.2. Lineage (NCBI taxonomy): Eukaryota > Metazoa > Arthropoda > Insecta > Diptera > Drosophilidae > Drosophila > Drosophila albomicans. The sequence goes on from NC_047628.2 coordinate 26,837,850, forward strand.
GAGCGTTGTGTATGTTTGTTGTTTTTATTACAAATAAACAAACAAACAAACGCAAGAACGAACGAACGCAACTCGTGCACAAATGAAATAATAAAACGGACACAAGCCAGAAATAGATTCACACATCAAATGATTAAAGCTCAGCAATTGCAATTTTAATATTTATGGCCACTAAATATTGCAAGCAATTTAAAATAGATTTATATGTAGTATTTATTTATTAAGTGAAGAATCTATACAATATAAAAAGGATCTCAAGAGTCAGGAATATAAAATAAACAAGAAAGACAGCAGAAAATATGCCAAATGCATATACCGCAAAATACTAAATATATACTAAAGAACATATTTTGTATATAGCTATTGAACTATTTTCTAAAATACCATATAGTGAAAATAAGGATAACTACCCAATTACTATACCACAAAAATACTAAAAATATACCGTATAAATATATATTAGGTATATTGATATAGTACTATATTCTAAATAAACCATAGAGAGAAAATAAGGATCACTACCATATGAACATACCACAAAAACACTAAAAATATACTATATATATATTTGGTATATTGATGTAGCGCTACATTCAAAATATGTCATAGAGTGAAAATAGGAAGAAACACCTATTTAATATACCGCAAATATACTAAAGATATATCAATTACTATATTATATCAATGACTACATTCAAAATATACCAAAGAGTGTAAAATATACCAGATTGTCAGTCAAAGCTTTGCAAAGAAACTACTAAAAATATACTAATGAAAATATTTGGTACATTGTTATAAGCCTATATTCTAAATATACCACCGAGTGAAAATAAGAAGAAATACCAAATTAACATACCACAAAAATATTAAAAATATACCGTTGGCTATACTTGGTATATTGATGTGCTACATTCAAAATATGTCAAAGAGTGAAAATAGCAAGAAACACCAATTTAACATACCGCAAATATGCTAAAAATATACCAATGACTACATTCAAAATATACCATTGAGTGTAAAATATACCAGATTGTCAGCCAATGCAACTACTACAAAAGCATTTCTTAAATAACTTCTTGCCGGCGTAAAAAAAGACCAAATGTCAATGCAAAGTATGGTGTTCAATTGTTTTAGGGTCTAGCTGGAAGTAGTTTTCTGACTGTCACTGTATTGTCCTGTGTGCTTACCAATTTGCTCTTCAACAGAATGCACTTTAAAATATATTTGCGATAAATAAAGCGCAAACACTAGACGCCCTGAAAAGTATGCTACACTTTTGCCTGCCCGTCAGATTGTCAACAGTCGACTGTCGAGACATGCGTCACACAAACAAACACAAACGCATAAAACATAATTCACGCTGTGCGCAAATGCTATTAATGCTCCTCGGTGTGTGTGTGTGTGTGTGTGCGTGGGTTGTGCCCACATGACGTATGAGTGACTTTTATGTTTTAATTGCGCCACAGTTTAAAGCGTTCGCTTGGGCGCAGCTGGGCCAGTCAAGATGCTAGCTCTAATTGACAGTGGGAAAAGAGGCACACGCAAAAAGCGTATACATTACAATAAAACAGCAATTTTTGTAATTTTGTACATTGACGCCGCTTTCCCTATGGACTGGACTGTGCTCATTAAAACGTCCATAAAGATTTGCATAATTAATTGCATTTGGAGTAATATTAGATAAATTATATTTGTGGCGGAAACTACTTTTGCGTTGTGTACTCATATTGTGTGTCAAACAATGTGTGACAAATTGTTTTTATATTCTAATTAAAATTGCGTGTGCAGTGAAATTGTAAATTGAAGGAAGCTCGACGGCAAGGTAAAGCTTTAAAATAAATGACCCGCAGCGGGCAATTTTTCTGACATAGGCAAAAGGCAAAGGGCTTCGGGCATTCGGGCGACCCACACACAAACACAAGCAAGAGAAAGAGAAAGAGAGACACACAGATACTCACACGCAGACACAAATTAATTAAATAAGAAAAAAGGTAAACCAAGAAGTTAAATAAGAAACAGGAAAGACAAACCGTGCACAGTAAGTGAAACTTGAAATTGAATAAAGCCCAAAGCCCGGCGACGACAGACGCCACGGAAGTGAAACCAAGACAAAGGCAAAAAATAAAAAAAATAATGTAAAACAATGCCAAAGCAGAGGGATGACTACGCTCCTTTCCACTCACCTGCTGTCCATATTCCTCATATATAGTATAGACTATGCTATATATACGCCACTCTCAATGCTTAGTGCTCTTGGTGGTGCACTTGGGCAATTTCTTGCCCTTGGGGACTCAGACTGGGCATTGAGAGCTGCACTTTGGCCCCGAGTCGGGCTGGGCTCTTTATTAGACTGGCAACCTACAACGACGACGACGACGCCCACATGATTAAGGTTTCACAATTTATCTAATACAATTAGTCAAGAGAGGTGAAGAAGTCCCTTGGACTCGACTCGATTCGACTGCCGCTCCTTTTGGATCTGGCTCTGGTTGGTAATCGTAGACGCTTGCCTTGGTGTAATCGTACTTACCTTACATTAATGTCAGCCACTTCACAATGTCGGAGGTGTTTTTCGTTGTCGACTGTCAAAAGGTGCGACGACTTTTGAACTTTTGACGCCCGAATGCAAATCGAGGGCGGCTTCTCATCGTCTCTTCCTTTCTTTTTTGCTTTTTTTTTTGGGCGTACAAAGCCACAAAGTTTAAGGGGGGGAAAAAAACAAAGGTAGCTATTTGGTAATTTGGTTTTATGTGCAGTTTGGCTTCGCCTTAAACTCATATTCCTGGGCGTATTTGTCGACTACTAATTGGGGCTGCACAAAATTCCACTCAGCCCAAGCATGAGTAATTCCATTAATAGTTTTCATCGACTGTTGCAAAAGGAACGCCCTCTTTCTCTCTCTCTTTCTCTCTCTTTCGCTTCCATTCAAAATGCACTTGAACACTTGCAAACACAAAAGTTGCAGCTGCAAAATGCAAATAGAAAAACATTTTCGAGCAACATTTGTGAAGCATTCTCGATTTTTGGAGTAGAATTCGCTCTTTCTCTTTGAAGCAGCTGTTGCCTTGCTTTTCTTTCTATAAACACAAATAAAAATTGGCAGTCGAGTGCACCACAGGTGCTTGGGTCATTTAAAAAGTACTTGAATGTAGTTGAAAATACAAGTGGCGAATTAACTGAAGAAAATCAACAAAAAGCACAAACAATGAATGAGTAAATTGCTGAACTTGAGCTTACAAGAAAAATATTCTGAATGATGTACAGTAAGAAAAAACAAGTAAGGAAACTAGTGTCGAGTGTGCTCGACTATGAAATACCTGCTACTCATTTTTCTAAAATAAACCAAATTAATATACTGAAATGTACTAAAATATTGGTATACCAAAGGCAATATTTGGTATATCAATTAACTGTTGCATACAGAATATACTAATAGACTACAAAATATGTTATTGATATACAAAATTAATCTACTAAAAATACTGAAATATACCAAAAGCTATATTTGGTATATTTATGTAGTAATACAAATAAAAATATGACATAGAATACCAAAATATACAAAATATTCAGTCATATTAATATTTTTAAACCCGCTACTCATTTTTCTAAAATATACCAAATTAATATACTGATATATACTAATATATTGGTATACCAAAGACATATCAATAAACTGTTACATTCAGAATATACTATATAGTACAAAAATTGTTTTTAATATACGAAATTAATCTACAAAAAATACTGAAAAATGTCAAAAGCTACATTTGGTATATTTATATAGTAATTCATATAAAAATATATCATAGAGTACCAAAATATACCAAATAGTCAGCCATATTAATATTTTTAAACAGAACGAATTTCCTTTCTTATTTCATTTTGCAAACTTTTATGATTTCTTTAGAGTTGTCTGAGCATTGAATGAATTTCATATATTTCCAGAATGTATCATTTATTGTATGTTAATCAAATATTATTGAAGTGAAAGAGTTTCCAAATTTTATTCCTTTGGAGAAAAGAAAAGAATTTAAACTATTTTCTGTATATTCTAAATTCATTCATTCTATATTTTTAATATTTTAAATAAAAGCAAACTTCTGGGAGAGAATTTTGTGTTTCATCTCTTATTAAACGCTTAGTCTCTTAAGTGCCTTGCATCCATTTTGATGAGAGTTTTAAAAATATTCTCGTCCCTGCAGACTATTGTTTAATAGTCACACCCACTTGTACACACACACATACATACACCCATTCACTCATTCACAATCTGAGCCGAGCCATAAAAGTGACCCGCTCAACTTGTCCATTAAAAAGTGGCCAATGCATTCAGTTGTCAACTGTTTTTCTATTTGCTGCCCGCAAACCGCAAAAAGCCAGCAAACTTTGTTCTCCCAGCATGCGCGCTCTTGTTGTTTATGGATAGCTAACAGCTGTAGAGAGGGGTGGAGGAGGAAGGGGAGTTTGCAATGTTGGCAACAACTCGCCCACAACTCAATGCACTCAATCAATGCACACAAACCGCTGCAGCAAAAGCAGCAACAGCCGCCTTTTGTTCCAAACACTCAACACAAAAAGCTCTCATCAAAAAATAACAACAAACAAACAAACTCTGGACACTACACAAAAAAAAAAACAAGCAGAAACAAAACAACAACAACAACAACGAACAATTTATAGTGCTGCAGATAAGTTTGTGGCGCAAAGTGAAACGCCAAAATGGAAATGGTCAAATCAACAAACAATTTTTGCACAAACAAAAAGCGAAAAGCAAAAAACGAATAACGAAAAGCAAGCAATCAAAGTACAATAAAAACTGCAGTCGAAATTTTGTTGTTGAATAAGTATCTGTAAGATACATTCACACTCACACTAAGCCAACCAGAAGAAGTGTATATATAAGTACATGGTTGAGTATTTACTTAGTTATTTTACTGTGTGTGTGTGTTTGTCTCCTCTGGCATGCCCCAAAGTGTTGTTAACAGATTGATTTCGCAAAATGATAATGTGCTTTAGCTCCAGCTCGTTGCCAAAGCCGCAAAGCCCCCAGAAACAAGTAGCAACAACAACAACAACAACAACAGCAACGTTGCCAACATTCACAGACCATTTGGCGGCTTAAGGTTCGCATTGGGGTTATCGCCTAATCGCATCGCTTGCTTTTCACCAGCCTCAACTTGAACTTCCTCATCTCGGTATCGGTTTCGGTTTCTCTTGTCTTTCGGTTGCTGTTTTTTATACAAGTATATATAAATTTGATGCTGTCTGTTTGGTCGACGCTTTGGCACAATCATTTTTCAATAAACAAACAATTTCATGGGCGGCTTGTCTTTTGCCAAATCGGATCTAAGCCTCAATAAGCAGGCAGCGACAAGACGCACTTCCTGCTCTTGCTTTCGAGTGGGAGGTCACTGATGGCTATCACGATTTCAACCAAAAGACAGAAAAAGAAAAAAGACTGTTGCTTTCAGCCTATCTGATTACAAATTAGAATTTGTATGCATTTAAGGCGATTTGTATTTGACTTTAATTAAATCAATTTATTGTAGTTATGCAATTGATTGATCTGAGAGGGCGATTGATTAATAATTGCTTTGTGGCAGATACGTGACTTGCTGCTTGCTTGTTTCGCTTTGGCCAATATCCTGACAAATTTCAAGTCAAACAAATGGCTACAACGATGAGATCCAAGAAGTAATTACAGTCCCAAAAGAGAGAGCACAGACATAAAGAATGAACTAAGACTTAAAATACTCTAAGAGAAGGAAAGGCAAAAGATACAGAGTCTACTGACAAATGAAAAATTAAACAATTTCCTAGTTGTCGCTGGCTGTGAAGCTTTCTCTGTGTATGTTCTCTGGCAACGAATTGCCAAATTTAACTGAAACATTTATTCTACAGCGAGCACTAAATTATTCCAAACTGCAGTTGGCTTGCCAACAGAGAGAGAGAGAGAGAGAGAGAGAGAAAAAAACAGTAAGATAAAGAGATACAAAATCCTAGTTCAACTGTGAATACTTTTATGTTAACGTTTACCAATTGTGAACTGATGCTGTAGCTTAGTTCCCCCTTTTTTTATACCCGCTACCCATAGGGTAAAAGGGTATTATAACTTTGTGCCGGCAGGATATGTATGTAACAGGTAGAAGAAGGCATCTCCTATAAAGTATATATATTCTTGATCAGCGTCAACAGCCGAGACGATCTAGCCATGTCCGTCTGTCCGTCTGTCCGTATGAAACACTGGATCTCAGAGACTATAAGAGATAGAGCTATAATTTTTTTAGACAGAATTTGTTGTTTGCACGCAGATCAAGTTTGTTTCAAATTTTTGCCACGCCCACTTCCGCCCGCGCAAATCAAAAAAATCAAATAACAAGCCTAATTTTAAAGCTAAAGTTGCGAATTTTGGTATATACAATAAATAAATATATATTTTGAATGGTGCACTATATCGATATACCAAATATACCATTTGGTATACTTTGTAGTATTTTTTAGTATTTTCGGTATATTTTGAAAATAATACCGTAATATTTTGCCTTTATTAATAATGGGTAGCGGGTATCTCACAGTCGAGCACACTCGACTGTAGCTTTCTTACTTGTTTTCCTTCTTTCATTGTGTGTTTGTATTCATGTGGCAAATCGGCGACATTATCGTCATGCTCATCGTCATCGTCATCAGCATCAACAGCTGCTGTTGCCATTCTGACTTCGACTCGTGCCAAAAGTCATAAAAAAAAACTGAAACGAAAGCAAGAAAAATACAAGCGGAAGCTGCCTTTATCCTTGCACTCGACTTGGCGCCTTTCATTAATATGCGAAAATTATAACGAGCAACGATACGAAAATCACAAAATTTTGCAATCGAAATGTGCAGCGAAATGAATACTCAGCAAATTCTTGTAGTTGAGATCGTTTGCTGACTGCTGAGCAGACTCAATTTAAGCAGTGATTACAGGGTATAACAAACTGTCAACTGTTTGTGTTTGTGTTTGTGTTTTTGTGGCGCTGAAAGACAACTTCATTTACTTGGCTTGGCTTGGTTCTCTGGTGTGTGGTGTGCATTCGTTTTATTCGTTTCATTCGTTTCGTTCGTTTCGTTCATTCGTTACATTCGTTTTCATTGTCGTTTGCCGTTTTTCGTTTGCGTTTGCGTTTTCGCCAACGTAAGCGCTTTTAATTTTCAGCTTGCATGCACAAAAGTATGCAATATGTTTTTTCTTCTTCTCACCCACACACACACAGAGTAACAGACGATGCAATTGCACTTATGCATGCATGACATCCAGCTGTCTCCCTCTCTCTTCCTCTTGCACATTCACATTGTATGCCTGACAATGGCTTACATAAATTTTAAGCTCCATTAGCAAAATGTTACAGCCACCGCACCCGAGGCAACGTGTGTGTGTGTATGGGAGTGTATGTGTGTGTCCAAAGTTCAAGTGCAACAAAAGTTGGTTATTGTGCTCGGTCTGCTCCATTATAATATGAAATGCATATTACAGCCATGGCAAATTTTGGACATTGAAGAAAACTTTTTGCTTACCTAAGGCGAACCCTGGCTAATTTCTATATAAATTAGAAGACATGCTCTGTTGGCCTTCTCTGTGTATATGTGTGTGTGTGTGTGTGTGTTACCTTAAGGTAATTTATGCAATCAAGATTACGAGTAGAGACCAAACTTGCACAAAACTCTAACTTAAATACATTTACAATTTATTCAAGGTTCTACACAAAAATAGTTTCCTCTCTCTCTATATTTTCATTATTAACAACAGAAATTTTTGAAAGTACACAAAACAAACTTATTTTTGAAAATATTTAAATTGCCAATTTACTTGGTAGTGGAACATATTTTAATAGTGTCGTAATTAGCTTTCACTACAGTCAACATTAGTTTATAATACTTGTAATTTATTTAGATGTTGTCTTGCCTCCTTTGCTCTCTCAATCTGTAGAGCGCTCTAATGAAGCTGAGTACAGAGGAAAAAAGAAAAGAAAGCAAAACACAAAAGCGAAAACAGAGCTCAACTAATTGCAAATAAATTAACTTGGCTTTTAATGGCTTAGGCTCGGCAACAGCAAAAGCAACAGCTATTGGCCTCGGTCAACGGCGAAATAAAGAAAAGAAAATAATTATTTTGTGCTTAAATACGCAAAAGTTGAAGCCGTGTGGCCAACATGTGGCATGTGGCAGGCGGTGGCAGGCGCTTGGTTTTGTGGCATGTGGCGGCATCAAAATCAATTCGACAAACAAGCAAATGAGTTGCGGAAACTATAACTTACGACTCAGCGCTCTAGCTGCAGGATCAGCCACAGGCGTAGAAATTTGGCCAACTCGAAAGGGGCAGCAAGGTGGGGGGAGGAAGAGGAGAGAGGAAGCGGAGGTTGGTAACATGAGCCTGGGCGGCGCACAATGAATACAAATTGCTTGGTAAATAAACAACATCTCAATAAGGAGCAAATTACTGACGCCAACCAGCGAAAAAATAAACACACACACACACATGCAACTATGTACACGTGCATACATATAAATATAATCACACGCACACACACACAAAGACAACGACAGAGCAAAGCAGATAGGCAGAGAAGGAAAGCGAGAGAGAGATGAGGCAAAGGGCAAGTCGCGCACTGCATAACAATAGCAACAATTTGGTTTTGAGCGTTCCATGTGTGTGTGTATGTGTGTGTGTATTGTGCACGTGTATGTGTGTGTGTGTGTGGGCGCTAATGAATATAATGGCGTTACATAAATGGCGGCATTGGCCCCTGTTTTTGGAGAGCTCTAGCAACCATTCTAGTTGCTGCTCCTTGCTGCCATTGATATGTGGGAAATTTTATATACACCAGCAATTGCAAATAGTCTGAACAGAGAGAGAGAAAGCAAAAGAGAGAGAGAGAGAAAAGTATGGGAAAGTTGCTGTAATTGTGTATGCGGGAGAATAGCAAATAATGAGCGTAAATCATGGTTTAACGATAAACACAATACACAATACTTGTACAACGGGGAAATACGATATATGGACAGCAAAAGGTTCAACAGCCACATTGAAATTCATGCACAGAAAACGCACATGAAGTGCGCTCCACAAAATTCAAGCTCAACTCATTTCTCTCCTCTTCCCAGCAACAAAAAAAAAAGGAGTGAGTGAAAATTAATTAAGGTGCTGCGAAAACTGTTTTGACAGCAACAAATATTAGATAGCAATAGCACACTTCATTTTCATTTTCGTTTTCCTTTTCATTGAGTGGGGGCCAGAACCACAACAATACAATTCGAAACTCTAATTAAATATTAAATGCCAGAGTTTATCAAATGCCAAATACCAAAATGCTGCTTACAAATTAAAGCAGCGCTTCGATTTGCTCAATTAATAGATGAGGGCAGGTAGTTGAATGTATGTTTGTAGTTTGATTCTAAGAGAAAGGTTTACAAGACATATGAAATGTGAAATACAAAATATTTATCGAAATGTGAATATGCGATTCAAATGTAAAATATAAACGCTTCAATTAATAGATTTGTGTAAGAGCTTGAATATTCATAGCTATTTATATTAAATTTGAGTAACTGAAATATTATTTGGAATGTGTGAATTAGTTAACACTTAATACGATTATTTTTTTTATCTGCAAGAAATATAAATTGTAAGAGTAGTTCAATAACTTAATAACTACTTGTATATACTAAAATGTTATTTCCAATCATATAATTAATTATTAGATAATATTATATATATCTCTCTCTCTCTTTCCAAATAGTTAACTTATTAACTTATTGAATAAATTTTAATGATATAATGCTGTAGTCCAGTTTTAGCTGCTTTGCTTGACAATCTGTCATGCTGTGTAATTTATGGTATATTTTGAATGTAATGGTATATCAATATACCAAAAATACCAAAAATATGTACTATTTTATGTATCAATATACCGAATTAATATACCAAATTTATAACAATCTTAGTATATTAATTTGGTATAACTTGAGAATAATAGTTCAGTCTGTTTCATTTTTCACACTCGATTATAGCTTTCTTACTTTGTTTTATACTTAAACAACTATAATAATTTTTTTTAATAATACACCAAATATAGTATTCAGTATATTTTTAGTATTTGAAGGTATATTTTAGGAATAATACCGCCTTGTTTCTTAGGGCACACTCGAAAGTAGCTTTCTGACTTGTTTTTACATTTAAAATACTGAACACTTTAATGCATAATTATCAGAGAATATTCATAAACTAAACCACATATTCAAATTGAAAAGCAGTTAACAATAAGCTCTCACATGTCCCCGCTAAAATTTGAAACTATGTGAGAAAAGCTCGAAGCTTTTCGAAAGCTATTCCCAATTCAGTTAACCACAAACCTTTCTTGACTTTATGATTATATTAGTATACATCAGCTAGTGTCATTTGTCATTTAGAATGCACAACTGTTCGGGGCAGAAGTCAACAGCCTCGGCCTCGGCTGTAGTAATTCCCCTTTGTCTACTGACCCAATCACAATTATTTGATAGCTCCATCTAATTAGGCCAACAATTGTCTTATCTTCGGCCAACGAACGGCAACGAAGCAATTAAATATTAATGCAGTGCAGTTTTTCTTCTCGAGTGAGAGGGAGAGACAACAGAGACAACAGACAACAGGATATGAAAACTAAAGGACCGCGAGATGCCTAGCTTAACCTACAGTTGAACTCACAGTTGGCCCAGCGGCCACTACTTAAAGGCGTCGTTCCCCTCTCTCTTTGGCATACTTCATACGCCATGTTGTCTGTTTTCTTTTCATTTTCTATACAGTCTTTTTGCTGCCATTGCTGCTGTTGCTGTTGCTCTGTGCGCTTATTTTCCATTTCCCATCTTTTTTTTTGTATGTGTGTGTCTGTTGTTTTTTTCGTTTTGATGTTACCCTGGGGAGCGCTGAAGTAATTGTTGCGCTTGCCACGCCCTGCGGCCAAGCGAGCTATAGAAAGCAGGAGAGAGACAGAGAACTGGGCACAGCGCACATTAAAGTCACGCCGGGTCCCAGTCACAGTTCCCAATCCCATTCCCAATCCCAATCCCAGACCCATTCCGTTGGCCATTCGCATTCCCATTCCCAGTGCCATTTCGATGCGAGTGAAAAGCGTGAAAAACTCGGGCATATTTTCTCATTTTGTGTTGCGGCGCATTGCATTGGAAAGCGAGCGAGCGAGCGAAGAGAATTCTCGAGCACGCCGCGGACGCGTAATAGTAGTCAAATATTTTTTCATTTTCTCTGCATTTTTTTCGTGTTCTGTTCTGTTGTTGGGGCAATAAAAGTTGTGCAATTTTATTGAGGCTACTGATTTGAAAATGGGCAACAGCAAAACACAGCAAAGCTCTGTGTTAGTTTAGGATAACGTGGTGAATCAATTTCATTGGGGGATATTTTCAATTTGCCATTGGTATGCATAGTTTGGCTTATTAAATTTCATCAATTCGATCGCACAAAGATGCAGCCTGCAATAGTTTATGCCAAGCCAAGCCCAGCCAGGACATCTTATGAACTTTTACGTCTCCATTATATGCAAATGATGAAAGCAAGAAAACAAATATTGCTACCTCGGGCGATGGCCACAACGGCACACACACACACATATACGCACAACAACATGAACACATGAAAGGCATTGTTTGGCTGGTGAGAAGGGGGCGGGGCAACAGGATGCGGTGTGCGAGGCTCATGTGCAGACATTTACATAAGCAAACAGCTTCTGCTTTTATGTGGCAGCAGTCCCAGCAGACGACGATGCTCCGGCATCCTCCTGACGTCCTGCTGTCCTGTAGTCCTGCTGTCTGTCCGTCCACACACACACAATGTGTGTGTCCTGTGCACGAACTACTAATAAACCAACAGCAACAGCAACGGCAACGGCAGCAACAATGGCAACGGATATTAAGCTGAAACTGCCCCGAGGACAACAGCAGATTCCTCACCAAAAAAAAAAAAATGCAAAAAAAAAAGTTGAGATGAAGTCAAGTCGAGAGGACGACGATGCTAACTTGGCCCAAAGAGCAAAAAGTGACCGACATTAAGGACGACGCCATGCCAATAGGCTCTTTGCATGCTTATCAACTGATAGCGACCCGGGGGCTCATCCCTCTCCCTCTCCCCCTCTCCCGTGCCCCTCCATTCACCTAGACTAGTTGTAGCAACAGTTTGATGCGACAGAAAAGGCTGCGAGCTGTCGAAAAGGGTAAATTGCCATTCGACAAAAGTTGCCAGGCAGAGAGAGGCAAATGATTTGTCGTCTGTCGACTGTCAGAACTTCTTTCTGCTTCTTCTTCGTCCTATCATCATAATCAGCATAATCAAATTGTGCGCGGAACCAACCGAAGAAGAAAAAAAAAAAGAAAACTAACTTTTTTTTGGCAACAATTATGCGGCCCACGACGATGCGTCACATGTGTCTTCAACTTTTCTCCGTTTTCGTTTTCTGGCTTTCCTTTCTTTCGCTCTTGTTGTGCAAATTTAATCACTTAACCCCAATGAAGTATAAAAGCCGGCGAATGGCGAAAAAAAACTTTTGCCGAAGCGGCGAAAAGTTGTCACTGAATAAGAATAAGGGGAGGTGGAGGAAATTGATTTTTCACTTGGTCCAAGGCATGAGCATATTAATACAGCCACGCCCAGTTTCCAAGTTTCACATTGTATGTGTTGGTTGCTCTTTGTGTGGCAAGTTCGTGTATGTTTGTGTGTGTGTGTCATCCAAATGACACAAAGTTACTTAAATTACCAGAGAAAACTTTAGTTGCGCTTACTTTCGGCTTCGGCTTCGACTTCAACTCTGACTCTTAAGCAGAATTAATGAGTGGAGAGTTTGGTTTTCCTTTCCTTGCCTCACATTTTCTTTTGTTTTTTTTTGCGACTCCCAGCAGCATTCACTTTAAAAACCCAAAAACTCGAGTGAAAGTTTCTATATGTTTGCCATATATGCACATTGCACATGCTGCAAAACTTTTTTTATTATTCCTATGCGAATGTGTGTGTTCAAGTCTGTGTGTGCGTGTGTGTGTGTGTGTGTGTATCCTGACAGCAGTTTCCTGCTCACACACACAGAGGCTCGGTTTCTTTTTAAAGTTGCATCGACTCATGAATGTCTTTCAGTTGCACTTGATACGCCAGTTGTTGTTGTTGCTTTTATGCTCCTTGCTGTTGCTGATGTTTTTACTGTCATTGTTGATGTTACTGAAAAGCACTTTCCGGGTCTCAGCTTGTTGTTGTTTTTCTGTGCTGCACGCTTCTATTAACTCTGTCTACCCATCTATCTATCTAATATATATCTATCTATCTATCTATCTTTCCACATCTGCTGCCAGATCAACGCCTTTGATACATCTCTCTCTCTCTTTCGAATTTACGCAAACATGCGTTTACAACTTTCAACTTTGCACAATTATTTTCATATTTATGCTGAGAACACATTTTAATGAAATTTCCAAAATGCAATTTATGATTTGCCTGGCCAATCATTTCATAAATTGTATTTGCAATTAAATTGCTCACTGCTCACTAAGCAACTTTTTCTAATCAGCTCACAAATTGCATTCAAATTGTTTCTATTCCACGCTAAATAAAATTAAATGCACCAAATACTTTTTTGATATTCGGCTGCAATTGCCAAATATTAATTTGATTTGATTGATTTTTACGCATATTCTTTGAATTGCAATTTACTTAAAAGTTAATTTAATTGCTGATTAAATTTTTGTTATAGATACAAATATATTAACTTCTTGTAGATTTTTTGCTTGTTCGTATTTCCAAATCTTAATTTGACTTAACATTACATTCTTGTTTCTATTTTAAAAGTAATATGTAGTAGATAACTATTTGCTTACTAGTATCTTTCTTCACACCACAATTTCTTGTCAAGTTCAAAAAAGTTTACAAACGTTCTAAGCATATCTTTAATAAAACTGAATGCCTCTTAAATCAGTCCTTTTAAAATCCCAATTTAATTCCTTTCTACTTTCAATTAAATGTAGCAAATTTATATACACTTTTTTTTTTTAGATTTTTCTCTTTGTCACAAATTTCCTTGAAGTTGATTTAATTACTTTTGTTTTTGTGGTGTGTGTTTGTGCGTTAGTTGTGTTCATATATTTTACTTGACATTTGCTAGGCTCTTAAGCTGTCATCGAACCCCTAAAGGACATGACATTGCACTCCGCCTCTCACTTCACTCATTTTGTTGTACAACAAGAAATGCAATGAATTCCATCGGGCTGCTGCACGAAAGCCCTTTTGCAGAGGCACCATTTGTTGGCAGTTGAAGAGTCTCCTCTAGCTTCTAGCACAATAATATCCTTTCACATTTTATTACACTTGTAATGTGCAACGATTGGTTGCTCTTATGAGTGGGAGAGAAGCAACAACAGCAGCAGCAAAAGGTCCTCTTCAATCCTGAGAGTGAGCAGTCAGTTCAGGATGTTAAAGTTGTAGTTGTTGTGCTGTGCTGTGTTGTGCTGTGCTGTGTGTGTTTGCTTGCCCAAGGCTCTCTAATAATATAATACACGCACAATGACCTACATGTGCCACTAGGTGGCAGTTCTCTATCTGCAAATGTGTGTGCGACTTTGTGAGAGTGTGTGTATCATTGTCAATATTGACAATAAACAAGTTTGCCATAAAACGTTACATGAGACGAGACGAGTGGAGTCAAGGGGATTCCAAGTGGCGCACAGCACAACAAGTTTAATGTGCCCCAATGAAGAGAGACCGAGAGTGTGAGAGAGAGAGAGAGCAGCACATAAATCAGGCACTCAATCAAGCTGAAGGCCAAAAACTGAACCCAATCCGAGCCCTCTCAGTCCACACATGTCATCACGTTGACTTATTAATCGAGAGTTTGCGCTCTCTCTTTATAGATTATATATTTTATACTGTACACATTATATATCATCATCATCATCATATATTTTCGAGTAGTTTTGTGTCCTTTTATGCAGCTGTGCACTTTTGCAAATTAAAAAAAAATTAAAAATCGAACAAAGAAAACACAAAATGCCAGCGAATATAAATAAAATGGCCTCGACTCGATGATAAAATGTTATTATAAATTATATTAAATATACATAAATTGTGTGTTGAATTACAAAAGCAGAAAAAGGGCCACACACAATCAGTCATTTGGCCGATGGCCGATGGGTTGACATTTATGCAGCACACAGCAAACACAAACTTTTATAATTAATTAACATTAAAATAACAAGGCCCGGGTCTCTCTCTCTCACACTCGCAGGCAATTTGTTTAAGCATAAATCAATCATGACTAACAGCATTAAAAATTTAAACAAACGCAAGCCTCATACCAACTATTTCGTTTCGTTCTTTGCAGATTTCACAACCGGACTGCGTCTGGTCGAGGTGCGCATACCAAATTATGTGATTAAGGGCGCCTCGGCGCAGCTGGAATGCCTCTACGATCTGGATGGCGAGGCTCTGTATTCGGTCAAATGGTACAAGGATGGCAATGAGTTTTATCGCTATGTGCCCAGGGATAATCCGCCGGCGCAAACCTTTCGTCTGCCAGGTGTTGCCGTTGATGTGAGTATCCCTTTTCCTTCTCTCTTTTTTTGTGAATACTTTACGAAAAACAAAAACAAGTAAGCAAAGTAGAGTAGAGTGAGCAAGACTGTAAGATATCCGCTACTCATTTTGAATAAGAGCACAATGGTATTATTCTGAAAAATATACTGAATTAAAATACTGAAAAAATACTGAAAACATACCATATACTATGTTAGGTATATTGGCATAGTACTACATTCCTAGAAGCACAACAGTTTGGTATTTTTCTTAAAATATACCAAATTAATATACCACAAAAATACTAAAATATACTGAAGTTTATATATTGTCTATTGATATAGTACTACATACATTAAAAAAATATACCGATTTCGAATAATACCAAACAGTGCGGTATTAATTTTAAAATATACCAAATTAATATACCGCAAAAATACTAAAATATATTGAACTCTATATTTTGGGCATAAAAATATACCCATTTCGAATAACATTAAACAATGCGGTATTAATTTTAAAATATACCAAATAAATATACCGTAACAATACTAAAATATACTGAAGTCTATATTTGAGTATACAAAATATACTCATTTCGACAAAGATCAAACTATGTGGTATTAATTTTAAAATATATACAAAAATAATATACCGCAAAAATACAAAAAATATACCAAAAGTTATAATTGGTACATCCTTTAAGTACTATATTCGAAATATGCCATATATTGATCTGCGCACAAAACTTTAAAGTGCTGTCGAAAAAAAGTATATCTCTTTTAAAGTCTCTGTGATCCAGGTGTTATCTCTTAGTTCTAAGTGATGCCTCCTTCTGTCTGTTACATAAATTTCCTGCAGGCACAAAGTTATCATACCCTTCTACCCTTACGGGTAGCGGGTATAAAAACAAAGGGAGATATAAAAGGTAACAGTGGGTTGAATGGTCTGTGTTTTCCTGTGTGTTTGCTCTACAACTAAACATTAAAACAACATTGCATACTTTGCGGCGCTGCCAGACAATGCCAAACTACAGCTAGATAGCTGTCTCGCTCGCACACTCGTTGTGCTCTCTGCTGCGGTCTGTGGCTGTACTTAAAATGAACTGCAAGCACAACAAATGTTTATCACTGCGTCGAATGTGCTTCAACCTGGCAGACAATGCGCCACCTTGGCCAACTCGCGACCATCTGGCCTCTCTCTCTCTCTTCCTCTGCCCTTCTGCTTGTGAATAGAGAGTGTGTGAAAGCATGTGTGTGCGAGTGTGAGTGCGAGTACTTAATGCCGTAACGTCAGACAAAGACTGTTGTGATACAGAACACAAGCACTTCAAGCTCTCGCTCTTGTTTTTAAGCAGATTGACTCGAAAAAGTTTTAAGGCAAGTTTCACTCAAATTTAGTTTCTAACAAAATGCGGATCAATGTCAATGCGCTTATCAGGCAAACCCAGAGAATTTCAACTAAATTCAAAATGAAATAAAGCTAGGTTTGATAAAATGAAGTCAGCATATTAACTATGGAGAGTAAATGATATGTTTAACGAGGTAGTCTTATAGAGACATACAAACGAAACACAATGAATTCCAATTTCTCGTCTTTTAGTAACAAAAGTGAAGTTAGAGAGACAAAGAAAAAGTTGTGATAGATTAAGTTTTCTATTCGATTTCTGTGTATTTTTTGCTTTACATGACTGTCTATAAAACAATTAAAGCGTTTTTATCAAAGCTGATACGTTAAATAAAAGAGGTGCACTAACGAAATGTTTTTGACCCCATTTTGTAGTTGTTTAGATTACAGCTTAGATTTAAAATATAGAACAAAGTAATGCTAAATAGTCAATTAATTAAGTACGATTAGAAATCACAACTAAAACTTACTTGAAATTACGAAATATTAAATCTATGAACTAAATTGAAATCTGATTTTGATTAGATAACAATCTTTATTTACTTGCAATTTAACTTAGACTTCAGCAGAAATAAAGTCATTCAAATAAAAAATATAAGAAATATACATCTTTAAAGCAACATTGAGTAGGAAATATGATTTTATGATATATATAAAATATACATCTTTAAAGCAATATTGTTTTAAGCATTGATTGAGTAAGAAATTTGAATTTGTGAATAGAAAAAAACAAGCTTTAAAAATGAATTCCATAACTTCACATGCGTTGATATTCAACTCGAATATTTTACCAATATTGATTTGTTGCGGTACATTTGAATGCTTGTAGTGATTGAACATCTTTAGAAATGAAGAGGCAATTTACATAGATGATATTTCTGTTTGTTTAAATACACTTCAAGCAGCGTCTGCTCTCAGAGGTAAATGTGAAATAAAAAGAGCCATCAGTTGACGTTTAGTGTCGTGTTAGGAAGTACACAAACAAGTCCACAAGCCAAATCGAACAATGATCATTGAGCAAACTGAATGGACTGACAAGACTGACAAGACACCAGACTCCAATAGAGAGGAGCAGCAACAACAGCAATAGCAATAGCAATAGCAATTGGCAGGTGAAAAGGAGTCTAACTGAATGGGGAAGTGGAAGTGGCGCACTTAAATGGCATTGCTCCATTATTTTTGCCACTAAAACTTTTGCACGTAAAATGCGCTGCACGTTACCGTTTGGGTTACGGTTGTTCCCCATCTTCCTATTCCAAAGAGAAGAGGAGGCGAACACGTTTAGAGTGCCAACGGCTGTGGCAGTGTGGCACTTCCAGTGCTGGTAAACGCCTCGCTGAGTTCAAGATAAGCACGTGAGCAGAGAGTCGAAAAAGTGCGGAAGAGAGAGAGGAATCAGACTCGAATATATATACAAACTAGCAGCTCACACTAATCGTGTGCCGAAAAAGTGAAAACTGCTTGGCATGCATGTGCTACACGCGCCCCCTCTTTCCCCCTTTCCCCATCCATCGATTGCTGCTCATCCTGTTTAGTTCCTGTTCCTTAACTCTACATGTGTTTTGCGAGACAGAGTTGGAGTGCAATAAATTGTTCAAGTTGCGCTTTTCACTAGTGACTGGCTGGCGGCGTTTGCTGGGCGTATCCCGAACGTGTCTATAATGCGCGTTATAGCCGCACACACACACACACACCTACACACACACATACTTACGCACTGCGGCGGACGGTCTTGGCAACTTTGATGTTCGGCCGCAGATAAGAGGCGAAACATGTTGCAAGAGATACAATGAGCGCGATACGAGTAGCTGCGCTTTGGCTGCCAGCCAATGCTAATGGTTATATCCATTCAACTCTGCATTGCATCGGATATTGTTTTAGCATAATCGATTCAAGTGACTGACATCGTTGTTTTTATTGTTGTTGTTGTTGTTGCTGTTGTTGGGTGAAACAACTTTTTCGGGTTCTGTGCTGGTTCTGTTTGGATTTCGTTTTGTTTTATTGCAGTTGGAAATTGTTGGTTGGTTGCTTAGACGTGAGCTTTACCTAAGGGTCAGATGTGTTAGTCTGTGTTTCTGCTAGGTAAACTATAAATTAGGTTAAAACAACAACAGCAGCAGCTGAAGAAGCAGCTAAAGCAGCAACACAATGAGCACAAACGGATAAAAAATGCGCAATAAAAGATAACAAAGTGCACTTTTCGTTGGCCAGATAAACAAAACCCATTCGACGCTGCCAAAACGGACAACCAACAACCAACAACCAAACAGTTCGCTGCCAGCTTAATGGCTTAAAGTTCAAGTGAAATATTTGCCTAACATTTGCTTTTGAGCCACAACAATAATAACAACAACAACACTGTGACCCTTAAAGTGGTCAGCGAAGCAGCACTTTAAGAGCTGCAAAAAAAAAAAACATAAAACGAAAAAGTAAGAGGAAAACATTGAAAAAGCATTTTGAAAAACGTTGGCCAAAAAACAATTACGTTACATTAACGTCCAAAGTGGCCTGCTGCCTGTCGTCGAGGGGGCTATTGAAACTGCCAACAGCCAACAGTCAACAGCAGCCAGTAACAACAGCAACCGACAACCAACAACCAACAACAAAGTATTGGGACGATCCTTCGACACGGACATCGACGACAACATTCTTCTGCACTTTTTATACCCGTTACCCATAGGGTAGAAGGGTATTATAACTTTGTGGCGGCAGGAAATGTGTGTAACAGGTAGAAGTAGGCATCTCCGACCCTATAAAGTATATATATTCTTGATCAGCGTCAACAGCCGAGATGATCTAGCCATGTCCGTCTGTCCGTCTGTGTGTCTGTCCGTCTGTCCATATGAACACCTAGATCTCAGAGACTATAAGAGATAGAGCTATAATTTTTTTTAGACAGCATTTGTTATGTTTGCACGCAGATTAAATTTGTTTCAAATTTTTGCCACGCCCACTTCCGCCCCCGCAAATCAATAAAATCGAAAAGCAAAAACGCCTTTTTACTGGTCTTAGTTGCTTTGGCTGACAATCTGGTATATTGTGCCGTCTATGGTATATTTTGAATGCGGTACTATATTGATATACCACATATACCATTTGGTATATTTTTAGTATTTTTGCAGTATATTCGGTATATTTTGAAAATAATACCGTAATATTTTGTTTTTATTCAAAATGGGTAGCGGGTATCTCACAGTCGAGCACACTCGAATATAGCTTTCTTACTTGTTTTTTTTTTTTGGCCTTACAACTTTTGCCACTTTTGCTGTGTTTTGTGTTGTTTTTGTTTCTTCGCGTTATTCACGTTTCGCGTGCTCTGGAACTCAACTCATTCAACAATTTTTAATTGCAGTTACACAACTCGAGCGATGCGATTGTTAACCTCCACAACGTCAATCTACAGTCGGCTGGCCGCTTCCGATGCGAAGTATCCGGCGAGGCGCCATCCTTTCAAACGGTCACAGAACATGGCGACATGGTTGTAGTATGTAAGTATCCTTTATGTTTGCTTCTTTCTTAAATATATTTTATTTATACTTATGTACTAGTTGTGTGCGCCAAGTGAAGCGAAAACTTGTAATTCTAATTAGAAATAACAAATTGAAGCTGCGCTCGTTGCAGGCCACAGAAAGTTCACTTCACAAATTTTGAATTGCGTTTTGGCTGCACTAAAGTGTGAAGTTGCATTTGTTAATATTAGTTTAGAAATTTAATTCATAGTGGAAGTGTTTGTAACAACTTTCATATCAAAGAAGTCAAGTGTAGGAATTTATCATTGATAGTTGAAATAATGTGAGAAATTCTTCACATTTTTGCATTTACCATTTGAATTTTTGATATTGCAAAAACTATATTCAAAAAAAAGTTTAATTTCCAAAATAAAGAACCTAAAGGTGAGAAATTCTCAAAATAACACCATAAATATTTGATTTAGTTTACAAAATTCGGAAATCAATCAATATTTTATCTTTCAATATGATTTGTTGGTATTGAAACAATAAATTTCTTTTTCTAGTTGTGTTTTCTAACATTACAATTTTAATGCTCTTCACACACTTTTTAGATAAGAATTTTTAGTACTAAGAAACAAAATGTTTCGTGAGACATTTGTTTTATTCTCTGAGAGTACTTCATGAATAAATGAAAAAGTTCTGTGCTCTAAAATTCCCCTAGACTCGTCTCTCTGTTTGCCGCTTATCAGTCTTCATTCTCGAAATTTCATTCACTCAATTTTACGGCATTCAGAGCAGAGCAAAGCCACTTCTCGCATCTTGTGAAATATCGCAAGAAATAAATTAGAAGCAATTTCATCGCCCAGCCGACAGTCTATAAACAAACGCTTGACAATGAAGTTACTCCAAGTTTCAATAATATTTATTGTGATCCTGAAAATCTGCATTGCACGCAATCTTAATTTCGATCAGGGACTCGAAGGAAATGGCACTGAAGAACGACGCAAGCTAGAACTGGTAGAAAAACTTATTTATGCAATCTACTCGACGGGTTACAGATGTGAACATAGCAGGACTTCCCTTGGATTTTGGACTCTATCACCGTGTAACCCGCTTTATAGGAATCAATATATATTAAAAAATAAGACTTAAAATAATAATAAGTCAAATATTAAAAAGGCAATTATGAGAAGGTCTTAAACAATAAAATTGTATCTTCATGCAAAACTCTCGCAAACGCTTTGAATTATTAGTATGTTTCTGAGCCGTATTTCTTTCAGTGATAATTCGAAAGCCTTTAGCTTTAACTCTTTGAATCATCATCAGTGGCAAGTAAGTTGCAGAGTAACTTTCCTTCTTCAAATGTGCAAAATTTTGTGGCAATTCTATTTTAAATCTGTGAAAAAAAAAACATTTTAAAATACTCGGTTGCCTTGACCTGAGGTCGCTAGACAGTGATTACTACAAGACATGCGTCACATTATCATTTTCGTTTATTCAATCACCAATTGTCTCTATGCCTTTTGCAGATTCTATTTATATTTCTCTCCGTAATCTGTTAGAGTCTCTTGCTTATAGCGTTCTCTCTTGTTCTCTCTCTTAAGCACACTTTTATAGTTACTTCCTGTTGATAATAATACCTTAGCTCCCACACCAAATTTTTCCATCAACTGTTGCGCTCTGATCCATGTATCGATTCTCTTTTTCTGACACACTTTTGAAAGTGTAACATTGGAATTCGAATTATTAAATTCCAACAACCAACTGAATTTGTGTCGAGTTCGCTTAAAAACTTGCTCAGATTATAATTGAAACATGTATTTCTGTAAATCGCTATTAAAAACATTGTTGTTGAAAGCTGGATAAAAAGTAAGCCTGTCTAAAAACCCATTTTAAGTTGAAGAACATATTGATATACAGCTCTTTGAATTAACAAATTGTGTGCGTCAGTTTTATTCTATAAATTTCATGCCATCAGCTTGTGATAATTGAAACTACCTTTTTGAGTCAGTGATTTTTAAATAGCTTTATTTGCATAGAACAAAACGTGTGGCCTTTGTTTTTCATTTGTGTCTTGATAGCACAACGTTTTGAGAGTGTCGTTCAGGTTAATTCAGTCCATTTGATCTGGGCAATTGAATCGCTCATTTGGCTGCTCAACTGTTTAACTGCATTTGACAGGCTTCATTTGATTTCATGTTTATAATAAGCTTAGGCAAACTCAACTGAACTCGACTCAACTCACAACTGTCCCCCTAAGCGTTCGTCCTGGCATCGTCTCGTTTTGTACTAAACTAAATGTATGGTGGGTGCTGGTTTCTGTGTGTATCCTTAACCTGCCAAAGCTTAGCATCTAACTCAATTTTGCAACTGTCTGTCTTGTTCAACAATTTCCTAAGGGCACAGCAACAGCAACAGCAGCAATAACAACAACAACATTATTTTGAAGACGCTGCGACAAACTCGAAATGCAAACAAAACAAAATTTTGCAGCTGCTTTAAGTGGACAGAGGAATGGAACTACTACGAAAGGAACTCAGCTAAGTGGGGGACGTCGAGGGTGGTTAAGGGAGGAGAAGGACTTCATCTTCTATCCGGCACAGGATGCGATGCTTATTGCCACGGACAACGTCTCACACGTGGGCCAGGCAACCGGAACGCTTTGAGCTGGCGTTGACATTTCGTTTGTTCAATTATAAACTTTTGCGTGGGCGTTGGCATGCTCCCCCCTCTCTCTCTCTTTAGCACCCTCTCCCTCTCCCTCACTTACAGCCATTTGCTGTCTCACTCACATGTTGTGCTTTGTCTTTGGCTTTGTTCTAACGCGCTTTTGTTGTGCTTTGTTTTTTTGGTTTTTTGACTTTTTGCTGCTCATATTGTGTACGCTGCCTGTTTGGCTTTCAATCAAAGTTTTTAAAAGCTTCAACAACAAACTGCTGCTGCTGCTGCTGCTGCTCGTCGCATATGCCACACAATTCTCAGTGCTCTCTCAGTCTCTCTGAGTGCTCAGCACTCTGCGCCCACAGGCAGCTAACGTACAACAAAAACAGAGCAGAGAAAAATCCCATTTCCGTTTCCGTTCGCATAGTTTTGCTGCTCAGCAAACAACGATTTATAGTCTTCGGGCGGGTATTAGAACTTTGTCATGAAACACACTCAACACGACACAGGAAGTATAAAGATCAGCTCTCTCTCTCTCTCTTCCATCTCTCTCTCTCTCTCTCTATCTTTGATATGATCGATGGACAAACTTTGGAGCATTTCCACATTAGCAAATGTGTTAGAATTGTTGTGAATTTATGGCATTTTGGCACTTGCCTTAAAATATTTGAACTTTTAGTTATGAGCATGAATTGTATTAAGCTTTCAAAGAAAGAAGCAAGATACAAAAATTTTTAGTTCTATTGCTAGGAAAAAAAGAATTGAAATTATTCATAATAATGTTTCTATTTATGAAGAGGTCTATTTTTTACTTTTTCTCAATCATAAAGCATAGTTATAATAATAATTAGTAATAGAATACTTATTCAGAATAGCAATAAAAGAAATTTGTCGATTTAACGTGACTGATATTACAAAAAGTATGAAAATGAAATCATATCCTAAAAATATACCAATTAATATACTACAGGCTATATTTGGTATATTACGTTCAAATATATCATAGAAATACCACTATTTGGCGTTTTTGGCCTGTTACATTAATTTAACCCTAACCTTATGTACATATATGTAGGTAGGCTAAACTTAAAAAAAAAAACAACTTGAAGAATTTGACATTACATTCTGAAACACATATGTTCTAACTACGTGTAACAGCGAATTAAGCCAAGCGAATTAAGTTAAATATGGAAAACCCAATTATGAAAAACCCTTAAGTAATAAAATTGTATCTTCATGCAAACTTTTCGCAAACATTTTGAATTTTGTATATGTTTAAGACATATTTCTTTCAGTGATAATTCGAAAACTTAAAGGTTCGACTCATTGAAAATTACGCATCATCAGCGACAAAGTAACAAAGTAACTTTCATTCTTCAAAGTAATGCAAATGTGCGAATTTTTTTTTGGCATTTCTATTTTAGTTTAAAAAATATAGAAATTATACTCAAATGTTTTGTGAGACATTTGGTTTATAGCAAACATTCTCTGAGTGAATTCTGTGCTCAAATATTTCACTATGCGTTTCTCTTTATTTGTAGCTTATCAGACTTTATTTTAGAAATTTTATTTACCGGCACTCAGAGCAAAGCAAAGCAATGACGTCTCTCGCAGTTTGCGAAATATCACACTCAGAAATTTATTAAAAGCAATTTAATAATCACTCAACCGATAGTCAAAAACAAACGCTCGACAATGAAGTTACTTCAAGTTTCAATCATATTTATTCTGATCCTGAAAATCTGCATTGCGCGTAATCTTAATTTCGATCAAGGACCCGAAGGAGATAGCACTAAAGAACGAAGCTTATTAAAAAAGGACAACGAACGCATTCCTGAACTAAGCATCCCGGAAAGTTCCATAATCAGATTTCCACGTAATTCAATACCACCGTGTGATCGAAAATGTAAAATGAGAAAAATATTTAAATCAAACGAGTATAACGATAAGAATAAATCAAATATGGAAAATGCAAATATGAAAAGGTCTTAAATAATAAAATTAAAGATTTATGCATATTTTCACAAACGCTTTGAATTATTTATAAGTTTCTATGTTTTAATAATTCGTAAACTTATAGGTTTAACTCTTTGAAAATTATGGATCATTAGAGACAAGTACATAAATCACAGTGTTACTTTCCTACTTCAAAGTAATGCGAATGTCTGAAATTTTGTGGCAATTCTGTTCTATTTACAACTGTGACAAAACAAAAAGGCACACTTCAAAATAATCGCTTGCCTTGACCTGAGATCACGAGACATCCGTTAGATTATCGTTTACGTTTATGCGTCCACAGTGATTGTAAGAGATGCGTCACATTATCAGTTTCGTTTATTCAATCAACCTTTTTCGGATTCTATTTAAATTTCCCTCAGTAATCAGTCTCTTGCTTATGGAGTGTAAAATTGATCTCTCTCTTAAGCACATTTTTACTTGCTGTTGATAATAATACTATAGCTCCCATACCATAATTTTCCATTAACTGTTGCGCTCTGATCCCATGTATCGATTCCGTTTTTCTGACACCCTTTTGAAAGTGTAAAATAAATTTGTCAACACTGATAGTTGAAATAATGTGAGAAATTATTCACACATATGTTTTGCATTTAACATTTTAATTTATGATATTGCAAAAACTACATTAAAAAAGTCCAATTTCTAAAACCAAGAACTTAAAGGTGAGAACAAAGGTCTAAAAAATTCCAAATTCTCAAAATAGTACCTGAAATATTGGATTTAGCTTATAAAATTCGGAAAAGCATCAAAGTTTCATCTTTTAATAAGATTTGTTGGTATTAAAACAATAGATTTATTTTTCTTATTATCAATAACTTATTCTTAAATTCTTGTTGTGTTTTCTAACATTAAAATTGTCATGTTCTTCACGCACTTTTTAGACAAAAATTTTTAGTACTAAAAATCAAAATCTTGATTTTTTAATTACATTTTTCCATTGTGTTGTGTCTGAACGATCAGACTAAGAAACCGAATGCTTTTGAAGCGAAAGAGACAGATATTAAAAAAAAACATCGAAATTATATGCAAATGTTTCGTAAGACATTTGTTTTATGACAAGCCTTGTCATTACAAACACTTCTCTGAGAGTTCTTCATGAGTATGTTCTGTTCTCAAAAATTCCCCTACTTGCATCTCTCTATTTGTCGCTTATCAGTCTTAATTCTCGAAATTTAATTTACTCAACTTTATGGCACTCAAAGCAGAGCTAAGAAACTTTTCGAATTTTGTGAAATATCGCACTCAGAAATAATTTGGAAGCAATTTCGTCGCCCAACCGACAGTCTAAAAACAAACGTTCGACAATGAAGTTACTTCAAGTTTCAATCATATTTCTTCTGATCCTGAAAATCTGTATTGCGCGCAATATTAATTTCGATCAGCGACTCGAAGGAAATGGCACTGAAGAACGAAGCTTATTAAATCCGGACAACAAAAGCATCTTCCTGGAAAGTTTAATGGATCGTGCAGTAGACCTTCGTGTCGCTTTACGTGGTGGTGCAAGTTTATCACGGTGTGAAAGTTTAATGGATCGTGACCTACCACTTCGTGTTATTAGTGAAAGTTTATCACCGTGTGATAAGAATGATAAATTAAGAAATTAAAAAGTGACTGATATTCAAATTTAAAGGTTTTAAGTAATAAAATTGTATATTCAAGCAAACTTCAAAAATTCAAAGCGTTTAGAATTATTTATACGTTTCTAAGATATATTTCTTTGAGGGATAATTATTAAACTTATAGACTTAACTCTTTGAAAGTTAGCCATCATCAGCGACAAATAAGTTATAGAGAAACTTTCCTTCTTCAAAGTAATGCAAATGTGCAACATTTTGTGGAAATTATATTCTTTGTACATCTGTGACAAAAAAAAAAAATACAATCTAAAACATTCGCTTGCCTTTCTTCACCTTAGGTCACGAGACATCCGTTAGATTATCATTTTCGTTTATGTCGTCATAGTGATTACAATACATGCGTCAGATTATCATTTTCGTTTATTCAATCAACCTTTTTGAGATTCCATTTAAATTTCCCTCCGTAATCTGTTAGAGTCTCTTGCTTGTACTTAAATTACTTGCTGTTGATAATAACACATTAGCTCCCATACCATAGTTTTCTATCAACTGTTGCGCTCTATAGTATATGTAGGTAGTCTAAATTAAAAAAAAAAAACAACTTGAATAATTTATACTATAAAACACATAAAACAAAACGAACTCACTTCTCAACTTTAACAGGAAAATATTAGTTACAAAATATCGGTAAACATTTATACTCAGCTAACATTTATCATATTTAAAGTTATTTTAGTTACTCTTCTTCATTTATCTTTCTCTCTGTGAGTGTATTAATATGCTCGTTGCTTTCTCAAGAGTCGATTTCCTCATCATTACAATTTTATTTGTATTTTTCTTGTTATGTTTTTTTTTTTCATTATTTGTTTCCTTTTTTTGTATATTTTTTGTGCAATTTTATCAGCAGTCTGTCAGTGCATCAGCGGCTGGAACTTTTATTGAATTTCCGGCTGGGCGCCGGCGACTTTTTGTTGGTGTTGATGTTGGTGTTGGTTTTTGGTTTTTGGTTTATTACGGCCAGTTTATACGCCAGGACTTGGCACTAGAATCCGTTGGTCAGACAGTGAGACAGTCAGACAGTCAGATAGTCAGGCATCCATCCGTTTAGCTGAGAGCTGAGCTGTCGGCTGTAAATTACATTTTGCGCACACACAGCTTGAATTCGTTAGCCAAACACTAACCAACTGTATATGCTTGCTGCATTTTCCTTTTATTTTCATTCTTTCAGCCCTACCGGATCAGGGACCACCGAAAATAAGCGGAGGACGTCCGCGTTACCAGATTGGCGACTGGGTGCGCATCAACTGCACAGCCGGACGCTCGAAGCCCGCTGTCAATCTGTCGTGGTTCATCAATAGCGAACCGGCCGAGCCCCAAAAGCTACGCAAATACGACACCATCGTCTCGGGACGCGAGGGACTCGAGACCTCGGTGTTGGGACTGCAATTTCGGGTGGAGCAACAGCATTTTCGCAACGGTGACATGAAGTTAAAGGTGAGAGAGAGAGACTGCATTATTTAAAATGTATTTCATGACTAATGAAATTTCCCCTCGAATCTTTGCAGTGTGTGGCCTCGTTGTCGACGTTCTACTGGCGGAGCAACGAGGAGTCCGTCGAGGGCGATCGACCTCAGAAAGCGCCGGTCCTCGAGTCGCGCGAAAGTGACAGCGCCTTTGCGAGCAATTCGCGCGCCGATCCGGTGCAAGGTATGTCATACCGGGAATTATTTGTAACACAATTCTTATCGCTTTTCCTTCAACCTTCAAATGCAGCCAGCAATACGGAAATGGCCCGTGCACCGAGTGCGCTGCTGTTGCTAGCGCTGGCCACCGCTGCCACCTTGGCTGGCGTCACCTCAGTCACCTCAGCTTGTTGTTGCACCTCGAGCAGCACCTCAAGCAGTTGGCAGCGACCAGCGACACGGCACAGCAGCAAGGCCAGATCGATACGCGATCGATCTAAAGTTCATGATAAGGTTGAGGAGAAACAGAAACAAACTCTAGATAAGAAAGGGAAGCCAGTTGTTATCGTTACCGTTACCGTTGTTGAACTGCTCAGCGCAGCTCGGCAAAAGTTGAAGCGATTCGTTCGATGCTCGTTGCTCAATGTGGCGAGGCAGCAACAAGTCGTGTTGTCTGCGCGGTAGCTGCATTAAGTCAGCCTCGACTCTCTGCTCATGCCCGCCCATGCATTTCTCAGCCCCGCCCACACACAAATTTCCACTGAATTTTCCGTCTTCGCTTCGCAAAAAAAAAAACAGAAAAAAGATTGCAAAAAAACACGAATTGGCAAATCAACAAAAAAATCAAAAACACAAAAATATAAATTGAAAATTGAAGAGAAACCGATAATTTATTTATGTCGTTAACAAAAGCTTTCTTGAATTTAATTTGTATAAACAAAAAACGTAATAATATGCATATAATTATTTACATTTAAACAAAAGCGAATCGCAACCAAAAAAAAGAAAACTGTTTTTAGCTGATACAAAAATAAAACAAAAAAAAGAAACGAAAACAAAATTGTTAAGCGTATTAAATGAAGAAAACTGTAAATAGTTAATACTTAATGTATGTATTGTATGTTATTAATTTATAAGTATTTAGCGGCGCTGCACTAACTAAAATGTAAAACAAAAACAAAAGCAAAACAATGAATATATGAAATTAAATCTGAATAACTGAATAACAAAAGATGAAGCTCAACACAAAAATCAAACAATTTCAATGTAGTGCATTGCAAATTAAACAAACAAAAAAAAGAAAAGAGTTTGAAGAAATACACACACACACGTAAAAATATATATATATTTATTAAAATCTAGAAAAGTAATTGTAAGCATTCTCTAGCTAAATAATAATATTAAATATTAAGCATAGACATTTCAATGGAATATTAAATACGAGTAACGAGTGAATGAAAAAAGAAAAACACATTTTATTGTATAATGTAATATTCATTATTGATTCAAGCACATTTCGCATTAATTATTTAGACTATAAATTCGTTTTCGAAAATGTAAACTGTAAAATCTCTCGATATTTGATTTATTTACCATAATATTAAGAGTAAAATACTTAACAAAAAATAATAATCATGAATATGGGAGAGAAGCAAGCACACGATTTATATTAAAAAAAAAACAAAAACACAAAATGATGATGATGAAACTCGAATGAAATCTAATCAAATGTAGCATCTTAAAGCTGGTGACTGTTGAAAAGTCTTAAAACTAACAAAAACATATCGTAAATTTATAAATTGCCAAAGTTTTTATGTACATGTATGTGTGAACTCAATTACGTATAATGAATGCGAATACGAATACGAATACTAATCGATATACGAAGCATTTTAATGGAACTATTTACTAATTAAGTAATACCGATGTTCAATCCGTTCTCTGTCCGTATTTGTTTATTTGTTCTTATAGATTTAAAAACTATACAAATAACAAAGAAGGTTGGAAGAGTGGAAAGAGTTTAACTACTAATAACATTCCATGTTATTTTCGCTGTCATCCATTAACAAAATATAAGAAAATGAAAAAAGCGCTATCAATTGACAAATTGTTGAAATGTTAACAGTTTAGTTAGCCAATTTTAGAGAAACAATAGCAAAACTCAAACAAAAAAAAAGGAAATCGATAATGAAAAACCAAAACAATAGCGAAATGATTGTGATTAAGCCTTAATGAAAAGTTGAAATTAATTCAAAAACACACACACAATGAAAATCTATATATATATAACATATTATGTAAATAGCCCGAAAGCAGCGCCACATAAAATGCTTTGTCCATTACAATTACAATTACAATAACAATAACGATTATTAATGCAATTTCCATGCACAATATCAATTGTACATACAAACTACAGATTCATTTTTTTCTCGATGCATGTTTCTATTTTGATTTCCGATTGCTGATTGAGCGCATTTTAATTATAAATATAATATTTATCATGCATATGCATTTTATGTGTAAATATTTCGATTTAATGCTAACTAAATTAGTATTAAGATGTCAAAACAAAAAAAAGTAATGCGCCAATTTTATTGATAAGCGAAATCTATAGATTCCTTCGGCTAGCCGAAGACCAAACACCCTTGCTTTTTTGATTTGATGAAATGCAACTTCCATTTAAGCTAAGTAAATGTAAATTCCACAACGTTTTCAAGGGTATAAGAGAATAAATGAATGAGTGAGTGTGAGTGTGAGTGATTTATATAATACACATACAAAAAAGTTTAATAACAAAAAATACGTGTGCATTGTTGTCAACTGTAAAACTGTTTTTAAGTCTCACTTAATGTCGAACGCTATAAACTACAATTAACATTAAAAAATATTAACGATACAGAAACACACATAAAATAATAGAATCCAATTTAGGTCGAGCTAAACGATCGAGAAAAAAAAAGTAAATGAAATAACTGTGTGCTAATTGTAAGTGTAAATTATTTGTGTATTTAAAAATCAATTTTTAGATGTATAAAAAGCGTAAGATAAAAATGCATTCGCATATACGATAATACAAAAATAACAAAAACAAGAAAACACATAATGAGCTGCATACTAAAAATATATAAAAACAAACAAAAAAAAAAAAAAAAAAAAGAATAAACAAATGCCATAAAGTAATTTAACTTGAATTTAACAACAGCTAAAGCCAACAACAAAACAAACTCTGTAAATATCTTTAAGCATAAATTCTATGTACGATACGAGTATCTGACACAGACACAAATCAAACAACAACAACAACAACAGAAATTATGAATGAAAACATCTTGAAAACGAATTAATAAAAAACAAAAATAATATTTGTTTCAAAATCAACTGTCGGCTTTTCGCATTCGCATGTTCTTAAGACCAATTTATGTACCAAGTAAAATTGTTACTTCAAGAGGCAACGCACAAAATTGGGTAATTTTTGGAAAACGACTGTCCAGCGGCAATAATATGAGAAAAGGACAACCCAAAACGTTTAGCAGTAAAAAGAGAAGGCACAAAAAAGTAAGATAAGGAGGTAAGAAAACAAGTAAGAAAGTTACAGTCGAGTGTGCTCGACTGTGAGATACCCGCTACCCATTTTTAATAAAGGTAAAATATTGCGGTATTTTTCAAAATATACCGAAAATACTTAAAAAATACTAAAAATATACCATATGGTATGTTGGATATATCGATATAGTACACCATTCAAAATATACCATAAACCGCACAATATACCAGATTGTCAGGCAAAGCAACTCAGACCCCTAGTAAGTAGGCGTTTTTGCCCATACAAAAGTATTTCTTTAATACCTTCAACAATTTTCATCTGATCGCAATCAAATTTTCAGGAATCATAACTACTATAGTAGTTAATATATATACCAAAATTCGTAACTCTAGCTTTAAAATTACGCTTGTATCATTTTCAAAATATACCGAAAATACTATAAAAATACTAAAAATATACCAAATGGTATATTTGGTATATCGATATAGTACACCATTCAAAATATACCATAGACGGCACAATATACCAGATTGTCAGCCAAAGCAACTAAGACTAGTATGTAGGCGTTTTTGCTTTTCGATTTTTTTGATTTGCGGGAGCGGAAGTGGGCGTGGCGAAAATTTGAAACAAACTTGATCTGCGTGCAAACATAATAAATGCTGTCGAAAAAAAATATAGCTCTATCTCTTGTAGTCTCTGAGATCTAGGTGTTCATACGGACGGACGGACAGACGGACAGACGGACATGGCTAGATCGTCTCGGCTGTTGACGCTGATCAAGAATATATATACTTTATAGGGTCGGAGATGCCTCCTTCTACCTTTTACATACATTTCCTGCTGGCACAAAGTTATAATACCCTTCTACCCTATGGGTAGCGGGTATAAAAAGTTCGAGTCATACTTGAAGTTGGGTAAGTAAATAGTTGAATCTCTTTGTATCTAGCACAACAATGTTTCCTTCTAATATTCTCTAAGTCGCATTTATGTTCGTCTTATCCGCATTTTCTTTTGGGGCTAATAAGCTGCCAAAAATAAGCACATTTGATAAATAGATGACAAAGCCAAACAAATTATAAGAGAGAGGAGTGGGAAGATGCCAGCACATTTATCGCCGCAAATGAGCTGACTTCCAGTCAGCCAGGTGAGGATGACAAAAAAGAAAAGCTCTCCCCCAAAAGAAAAGCCGTGTTGTTGGTCAAGCATCTTGGCCATTTTGCTGGGCTATCAAATGTCACATAAATCAGATTTGTCATTTAATTACAACAACAACAACAATGTGTGTGTGTGTTTGCGTAAATTCGTTAAGGAAAAACCTTGTCTACAAATGTAGCTTAAGCCTGAGCCTAAGCTGCTATTAGCCAGACGTTCTGCTACTATCAACATTGTTTGCCTCATTTCCGCTTTTCCACTTAAGCTCCCAGTCGAAGTGAATATGTAAGAGCGTTACACATGTAAGAGAAGAAAAAAAATGGAAGATATATACGTATAGTAAGTTGGCCCTTTGCATATTAAGCTCAATTGTCTGCAGCTTAAAAGTTTCATGTTTGATTTCGCACAGGTAAAGTTTTGATTGCCTTAATGATAAGTTGAACTACGCATTAAGGCGGCAAGTGGCAATCAACTTTCAGACCCTTGTCAATTTCTGATATCGACTCGTTGTACAATTAAATCGAGTGCTTCACTTCACTTTAAGATGAGCACATTCTCATGTATTCTTGCACTTGGTTCATTTGGTTTAACGCTCTGTGCTCAATTCTCGATTGTCACGCAGTTTTTCTGCAACCAGTTGCCTTTTGTTTGCACTCTCAGACATTGTCATAAGCTCTCCCCTTTCTCTCCCTTTCAGCCCTTTCTTTGGCTTTCTTTCATTCAATTTCTATGCAACACAATGTCATGTCTGCTTGCTTGCAGGTCGTTTCAATTCGTTTCGTTTCGCTTCGTTCTTTTGTTTTGTCTTCTTGTTGTTGTTATCATTTGCAGCATTTGAAATGATTTGCAATAAAAGTGTCTGTTGCTGTCCATTGGCCACACCCCATTGGCAAATTACGTGCTCCTCTTGCTTGTAAATATCTGTGTTGGTTGCCATTGCCAACACCATCGACAACACTAACACCATTGCCAACACCATTGTCATTGCCATTGTCATAGTCCTTGTCAGCGTCACGTAATTTCATTGTGTTTGTTTATTTATTTTTTGTCTATATCTATTTGCCTTAATTTCTCTGGCACACGGATTGCGGGCTAAAAGGCGCCCAAGAATGCAGTCAATAATTAATCGAGCTGTGACTGAAAGTTATCTTTATAAATCTATTTTAATATACCCGGTACCCATAGGGTATTATAACTTTGCGCCTTTATGCACTTCCGCACCCGGCTAGTCGATATAAATTGAAGAAGAAGCGAAATTTTGAAGTCTCGATTGTTTGTATATGCAATAATAACTAAAGTCTTTATGATTCCTGATTTGATTGCAATCAGATAAAAATCAGATAAAAGTTGCTTTGGCTAAAAATCTGGTATATTTTTCACTCGAAGGTATATTTGAAGTGTAGTAGAATATCAATTTACCAATTATAGCCCTCGGTATATTTTAGTATTTTTGCAGTATATTAATTTGGTATATTTTTAGAACAATGCCGGAATGGCGTATGCTATATTTTGAACGTAGTATTATTATAATATACCAAATATAACATTCGGTATATTTTTGGTATTTTGTGGTATATTAATTTGGTATATTTTATAATTAGTACAGCACAGTATTGTATTAAAAATGGGTACCGGGTATCTCACAGTCAAGCATATCTTTCTTACTTGTTTACATATTTGTTTTTATATAGAATTTCATATTTTGCTCAGCGCCCAAAGCTTGACTTCAGCAGCTTCACTCCTGTGCAAATATTCCGAACAAAGCATAAATAAACAGCGCACTAAAGTGGGTGGGAAAACAATGCAAGAAAATATAGAATACTCGCAGATACAATCATAATTTTGTTGTGTAATGCAATAAAAAATGCGTGGCCAAAATAAAAATGCTCATAAAATGCTGGCTGCCAATTTCTGTCTGGGGAGACAGAAACGCAGACAGACAGACAGAGAGACAGACAGATAGAAAGACAGCTCGTCTGCAATTGCAGGCACATAATTTGGTATTGGCTGTTGCCATAAATTATATAGATTTTTGCACAGCATTTTTTTTGGGCAGAATGTCGACTGCTTTGCTCTGGACTCTGTTCTCGATTGGATTGAATTGAAAGAGCTGCGAACTCTGTCGAGTTGTTGTCGCAATGTCAAGGCGAGCAACTCGCATGTTTGGCCATTAAAAGGCATTTTAGGCCTGGTAATGGAAATGGAAATGATTTCATGTCATTGCAGTTACGTGATGTGAACTGTCACGGCACATTCCAAGCTTAAAGTCCAAGCTTAAACCAGCAGCTCGCCTGCTGTTAAAGTATCTTCTGTATCTTGCAGTGAAGTCGAGCGGAAAAGTCAATGAGCTGCAGTCCAGAAATTGCCAAAAAACTACTCGACTTGCAGTTGTTGAAAATTGTTAAGACCTTTTGCACTGACAGCTAATCGATGACAAACTTTGAAGAGGTAGCAACAGCAGCGAGCTGAAGTAAATTGTTGCCAAAGTGAAAGTAAACAACAAAAATGCAATAGCTACACTCTTTTTTTTTATTTGGGAAACACTTTCATTTCACTACGAGCATGCCATAAGTTCAGACCAAGTTTCAATAAGTTGAAGATACTTTACAGCATTTTGCCAATTAGTTGCACTCGAATGTACTTGCCACTTGCCTGAGTAGGTGTTTTTTTACTTTTTTTAATTTCCTCTAGATTTTAATTGCAGTTTAATTAAAATATGATCAAGATAGAACATAACTTAATCGTTCTGCTTTAAATTTTAGTCTGTCGTTCGGTGTCGAAATTGATTGTCGACTTTGAAATGCGAGGAAGGGCAAGTTGCGTAAGTAAGACGCAAATCTTATGACATAATGACGTAAAGTCATCAACTGATAAGCGTCTAATAAACAGACATGACTAAATCGAACCGGTTGATGATGCTGATTAAAAGAATATACTTTTTGTTTTCGGCTTCTTCTTCTGTCAAGTTCACAATATGTCTCAGTAGCTAAATTCTGGTCAAAAATTTAAAAATAATACACAATTTTCATCTGCGAATTATGAAGTTATTGTATTTTAGTTTATTGAAAACAAGTTATACGATATGTATTTTATTTAATTTGTTCCGTTTTAACTTTTTGTTGCTCTGCAACTTTTTGTTGCATTGTATTTATTTTGTAATACATGGTTTATTACCGCTTGCTTATCTTGACCAAGAACAATTTTTTGCGGCCTACGCGCAATGCAGGCCTGTAGCATCAGAATAAATATGATTACAACTAGACGTAACTTCATTTTGCTTCAGCGTTCGTTTTAAGACTGTTGGCTAGGTGTGAAACTGATTAAACAAGATTCAAAATTTGAGAACAATTTTTGAAAACTGATAAGCGTCTCATTGAGAAATGTAAAATGTAAAAAAATATTTAAGCACAGAATATTTCATAGTTCTCGCGAGAACATATTCTTCTGCTTAACTTTCTTAATAAAATATTCGCAAAGATTTATTTCCATAGAACAAATGTGTAATGCACAATTTACATATTATCTCGATACTTTCTTGTTTTTTTGTTTTTTGCATATGTGCATCCCTTTTCACAGTTATCCCTTTTCATGGGCTGTCTGTCTGTCTGTCTTTATTGTTTTCCAGTTTTATTAGCTTCTAAAGATTTTCAGGCTGGCTAGACCACACATATCTTTTGCGGATTTCATCAGTAATCGGCAGTAAAACGCATTTCGTTACCTTGATTTTTTATGACCCCACTTTTCCAGACCTACAGTCTGGTGAATCGCATTAACACCTGGTGTAGGGCGCAAAGCTCGGGACTCAATAATAATGCATCCAGCAGCAGAATTAATATGATTAATAGTAGGCGTGACTTCATTGTGGAGCTTTCACTTTATGACTGTTGACGTCGGTTTTGAAATTATTACTAAATACAAAATGTAAAACATTTCTATTTTGTCTCCTCTCTGCTCGGTATCAATTGAGTACACAAAATTCATAATTTGAGAACAATTTTTTGGAAACTGATAAGCGTCTCAATGAGAAACGCGTAGAAGAATATTTCAAAGTTGTAGCGAGAACATATTCTTTTGCTTAACTTTCTTAATAAAATATTCGCAAAGATTTCTTTCCATAGAACAAATGTGTAACGCACAATTTACATATTATCTCGATACTTTCTTTTTTTTGTTTTTTGCATATGTGTATCCCTTTTCACAGTTATCCCTTTTCATGGACCGTCTGTCTGTCTGTTTGCGCGTGTGTCTCATTATTGTTTGCCAGTTTTATTAGCTTCTAAAGATTTTCAGGCTGGCCAGGCCACACATATCTTTTGCTGATTTCATCAGTAAACGGCAGTAAAACGCATTTCGTTACCTTGATTTTTTATGACCCCACTTTTCGAACACACACACACGCACTTATCAGAGGTGGAGTATTTGTGTTTTTTGTCGGGCCAGTTACAAGTCAAACACTCTCTGGCAAATCTTTTTTTTTTTTTTTGTTGTGCTGTTCTTATCTGAGGCACCAGAATGGTTCATTACATTTGATTTCGAACCCAAACCCAAACTCGAACCTAGAGTAGGCCAAAGCCTGAGTGGCTGTTGTCCATTTGTTGTGCCTACGCAATGGAAACTCAACCGATATTTGATTTTTTATGACTCGGCTACTTTTCTTTATTTGGTCTTCGGTTTTTGCGCTTTCCTTTCCTTTCCTTTTGCTACCTTAACCTTTTCCCCCTCGGCACATTGTTGGCTGCAGCGATTTCGCTTTTCGCTTAAAATAACAATTTGAAATGGATTTTATTGCCTTGGGGTTAGATTTGTGCTGGCTTGTCATGCTTTTATATGGATATGTCGCCTCCTCCTTGACTCCTCTCGACTCGAGTTTTATCGTTTTGCATAAGCGCCTTTTACCAATTTTCTTTGCTCTCTGTCTCTCTGGACACACACACATGTGCCTTTAATCCTGCCCTTAAAGCCCGACAGTCAAGTGCATTACACACACTGCACTCAACAACGGGCAAACAACGGCTAAAAACATAATAAAAACGACAGCGCTCCAAACTTTTTCCCAACAGACAATAATTGAAAATGCTGTGCTGCGTTTGTTAGCCAAACTTTTGTGCTGCCATAAAATTTATGTTAATTGAAATTTATGTGCAACCAGCTCTCTATCTCTCTCACACTCAGCAGCTGCCAAATATACCAAACTTTGTGGCAGACGCATCAAAACTTATTTGACTGTTGTACAAACATTTATTTTTTGTTAATAGTTCCTTTGTCTATGGTTAACTATAGTTAGTTAGATCTTTTAGACAAACAAATATTGATTATTAACTTAAAGGAAATAGTTTCATTCTTTAATATTCCTTTTTACGACAATGCAAATTTGCAGTAACATTGACACAGTTGGCGTTGCCATAAAACGTTTTCCGCTGCTGCAGACTTCGATTGCATTTCGGAAACGATTTTCCGCACATTATTGACACATGTGGGAAGGCATTATGCAAAAATTTATGGCGGAAGCATTTAGGCAATGAACATTTATGGCTGCGGTACTTAAAAGTGCAGTAAACGCAACGGACGTGGCTTAAATTAGTTAATTTTATGCCGCCTCCTTTCTCTCTCTCTCTCTTTCTCTCTCTTCACCGAGCAGAAAAACATTTTAACATTAAGCACTTCGGCTCGTATGTGGAAAATGTGTTTCGAGTTTTTTAAACCGTCTGATAATTACGAGCTCTCTTTATGGGCTGTTGGCAAAATATATATATAAGTACTTGTATATACACAATAATGTGTGGGCAAGTGTATAGAGTGGGAGTGGGTGCCTTAGCCTGTTTACCATAATTACCTGTTTATAATTAATTAAAATGCAATAAGCGTAAATTTGATAAAACCGGCACGCACATGCTTACTTTGCTTCGCGTGTCAGCAATTTTTGCAGGCACTGTGCGTGTGTGTGTGTGTGTGGGTGGCCAAATTAAATGAAATTGATAAACTAAATTACAATCGAATAGATAAAGCGTAATAATGCGTTGCAGAAATTAATTCATAAATTATTCAGTGAGCAGCTGAAAAGTAGGCAACACTTTTTTCTCGTGCACTTTTACATTTATTGCAGTCCAATTTTCTGCATTTGATGGCACAATTTTCGGCCTCAATGGCGTAAACGTAATTTGGTCTGCAAGCCATTGAGCCTCACAATCAGTTAAGTTCAGCAGGATTCTATGTCCTCGCTCCTTGCCTTTTACAATTTGCAATATAAACACATTGACTTCGACAACAATAATACCTATGTTGAGTGCTTGCTGTTGTTGTTATTTAATTTCCATTGCATTTTGCTTTATGACCACATCGCATGCAACGCGGCCCACGCTTATTGACCATGAATAACCAACGGAAATGCAATACCCGCTGCGGTCCTGTTTCCTGTCTGCGCCATGCCAAAGCTCTCTTGATGAATCATATTGTGTGTTTGTGATAGAGAATGAGTGTGTGAGTGTGTGTGTCTGATGGTGTGCACTTTAATTGTGGTGACGTTTTAATTTATGACTAAACGTTAATTAAATGACGTATCGTGCACGTGGGGAATAGTTCTCCTGTTGATATCATTTCGCTTTTTTGTGCCTAAACACTTTCGGTTGTTTAGTCATGCGGTTCAGTTGCCTAAACCAGTCTTAGGCCTAACTAAAAATGCCTTTCTCTATCCCAACAGCAACTTCAAATAAAATTTACAATTTCTAAATATATTTTTCCTTGATTTGAAGTGATCGAACTCCCACTGCTGCTATTCACAACTTTAGAAGAATACATAAAAAGGAAATGTTCAATGACAACCAAATCCAGCTGGTTCCCTTCTGCTTTCCATTTCAAAACAATTACGACATAAATATTGCTTCTCTCACAATTATTTATTTATATTCTATGTAATTATGTTGCAAGTGGCAACAAACTATCTTATATAAAACGAATTGTGTAAAATTAGTACTCATGTAAATAAAGTTTATATTTAAATAAAATTCTTTCTACGATGATGTTTGACTTGGCATTCCATATAATTGATAAACCTGTTTACGAAATCATTCAGAAGTGGTAAGTGAAGTAAGTATTTTCGAAATAACCGTAGTTCCTTTTGCACCCTCAAAGTATGCTACAAAAAATTTAATTTTTGGAGCGCCAATTTCAAATTTAACATTTGAAAATATTATTCTTTTGTCTTTTGGATCTGACAAAAACATACCTTTTTGTAATCAGGGTAACCAGGACTCTCATCTGGCATTCAAGGATTTTAAGGATCGCGCTATAAAAATTACCTCAAATTTTTTCAAGGGGTAGGCAAAGAAAATTTGGCAAAAACTCAGAAAATCCGCTGTATCTCGGCCATTTGAAGGACGACCGAGAAATCCTTTGGCACAAGGACACTCCCAATTAATATAAAGATATTGGAGTACTAAAAAGGACGAATGTCCTTTAGATAGCCAAGTTACAAGGACTTTTTTGAATACAGAAAATAGCGTATATCTCAGCTGTATCCTGTCTGATCCTTGCGAGTCCTGTGTCATACATGTTATATTGATGCGACCTATCATCGTGCCAAAGGACACTCCAATCGTCCTTGTAGTTCTCGAGATATCCTGCAATTGGCAAATTTTTCACTTTCCTCATGCGCCGCGATCCAAAAAATTTCAAGTGTTGGATTCTTAGATAACCCTATAGTTTTTTGATGCCAATCGATAGAGTTGGTCCTGAGGATCCTTGCAATATGTGTCCTTTAAAAATGCGGCAGGATATGATCGAGATATAGCTTGATTTCGAAAAAAAAATCCCTGGCGCATCCTAAAAGTATGCTACAAAAATTGTGCCAAATTAAAATTTTGATATTTGAATATATGTATTTTTTTTTTGTCATCGCTCTGCCAAATTTTTTAAGGATTTGCCAGGGACACACCTTTTTGTTTTCAGGGCAACAAGGACTATCATCTGGCATTCAAGGATTTTAATGATCGTTTAATAAAAGGACCTCAAAATTGTTCAATTGGTGGGAATTATTTAAATACAGTAAGTAGCGTATATCTCAGCCTTTTCATGTTTGACACGTGCGTGCTCTGTGCCAAGCAAGACATATTAATAAGACCTATCATCATGCCAAAGGACATTCAAATAGTCCGTGTAGTTGCTGAGTTATCCTGCAATTTGCAAGAATTACCTTCCCCAAATAAGCTGTGGACTAAAACATACAAATGATGCTATGATGATGATTTTGTGATGCTAATCGATATAGTTCGTCCTTGCTATCGTAGCAAAACATGTCCTTTGAAAATGCTTCATTCCATAAC
The DNA here is from genome assembly GCF_009650485.2 of Drosophila albomicans. Lineage (NCBI taxonomy): Eukaryota > Metazoa > Arthropoda > Insecta > Diptera > Drosophilidae > Drosophila > Drosophila albomicans. The sequence continues at coordinate 26,879,020 of NC_047628.2, forward strand.
TGAGATATCCTATTTTCGAAAAACATCCTTGGCGCACCCTCAAAGTTTTCTATAAATTATTAGGCGCAAATTTAAAATTTGAAAATGACTGCTAAACTAAAAAATTCGTTGAAATTAAATTAATAATGTAGCCCCTAAAAGTATTCTATAAAAAATTAAATTTTGCAGGTTAAATTTCAAATTCGAAAATAACTGACAAAAAAAGAAAAATCTGTTAAATTTCAAAAATTTATATTCTAACCTAAAAGTATGCTACAAAAATTGAATTTTATGAGCGCCAACTTCAAATTTGAAATTCGAAAATAACCCGCAATAAGAAAATCCGTTAAAATGAAATAATCATTTATTTGAATTATATTTTGTCATATCTCTGCCAAATCCTTAAGGATCTGACAAGGACATACCTTTTTGTAATCAGGGTAACAAGGACATTCGAATGGCATTCAAGGATTCGAAGGACCTTTCATAAAAAATTACCTCAATTTTTTTCAAGGGGTAGGCACAGAAAATTTGGCAAAAACTTGGAAAATCCGCCGTATCTCGGCCATTCGAAGGACGATCGGGATATCCTTTGGCACCGTAGAAGTGCTTATCAATACAAATTGTTTGGCACAACAAAAAGGACGAATGTCCTGAAAGCAGCCAAGATATAAGGACTTTTTTAAATACAGAAAATAGCATATATCTCGGTTGTGTCCTGTCTGATCCTTGCGAGTCCTGTCTCAAATAAGTGATATTGAAGAGACTTATCATCCTGCCAAAGGACATCCTAATCGTCCTTGTAGTTCTCTAGATATCCTGAAACTTGCAGGTTTGACACTTCGTGAGCCGCGGACCAAAAAATTACAAGTGTTGGATCCTTAGATGACCACATAGTTTTTTGATGCCAATCGATAGAGTTGGTCCTGAGGATCCTAGCAATATGTGTCCTTAGCAAATCCGTCAGGATATGGACGAGATATAGCTTGTTTTCGAAAATAAAAATCCCTGACGCATCCTAAAAGTATGCTACAAAAAATTTTATTTTTAGAGCGGTAGTTTAAAATTTAAAATTCTTTTTTGACATATCTCTACCAAATGCTTAAGGATCTGACAAAGACATACCTTTTTGTCATCAGGGTAACCAGGACTCTCATCTGGCATTCAAGGATTGTAAGGATCGCGCCATAAAAATTACCTCAAATTTTTTTAAGGGGTAGGCATAGAAAATTTGGCAAAAACTCGGAAAATCCGCCGTAACTCGACCATTTGAAGGACGATCGGGAAATCCTTTGGCACAAGGACACTCCCAATCAATAAAAAAATATTGGTGTACCAAAAAGGACGAATGTCCTTTAAACAGCCAAGTTAGAAGGACTTTTTTGAAAATAGAAAATAGCGTATATCTCAGCTGTATCCTGCGTGATCCTTGCAAGTCCTGTCTCAAACAAGTGATATTGACGAGACCTATCATCCTGCCAAAGCACATCGCAATCGTCCTTGTAGTTCTCGAGATATCCTGCAACTTGCAGATTTTACACTTTCTTCATGATCCGCGGACCAAAAAATTTCAAGTGTTGGATTCTTAGATGACCCTATAGTTTTTTGATGCCAATCGATAGAGTTGGTCCTGATGATCCTTGCAATATGTGTCCTTTGAAAATGCAGCAGGATATGGTCGAGATATAGCTTATTTTCAAATAAAGATTCTTATTACACCCTCTAAGTATGCTACAAAATATCCAATAAAAAATGTCGGCGCCAATTTCAAATTTGAAAATTTATGACAAAACAAAACATAACCTTCTGTATTAGATTGTAGTATTACATTGTACAACAAGGGCTTAATGAATAGAATCGTTTAATTTCATTAAATAAATGTCTGCTTCTTTTGGTTTATTTGATTTATAATTTACAAAGTAATCTTAAACATTTTACTGTCTCTTATACAAAACCAATTAAACATAACAGTTAAAGACTGAACAGAACTTCTGATGAGCCCAAAGAATACGTGGAGGATGTGAATTAATGTTCTTTTACAGTTTCTTTTGTTAATTTACAACACGCACAATTTTTAGCTTAGATTTAATGGAGAATATGTTCGAGAAGCTGCTTCTGCCGCTGCTTACCCTTCTTTACGCGTAGTTGCTTATTGACTATCATCGAAACGCTTAACGCATTTCGTTTACATTTTGCATTTATTTACAAGAACATGTTTTGTCTACCCTTCGTTCACCGTTCACCATTCACCATTCACCTCAATCTGCCAGTTAAGTTATCATTATCATTATCCAATATCAATTGTTGCAATGCCAAGCTGCATATGTCCGTCCGGGGCTATTTGGACAGCTAATGCTAAAATACGAGTGTGATAAGGCCAAGAAGCGGGTAACCCGGCAAGAGGAGGGAGTTAAGCTGTTTTGCGTGCTTCGCAACTGTTCCACTTGGCCACAATCGAACGCCTTTGTATGCAAATGAGCTACGAATGCAACAACAACAACAACAATAACAACTTCTGCATGCCACCTTCCCAATGCATTGCATTTCTCACGTGCCACACTCGCAGCTGTCAGGCTGCTTGCGGGTCGAGCCTGTGGCATGCTAAGATTTTTAGCCTTATGAGTCATTTTGGCCCAAACCACGTTGGCCTTATTTGTTTGTCTTGGCTCGAATGTATTATGCGGTTTGCTGCACACTTTCGTGTTTCGCTTATTTCTTTTGTCAATGTCCATTTTTGGACTTTCGTTTCGTTTTCGGTTTCGGTTTCATTTTCTGGTACAAATTGTTTTGCAGGCTCAAAGTGGGTGTGAGATGTTGTTGGTTTTGTCGGCCTTTGTGACTCAAGCTTACAAAATTAACATAAGCAAAATGATTGTTATCTTAGCTTAGGGTATAAGACTCAAACTGTCAAGTGATTTATAGGTTTTGCGTTAAAGTGAAATGATTCACATATTGCTAACGTTTGCAATTTAGGAAGTTTTTAAAATGGAATAAGAATTGAACAAATTTTCTAATCATAATTTGCAATACTAATAGATTGAATATAAATTTACGCAAACATTTGATTAACAAATAATAACAAAATCAATTAAAGCAAACTCAAAATATAATTTTGCTTTAACATATTATTTTCATAGTGGGTTGGACTGACTCTTGCAACTTGACATTGTTTGGATTTTACACAAATGTACACATAAATACACATTTTTAACTATAATGACAACTGTTCTTTCATTGGCTATTTACAGCTTTACTTTGAGGAGAAATTGTTTAGCTTTTCCTAATCGATTTGCTGCTTTGATGTTTTCATTTGGGATTTACTAATTGGGCTGGCTTTACAATTTTCTTATGGCTTAGCTTATGGCCTCCTTAACATATGACTATTTTGTTGGGGTGCATTCTTAATCCTATTAGGTTGTAATTATATTTAAAGTTTAGTTTTCAAATATATGTAGATCGAAGTGTGTGTGCGTTTTATACAATTGAAATGTTTAAATTTGATATGCGCCAAATGCGGATAAATGTCTAGTGAGATGAGTTCGAAAATACAATTTAGTAAAAATAATACAAATACGAGCAAGAATTTACCTAGAGATATGAGAAAATGATAACAATTTACTAGAATTTACTCATCTTTGTCATATGTTGAGTTGATTAAATTTGATTTAAACATTAAAAAAATATATTTTACAGATTTTAACTAATCGATTATTTTTACACTAAATGAAAATTAAATTTTCATAATATTTCTTTGAATTTCTTTTGAGTTTTAACATGTTTATCATATATCATATCATATCGGTTTTTGTTTTCTTTCTTGTGGCTTATTGTTAACACTTAATATTTACAAGTTCTTATGATATTCTTAAATGCTCAAATTGAGTAGTTCTGCGTCATGTAAATATTTAAATAGTTACATAGTTTTATAGTATTTTTATGTTTTTTTTTACGATTTCTTTTTGTTAGTTTTGTAATTTTGAAAGAGTTTTTGTTTTGCATTTGCCTGCATATATTTAATATTCATACACACACATCAATGGAATTTAAATATATGGTATGTATATTTAATTTTAGCGCAACGTACTCTACGTTAAGTGTATGTAGATTTTTCTATGAAATTTGGCATAGGATATGTTTGCTTTTACACTTGAATTTTCATTTCATTCTTTGAGATATGACAGAGAGCTGCTCCCTTCTAGAGTTTTGTGCAACATTTTAATGCATTTGATTGCACATTTACTATCATTTCACTTGCTACACGAAAAGGGCGTTCAGCTTAGCTTAAGCACGAGCCGATGAAGTCAGTTAACTGCCAGCGCCTTCGGGGGGCCAACGCCAGACTCCAGCCAAGGTGCCAAGGAGCAGCAGCAATGTTGGCAGCAGCGAGATGAGATGCGATGGTTGTCTCGAAGCAGCTGCACCTGTAAGAATTTACGCTTTAGTAATTTGCTCAACACAGTTAGTTTATAGCATTCCCCCTCTCAATGTTTTACCAATTGTGCTGGATTTGGCAGCCACTGTTTCACGTGATTCCAAGGCCGGCGCACGCTGTTGACGATCGCTCTCGACGCTCTCCTCATTGCTCTGCCAGTAGAGTGAACTGATCTTTGCCACACACTAAATGTTGAATAGAATTAGTTAACTATAAAGTTCGTTTACTTCATTTACTCACCTTGAGCTTCATGTCGCCATGCTTAAAGTGATAGCCACGCACACGGAACTCGAGGCCCAAACGCGACATCTCGAGGCCATCTCGATTAACAACAACTTTGTCAAACTGCTTGAGATGCTGCTTCTGCGCTGGCTCCCCATTGATCAGCCAGCTCAGGTGGCAAGCGGGCTTGGACGGTGACGAGGTGCAGTTGACGCGCACAGTGTCCCCGATCTGATAGCGTGGCTGTCCGCCTGTTATCCTGGGTCCATGATTGGGAGTCACTGTAAGTAGAGGAGCATTCATAGGTTTAAAATAGAGCGCAACAACATTTTAATACAACTTGTTGTCAGTATTAAACAAGTAAGAAAGTTACAGTCGAGTGTCGTCGACTGTGAGACACCTGCTACCCATTTTGAATAAAGGCAAAGCAGTGCGGTATTGTTCCGAAAAAAATACCGTTCAAAACACTAAAATATACAGATGACCATATTTGATATATAGGTTAAAATAATGATAAGCATTATTCTTATAATATACCAAATTAATATACCACAAAAATACTAAAATATACCAATGGTTATACTATATATGTAATTTCAATATACGATTATCTGCAATAAAAAGTGCTGTCATAAATAAATGATAGTTCTTTCTCTTAAGACACACTGCAAAAATACTAAAATATACTAAAGGCCATATTTGGTATTTAAGCCAAAATATTCCAGATTGTCAAATAAAGCAACCAAAACCCCCATTACATTAGACGTAATATGGCATATACAACTTTTTCTTAAATAACTTCTACAATTTTGTTCAGATCACAAGAAAATTCTTAGGAATTATAAATACATACATACAGTATTATTTTGTAAACCAAAATTCATGGATTAAACAGAAAGATTGTAAATTAATTTGTACTAATGTTATGCTTCACTTTTGCAAATACTCAAGTGATATTTATCAAAATAATTGCTAAAGAATTAATTTATTTTATTTCTGTAAACTTAAGAAGTCAATCAAAGAAATAAAATGGAATTAAAGTGTTCTTTAGCATTTAAAAAGATTCAATTGATTTTCAACTAAATAATAAATTTTTTTATTTTTATTTTTAAAGAATTATACCAAGGCAAAGTTTATAAAGTGTAGATACAAAAGTATCTCATGGCGTATTAATTTCCTGGCAAAACAATTTACATATGAATGATTTACTATTTCAACTCTTAAAGGTCAATCATAAAATCTTAAACTATTCTTTCCTGAAACCCAAAAGTTGGTCACGAAACTTAGTAAACGTTTTTATAAATTAATAATGATATTTTCTGTTCATTAAGGTTAAAAGTTCCAACAAGAAATAGTGCTAGAAATGTGCGCCTTTAAATGGGTTTGAGTTGCGTTTGCTTGAACTATTTTCAATCGCTTTATTTAATAAACCCTAGTAATTAGTTTATTTGTAATTTGCTCGCATATTTACCCCGATTTCCAGGGCAAGCAAACACAGAACAAAGAAATGTATTTTTGCCTTTGCTCCTTACTAAACGTAGTTATTTCATTTTAATGAGCCAAGAAGATTGAATATTTTGTTTGGCCCTGCAATAGTGAGTGGTGTAGTAAAGCTCCTCATGCTGCCTTGGCCAGATGGCAGTTTACTTGAGTTCCGTTTGTTTTATTATTTTATATGCAGCATACGAGTATTTGGCTTACTTTTGTGCCCATTTCGTTGCCATAATGAAAGCCATGTGTGGAGTATCTTGTGGGGGGTTGAGACTTGGACTTTGGAGCTGGGGCATACTTAAGATTTATGTTGAGATTTGTGCCAGTAAAATACAAAACACGGCACACAGACCTACACAGACCCACAGAGGGGGAGAGCAACAGCGCACATTTTATACGCATACGAAATGCTTATTCAAAGTTTATTTTAGCGTGTGTATCTCAGTCTCCTTCTCCGTCTCCCTTGGTCTGTAGGCGTGTTGCTGTTGGTGTTAAGGCATCTGGATATGGCTAGGACTTACGCCCACGACCACTTGGCCACACGCTCGTTCGCTTCTTCGCTTGCTCGCTCATTGCTTGGCGCTTTTGGGCATACAACAACAACGACAAGAACGTGAAATGGAAAGAAAGGAATCAAGTCAAGTGTGGCGCCCCCTGGCGTCCAGTTAACGCCCACTGTGAGACGCAGTCGAGTGTTTGTATGCATTATAAATATATATACCATATATGTATGTATATATCTGTATATGGATGGTACTATGCCAAAACCAAAGACTCACACTGCAATAAAAACTGGCGTTGGATTTCTTGTTTCATTTTCATAACATTTCCACAGCTGCCCCTTACGTATGTGTGTGTGTGTTGCTTGACTCTGCCATAAAATAAAATTAATTTTTAATGGTTTTGAAAAAAAATTAATTTTCTTTAGAAGTTGCCGGAGTTTTTGTTGTGGCTTCTCGGCTCAGTTGAGACAGCCACTGGCCGCATGACAGGCACAGGCTCAGGCCGAGAGTAACCCAAAGCAGATATCCCCACATACACATATAGAGGTTATACTATATTGTATGTACAACAAATATAAGCTAACAGCTCCAGCTCCAGCTCCAGTTGTAGGTCAAAGCGAAAGAGAGAGGTTCCAGGTTCTCGTTGCTTATTTGTAATTTATAAAGTGAAGTTTACTTTACTTTGCTTGCTCACTTTTTTTCTCCTCTTTTTTTTCTGTCCAGAATTTCAATTTAGTGCAGCCGCCTCTCATGTGTGAGTGGAGTGGGCGTGGACACATGGCCATATGGATAATATGAAGCTTTATAAAATATGACTATACATGTGTGTAGCATACAATATATGGTATATACTATATACTGAAAATGGCACTCACAGTACGAGCTGCGTACATATTAAATGCCAAATGGCAAAATGGCAATTGCATTTGGCTTGTAAATTGCATTTCTGTTTGACTACGGTTGAATTAGGCTTGCATTTGTAAAAATGTCGAAATTAAATTCACCGACAAATTGATTGCAGCCTCCTCTCCTCTCTTCTCCACATATTCCGATACAAAAGTATTTCGCAAAAAGAAACTCTATTACGATATTAAGCACAATGAGATTACAACATAAATGTAAAATGAAAAGCCAATTTTCTCAATATCTGCAACTAAACAAAAGCTCACAGCCAATTGCGTTTTGCCAGTTTTGCAATAAATTGCCTTGGATTAATATGCAAAACATATTTTTCATAAGATTTTGTTTGACATTGTTGTTAATTTAAATGTTTTTTTGTTGAAGCAATTTAATGTGTCTGATTTTTAATAAAATTACATGTTTTCTTGTAAGAAAAATGTGCTTTGAATTTAAAGATTTCTCTCAATTGCAACAAAACTTGTTTGACATGAAATACTTATCAAATTTAATGTAATTTGGATTGAAAATTGTATCAAAAATTGTTAACTATTGTACTAGAAATTTATATGTAATTTTAAGGAACATAGATACAATACACAAATTAAATTAAAATAGAAGCACAAAGAAAACTTTTTCTTATCAAAAAATCATTCAAACAATTACAATTTCATTAAATGTTATTTTTCTTACAATATTTTAGAAATTTGTTAAAATGTAATGGAAGAACATATACAAATTTTAAGACGTATAACTTGAATTTAAAATACAAAATGAAAATAGTTTAAAGAAACTTTTGAAAAATTTTACAATTACTACTTAATTCAGCAGTAGCCAACAAAACAACTAGGAGACAAAGTAATTTCGATCACTAGGCTATTGAAAGTCTTTATTACCATCAGAAGTTGAATTACCATTACCTGCAATATTATTCATTTGAATATATAGAACATATTTGGATTGACTTTGGTAGTGTTATATTTCCTATTACAAATATCTTTAATATCTTTTGAATCTTATTTGCTTTCAATTTAAATAATTTTCTATTTAATCAATAATTTATTTCTTTGCAACTTAATTTTAATAAATTTCAAATCGCAAAAATTGAATAATCATTTAAAGGAAGTCATTAAATTGTATGTACTTGAAAAATAATCAAGTTGAATAAATTTGCAAATGAATTTAACGTGTGTGCAAGATTTAACATACCAATTAAATATAAAAATGATGTCAACTTTTTTTGGGCAATTCTTTTGCGTTCCGGCAAAACTATTACTTAAAGTTATTGGCCAATTGTTGGTGGCACTTTAACTGTCAGACAGTTAAGATCAAAAGCCTTTTCACACACACATACACCAACACACAGACACACACACCTACCTCCCAGGCAGCTTCTGATAATTGTTTTCATATTATATGGCTGGTTTTTTAAGCCAACGCCATATTGTCGCACTTTAGTTTTATTTGTGGCATAAATCTAAAGGTGCTCCCCACACACACACACACACAGACACATGTGGCCATGTGTGTGTGTGTGTGTGTTGGTGCGTTGCGAGTGTGTTTACAATTTATTCGGGCAAAAACTTTGCACGCAACGACAACACCAACAAAATTATTCGGACCTGCGGCGACCGCAGACAGAGGAGTGTCAGAGAAAGGTGAAAGAAGGGGAGAAAGAGGAAGGAGAGGGGGAAAGGGCAGCTGCAATAAGTCGAATGCTGTTTGCTGCTACTGAAAGTGGGGCTGAGGTGAAGTGGGGCGAGAACATGAGAACATGGGAACATGGCTCAAGCATTTTCCTATGACTAAGCAGTTTTCGGCATCGCATTTTGGGCGGCTGCCTCGTTTGCTACCTTTTGTGCAGCCAAAAGGAAAACGTAAACGAAGAGCAGCAAAAAACACACACACACACACACACATCGAGTTGGAAAATCATGGCGAAAAGGTGAAAAAGCAGCCCAGCTGCCTGCAGGCGGCCAAATGCCAGCGACAAGCACAACAACTGGGAGCATTTTAAGTGGCAAAACGAGCTTGAGAGCTGATGGAAGGGGGTGATGTGGAGAGGGGGAAAGGATGGGGAACTGCTTTCAAGCTGCGCATCTAGTCAACACACAGCTGGGGGTGCCTTTTAATATGCTGCGGTATGTTTTCCCTTCCCATATTATTTCTATTTTTTTGCTTCCTTTTCTATTCCTTCTCTCTTTTTTTTTGGCAGGTAAGCGCACTTTGCAGCTGCTGTAGAGCTGACGATAAGCTGGGCCAGAGGAGGAGAGAGCGGAAAGAGAACTCCACCACTTGATCTATATGCAAAGCCTGTCTATGTGTGCATTTGGATTATGCACATGTTGGGCACCTTGAGTCGCAAATTCTCCGACTTGTTGTTAAGTGTTTCTCGACAAAAACAAAAAAAAAAACCGAAATTTTAATAAACATTTGCAGCCATGAATTATGTGACTGTGCCGCAAAATCCGAGTGCTCATCTGAATAGCCATTGAAGAAAACAAGTGAGAAAGCTGCAGTCGAGTTTGCTCGACTGTGAAATTTCCACTACTCATTTTTAAGAAACGCAAATATATCAAATGAATATAGTAAATGATACTCAAATATACCAAGGGCTGTAAATGTTATTTTGATATACTATTAAATTCAAAATATATCATAGAAATATGAAATATACTGAATTAATATACCAAAAATACTAAAATGTAAATGAAATATGACAAATTATTTTACCGAACAATGTTAAAATGTACCGAAGGCAATGTACTTTGTACTATCGCATTCAAAATATACCATACAAATGTATAATATACCAAACAAATATATCATATTATATAAAATGCAGAATAATCTAAATCAATCAAAAAACAAAAAATATCCGAAAAACTAACATATGATATTTTGGCATATCATTACATTTAAAATATACCATACAAATATAAAATATACTGACTCAATATACCAAAAATACTAAAATGTACCATATAAGTGTAAAATATACCAAATTAAAGAAATAATTAAAATGTACCGAAGGCAATGTACATTGATTTGATATACTATCACATTCGAAATATACCATAAAATATATAATATAACAAACAAATATACCACATCATATAAAATACAAAATATACTAAATCAATATACCGAAATAAAAAACAAAAAAATATCAAAAAAACTAACATAATATTTTGACATACCATTACATTCAAAATATACCATATAAATATAAAATATACTGAATTGATATACCAAAAATTACTAAAATGTACTTATTTTTGGGATATCAATATAAGATTTGATCTAGATCGACTTGATCTGCAATAACAAGAGCTATTACAAATAAATTCTAGCTTTATCTCTCTAAGCTTTAGCTCTTCATACGAGTACAGACAGACAGACATAGTTGTATCGTATCGGCTGTTGACGCTTATCAACGCTATATACTTTATGGAGTTTTAGTTGCCTCCATCTGAGTGCTCTACCCTTCGGGTATTAAAACACCAAAATCTGGCAATAAATTAGGCGAACAAAACACTTAACAGTGCCTTAAAGTTAACGTGCCGCGGCGCATAAAATCTCATTTAGTGGGCATTTAAACTATAAGTTGACCTTTTGCCTTGTAACATTTCAAAAGTTTACAGCTCATTAGCGGAGGGGGAGGGGGGAGAAGTAAGCAAAGAGAGAAAACGAGAGCAAGCAGAGACAACTACTATAAATATGAGGCTGTAAGTGCTGCATGGCCACTCAAAGCTCATAAAAATCACATTTACTTTTCCTTTTCTCTTATATATGTTTTATTTCCTAGCTAAAGGGAGGAGTGGTGAGGAGAGGAGAGGGGAGGGGAGGCAATTGCTTTTTATATTGTAAAATCGATAAGCGATCACATTATGTGTGCATGTGGAACGTGTGCGCGAAAGAAGAAACTCAGCAGGAAGCAGCCAAGTGAGTTATATGTATGTTTGTCCTTTAAAGTGCACTTAACCATAAATTCACACACATACACACAGACACGCATGCACATACACATACACATATACATTGCGCTGCTTGGGGGACAGGACATATGTATGCAGCTGGATGCCCTTCTACGGCTTCGGCAGCCTTGCGTGCTCATTAATTATAAAACAACACGTGTTACTTTTATTTCTGGCGCAACGCAGCGTCAGATACAGATACGGCAAGGACCCGGATATGGAGACGAGGACGAAGACGAAGGAGGAGAAAGCGAGGGCTATGGAATAACAGTAACTGTAACAGTAACTGGTTACAGTAATGTTTTCTTAACTCAAACATGCCCTCAACGACGACAACGCGACGCGTATCGCACATTAAAAATCGTTGCCATATGTAAAAGCAAAGATAACAAACGGACGAACAGCGCAACAAGGGAGAAGAGAGGGGAGAGGAAAAGTGGATGCCAGCACTGAGCTGAAGAACAACTGTCGCGATTTTCGCTGTGCACTCTGCTCGCTGTTCAGTGTTGCCTTTACTTGAAGTTGTCGCCAATGCTCCCGCAGCGAGGCAGCAACTTCAGCCGGCCACCGTGGCGTATGAGTAATGGATGCGCCACAACGCACCACAGAGCGCAACAGAGAGCAAAAAAGCTGAACGCAGCGCGACATATTTTGACCGCAACAGCAGAGACAGCAGCAGCAACAGAAGATGAAGCGACCAGCATAATGTAAATTCCAATTGGCTGGTGCCTCTCTAAAGGAATTCCGACAGGACTTGGTTAACCAGCAAGGGGGAAAATGCCAAAGAGCTGCCAGCATGCACATGGCAAGGAAAAAGCAATTAGACAAGAGGTGAAAATCAAAAGATGAGTAAAATAATGTTAAGAAAATTTAAATTGCAAAAAACAAAAAAAAAAAAAATAGGTAATTTACAAAACTTCAAAATAATAAAAGAAAATGTAAATGTAGTTTCAAAGAAATAATAAAGAAAAAAGTTGTATTATTACCTTTTTGCATATGAAAATTTAAATTAACATTTAATAATTGAAGGAATACATTAAGTTAATATTTTGAGTTTTTGTAAAGATGCAGAATATGATTTTAAACTCATATAGAGTTATTTGTACGAGCTCCTAACTCTCTGTATGCATTGTGCAAATATTTGTTCTGATTTATTTTAAAGGATCTTGAAAATATATATTTTTTAGCATTAAAAAATACAATATATAGCGAATATATACTAAAAATTAATACTATATTAATAAAATAGTTCCTTTATAGAGTTTATTAATATATATTCACAGTATATATTGTATATTTTTGTGGAGATATAATTAATTCTTTATATAGTATATAGTACAATATGGAAAGAGTTTACTTAGCCTTATAAGTATATGTATTTGATTCTGTTTTCATATCACATATTGTGATCTATATATATTATAAACGTATTTTTTAATGTAAAGATAAATGTAAAATATAAAGAAATACAAAATCTTGTTATTTAAACACATAAACTAAAAGTCAATAAACACTAAATATATTCATAGATCATTTGTGTATTATTACTATCAGATAAATATAATATTTTACAACTACTGAGCTTAAAAATCATTTCTAAATGACAACGTAATCATAATATAAAGCCAATACTCAGTTTACTTTCGGCATAACTATAAAAAACGAGAAGTCAGGTGTGAATTGTAAACAAGAAATAAATAAACTAGATTTATTGCAATTCCTGCAAGAATTCCATAAATAAGAAAACCGAATTTACATAAAAATTCACTAAAATAAATAGCCATAAAAATGATAATAGCTCAGAGACAAAACGAACTAAAATAAATGCTATGTCAAAAGATGACTTTTGATTAGAATGAAACGATTAATAAAAGCGATGACGATGAGCGAAGCTTGGCAGCAACTATAACAATAAATTGCACTCTAATTCTTGATCACAATTTGGCTGTGGTATTAAGTTTTATGCCCACTGTAGCTGTATATAGCAGTAGCTATGGATATTGCTGTCATGGCAATGGGGCTGTGGGACACTCGAAGTAAACGCACTAAAGCATATTTTATGGCTCACTTGCAGCAGCAGCAGCAGCAGCAGCAGAAGAGCTAAGAGCACGAGAAGGAGGAGGAGGAGAGGGAGGCAACGAGGACAAGAATGATGATGATGATGATGCTGGGACGCAGTTTTGTTGCTGATGATGAGTCAGTTGCCCCTTTTTGGTTCGATTTGCAACGCCCACAGCTCTTCGGGGGCTGTGGGAATAGAAGCAGCCTTTTTTTTTTGTTCTGCTTGTTGTTTGGTTTCAGTTCAGTTCAGTTTTTCTTTTTTTTGTCATTTCTCGCTCTCTTGTTGTTTGCTGGCTTGAAGCATGTCGCCCAATTGGCAGCCGGGCACATTGTTTAATATGCAAAACCATTTCCGCAGCAGCAAAGCAATGCGTCTCAGAGTCTCAGACAGAAGAGTCTTAGTTCTGAGTCGGAGATGGAGTTGAGAGTCGCTGCTGTTGAAACTGTGTCAGTAGCATGAGGAATCGCCAAAGGCTGCCAAATCAGCATGAAATGTGCTTAGTGTGGGCGTTCTATATATATCTCTCTCTCTCTCTTTCTGTGTATAGTATGTTAATCATTCTCCAAGTAATCATCATAATGATGATGCTGCCAATACTCGCTCATCATGATGAGCTGTTTGCCTCGAGCACCCAAGGGAGGCGATGTGAGGTTGAGGGGTTCAGACTGCTGCTGCACACATATTGATAACTGTTTGATTTTTTATGAGTTTATAAATTTGTGATTAACTCTCGCGCCACTTTTGATTGAGTTGCGTTCGCTGCCCCCCAAGCCCCGAAGCAGCCGCCTGATGTGGTTTTCTTTTTCCACTTTTTGCTCAACGAGCGCAATTCAAATAAAATTCTAAGCTTGCTCTTTACATACGGCTGCATATAAATGAAAGTGCGGCAAGTGCTCTTTGCCGCAGCAGACAAAAGAAACACACACACACACACACCTCCCACTGGGGAAGAGTTGGAGGGGGAAAGGGAAGGAAGAGAATTTTATTTTTTTTTTGCCAGCTGGCGCCTTTGTCTTAACCCATTTTTTTACTCAACTAAATCGCACGACATGAAAACATAATTTTACTTCAAATTGCAATGACAGTTGCAGCAGCCACGCCCACACACTTGCTTTTATCCACACACACACACACACTCGCACACACACAGCTGCATTTAAGGAGTCACATTCATATGTGAGTGCGCTGCTGCCTTTTGTTAGAGCAACGAAGGCAAAAATTCCATTTCAATTGTTTGCCCAGATTATGCAGTTGTATTAAGCAAAAAGCAGAACAGACGCTAGCCGAGGAGGATTGCCAACTACAAACAGTAAAAAAACGCTACAGGGGAATGTGATCAACTATAAAATACCTGCTTCAAAGTTTTTTAAAATATATTTTGTAAGTCAAGCTGAAGGAGTTTGTAGCCAGCGTTTCAGCCTAAAGTTTGTCTTAATTTAATTAATATTGAAGTATAATAAATAAATATTGTTTAAGTAACTTGCAAGTTCATTTAATGCTCAAAAAGAAGCTCACAAATTAGAACTATTTCATTCAAAAGAAATTCAAATCATTGTAAAATAACTTGTTAACAGTATTTTTAGTCAAAGTATATACATTATAAAAATATATAGAAAAAACCATAAATAAGAAAGTATTTTTATACACATGGATAACAAATCTTCTATATTTTCTTAAGTAAGTTGAAATTTATACTCTTGATCTAAAGAAATTGCCAAGAAATTCAAATATCATAATTCAAATTTAAGAAAATATAGAAGATTTATTGTCCATGTGTATAAAAATTTAGTACATTTTTATTTATGACATATTTTCTATATGTTTTATATATATATTTTTATATATATGTAAATATGCATTACATATTTCTGTTAGAAATTTTTTTCTATATATTTTTAAAGTGTAGTATATTCATTGAAAAAAAAATTTAAAGTGCAGTATTTACTTATTATGATACATAGATAAAAGAAATGAAATAAATCGAATTTCTTACTTCATTTTGTTTAATAGCAATAATAAATAAATAAAACATTTTGGTGCCAAAATATATGCAAAGAATAATAATGGGATTCACTAAAGTAATTTTAAGAACTTCTGTTCTAATTTCAGCTAGATTCCAATTTTTAAGAATTCTTATTTGAAAGCTTCCACTATAAAATTTGAGTATAAAGATTATCTCTACTAATTTGATATAAATTGGTGTTAAAGTTTATTTGCACTTGTAGACAATCTTAATATACAACACTTAGAAATACTGCCAGCTTATTTAAAGAGCCTAATTATTATTATCCCTGAGATATCACTTTGATTGCCAATGGACAGATAGATAAAAAGACAACTCTAAAGCTGTGAACTCTAATTGAGAGCAAACTATGTTGCTTAATAGATAATAAATGCCTCTTTCTGCTCTTGGAATTTCTCATTGCACTTTCACATTTCGTGTTGTCACAAACATGTTATACCCCTTTACTTTATGCTTAACAGGTATTAAAAATGGTGGAAAAGAACTATGTTTAAAGCCAAGCGACCATTTGGGTAGCTGGAGGCAGAAACTCAGGCTGAAGCTGAGGCCAAGGCAGCAGGAGTAAAGAATGCATTCCATTGTGCGACACAAGGTCTCAACAGCAGCAGCATGGCCCAGAAATAATTAAGATATTTGCCTCAAGTTGCCACCTGCATATTTTGTTCCTCGCTGCCAGCTGCCAGCTATGTGTATGTGTGTGTCTCTGGGGCAGTTAAAGTTGATCTCAAGGTACTTTTAAGCTGCATGTAATATCCTGTAAATCTTTTCTGTTCTTTCTGCCTTTCTCTCTGCCTGTCATTTGTGCTTTCAACTTATGTCAGCTTTTCTTTTTCGCCCCGCACAATTATGTTGCACATCAGCAGTCCACTTGACGCTGTCATTCAACAACAACATTGTCGACTTCGCTCTCGCTCCGAACTATTAGCATTTTAATTAAATTTCGTACACACATTCTTCCACTCTTTCTCTTTCTTTGTTTTTTGGTATTGCACTTTTTGTGAGAGTGTGAAAATTCCATTAACAAGAAAAATCTTCGACTTACCCACAACGGTCATTGTCTCCGACTCGGCGACGGTGTTGAAGGCGGGCGCCTCCCCGGACACTTCGCATCGATAGAGTCCCGAACTCTGGAGTGTAACGCGCTTCAGCACCACCTGAGTGTCCGACGAGTTGCGTAGCTGCATGGAGAATGGAGAAAGCGAGAAAGAGAAAGCGAGCAAAATGTTTACTTCAATATTTGCAAGTCGAAATTCAAATAAATTACAATGCCATGACTCGACAACACAATGAGGGCAATTAGATTTACAGATTTTCACATTTTGGATTTTCAGATTTAGCGTGGTGAGTGTGTGAAGAATGAAGATTGATGATGATTTGAGACGTTCTCTGTTCGCTGTTTAGTTTATTTTTGTATTATTAGTTTAAGCTACAGCCCAAAATGGGCGTGGCACTGAAATGTAATTTGGTCAAGAGCAAAAGCACAAGTCATATGCGAGTGTGAGAGCATGAGAGTCATGAAATATCTAGAAACAATCGCACACCAAGTGGCATAAAATACGTACGCAACTCTGTAGCTGAAGAACAACGCATGAGAATGTGGTTGGTGGAAGAGGGAGGAGGAGGCTAGGGAGGCGTGGCTGTTGTAAAAGTCACTCAACATCTTTGCCAGAAACAATTGCAGTCAAGTTCTTTAAGTTGCAGTTTTATTATCACACACACACACATACACACTCCCATACACACACACACACTCGCACACACACAGTTGTAAGTGCTGGCAAAAGTTTTCATTTCTTTCCATTCTACTTGACGGCGCTTCCCCGAAAAACTTGTCGAGCAAATTTTTTATGAAAATTCTTTTGCTCCTTCTTCAGTTTTATCTTGCACTCTCCTTCTCTCCTTCTCTCTCTCATCATCTCTTCTTTCACTGTTGCTCTGCGCAAACAATCACAAAAGTCACGTTCAACATTATTTTTGGTTTGTTGCTTGTTGCCCGCATCCCTCAGCCTCCTCCGCCTCCTCTCCAGCTCCCTCTTCAGAAGCCCTTTCACTGCCTGGTTACTGCCATTACCCTGTTACAATGACTGCGAACTGGCTTTTGTTTGTGTCTTTCTAGTGCTTAAGCCGATTCTTTCTGCAACAAGCAGCAGCAACAGCAGCAGCAGAGGAGGAGGGGGAGAAGACTTCTCTTCTCGCTTTGCCAATTTCTATGAACGCTCAAGTTGTCAGCGTGTCCGCTATACAAACAGCAAGTTGAGGGAGCGAACAACTAAAACTCGCCTCACCACAATTCAAATTGTAGACGTCTTTTAGACAGGACGGGAGAAGGGAAAGGAGAATGGAGCACTGCCTTTGGCCACTTTTATTGCATTCCCTTGTTACGTGCGAGCGCCATTTTGTTTATGATGGCTGCAACAAAATGCAATTCACACAATTTATTGTGATTCCCAATGCGTTCCGACAGTCGACAACACGATGATGAGCTTGAAATTTAGTTCACTTTCTAGACAGACAAAGCTCAATTTGAATGCAACACGGGGCAGTTATTGTTTTATAGACACATTTAGTAACCCAAATAGCCTCTTTTAACGATTGCGCGGTTAAAAAGTCAATGATTAGTTGCGAAAGTTGCTTGCGGTTATCAAATGAATGCGCGAAATTGTTTTGAGCTGTGTAAAAATCACAACGTTATGATCTGTATAATTAAGAAAGTGGTGTCGAGAAATAGTTTGAAAAATCTAATACAATTGGTCAAGAAGATTAAGAGGATTGATTTGGTAAAATTCATTAAATTAAATTTCATTTTGAGTAAATACTTTTACGAGAAATTATTTTCCTATATCCAAAGTTACTATAATTTTATACTGCTGCTGGGTATATTTCGAACTCTATGGTATATTTTGTATGTAATACTATGCTTAAATACCATTATACCCTTCGGTATATTTTTAGTATTTTTTCGGTATATTAATTTGCTATCTGTATTTTGCATGTAAAACTATAATGATATACTAAATATAGCCGCATCTGGTATATTTTAGTATTTTTTTGGTATATTCATTCAGGAAAATATATTTGGAAGGTAACACTATATTGAAATATCAAAAATAGTCATCGGATTTTTTTTAGTATTTTTGCGGTATATTAATTTGGCATATATATTTTGAATGTTAAGCTATATCGAAATACGAAACATAACTTCGGTGTATTTTTGTATTTTGTTGGTATTTTAATTTGGTATATTTTTAGACTCTTGATTTTACAAGGTCTCTCATATTTGAGCACACTCGACCGTAGCTTCCTTACTTCATTTTATCCATCATTAAAGACACGCACTTTACACACTTAAAGTTCACTAATTTAGATTAGACTTCAGACATTCAATCTACTCCCATTAGTTTAATCAGCAGTTGGTCTGTCTTAAAGTCAATAAAAATCACGCACATGTCGCTTTTTTCGTCTAGTCTGGCTAATGGCTAGCTAGTCTAGCAGCTTTTTATCGCAGCTAGACTCCGTCGAGTTAAAGCCTCCTTGTCTGCCTCATCCAAATGATTGGCGGCTTGTTTATGCCCCAAAAAGCCAATAGATATGGTATATAACATATATGTATGTGTGGCATGTAGTTTGCCATTGAAATGCATACTGTATGAGCTTAAATATCCATAAAGTGCTAGCAATTATCTCGACAACAAAAGCACAATCAATGCCACTTGAGTGCGTTGGCACCCGAGTCTGCATTGTTTCGATCACGCATGGAGAACACAACTGTGTTTGTGTGTGTGTCCATAATTATCTGTGAGAAAATGGGGCCACAACTCTTTCATGTCTAAATGCAGACATTTACGCCTACAGGCAACAACAAAGTGTAGCCAGCAGAAGGAAGAAGGAGAAAGAGAAGAAGAAAGATGCGGTATGGCACGCACAGCTCATAAAAGTCGCGTTGTGTTCGCATTGCTCATACGCCGCGTTGGCCGTACGTCAATTGCGGACTTTGCTTTATTTGCCTTCGTCTGGAAAGTGAGGGACGACTATGCGAAGTGGCTATTGGCGACGCGCCTGTCAACAAAATGCCACACACAAAGTAGACGCACTTAAGTGCTTTAGCAAATTATTATTATTAGAGTTCGGCTTCAGTTCAGTCGGACGAACGAAAACGAAAGCAATCCCCAAACGTTGAGCTGCACAGCAACTATAGAGTAAATAATACGGCGAGGGAAAGGAAAGCTTTGAGTGGAGGATTGGCAGCTTTAAGTGATTTCGGTTATGGGGGCAACCTTTTCAATCGCAATTCAAACGGACTGACGTGAACACACAAACATAGAGAGAAGGAAGCGGAGGAAGGGGAATGCGGATGAGACCGCAACGTGACCTAAGCTAACCCCCTCGAAGCAAGCAAGCATTTTTATGGCCAACAAAAAATTACATCAACATTAAATTAAAGTTAAATGGCAAAACTACGTGGCAGCAATTTCATTTTGCGACGACGTAATCAGCAAACACAAACACCAAAAGCAACAACAACAATAATAACAATGCAACGCCATGTTTGTAGCTGCTTTGGCAATTACATGCTTTAAAAATAATCATTATGATAAGGTCATAACACTAAATTTAATCCCGTTCCTTTGCCCCACTCGACAACTCCAATTGTAAATTGCAATAAAATTCGAAATTAAATTTTTGCCAAGTGCCAAACACCTGTTGCATACTCACATCGATGTTGACGCCGGGCAGAGGGAACGCCTGTCCAGGTGGCTTGTCCCGCGGCACATAACGGTAGATCTCGTGTCCATCCTTATACCATTTCACCGAGTACAGCGACTCGCCATCGAGGGCATAGCGACAGCCCAGCTGGGCGCTCTTCAGCCGCATTATGTGATTGGGTATCTTCACCTCGGTCATTGTCAGCGCGCTGGTAATGTCTGCAATTAGTGCGAAAAGGAAAATACACAGTGAGAAAAACGTTGGCGATACTCGTAAGTTATTTTTAATGCAGCCACATTTAGTTTTTTCTTCTTCTCTTCTTCGCTATCTTTAGTTCAGGTAACGTTTCACATTTATGCTCTATATTCTTTCCCATTTCTTTTTTTTTTTTTTTGTCTGTGGCAAGCGTTAACTTTTAGTGCTGACCATGTTCGCTGCATGGATTAGATATGCCCCACATGGCTGAAATATCCCTATATATCATATGCCATAATCATAAGGATTTAGGAACATGTGTGCGAGCGTTTCTCTTGATGGAATGTGAATATGCTAATGCCACAGACTAGAGTTAGCATTACAGCTACAGCTGACGATCGATATTGAACGCTTTGGTTGTAAGCTTACACAAAATAGGCTAATGTTTAATGTTATACATTAACTTTATGCTTACAAAATAAGTGTATGTTGTAAGTAAAAATAAACGTAATTGACAAATAATCGAACTGAATTGAATTCATTAAATCGAAAAATGTTTTTTTTTTTTTTTTTGATTCCCTGGCAATACACGTGACAAAACTTTAAAAGTTATAAGGTAAAACAATAAAGTTTACATTGTTTGATCTAGCTCTAACCATTTAGTATTGTAAATTAAAGGTTAATAGTGTCTATTTCTGAGATATAGTAAATAAATAGCTAAGACACAAACCAAAGGAGCATGTGTTACAACCTGTGCTTATTCGCAGACAGGATGAATCTGAAGTTTTCATATTTAGATAGTTTAGACTTAAATAAATAATTTTTATTTCTGCAGAATAGTTCATGTTTAACATTTAATAAAATAATTTAATAAACAGTCGTTTTAGCTTAATTAGTCCACATACAAAGCTTGCAGTGTAAAATTACTTGATATAGTAAAATTAGCGAAGACACAAACCATAACAACCTGTCTTCCAACCATGATGCAACTGCGGCTTTTAAACATATTTGGAGATGTTGGCTAGTGATTAATGAATGTCATCAACAAAATAAAGATTCTATTAGACATAAAAGCATACTTAATATTTAGGTACAATAATTAAGTTGAAAAATTTAAAATATTATTGAGCATTCATGAGACATTCTAAAAAAAGTGAGATGTTTTCATAAAAAAATATTGTATTTCTATTCTCCTTAGAAATGAAACAAAGACTTATTTATAATTCATAAACGATATTAATGTATTTTGAAAACCTTTAATTTCTATTATCTTTAGAATTAAAAAAACAAACTTAATTATTGTTCATAAATGATTTTAATGTTGTATACAATTTAAACATAAATGTATTTATGTTTCGGAAAAGATATTAATCTTTTAATAATCTTCTAAATATAAAATGTCAAATTCGACTGATCACAATTTTGAGTATTTAAAAATATTGTTATGCAATAACATTCGCTTTTAATAGAGATAGGAATGTCATGAAATAAAGACAGATTTCGCTGCAGGAAGCAGAGCGTACTGATCGGATTAACATAGACACATTCGATATACGAAGCTATAAGCTGAAGTTTGGGTTGCAGAGAATATTCCCTAGAAATTATATCAATGGTTATTTGCAATCCGCGATGGAAACCAAAAACAGCAACAACAGCGAATTTATCTACAATACGTTATTGGTTTTTTTTTCTTTTTTGGTGGTTTGAATTTATGCCGAGTGACCAGTGTGACCAGTTGACCATATTTTGCATGTAAAATAGAAAGTGCAGTGGAGCGAAGAGAGAGAGCAAAAAGCTCTGCCGGCTGTCACATGAATTATGCTCGCACCGCTGCATATTCCTATACCAATACTATATATGCAATATGGATATGAAGTTGTAGTTCGTAGTTTGCAGTTTGCAGTTTGCACTTGCCTGCGGCAGTTTTTTGCTGGCTTGAAGCAGCCATTATTACAAATCGGTTGAGCCACCGAAAAAAAGTTGCCTAGAGACAAAAGCCCGTTGACTGTCGTCGGTTGACGATATCAGCGCCCTAGGCAATAGACGACAGTCAATTGCGACTGCAGTCTACAATTCACAGACAGAGTCACAGATAGGGGCAGAGAGAGAAAAAAACCGTCAATAGCAAAGCGTTTAAATCACACACAACAAAAAAAACAAGAAGAAGCGGGGTTCTCATATTTGCTTTGACGACATTTTGGCGCGTTGACCGTTTTCATCGTTTTCACCGTTTTATGATTGCACGGCAATTGCAGCAGCAGCCAGTTTGTGGCATGTGGCATGCGGCTAGCATAGCACAATTGGCAGTTGCCGTTTGCCAGTTGCCAGTTGGCATTGCCATGACATGGACACACCTACTTATTTAATATAGTGTTACACTTTTCATTTTTCAAACTTCGCTCAAAGGTGAAAAAGCGAATGAAAAGGCGCACAAAACAAACGTGCAGACTGTGTGTATGTGTGTGTGTCGCAGTGGAGCAGCGCACACATTTGTTGCCTGATGGCTGAACGGGGTAACGTTACGTTACGTATACGCCGCGTGTGGCACACATGAATTTATCACATTCACATGCAAATTGCGCCAAACGACCTTATTATGCAAATTGCCAACTGCAAATGGAGAACGAAATTGATTTTCCTGCATTTCTACAACAACAGCCCAAGACGACGACGACAGCGACGACGAACCGAAGGAGTTGCGCCCACATGTGAATGCCAATGGCCTCCAAGAGTGTATGTGTGTTGTCTGTTGGCAGCGCTCAACAGTTTTGCAACATGGGGGCAAACCACAGAACGCAGAGCTGAGCGTACACCTTGCCTGCTGTGGGCGCGAACGACGGCGACAAATGGCGAATATATTGAGCTGTCACACGCCCAACTTCCAGCCCAGCCCAGGACACAAACACACATGGCTTTAGTATTGAACAATGTGCACACAAATCGACTGAGCAGAGGCCAAAACTCATCAGATAGCATAGCGAAAGAAAGAGAGAGCGAGAGAGACAAGGACAGCAAGGACACACACAAAAAAGGTGGCAACCACAAAATGAGTTAGTTGTTTGCCAGTTTGAGCGCGTCTTTTTGCAGCCACTGTGTGTCGTGCATTTGCGTTTTTGGGCCACAAATTTATGGCAGGCATCAGCTGAGCAACCAACAAAAAAAAAAAAAGGATAAGACAGCGAATACATTATAAATTCATTTCCGTTTATGTATTTTGCACAAAGAAGAAAGGTTTTGCATTTAGCTTTTTGATTTCGGCTTTTGTTCAGCTGTCAAAAACGAATGGCACAACAAACGGGTTAAAGTAGGCAATAAAATGTGCTAATAAGCACAAGATTTGTGTAGCTTCTCTCATTTGCATTTTTAATATATATGCGACACATTTAATGCATGAATTATTTATTTGTGCCTTCGTTATGTGATCAACATTTTCAATCGGCTGCTAAGCCGCTTTCTCTCGTTCACTCTCTAAACTTTGCTCGTTCTACTAAATGCGCCTTAATTGCAGTTACTGACATTTGACTTTATAAATTGGCTGGGCTGTCAGCCCCCTTCTTTGGCTCTTTTTCTGCTTTCTTTGCTGCCTTCTCGAGTGCAATGCGGGCTGCGTAAATGGCGTGTGTCCTTCTGCAGCCGCCGCTGTCTTCTAGCCTCGAATGTGGCAAAGAAAAAATGAAGAAAATACAGAAAAAAGTCGAGGGCAAGAACAACTGACTGCACATTAAAAATTAAAAAAGCCAACGACGACGTTGACTCGCCTTCGAAGAATCAGCAAAGGCAAAAAGCTAAAGGCAGGCAGGAAGGGGGAAGTGGCAAAGCTAAAGCTAACGAAAAAGTTGAAGCATCAGAAGTTTGCGAGCAGCAGCAGCAAAAGCAACAGCAACAGCAACATAAAAAAGAAGCAAAGTAATTTCATGCATCGTTTAATTTTCATTCGGGTTTAATTTGTGCAACGACACCGCCCCCCCGCCCTTCACCCGCTCACTGTCTGCTGCCTGCCACAATTGACAACCCCAGCAGGAAAAAGAAAAAAAAAACAACAAGCAACACTCCATATCCATATGATGGCTGTGCTTATTGTTGTTCTTCGTCGTGTTATTCCTCTTCGGCTGTTGTTGTTCCTACAATGTTGTAATACCCCATTTAGACTTAATACCCAACAGCCACTTCCAGCGGCAAACTCACAATTGAAACGGCAAATAAAATAAATGCCAACAGACGCCAACTAAACAAAACACACTCTCACACACACACACACATTCTGAGTTGAAATTGACGCCGAAAATTTTGAGACAAATAAAATTAAATGAAGCGCACCCGAAAAATGCTCATCCCTTTGACTTTGACTTCAGGCAACCCTTTTGCAATGTTTCCACTTGCCAGCATCCGCATGCGGAAGCGGCATCAGCTGCGAATGATTTGAGGTGATTTGCCACAGCAAAAAAAAGGTAGGCTAAATTTTAGAAATGCTCTTTTAAAAGGTTCGAAGAGTGGAAAGAGAATTTAACACGTGCATATTTAAGCTAACTATCTAAAAGGATGAGTGAAATTCATGTAAACATTTAATGCTATAAAAACTTATACATGCGTTTGCTTATTAATAATATTTGTTATGAAACTATTATTTATAATTGAAAAGAAAATAAAACAAAACAAAAAACTATAAATATAAATATATAAATTATAATTAATTTAGTATAATTCTATCATCTTAGTG
Organism: Drosophila albomicans; assembly: GCF_009650485.2. NCBI lineage: Eukaryota > Metazoa > Arthropoda > Insecta > Diptera > Drosophilidae > Drosophila > Drosophila albomicans. The sequence continues at coordinate 26,904,222 of NC_047628.2, forward strand.
TACCTAGTAAGTGAAGTAAATGTTAATGATAGTGAATATAAACTTATGAATAATTTAATAAAGAAAATGGCGAAATCCAATACTCCATTCTCAATAAAACCATATTCCAAAAAGATACCAAATTTAGCAGAGAAAATATACTAGAATGTGCCGAATGCTATATTCAGTATATTGATAAATATACCAATAAAACCATATAACAAAAAGATACCAACTTAAGCAGAGAAAATATACTTGAATTTACCGAATGCTACATTTAGTATAATGATAGATTCAAAAATATACCATAGATCACAAAATATACCAAAGCAATAGGCATTTTTTGCTACAAAAAAAGGTTTTAATTAATAACTTCATTTATTTATTTATTCAATTTAATGCAATTCTAAAATAATAAAAGGGACTATGTATATTCAAAAATGAATCATAAAAATATATTAAAGACATTCAGATTTATTTAAAAAAAAAAATTGACGAAATCAAAATACAAATTATGAACATACTTTTAAGACTGAAAAGGTTAAACTATATATTTTTTTTACTAAAAAAACTAAGATACGTATTTTTAAACTTGAAAGATGTAATTGTATATTTTCTCTTCACTCTCGTAATTTTAAAAACTTTCGAGTTATTGTTGATCACATTTAATATTGCTAAAATTATATTTAACATTTTTACGCATTAAACGCTAATGATTGTAATTAAAATATTGTGAAACTGGATTCTCAGAATAGTTTAGCAATGCAAATCAAATTTTGCGAAATGCTTTTAAAACTGAAATTCGAAAAACTTTTCGCAACGCTTATCACTTAAGATCTCTGGCAATTTGACATAATGAAAGCACTCTGTTTGCTGTTCGCTTCTCAGTGGAAACACTGCATTAGCGTTGGCGTTTTCTCACTTTGTTTGGCATTTTATACTTGTCATTCTCACACGTCTTCTGCTGCTTTTCTCTAAATTCTTTTGAAATTTAATGAAGTCAATTTGAGTGCGCCTGCCTTCCAACGCCCCCGCTTGCTTCTCTACCCCCCCTCTTCACTCCTGCTCTTGGCTTCTTCTTCTGCTTCTGCGATGCCATGTAATTGAAATTTTTATAGTTGTCGCCGTCTCGGGGGCGAAACTTTTATCAGCGCTTGGAGCACTCTTAAAAACAATTTTTAGTGTCGCCTTCTAGTGAGTCCCCTCCCCCTCCCTCGCTCTGAAACCCGTTGAATGTCTTTTACTCTGGCAACAAATTAATCCCTTTATTTGCATAATTGAAAAACATCAAGTGACGCTGGCAGACAAATATCAAAATGGCAACTTCGCTAGCCAAGCAAAATGGCCGCTGGCAAGTTTCTCTTCCACCCACCCGCAATTTGTCCTTAACAATGGAGGGGTGGAAAAGGGAAGGGGAATAGGGGAGGGAGTTGAACCAACTGTCGCCACATTTTAATGTCGCGCTGCCTCCAGGGAGCTATTTAACATTTTTCCAACACTTTGATAATCGCACTTTGCGGCCAGATTAATTATTTACGAGCCTGCGCTACCTGTGCGACGTCGCGTCGTTTAACCCGCAGACCGACACTCGACAGAAGCCACACACACATACAGTAGTCACACACACACATACACAGAGACAAAGATAGAGAGGAAAAGCCTGGGAAGTTGTTGTTAAATCTTGGTAATGCCCAAAGCCGAGTCGGGCCACGGCGCTCAAGTATATTTGTCGCCGGTCTTAAGAGATTGCGGCGCACAATTTCCGCGCCTCTCTCGCAGCCACGCCCCCTCCTACTTCTGTGCTCACACCGGTTGAACCTGGCAACCTGCCTGCCAACCCCAACGACGACGACATCAAAGCGCGCACAGAGTCACAAGCCAAAAGGCAAAGTAACAAATGCCATTGCGACACGGCTCGCTGACTGTCGTGCTGCAAAGCTGCGGGCAGGTGGCAGCTAGAAGGGGAGGGGGCGGCAAGGCAGCAGGGGAACTGCTGGGGGCCCAGGAGTTAACTTGGCTACCTTGTCGTTTAAATGGGCGACAGTTATCAAACGTAATATTTCAATTGTGGCGCTTCAAGTGGCGCTAAATTGAAAAGAAACAAAAGCCAAGCACTGAGTGTGTGTGTGTGTGTGTGTGTGTGGCATCTTTAAGCCAAATCTGTGGACGGGGCTAAAAAAAAGTGCAGTTAACAATTAAAAAGCCAGCGTCAAGGATTTGCCTTTTTTTTCTGTGTGATTTTCGTTTAAAGCAAACTTAGAAGGCAAATCCAGTTTGTGGGCGAAATTAATACGCTTAATGCAATTTGTGGCTCAAAAGCGCGGCTCAAAGCGAACCTCAACCGCCCACTAAAGAGCTGAGTTGCCTTTGACTTGGTCGCAGTTCTTTCGCCTTTTACTGCGCCCTTTTTTTGCCAGCAAGCAGTTAACAATTCCTAGCACTGAGTGCGCGGATTAAACTCGAGATGGAGCAAGACTAAGACGGACTTATACGTGTTTCTCATTTGACAGTGAATAGTCATGTTAAAAGCAGCTTAAATATTGCGCTGCTGCTGCGTTGATTTTGAGTTACAGCTATTAAAAAACAAAAAACCCGAGTGCGTTAATATTTAATGAATGGGAAACGCAGCCAACGCAAAAAGCTAATGATAACTTAAACGACTTACTAGAGGCAAGGGAAGCACTTTCAAAATGGTTTAAAATTATAAATAATTAAACGCGTAAATTAATCCATTAGTAGATCAGACAATAAATAAATATTACAAGAATAATAGATGAAGTAAAATTAATAATTATTAAAAGAAATATTGATAAAGACGAATAAATAAAAAATAAAATATATATATATATTAAAAGAATAATGGAGAAAGTAAAATGAATAATTATAAGAAATATAGATAAAGCCGAATAAATAATAAGTAAAATATATTAAAAATTATTGACTGTAAAAATTGAAAACAAACTAATTATAAATAGTTAATACTTAACAACATTTTAAAGAATTAATAAATAAATGTTTAACTAATGTATTAGTAAATAATTTGTATTAAAAAATACAGGCGAGTGTGCTCACTTGTGATATAATATATATTTTTTAATAAAGGAAAACAGTGTGAAAGCGGTAAATATAGTAAATATACATATGTATACAGAAAAATACTAGAGGAATAAATATACAGAAAATACTGTAGTGCTTTACTATACTAACCAAAAAATATACTGAAAAATAACAGTATTATTTTTATATTTTACTGTTTAGATATGCAGAAAAATATTACAGTATTTTTAGTATTTTTCTGTATAAATTAAATATGCAGAAAAATATAGTATTTTTAGTATTTGTCTGCATAATTATGCTGTACATTTTACTATAAACAAAACAATACGAAAGAAGTAAAATATACTGAAAACCTACCTTCAGTATTTTTCTGTACATTTATCGCTATATTTTACTGCCTTGAAAATAGTTCAGTATTTTTCTGTATATTTATTCGGTATATTTAACTGTCGAGAAAATAGTTCAGTATTTTTCTGTATATTTATTCGGTATATTTAACTGTCGAGAAAATAGTTCAGTATTTTTCTGTATATTTATTCGGTATATTTAACTGTCGAGAAAATGGTTCAGTATTTTTCTGTATATTTATTCGGTATATTTAACTGTCGAGAAAATAGTTCAGTATTTTTCTGTATATTTATTCGGTATATTTAACTGTCGAGAAAATAGTTCAGAATTTTTCTGTATATTTATTTGGTATATTTTTAACGTTTTTGCACATTTTTGATTTTATTAAAAAATGAGTAGCACGTATAATTCCATAAGTCTGCAATCAAAATATACCATAGAGGAACAAATACACCTAAAGCAAATAAGACCCAAAAGCTACAGCCAGTTTTTCAATATAAAGTTATTAATATATAAATTAACATGTTTATCAAAAATTAGTTATCATTAAAATATGTGAGTAAACGCCTAGTAACTGATAAATTTAATAAGCAAATAAATACTTAAAATATGTAATAAATGCATAAAAGATTAAAGATGAATTTGACAAACTCGCTTATTTAACTGCCTTTGTTTCGCCTTCATAGTTTACTCAAAAGTTCTTCACATTCTAAACACGCATAAAATCTGTATAATAGCTTCATTATAATCCGCAATTGAACACCATTGAGAGAGCAGCTCTTGCGGCATAAACAACCCATGTGGTAATTGTGAAAATCGAGCACACGTGCATACAATTTGCTCAACGTCAGCTCGGAATTTCAATTAAAATTTCATAGATGTATTAAAATTAAGCATTTTATTGCAAATCTGCTTAGCCTGGGCGCTAGATGAGCCAACAACAAAGGCAAAAGCAAAAGCAAATCCTTGTATTTTGAAATTCAAAAAGAACTCTCTCAATGGCCATAGCCCAAGTTGCCTAATTGAGGTGTAGCCTATTTTAAATATAAATAGATGTGTGTCAGTGTGGTTAAGCTCGTGTATGAGTGTGTGTGTGTGTTAGAGAGAGTTTTCCTAAATATACCAGTTAAAATAAAGGCCAAAGCGAGCTGACATGCTCGTTTTTTTGGCTGCTGCTAACGAAAAGTGCTACCGGCATAATTTGCAGCACTTCCTTCTATTCAAGTTTGCTGGGAACCAAAAAAAAAAAAAAAAAGGAAAAGGAGGCGGACTGCACACATTACCATGCTCATGCCCGTGCCTATGTCGGTGTCCGTGGTGTCCCTGGCCAGTCGCTGTGCATGTCCATGTCCGAGTCAGAGTCAGAGAGAGAGAGAGAGAGTATGTATATTACGTATACGTAACGTGTATTATACTTGTACATTTCTTTGGCCCAGAGTTTGCTGTGTGAGCTGAGTGTGTGTGTTCTGTATATAAATAATTCAGTGGGCCAAGTCTGCTCGGGGCGCTTTAATGAGGCCAAAATGAATGAAGATTGGCAGCCCGGCCATCTGAAGTTTAAACAATTTATGTAACTTTCATAAGTTGAACAATTTGAAATTTATGAAAATTTAACACACACACAAACACACACCCTCAAAGCCAGCTGTGTGTCAAGTGTGCAAGTGCGCGGACGCGTTTTTGTTTCGCCGATAGTGCACCGAGTCGTTTAAGCAGTAAGCACAGCCTGCAAAAAAAAGAAATTGTATCAAACGCTCCTCGACAAGTAGAGTCACTCACTCTGCATCATACTTCTGCCGCTCGAGTCCAGGCGGCCGGAGTTTTGGTGTTTTTATTTCGGCGGCCCAAGCGTCGCCCGTGGGTTTGGGTCGGAGAGGGGCAGAGATATACCATCTCTCGCTCAGTGAGTAAGTCACTCACTGTCCTTTTCTGGCGAATCTCTCTTTTTTGTTGCTTCCACTTTCACTGCACTTTGCATTTTTGCAATCTCGTCACACTCTGTCAGCTGTCAGACGATCAGCTGGTGGCAGTGTTGGTTAGCGATTGCGGATTGCAACCGGTGAAGCCAAGTCAAACAGCTGAGTGGTGAGCACAGCAAAGAGACAAACCACTGCATATATGACCCATAGCAGTGACACGAACCAAAAGGAGTAAAGAAACGCGGCATACTTTCAGGAGCTACAGAAAGTGCTGCATAGCCGAAGGTTCATACTTAATTTTAGCGCCTGCCATAGCAGAATCGTGAGCTAAAGGTCGTGGAACTGACCAATTACCAACCTCTGCCGTGTAACGGCGCTCAAAAAACAGAGGCCCTGGTGACCGAGTCGGGGCGGTATAACCTCCTCCGACAAAAGTCGTAGGAAATTCTCGGCCAACGTTGGACTGCTTGGTAGAGCGTTATTATATTATATTGAGTATAGCAGATTGGTTAGTGACCGATATTGCTCGTCATGAGCAATATTGAGACGAGTGAGGCGGAAGCTGAGCTGCTGGCAAAGTTCCTCAAGCTTCCAAGAGTCGCAAGATCGCCCCAGAGCGGAGGACCTGCATCTGCGCCCCCAAAGGTGGATGAGCTTGTGTTTAGCTTTGATGCAGGCGAAGAAGCGGCAACGCCCAAAGAGAGAATACGTTCGCACGAATCAAAACCGTGCAAATCGAGATGGCAGCTAGTCTAAAGATGTCGGCTGTAGAGACAGTGGAGCAGGTGACCGCAAAGACACTGGATGAAGTCTTCAATAGCGTACGTAGCTCGTCGACGCAGACCTCGCCGAGTAATGCGGTGATCACGGTTGAAGACAAGCGCAAAACTGTTTCGTCCACGAAGCCCATATCCAAGCAGCGTATTTATCCTACGGTTAAGAATAAAGCAGAGAAGGAAAGCGTGCGTCAGGATACTGAAGGGCGCAACACCACAAATAAGCCACCGAGAAGACGCAGAAGGCAGGACGCCATTATTATCCAACCCACGGATGGTATATCCTATAGTGAAGTGCTCAAATTGGTGACGCGTAGCAACGATAGCAAGCTACAGAGCGTCGGTGAGCAAGTAAGGCGGGTAAGAAAAACTGCCGGCGACGGACTGATTTTGGAAATGGGGATGAACTCCAAGCCTTCTATGCTAAAAATGAAGGATGAATTAAGCGAAGCGCTCGGCTTGAAAGCCAAAGTGAGAGCTCTAACTCAGGAAACCATCCTAGAGATCAGAGATATAGACTGCCTGGTTTCTAAAGAAGACGTGCTGGTAGCCTGCGAAAAACTCAGCCAAGCGAACCTGGAGCTAAGTGCCATCAAAGCACTTAGGCCAGGTTTTGACGGTATGCAGCTGGCAATTGTTAGTATGCCGAAGGAGGCTGCATCATCTATTCTACAGAATGGAAAAATCCGGATAGGCTGGACAAGCTGTAGAGTGAGAGAGAGGTCTGAGAGGCCAGAAAAAAAGAGGTGCTACAAATGTCTGGAGTTTGGACACATTGCTAAGTTTTGCAAGAGCACGATCGACCGCTCTGGGTGCTGCCTAAGATGCGGTGCAGCTGGCCATAAAGCGGCGCTTTGCAAAAATGCTGCTAAATGCTTCATCTGTGCAGATGCGGGCAAAGAGGATACCAGACATCACGCAGGAAGCAGTCACTGCCCTCTCAAAGGGGTCAGCGGGGTCACGCAGGGGCCAAAATGACTCAAAGGCTCCTGCAGCTCAACTTAAACCACTGCTTGGCGGCCCAAGAGCTACTGAAGCAGACGGTTAGAGAGTTAAAGGTGGATGCTGCTTTGCTGAGCGAACCATATAAGAGAATTCAGAGTCCAAAGTACGTCGAAGACACGGAAGGAAAGGCGTCAATATGGGTATGTGGCCTGGAACAGCCCCAGCTTAATGATGTGCGCTCATCGCGTGGGTTCGTGCGGGCTAGATGGGGGAACCAGTGGCTATACAGCTGTTATCTGGCTCCCAGTCTCACCATATCAGAATTCGCATCCGTCATGGAGGAGATAGCACTCGATGTAAGGGGAAAGCCACAGGTGATCATCGCTGGTGACTTCAATGCCTGGGCGGAGGAATGGGGTAGCAACCGGACAAACGCCCGAGGACAAACAGTGCTGGAAGCCCTTGCCACATTAGACCTGGCCCTCATGAACCATGGCAACGAACACACTTTCACCAGAGCTGGCACTGGATCGGTTATAGATCTAGCATTCGTTAGCTATCCAATTGCTAGATCAGCGAAATGGGCCATTAGCAATGTCTACACAGCGAGTGATCATAAGGCGATCACGATAGATTTGGACCATACCGAGTCTCCGCGAGCAAATGGATTACAGAGCGGAAAGGCTTACAAAGTTGACACCCTGGACCCGGAAGCTTTCGCTGGATCCTTTGCAGTTCCCAATTGGAGTGACAACGCAGAGGTAAGCGCCGAGCTGCTCATGCGTTCAATCACGGATGCCTGCGACGCTAGCATGGCGGTGCGAAGATCGTGCAAAAGACACCACGTACCAGTATACTGGTGGAACCAGCAGATCGCAGACGTAAGAAGGCGATGTATAAGATCGCGAAGGATCCTGCAACGTTCTCGAGGCAGAGCTGATTTTGAGGCAAGAAGGCTGGAGTACGCGCTTAATCGCAGGCTGCTGAAGAAGTCCATCTTGAGCAGCAAGAAGGAGAAATTCCTAGAACTTTGCGACGAAGCCGACCGAGACATCTGGGGAATGGCATACAAAGTGGTGCTTAAAAAACTCAAGCCCAATACCTGTGCAGTGCCTAGAGAGGAGGGCGTCCTAAATGGCATAGTGGATGCTCTGTTCACGGGCTCATTCACTGTTCCAACAGTGGAAGATCACGTAGAGCACCGGCTCTATACGGAGGTCCCAGAGGTTACGGTAGAGGAAGTACTGCTGGCAGCGGCAAGAATCAAGGACTCCAAGTCACCTGGGCCGGACGCGATCCCAAATCGCGCGCTGAAGATGGCGATCAGGCTCCAGCCGCAGTGCTTTACAGAAGTTTTTGGACAGTGTATGAGGCAAGGTGTCTTTCCCCGCCCATGGAAACTGCAGAATCTGGTGCTGATCCCAAAGCCGAACAAGCCACTTGATTCGCCGTCGTCTTACCGACCGATTTGTCTGCTTGATACAGCAGGCAAAATATTGGAGAGGCTGGTGAGCCATAGGCTAGAGGAGTCTGTCCGACAAGCAGGAGATCTGTCACCCATGCAATATGGTTTCAGAAAGCATCACTCAACCGTAGACGCTATCTCACAAGTAACGGACATAGCAAGGAGAGCCATAGCAGGCAGAAGATGGCGTGGTGGTGCAAAGGAGTACTGCATAGTCATGACTCTGGACGTCAAGAACGCCTTCAATTCTGCAAACTGGAGCTGCATTATAGGCGCCTTAAGGCGGTTCAACACCCCGAGCTACCTAATGGAAATAATTGAGGACTACTTCAGGAAACGCATTCTGAGATATAGAACGGATAACGGAACCAAATCGTTCAACATCACTGGAGGAGTACCGCAAGGATCAGTGTTGGGCCCGCTACTATGGAACATCATGTACGATGACATATTGCGGCTTGACGTTCCAGAGTCTGCAACCATTGTCGGCTTTGCAGACGATGTGGCCTTAGTGGTGACAGCGAAACAACTAGACGACGCTGAGCTACTTTGTAGTGCAGCGGTTGCCACTGTCAAAGACTGGCTTGCGACAGTGGGGCTGCAATTGGCCGATCACAAGACTGAAGCGGTCCTGATAAGTAGCCGAAAGATCGTCGAAGTGGCTCACATTAACCTTGGTCGGACCTCAATAGTGTCGAGCCGAGCCATTAAATACTTAGGCGTCCTAATCGACACGCGGCTCAGCTTCCGCGAACACCTGGACTATGCTGGTAAGAGAGCTGCTGTCGTAGGGCAGGCATTGAGTCGAATAATGCTAAATACGCGCGGCCCTAAGCAAGGTCGGAGACTATTGCTACAAAATGTGGTTAGAGCAACAATGCTCTATGGCGCTCCAGTATGGGTGCAAGCAATGGAGGTGAAGGCGTATAGGCGGAAGATGCAGACGACCTATCGACTCTGCGCGCTGCGAGTCTGCAGTGGCTTCAGGACCATATCGGATGAAGCCGCTTTAGTGATAGCTGGCATGATGCCGTTGGATACTCTGGCGTTAGAGAGGACTCACAGCTACAATCACAAGAGGGCTAACCAGATGGAGGATGTTCACTACATGTCGACCAATTTTAAGACAGAGTGCCTAAGGAAATGGCAAGATAAGTGGGACACATCTAGTAAGGGCCGCTGGACCCATGCTCTGATCCCAAACATAGGCAAATGGGTCAGCAGAAATTTCGGATTCGTCAACTATCATCTGACGCAGATCCTGAGTGGGCACGGCTGCTTCCGCAGCTACCTATGTAGATTTGGACACGACAGCGACCCGATGTGCCTATATTGCTATCCCGAAGCTGAAGAAACGGCGGAACACATCCTAGTGTGCTGTCGGCGCTTTGCTAGTGAGAGACGAGAGCTCGAAGAAGCGATAGGATGTAGAGTCACGACGGACTCTATTGTGAACCGTATGCTGGAGAAGGAGGAATACTGGTCAGCGGTATGCAGCTATGCAGAAAAAGTGACCACCGCACTACGAACTCTCGAAAGGGAACGTACCCGCAGGCGTAACGGAGGGGAGTGAGCTCCCGTCAAGGTCTCGTGAAGCAATACCTCACGGCAGTACCACGAGAATTTCCTTGACAGTTTTCTTTCTAACCTTTTTTCTATATTCTAGTGCCTAATGTTATGTTATATTTATTATATTTAGTATTAGATCTAGTTCCTCCGAATAAAAAAAAAAAAAAAAAAAAAAAAAAAACACCCTCAAAGCCAGACAAATGGACAGAAATTTCGAAGGAGACGAGCAGACAAATGCGAATGGAAAACAGAGGACAAGATGGACATGAAAATCACTTCAAGTCCCAGAGCTTTCGTTTTCTTCGTTCTTTTTTCATTTTGCTGGCAAGAGTTGAAGTTTGAAGTCGTTAGCGCTGCCTCCTGAAAAGGTAAATACACACACAAGCAGAGCATGCAAGTGCTGAGAGACAGAAGCAGAGGAAGGAAAAGCATATCCTGACTGGCTGACTTGTCTGGCGGAAGTGTTGGGAACGAGAGAGAATGCAGGAGAGAAAATCAATTTCATATAAAAATTCAAGCAAATTTTATGCGAACCTTTTGCTGAAGCCAAAAGTTATTGCCAATATGTCTGCGACACGGTGTGAATGGATGTCTACAGAACTCTCTGTGTGTATGTGTGTGTGTATGCAAAGTAGAGGTGTATAAGTGTGTGTGTAAACTTAATGATTATGCAAATTGTTGTATAAATCGATTGGCAATCGCCACACAAATTGTTGTTAGTTCGACCACCCAAAGAAGCTGCAACAGCAACTGCTGTGGCACAAATATAATAACTCATGCCTCCCTTACTCCCCACCGCAATGTCGTGCCCCTAATGGCTGGTGGTAAGCTCGTCAACGCACTATAAAAATGTCATTATCAGTGCAAAAGTTTTGCTTATACTCCGGGGCTATCAAGCATCAAGTGTAACACAAAAAAAATTTGCATATTTCAAAAGACGAAGCTAGAATAAGGACCAAAAGGGACCAAGACATAACGCCGTCTGTTGGCGCTGAAGTTGAAGTTGAAAAATGAAAGAGGAACTCACACACACACACACAAAGACAGAGCAAATTGAATTGGAAACGTAGCATTGAGTTCGGTCCACTGATAACAGTCGCCGCTTATCATTAAATTCAAATATCAATCAATTTATCATAAACCGAACGAAAGCAGCCAGTTTGGTCGGAAAGTGACAAGCAGCTAGCCAAAGGACGATAACTAGTCAGCAAAGGCGAGTAGCCAATGTCTGGCAATGTGGCAAGCTGACTCAGTCAACAGTTGCAGCAGAGGTTGACGTAGCAGCTGGAGTTGCAGCTAATGATAATGCTAATGCTAATGCAATTGACAGTTGAGCTGGCTAACGAGCTTATTAGCCTAATGCCAAATGCCCGACTGTTCAGCGACGGCAAAGGTGACAAAGATAGAGTATGCTAAATCTAGAGGCAGAGAAAGCACGTAACTTCAAATTTATAGTGAAATAGTAATGACAATAAATGGGAGTCAAAATGGAAAATTGTTGTTGTTAACATTTCTAAGAAATAAATGAAATATCAATAATGAATCTACACTTATGCAAAGTTTATTTAACGAAAGTAAATAGAACGTCAAGAGTGCGTTATAGTGAAATAGTAATGACAATAAATGGGAGTCAAAATGGAAACTCTAAAAGATGAACGAGTTGAGTTAAATTGTTGTTAAAGATGTTAAAATTTCTAAGAAATATTATATATGAAATATCCATAATGAATTTACACTGATGAAGAGTTTATTTAACGAAAGTAGAATATCAGGAGTGAAAATAAATATATAATGTTCGCATACGAAAATGCAGTATTAATAAAATAGTCAGTGATATAATTATTTTAAGAAATTCACACATAATCTCTTCCTAAAACTTAAGACAGCAAAACGAACAAGTTTCAAGAAAAATTGTAAGTAAAAATATTAAACTTTGAAGAAGTATGAACCACAATTACTTTTGTTGTTGAAAAATAGAAAATTCTGCACTTTAAATGTCGAAGAATTATTTTTAATATCTCTATTTAATGTCAAAAAGAGGACAAAAAAATGCATTTCAATATCCTTGCACACAAAAATTTGATATAAATGTATTAGGAAATAAAAACAGATTCCACAATAAATAACTAATAAGAAAAATGCCATTACACGAAAACAATTTCTTTTGAAAATAAAAAAAAAAATATTTAATACTCTGTGAAGACAAATGTTTGTTAAATAATTCAAAACTCTTTACTTTAAAATGTATGAATTCTTCTTAAAAATTTAAGAATGTTACAGATGAATTAAGACAAGTAAACTGATGACAAAAGGAAGAGGCAAGTTAATAAAGTTAAGGAGATATACTAAATGTATTAACTACTGAAAAAAACTAATCAATATAGAACAATTATAAGAATCAAATTCAACATGAGTGTCAAAACTCCAAATTCAGAAACGATGTGAAAAAAGCAATCGTTATTAAACTCTTCGCAGCTGATGTAAAGCTAATTATGCTGATGCCAAAACAAAGGCAAAATGCAAAATAATTATATAATTTCTGCACAAAAATAAATAAATGAAATATTTCTATAAAGTCGAATTATAACAAATCTATAAATATCTATAACGAATTCATAGAGAAAATCTATATTTCTACTCATTTCTATTCAAATCGTTGGATTTGAAAATCAATTCCGACACTTTGGCGTTGCGAAATGTAACCATAGACAATAATGGCAAGATATGAGCATTTTATTTATGTTTATCATCCATTTGGCGCATAATTAAAATATAAAGAAGCATAAAATCAACAAATATGCGAAAAGCATAAAAACAATAACAAAAGTAATCAAAAAACTGGCCCACTTTACGTTTTGCCCGTTGTTGTTTGGTTTGCCCGATGTTGCCCCTAGCTTTATTTTTTCCCCGTCTTTTGATGATTTGCCCGAGATGCGAAGAGGAGAAGGAGATGGGAAAGGGGAAGGGGAAGAGCAGCTCAGCAGCTGTTTTTATAGCTCATAAATTCGTAAGATGCTGTTTGCGAATTGGCAAAAGGCACTGCCAGCCAGCGAGTGGAGTCAAGACATCAGAATTCATTGCCTTTTGCCAAGAAATTCTACGTATACGTAATATATATAAATACGTATACGTATGTATGTATGTATTTATCCTTTCACTGAGAATGGGATTGCTTGGTAGGGGGGAGTCAAGAGTGGAGAGCGTTGAATCAATACAAAATTGATGAATACAAATGATCATAAAAAACAATAAAAAGCAATGCCAAAAAGCATCTGGAGTTTGTTGGCAACAGAACAGAGAACAACAGAGAAGGAGAGAAAACAATGCGCCAAAAATTGGGGCCACAGCCACTCGGTTAGAGCGCAGCCCCAGAGTCCTGATTTGGTTATAAAAATCCCAACCACGTATTTTGTGTTGTTTTCCCCCCCTTCTACATATTTTGTTTTGTCTGTGAAGAATGCGATTTAGGATTGGGCAACTTAAAGACTAGACAAGAGCAGCTAAAAAAAAAAAAAAAAATAGCAGTGGAATGTCGTTTGTTGCTTTTGAGTTTTCCACACAAATGCATTTCATTTATTATTCATATGATTCTTTATTTTTTGGCGTCACTCATTTGAAATTAATTTCGCGGAATAAAGCAGCGGGACACAAGACTTCACGCTCTCTCTCTCTCTTTCTCTGAGTTGTCGCTTGTCTCTGCTCTTGGCAGCTTTTGCTTTTGATGACACACATCGTAGGAGGAAGAGGAGAACAAGACTCTAGCTTGATTTCAAGCGTATCGTCGTTTATCGGCACAATCTAAACCCACACACAGAGAGAGCGAGCATGAATGAAATGAAGTTTAAGTAAATATGCATAGACAAACACTCACACACACACACACGCACACATCGAATGCCTTTGACGGGAAATTGATTTCAATCAATCAAATGTTGTGATTACTTTACTGGAGTGCCACATCTTGGCACCGTTCCGTTCCGTTCGATTTTATGTCTGTCTCAACTGTCTCGAGTATCTCGACTGTCGGAAGATCTTCCTGTGCTTGCTGCTGTGTTTGCAAGCCATTAGCCCATAATTTACTTAAAGGCTTAAGTGAAATTTAAGACCCAATGGCACTTAACAGCGCCGATTTACCGAGTTTTCGAATAACTAACTAAACATTGACCTTTCTGCAAAACTCACAAGCAATGTCAACTTTCGTCGACTAATGAAAGCCGCTTTATGTGTAAAACACTTTCTCAAGTGTTCGATAAAAGTTGTGCAATGGCAAAAGGCATTTAGGCAAACTGAGAGCACAGCTGCGAAAATATATGATAGTTGCAGCTTTAAGCACTTTACGAGTTTTGTTTTCAATGCGATTTATTTCGGGTAATTATTAGACAAACTTTTAAATTTACCATAATATTGTAGATGCAACTTTTGGCTTGGATTTGAATAAATATCTTCAATTATATTTTAATCACAAGCATTAAACTAAAGTATTAAACGTATTTCTCTTTTATTTAAATTATTTTCCTGAAAAGTTTCCTGAATTCTTACTTAATTTCTTTATAAAATAAACAGCGCTTAACGATGGAAAAATATAAAGCATTCTTTCGCTTTGAAAAGAGATTTTAATTATGATTTTCACCGCTGTCAATTCCCAGCATTAAGTATACGCATATCAGATGGATTTGCACTTAAAATGCGCATTTCTTTTAATGCAATAATTATAGTAAACATTTTCATTTTCACTTTCGACTTTGCACGTCATCGGCATCGGCAAAAGAAGTCAAAGGCAACTCGCTGTTAATGAAATTTACTTAATTTATTAAATGATGCGCGCAAATATTATTGATAATTAACTTTTCGCAGACGATTCGGGGCAAAAAGTCAGTCGACGATGATAAATCAACAGACAGTCGAAAGAGGGAGAGAAAAGAGTTTCGCTGTTTCAATTGCATGCAATGTTAAATATTTAATTAAGCTGCGCGCGCATATTAAAATTGCATTAAAAATGCCAACTTTCCCTCCTTTCGGAATAATCCATAAAATTAAAAATAAATATATAAAGAAAAAAAGAGCAAGCGCAGCCGCAAAACCTACGCAGCACAGCATCAAAAATTGAATATGTTCTGCAGAGTGGGTGAATGTGAATGTGAATGTGAATACGAATATATGTGAATAACTGAATAAGTTGCAATGGGGTCGCCGCATATAATGTAAAGCCGAAAAGTAGTTGTCACTGGATAAGCTCGAATTGTGTGTGTGTGTGTGTGTGTTTGGCTCTTTGACAGGCGGCCAACGTGGCGTATGAGTGCTGCATTGGCCTCATAAAGTGCGCTGAGGGTTTTGCATATTACAAGCGAACGATGTCAAAGCTATTGACAACTGTAAAGTTTGTCTCTGCATCATTTGAGCTGTCACTCGCTGTCTCTCTCTCTTACTCTAGCTGTCTCTTTCTGGCAAATACGCATAATAAAATGCAAAAATTCAATTAAAATTTCACAAAGCGACTGTCTCCGTTCAGCGTGGGCGAAGCTACAAACAAAACCAAAAATCATGTCACACCACACTCACACACACACACATACACAGCGACATACACACATACAGAGAGCAACTCATAAAAATGGCAGAAGGCAGCGCATAAAAGTCGCGACAAATGCGCATAGTCCAAATGTTCGGCCTGAAATTGTCGACTCGCATTACTCCCATATAATGAAAGCAGCTGCATAGCAGGCCAAGGCACACACACACACACACACCCAACACACACACATGCGGGTACTTGGCAATGCATTCTCTTCCTTCACACACATACACATGTAGTTTGCTGGCAATTGGCAGTTCTGCGGTGGCACCAACTGCACACAAGTGCTGCGCATTTGCCAGTAAAATAATGCATACTCTGCAATTGAAAAGGGGAATGTGCGGATAAGTCTTGCATTTCGTTAGCTATTGAATCGTAATAGCTACAATTATTTAGTTTACATTAGTGAATACTAATATATCAGAAACCAAACTACCAAACTTTAGTATATATTGAAGGTAACTATCATTAAGCATTAGTGCAAGAAGTTGTATTGAAAAGTTAGTCCCAAAAATAATATTACTAAATGTGAACTAATTGAAAACTTTGCAGAATTTAAATACTCGACAATATTAAATTAATTTAAAATAATACACATATTTCTAATGAAGTGTACTAAACAATATCTCAAGAAATTTGCTATGGTTGCAGAACTTCTGGTTGTTAGCTTGGCTATCAACTTGTTCTTGTTCCAAATATAACATTTGGTATATTTTCAGTGTTTTTTGGTATATTACTTCGGTATATTTTAAGACCACCGAGCTATTTTGCTGTTATTATCCAATAGTATATCGATATACCAAATATAACATTCGGTATATTTTTAGTATTTTTGGTATATTAATTCGGTATATTTCAAGACCACCGGACAATTTTGCCGTTATGTAATAGTGTATCAATATACCAAATACAACAATTAGTATATTTTCAGTATTTTTTGGTATATTACTTCGGTATATTTTAAGACCGAGTTATTTTGCTGTTATTATGCAATAGTATATCGATATACCAAATTTAACACTCGGTATATTTTTAGTATTTTTTGGTATATTACTTCGGTATATTTTGAGAGCACCGAACTATTTTGCTGCTATTATGCAATAGTATATCAATATACCAAATATAACTCTCGGTATATTTTGAGTATTTTTTTGGTATATTAATTCGGTATATTTTAAGACCACCGAACTATTTTGCTGATATTATGTAATAGTATATCGATATACCAAATATAACACTCGGTATAATTTTAGTATTTTTGGTATATTAATTCGGTATATTTTAAGACCAACGAACAATTTTGCTGTTATTATGCAATAGTATATTGATATACCAAATATAACATTTGGTATATTTGTAGTATTTTTTGGTATATTAATTTGGTATATTTTAAGACCATCGAACTATTTTGCTGTTATTATGCAATAGTATATAGATATACCAAATATAACACTCAGTTTTACTTTTTAGTATATAAATATAGTATATTTGAAGAATAATACCACACTGCTTAGAGCATCTGTTCGTCACATTTCCATTTGCTATAAAATTGTATCTTGGCATTTTATTATAATAATTTCAGAGTTGTTCGCTTTTTGCATAATTTGCGCCACAATTTTAGTGCTGAGCTTTGCTTTTTGTCAGATCACAACAACAAAGAGTGGGAAAACGAGAAAGTGGCAAGCAGAAAGTGGAAGTAGAGGGGGAAATAATGTAGAAAAAAGAGCGAATATAACACTTTAAATGATGGTCATAATTTAGCTAAAAATTTGTTTGTTATTATTGTTATTGTTGTTGCCGTTGCCAGTTGCTATTGTTGCTGGGGCAGCTGCTAATGCTGCTTTATTGTTATGGATACTTTTGGATGGCCGCAGGCTGTGGCACATTATTCGCACATATGATGCAAGCACTCGAATGAATACAACTCTGAGTACTTGTATGTGGAGTGGCAGTCATACATAACACACACATACTCACATACTTGTATACATGTATGCATATGCAAATGCTGATGTTAACAGCATGTTTGGAATGCTAATGCTGAGCATGTTGTCATAAATCCACGCCACACACAAATCGCCCATCTGCAGTGACCTTTCAACTGCCAGCCATAAAACTGCCTCTCCGGCTACTTTACAGCTTTAAGAGCACATCGTGGGATTTTACATTTCTTTTTTTTTTTCATTTTCATTTTCATTTCGGTGTCGCGATAAGAATTCGGTGGAAAGTTTGTGGGCTTTACCCATACGTTCACTATATATCACCATTCAACGCTGGCAACGCCGGACAGCGGCCCATTGATTACCACTTACCAAATAAATTACTCGACAAAACGGACGGCAGCGAGTGCTCTCCCCTTCTCTCTTCTTCCCTCTCTCTCTGTGTCCGTTGCAACAAACTTTCTCTGCAACTTTCACTGGCCCAGTCCCACAGTTACATTTACAGTTTTCAGTTTCAGTTTCCAACGCTGACGCTGCTACTGCTCTCATTTCATGGCCCAAAGCTAGCGACAGCC
This sequence comes from Drosophila albomicans, assembly GCF_009650485.2. Lineage (NCBI taxonomy): Eukaryota > Metazoa > Arthropoda > Insecta > Diptera > Drosophilidae > Drosophila > Drosophila albomicans. The sequence goes on from NC_047628.2 coordinate 26,922,367, forward strand.
GGAGGCGCAATTTTTCTGCTCTATTTGCGCTCGTCTATTGCCAAATTCACTGCAAGCACCTAAAACTAACATCGAGATGCCATTTGCCAGCACTTGCCAGCCGCGCTTGAGTGCGTCTCTCGAACACACACGAGATAGTAGTGTTTGGGCGCGGCATTCCTTCGCCATCGCCTTCCTTTACTTCTTCTTTCATCTGCTGTCCATTGTCGACAGTCTTCTGACTTTTGTTCGCCTTTCGCCATTATCACCCAGCGCTGCTCACGTGACAAACCCAAATCGTGCACGAAATGTCAGCTACCTAAAGTTGCTCACTGAATTTTAAACAAATGACTACAGACGAGTTTTAGAATTGATATTTTAGAATTGATATTTAAGAATTCAATTCGTATTGTAAGTTCTTAAATGCTGAATTTTAAATCAAACTATATTTTGATATATTTTTAAATGCTGAATAGAATAGTTTCTATTTTCCAATTCCTATGCTCACTGAATTCTAAACAAATGAATTACAGACGAGTATAATGACAGTCTGTTGATATTATAGACATACTTAAGAATTCAATTCGTATTGTAAGTTCTTAAATGCTGAATTTTAAATCAAACTATATTTTTTGATATGCTTTTAAATGCTGAATAAAACAGTTTCTATTTTACAATTCCTATGCTATTTTTATTGCAAATTCTAACAAGTGGAGCTGCTGATATGTTTACTTTTATTATGTAATCGTTTTTCTATGCAATCAATCTCTACCCAATAAGCGTATTTGCAAGTTATACGCGGAGATTAGTTTTTGTATTATACATAATGTATAAGTCTATTAAAGACTTTATTTAATACTCGGCTAAATATATATCGTTTCTATTTTTTACCTAATATACCTTGTTCTATTATGTTATAGCCATCGTTTATAGTAAACTTTTCCCCATAATTTAATACTTTAATGAACAACTATGCCACAGTGAGTGCTATAATATATTGTACTATGTGAATTCAGTGCTCTGCTTGCACGAGTTTGCAGTTTCACGCTGCCATCTCGCATAGCGCAGTAGAGTTTGTAGTTGCCCGGAAAAGTATGCTTCATTTTCTTTGACTTGTGTGTTAACATATTTGCGAGAGCGTCGGCTGTCGCTTTTTTGTTTGAATTTCAGGAATGTGTTCGAGCAAATGACAAAAGTGAAAATATTTCAAGCAGTTGCGCACACACAAGCAAGCACAAACTATGTGTAACACACACACACACATACATACACTTTCGATTGAATTGTCTTTTACGCTTTTGTGAGCTGCTAACATGGGTCTTAAGGTCTAAGCGTCGCAGCTTGTGTGAAAACTATTTGCTTAGTTGCGATTGATTATGTCGAAAATGATTGCTTAACAAAATATTTAAAATATTCAAGTGCAAATTTCCAAAATCATTTGGCATTTGACGTGAAGAGGGAAGCGAAGAGAGAGCAAAGTTGAGAGAGTGGGAATGGGAATCAAATCAATTTGACTGTTGGGTCGCATGACCTGAAAAGCCTTTTAGCCATAACATTTGGCCTTTCTCGGACCATTTCTGGTGGCGACTGGCTGATTATTTTATGCCTGCCACTTGCTGCCGTCTGCCGGCTGGCCCTTGTATTTCCTTCTCTTTTTTTTTTGTTTGATAAATTTACCATATCGTTAGCGACCCTTGGGCTGATGTTCAGTGCGCTTTAAAGGTCTGCTTCCGACTCCGACTTCGTTCCATGTCTGTGTGTGTTCATTTTCAGCACTTTTTCTACATGTTTGTTCGTTTTATTTTTCTCTTTTTTTTTTTCTTTTTGGGGGTTCGAGCTGCACAAATTGTTGTAATACAATATTTTTGCCATTAGACAGCCAAATGGGCAAATGCGGCCAGTTACTTTGTTTGTGCCTCGCAATGTTTGTGTTCGCTTTTAGGTCTAGGTGTTGCTCTTTTTTTTTCGTTTTTCCTTTCACTTTGTGGCATTTGCTTACACTTTGAACCTTTTTAAACGCCCCCGCCACAGGGCATTCAATGTCTGCTCTTTTACAGGGTATAGCCACAGTCGTGCAGTTCATTAATCACTGTGGCTAGTTGCATATCCGCGTGTGTGTCTCTCTCTCTCTCTCCGTCTCTCTCGGTATCTTGGCACTCATATCATGATATACCAAAAAGTCCAAATGGTGAATGCCTTCACTTTTTGGCCTGTTGAAATATTCGTGCTTAATGGCACGGAAAGTCTGCATGATTAATAGGCGTCAGTCGCTCGTCGCTCGTTTGTTTGCTCGTCACAGACATTAATGCTTTCTCTCTCTCTCTCTCTCTCCGCTTTTCGGATGTCTCCTACTTTGCGTTTTTCTGTTTTATTTTTCGGCCTGTGCGCTCTAATGATTTCAATACAAATCGAAAAAAAAATATAGAGAAGTCAACACACATACACACTAACACACACGTGTTTCAGTTTGTTTCAATTTGCTTAGCTTGCTTTTTGGGGCGTTGTCCGGTCAGACAAGCTGTCGGACCTTAACCCCCTCTCTTGCCCACCCTCTCCGCCTTTCAACCGTTTGTCTTTCACTTTTTTACATATCTTTCTTTTTTGGCTTTTAGCTACAGCTATCATTTTTAATTGAAATGTTACAATTTCGGGAACGACGCATATCAATTTACCCCGCCAAAAGAAAATTAAGTGTCTGTTATGGGGGTAAAATTTCATTTTTCTTTACTGCTCTACTTTCTATAAGGTAGGTTATTATAAACCGACTCCATAGAGATGGTATAATAATGATCGTCTGTCCATCTATCGAACCTTAGCTAATTTAGTTAAAAATCTGGTATATTTTCAACTCGATGGTATAATTTGAATGTAATAGTATATTAATATACCAAACATGACCTTCAGTACATGGTATATTTTTAATGTAATAGTATGTTTAGACGCAAAGAAAAGAGTTTTTTGGTATATTGTTTTCGTATATTGTATCTTTATGGTATATTTTGTAAGCAATAAAATATCAAAGAAACATATACTATTTGATGTAATGTAGTATTTTTTGAGTATATTAATTTGGTATATTTTACGAATAATACCGAAAATTATGTACTAGGTGGAATATTTCGAATATAAAAGTATATTTTTATACCATATACATCATTCGGTATATTTTAGTATTCTTTTTATATAAATGTCGTATATTTTAAGAATAATACCACACTGTTTTGCTTATATCCAAAATGGGTTTTGGGTTTCTCAAAGTCGAGCATACTCGATAGTAGTTTTCCTAATTGTTTTTTTTATTTTTTGAGTATATTAACTAGGTATATTCTACGAGTAATACCACTCATTATGTACTCTATGGAATGATTATAATATAAAAGTATATTTTTATACCATATACATCATTCGGTATATTTAAGTATTCTTTGTATATAAATGTCGTATGTTTTAAGAATAATACCACACTGCTTTGCTTATATCCAAAATGTGTAATGGGTTTCTCAAAGTCGAGCATACTCGATAGTATATGCATAATTGCTTTTTATTTTTTTTTTTGAAAATCTGCCCCACACACTCGTTTATGTGCACAAATTGCGGTCAGTCGCGTCTCTAATGATAGTGTTAAAGTGTCTCTGGTGTATTGAAACTGTTTTCCCCACAGTTTTTCCAAATAATTATTGTAGGAAAGCACTTATAAATTATGGTGCTCGACTACAATTGAAAAATATGTGCCAAGACCTTGGCTTCAAAGCGAACAATTGTTTTGTGAAGTTTCAATTTATTGTGGCTGCTAATTAGTTGAGAAATCAATAGAAAACTAAAAGTTTTAGAGACCTAAATTCGAGCAGATGTTCAACTAAACTAAATTAGTATATTATTTATGGAGCACATATCTTCAGCAGCTTTAAGCCATGACAGCGCTTATCTAATGACATTTATTTGGTGAAGCCTCAGCAATTTTGATAACATATTTGACAGATCATTGCAGCAGCATCAAATACACAACGGACGCTCTGCTGTCATTTAAAGCAACATTAGATGAAGTTTGATGGATTCGCTTAGCGAGACAAGCGAAATTTATGAGTATTTAAGCTACCTGCTGCCAACATCAAAGTCAATTGCAAACGCAAAGCAAACAACAATAACATCAACAACATATGCAATAAAAAGCGAGAAGCGAAAAAAAAGACGAAAACGAAAAGCGGAATGGGAACAATGACAAGAGGCAAGTTAACATCATTTGGCAAATGCAAAAGATAAACTTCAACAATAGCTTAGTTGGCTCAAATGTTTTTTATGTGTCACACAAGCAGCGACTGCGAGTGTGTATGTGTGTGTATTTGTATGTGTGTAAGTGCGCACATATCTCGCAATCAGACAGCTATCATCATCTACTGTGTGTGTGGATAATCAAAACAAAAACACTTGCGTTGTGTCATTGAAGCGACACAGTTTTATTTAAACAAAAGCCCACTTGAGCTTTTTGCTCAGTTTGCAGCAACAATTTAATGCGATAGTGTGCGCTGCATAGAAAAGCGTAGCATACTTTACAGCGTCAAAATACCCAGCATTATTCAGAGGGGAGCTAATAAGGTCGGCTGACTTTTAAAGTAACAACTGATTATATTAATATGGTTTTCGATAAACTAGAAAATACTGTGAATCATTGGAAACTAAAATGTTTTCAAATGAATTTTGTAGTAAATTTGTTATAGACTTGTTTTTAAATTTTCACAAAGTTGTACCTAGCCAGACACATTTACATTCAATGATTATCTACCTCAAATTTAAGTTTGTAGTTTTATATTATTACTTAACTTTACATACAGATAAATGAATAAATTATGGACTATATTGCAAGCTCTCTTATAAGAAATTGTTAAGTATTTCTGTGTTCCTTATCAGCCTTATCACTTTACCACAAACTATACTTAGGAATTTATAATAAGTGCTTACATATTTTTATACTAAAAGTTGTGCCTTTAAAACAAGTGCAGCATACCCTTTTTTCTGCATAATTTCACAGCGAATGCAGAACACATGTTTTTGCATTTGACGAGCTTAGACTAATCCGCTGCACTTGCAATCGAATAAAGCTTTTAGAGCTTGTGCTGTTTTCGTTCGTTACGGGGTATAAAGCTGCCATTTGCGACTAATTCGCAGATAGTGCAGGGTATAAAACTATGTCTACGTACTCTATGGTATATATTGAATGTAATTGTACATTTTTATAACAAATAAGGTCTGCGATATATTTTGAATATCAAATATATGATTGATTGAATGAATAGTATCTGAAAATGGTATTTTTTGAATGTGATAGTATATTTGCATACCAATTATAGCCTTCGGTGTACGGTATATTTTGATTGTAATAGTATATTTCTATACCAAACATAACCCTTAGTATATGGTATATTTTTAACGTAATGCTAAATTTCTATACCAAATATATACCAAGGTATACGGTATATTTTTAATATAATAGTATATTTTTATGCCAAACATAACATTCTGTATATTTTGAATATCAACCATACATGTATTCGACTTTATATAGAAATGGTATTTTTTGAATGTGATAGTATATTTTTATACCAAATATAGCCTTTGATATTTGGTATATTTTGATTGTATTGTTATATTATTATACCAAATATAACTTTTAGTATATGGTATATTTTTAACATCTTGGTAAATTTCTAAACCATATATATCCATCGGTATACGGTATATTTTGAATATAATAGTATATTTTTATACCAAACATAACATTCCGTATATTTTGAATATCAATCATATATTAAATTGTATACATAAATATAGACAAATTAGAAATTCCCTTTACACACATTCACAGGGTATTTGCTTAGTCGCATCTGCGCGCTATGATTAAGTTTTATGATGCATATTAAAGACTTGAGCTGTGCCTGCTGTGGCCTGTGGATGGAAATTAGCCCAGTGTGGTGAAACACATAGATGAGCAGCTGCTCAGTGGCTGTGTGTTGGGGCAAGTTTAGAGAGTAAGTCAAGGGCAGAGGGTCTGATTAATGGGCCAGTCTAATGAGAATGGGCCACAATTTTATGGGTTGGCTTTTTTGCATTGCGCTGAAATTCATATTTAAGTCAGTCAATCTGTGAATGTGCTGCTGCAAAGGGGCGAAGAAGAATGAAAGAGGCGGCTGCTGATGCTGCTGCTGTTGTGTGCTTGTCAGAAGCAATCAGGCTGCAGGCGAAATGCGTGGCAATATCAAAGAGCGTATTTACATGCAAAGCAGGAATCGCCAAACCTCCCCCGTCCTCCAAAATGCTGTGCCACTCTAAGTTGACTTGCCACAGACACAGAGACGCCGAACAGAAAATAAAAAAGCAGCGAAAAAAATTGAAAACCATTAGGATTAATGTTTAGTTGAAAGATTTGCGCGTTAAGCCATTTTTACATGGCCGCAATGCCGTCGAGACTTTGACTTTGGCTCTGTTTTTGGTCCTTCGTCCTTCGTCCTGCTGCCTGCTGCTTTCCTGACTGGCAGCAATTGCTAATGTAGTTTATGTGTAACAGGCTGAGGCTGAGCCTGAGAGCAGGGAGAATGAGGACGACTTCTTAACGTTAACTGACGGGCGGCTGCCTTTGGCTTAGGGCGAGAGACGCACAAACGGCATGTAAAATGTGACATTTTAATGTATGCAAATGAGACGTTGAATTAAGCTCACATACCCACACACACACACACACAGAGAAACACACTCACACACACACCCTAACAAAACATCAGTTGGTTTCATATCCGTTTCCGCTCAGAGCTTCGCTGCTGTTGTGTGATATGATTTAAAAATAATGAAAGCCAACGCTCTCCAATGGCTTTAATGTTTGTCCCCGACTTCTTTACACCTCTCGCACTTCGCCCCCCCGCACAAAAACGTGACTTGCGTTTTCCCCTTCTCCCTTTTCCTATCTGTGTGCGGAAATGTCAACTTAACTTTTGTTGTTGTGTTGTGTTTTTTTTTTGCTGTTCGCTTGCGACACATCAACAACAGCAAAGTTAAGCTTGGAAAATGTCTGTTTTGTCGAAACCCCTCGAGAGAATCGTTTCCCCCTTTTTCCCCTCTCTGCTCCCCTCTCTCCCTTTCTCCCGTCCAGCAACAGGCAATTTATTAATTTCTATGCAGCGTGCGTAGCGTAATTTGTTGCGTTGTTTGCTTTTTCTTAGCCAGAAAATTACTTAAGTACCAGTTGCCGGTTCGATTGTTTGAACTTTGCTTTCCAATTTGTTGATTGTTTTTTATCGCTTTTCGGGGCGTGTTTTTTAGTTTACGCATTAAAAGCCAATCAATTTTGCTATTTTCTTTTTCAACAAAATTAAAACCAATAATTTCTAATGCAATATGAATTAATATTAAGTAGCATATCACGGCTTCCTTTTTACAAACTTGCGACTCGAATGAGGATTACACATTTCACGGAATTCATTTCATTTGCGCGAACAGCCAAAAAAAAAAGAAGCGGCACATAAAATGAGATAAAGAAATTTCAAATGGCCCTTAATTATCTGAAGAGTGCTTTGAAGTATCGTCAGAGGCAGAGCTTTCATTAGGCGTATTTGTTTAAGCGGCAACTTGGCATCTTATGTTTTTTTTTTTTTAAGCATATTTCATTCTTTTATTTTTCGTAAATATTTGCGTGGAAAAATCTGCTTTAGTCGTGGGAATGAATTATGTTTATAAAAGTGAAGATTTGTTTAAAAAGAAATATATGTTTTGAACTATTTATTTTCATGCATTCATTCTATATATTTTCCAGGAAAAATCTACTTTAGTCGAAGCTATTTAAATGAGTAGATTTGCTTATTTATTTCCATTGATTTATTTTATTAATTTTGCAATTATTTTCCAGGAAAAATCTACCTTTGCCAAAGTAATGCATTTTGTATCTTAAAGTAAAATTTTATTAAAAAGTTGTATATGTTTTGAACTATTTATTTTCATAAATTCATTCTCAATATTTTGTGAATATTTTCAAGAAAAAATCTTCTTAAGACGATGCAATGAATTTGGTATAAAAATGTGAAAGTTTACTAAATGTAGCCTTCAGTATATTGCTAGTGTTTTTGGGGTATATTATTTTGATATATTTATTTATGGTTTGTAGTTAGTAAAGTATTTTACGGTATATTCATTCGGTATATTTTTAAATTAATATCGCACTATTTTGTTTTCCACGGAAAATCTTCTTAAGAAGATGCAATGAATTTGGTATAAAAATGTGAAATTTTGCTTATCAATATACCAAATGTAGCCTTTAGTATATTGCTACTGTTTTTTCGGTATATTATTTTGGTATATTTATTTATGGTTTGTAGTTATTTATCAATATAACAAATATACCATTTGGTATATTGTTAGTATTTTGCAGTATATTAATTCAGTATATTTTTAAATTAATATCTCACTATTTTGCTTTTAATAAAAATGTGTACCAGGTATCTAACAATCAAGCTCTCTCGATCTTAAGTGTTTATTATTTTCTTTACTAAATACCTTTTTTTATTTGCATTCTCTTCACTTCATCAAAATATCATTTAAACTACGCTTTCGATTGTCTCAAATACTTCCAAAGTGCATTTTAAATGCTGGCTGGCATTAAGTGTCATTATCGCATTAGTCAAAAGCAACTTGCATTATTTTATAATCTCCCAACTTAATCCGATTGATTGATTATCTCTTTTGTTGCACAAATAATAGCTGTTGATATTTTCAAGAGGTGTGAAAAAAACTAAAGTGAATGAAATAAAAAAAAATTGAAATGAGATTTAAAAATTCTTGAATTTTATTAATGATGATGCCATATTACGTATACGCACTGTGTGCCTATCAAGCGTAAAATGCAATTTCCCCTGGGTTTGAATTTGCTTAAATCAAAGCTGAAATCTTGTTGCCTGCTTCAGACATTTGCTATCAGCTTATCCTCTTCATTTGCAGCTCCCGCTGGCAATTGGAATTAATTATATATTTCAAGGCACACACACATACATATGTATACACACACTCATACACTCTCAATTTAGTTAAATGAGGTAACATTTTCATGTGAATTTGCAGCAAATATTTGGCAAAGTTTTGTGTAATTTGAGGGTTCAGTTAAGAAATTAATTGCGGGCCATTTAAAATGATTATAAAAAGCAAGTTTTTTTCGGGTCCACTCACCGATTAGCACTAATATCACATGTAGAATATACCAAAGCTGCAGATGTGTTGCTGTTGTTGTTGTTGTTGTCCTTTTGGCCAGGCCAACACATTGAGCTGCCTGTTGCTTTGGTTGCTGCTGTTGGTGGCAGTGAAGTCGCTGCTGTTGCTGATAATGTCGGTGGTGCTCGCTTTGATTGTGTTGTTGTTGTGTGCCTCTTCTCTCTGTGTGTGTGTGAGTGTCTGTGTGTGTGTAAGGTTCCAGCGCACACATTCTGCTGGCAGTTAAAACACTTTCACTCGTAGTACAATTTTCCTGTTTATTTATGCGTCCAACTCGCCCACGAGACTTTTTCTTCCTCTCCTCATACACTGATGTCTTTATTAATTTCTTTGTCTTTGTGTTAAAGAGAAAATTCACTTATTTAATTTAGACATTAAGTTGCTGCTGTTGTTGTTCTCCTTCTCCTCTATTTGTTGCCGCTTTTACTGCGCTGGCAATTAATCACTTTTAATCGCGCCGCTCGCGAAATGCAACAAAAAAAAAAAAGAGAGCGAGGAAAAGAAAAGGAAAATTTTGGGGGAAGCAAAGGAAAACTATTAAACGGTCCCAAAGCGCCGACACGAGCCAAAGTTAAAGACATAAATTTTGCAGCATTTTGGGCAAAGATTAATTACAGCGACGCAGCGCAGACTGCGACTGCGACTCCGACTGCGTCTATTGAGGCGCATGCAACATAAATTCAAACTTCTTGGTGTTGGTCCCAGGCATTTGATTTACGGCCACGCGCTGGCAACGCTTACAACAAGGCAATTGAGGCTGTTGTCGTCGTCATCGTCGCCGGTCGTCGGTCGCCAGTCGCCATTGTCGTTGTCGCAGTCAATGCTTCGTTGGAATAATAATGCCACACGCTCTGTTGACCCACATGAGCCACAATGCAGCACTAACATCATTGCCCAAGTGCCCATCAAACTTGATTAGCGGCAACAGCCCCATCTGTCTATGTATTTTGGGTTTGAGTTTTAGGTTTGGGGCCCGCCGCACGCCGTTAGAGCCAGCGCCAAAACAGCTGCCAATTCCCATTTACAAATTCGCACAAACGCTACATAAAGTGTTGCTGCATAGTTTAGCTTTAATGCTACTAGCTAAAGAGTATTTCATTTAAATAGCTCAAATTAAACCACAATTAAATGCCAATAAATATCAGTATAAAATAGTGTAGCATACTTTTAGGGGTGGTGACAAAATAATAAATATTTGTTAAAAATACTAGAATATATTCGAACAAGAAGCGGTTCAATATTTAATTTAACAAATTAATTGAATTACTCAAACTTCAACAAAAATTCATTGCTCCAAATAGCAGTATAAAAAGTGTAGCATACTTTCGAGCGCAGCTGCAAAATGTATATTCGCTAAAAATACTTAAATGTATCAGCATGAAGTTAACTAATATTTACAAATTATTTTGTAATTACTAAAATAAAAAAATTAAATAAAATAAATATATTTTTAAAAACTGTTAAATATTAAGTTCACCAAATTAATTGAACTATTCAAAATTTAACTACAATTCATGGCTCTAAATAGCAGTATAAAAGTGTAGCCTACTTTCGAGCGCAACTGCAAAATAATTATTTGTTAAAAAATCTTAAATATTACAACTCATTCCACTAAATACTAATTTCGAAATAATAAATAAAATAAGTTATGTTATAAATAAATATAAATATATTTTAAAAACTTTTAAATATTGAATATATCAAATGAATTGAACTACTCAAAAATAAACTACAATTCATGGCTCTAAATAGAAGTATAAAAAAACAGAGCCTACTTTTGAGCGCAACTATAAAATAAATATTACCTAAACAAATAATGGTTAATTTAAATAAAATTCATCTATAAACAAAGTGTCCAAAGTGTATAAATACATTCTACTAAGGAACTATTTAATAATTACTTTCAAGCAAAGATTAAAAAGATTAATTTCAATTAAAGTAATTGTAGCATGCTTTTAGGAGCAACTACTTACTAAATATTCACTAACAAAATACTGGTTTATTTGATTTATTCAAGAAATATTTTCAAACATCTTGACAAGCAACTATTTAGTAATTAATGTCACATTACATCATAAACAATATTTTACGCAACAATTCTTCATTGCAATTTTCAGTTGCCTACTCGTTGTTTGTCTTAATTTATGGCAAGAACTTAACTAAATAGCAGCTGGCAAAACAGTTTGGTAAATAATGAAATCAGTTCGGTGTTTGTTTTTGCAACTTTCGACGTGCGAGTGCAAATTATGATTTTCACATTAGGCTAGGTCAGGGCTCTTTGGCATCTAGTTGGTTGTTCAAATATTTATGTTAGTCAATTGCCATTGTTGAATGTTGTTGAACAACAATGACAGCACACACAGCACACAAAACAACAATTGAAAGCGACATAAACATAAATAAATGTAAATCTTGACAAATTTTTTACGCGCTATTTTGCGCACACACAAAAAAGCAATTTAAGCGATTTTTTGTGGTTGTTGTTGTCGATTTGTTTGCACAACAATGGGAAAAGGCAATGCCAGCTAACAAGTCGAGCAGAGATAATAAAGTAACAGCAGAAACAACAACAACAAGACCAGGCGCAATAATAACAAACCATAATAACAACAACAACGAGGAATGGAAAAAAGCAAAACAACAAAAAACGCGGCATCATTGTTTCCATAGCGCGCCTAAAATTATGCAGCACAATATTTATGTACGCGAGCCAGGCAAGTGGACAGAACAGAGCAGAACGATCGACCAAGCGAGCGAAGACTCAAACCACAACCAACTTTAATAATGGGATTGAATGCGGGGCTGGAGTGTGAGAGAGAGACAGAGAGCAAGAATCGACAGGAGGACAGTAGGCAACTTAATTAGGTTAAATTAGACACACAGCCAAACAAAGTAGGCGAGCAGACAAAAAAAATATGGAAAAAATGCGCGGCAATTATGCGGCGGCGACATAAAAATAATTAAAATTATAATAAGCCCAAATGAACTAAATACAAAAATGAAGAAGAAAGTAAAATGTGAATATAAAATACAATTATGCCTCCCGCTTTCAATTCATTCTCTTCTCTTTCTCTTTCTCTTTCTGATGCTGTTGACATTTTTCGGCATATTTTTTTGTTTTTAAGGTTCTATTTTAATTAACCGCAACCGCAGCGCGTCTAAAGCTCTGAAGTTCCTAGCTCAAAACACAAACAACAACATTGACGAGAATAACAACAGCAATAATACAAAATGCTTGACAAATGTTTGAAGCACGCAAAGCGCTTCTATTTTTATGCCTAAAACACATATTTTATTTTTACATTTTTGGTTTATTTTTTTTTTTTTACAATTTATTCAAGCACTAAAAACTCTTGCACTTGGTTTTTTTTTACGTTTGCTTCGTTTTCTTTTCTCTCTCTCTCTTTTTTGTTGTTTTGTTGCTTTCTTTTGTTAAGGAACGTACAAAACTAACACGAAATAACTTTTAGTGCCCGCACACGACACTTGTCCAGCCATAAGTATGTGTGTGTGTGTGCGTGTATGTGTGTGAGCGACTGTCAGTCGTTGGTTTTTTGGTTTCGGTTTCTCGGTTTTGGTTCTGGGTTTCAGTTTGGACCGCGCGCGCGACAAAAACGACGTGCGTTCGTTTCGGAGTGCAAATCATAACTAAAAAAAATTTCCACTTCTTGTGCGATTTCCTAGCACGCCATCCAGTGGCCAAAGATGGAACTACGCTTGCAGTGGACATCAAAGCGCAGGCGTGAGAATTGCACAAGCAAGCGAAAAAGAACTGCACTACGCACTTCGGCTGCTGAGAGCGAGCAAACGCGCTCTCTCTCTCTGCCTCTTTTCGCTCTCGCTCTCAGAGCCGCCCACTCGGGCTGCAGTTGTTTCGTTTGCAGCGTTCCGCGCTGTTAGTTAACAGTGCAGGCAAGAAAGCTTTTCTTTGCTGCTGTTAAAATACTGGGAATTTTGTTGGCGCTCAATTTGCATGAAGCGAAGCAGCTTAAGGCAAATCTTTAAATTATTTAGTGCATACGAAATTAATATAAATTTGTTTACTAATTTACTAAATAAAACTGCGAAATACACTGCTGAAATTTATATTTATTAAGGTTCTTTTGCATGTCAATTACTAGTCTAAACGACTGTCTAAGTTTTCAAATTAATCATACGCCTCGTCACACAGCAGACACATAATTTCTATGCACACATTTGTTGATCTTTGTGCTTACTTATTAAGCGCACAATTAATTGCTTTTAAGCTCACATTGCACAAATGCACACAACGCAGAATAAAAAAAAAAAGAAATTAAATATATGTAAATTTTACTGTCAATGGGAAAACCACTTGAAAATAAATACATATGAGAAATTATCACAATATTTAATGAACCAACAAACCGAAAAGCCAACTGTAACAGCAATAAAAACAACAACAATGGCGACTGCAACTGGAACCCGCATTAAATATAATGCATGATATATGACTTTATCTATTGAATGCACACGGCGGCGAAAAATTGCATAGGGAAAAATGTCAGTCAGAGAGTGTGAAAAGTTCAAAAACTGGTTAAAAATGCCATAATTAAATTTTCTACAGCACGCAATTAATATTTTTTAAATTGAAAGCAAGAAGCCGAAATGAAGTGGAATTATACCAAATGCAATAAAAAACTGAAGAACTGAAAATATAAATATAGTGGGCTTTAATTAAGAGTCCAACCATTTTATATATAAGTATAAATTTATTGCCGGTTCAACTGAAGCATGCAACATTGGTGCATGCAACAACACTCCAACTGAAAAGTGTCGTCTCAACTCGCCATTCAATGCTGCAAAATCCACTTCGAGCCATACATATGCAAATTGTGTGTAGAAAAAAGGGAATGCAGAAAAAAAAATGAAAACCCTGCGCTGACCGAAAAGCATCCTGGGCAAACAACAGTTGTGGGTCAATGGCATTTAACTTCATTTTGTGCTTGCACTGCACACTTGGCTAATAGTTGTGTGTGCTCGTATAATAGACAGACGAGGATAAAGCTAACTTGCGCCACATCAAAAGCGAATTGGAATAAAATATTAGCTAGAATATTGAGAGAAATAAGAAAGAAAGAAAGGGGAGAAATATCCGCTACAAATCTTTACTTAAAGAAACCAAAACAGTGCGGTATTTTTGTTAATATATCATAATAAATTAATATACCGAAAAATACTAAAATATACCAAGAGCTGAATTTCGTACATAACTATACAACTAGATTTTTAATATATCATCAAATATACCAGTTAACATTCTAAAAATATACTTAAATATACCAAAAAGCTACAACACGTAATATATACAAAAATACTAGAGAATACAGCATAGAAAACCTTCGAATATTCAGAAAAAATACTACACCATATTTTTTGTATATTAATATTAGGTTGTTTGGTAATGACATACCGGTTTTTTATTGATTTTTGACGACAATTTTAAAATAGTTAGCATTGTCCGATTTAAGTGCTTTATGTACCGTTCTCTTCGATGATTTTCTGCCATTTTGATGGTAACTTGTATATGCCTCTCCTAAAGAAGTCCTTGTCCCTACTGGCACAAAACTCGGCGATTCGATTTTCACAATCCTCCCTTGAACTCAATTTTTGTCCATCGAAAAAATTTTGCATGGCCAAAAACAGATGGTAATCGCTTGGAGCAATGTCCGGTCTATAAGGTGGATGCATTAAAACTTCCCAACCAAGCTCCCGTAGCTTGTGATGCGTCACCAAAGATGTATGGGGCCTGGCGTTGTGATGATGGAACACAACGCCCTTACGATTCACCATGGCTGCCCGCTTCTGTTCAAGTGCAATCTTCAATCGCTCCAGTTGTTCACAGTAGAGGTCAGAATTGAGGGTTTGGCCATAGGGCAACACTTCATAATGGATAATTCCTCTGATATCCCACCATACACTCAGCAACACCTGTTGCTGGCTTTGCCACCGTTTGAGACGACTCACCGTGCTTCGACCAGGATCTTTTACGCTTTATGTTGTCATATGTGATCCATTTTTCATCACCAGTGACTAACCGATCCAGAAATGAGTCGAGTTTATTACGGTGCAACAAAGATTCACAGATTGATACACGGTCGAAAAGATTTTTTTGGGATAACTCATGAGGCACCCATACACCGAGCTTTTTTGTTAAATTTTTTGACTTTAAATGCCTATGGACGGTTTCCGTGCTTAGTTACAGCTCCTCTGCGATGGTTCTAATAGTCACATGACGATCTCGATCCACTATTTCCATGATTTTATCCGTATCAACGGTCACTGGTCGTCCGAAAGGCGTGGGGGTTTCGGTATCAAAATTGCCACTTTGGAATCGCCTAAACCACTGTTCGGCGGTTTTAATCGAAAGTTTGGTATCTCCTAAGACAGCAATAATCTGTCTGCGAGATTCCGCAGCAGTTTTTCCCTGTGCGAAATAAAATTTTAAAATTGCCCAAATTTCTGCGATTTTGAACTCCATTTCAATCGATTGTATTTTTTTAACGTGGAAGCTCATTTAAACGAACTACATGTCATTTTAAAGGTGATGCCAATACCTTTCAAACGATATACTGCATTGCCAGATATGATTATATTTGACTTCACAAGCGAAGCGCGAAATTTGAATGTAAAAACCGGTATGCCATTACCAAACAACCTAATATATTGCGAGATTCAATATATACTTACAATACTAAAATAATACTAAATATATACTTAAAATAAAGCAGATTGTTAACGAAAATAATGAAGAGAATACATTAAAAATATTTTAATATACCGAAAAAATACAAACATATACTAAAATAATACTAAATATATAGCGTACAAAATAAAGCAGATTGTTAAAGAACGTAATGAAGAAAATACATTAAAAATATTTTAATATACCGAAAAATACTAAAATAGTACTAAATATATAGCGTACAAAATAAAGCAGATTGTTAAAGAAAGTAATGAAGAGAGTACATTAAAAATATTTTTATATACCGAAAATACTAAAATATACTAACATAATACTAAATATATAGCGTACAAAATAAAGCAGATTGTTAAAGAAAGTAATGAAGAGAATACATTCAAAATATTTGAATATACCAAAAATACTAAAATAATACTAAACATATATCGTACAAAATAAAGCAGATTGTTAAAGAAAGTAATGAAGAGAATACATTAAAAATATTTTTATATACCGAAAATACTAAAATATACTAACATAATACTAAATATATAGCGTACAAAATAAAGCAGATTGTTAAAGAAAGTAATGAAGAGAATACATTCAAAATATTTGAATATACCGAAAAATACTAAAATATACCAAAAGCTGAATTTTGTATAAATATACACTTAAAAATACTAGCGAATACAAAATAGACAAATTTGTTAAAATACTGAATGAATACTGAAAGCTATGCTTAGTATATTGATATACTGCAAGATTGAAAATATGGAATAGCGACCAAGTGAACCTCACTATTTAAGGATCAATATCATCTACTTTGTATATTAGCAGAACAACAAGAATTATAATTGGATATCCAAAATAAAGTATAAGAGTCATCTTTGCTTAACTTTGCATCGCATTTAATTAGACAACAGATCCTATTTGAACTTACTCTAAAGTCTGCCCTCAATAGATCACAACAAGTTGAACAGAATTTCGAATTGAGTTTCAGTTGCGGCATCTCAATCAGGTGAGACTCGGCAAATGCCCAAAAGGCCCATAACATAAAGCAACTTTGACTTGTCGCAACTTTGCAGCTGTCATAAAAATGCGCCACGGTCTGTTGGGATTCAGACAGTTTGGGGGCGTGGCACAGCCTCTCCAAATGGCACATAAATTAATAGAAGCTGTTGCTTGGTGCAAACTTTGTTCCTTTTTTTGTTTTTGTGGCGCATACTTAAATCAAAATAAAATACATTTCTCTCGCGCAGAAAAGTTGTGCTTCGGAGTGCGTTTTCGTCTTGATTTTTATTGATTTATAGCGTTAATATTTTTGCTTTAATGCGTCAAATAAATTAAATTGTCTTACGCACCTTTCAGACAGCAGCCGAGCAGCGGGTGAGTAAGAAACTTTTTGCTGCAGAGAAAAAGGGGCAACAAATGCATAACTTCGATTTCAACAGCAAATAAATATTCATAAAAATATATTTTTGCACTCTCAAAAGCACTTTGCGGGCGGATCTTTGCACGCCGCAGCAAAGGGGGAGGAGGCGAAGAGAAAGAGAGGGACAAGTGCTCTGTGCCAAGACACTGAATTATAAATATTCATTTATGCTAAGCGCCGACGCGTGAGCATTTGCAGGTGTCTGTGTGGGCGTCGGACCCCGCCCCGCCTCCTCTCCTTCAACTTGTCTCCATCTCAGGTTGCGTTTCTTCTGCTGCCGTTTCTTGCTGCGTGTTGTGCGCTTTGCGCTGCCACCACAGGGCGTATGATTGATTTAATTACCGCGCAGTGCCAGTTGTCAAACAACCTCAGACCCCCAAAGGCAGCCATTGAATTTACAGCGAATTTTCATATACAATTTTTTGTATTATTTATTTCTCTTTTCTCTTTTCTTTTTTTCATTTTGTTTGTCGCCCACGCAACCTTTTGCTTTTGCCAGCTGAGCAGCGCATATAAATAGTCTGGCGATGAAAATTATTGAAATGTTTGCTGTCAAGCAAACGAACTGCGCACATTTCGCATGTATTAATATTCAGCTGTCATTTTTCCACCGAGAAAATAGCGAAAAAATAACACCGCAGTGAACTTCAAGTCTATCAAAGTTGGCTAGCAAATTTGACCAATAAATTTGATTTTTCCTAGTAAATGCAATGCTTAAACTTAAAGTGATTTTTATTTCCATCAGAGTTTTTGTAACCATTGCTCTCTACAAAAATATTATTATTCTCATCTATATTTATTTATTTTGAAGTGCAGTTCTCTCGAAGTAAATAAAGTGTTGAAACCTGCTTCAATTTCTTAACGTAAACAGATTTAAAACACCCAAATTTAAATGATTTCATACAGCAATAAATTAAATTCATTAAATAAAAAAAAAGGTTCTGTATGTATGCATTAATATTCAGTTCTCATTTTCATAAAAAAAAGTAAACCAAGTAAGAAAGCTGCAGTCGAGTGTGTTTGACTGAGAGATACCCATTTCGAGTAAGAGCAAAACATAGTCTGTAAATATACTGAATAATATTACAAAAATAATAAAATATACAGCATAATATACTGCAATATACCTTAATATACCAAATAATATACTGCAAATTGCTAAAAATATACCAAATACCATATTTGGTATATCGATAAAATACTACATTCATAATATAGGTAATATATAATATACATAATATAGGAGGTCAAAAACATCAGAACATACCAAATATTATACCACAAAAAAAAAATAAAATATATGGGATAAAATATACTAAAAAAATACATGAATGTACCAAATAATATACTACAAATTACTAAAATATACCAAAGACCATATTTGGTATATCGACTAAATACTACATTTATAATAATCAAAAATATTGGAGCATACCAAATATTATACCACAAAATATACCAAATATCGTATTTGGTATATCTTCGAAAAACTATTTTTAGAATATACCATAGAGGACAAAATATACCAGATTGTCAGTCAATGCAGCTAAGACACGATTGCATTTGGATTAATTTACCACTCAAAAGTATTTTTAAAATAACTTCTACAATTTTCCCAGACTCTATGTGTTCATCAAAAATATATATACTTTATGGGGTCGGCACAAATTAATAGCATTCTACCCTATTGGTAGCGGGTATATAAAAGAGAAAAATATATATTTAAACCAACTTTTACTCTAACAAAGTTAACTATAATATTTGAACTAATAAATTAGAAATTTGTTCTGTGAAAATACCAATTTAAATATGACTGCAATTAATTTGCAATCGATTTGTCTGAATTAAAAACGTCTGCATTAAAAAGTTAACTTTTTTTTAGAGAAATTTCCGATCTTAATACGAACTTCAATAATGTTCTAAATTCAAGTTGCATTTTAGTTTATTTTTAGATTGCACTTTGCTATGCAGAATTGTGTGCTTCATTAAAATAGCATTATTGACATATTTGAAATTGCAACTTGCAGCATAAATACAAAAATTGATTAAGCTTTCTTCTGCAATCAACGAGTGTTTGCCTAATTTGAGTGCAGCAGCTCAGCTCTTTAGTTGTTTGTCATTGAGTGTGTTGTGATGAGCTTTTTATAAAGCAAATTTGAAACGCATCATAATGCTATTTAATAGCATTTGTGTTGTTCTGCAAATTGTGCTTTGTTTGTTGGCAAATTATCAGCATGAGTTTTTCCCAGAAAATTGTTTATCGCATTTGTCTCGGTTAATTGTGAGCAAAGCAAAGAGATCCGGGAATGCAAACGCAAAAGCAAACGCTTGCAAATCTTATCTTGTTTCGAAATTTATGCGGCAGCTACAGTTGCGATTGTTCCTGTCCCAGTTACAGTTCCAGTTGTCGTCGGTATTGTTGGTGTTGGTTGAGCTAAGCGCTAACGCCCGCATACACATAATTTCCGTTTTCCTTTGTAGCGCCCACAGCGGCGGCAAACAAACAAGCGGCAGTCGTACTTCATGTAATCAACATTTTAATTGCGGAAACGGAACTCACACACGCACACCCACAAGCACACACACACACACACATGAATGTACAAACAGAGAGAGGAAGAGTGCAAGCATATCTGTTACACATTACGCATACGCAATGTGTGGCTGTTGCTTTTGAGTTGTTTTCTTTTTTTTTTCTTTCGTTTTGCAGGTGTTGCATCAATCGTTGTCTGCATTAGTGAGAAAACATTTCTCAGCGAATTCATTACATCAACTGCACACAAACAAAATATATAACGAAGAAAGTTTTAGGCAATTTGCCAGAACAGAAATCCACACACAAGCATAATATATACATATAATAAAAACGAAAACGAGAGCAAAATATTCCCCAAGCATTTGCTGCAGCTTGTAACGAGCTCTTGACTGCATTGGGAAACACACAAACTGAACTTAAACGAATTTGCGAATATGCAGCAACAGCAGCAGCATCGACATCGACATCGACAACGTCGCCAGGTGAGACGAGTCCCAAAAAAAAGAAGAAAAAAGAAAATTGTGCACACATAGATAGATTTCTCTGGGCGGAAGAAGAACGAAACACTTGAGCGACAATAGCAGCCCCGAAACTCGTTTTGAGCGCACATTCTTTTCCCTCGTCTTGTGCTTCGCTTTTATTATCCTTCTGCTGGCTGCCGCAGCAGACATGATAAATTCTCTTTAGTATGCGGCATACATGAGTGATGATATTAACCAACACAACAGGCCAGAGCAATGAAGCAAACAGGGCGCAACTGGCTGCCAACCGAGCAGGTATTGCCGACAGAACAAGTCAGACAGCCAAGTTGGGCAACTAAAGCGAGACTAGTTCAAGAGAGTGATATACCAAAGAATACCCTAAGTGCAAGGTTTATTTGTCTTCTCATTATTGTTGGATATGTGGAAACATATATTTTAAGTTCAGTCGATATACATATTTAAACTTATTTCTTTAATGTGAATTAATAGTTTGCTTAAGCTATAGAGTTTCAAAAAAGGTAAAAGAGTTACCCTTGAATAAAAACAAAACAGTGCGGTATTTATTTTAAAATATACTGAATTAATATACCGCAAAAATACTGAAATATAACCAATGCTATTGGTATATTGATATTATACTTCATTAAAAATACCATTGAGTGCAAAATCCTGTATTTGATATATTGATATAGTACTACATTAAAAATACCATTGAGTGCAAAATATACCAAATTGTCAGCTTCTAAGACCCCTAGAAAGAAAGCGATTTTTTCCCATACAAAAGTAATACCTTTTACTCTTTTTTCATAACCACAAAAAGAAAAAGGTAATACAGTAAAAAGAATTTAAAGATAAAAAGATGATATTTAAATACAAAATACTGCAACTGAATTTCAATGATTTCAAATTAACGATCTTATCTTAGCAATCTTTTTGTTAGTTGACATTAAGTAAAGAAAAAGTCTATGCTTTGATTAATTCATTACACTTTTTGTTTGATTAAACATTCATTTATTTCAATTGTCTTTCGTTTATTTTCTGAATTAATACGACATCTTAAACATGAGTTCCCAGAAGCATAGACGAACAAAAAAGAAGCAAAAGCTTAGTACTTCATCCTCATTGAGAGTCACAAGTCTTGCTTTAGACACCGACTTTACAGAGATGAAGTTGGAGGATTTTACCACTGCGAAGTCATTAAGTCAGCTTCGATCCTCAAAATCGATGCAAAAAGTTGGGGATGTACCAAAGGATGGCAAGAAAAAACAAAAGGCGCGAGTGCCAACTACGACAGAGATAGAGATCAAAGTAAATAAAACGAATAAAGTGAGTAAGAAAAAGAAACCCAAAGCGAATGCAGCGAGTCAAGAAAATAAATCAAGTAGTGAGACTCGAACGAGTAGAATAAGTACAGCGAGTAGACAGAGCGAAGGAAGTCGAAATAGCCGTGAGAGCAGAGTGGATAGCAAAGCGAGTAAAGCGAGCACCAAGAGCAAAATGAGTGAGAACAGCAAAGAGAGCAAAGAAAGTAAGAAAAGTAAAGAGAGTAAAGAAAGCAAGGAGAGCAGAGTTAGCGTGGAGAGTAAAAATAAAAGTAGCCGAGAGAGCAGGTTGAGTTTAGGCAGCCAGGCGAGTCATGCCACACGAATGACGAGAGCGAGTTTGGAGCGATTGCAAAGCCGAGGAAGTCGATCGAGTTTAATAAGTATATCGAGCAGAGAGAGTTACGCAACATTACAGAGTAGAAGCAGTCAGTTTCGTCGATCCTCGACCGTATCCAGACAGATCAAAGCCTACGCAAGTGCACACGCAATAAAGAGCCGAGCTACCACAGACAGCAGTCAAATGTCGACACCAAGGAAAACCAATCGTCGCATGTCACCGATGAGTCCGCGATCATTGACACTCGTTGAAGTTACACCGCTGAGAAAAGCTAAGAAATCTGAAAAAGTGGTGGAAGAAGCAAAGCCAAAACCTGTCGAGGAAGAAGAGGAAGATATTTTGCACTTTGATGATACGTCGGAAACGTCGCAAGTCGATACCATAGAGTACGTTGAAGAAACCGAGGATATTGCTATACGCAGACTAATGATGGAGATGCTAACAATGCCCGATATCAACGAGTTGTCCGAGACGAGTTTGCCGATAACGCCCAAAGAAGAAGAAGTACAACAAATAAAAGAAGTGAAAGAGAAGCAAATTCAACCACAACTAGAAATTGAAGAATCTTTAGAAACTGAAGATGCTGAGGAAGCTGATGAAGAGGAGGAATCTGACAAAGAGTCGATCAGCTTTGCTCCAGTCAGTCATCACTCGCTGAGTTTCCTAAATCTTTCCAGTCTGAGCTCATCTGAACATACGCTCTTCATGGTGCCATCTCCGCAGGATAATGAATCGATGTTCTCGACTATTACACAACAACTGAACGCAGTTAAGGTTCGAGGCAGTCAGGTGGATTTCGTGGAAGCCTCCGAACTGGAGAGTCGCAATCTCATCAAAAGTATTTGCCTGCAATTTATGGAGGAGGCCATCACACGCACTGTCGCCATGTGCGAGGCCCCCTCCAGGAAATTGCTGCAACGACTTGATAAGCTCAAAATGTGGAAAAAGTTGCGTAAACTCTTCATTCACATCACCGATGAGAGCGCAGTACGAGAGAAACTCTTGAAATGGACTACGGAGCATTTTCTGAGGAAAAAACGTTACGTCTTTATACGCAAATCGAAAAAGAAATTCGATGAGATCAATTATCAGCGTTTTCACAGCGCCCTCGTTGAGTTGGATAGACAGCTGGAAATCGAACAGCAGACGAGTGAAAAGACTGAATTTCAAATATCGAAATTGAAGCAACAGCACATAGAAAGGGAAGAGTATTGCAATCGTCGGCTGCGCGAATTTGAGAGCATCGTGCGAGAAACTTTGCTGCACAACGATAGTTTTGCGCATCTGACGAGCTCCGTGGATAATCTGCTGACGACAATGAGCAAAGTACGCAACGAAGTCTCCGATCTGCGACTGGAACTGCTTTATGCTCAACATCGATTTGCAGATATGATAATTGTAAGTGTCTAAATAGTTGAATACTTAAGATTCATTTGATGTGTATAGTAGAGACTCTATACTTTTGAAAATGTGGAAAAGGGTCTATCGATGTATAAAGTATAGAGTATATTCTGAATAAGTGTCAAGTCCATTTAGACCTATCCTTCAATCTTCCCGTCCATCTGCATTAACATTAAGATCTCGATGCGAGACACGAAATATTTTTTCATATTTTCAGATTGTTTTCAGAATTTAGCTTCTCCTATTAAAAATAAAAGCTTGAAACTTACCAGACATTGAAAGTGTGACGTCTTATATTCATGCTTCAAATTTCATTTCGATTGCAGCACACCTATAATAAATGTAAGGGAACAAAAATTATTAAAAAAAAAACTTGTAATACATATTGATTTACTAAATAGTGACGATAGTGAAGGGTCTATAGCAACCAAAACTTAACTGTAGCTTTCTTACTTGGCATACAAAGAGTAAAGCTTCATATTTAATATGATTAAAAGAAGGGTCTTCTACTGTCACAACTTGATATTAGCTTTCTTACTTGTCTTTGCTAGAACAGTTTAGTATTAATGATAGCAAAAAAAAAATAAGAATATAGCTGGAAAGTAAAGGGTCTATTACAGTTAAAACTTGGCTTTATCTTTCCCTTTTCGGTTTTATTACCTTTGCAGTATTTAATATATAAACTTAAAAAGTGAATGGTCGAATACTATCAAAACTTCAACGTCCTTATTCGTTATTGTCCACAAGGCTTAGCATTTGGTATTTAATGTAGTATGATATAAACCATCACATACAAATTGGGATTAAGTTCTAGGAGTTATGAATGAAAGGGTCTAATACAGTCAGAACTTGACTGTAGCTTTCATATTTTTTTTTTTTTTAGAAATCCGAGGAGCTGGAAGATCTGGGCGATGGTCTGAAAATGCGAGAGTTTCTCATTCGCCAAGCGGACACACAAGTGCTTACTTTGAAAATTGAAGGTTAGTCTCTTGGAAATGAATTCATGAAAGATTACTAATAATATTTGCTTAAAGAGCGCAACAGTGATCTCAATCGCCTGCATACGAAATGCAACGATGATGTTCATGCTCTGGCCCATTTGAAGAACAAGGAGCACATGTGGCGCCATACACATGAGCGAAATGTGAGGCATCTGCAGGACTGCATCGATAGGAATACGAAATTTCGCGAGCAGATTTATCGGGGGAAACTCGAGCATAATGCCATCAGTCGAGAAATTAGCAAATTGAGATTCGACGGCGGTCTCATGCAGTATCCGGCGTTGCTTGAAGACTTTGATCAGACTGTCAGCGATTTGTATGCAAAACGCAAATCGGTCGAGAAGCTGCGAAACACGCACAAGAGTCTGCTTAATCGCATTCGTTTGGCCGAGCAGCTTGCTGACGCGGTGTCCAGGCGAAAGAGCATCAAATCAACGGGGAGTATCCGAAAATCAACATTATTAGAAGCCGCCGATTTAGCCAAACAATTGCGAATCAGCGCATTATCAAAATAATAATTATTATAAATGTTATATTAATTATATTATTATTTATTCACTTTTTTATAATTACGCGTTTTCTTTTGTAAAGATAAGTAATTATTACATATATTTTAAGTAGACAATTCGAAATCTAATTCTATTATAATTTTCTTCTCTTCTACGGTTCAGGCCAAAATTTTTAGTTTGAATAGAATAAAAAAATTAGGAAATTTTATGGATTTTCATTTAAAACGTTCTTTCCATTCCTATTCTTTTGTGACATAGTCATATATTATATTTAAAAATCTATTAAATCCCTATTCATATCTTTCCATTGTCAATATTTTTTTAAATGCTGCCATAAAGAACCTCAGGAAGTTAATTTTTTTAAGTTTACTTCTATTTTGTAATGTACTATTATATTATTCAGTCTTATATACAGAGAAAGCTATTTTGTGGACAATTTTTTGGTGCTAACCTTTAACATACACAAATTTATAAGAACACTTTAACAATCTTTTATAGTTTTGTTATATTCTATTCTTTGCTGCCTTACTTCATAAACTTGTTATATCATACATCCTAAATTTTGTGCTTTCTCTTGCAAAACAATACTATTCGAATTCTATCCCCCGTTTTCTATTTGATTTCGCTTTTTCCTTAATCCGTTCCATCTACCTTAACGTCTTTGGTTGTAATGTCGCTGAAGAGAACTGCAATTTCCTGCCCATTCTTGGCCCAATATCATAATAAGTGCCACTCTACTAAATACATAATAACAACGATAGCAAAAGCTGTCATGGCCATTGCTCGTACACTTCCTTCTCTCTCTCTCTCTCTCTCTCTTTTGTTCTCTACCTATCTCTTTCTCTTTAACTCCCTCTCTACCTTTCTCGCTCTGGCAACCGCACAGCGGGACATGTTCTGCCTGCTCGCATATAGAAAAGTCATGTTTTGCATCTTTTGGCAGCTGCCATATATCTTGGTAGGGTAACCCAAACAAGACTAACAAACATAGGATACATAGTCAACTGCACGCACACACACACACAAGCCTACACAGGTGGCAGCACACTGTCAGTGTATTAGGTCTGTGGCCAGCACTAACGACAGCTACAAAAACAACAGAGTTAAGAGCACAAGGAGTAGTTGAAGAGGACAAAGAGGAGAGGGGCATGAGGTAGGCTGGGTGCCACCTCAGTGGCAGCTGCATGCAGATGAGCAGCAGTCAGAGGAAGAGGAAGAGAAGGAGAGAGAGAGAGAGAGAGAGAGGCAGGCAGGAAGAAGGCAAACCAACGACGTGGACGTCTCCTTGGTATGCACAATTCATGTTGCACTTAAGCAGCAACAACAACGAGGAGAAGGGGAGCAACAACAACGTAGAGAGGAGAAGTAACAGCAACAACAACAACAACAATGAGAACAACAACAAAAAGTGAGTTTAGCTGCTGGAACAAGAAGTGGCGAATACTAATAGCAAAGAAGCTGTGCCGCCAACGGTGGCATGCAACCAGCCAGGCAGCCAGTGTGTGGCAGCCACAGCAGGGTTAATGGCAAAGGTGCTGATGCTGCTGCTGCTGCCGCTGCCCCTTTGACCCCCCCTCACCATGCCGTTGACCCAGCGTCGTCTGCACTCCTTTCTTTTTCATTTTTTTTACCTTTTGCTCAGCTCGTTTATTTTTTTTTTTCGTTGTTTTTCACGTGTGTTTGGCACGCATGTTGCAAGCGCTTATCGCCTTCGTCAGCATGGGGCAACCACTCACCTTGCAGGTGAAGGCGGAAAAGGAGTGGGAAGAGACGTTTTTGGTTTTACTTCAGTTTGGCTGCTAAGACGAAATGCCGTTAGCTACGAGTAAATTCGATTTTGCACTTGAGCCGCTTGCAGCTGAAGCAGCAGAAGAAGAAGCAGAAGCAGCAGCTAATGCAGCCAACGACCTGCCACATCAGCCAAATGGCCACGACCACGCCCCAAAGGCAACACACTGCCTCTTCATACCCTTTAGCTCTTCCTCCTCGCCTTGCCTCACCCCTCAAGCTGACAGCACATTTTCATGTATGTGCTATGTGCTAGCTGGCCAAGTGGAAGAGGTTTGCTGCAAAAAATGCTTAAGCTAAAACTAAAACTAAAGGCTAAAGCTAATGTGCTCTGCACACCACAGTGAGGGCAGCCAGAAGAGTTGTCAAAGGCTTTAAAGTTGGGACAGGAAAATGCCAAAATTTATAATTCATTATTCCAGATATTCAAATGATCATAGAAAATCGTATCTTATACTTCGATATTTAAATTATTCAAATGAACATAAAATCCAATTAATCGTTATTTAAGTTATTCAATTGATCATAAAAATCTTAATAATCGCATTAAAAGAGAAATTTAAAACACATTTCAGTTAATCAAAGAATTTAAAAAGAAATTACTAACAAAAAAAAAAAAAAAAAAAGTGATGAAAAGGAGTGCTAAAAGAGTTTATTAAAATGTTTACTAAATATATACGCTGACCAAACAAAGATCAAGCTATTACTTAAGACAGACCCAAAAGAAAAGTCTCCCTTTGATTATAATCTCAGAATACAAAGAAGAAAAAGAAAAGTAAACTTTATTATATAACCAAAGAGATTATAGACTTTCTTAAAATTCTTCATATTCATATTCACACTCAGAAAATTCAGACAATTTCTTCCGCAAGATTGAAAAGTTGGAATACAATTGACAACTTGGACATAAGAGAATATAAAAAAGAATTTATTAAACAGAAAAACAAGTCAAGATTATAATCAAATATATTTAGATATTGAAAAAATGAAATAGAATTAACAACTAGGACATAAGAGATTATAAAAAAGAATTCATTAAACAGAAAGACAAGTAAAGATTTGAATCAAATATATGTAATACATATTATGTATATATAATCAAATATATATATCAAATAATCAATAAATCATATGACAAAGAATCAGGGAAAAACCTCAAGCAAGCCGAATCCTTCAGTCGCTTGCTCTTGGTTCTGGTGCAGCCTTTCTTCTAATAATTATCCCTGTTTTTCTCACTTCACACTTAAATCAGGAAAGAGAGAGAGCGAGAAAAGAAGTGTGGCCAGACCAAGCAAAGCACACAAAGCCTCAGTTTTCAAACTGAGGCCACATTCTACCAAAACTAGAATCTCCAAATGGTCTCCATGGTCACACCTTGAACTTGCATACCAAACCTTCTACTGCATTGAATATTCCCCGACACAGTTTATTAGAATTCTTTGTCACATTGATTACTTTAATTTGAGACAATTATTTTAGACAGATTCCAAAGTTGCAGCTCTGATTAAATTTTTGACGATATTCCTTCATTTCATTCATTTTCATTTCAATTACTAAACTTATTAAACTGAAGGAACATGACAAACTGTTGATTTGCCCCTCGTCCAGCTAGCGGGTATTTGGGCTTGGGGCGTCATTCGCAAGTAAAAGCAATTTCAGGTACTCAGGACGACAAACAATTTGCATATGCAATGCACGTTCGTTTCATTTCGTACAATTCCGTTCTGTTCAGTTCGCATCTTCAATTTACAATTTGGATGCGACTAAATACGTATCTATGCGATCTATCTATAAACCAATTTCCGTAGCTAAAGCAAAAACATATCCGATTCGTTGTTATGCTCTTGTTGTTGTTGTTGTTGTTGTTGTCTCGTCGCGCTCAATTAACACAGTGGCATTTTGGCGCATTTCCTTTTCATGCGCCATTTTGACGATGACGATGATGATGATGTTGCATAAGTGTTTCCGCCATTTTGCAAATATCAAGCGCAGATTTACATGCAATTTGATTAAGCACAGCACACAATTTCGTCTATGTTTTAAATATTTATAAATAAATGCAACTATTTTGACTGCTGCTGCATGCGGCGTCAACAGGCACGCATTCCCCCCTTTCCCCATTCCCTCCGATTCCACTACCCACTTCACTAACCCAACTGTAACCAAACATCCAACTAGTCATCCAACCGACAAACCAACCAACGAAGCAGCAAGCAGCAACCAAGCAAGCCAACCAACCAAATAGGACGTCATCCGTTCCCGTTAGCGACGCTGCACGCCACTTAAAGCGAGTCGCAGTTTCCTCACTCACACACACACACACACACATACACACATTTTGAGTAATAAACTCATTTCATATGCTGACTGCTTTTTCATTTCAAACTTTTTGTGTTGTGCCAGTGTTTGGCTGTGTTGTGCTGTGTTGTGCTTCTTGTTAGCCGAAGCCCGAGTCAGGGAAATGGCCCCAAATGATATACGAGTTCAGCTCTCTCTCTCTCTTCTCTCACTAGTGTAGTTTCTAGTTAACCCTTTTTTTTTGGTGTATCATACTCTATGTATTATGTTTTGTTTCTCTGCCGGCCGGCTTGCGGGTTTTCATTCCAACAGCAACAACAGCAACGAATTATTAAATATGTATGCATGCCGAGTTGTTGTTGCATTCGGAGCACATTTGTATGTTTGCAGCGTTAAATGTAGGTGAAACCAGCTGTCAAAATGGCTGACACAACGATAATGAAATTTGCACAGGCCACGTCGTCGCCCCTCTTTACTCTTTACTCTCTTCACCTGTCCCCGACAACTAAACTAAACACGTTGAGTGACATCTTAATAAAGTGCTCACTCGTTCAATTAAATGCCCTCCAGCTGCATTGCCTGCTGCCTTATAAAAATGCAAAATAGACACACATACGAGTATTCAGACAGTAAGTCAGTCATTCAGTCAGTCGGTGAGTCGGTCGCTCAGCTAGTTAGTTATTTAGTCAGTCATTCACTCAGCCAGTCAGTCAGTCAGTCAGTCATTCATTCATTCAGTTAGTTAGTTATTTTGTGTCTGTCTGGAAAAACATCTTCCCCCTTCTTCGTCATTTGAATGTTATTCGCCATTCAACGATTGACAGTTGCCAAGAGCTCTACAAAGACGATGCATGTAATAAAGTATCACTTGATGTCGAGCGCTTAGAATTTGACAAACTTACATATATGTTAAATAAGCTTCTATGGGTCTTCAAATTAAGCTGCAGTTTTATTTGCATATTTTCATGAATTAGCATAGGAGTTGTATTTCTTTAAATTTGTTGTAAATTTTTGTGTCTATATTTTTAAATTACCATTCAATTGAATTTCTTTAAGTTTTTGATGTTTTACAAATAAAGTATATTTAATATAGAAAAAAGCATTGCAGATGAATTCTTTAAATTAATTCAGTTATACAAAAGTTTTTATATAAGTATTTATTGTTTAAAAATTTCATGAAATGTAATGAAAAATTTAACAGAAGTTTTGTTCCCATGTTTAAACTATCATTGAAAGTAATTTCGTTAAGCTTATTGAACATTACGAATAAAGTTCTTATACCCGAGATTTCTTGAATATACAATATTAACAACAGTATTATTATTTTCTAAAAATTTGATTGCGAAAACATAACAATTGATCAAGGCATTCAAGAAATTCTTCTGTATTAGTTGTATTGGTTGTCAATCTTGTATATTTCACCCTCTCTGGTATATTTTAAATGTTGTACTATATTAATATACCAAATACAGATTTTAGTATTTTTTGTGGTATAATGATTTGGATACATTTTATATCCTTTGGTATATTTCTAATCTAGTAGTATAGCAATATACCTAATATATCTATTGTATATTTGAAATATAATACTATAATAGTGTACCATATATAGATTTTAGTATTTTTGCCGTGTATTAATTTAGATTCATTTTATATGATTTGGTATATTTCGGGTAGGATATCAATATACCAAATATAGCTGTTGGTATACTTTGGTATTTTTGCGGTATATTAATTTTGTAGTTTATTAATAATACGGCACTCTTGTGTTTTTATTCATAGCTTTATATATGTAAGTTCTTACTTGCATAAATAAACACTTGTGGTCCTTTTTCCATTTTTCATCAAAGTAAATCTCACTTGAAACATTATATTAAAATAACTATTGGATAACGAATCCATTTTTCAAATCGAATACAAGACTTAATTAAATAATCATTGGTGGTCTTTTTTCTTTTATATAACATAAATTATAGATGAATTGCACTTCCTTAAATTTAGTATGCAATGAAAAAGTTAATTAAACACACATTTGTGGTCTTACTTCCTCTATTTGGCTTTCTTTGCATATCTATAAATTATAAAAGTTAGGATTGAATTTCTCTAAATTAAACAAACAAAAATCAAATTGACTGAATTGTATTAAAAAAACAAATCAAATTGTTTGACTTTGAGCTAAATTGTCTTCATCTTTATGGTAATTAATTTATCTTTAATACTTTAAGTATTTATAATTGAAATTATTTATCGCTATGCAAAATGAAATGAGTGACATTTAAATTATTATATTTTCGCAATTAAACTTATCAATAGCAATTAAAAATAAGAGACAGCTTGAGTATTTTATGGTTTAAATAAATAGATAAAACTTTTACTATATTTGAAGACAGACAAAAAAGATTGTAAAGCAATTATTGCAAGGGAATTTCAAACACAAACAATTCTTTAATGAAATTAAATAATTTATGGCGACTTTTTGTAAAATGTGCAGAACACAAGTTTGTTGGCCACATTCATGCACCTGCGGATGGTTACCTATAACAGATTATTTAATTTATTGCATTTTATTGAATTATTTCGAGTTGGCTACTGAGTGTTTTGTGATGTCGGCTCTGTTTGAGGCTTGCGGACGATGTTTGTGATGTTTATCGCTTGCGACACAACGTAGAACTCAATTATCGCTAATTGAATTCGGCTTTGTTGTGTGGCAAATTGAATCATTTAAGGTAAATCTGCTTTATTATTTGCGCTGTTCCGCTTCTTGTATTCAGTTTTCCTTACTTTTTTTTTGTACTTTTATTTATTTTTTTTTATTGTTGCGGAATTACTGGGAGAAACTTTAGAGAGGGGAGGGGGGAATGGCAGACGTCAGAGCTGGGAGCTTCAACCGAGTAAAGTGCAAAAGTTGGCTTAACAAAACTTTGTCATGGCTGCAGCCAAATAATAAAAATGAGCAGCAGTCGCATAAAGTGCAGCAAATGCAAAAACTTCTGCCACTCGCTGGACAAACAGCAGCAGCAGCAACGGGAACTAACAACTGTCATTGCTACTTGAGCTTAAGTTGAGTATTGGACTCCCCCCCAACTTGAAGCAATAAACAATAAAACACTAAATCAAGCGTATTCTCTATATATATATAGTATTTGTGTCTGCCACAGACAGAGAGATAGAGAAAGAGAGAAAGAGTCAACTATGAAAATTGGCACATCAAGCGTTTTAAGCGCAACTCGTTTATCTTGGACGGGGTAAACGATACGCCTGCATTATCCAAGCGACAAGCAATTGAATCGCATTACAAGCCAAATAAATTTCACGGCAACCTCACGAGCAGCTGCTTCGCCATCACCATCACCATCAGCTTCAGCTTCAGCAACAGCTTCCCCCAATAGCTATAGCTTGAGCTTCGCCTCAGCTTCATCTTCTGCTCACAGCTCACAGCTACGGTTAGAT
The DNA here is from genome assembly GCF_009650485.2 of Drosophila albomicans. Classification (NCBI taxonomy): domain Eukaryota; kingdom Metazoa; phylum Arthropoda; class Insecta; order Diptera; family Drosophilidae; genus Drosophila; species Drosophila albomicans. The sequence continues at coordinate 26,954,848 of NC_047628.2, forward strand.
ATATAGCAAATAAATTTTCCTATACTTGTACAAACAATGAGACATTCTTGGGGCTTTCCTCAGTTTGTTTGTCTCCTTGTGCCGCTGGGTAACAAATAGTTTGAGTTCAATTTCAAATCAATTGAGAGGTATACAATTTGCCAGCGTTTTGCGAGACATTTCAATAAGAATTATTTGCCGGAAATTCTACAAAAATATAATTATAATAGAAGAAATAGTTTCTACTAGTTCCTCAACTTAACGAATTTGTGGTGAAAGCGATGATTTAGCCAAGGAAATTATAATATAAGAAAAACTTTTACTTTGATTTAAAGGCAGTACAAATTCGTTTGGCGAAATTGCAACGAAAGCGATTCGTTATCCGAGCAAATATAGTAGACGTTTTTTGGCGAATTTGTTGTGAAAATGAAATGCTATCAGAGCAAATTTAAAATGTTATTATAAATAAATATAAGAGAAAGTTTTTACTTCTATATATAGACAATGGAAATTTAAGAGCGAATTCGGGGTGAAAGCGATTTGAGATCTAAGAAAATGTTGAGAAATTCGTTTGGCGAATTTTCCAAAACAATTCGTTATCAGAGCAAATATAGTAAACTATATTTAGTGAATTTGTGGTGAAAGTGATTTGCTATTAGAGTAGATTTCAAATACAATTATAAATAAATATAATAAATAGTTTTTACTTCCATATAAAAGTTGTCGAAATTTATTTGGTGAATTTGGGATAAAAATGATTTGTTATCTGAACAAATATTGAGAAATTTTGTTAGCGAATTTGTTAAGCAAGCGATTTAAAATTTAAAATCTTCGAAAATGAAATTATAAACTAAACGAATTGTTTCTCCTTAATACACAGGCATATATAATTTTAATATAGCATAACAATTCTACAGTTATAAAAAAGGTAGTCGCAATTCTTTCACAATTTGGCAAACTTGTGAAAGGGATTTTATGATCAGTGGACATATTAAATACAAGCGAAGGTGTAAAAATTACAATTATTACATTAAAATATTATATTAAATACAAATAAAATAAAGGTTAGTTGCTCTTTCATACAAAAGATAGTCGCAATTTGTTTGCGACTTGGCGAATTTGCGGCGAAAACGATTTGTTATCAGCGCAGATATTGAGAACAAAGCCAGTTGCATGAAAAGCCAGAGAAGCTTAGGCGGGTGGCAAGTGGGAACTTTGTCGGTGTTGCCTACTTTGCGGCGCATATTCTAATCACTCGAGTCACGCAAATGTCAATGTTGCTGTCAAAGTGTCAATGAAATGTTCAATGAAAATAAAACGCGCAAGAAATAAGTGGCGAACGATAGATTGGGGTGCGGCCTGACTTTGTGTGTAGTTGTGTGTGTGGCAAGTAGAAAGCAGAAGCGGCAGCTGAAACAAACTTGTGGCAGAGCCAAAGACTTGCGGAAAGCAACAACTTTGCACAAGTTGCCGCTGGCGGCGTTTGTTATTGAAAATGCGGCTTATATGGAAATGCCGTGGCTAAATATTTTCCTTTCACTCTGCTTTGCTTCGCTTCGCTTTTCTTTTCTTTTCGTTTCTTTGCTGTTCCAATGCGTTCTGTTCTTTTTTGCTTTCATGCGCTTCACTTTGCCATTTTCTATTTCATTTTTCTTGTTTTCCTGTTTTCTTTTTTTTTTCTTCTTATTTTGTATTTGTTTTATTAATAAGGCGCAAAAGCGCCAAGCAAGTGCTGCGTCGTTGTACAATAAACTGTCTCTCGATCTATTTAAATGTCTGTCTCTCTTTCTTTATGCTCCTTCTTTCTCTTTTTCTTTATGTTGTGCGTGCGGAAGTTGTTTGGTATGTGGCAGTTTATTTCTATTTCCATTTCTATTTCTATTCAGTTTTTTGCTTCGCTTGACTCTCAATTAAATTTTATAGGCGACGCCGGAGTCTTTGTGCTCCATACCAAGCAACTTGTGCCCCAAAACAATGGACAACAAAAAATTAATAGAGCAAAAAAATGCAAACTCACTTTACTACCCAGCCATTGATAATGAGTTTGCCTTTTTTTCTTGCTTTAAAAAAAAAAACTATTACTGTTGCAGAGTGCGTAGAGTTTTAGAACTTTATTCTACAGCTGTTATTTACTATGATGACCACTTGTTTCTTTTATTTTTTTGTAAGTCATTTGTAATTACAGATTGATGTTTGATATTTTATTGTGAACTATGAGTAGGGACTGAAAGCATTTTGTGACGTTGTTATTCCACTCAAATTTAATGTGATTATTTTGAGAAGCTTTTGATAATGATTTGAACATTTCTATTTTATATTAACTCAAACATTATAAAGGGCAATCAAGGGTAAATCACAGTTTTAGTCTATTAACATACTGCGCTTGCTTCTTTTTTATAAGACTCTGGGAATAACAGATTCATATTTACTATTATATTACATTTTTTGTATTTCTTGTTCATGATATTAATATTTTAAGAGATATTTAGTATAATTAAATACTGTTTTCGTTATTTTTTGTAAGTGCGATTGCTGTTAATAATAATAATATTAATAATTGTGAATAATTTGTAATGTTGTCATTTTGATTATACTTTTAGTATATTAAAATACTTTGCTTGCTTCTTTTTTGTAAGTCTCTGGCAATAACAGATTTTTGATATTGTCATTTGGATTATACTTTTAGTATATTAAAATACTGTGTTTGCTTAATTTTCGTAAGTATTTTAAAACGTTTAGTATTTTGTTCTTAAATGTTTGAATTTGTATTTTGTTGTCTCCATTGTTAATGATATCTGAAGTTGGATGGATTGTCATCTAGGCTAAATTTAAATTAAAGTATAATTAAATACTGAATTTCTTTCTTTTTGGTAAATACTTGAGTTGTCATTTTTTTTTTTCCAATTAATAAGATTTCTATATACCTATATTTGTGTTTGATATCTACCCAAATAGTATTAACAGGAGTTGCTAGCTAAAGAGATAAGCTTTAGCTAGAACCCTAAAAGGATCAAATATAATAAAATACTATTCTCGTATATACGTATCTTTAGTAAATGCTAGTTATCTTGTCTGCTGTATAATCTGCTATTGATTTGACGTTGTTGCTTGCTTCTTCACACTAGCTTATGTTAATTGCCATAAAGACAGACAACGACAACGATTTTAGTCCTCAACACGTGCCTAGTTTTCTCCCTCTTCCTCTCCCCCTTTAGCTCCTGCTCATTGATAACCTGTGCATGTCTGAAGCGAACACACAGCCGCACACATTTGATAATGCTTAGCAGGAAAACTGACGATGGAAATGTGCCACAATTTATACAGGTAGCGACGCTGCCAAAATTTGACGCCTGATCAATAATATTGGCTGAGCTGCTAGAAACAGTTTGTTCCCCCCCTCCACACCAGAAGCAGCAGGAAGATGTCGAACAAAGAGGAAGAGGTGAGATAGAGAGAGAAAGGGAAACAGAATTTGCATGCAGCTGAGCTGCGACAGGTAGAATGATGACGAAATTAAAGCAATACAACGTGTAGTCATAGATATAAATACAGATACAGATACAGATACAGATACGAAATAGCTGTAGATACATATACAGAGAGAGAGACGGCACATTGGGCCAAAGGTAAACGCTTCATTGGCCCCAGGAGTGTGTGTATTATATGTGTGTGTGTTTCTAAAGGCGTGTGTGTGTGTGTGGTGTATTGGCTGGTTGACTGACTGCAGAATTTGGCAAATTTTGGCAAAATATATTCAGGCACACGTAGGAAATTACAAACGGATGTAAATACATCAATTCCAAATGAAGAGCATGTGCATTCAATAGTATCAAAAGGGCGAGATGGGAGACGTGTGCGACGTGGGCGTGGCACTCAATTCAGAGGGCGCTGAATGCATGACAAACTTGCAACCAAATCAAATAGTTCAATAAACCCAGGCAAACAATTTAATATGCGTGGACAAACCTTGAACATTTAACATCAAAGTTGTTACTTGTGTGAAATGATGCTGACAAGCATCGATTGCAATTGATTGCAAATGTCTGCCAGACAAAATTAACACATTCACCTTCAATTGGCTATTTGATATTGCAGGTTGTAAAACAAATTGAAACCAATCGCCACTTACTACGACTTGGCAACTCTATCTGCCCAGCTTGGCAATTCGACAACTCTGGCAAAACTCTGAAATCCAAGTGCCGGCAATTTGCATGCCAAGTGCTTCTCTCAAGAACTTGCCAGAAATGCTCGAAGGCTATTTGAAAAGGTCTTCTTTTTGCTTTTTTTCTTGTGTTGCCTGCAAGAATTATGAATTTATTGACTAAACGAAAGTTCGACAGAAGTAAAAGCCAACTGAGAGACCGTCGAAGATCAATCGAAGCGTAATGCTGCATTTGCCCAAGAACAAATTTTCAATTGATTTAAAGCTTGAGACATTTTTCGCATTAGTTTGAGTTAAATATTGCTAAACATATGAAAACCACATGACGATTTAAATGAAATATAATTAAAATCAAATATGAGAAAAGATTTTACAATTCCCACAAAAAAATATATGATAATTGCTGAGTCAAAGTTTGATTTGAAGGAAATGTTAAAGATTTTGTCTTATTGATAACTAAACATATTGAGCAACTCAAATTAAAGAATATTTTTCTTTAAGAAAAACTGTTATTGATTTGCAAGAATAAAATAAAATAAAATGTATGTGAATATTCATTGATATTAGTATAAAGCATATGCAAAGAAGCAACTAAAAACAAAGTGCATCAAATAATAAATGGAAAACGAAATTTATATTAGAAATATTTGAGTAATTTAATAATTTAATAATTTATACTTAAGGAATATTTTAAAGTGCCAAAGACATTTATATTAAAATTGTATTTCGATTGAAATGATTTAAAGCGTCGTATATTTTTTTAGAATTGATGAAAAATATACCATTTGATGAAAAATATACTGTTCAATAAAAAATATTAAATTTTATGAAAAATATACTAATCAATGAAAAATACTATTTGTGAAAAATATACCATTTGATAAAAAATATACTGTTCAAAAAATAAACTATTCAATGAAAAAAATACTTTTAGATGAAAAAATAATATTTGTTGAAAAAAATACTGTTTGATGAAAAATATATGTTGTGATCATCAAATACTAAATAAAAAATATACTATATGATGAAAAATATACAATTTAGTGAAAAATATACCATTTGATAAAAAATATACTGTTCAATAAAAAATATTAAATTTTCTGAAAAATATACTAAACTATGAAAAATAATATTTGTTGAAAAAATATACTATTTTATGAAAAATATACTATATTATGATGACTAATTCTTGAACATTTCCAAACATTTTATTGAAATAGTAGAACCAATACATTTTAAAGACAAAACTCTACATAGAAATGTTAGTTCACATGCCAAGCAAACCTTCACACACTAAGCGAACTCAAATAGCAGCTGCAGAGCTAAACGCGTATGCAAGTTTAAATTAAAAATAATATAAATAAATGGCTAGAAAAATAACGCGTAACGTTTTAATTAGTGCAAATTAATTATGCAAATCGCTGAAGCAACCGAAACGCGTCGCGTTGCGTCTAGAAGTCTCTAGAGGAAGGTGCAAGGTAATCACTTCGATAAATAAACCAGAGCGAGAGAGTGTAAGAGAGAGAGAGAAAGAGAGAGGGAAAGCTCGCTGCATAAGCACACGAGCTCACTTATTTGCACTTATTTATTCATTTGGATGGCAATTAAAGCATACAAAATTAAATATAAAACCGTTTGGCTTCATTTCAAGCAGAATAAAATAACACAAAAACTTTAATTTGTATGAACGCGCCGTCGTCAGTCGGCAGTAGAATTTTTCTTAGTTTCTTTCGCTTGTTTTTTGCCTATTTGTATTTTAGTTTGGCGCTGCTTTTAAATCAAAGTGCGAGCCTGGGATGGCAGCCATAAGTGCATAGCATAGAGCGAAAATGCAGAGGACTTGGAGGCGGAGGAGGAGAAGGGAAAGAGAAATGGTTCATGGTGCAGTCCATTCCATTTCCAACTAAATAAATAAAAAGTGAATTTTTAATTAAAAGTTAAGTGGCAACTCATTTAAATTAATGTTGACTCAAGCGTCATAGCAAAACATTTGGCGAGCAAAGGCGAACGCAGAGCAGAAAAATTCAACTCGCAACGAGGGAGCGAGAGGAAGAAGTGAGTCAGGGGGGGAACTTAGTTCACAGCAGGGCTTACCAAGGAGGCGCACTGCATCCTTGCATCCTAGCATCCACAGTCCCCTCTTTGCGTGGCAGAGGGACAAGCCTTAATAAGCATAATGCACTGCAGAACTCCCCATCCACGAGCCTCGTAATGGAGTCATGCTCATAGAAGTAGCTTGAAAACGCTCGTCATGTAATTAGAACACAATATACTCGTAATACAACCAAGATGACAATGTTGTCGTTGGCAAGCCATTTCAGGGCAATACTCGTTGAAGAATACGATAACGCATAAGCGAGCAATAACATACTAAAGAACGAGTGTAGGAAATGTAACGAGTGTGAGGAAAGGGTCAAGAGCAATGAAAGCGAACGAGGAGAAGAAAAAACAACTACAATGAGTTTGTGGATTAAAATATTAAACAACATTAATGGGAGCGAGATAAAGTAAACAAAATCGACAAAAAAAGAGAGTAGGAAAAGTAGCGAGTGGAACGAGAGGCAAGGAGTGGAAGAATGTAAAAAATCTAAGACTTTACGGATTTAACAACTTAATAAAAATAGATAGATAATATTATAAATATAATCGTAAACAACGACAAATATGTGAATAGAACGAGTAGCGGAAAAGACACGAGTGTCAAGAACAAACTGTAAGAGAGTAAAATATTTTAATGGACGAAAACGAGTGAACAGCTGAAATTAGTTTATGAATACAGACCACAATAAATCGACCTTTTCGAGTTACAACTAAGTCGAGTAATAAGTGCATAAAATCTACCGAGCGTTGCAAGTGAGATAGAATATACATACCATGATAAACTAGATGGAGAAGCACCAATAAGTTTGTAAGTTACAAAATTAAACCATAGAATAAACCATAAACCATGCATAATATTTGCTAAGAAACCGAAGAATTAAAAGAGAGTGCATCATAAAAGAACATTTCATTCTAAGCGACGAGTAACGAGTGGAGAAAATGTAGCGAGTTGAATGCATGACTCAAGTCAGATGAAAGAAAAAGAGAGTCAGCAATGTGGTGAGGAATTAAACAGATGCAATATTAATAGTGGTAGAAAAAACATAAGAGAGACAGAGAGAGTAAAATATAGAAATAGGGCAAACAATATCTAAATTTAAAGTAACGAGCAAGGCTTAAAAAGAGTAACGGGTAGAACAATAGTAGCCTTTGCAAAAGAAGTCAAAAGTAAATTATGACTAGCTTGAGAGCTTATAAACATTTCAAAACTGTAAGGAGAATAATACAATCAGTATAAAAATTCTGTTCTAAAACTAGAATTAAAGAAACAATAAAGAACAATACGCTTAGAGCTAATTGAAGAGGTGAGTAAAAAGCGAACAATGTTGCCTCTTCAATTTTAACTAAGTAGGCGACCCTTTGAACAACAGTTACATTTACAACGCAATTCAAACTAAAAGTAAATTACAAAATTATTATACAATGGAACCGGCAAGTGATTCCAGCTGCTCAGCAATGCAGGTCGAAGAGACGGAAAGCGAGCAACAGGTGGATGAAGAAATGGACATCGATGAGAATGTCGATGAGCAACCAATGTGTAGTGCAAGCAATCGGGAAAAACCCAAGAAATATTTTACAGTGAAGAAATGGAATGCGGTGGCAATGTGGGCGTGGGGTGAGCAATCAAGGAAAAAAAGGATTAAGTGTGTCACAAATCAGCTTATTTCCGTCACTTAGATATCACCGTGGACACTTGCGCCATTTGCCGCAATTCCATTATGGATCTGTGCATCGAATGTCAGGCGGATCCGAATCAAAACACCGAGGAATGCACCGTGGCCTGGGGCGTTTGCAATCACGCCTATCACTTCCATTGCATCTCGCGTTGGCTCAAATCTCGCTCCGTCTGCCCGCTGGACAATCGCGAGTGGGAGTTTCAAAAGCTTGGTCGTTAGTTTGTGTGGTTTATGGGTGGGAAGGGTGGTGGGAGGGCTCAAGTAATAAGAAATCGTTGTGCTGACTCGGCGTTCTGAACTTTATCATTATTTTGTGTTAATTATGCATCTTTCGCCGGCTGACGGCAAGTCTCTGAAGTGCGGTGAGGCGGTGTGCGGTGTGCGGCTCAATGCCCAATTATCATTTGTGTGCTCGCAACTTTTGCGGCACTTAATAAACGAGCTGGAGAAGAAGGACGATGTGCAAAACTCGAAACTTTATCCGTAGTTTTGAGTGGCAACGGCACCGGCACCGACAACGGGGCGGATTATCAATTTTGCAGCTCGCCTTTCACGATGGCAACCTTTGAACTTGGCGCAATAACTTGGGTCTGAGCCAGGCAACTGCATCTTGAGCTGTGCTCAGTTTTAACAATTAGCTCATCGATTTTATGAAGTGCGCTTTTCGCCGGTTTCAGCTCTCTCTCTCTCTCTCTCTCTCTCTCTCAGCTGTCAATTAACCGTTGTAGTCCTCCGCTCAACGGCACATAATTAAATAGAATTACTGTTTAATTGTTGCCCGAATCACATTAACACGCCAGGGCTTCTCTCTCTCAGCTGTAGTATCGCCTTGATTGTTTGCCTGTCTGTCAGACGCTTCGCCAGACACACTGAAAAACACACTAAATTATTTTGCGCACAACAAATTGGCAGCCTTCCATTCAACTTGTCTAAAACTGTTCGCAGTCTTCTCCATCCTCTTCTCCCTTGGTAAGTTTCTTTTAATTTTTGCACGAAAATTAAGTTTGTTTTCCATTAAGTTAAATAATTACAAAATTATCCAGCACTCAAAGGCTTTCGCTGTGTGTGTGCTGAATGTGTGTGTGTGTTTCAGTGCGTGTTTATTTTTTGGGTAGAGTGGCAACTCTGGTGAGACGACATTTAGCACCCTGCCGGAGCGAATTGAGTTGCGTTGAGCTGCGCTGAGCAGCAGCAGCTGCAGTTTTCCGTGTAACTGACAATGATAGCCGCCTGCTTGACTGACTTACTATCAGACCAGGGCTAAAGAAATGCTAAAGGAGTAAGAACTAACTACAGAGAAGATTTATATCTATGATTAAGCGCAACTTTGATTCAAAAGTGATTTTAAAATTACCGAAATAAATTTAAATTTTTCTTACTTTTAGAATTTATTTAAATCTTAAAAGTATTTCACAACATATGCATTGTTCCACAAATTAACTAAATAACCTACAGCTTCTGGGATCGTTCCAATAAACAATGTCTATTATATCTATATATTATCTATTATAAAATGATTTTTGATCAAAGGCAAGACTGTGCGTTATTATTCTTAAAATACACCTCAAAGATATTAAAAATATACCATAAACTATATTTGGTATATTGATATAGTACACCATATTAAAATGCCGTAAAAATACTAAAAATCTACCAATGGCTTTAATTGATATACTGACATAATATAAATAATATAATATATATTTATGTATCGCAAAAACAATAAAATATTTATGTATTTATTCAGTGCTATACTCGAAATATACCACAGAGTACAAAATATACCATATTGTCAGCCTAAGCAACTAAGACCAACAGTTCCCAAACAAAATATTTTCCTAAAAAAATATCAACAAAATTTATTTGATCTCAATTTCCGGAATCATAATAATATACATATATTAATGTATCGCAAAAACAATAAAATATTGGTATATTTATTCAGTGCTATACTTGAAATATACCACAGAGTACAAAATATACCGTATTGTCAGCCTAAGTAACTAAGACCAATAGTTCCCAAACAAAATAATTTCTTAAAAAAAAATCAACAAAATTTATTTGATCTCAATTTGCGGAATCATAAAAATTAAAAATTATTATTGTTACATCGTTGAATTCAATGACAAAATAATATAAAAGTAGTTCATTTTTAAATTGTTTTTTTTTTTTAATTAATATTAGTTTTTCTTTTATTTCTTGCCCACTTGTTTGCTTTGCAGCCCTGGTTTTTGCACGCCTGTTGGTTCTGACAAAAGTTTTGCTTAAACGCTGCTTTTGGCCCGAACTAAGGCTCATTATCTTTTCATTCGGTTTTCTTATTTTCATTTACGTTTATTTTTATTTTTTTTATTTGTTGGCAGTTGTCTGTGCGCTGCGCCGTTTCTTTTCTTTAACGCTTCGCTAATCAAATTCAACATTTTTCCGTTTTAATTTGACAATTGGAAAACAGGCTGGCAAGGAGGAAGGGGGAAGAGAGTAGAGAAGCTGCTGAGATGGGGGAAAGATCTGACAACAGCTGTGTGCGTTGTCAATTGGAAAATGATAAAGTGACGCTCGCGTTCGCGTTCGCTTTCGCAACTCTCGAATGCTCGTAATGAAAATGGAAATTGGCATAGGAAGTGAAACAGATAACTGTAAATGGCGTTGACAACCCCAAGGGATGTGATGCTACCTCTCTTTCTGCTCCCTTTCCTCTCTCTCTCAACGAGTGCTAAGCTTGTTAGTTTCACATTTTTTTCTCTCTCTCTTGTACTTGACACTTCTTTAAGCTCTTTCAAGGTGACCTGCAATGCGCTGGCTGGGCCACTAAATGCATTACAATTAGCGCAAATTATCCGTGTCCAGTTGCAACAATTGTCAGGGCGACTTGATTGAATTTACTTTCAGGGCGCGTGACTTGCGACCAACGCGACGTGCATTGTATGCCATATTACGTATACGCACGGTCACCCAAGCATTTAGCACTTGCCCAAAATTAGTTCATTACTTTGCCACACTTTAAATCTCAAACATACTTTTTAGTTGCCTTTTTTTGAAGTGCAAACGAGCCGGCATTTAAAGTTTCGCTTCAAGCATATTTTGTTTTAATTATTACGAGCCAGTTTTTTATACCCATGAACCATAAAGTAAAGGGGTATTATTGTTAAGTGCAAATTTATGTGACAGACAGAAGATAACACATGGCTGCTGCTGTTTAAGTTGCTTTGATGCAGTATTTGGTATATTTTTAGTATTTTTCGGTATATTGATTGCTATGCGACAGATAGAAGTTAAAACACGCCTGCTGTTGCTTTAGTTAACAATCTGGTATATTTTGAAAGTAATAGTACATAGATATACCAAACATAGTATTCGGTATAATTTTAGTATTGTTCGGTATAATATTTTGGTATATATTGTAGGTAGCATGCAGAACCTTCGGTTGTTTTTTAGTTGCTGGTATATTTTAAACATAATAGTATATTAATATACCAAATATAGTATTCGACAAGCTTTTAGTATTTGTCGGTATATTGATTTGATATTTAAGGTATGTGACAGACAGAAGATAATTTGTTTGTTTTGCTTCTGGTATATTTTGAATATAATAGTATATTAATATACCAAGTTCTGTATTTGGTATATCAGTATTTTTTGGTATATTATTTTTTTATATTTTTAGAATCATACCGCTACTATTGACATGGGGTACCGGGTATATCACAGTCGCGCAAACTTTCTAAATTGTTTTTTTTTTTGCGTCTCTCACTTGGCTTTTGTTATAATTTATGCATGACTCTGCTCGCCTTTCATATGTGTCATTCTCCATCGCTCTCTCTCTCTCTCTCGTCTTTCCGTTGAGCTGTTGTCAAAGCTTAGCGCACTTATCAGCAGCATTGCAGGCGACTTGCAGCGTGTTGCTCTCTCTCAGATGTCAATATAATTTAGGCAAATTTATGCAACTTTATATACAAAATATATCTACTCTCTATATAGTATAGTGGTATGTGTGTGTGACTCATTTAACTTTGGCAATTTTTAATCACAAAAGTTTGTCGTAGTCAAAACTCTGAATCAGAGTCTCAATGCCTGTCTCGTCGCTTCGACGCCAACGCATTTGCATATTTCTAATTCCAAAGTTGTAATTAGTATAATTTTACAGCTCTAATTGGATGATGATTTGAGCAACTTCATTTAGGCCCGAAACCCGTATGAGTATCTCTCTTTCTCGCTCTCTCTCTCTCTCTATGTGCATGCATATGCATGAGAGAAGGCCAAACCGTAACCTTCATTTAGGACAAGTCAAGAGTCGAGTGTGTTGAGAGAGTGCAGAGAGTGAAAGTCATTAACATAAGTTTGTAATTACAGAGACCACCGAAATGAACTAATATGTCATGTTTGTATCTTCATCTCTGCTCTAGTTGTATCTCAGCATCCGAGTTTCTGGCACAGCTTCAATTTTATCGCCACTCCAGACAGACAGACAGACAGACAGACAGATGTCTGACCTAGCTTATGGTGATAACACGAACCAAGTGTGCGGCTGTCTTTAGACACAGAGACTCAAGTGCTGCACCTTGAGCGACTTAGATGACGAGTTGTTTAACCAAGAACACAGCTCAGCATTATGCAAATGAGAGCACCGAGGTCTACTAAATGTCATATAGTATATATAATTTAAGTTATGTAAGAATTCATTTAAATGATTTTGTTCTCTCTTTTCTATGTTGTGTTTAATGTATGAATGAGTTTAAATGAATTTCTATTTACTTGAAATCTATTATATTTTCAATATTTTATTTACAAATTATTTATTTCAAAGTTATGCAAATGATGAAACATTTCTAAATTTCTATTCACTTTAAAGTGCATTGCAATCGAGCTAACAACTTACTTTAAATTTATTATACATTATTTATTTGCAAAACACTTTCTCACATGTTTTTTCGAGTCCTAGATGGTTTGGTTAACAATCTCGTATTTTTTGTACAATGTGGTATATTTTTAATGTAGTGATATATTGATATACCAATAATACACTTCAGTATATTGCATATTGGTATATTTCCAATGTAATGGTATACCGATATACTAATAATACCTTTGGGTATATCTTAATTTGGTATATATTGAGAATAATACCGAACTGTCTTGAATTTAGCGGTATATACAAATAACACGCTTCAGTATATTTCATTTTAATATATTTTTAGAATAATACCGCACTAGCTGCAGCTTTCTTTATTGTATTTTATTAGTTTTCGTTGATAATCTACTATATTTTGAATGTAGTAGTATATGAATATACCAATTATAGCCTTTGGCATATTTTTGTATTTTTTCGGTTTATTAATTAGGCATATTTTTAGAATAATACCGTCCTGCTGTAGCTTTCTTATAGGAAAAAGATCTTGGAAGGTGTGAATAACAAATTATTTAACCGGAAATAAAGCAAAGAAGAACAGGACATACATAAGATATTTTAAGTATGGTTAGAAATGCATCTCATTGAATTCCTATTCACTTTATACTTTATTTGGTGCTTATTTGCCTTGCATTGTGTGTAGTTTTAAAGCGTTGAAGCAAATAAACATGTCCTCAATCCAGCTGCAAGCATCTCTCGACCGAAAAATCATGCGAGAATCGACCAAATGCAAAACCTAAAAATAAATACGACAACAACTCAATGCACAATACACATTGCAATGGTAAAAGGGGGAGGGGGTAAAGAAGACAGACATGACAATGGGCATTGAGCTGAGTTTTCAAGTCATTTTGAATGTTTTTGATTTCACTGATTTGTTTATTTATGCATAAAGCATGCAATTTTTGCGCTTTATGCGAACATCAGCAGAATGCCGACTGTCGACTGCTGAGTTCTCTGATAAGCAAGAGTGAAGAGGGTAAAAGCGAAGAGGGAAGAGGAAATACAACCATTTTGATTCTCCTTCTTTTATTCCACTTTTTTGCGTTCCATGTTGTGTTGTTGTGTGTGCAGAACTTTAGCTGGGCTAGAAAACTTAGATATTCCAAGCGAATGCACTCTCCGCACGCAATGTGCAGAGAGCAGCTCAACGAGTGAGTTTCGCAAACAAATCAAAATCAAAATGGTGTGTGAATATGTGAGTCTCACACAGCACACAGCAAAAGCAACAGCAACGGAAACGGAAGTTGCACAAAACGATTTCATTTGCGCCGAATAACTTTTGATATATGTTATATGCACTTGCCAGCGGCTTCTTTCAGCCCCTGTCTGTCTGACTGCTTGTCATTGTTTGCATTGACACGAATCCGCTTGCAACTTGTAGCGCTTTAAGGTTGGACGATGACGGGGGCGTATACGCAATGTACTGGGGCATTTTCCAATTTTATTCTCTGCAAAGATATACGCTTTCAAGTGCGACTCCTTCGTCTCGTAAGAATTGCTAATAACCAATTTCGATTCAATTCAAGTGTCAGGCGCACAAGACGACAAGACGCAGATGGCAAAAGAAGAGAGAGGAGGAAACTAGCTTCGACCACAATCCGCACGGGAAGCACAGCCAATTGAGTATTAATGGTCAGACTGCCGGCTGCTGATGCCAGCAAGTTTCCTGCTTAGAATTATGGCAGGACACCGACAGGACAGACAACCACACACACATACAAGTCCTGGCCATATTTGAAAGTAAAATCATACATATTAGAAAGAAAGCTAAGGGAAAAAAAAATAACAGACGTTCCACGTTCTTGGCAGAACAACCTTCTCTCCCCTCTCCCCCTTGTTCGTCTCGTCTTCTGCTTGGCTGCCAGATCAACGATGATATATGAGATTAGCTCAAGTGGCTCTGGAGGTTTGCGTTTTGCTTTGCTTGCGATGGCAGCACGCCAAGGCGACACTTCTCTCTCTCTCTCTCTCTCTCTACATACAAACTGTCGGATTTTATATTAATGATAAATTAAATTGTTCATTGACTTGAATAATTTTGTGCGTTGTCGTTTTGGGGTCGCAACGCAAACGCATAGTTTCCCTTTTTTCTTTTTGATGAATTGATGTATTTGCTGTCAACGATTAAATTATATAACTCTATTATCTGCGCATTACTTAATAATTGATAGCTAGGTGAGAGACACTTGAAAGATAGTTCGCAAAGGGAATTACAAAATGGGGAATCAAAGGTGAAGTCGCTTATAAATTACTTATTTCCTCCTAAAAAGTTTTATATATCCGTTCGGTAGCAGATAAAGTCAAAAGCTGTGCACATTTTTACAGTTCAATTATTTAATTTCATAGTTTTGTGGCAATATTTTGCCTTGTGGCAAACTATGCGGGAGTAGAAAAAGACGGGGGGACAACAAAACAATTTACTGATTTTAACAAAAATTTTAATTAAACAAATTTTGCGTGAAAGGAAGTTGCTGTAATGTGCCTCTCCGAACAGCAGCAACAGCAACAGAAACTTTTCGCACGGTCTGCGACTTCCTTTTTGGCTGTTTCGTAGTAGGAAGTTGGCACGAACAACTCTCGACTTCGAGTTGGCCGCCCAATTCACTTTTTGCACCATAAGTTGTGCCCAAAATAGCAGAAAAGTTCCCCCTTCCCCACCGATAATGTAAAGCAACAAAATAATAAAGCAAAGCGATGTCCCAAAGTCGAAAAATATTTGTGCTGTAGGAAATGTGCAAAAGTTTTGTGCAGAGAAAAAAAAAAAGAAGGAAAAACTATGCGACAAGCTTGACCCTGCTGCAAGATGAAACTAAAGCTGATTTTGGGCCAGTTGGCATAAATCTCTGCTAGCAGCATTTGAATGTCACCATTTCAACTCAACTCGTCTCAACTCGACTCGACTGTGTGTCTAGACTGCAAGGCTTGCGCTTAGCTTATAAAGTTGTCTTATGCGGCCCCTAAAACCAATGTCTGACTGCCACTTAAGCGAGCTAAACATATAAATCTTGCAATGGTTGGTATTTTACAGCAACAGCAACGAAAGCAACGACAACAATGCGCAATTTTATTGCGAAACCTCAGACATTGCGTATACGTAACGTAAGCCAAGCTGCTGCTACTGCTGTTGCTGCCACAAAATGCTACAGCTGCCATGCATTGTGGCCTGAAGGGGCAGCAAAGCCGAAGCTGAAGCTTCCTCTGATTTGACTTTGAGTAACAATTTGGCCAAGCAATTTTGACTTTAAGTTCGGTCACATGCAACATAGAACGGCAACAACAACATCAACTCCGCCTTGGCTTTGGCGACATTCGCCTCAAATTCCATGCAAACTTTTTGCCAACAATTTCAGTTATTCAGCTAAAAGTATTGTTGGGTTCGGTTCAATATGTAAACGATTCACTTCTATTTATCTTATAGAAAAAATAAAGCATTTTTTTTTTGTTTTAAAAGCGACTTTGATATCCAAAAACAGAAATAAACTTTTTGTGCAATTTATTAAAGGGAAGCATCTAAAATATATAACATATATTACACAAGCTTTAAATTCCTCGAACATTAAAGAACGTCAACAATTTATTTATTGATATGGAATTAAATTAAATGTGTGACCCAATTTTCTATTACTTTATTCTATTCACAAAAAAAAACGTGTGAGAAATGTATTTGGAATTTCATTCCAAATAATATTTATAAGCTGAATTTATTTGAATTTTGTCAAACTGTTGAAATCATTTCAGACTTTCATATAAATATCCTTCGCTTATCCTGTGGATTTACCCACCAAAAAAAATGCGCAATTTCGCTTTCATATATTTGCATAGCTTCAGCTTAAAATACACAATAAAAGGCTGTTTAGAGTCAGCAATTTGTCGCACCTTTATAAATAGCAACGAATAGGTGAATTTTGCAGTCCCAGTGCAACAATTGTCTTTGTTATTTGGAGCATCTCGCTGGGGACAAAATAACGAGTCGAAATGAAAAGTGAAAAATATATTTCCACTTGCCACAAAGTAGCAAACACAAACGACAGTTAATACACAGCGAGAAAAAAAGGTTTGAAAGCAAGACTAAAAATTAGAAGTAGGAGTAAAAATTAAAATTTATAAAGGTCTTAATTGAACAGTTGAACAGTTCAATAAAATTCAAATAAATTCGGCTTATATACACATTTATTTTGAATGAAATTCAGAATATATTATATTTCTCACACATCAAATAATATAAAATTGGGTGGAAAGCTTCAAACAAGCTAAATTCTAAGAAAACAGACTAAATTGATATTTCTTAAAACTTGTTTATTTTTAGCTGATATTAATTCTCAATACAATAATATATATTTCTAAATCAAGCATACAAATGTTTCAAAATTAAACTAAGAACTTTAAATATAAAATTCACAGTTGAAATTTTCTTAAATTATTTGATATTTGTAAAATTTCAACTACTTTTTCAAGAAACATAATAATCTTAAAATTTTCATTTCCTTAAAAACTTTCTTCTTTAAGAACCCAAGTTATCTATCTTCTAAGAATATTAATTTCTAATCCAAGTGTTTAAATCTTAAAAAAAAGGATTCTAAATAAAAATGCATAAATTTGAAAGATAATAGAAATCTGGAAATACTGGAAATCTATAACTAAATTAAATTCTAAAAAAACTAACTTTCATAGTTGAAAAATTCCTTAATTTACAAAATAAAACCACTTGATATTTCTCAAATTTTAACAACTCTTTTAAGTATTCTTAAAATTATTCTTTCTTAAAAAATGTTGTTCCTTCAAAATCCATTTTTTCTCTCAGTGTACTTGTTACCTTTGTAAGCAAGAACCACTTGGCTATTATTTATGTTAATTGTTCAAGCTGAGCCTGAGACTGAGGCGACGTTCATCATGTTGACTGTTTGTCATTGTTGCTGTTGTTGTTGTTGTTGTGGCGCGACGCAGCTCAAAAACGCAACTCAGACGAGACAACAGTTGGTCTAGTGGTAAGCGTATGTGTGTGTGTGTGTGTGTATGACGTATGTGTGTGTGTGTTTCGTTGCGTGGCGTTATTAGGCTAATGGCTGCCCCGTGGGCATTCAATGCTTTTGTCTAGCACAAATGCTTTTGTCCCCAGTTGCTGCCAGTGCCACAGCTGCCTCCGTTCTCCACTCTCCCCTCTCCATTCTATACTCTCCACTCTTCACTGCTGTTGCAAATATGCAATGGCAGGCTTGTGGGTTAACTGCCAAAGCCACGCACAAAACGCATTGAGACGCCATAATTGCAGCCAGTTGCCAGTTGTCTGTGTGTCATCTCCTTCTCCCTCTCTCTTTCCACCCCCTCTTCCCTCTCTCTCACTCTTTCATATGTGTGTGTGCGTGGGCGCAAGTGCGTTAAGTGCAATAACAGCAATGACAGCAATTGCGTTGACAGGCGAAGAAGAGGCGAAAGCAAAATAGAACACACTCGCAGTGTGCCCAGACTCTGAAGAGCAGTTTATATTTAGATGCTGCCACAATGACTGCCTGAATAACTGACTCCTCACCCCCTCCCTCTTCCCACCCTCCAACAGTACTTCGTTGACTTGCCCAACCGCATTTTATGTGCGGAAAACATAGATGATTGGCAGCGGAAATGGATCGCAATTGCACAGAATAATGTGAATGGAAATTTTTAACACAAATATTAAAGCAGTTATTTGAAAGGTGAAGTTTAAATACAAATTATATAATTTAAATAATATACTAAACTTTAAAAATTTTTAGTACGCTCAAAGTTAATGTTATAATAAAAATATTTTGTCTGCGATTCACTAAAACTTTCGGTTGGAAATATTAATATTATAACAACCTAATATTATAAATTCTCTTTTTAAACTTTTCTCGTAGTAATTCATCAGTAATATTCTCCTAAACTAAACTAAAATTTAAAAATGTTTAATGAATGTCAGAATAAAGTGTAAATATGTATTAAATATCACAAATTCTTTTTTTTAACTTTTTTTAATATCACAAATTCTTCTTTTAAACGTCTCTCATAGTAATATATCAGATATATTCTCCTAAACAAAAATTCAAAATTCTTTAAAGAATGTTACTCAAAATTTTGTTGTCAAATACTAAAATTATAAATTTTCCATTTAAGCTTTGACACTTTGGCGGACATTTCCTACAAATATTCCTTCCATTTAATGTCACATCGTGCCTTAAAGTACAACTGTGCAGCTGGACTGAAGCTGAGCTTGCCTCGCCTCTGGCTGTTGCTGGCTGTTACAAATAAATTTCACTTGAGCTGACTTGACATGCTGCCAATTGGGTCCGCGCCTGTCTCGCATTGCATTGCCATTGTAAACAGGGTCAATTTGAGAGCGAGCACTGAGTGCTTGCCCCCCTCTTAACCCTTCTTTACCTTCTTCTTCTTCTTCGACCCATTCTCAACACAAGAACTGGGCAAGTGCTGCCACTTGCTGCTGACAAAACCTGAGGCTGCAGCACAGAAAACTTGCTCAACATAAGAATACAACTAATGATATTTGAATGGATACGAGTTTAAAGTTTACTACTGCATTTCCAGTTTTAACATTTCTTTAAAATGTGCATAGTTTAAAACATTTCACACGCTAACCAAAAAAAGGGGAGTGCACATTCGTAATTGTATAAGAAAGGAAATTAAATAACTTAAATTTTTGCCAAAAAAAATATAATTTTCACTTTCAAAACTTCGAATTATCGCTGCGTAAACTGATTTACATTCCTGTTTGCATCTGTATTTAACATTCTGTAATTAACACAATGTGACGTCACAATTGTCGCGGCTTGCAAAACATATCACAAGCATAAGGCAATTCCGTTACCAGCTTAACATTACTGTAAAAGTTTACAGAACGAAGCACTGAAAACCACAAACAAAACGAATTAAAGAAGAAGAAAAAACGACAGCCTCTTCTATGAATTTGTCAGCTGTCCAACAAAATTTCAAGGTAAACACAAAATGGCAACAAGAAAATAAAGTAAACAGACACAAATAAACGTGTTTATATGTACATATGTATTAATGAATAGCCTGCGGGCAATACAAATAAATAAAATAATTGCAATAATAATTACTAATACAAATTATTTTATATTAATATGATAGTTCAATATTAGCAGCAAGCAATACAAGTGATATACTATGTGACGTCATCATAAAGCCAATGTCATATTTGTTATTACATGCTTGACGTCACAATGCCTGCAGCTTGCAATACAAGAAATGAAAAGAAGTCAATACAAATAAGCAAAACGCAGTTTGTCATTGTCTCATTCCATTCATAGCTGCAAGCTTGAGAGTGAAAAGCAAAATGCACACAATAGCAATTGAAGGATAGAAAGAGACAACAAAGAACACGCGAATTATCTATGTACATACATACATACATATGTATGAATATACTATATACGTGTGTTTGTATGCATTTTCTGTGTGAGCAAAGGCCTCAGCTGTACCGCGTAGTTTCAAGGGCATCGCACTAATGAAAAAATAGCAACAACAACGAATATAGAGCAATGAACTTTTAAACAAGGTTTAGGCGACTAGCAAGTTCAGTAATTGTAATGATAATAATTATCTACTCACTTTGTTTGTTATATACACTATGCAAGCAGCATTAAAACTTTTCCTTCTGTTTAAATATTTACACTTTTTATCACTCTATTATACGCGGTAACCGAATCACTTAATACACTTTGCACTTTTACGGCTTATACGCGGATATTGAATTATTGGTTTTGCAAACTTGTTGCAATCACTTCCATTATTATCAAAAACAACTTGCGACGAAAACCGATTAATTACCACAAAGAATTAAGCAACAATTTTAATATGCATTTGTAATCACGACGCGCGACGCTTTGCGTCGTTTCTTTTTTTCGTCTTCCTTTCACTTTCCAGCTTCTCGCTTATTGGAACTAATGGAAGGAATAGAGCGCCAAAATGCCAATTAGCTAGTATATTTCGTTCAAATTTTTAAGTATTGGACGGTCACACTGGAGAAATGTAGTGTCAATATTGAAGATCGTTGCAGAAAAAAGGCAGTTAAAATTTGTGCGTACGCGGTTTAACCGTTTATTTCTCTTTTGAATTGTCGAAAAGTGAAGCTCGATTGTGTTAAAGTATTTACATATAACGTGTAATTAATAATATTGCAATATCGGTAATATTGGCAATGCAAATGAAACTCGCGTCGCTTTTTTTCTATGACGCGGCAAAGTGAAAATATTGAATTACGTGTTCGGTTAACAAATGCAAGTAAATTTTTTTTATATTTTTTTAATCTGCAGTGTGTGCAACAACGAATTAAAGGGAAAAGTGTGTAAAGTTTTTAATTTTCATGTCTCTGGAAGTCTCAAATTTTTGAGGCAATTGAAAAAATGAAAAGTGAGTCATGAAGTGCGTGAAGTCTAAGTGTGAGTGAAATAGTGCGTGGTTGTTCAGTTGCGGCTAGTAAAGTAAAAGTGCAGTGAGAGTGAAATGGCAATATGCATTTGATGTGTTTCCTTTGCTTTGTTTTTTTTCTATTTCCTTTTTGTGTAAATGAATAAGAATGCGCCATTTGTGTTTGTGTTTCTTTTGTCTTTGTTAAAGCAAAGACAATACGTGCAATAATTGTTGTTTTTTTGCTTTGATTTTTTTTTTTTTGTGCAAATGAATAAGAATGTGGCAATTGTGTTTGTGATTTGTGTTTGTATTTGGTTTTGTCTTTGGTGAAGCAAAGACAATACATCTATGTGATGGATTTGGTGACAGCTTCTCGATGTGGCAAACAAAGTAAGTGCAAAGAAAATCTTAACGAAATTATGTTATAAAAATATTAGTAGTTTCTTAAAATTTATTATTATTGCTTTCTTGAGTAAACTTTAAATTAGCTGGAACTTTTTGAACTCAAGTGCAATTGGATTTAGAGCTGATCTTCCTAAGAAGAGAAGGTGTAAAAATGGTTGTAACAATTATGAAAAATGCTGGCAAACAGCTGCGGCAAAACAATTTCCTTGAAAAGGTGCTCGAGGTTTTCTTCTTGCTTCTTTTGTTTGGCTGTGATTTATGTGGCCTCAACTTAGCACCGCAAAAATCTGAGCTCTGCTTTCGCTGGGCTGTTGTGTCAATTTGTTTAGCGTGTAACGTTGTGGGGAAGGGAGGGAGGGAGGCCAAGAAAAATGCAAAGCAGCTGACTGAAAAGTGGGCCAAGTGAATAATTAAGCGGTTTATAAACATTTGTCTCAGCCAGCCAGGAAGAAGACGGCTGGGCAAACAGAGTTTCTCAGGAGCAGCTACAATATCAGCTTAGAGCTCGAGTTCGAGTTGAGGCTACGCATTATTTATGCCAGCTGCTGTTGGCCAAGTTAACTATGTTTGCTCGGCACAAACAGCAGGCCAACTTTAACGTTAACGCTAATTTGCGTGGCCGCCCTTCAAGTTGTTTTTGTTGTTGTTGCTTTTTTTGTTGTTGTTGTTGTTGGGGCCTCAGAAACTGCAACTATTTATTTTTAATCGCATGCTCCAATTGCAAAAACAATTTAAAATCAACTCGCTCGTTAAGTGAAGCGGCAGCAGCCCAGGACATTGGCTGCAATTCCTTCCGCCCCCCTTCCCCTTCACTTTACCCCTCCTCCCTTTGCTGCTGCATTTTCGACAAGTGCTTTTAACATTAAATATTCATTTACAGCATTAAGGGCACTCGAAGTCACGCGTTAACGGGCCAAAAAATGCTGCATGTTGTGGGCCAAGAGAGGCCGAAAGGGGGGCGGTGGCAAGAGAGGGGGAGTGGAAGGGGGTGGATGAAATGCAGGCAACTGAGAACGTGGCGCATCAAGCAAAACGGACACGGGAGCGCATTAAGTGAATATATATACTCTATATATACAATTCCTGGCCCAAAACCGACATATAAAAGGTGAACATTGCAGTTGGCCAACAAATATTCGTAGTTGTTGTTGTTGTTGTTTTTGTTTCTTGGCTCTTTTTTTGGCATTGCTTTGGTGTTTTGTTTCACTGCCGTCGTTTCATTGCCAAAAAGCTTTGCGACCACAAAACGAGAGAGTGAGAGAGAAAAATGAGAGTAGAGTACTCGAGAGCACAGAGCGAGAGAGAGAGAGCGAGATAAAGTGTGAGAGAGGCGCATTTCTTAACTGGACTAAGTCTCTCAATGTCTCTCTGCATTCCACCTTGACTTCAGCTTTAGGCCGCGTTGACTTCTTGCCGCTTTTAGTGGCAAATTTCTGCTGATTTGATGCACACTTCACTTCAACGTGTTGGCCAAGTCTGCAAATCGTCTCAGCTTCACAAATGTCACTTTATCCTTTCAGCTTTTCTTTTTGTGTGCAAGAGCATAAACTGCATTTTTAGATTATTTGAAATGCAGACATAGTTTAATGTTTCTCATTAGGAAATATATCACAAATTATTAATTACAATTTTATTTTCACAACCTAAGAAATACTTTTCAAAAGTATTTCCAAAATTATTCTTAGCTCAAATTAAAGTGCTAATCAATAGTTATAAGATTCATCTTTACTGAACATAAAAATAAGTTTTGGGATGTGGGGTTTCCTTTAGATAGTAAATTAGTCAGAGAATTACCCATATTAATTTTTATATTCTTTGAAATTTTCGAAGTTTTATTTACTTACATATTTTCTGGACAATTTAAGTACTATACATTGAAGTCGTATTATGAAAATATTTATAATAGTTTAGATAACTATTAAAACATCAAGTTGTTCAACGGAATATTTATTTTCTAAGTATAAATAAACTTTCTTTATTCTACAGAAACTTTCATTATTCTTCAGATATTTAAAATTAATTTATTTGAATCTTAATGCTTTAAAAACACATTTTACCTTAACTTGACGATATTTATAATTTGTTAAATATTGTTTACTATTTTGAAAATACTAAAATAAATTGAATTCATAAATGAAAAGTGATCCATGCTTGAGCATTAATCTTCGCATCGAAATACTTCAATACACATTATGTCTCTAAAATAAATTGAAATATCTTTCTTATATTTTAATTTTTTATCTTTGTATATGTATAGAGATGTGATCATTAAAATATCAGTGTTGACGACCCACGCGTTTTAAATTTAAAAATAATATTATAAATACAACTTCTCAACCAAATTTAGCTATATCAGCTTAATATATTATGTTTAAAGAAATCAACAATTTTTTCAATATTTTAGCAACTAACATGCACCATAATTTTCATTAAAATAGGAGTGTTAAGACAAAAATATAATGAAATTCAAAATAGCTTTTAAATTAATATGTACATATATCATTTAATATCCATATTATACACATATATTATTTTGTGTCTATCTTAGATAAAATTCACTTAATTCCCGATTCAACAGCCTGCATTTCTTTAATGAAATGTCATTTCTTTTAACTAGTAACTTTGTGATTGGCATCAAACTTAGCTTGACTTTTGTTTTGGTCTATATTTGAGAATTACTTCGGAAGTTCATCTATATCAATTGCAGTGTCAATTAATGCGAGTCGAAGTTCAATTAATATGTAGTTAACTTCGTGAGAAACTTTCCATTTTCTATATTTACTTTGTGTTTAGTTACTTAAGTACTAAAACTTCCATTTTCTATATTTATCTCGATGTACTTATTTTAGTACTAAAACTAATTATGGCGCTCTCATTAGCGAGCCTTGATCTATTTCGATGGTAGTCAAAGGTCGTTGGCAACTATTAGATGCACTTATGCGCAATTAAACACACAAAGTGAAATTATAGTTATTCCTCTTTTTTTTATGTACTTTCGGGTCGAACGCTTCGTCGAGGACAATTATGCGAGCAAAAGCAGCGTCCAAAAAGCATTTTGCCGCCTTTTGTGTAATGATTAATGAATGTGTGTGTGTGTGTGTGTGTGGGGAAAACACTCGCTTACAGTTGACTTCACAGTTGACATCATAATGCTGCTATTGCTGTCAGGACGACGCTGACAGCTGAAGGCAGCTTCTGACCACAGGATTGACCCCATCGCCTCACTCCATGGAGGAAAAAGGTCAAAAAGGCTTCAGAGAACGTTCTCTCACATGCTCACATTAATTAAGCAAATTTAATTAAGCGCCATGTTACGAATTTGCAGCTGAAATCAATGTGGCAACTCTCTGCCAAATGTTCAACAAGAACAGCAGCAAAAAATTTGGGTTGAGCTGAAGAAGAAATCCAAGCAAAACTGCGAGTCACTTGGCAAATTTATATGCAGGCCGCATGTTGCCACCGCGTGGCACATGTTGCCAAACATTTGACTCGACAAGCAACTCGCACTCAGCAAGGAGAGAGAGAGAGGGGAAGAGGAGATACGAGAGGGAAGAGGGAGTGGAAGAGGTCTTTTGGGTGTGCATTTATGGCCAAGAACCGACACATTGGCAAACATAAAATTTAAACATGCATAGGCCAAATATACAACACAGAATACAATACAAACACATAAAGTACAAGCAGCATAAAGAAAATCACAGAAGTAACTGGACGAATAGCGAATGCACTAACAGTCAAGGATAAAGAGTATTATATTCAAAAATAATCTAATGACTATTTATACTAATAAGTTTATTAGAGCTTAAGCTATGGAGTTCAAACAAATTGGAGAAGAAGAAATAGAAAACAAATTTGCTAACAAGTGTATTTTTTAAGTAATTTGTCGGGAGCAGCAGACAGCGCATGTTAATGCAATGCTGTGACAGCGTCTGCCAGCAGCGCTGCATCTGCTGGCAGCGCTGTATGCTCTCTGTTAGCAATCGCTTGCTGTTCGATCGGCTAATTGCTTTTCTCTTGGTTTGACTATTGAATTGTAAATTGCTTGTATCGTGTCGGTGGCGAAGCTTGAAAGTGTTCAAGTCACAGCCAAATAATCCAAAGTGGTGGTTACATATACGAACATATGTGCCATTTAATAAACATTTAATTTGAATTCGCGTGTTTTATTTATAAACAATAGACGTGCGAATAAAAGCTACTAAAAAAGCTTAGTAGCTCAACATTTGGAGGCCCCGGCGAGATATATACTCTCGCTAAGTGTTGTGAATGCAATTGATTTGCATAAATAATTATTGAAAATAACTAAGCATAAATAAAAATAGCAATAACAATTAGTGAAACATTTAAAGTGCAAAGTGCTCGAGAGTGCGAAGAAATATATACATATATGTACATATGCATATATATTTAACAAGCGGTGCATTTCTGTTCTTGCATTCTCCGTTGTTTGCGCATGTTCGCCGTTGCTCCGTTGCTTGCGAACCTTCTCCGCTCTCCGTCGCTTGTCTATGCTCTCCGCTATTCCGCTGTCGCAGCTGCGTACATTGCCCTTGCTGCTCTCTCTTATGCTCTCGGTTTGTGTGATCTAAATCAGCTAATCAACTGATTAACTTTGAACAGCTGCTGTGCGTAAGCAACTCGCGCGCGTTTGTGATCGCGGTTTTGACGCGTTTTCCGTGGTGCGCTTCACTTTAAGCTGCTGCTGTGCTTAAGCAACTAGCGCGCGTCTGTGATCGCGAGTTTGACGCGTTTTGTCTTGCTTTGAACTGCCGCTGTGCTTAAGCAAACCGCGCGCGTTTGTAATCGCGGTTTGACGCGTTTTTCTTGCTGCGCTGCACAGTAAGTTTGCCATACAAAGTGAGCAATTGCCAGTTAGCAAAAGTGCGGTTACCTGCTAGCAATGGAAAACTCGATAAACGAGCAAGCGACTACTGTCGAAAGTCGCGCGCGGTTTTTCAAGCGGAAGGTTCTATCGCTCTATGATAGCCTTGTGAGACTCGATGCGTCGCTTTCTGAAGTTAAGCTAGCTACATGTAATTCATCTGAATTAGCAGTATGGTTGGAGCTATTAGAACGTGCTCAAGCTTCATTTGACTTAGCTCAGAATGCGCTGGAGGAGATTGACTATAATGAGATCGGTAGTGAAACGCGGGACAATTTCGATGAGCGTTTTCTTGAAGTGAAATCGCGTGTTCGGACGCATTTTGACAGTCGTGAGCGTCAATTGATTGGGTCGCCCACATCGCGGCGTGATGAGACCATCGATCCTTCGGCTAATGGCCTCGGTGCCCGCGCTAATAGACGTCGTCTACCCGAGCTCAAACTTCCCACGTTCGGTGGAGATTATAAGGAGGTGCGTCCAAACACAATACCCGACTTGAAGGTGGATGCCACATTCCGCCAGGTGCCGAAGCATGCGTTAACCTTTGAGCTGTGGAAGATCGACGAGGTTCGCCTAGAAGCCGTTGCTCGAGCACAATATGGAACATTCTACGACAACTGTGCGTACATCATTTATGCATCGAGTTTAGTGGGACACTATGCGAATCACGAGACCATCACACGCGAGCAAAAGCCGAATGTGCCGTTGGAGCGTTACATACATTATTGGCTGGGCAGCAATATCAGCGAACAGAATCGCTCGAATGTTGTGCACAAGATTCAGGAGCTGGACTCGTATCTAGGCAATGTGGCGTCCATTTATCGCGAGACGCAGAATCACGAAAGCGCACGCTTTCTCTCCTACTTCAAGAAGGGCTACGATGTACTCTCTGGCGCCTTGATCAACTCGGTTCAAAAGGTGCGCCTCTTTCAGCTGTACGGTCGCAAGTGGCTGCATGCTATTGAGCTGGCTGAGATTGAGTGGTCACACTTCAATTCGGATTACATCATGGTGCTGCAGATGGAGGCCATCACCTTTGTGTGGATTGGACGCTCGAGTGCCTCGATTGAGCGTCGAAGTGCGGTCGCCTGGGTGCAGCGACAGCGTGGCAAGGATTCTGGCACTATTTGTATCGTTGGCGATGGCTACGAGCAGTCGATGAGTGCGGAGCACAAGCAGGCATGGAATATGGTGTTGCCACTGCAGCAACGTCGTGTCTTTCAATCCAATCAGCAGCTGGACAGCAACAGCTATGACTCCAAGATTAATGACGATATCAATGGCAGCAGCAACAAGTTTCGCATTTACAAGTGCAATCAACGTGGGCGATTGCATCTCGATCAACTGCACGTGGGCATGCCCAGCAAGGATGATCTAAGCGATGCGCATGGCGTCTATCTGCTCGACAACTATGGTCAAAGCATTTGGCTGTGGGTTGGCGCCCAAGCCACTCAAGCGGATGCTCTCACGGCCATGGGCAATGGGCGTGCATTTGTGAAGAAAAAGAAGTATGCAAACAGCACGCTCGTGGTGCGTGTGCTCGAGGGACAGGAACCCGTGGAGTTTAAGCGTTTGTTTGGCAACTGGCTGACGGTGTGGCAGGATAGCACACGAGGCCACAAGCCTGTTTCCATCAAGTTTGGCAAATTGGATGCGGTTCTGCTGTGCGAACTCCCCAAGATGGCAGCGGACACACAGTTGGTGGACGATGGACGTGGCGAGCGTGTTTTGTATCGCATCTTTGGCGATCAACTGGTCGAGCTGCCGGCCACCAAAGTGACGTTCTTCACCACCAACTCCTCCTATGTGGTCAAGTACACCGTTCAGTGTGCCACCGTTGTGGCCGCTGATCTGGCCAGTGTGGGCGTCAAGAGTATCATCTACCAGCGTAACGGTTCGGAGGCATCTGCGGAGACAATTGCCAAGGCAGATAACTTTGCCATGGCTATTTTCGAGTCGATGCAAGGTGCGGAGGCGATGTTTGTGCAGCTCTACGAGTTCAATGAGACGCCACATTTCTTGCAGCTCTTCGAGGGCAAACTGATCATAATGCGAGGTCAACGCAGCGAGCTGCTGCGCTCCAATAACAATCACAATTGGGACTTCAAGACCAATATTATGCTGGAGACCTTTTTGCTGAAGATCTATGGCGATGCCAGCTACAACTCCAAGGCTGTCGAAGAGCATCCATTGTCAGCGATCAGCTCCAAGGATTGCTATAATATTAATAGTCGTCCATTCCTATCCATTTCAGAGAGTCCTGACGATTTGGATGTGCTGACTCCCGCTCATCTATTGTTTGGTGGTCCTCCAACCGTGATTCTAGAGCCCGACCTAACTATGCTGGACTACAATCGGTTGGATGGTTGGCAGCGTGTCACTCAGCTGCAGCAGGTCTTTTGGACTAGATGGCGGGAGGAGTATCTGACTCTTCTCCAGAAAAGATCCAAGTGGCGCACTCCTGATCGTCGTCTCCAAGTCAACGACTTGGTCTTGGTGAAGGACGAAAACTTGCCTCCTCTTCGGTGGCCGCTAGCCCGTGTCATGGCGCTTATCCCTGGCAAGGACGGCGAGTGTCGAGTTGCCGACTTAAAGACGTCGTGTGGCAGCACCCGGAGAGCCATAAACAAACTCTGTCCACTGCCCCTAAAGGATGATGTTGAAAGATAGGCTTTCAACGGCGGGAGTATGTCGGGAGCAGCAGACAGCGCATGTTAATGCAATGCTGTGACAGCGTCTGCCAGCAGCGCTGCATCTGCTGGCAGCGCTGTATGCTCTCTGTTAGCAATCGCTTGCTGTTCGATCGGCTAATTGCTTTTCTCTTGGTTTGACTATTGAATTGTAAATTGCTTGTATCGTGTCGGTGGCGAAGCTTGAAAGTGTTCAAGTCACAGCCAAATAATCCAAAGTGGTGGTTACATATACGAACATATGTGCCATTTAATAAACATTTAATTTGAATTCGCGTGTTTTATTTATAAACAATAGACGTGCGAATAAAAGCTACTAAAAAAGCTTAGTAGCTCAACATAATTAATTTAAAATATTTTGGCCAAGATTTTAAAGCCATTAAATTGCCAAACATATTGATTTTTTTTAATATTAAATAAATGAATCTGAAGGAAACTAAAAGAGCAAGTAATTTTATGCTTTTGTATATCGAAATTTTTGCTGGTATCGGAAAAGTTGTTTTATATACATAGGTGAATATTAAATGAAGATATGACATTTAATGAAGATATGACATTTAATATTCACCTATGTATATAAAACAACTTTTCCGATCTGCATCGATAAACCAAAGAAAGTGGAAGGAAGATTCCAAAGAGAAGAGCAAAACACTTTTAGTGTTACCAACTTCTTTTTGAAACAATTATCTTTTGCTTCTAGAAAATTGAATTGATATGTTTCCATACATGCTTATTAAATCTATAATGAATTCAAACAGAAGTTCGGAAAGTATTCTAAATGATTGCATTACTAAGTTATATTAGACCAAATATTTATTAAATAAAAATACGACAACAAAATAATCTTAAATTACTTCAAATTGTTGCATTTAAAAATTATATACATTTAAATGTATTTTAAACTTATTTGAAAGGTTCAAAGATTCATTAAAAAGCTATTTTCAAATTCTTTCAAAATAATTCTGAAATTTAAAACAAAAGTTTTGGAAAAGTATTTAAAGTTGTTGCTTTGATAAATTTAGTTTGTGTTTGCTTATGATTTTAAAGCCATTTATTTTCTAATTGAGATTGAAAATACTCGTCTAAGTTTTATTACCAACTGATATATATTTTAAACTTATTTGAAAAGAAAGGTTCAAAGGTTTATTTTAAAATTATTTTCAAATTCTTTCAAAATAATTCTGAAATTTAAAACAAAAGTTTTGGAAAAGCATTTGAAGTTTTTGCTTTGCTAAATTTAGTTTGTGTTCGCTTATGAATTTATAGCCATTTCCTTGCTAATTGTATTTTATTTAAATAATTTTTATTTATACGTATAAGAAGAGAAGTGTTTGAGATTGAATATACTCTTCGAAGTTTTATTAGCAACTGAAATTAATATAATAAAAGCAGACGCTTCGCTATTTTAAGCCGCCTCATTGTGTTTACCCAGCCGCATTTATGAACGGATCGATTGGCAGGCGGCTGTTGTGACCTTAGGGTATTGCTGGCAGCCTTGTTTGCTTAGCTGCTAAGCAGCTTAAGTAGCAGCACACACATACACACATGCTCATAGACATGGCTAACACACACACACACACACACACACACGTAGACACATAGTCACACATATGTCTTGGAGAAGTATTTGCATATTTGCGTGTCGCTTAAAATATTTGCGCTCTTGGTGCGCCTGATTATGGCGCTTAAAGAAACACTTAAAAAGCCAACCAGATACAATAACAACAACAAAACCAGCAACAACAACAACTAAAACAACAACATGAGGAACAGTCATAACAATAACAACGACGGCAACTGCAAAAACAAAAAAACAACAGCGAAAATAAAGCAAAAACTCAAGTTGTGCCTCGCGCGCAATTGGGGTTAATATCCTTGCACGAAAATATCCTTAGAAATATCCAAATACCGAAATAAACTCAAGAGGCGCAAGACAATGCTGACGAACTGAGCGCTGGGGGCTGGGGGCGTGGCAGGCATTTTTTGAATTATTTATGGTTAAGTTTATGGTAAAATTTTTGACTTGAATTTATACATTTTTATACCCGTTGCCCAAAGAGTTGGTAGGGTATTATAAACTTGTGCCTACTGTAATCGGTTCTTTGCTGCTTTGGTTAACAATGTGGTATATTTTATAATATATGGTATATTTTGTACTCTGTTATATATTTTGTACTCTATGGTACATTTTGAATGTAGAACTATATCGAAATACCACATATAACATTCGATATAGTATAGTATTTTTTGGTATTTTATTTATACTTTGTGGTATATTTTGTGTTTTTGGTATATTTTATATCGATATACCTAATAGAGCATTCGGTATATTTTTGTGGTATATTATTTTTGGTGTAATCGATTTTTAACCTGGTATATTCTAGTCTTTGGTATATTTTGTATACCATATTTTGTATATGATGAATGTTGAACTATATCGATATACCACATATAGCCTTCGATATAATATAGTATTTTGTGGTATATTTTTTATACTTTGTGGTATATTTTGTTTTCTGTATATTTTGAATGTATAACTAAATCGAAATATAGCATTCGGTATATTTTAGTATTTTTCGGTATATTATTTTTTGTGCAATCGATGTTTAGCTGCTTTGGTTGATAACCTGGTATATTTTCTACTTTTTGGTATATTTTATATTCCATGGTATATCTTGTATATGTTGAATGTTAAACTATATCGATATACCAAATATAGCTTTCGGTATATTTTAGTATTTTTTCGGTATATTATTTGTGGTATTTTTTGGAATATGCTTTATTGAATATGGGTATTTTGCAGTCGCTTTCACAGTCGCTTTCTCACTTCTATTTTTTTTTTTGCGCGCTGCTTAGAAATTTTGGTGGCATTCGCATTTACTTTGCTGCTGTCATGAAAAATACGCAAAAATTAATAAAAACGCTGTTGCATAATAAGCACAGTTAGAGTAGGCGTTCATTGTGTCTCGCAACTCGACTTTCGACACTCAACTCTCGACGTTTGCGTGCCGGCCAAATTAAAAGCCAACAATGTCTGCCCGCCCCGAAAAACCGGGCAGCAAATGAAGCAAAACTACAACGACGACAACGACGTGCTGTTATTTGTGAGAGAGCGAAAGCGGCACATTCACATTCACATTCAGCGAGTATCCCAGAGATTTTTGTCGCCTTGCGCCAAGGGCCATAAATTCGCTCAGGTTGGCGCATTTTTTGCGTCCCAAACACAGCAGCAGCGGATAGATAGTCGCTGTGTGTGTGTGTGTGTGTGCATTGACATTTACAAAGTGAGAATTTAATTAAACTTAATGAAAGTGCATGGCCTATGTTGCGAGAGTTGGCTGAGGGCCAAAAATGAGGCGAGGGGAAAGGGAAGAAAAAAAAATTTACTCAGCACTCGGCGAAACACTTTTCGTCCTTGGCGAGTGAGTGAGTTGGCCATTAAGGCGCAGTGGCCATCAAAGCCCCATTGATGATGAGCGCAACACCCTCGCACTCAATGCGGCCCACACTGCGTATGCTTAACAAACAAAATCGAAATGCAAAACAGCCACGAAACTGAAATCGAAGCACATCTCGTTGCTGCTGCTGACCCAAATTCACAGACAGCTGCAGTTGCATTGGGCACTCAGTTAGGCTATTATGCTGTTGGGCTATAGCAATGTTTTTGGCGCACACTGCGTATGATTAATTTAAGCAGCAGAAGGGCCGAAGGTGTTACACGTTGCCTCCGCTGCTTCAGCTGCTTCTTCTGTCGCTCTGCTGTGTGGCATTTTCTGGTCGATAAATTTAATTTACACAAATTAGTCGCGCGTAGTCGTAAAAACGCAATCGAAACGCCGGACACAAAGCACAGGACAAAAGTTCAGCATTAAAACAAAAAGCTAATTAATTAAAACACCTCGCTTTGCCAGCAGCGTTCCCTCTCTCGTCCACCACTCTATATGGAACTGTGTGTGTCTATAGCTGTATATTGTTCTATGCTATTGCCAAGGAGGGGCACAACGACTCAAAGATACACTACAGTAGTTAGAAACGAGATAAGAAGTAGCCAGAAAGTATTATTTTTGTTTCTATTCATTGAAAATCGAAAAATGTTTGGGAATTTTAATAATAACGAAAACTATTTTATACCTGGCAAAAAAAATTTATTTTTTTTTTAGATTTTTAAAACCAATTTCCAACTATTCAATGAGTTAAAAGAAGAATACAATTTTTAAAAATTATAAGTTGAAATGATTAAACTGAATCTACGGATTGAATGATAAAAAAATGTTATTAAATCAACTTGACATTATACTAATTTTTATGTTCTTGCGTAAACAAAAACAACTTGTTTCCATGCTTTACATTTATAACTCCAATTATGATAATCGACAAGTTTAATGCAATTGATTTTATATCGATTAAAAAAGCAATAAAATTTGTGAAATGTGCAAATAAATCACAAAATAATAAATACGTAATTATTAAAATCGATAATATTAATGCAATTGATTTCATATCGTTTGAGAAATCAATGAAGTATTTAAAATATATAATCAAAATACAAAATAATAAATATACTATGTAAATAAATACGAATAAACTCAGAAATAATTGAAGAATATTTTTAATTTTATCTTTGATTACCACAGCAGACAGTATTCTCTTTTCTGTAAAATAAATTTAATATTTCATACTATTTTAACATAATAAATAAATAAAATAACATTTTTCTTAATGATTATTATTTACCTAATCCAATTTTTAAATTTTTATAAATTTAAATTTCCAATTTTACTATATTAATATGTTTGCGAACAAATCAATTAAATGATTCAAAGCCATTGATAACGCTCGCCACTTTGTAGAGTATTAAAACAGGGCGTGGTTGCCGTCGGCATTGCTAATTATTTGACCATAAATCTTTTGCACTGACTGTAGTTTTTGTTGCTGTTGCTATTGCTTTTGCTGTTGTCCTGCTGCTGGTCCCATGTCAATGTCAACGACTCGACATTCCTGGGGTGTCTCTTAAGTTCTTTGACTGCGACCTGCGACTTGAAGCTACATCTAAACTTACTTACACCAAACAGCAATTTGTTGTGCACCCAATTTTAGGGCGAGTTTCGGTTTTTATTTGCGGACTGCGGCGACGTCGACGGCGGCGGCTTTCATCAATCTTTCAATAATTTTATTGCTGGCAAAAGGTTTTCCGCTTTTACGTTTACGTTTTCGTATTTTCGTATTTTTTGGCTGATTGAAAGAGCAAATAAAATATGCGAGTCCACGATCGCCACGCCGGCGAAAAATTCAAAGCGCAAATTTGCGAGCATTTCCGCAGCACGCACGTATCGAATACTATATATACATATATATCCGAAGGGACGAATCGAGCGGCCTCCTCTCTGACCCACTTACGAAAGGGAGCTGAAACTAGCTGTCAAGCGTGCGCGTTTTCATTTCATTTCGATGACTCCGATTCCATTCTTAAGATGCGCTCGAGCAGTTTTTTTTCTTCGTCTTCTTCTGCTGTGTGTAATTTATGGCTACGCATTTTGGTTTACTAATAATAATGCTCGAGCTGCTGGACAAGGGATACACTTCGATTCGATTCTTGGGTGGCGGCTCCTTTGTTTACCTAAGCAATAACAATAAATTAATCGTCGCTCCCGCTCGACTCGACTCGATTCGACTGGCCAGACGGCCATTAGTCTTTGTATTACGCTTTATGCTTTGTATTTTTAATTATGTGTCTAATTTTTGTTTTTGCCCATACTTTTACACGCACAGCCATCGAGCACTGCATACGAAATATTGCGTATACGACGCATGTGGGAAATATGGCGTGTCGAGCTGTTAATTGCCTCTATCAATGCGGCTTCCTGTTCGCTTTACATGTGTTTATAGATATCTCGATGCCCATTGTTGCTGCTGCTGTTGCTGCTGCTTTACTTTCGTTGCCTCGTTGCCTAATTGTGTGTAATAGTTCGTTGTGAGCGCTGCCCACGTCGAAATTAATATACAATTTTCGTGTTGTTTTTAGAAAGGGGTTATAATTGGTTAGATATACAATCGACACAGCAGCAAAGTTTACATTTGTTATTGCTAGTTGGTCTGTTTAAATAGCCTTGTTGGCATAACAAATGACAGTGGGACAGAAATAAACATTGCAATCAAGTCAAATTATGTTTATACCTGCTACTCATAGTTTAGAAGGGTATTACAACTTTGTGTCTGCTGCAAATATGCAGATGTAATACACAGAAGAAGGCATCTCCGGGTCATAAAGTATGAATATTCTTGATCTTCGTTAACAGCTGAGACTATATAGCCATAAACACCTTGATCATAGGGACTATAAAAAGTTCGAGATAGAGATAAAGATGCTTTGGTTGACTTTCTGGTATTTTCATGATTCTAAATGAAATAGTATATCGATATACCAAATATGTACTTTAGTATTAGAGATGGCGGTTCAGTCAGGGCTTAGTGACTTTGGTGGACTATCTGATATATTCTGTACTCTTTGGTATATTTCAAATGTAATAGTATATCGGTATACTTAAGAATATAACATAGATAGAGATGCAGTCTGGGCTTGGTTGACTATCTGATATATTCTGTACTCTATAGTATATTTTAAACAGTATATTTTAATAGTATATTGATATACCATATATAGATTATAGAATATTTTAGTATTTTTCAGTATATTAGTTTGTTATATTATAAGAATAATAAAAATGTTTTTTAAATGTAGTAGTATATCGAAATACAAAATATAGCCTTCGGTATTGTTTAGTATTTTTTCAGTATATTAATTTGGTATATTTTAAGAATAGTAAATCTATTATTTAAATGTTTTATTATACCGATATACCAAATATAGACTCTGGTATAATTTAGTATTTTTCAGTATATTATTTTAGTATGTTTTTGACAATGTGTATTATTACAGGTATTATTTAAATGTATTAGTATATTTATATACTAAATATACGCCTCGGTGTTCTTTAGTATATTTCCAGTATATCAATTTGGTATATTTTAAGAATAATACATTTATTATTTAAATGTTTTAGTATATCAATATACCAAATATATACTTCGGTATTATTTAGTATTTTTTAGTATATTTATTTGGTATATTTGAGGAGTAAAAAATGTATTATTTAAATGTTTTAGTATATCGATATACCAAATATTTTTAGTGAATTATTTTAGTATGTTTTTTGACAATGCGTATTATGCAAGGTATTATTTAAATGTATTAGTATATCTATATACTAAATATACGCTTTGGTGAACTTTAGTATTTTTTCAGTATATCAATTTGGTATATTTTAAGAATAATACCGCATTAGTATTGCTAGCGGGTGTCTCTCAGTCTCAGCTTTCTGATTTGTTTTTTTCTCCTATCGAGTTGATCTTAATCCGTATGCTTAGCATTTAATTCAAGCAGACACGCAACTGATTGTGGCACGTGGTCCGAAGATGTCACGTGCCGTTGCAATCATAACTCAATGTCGCGCAAAGTGCCCCCCAAAAAATGTTGAGAGGCGTGGCAGCGAAGGAGACACTTCCAGCTGATGCGCTTTTGCGCGAAACCGAGGCGACATTGCTGCGCTGTCTGATGGCTGCTGTCTGCTCGCTGTTGCTGTTGCATTCGTGTTCATGCATAAACAAAATGCCTGCTGCAACAACCGGAAACTGACGGCAAACGACATTTGCGATATGCATCATATCTTCCTCCTCCTCTTGGCATCTCCCACACTTCACTTCGATGTCACACAGTGCAACGTGAAGTCAGCTACTTGGCATATTTTTCTCGGCTGTCATTGTGCGTTGTCTTTTTGTGCAGCTGCCACCGTAGTTGTTCTCCTGCATCTGTTAGCCTTGCAGGTGCAATTATGACGCTGCCAGAGAGAGAGAGGGAGAGGGGGACAGACTGACAGTGTCAGCGACACATAAACATTACATCATCAGCAACTTTTTGTAGCTGTCATAAAATGCTGCAACAACAACAACAACAACGATGAAAATGGGCACAAGATGCATGGAGAAAAAGACAACAACAAGGACAACAAATGAATGTTATCCTGCTGCATTTCCGGCTGCCGCTAAGCCGGCATGCTAAATCCCTTTTTTTTCTCTTTCTGCCACGCCCCCTTGTCACAGCTCTAATGAGCTGTATGTGTGTGTGTGTGGCTGCATTGTTGTTGACATTTCTGCTGGCATATGATGCTTGTTAGTGACTTTTTTGTTTCTTACTGCCTGCTGTATGTTTTATGTGCTGCTCGCTTCGCTTCTGTCTTCTCTACTCTTCTCTTCTCTCACGCTCTCTCTCTCTCTCTCTCTTGGTTGCCTCTTGCGGCATTCTTTCTGCAGCGGCAGTTCGCTTGTCGCTGTTGTGAAATATTTTCATGAGTTTTGACAGTAATGTGTCGCAATGTTTGTCCATGCTTTTTTGTCAGCCAGACAGCAGACAGACAGACAGACAGACAGACTTACAACCAGCCATTCTCATCCTCATCCTCATCCTTTCTGCCTGGCACATCCATTCAGCCAGTCATCCAGTCAGCCATTGTCTGCGGCTGGGCAAGAAGAGCGACATGTTTGTCTCGTTGTGTTGCGAGTGTTTAAGCGTTGATTACACTTTCGTGTTTGCTCCTGCTTGTCACTATCTGCTGTAGTTGTAGTTGCTGTTGCTCTTGTTGTTGCAGTTGTTGTTTTAGTTGCTGTTCTGACTGCTATTGTTAATATGGAGCAGCTGCCTGTTTGCTTATAAGCTTCACACACACACGTTCCACTATTTGTGGCAGGCGAGTTTTTATTAAATATGCAGCTTCCTTTCGCATGTATCAAAAAGACATAAATAATATTTTATGCACTTTTTTCAAATTAAACCAAAATATGTGTGTCGACAGTATTTTTTAAAGCGTGCAACTTAAGTTGACTTACAAAATTATTTGCAAAATGAATACATAAAAGAATTTTATACAAAAAAAGAGAAATATGTCAACAACAAATATTATAAATTTGTATTTCATAAAATACAATAAATTATTGTTAAGTGAAATATATATTTAACAAGCTTACACATTTAATAAGAAAAAAACTTAATTTATATATTTTTTCAACACATAAAATTAAAGGTAAAATAATATATTTATTCAACATTTTGTCATCTGGTACATTTTTCACTGTGGTATATTTTGAATTTAGTAGTATATCAAAATACCAAATACGGTATATTTGCACTCTATGGTATTTTTTGAATATAGTACTATATCATTATATTAAATATAGTATGTGGTATATTTTGCACTGTGCTATATTTTCAATTTAGTAGTAAAACAATATATATATCGTAATAGTATATTTTACTCTTTATGGTATATTTCAAAAGTTGTGCTTTTAAATATACCAAATACAGCATTTGGTATATTTTAGTATTTTACTGTATATTTTGGTATATTTTTAGGAATTTCATTCAATTGTTGTTTTATACCAAAATTCTGTAAAATATTGACAATCCATAGAAAATTGTTTTCAATTCAACTAAAATCTGAAAATATTTGCTAGCAATATAAATAACAATAGTATTTGAATATTCCAAATACAGCTTATGGTATGATTTAGTATCTTACGGTATATTTTGGTATATTTTGAGGAATAATACGGCACTGTTTTGCTTTTATTCAACATTGTTTTCTACAAAAACTCTGTAAAATATTTGCAAGCAATAGAAAATTGTTTTTAATTAGCAAATTCACTCATTTTATAGTTGCTCCCATTTGAAATGTATTTAATTAAAATATATAAGTAAGTTGCATTATAATCTGACAACACATAAAAATCTGTCAAATGATTGCATTAGAAAACTGGTTTGATTTAATTAAAATAAAACAGGCATTTTAATTAGCGTTGAGCTTACGGCAGAAACATGAAATTGACTGGCAATTAATGCGGAATATTTGATAAGTATAATTAATTTTCATTGATGTGTTTTATTAATTGATGCATTTGTCTGTGGCTGATCTAAAGGATTGAAGCCAAACAGTGTCATTAATTGCGCCGTGTATAAATTTTTTTTTCCGAGCTGTGCGTAAATTAATAAAAATGTATATATATGTATGTATATTTGATGCAAGTATAAATAATTACGTTTGGCAGCATGCGAAATGAAAACAAAATGCTGTCATAATTTTTAAGGCCATGTCAAATGTTTGGGCATTAAGTTTTTAACAGGCGGATGAACTGGCGAATTGACGGAAGGACAGAATGGTCACATAACTTGCGTCAACTTCTGGTGTTGATTGCCACAATGAGAGAGGGAGTGGGCAATAAAGAGCGAGAGAGAGAGTGAGAGAAATACAAACACTTGCTGGCTGTAGTCGGAACAAGCGATATTTCATGTACATGCCATATATCAATGTCACTTTACTTTGGCAAACAGTTTCAGTTAATACACAATCAATGTACCAATGTGTTATCAATAATAAATTGCTGGCGATTTATCAGCCACTGCGGCCAACAACAGGAACAACAACTCTGCAAAGTCTCTACAGTCTTAACTTACTTTCCACCAACAACAATAGTAAAAGCAATAGCTACAATTCTAACTCTGACTCTGACTCTGACTCGTGAGTCTGAGTCTATGGCAATAGCAAGCAGCAGGCGACAGCATCAAACAGGAATTCTCCAGTTGAGACTTAGGCTGCCTCCGGCCTTTGCTTCGCCTTCTCTTCTCCTTCTCTTCGTTTCGCTCTTTGCTGCCCCCGCGCTTTGGGAGACTTTTAAATCCACCCCAAACCGCCAGCCACATGCGAAAGTCAAACATAAATCGCTCCCACAGTTGTTGTCTCTCTCTCTTGGTATGTGTGTGTGTGTGTAAAAATTACGACCCAACATGTGTGTGTTTCACTGTGTGTGTGAGTTGCAAGTTATGCGCAGCATGCAAAACTATGCACGTGCCGCTTGAAGTGTATAAATGTGCTGGTGGCGGCCCCTGGCGAGAGGTAGACGCAACTGCAGAGACAGCAACAGCAGCAACGTCGCAGAGCAACCGACAATGCGAGTCATGCGGTGGACTCATATCGGATGACAATTAGGCCCTGGTCATCAATTCCAAGTGCACAAGCGATAAATCTTTGGTAATTGTATGTCTGTGTGTGTGTGTGTGTGTGTGAAAGAGAGACTGAAAGAAAGAGACAGACAGAGGGACAACTGCTGTGAGCTGGCTGGTTAAATGCTTCCTACGTTTTTTGACCCAAAACCCCAAAAACCAAAATGGAAATATTCGCTCGTTGGCGGTCTAATTGAAAGCCACAGCACAGTGCAATGCATTTTGAATAACTGCATCGATTGATCTCAGCTCAAGCAATATTTCTATGTGATGAAAGGAAAGGATATTTCTTAATTTTAAATTATAGTGAATATATAATTTGAATAACTGCATCGATTGATCTCAGCTCAAGCAATACTTCTATGAGTTAGAAGTTAGGGAAAGATATTTCTTAATTTCAAAGCACAGTGAATGCAATATTTATAAGTGATGATGATTATTATCATTCAGCACTATGAGAATGGTAATCAAATATGTTTTTAAACCGGGTTTTTCAATTGATTAATTTTAAAAGATACTTTTTAGAATGTGTTGACATACATGTCAATATTATATTATATATATTATAAATATCTTTCTTTTGTAATATTATTTACTTTATTCACTTTCTAGAATACTCTATATTGAATTAATCTTATGAATTCAGGAAATATATTTTATGTTACTTTTTAAGTTTTTATGTGTTTGACAATCGGTATATTATGGTATATTTTAAATGTTATTGCAAAATATTGACTTTGGTATTTTAGTATGTAATATATGCAAATGTATGTCTAAAATGTAATAGTATATCGATATACCAAATATTGACTTTGGTATATTTACGTATTTTTTAAGTAAGTAGATATACTCTATGGTATATTTAAAATGTAAAACTATATCGATATACCAAATATTAATTTTGGTATATTTTAGTATTTTTTTCAGTGAGCAAATGTACTTTATGATATTTAAAATGTAATAGTATATGAATACATCAAACATTGACTATGGTATATTTTAGTATTTTCACAGTAAGTAGCTGTACTCTATGGTATATTTAAAATGTAATAGTATATAAATATATCAAACATTAATTTCGGTATATTTTAGTAATTTTCAGTGAGCAACTATCTTAAATTTGAATTTATTAATTTTACCAATTTCTCTAATTTTAATGTTCTCTCGCCTTTTAACGAATATTTTGTTTGCTAAAAGCTTCTCATATGTTCATATCTTATTTGACTCATTAGTTAAAATTTTTAGATTTAAATTTATCGACAAATTAATCAACATAACAATTAGCATGTGACAAAACTATTTCATTTCATTTGGCATTTATTTTTTTGCTGCTGTTAATTTATGCGATTGAAATAGATTTAATTAATTAAGCAGTTATTTAAAATGCGTGTAAATCGCATACAATTTTATAAATTCTTTTGACAAGGGTCATTCACAATAGCGAGCACGGACATGGACACTCGAATCGTGTTACAAATGGACTCAACCCTTGAATTTAGCAAAAGACTACAATAGAGTTCAGGCTGATGTTGTTTTTGTTGCTGCTGCTTTTGACTGAAATTGAAACCCGCAAAGTGCAAAATGTTAAAACAAACAGCAGCAGAAGGCACTGTGAGTAGCTAATTAGTTTTTGGAAATGCCGCAGGATACTTCAATGTGGAAACGCAAAACATGTGTTAAATTACATGCGCATTCGAGTGTGTGTGTGTTAGAGTGTGTGTGTGATGCATATTATTTATGCTAAATAATTGAAAATATTATTTACCAAGTTAAATGTGTCACATTTCCTGTTGACTTTAATTGTTGTCAAGCCTGGCAGGCAAACAACTTGCAACCTGCAGCGGAAGGAGAGTCAGACTGGAGAGGGGGAGGGGCGAGGTGAAGACGCGCGCGTTGCACATTGCACTGAGTATACGGTGCGTATGCGTAACTTATCTTACCGTTGACATAAATGACATTTTAAGGGCAATAAGTTATTTCACATTATGTCTTTGTGGCTCTGCTATCTGAGAGTAGGCAGGGGAAGGAGAGAGGGGAAAGGGGAGTGGGTTGTGTGCGTACAAGCCAAGCTACAAGCGGTTGGACAGACGGACGGACAAGCTGACTCTGCCTGCCGCTCGAGTTGTTAACAACTATGAGACTATGGCACAAACTTTATGAATGCCCTGCGAGCAAGTGTGCGTGTGTAAGCATGCGTATATATATGTGTGTGTATGTGTGTGTGTACTGCAAGTGTTTGCACCGCATGCGGAAGTCACATGTTTGCATTATGTGTCCTTTGGCTTGTCCTTGCTGAGCTGAGCTCCCTCTCTCTGCCTGACTGGCTTCTGTTTCTGCCTTCGCTTGTTTACACTATACTACTTGCTGCATGACCCCGCCCCTGTCCCCTCTTTTGGCCAAGCAGTTTTCATGCATAAATTTTATATTTTGGCAAGAGTGTGTGTGTGTGTGTGTGTGTGTGCGGTGGGTGTTGGCAACATAAATTTTAACTGCTGTGAAAATATTTGTTTAATGAGAAACTTTTAGCTGCTGTTGCCTGCATCCGTCTCTCCCTTTCTCTCTCTCTCTTCCTTTCTCTCTCTCTCCAGTCTGCTGTGTAATTTATTAATTATTTAAATTAAGCCTAGCACAATAATTATTGTGCAAGCCAGTGTGCAAATAGATACAATACACAAATTCAGAGCTACACAATGCTCAGCTATTTGTCACAATTCTGTGCACAAAGCTCGCCAATATTCTGTCATCTTGACAATCCAAAGAGACACACACACACACAACCACACACATTTAAGTCGAAGAGAAGACACAACTGTCAGTTGCAATTTAATCTATTATTTATGGCCTCTTGCCTAAGTAGCAACAATTGGATTTAGCAACAAACTTAAACACAAACATGCGGCTAATCAACTTTAATGCCAGAAAAATAGACATCAGCTAGATTTGCATTGAGTTTAATTTATGTTATGCAGCGGCTTGTAAATTTTATTAAAATGTAAGCAAAAGTCAGGTCAGATATTTCAATTTCTTTCAATTTATTCGGAGAATAGACAAGTCGAATTTAATTTCATTAAATTATAAGCTAATGATTGTTAAACGATTCAGGTGAATGAATATTTCACAATTCAAGTGAGCAAAGTAAATTATGTGTAAATTTTAACTTCTTTATAATTTGTAAATTGCACTGGATAATTGCATTAGTATAAATTGTATTTGATTGCATTAAAATGTAAACGAAATTCAATTAATCTCAGCTTAAATGTCAACAAATATATTTTCATTTTCTGTGAAGTCTGAGAATAGAAAACGCTTGAAATAAGTATTTAATTCAATTGATGATTAGTAAAAGATTATGACTAAGATTCGGATCATTTTTCTACAGAAGAACTCAGTTTTGTGAAGTTAAACAGTTATAGGACAAATTTTAATTTCATTAAATTATAAGCTAATGAATTTTAAACGATTCAGGTGAATGAATATTTCACAATTCAAGTGAACAAAGTAAATTATGAGTAAATTTTAATTTCTTTTAATTTGTGAATTGCATTGGATTGGAAAATTTCATTACTACTAATAACATATAATTGCATTAAAATGTAAACAGAACTCAATTATTAAGAGCTGAATTGTCAGCAGATATATTTGTATTTTCTTTGAATAATGATATGCAGTTTATTAAAAGTCTGAGAGTAGAAAATGCTTACAATATGTATTTATTTCAATTGAAATGTAAGTAGATGATTAGTAAAAGATTGTCCCTCAGATGTGGGACATTTTACTATAAAAGAACTTAATTTTGTGAAGTTAAACTGTTAGCGAACTTATTTTAATTGCATTTAATTTATAATA
Organism: Drosophila albomicans; assembly: GCF_009650485.2. NCBI lineage: Eukaryota > Metazoa > Arthropoda > Insecta > Diptera > Drosophilidae > Drosophila > Drosophila albomicans. Next base: position 26,999,004 of record NC_047628.2, read on the forward strand.
TACATTGCCTCAGTGAATAGAAAGCATTATAAATAACAATAATTTCAATAAAAGTCTAAGCAGATGGATATTAAAAAATTGATCTTAAACTAGACACATTTTACTTTAGATGAATTCAATTGTGTGAAGTTAAACTGTAATAATTTAATTCAATTTCCAATACACATTGAATAATCCAACTCAGGGAAAATAAATATTTTATTCAATTTTTTGAGAACACTTTCGAAGTAAAATAAAGACTTACAGTGAAGCTTAGTGTGACACCCACAGCTGCAGAAATTATGCAAAATGTGTAAGATAATATTTTTCAATCATTTTCATACGGCCAAGTGATGTGTGTGTGTGACAAGCGACAAACGAATTTATTTTCTTTTACTTTCTCTCTTTTATTGTGTGTGTTATTCCTGCACTTTTCCCTCTCACTCTTTTCTTTTGGTTTCGCTTTCATTTTGGATTTCTTTTTTATTGATTTATTTATTTGCGTGCAAGTGAAAAGCCGCTGGCTGCACTTGCCGTATAATTTTCCATTGAGTGCCCGGCAGAAAAAATTTAATTGGGTCGACTTTATGTTGCATTCTCCGCTTGCCTCTTGCCGCGTTTTGGCTGAGGCAACATTGATTGCGAATGCGATTGCAAATTGCAATTGCAATTAATTTGGTGGCAGCATGGAAAGGCGCTTAAATGGCAGCGAAAAGAACTCCTTCAGCTACCTGTCAACACTCAACACTCAAAGGTCAGACAGCATGAGCTTAATTTCCATTCATGCCTCGGCTAATTCGCCATGTGTCATATAAAAATAAATCAGTTATATGATCAGTAAAGCAAAGCAAAGCGAATTGTCTAGACATTGTGGGTTGCACGAACCCATTTTGATAGCCACAAAAAACTGCACAAACTGCGCCCCCAAAAACAAATAAACAAAAAAAAAACTGAAACTCGAAACTCGCTAGCGAAAATGTCTGCGTTGAACGCATAAAATTTGAAAGGTGGCCACTTAAAGCCATTGTATATCACATGGCAGGTAATTAATGTTCACTGCGTTTGCCCTCACTTCGAACTCGAACTCTCAACTCTTAACTTCAACTCGAACTCGATGGTTAACTGCTTTGCTTTGCGCATAAGAGAAGCTACTCGAAAAGGGGCCGAGTCATGCTTCCTAATCGTCGAGTGGCTTCCAAGTGCTATGCAAGTCACGCTGATAATGTCGAACTGATTAAGTGTGTCCTTGTTTGTTGCCGCCAGAATGCAGCGACATTGCCACAAGGACTCAACTCAACTCAACTGCGTGGCCACTGCACTAAGCAAACTTTGGGCAACAACAGCAGCAGCATAATTCGTTAATCCTAATTGATGATATGGCAGTAATGCTCTTATTTCGTTATGAATAGTTTGCTTGAGCTTTCAGCTGAAGTCCGACCATTGTGTTTGTCTCTCGCTCTTACTCACTCTCTCTCTCTCTTTATGGTCAATGGCAAGACGAGAACAATGAGTATTCGACGAGGCCAATTGACAGTTGAACTTATGAAGCACTCGTGGCTATCGCTGATCATAAAGCTTTGATCCATTTTGGCCACTTGAAAGGATGCGCTATAAATTTGTGTATTGTTTCGCCAGTTTTGTCAATGGATCATGTATCTAGCACTGACTAACAGGTTACAATATTGTAAGGGAATTTATAAAGCTTCTAAAATTACTCAAAAAAAATTAAAAGATAAAAATTGATGGTTATTTTCAATAAGACTTAACCTTTTTGTAAGTCGCAGCATTCATCATTTCGTTTATATTTGAACTCTTAAAAGAAAAACCCTGCCTTATTGTACTATTAAAAGTTGTTTACTATGATACATAGAAATTACAGCCTTTGAGCTTTTTATACCCGCTACCCATAGGGTAGAACGAAGCATCTCCGACCCTATAAAGTATATATATTCTTGATCAGCCGAGACGATATAGCCGTCCGTCCGTTTGAAACACTGGATCTCAGAGACTATAAGAGATAGAGCTATAATTTTTTTTGACATCATTTGACATGCAGATCAAGTTTGTTTCAAATTTTTGCCACGCCCACTTCCGCCCCCGCAAATCAAAAAAATCGAATCACAAGCGTAATTTTAAAGCTAGAGTTGCGAATTTTGGTATATACTATAATTACTATAGTAGTTATGATTCCTGAAAATTTGGTTGCGATCAGATACAAATGGAATGTGGAAGTTATTAAAGAAATACTTTTGTATGGGCAAAATCGCCTACTTACTAGGGGTCTTAGCTGCTTTAGCTGACAATCTGGTATATTGTGCCGTCTATGGTTTATTTTGATTGCGGTACTATATTGATATTCCGAATATACCACTTGGTATATTTTTAGTATTTTTAGTATATTTAATATATTTAAAAAAAATACCGCAACATTTTGCCTTTATTAAAAATGGGTATCGGGTATCTCACAGTCGAGCACACTTGACTGTAACTTTCTTACTTGTTTTTACTCACAGGTTGTGAGTTCGTTTGATAGATAAGTCAGATAGACAATCAGGATATACTATTAATATATGTATATAAATTTAGATTAAAGCTGTTAAAAGATACAAAATTAAGGTCACTTTAGAGAGCCTTCTATGTAGTACCAGTTAAAGCTGTGCATTGATAGTTAAGTCAGTTAGATGAAACAACAAAACTACATAACTTTTTAAAGCTATTAAACTCAGATTTCTTTCCTGTATGGTTAACCTTCTCTTTTGCTTTAAATATGTGGAATTTTCCGTAACACTTTTCGCCCTTAAGCAGTGACTTGCTGTTTGCAATGTCCAGTTTGTTTGGACAAGTATTTGCTTTGCTATCAATCGGGCCATCAGAAGCCAGACAATGGGAGCTTGTATTTATAATTTCTCAAGCCATTAAACAAGCAAAAGCAAGTCCCTAACAATGTGAAGACAATGTTTAATAGATAAGTTGACGGCACAAACTATCAAAATTCGTATTCAACAGCTGCAAATGGGCGCAAAAACGCATAAAGAAACAATTTCACACACATGAGTGTGTGTCTAAGTATGTGTGTGTGTGTGTATTTTGGTTGAATAGAGTCTTGTATTTATGTGTGTGTTAATGTGTGTGCTACTTGCTTTTGCTTGCTTGCTTGTTGTTTTCACTTGAATGGACTTTAGCTATTGCTGTAGTTGTTGTTGTTGTTGGCCAAAATCCACATCTGCATGGCCTACAAGTTGATTGTTATTAATATAGTTGCTTTGCCTACTCCAAGATACACACACATACGTCTGGCAATTGCGCCAGTTGTTGTGCTTGTTGATGTTGTTGTCATTTCAACTGTTTGCTTAGTGTGAGAAAAACACGGCCAAATTGCTGCAATGAGCAAAATACACACACACACACACAGCTGCTGCTGCTGCTGCTGCTAAAAGGCAGACAATACAGTTGATTAAGACACAGCAGGACGAATGGACTTCGACTTGAACTAGGACTCTGACATGGGCGACAGTAACACGGTTGAGCAGACAAAGGCAACGCTTTGTGATTGCGATTGTGATCAAGATTAAGTTGCGAGTCAAGAATCAAGAAGCAAGCCGTCGAGCAAACAACAACGCAAAACAACTTATTCATCAATTTGTGCGCAATTCCGTAAATAGTCAACCGAAATAATGGCAACCAAGTGTGTGACTGTATGTGTGTCTGTGTGTGTGGGCGTCTATCCGTGTTGTACTATTTGGTATTAGTCGTAGAAGTAGTTGAAGGTCAGCTGCTGAGCAAGCAGAAAAAAAAACACACACACACAACATCATGATGGCGCAATAACAGCAGCAAAAACAGACTAGCACTTGTTCTAACCTTCCTTTTATTACACACCACATCTTTGTGTGTGTGTGCTTGTATTAATTGTGCGACGAGGCGCGCAAAAGTATGCTATGATTTTTATACTCTCAGCCAAAGGCGTAAGATGCCAGCACAGAACTTGTCTGAGATTCCAGATTCCTATAGGACAGCAAGGAATGCGAAGTGTGGAATTAATAAAGATATGTCGGTTTACAATTAAGGAAATCTTTGAATAGATTTGTTCTGCAATTATGAACAACAATAGAACTTGTAGTGAGAAGAATATTTTGTTGTACATATGTATGTTATTAATACTTACCTTTCAGCTATGATTATTTTATTGTATTTGAATTGTTATGATTTAAAATTTTTCGTGTTCACTTTAAACGTTTTATAGTTATTAACTTTACACCTAAAATCTCAATTTTGATTATTAGTGAACATAACATTAATTTATCATAACTTCTAGAAATAATTAAACTTCAAGATAGTAGATTAATAGGTCAACAATTTTGATCAACCACAGAACTTGTATAGAGAAGAATATTTTGTTGTACATAAGATATTAATACTTACATTTTAACTATGGAAATTTTTATTGTTTTTGAATTGCAATGTTTTCAAAATTGTTGATTGCGATTCGGGTTTATTAAATGAAATATTTATTAGGCAACATTTACTTGTTGTACTTGTACTTAGAATGAAAATGTTTAAGACTTTTTACACCTAAAATCTTAATTTTTGATTCTTATTGAAAATAACATTTATTTATCACAACTTTTAGAAATAATTAAACTTCAAAATAATAGATTTGTTGAACAACAATAGAACTTTTATTGAGAAGAATATTTTGTGCAAAATATGTTACTGATATTTACGTGCTAGCTATAAACATTTAATGGCATTTGATTCATAAACATTTCAAAATATTCTTCTTTAGTTTATATATTTGATTGGTTTTAAATGAAATATTTGTTTGACCAATTGTGTTATAAATTTCCCTCTAGAAATCTTAATTTTTATTGTTATTGAACATAATATTTATTTATGACAGCCTATGGCATTCTTTAATTATTGTGACTATTATAAAAATAAATTTAAAATATCCATGTTTTATTGTTGTCGAATGAAAATGCTTCGCATATTTTCATAGTTTCTATTAGGATTTTATCGTATTTGAATTTAAATGTTTTCATTTATTATTTTATTGTTGTTGAACATAATATTAAATGGACACATTTTCTTCTGTGCTTTCAATGTTTTTGACTATTATTAATAACAATATTGAACTAACAATATTTGATAGCATTAAACTTAAAATATTTGCGATGGTTAAATTTTTGGCAATTCTGATTTAGAATAATTATTAGCTGGCAAATTCTCATTAAAATGAGATAAACACAAATTGTGGTTAACATTTTGAATTTAAATTTGAGTGTTAACGAACATCAGCTTCAATTTTAGGAAGATTGTTGCCACAACACACTGAAAATGTGATTAAAGTGTGCTTGGCAACCCTGAAAATCAACAACAATCAAAGAAACTGGCTGTTTGGCTGCTGGTTGCTGATTCCTGGTTGCTGGCTGCTGTCTTCGACCGCACAATCATTGGGCAGCAATTGTTGCCACTATAAACACAACAAACACACACACGCACACACAGAAGAAGAGTATGTACACACACACACAGATAATATGTGTGTGAATGTGTTGCGTGTGACATTCAAAAGGATAACTAAGTATGGAACAACGATAATGGCAACGTCTACACACATAACGGGTTGGCTATTATGGCTCTCTGCCACTCGACATCTTTCAGCTGTGTGTGTGTGTTTCTGCTTGTGTGTGTGTTGAAATTGTTTCAAAAAGCTGACGCTTAACATTATCGCCTTTTGCGTCATCTTCAATGAGTAGGAGAATCTTTTGGGCTTTGTGTGTGCGTGTTTCTCTACGACAACTCATGCATAACTACACATATGTGTTCGTTCCTTCTCTCTCCCTCTCTCTCTTTGTATTGCTGTCTCTATTCCTCTTCTATTGCTTGAAGTGTGTGCGTGAGTTCATCAGCATGATGTGCATTCGTATGTTGTAAGCATGACACGACAACTCGCTATGCGAAAGCCAAAAGGGGGAATGAGGAGTCTGGTAGCGGAAATGTCAACAGTGGCCATCGGCAAGCTCTGGCAATAAAGGCACAAGAAATGCGCCCTGGCAAACACACACACTCGCACACACACGACAACAAGAGGAACATCACACACAATAAGTGCGTATAATGGATTGATGGCGGACTAGACAGACTCAAGAGCAAACTAAGGAAAATGTTGGGGATCCCAGACAGACAAATATTGAAGGAGTACGTTGCCATCTCTCTGCTCTGGGGCGAGCTGAACTGAGAGAACTTTATTAGGACAAAGCTGCGACAAGTCAAAGTACAGTAAAAGCTCACAAATTGCAAACTTCCAGGTATTCGAATTGAAGTTCTTAAAGTAATTGAAGTGAAGTCAAGTGTTTTGTATAAAAATACAAAACATATTAAGTGCATTAATGGTGAAGTCAATTTTGTTAATTTCAAAGCTACAATTTTAATAAATTTCTGTAAATTTGATTGCGATTGAATAAAAATTGTAAAAGTTATTGAAGAAGTACTGATAATCTGGTATATTTTGACCTCTATGGCATATTTTAAATGTAGTTCATATACGAAATATGGGCTTTGCTATGTTCTATTATTTGTACGGTATATTATTTGGTATATTTTAAGAATATACCAAACTTCATCGATATACTAAATATGGCATTCGGTATGCCCTATTAATTTACAGTATGTTATTTGGCATATTAAAGAAATACTTCTGTACGGTTTGGCTGATAATCTGGTATATTTTGATCTCTATGGTATATTTCAAATGTAGTACTTCATTCATATACCAAATATGGCCTTCGCTATGTTTTATTATTTGTACGGTATAATATTTGATATATTTTAAGAATATACCAAATGTAGAACTTCATCGATATACCAAATATGGCATTCGGTATGCTCTATTATTTTACGGTTTATCATTTGACATGTTCTAGTTATTTTCGGTATATTATTTGATATTTTCGGTATATTATTTCATATATTTTAAGAATATACCAAATGTAGAACTTCATCGATATACCAAATACGGCATTCGGTATGTTTTATTAATTTGCGGTATATCACTTGGCATATTCTAGTATTTTTGTGGTATATTATTGGGTATAATATAGTATTTTATGGCATATTATTTGGTACGTTTTAGTATTTTGCGGTATATAATGTGATATATTTTAAGAATGATATCGCACTGTGTTTAATTTCATTTTACTTAAATTTTCGTTGCCTCCTCCAAATTTTCTTTAAATAAAATCGATTGTAAAAATAAAATGATTGTCTTTCTTAAAATAGGTTTACTTCATTTTTCACTTAAACCCAAATTAGAAATTTTCTTAAATTAGAATTACATTTAAATCAAAGATTTACAATTTGTGAGCGTCTGCTGTACTTCTTTTTGTCTTCTTGTGTTTTGCTCTTGCTTTTTGTTTCTGCGCTTTTTGGGGGACAAACAAGTTGTAAAATTGCTTCCTTGTGCCAGTTATTAAATATTTAAGCGTCGTCAGTATAATGCAGGCCAGGCAATGTCTTTTTGCGTACATATTTTATATCATTCGCCACCATCATTCAATTCCATAATTTGATGCTCAATTTCGTTTTTTGTGGGGCCTAAACCCTTCTGGGTTAAATGCTTGACCTTGTGCCGCTTGTCAACAAAACGAAACCACGACCCAATCCCTCACCTTCCTTTCTCTCTTCCTCTCCATTTCTCTTCACTTTTCTTCTCTTGCTTATCGCATTTCTTTCGATACGAAATTTGTTTGCCAAGTTGTCAGCAGAATGTTTTGCGATGCTGGCTCAGATTTCGTTACGTTTACCGTTTCGTCGTCCTTCTTCTTTCTTTGGGCTATTCAAGGCAAACACACACACACACACAGAGAGAAGAAAAAAATGTGTTGCATATTTATGTGGGCCAGCACACGACCCTCATTTAATTTCTGTCACACGGCGTTATTTATGCTTTCAGCCATTGTCTAGCTATCGATATATGTTTGAAGTTCAAATGCAAATAACATGCGAATAAATTGTCAGGTTTCTTTTTTTGTTGCGTTGTTGTATTTTGTGAATTTAATTGGTTTTGCAGTGGCAAGTTTTTGGCAGCCACTCTAAGCCAAATTGAGCCGTTGAAACGTGACATTTGGCAACCGCACTCACTCACACTCTCTCACATTCGTATTCACATTCACATTCGCACTCGTGTCACACACAAAAAGCGCAGCTGGTTTTGGTTGCATTTTGACGGTTTTGCGGCTAAGACGAGAGAGAGACAAAGAAAGAGTGAGAGAGAGAACTTGGCGACTTGCAACTCTCGTCTTATGCATAATTAAATTCAGTGTTTTGCAGCTTCCGTCTCCGCTGCGGATTGCGTAAGATTCGCATACTACCACTTGACCCAAATACGTTCACTCCACTTCCCCCATCTCCCCACTCTCCACAGCTCAAGCTCCATTCTCCTCCGGCACATTCAGACAGTCTGTTGTCGGTAGTCGGTAGTCGGCAGCCGTCAGCCAACATAGAAATAAAATGTTTATTTTGCATTTTATTTTGGCGCATGGCAAGCGCTAAAATTATTTACGCAGCATCAGGCGTGTCATTTGCATGCGCCACGCCCCCTCGCCGCCTCACATTTCGCCTGCATGCCAGAAACCAAATGACAGCAATGGGAACAACAACCAATGAAACCCACAAAAATACGCTAAAAGTATTTACATTTGACTCGGAAAAAATTATACATTTCCGTGCAAATAAAAAACCAAAGCAACAACAAGAAAATCGAGAGCACGAGAAGAGTGCCAACGCTTGCTTGTGTTGCTTCTGAGAAAGAGGGAGAGCAGAGTAAAATCAGCTAAGAAGAAAACTCCTGCTTGTAAATTATTGACGAATATGAAATGCACTAAGTCAAGTACATTTGCGGTAAGGCGGGATGCAAAAGCAGCATAAGGTGAGACTAAGAGAGCGAAATATAAGAGGTATCTTAAAGATGGCCAAAGTATTTTCTTAAGATACTTTAAGAAGAGAAAGAAAGAGTTGAGCATAGATTTGTAATAGATCAGAAAAGAATATTCTTTTTGATTTTCTTTTTAAGTTGAAGCTTCGACATGAACTTCTTAAGCACTTTGTCTATGATACATATAAATTTCGCGTAATGAGATTAAAGTATAAAAAGTTTAAGCTAATGAAAGAGTTGAGTACTTAACTTAGATAGAAATCTGTAATAGAGTAGAAAATATTATTGAAAATGATTATATTTTAAAGTGAAGTTTAGACTTTAGCAATTTCAGATCTTTATTTATAATGCAAAGAACTTTTGCTTGATGAGATTAATATAGAAAAAATTGAAGCTTATGAACAAGAAATTCTCATTAAATAAAAAGAATAAAGTTGAAGGCTTTAATACAAATAATCTTAATTCATATTGTAGCTTGAACATTGAATACTTAACAAAATTTGTTTATGGCACAAATAACTTCTGCTTAATGAGATTAACGTAGATGAAAGTAATCAACCAGTAATTTTTATTGAAACAATTATTAAGTAATGAATATATCTTTGTAAAATATATTTCTTTTAGACATTGAATACTTTAGAAACTTGTTAATGATAAATACAAACAATTTTTATTATAAGAAAAGTTTTACTTACATTACGAAGAATTTGAAGCTAAGTTCATCTGATAAAAAAAAGGATTAAAGCGCAAGGTTTCATCAAAATCAACTCTGCTACGTTTACAAAAACCTGTAGCAATAAATTTGTAGCGAAGTCAATATTATTAGTACAACGTTAGCAATCTTGATCTCCTTGGGGAATTAATTTTTTCTGTTTGCTGGTCAAACATGGGGTCATCTAATGCCTTATCTGGAAATCTGGCATTTCTGTGTAACATTCAGCTGCACAAATGTGCTATGCCCCCTTTAAAAAGAGATGAAATAAATGAAAAAGAGGAGTACAAAAAAGAAAAAATCCAAGCGACAACAAAATGCGTTGGAAAAGCGGAAAAAAGCGTCAAATCCGCAAACAAACACTGTGACAGCAACAATGCGGGGCGTGACAAGGCGATGGGCGGCAAAAGGGGGGCACAGGCAATGGAAAGGGGATAGAGGATGAGTGTTTGGTTGCAAAGGATGAGACAGACGAAGGCAGTAGCAGCAACTGAATGAAATGTACTCTCTATTGACATTTGATTCAAAAAAATGGTAAACCAAAAACAAAATGAAGAAAGGGAAAACAAATGCGCCCACGAAGAGGTGGAGAGGGTGGGTGAGGCGGAGGGGAGGGGGAGGAGCTGGAGCCAACTCCCTTTGTGACTCGCAGAGTTGAGTTCCGATCTGGTTGCCAAAGCTTTTGCTCAGATTTCGGTTCGGGATTCACTTTGTTTGCTTGTCGGTTTGCTCCTCGTTTCATTTCATTTTGTTTCGCTTCTGTTTGTCTGCGGATTGTGTTTCCTGTATAACACACACACACACACATAGCTATTCCATTTTGTCTTGACGCATAAATTTGCCTTAATTTGTTGCAAAATAATTTCATTCATTTACGTGCTGCCATTTGCCATTTGCGATATTCCGTTGATAACTTATTTAAGCGACGCCACATCGCAGACGACGACGACGACGATGCAGAGTAGAGCAACAAATTTGAACAAAATAAATTATCAAACTGTCACATTGACGTATCGCTTGAGCGAGAGAAAAGAAAGTAGAAAGAAGGCAAGTCGTGAAAGCATAATCTAGAGCATCATGTTGCTCGTTTAAAGGATGTCAAAGGTTGGCCATATATCAGGAAGGCATCAAACGCAGGCGAAGCTTCTGCTGTAGCCCGTTAACAATTTCATGTAACAAATTCTTTGTGCTGGACATGCGACACACGCACACACACACACACAGACACACATGGACATGCTTATATAGATACGGATACTGGGGATATACAGGGACATTCGAGCTGTTTCAGATTTCCAATAAATATGCCTAGGGTGGCCTAGCCAACTTTGTTGTTGTTGCTGTTGCTCGATCTGACTCCCAGCTCTGTCGCTTATTTGACATTCTGACAGTTTCGACAGTTTGGTTCTCGTTTTACTCTACGACAAAGTGCGTGAGGGCTGATTCCTGGCCCAGGACAAGCAACCAACCAACCAGCCAGCTATCAGCTACCAAACAAAACCGGCAACTGGCAACTCGGAACATGGCGCTCAGCTACACTAGCTTGTTTATTTATATGGCCTGTGTGTGTGTGTATACCTTTCTGCGGTCGCCATGCCCTCTGCCCTCTATACACACACTACCTCCACCTCTCCCCCCTCTTCTCTTCTCTTCGACTGCCATGCATTATGCCGTAAACGTTGCTTTGTTGCGCAGAAAACACAGACGAGTCTGCAAAAAATCGCTCAAAGTATCGAAAACCGAATAGCGCAGCATGTGACAGCTCCCCCTCGGTATCCCCTCTCCCCCTCCACTCCTTCACCCACTGGATTTATGAAGGAGTGAGCGGTAAGCTGGGGCTGCGTAGCTGGATTTGCTTTAGAGCACGGAACAGCCACTAACAAGCGGCTGAAATGTGTCACTTACAAACACAGCAGCAGCAACAGCAGCGAACACAACTGACTCACTCACCGAACACAGTGGCAACAAATGTTTCAATTTGCGGCACGCCAACTTGCGGCAAAAACTATGCACATAAAACCATATTGTAAAATGGAACTTGCTTTATTACAAGTTCACGATTGAAAACGCTACAGATTGAATAAAAAATGAATAAAAATCAGTAAAAAAAAAAAAACATTTTTTGAATAGCAAAATAATTATTATACAATATATGCCTTGGGAATAGTCTGATAAGAATATAAAAGTTGTATAAAAAAGAATACGAATAGCACTTTTACGGAGTAGGAAATAATTTAAATTTAAATGGTATAAAATGATGAAAAGATAATTTTTCCAAATAAAAGTGGCTTGGAATAGCCTGATAAGATCATAAATTTTCATTTTTTTTTTATATAAATTCTTTTTCAACAGTCTGAAAATAAATAACAAGCTCTCCAAATCAACTAAATGTTCGCCATAATATAAAATATTTTAAATTTTTCCAAATTGAAATTCAATTTTAAAATATATTTAATTTTGCAATGGTTGTAAAATAAAGAATGAAATTTATAGAAATGGTAAGCAATTTTAATATTCAAATTGTTTTTATTGTCATTTATTTTTCTAAAATTTCTGCGAATTTCTTTGCCAATATATTCGCTTTAAGTATGAAATGGATTGAGGATTGATCTATTAAAGAGGAAATTTTTTAAATTGGAACAGTTTCCAATTCCTATTTAAAGGAAATATATTGGCAAAATCTTAATCTTTCAAAATATAAATCCAAAACCTTTAAAGAATACCAATAAATTAAACAAATCTAAATATTTTATTTTTAATATGAAATAAAATCATTTTTACATAGTATATAAATGAATCGAATGTTAATATAACTTAACATTATGGTATTTCAAATATATTGAAATTAGTTCAATATTTATAAGATTTACTTTAATCCAATCTAAGATTATTTGAAAATGATTTTTTTTACCAAACTTTTATTTAAACCGAATACAATTTATAATTTATAAATATATTATTTTTTAAATTGAAATAGAATAATTTTCGAATGGTGTCTAAATATAAATAAATGAAATAATAATTCACATAACTTTACAAAATTTTGAGTGATTTTTCTTAGTTACAAAGTGACTGATCTATACAAAATACGAAATTGAAATCTTTTATCCAATCTGATACTATTTGAAAATGATTTTCATTATCAAGTTGCTGCCCATGGTGCGTTATTGGGTATCAAGTTTTTAAAGTCGATGCATGACAGAGTTTTTAGCTGAAACTAACTTAGCAACTTCGCTGGCGCGCTGGACGGAGACAGCAGAGAGGAAGAGAGATAGAATGAGAGTGAGCAAGACAGAGAATCAGAAAGAACGCGAGACAGTTGAACGCGTTTAAAGTTTGATGCGCTTAGCACGGGGAGAAAGTCGTGACAGCTATAAGTGAAATGCGATAGCGTTCCAGAGGATCAATTGGGGCATATGGAAAGCGAGTAGAAACTTTTGCATTCGGATACGGATTCGCATTCACATTGGCCACTGGCTGCATAAGAGTATTTGCCGTTTTTGTTTGCAATTATGCCGCAGTTGAAAGCTGCTTTGTTTTGCCAAAGCGAGAGAGATGGATAGATAAAGAGAGAGTGAGAGAGAGTAGAGGGAAAGGAACGTCCTTCATTGTGAGTTCTGGTCTTGTTGATTTTGTCGATTTTGCTGCAGGCCAACAGGACGAACAGGACAAGCAAGCAGAGAAACAGACAGACGGACAGACAATCCTGACAAACAGTCCAGACAGGACGGACTGAGGCGGACAGCTGTTTGCTTCATTGGCTGCCACAAAATATCAACAAGCATTTTGTTTATTTGCTTAGCGTCGACAACTACCAAATACAAAGAGCCATTAGATTGTTGTTGGCAACGAGTGCTCGAAAACGAAGGGGGGAACATCGACGGGGACCGAGGGTAGACGGGTTTTTTAAGTGCATGTTGTTTCAGCGTTTGTGGCATGCAACTGCTAACAATGAGAGTCGAAGCTGCTCTGCTGGCCAACAAAATGCTCAAATTTATGCAACAGCAATGCCAATAATCTATTGTTTTTAGCCTCCCAGTGCTCTCTCTCTATGTCTGTGTGTGTGTTTAGAGCCTGGCGACATGTGTAAACTGTGTGTGAGTGAAAGCTGTCTCTCTTGAAATGTGTTTGAGTGCTGCAAATGTTAAAGTGCCGCATATCGAAAAGGACTTCTCGGGCCCAAATTGCAAAAAGACAAAATTGTTTTTTGCCAAATCTACATATCTGCAAATATTTATTTATTCATTACAAAATTAGCTTTATACCATTACATTTCCGAAGTATTCTGTAATTTGACCAAAGGGAAACATTTTACCACAACAATCCTGGCTAACTTCGAGAAAGACATAGTTTGAAGTCAAGTGTTTGGTCTCTCTAGACAGCAATTTGATTCACATAAAAATTATTTGTGATGCAATTGGGAAAGTGCATTTTATTCAAATATTTGCTTTAGTTGGATTTCTTAGAAATGAGAGATCAGTGAAACTGGGTCAGTTATCTAAAAGATTTTAAAGCGAAGGAATTTGTTTTTGAGCTTTAAGAAAGTCAACATTAAAATATGTATTTTAATATTAGTTTGATGTAGTTAAATGTTTTTATTGTTCTACTAAAGTTCTACTAAAATGTAGTGTATACTGAATAGATATTTCTTAAATTTATATAAACATTGAATCAATTTTATTATTAATGATAATTAAATATAGAAGCTCTCTGACATTTTCTGTATTTATTAAGTATATTGTAGTATATATTTATTTTCTTTCTTAGTATTTTATTTTAGTATTTCTTAAATTAAATTTTATGAAAATGGAAATCTGTAAAGCAGAAATCTGTACTTTTGTAGATATTAATGATATTTATTTAGTATATTTCAGTATTTATTATTGTAGTATTTTCTCAGTATTTATATTTGTTGGTATATTTAATGGAAATCGAAATATCTGAATCAGAAAGTTATTAGTATTTTACTTAGTATATTATTTTAGTATTCAGTTTTGGCAATTTCGTGGAAATGGAAATCTCTGATAGTTTTAGCATTTTATTTTAGTATTTTTTTCGATTAAATTTCATTAACATCAAAATCTTTGAAGTATAAAGCTGTTCTCTTTTAGATATTAATAATATCAGTATTTTGTAGTATGGTATTTTAGTATTTATTTTTATTAAATTTTCTGAAAAGCAGAAAGCTGTTCTCTTGTAGTTATAGTATTTGTATATTGTAGTATTTTTTAGTATATTAATTTGGTATTTATTTTTATAAAATTTCATGGAAATCGAAATCTCTGAAAAGCTGTTCTCTTTTAGATATTAATAATATTAGTATTTTTCAGTATGTTATTTTAGTATTTATTTTTACTTAATATAATATTAGGATTTTTTTAGTATGTTATTTTAGTATTTATTTTTATTTAATGTCATTGAAATGGGAATCTCTAAAGCAGACCGTAAAACTCTAAAATATTTAACGAATTATCTTTCCTTTAAATAGAATTTTAAAGTATGTTGAACATCAAAGCATGTAATCCTCACATTAAAGAGCAAATCTTCTGCTTTGTTCTGCTCTATATACTTTGTATTCAAAAGTGCAGCTGAAGTTAACCCCTAAGCAGCCTTAGTTGTTGTTATCGATTGTTGTGACAGTTACCAAAATGCAGCTGACGTTCGTTGTGCTTTGTTTTACTTGACGTGCAGTCTCTTTTTTTGTTTTTGTGAATCTTTCCTGAATTTATGCACTCCTTACATGCTGTCCTGGCTCTGTCCTCTGATCAATGCCATGGCCGTTGCTGTTGCCCGTTGCTGTTGCCCGTTGCTGTTGCCCGTTGCTGTTGCCCGTTGGCTGTTGTCAATGGATGGGAAAGCGGGGCAGGTGCAATTTAAATATTGCATGTGCTGCGATAGCCGTTTGTGTGTGGACATGGATACGGATAGAGTTAAAGGAGCCGCTGCTTTGGTTACAGTTACAGGTGCAGGTGCAGGTAGAGGTCGAAGTCCAGCTGCAGGTCGAGTCCTGCTTCTGGAGTTAGTCTGATATCGTTTCGGGGCACACACAAACACACATGTGACTGCCGACATATTAAGCATAAAATTGTGTGCCAAACAAGGATGAAAAATGGGCGACGGCAAAGGCGAACCGAAAATATATATGCACAAGGATTCGGGGGCGTGGCTGGCAGTAAGCGTTGCATTATAATTTATGCGCATGCAAGCCACGCGGAGTCTGCCACTTAATCCGTGTTTAATAACACGAAACGAACGAGCAGAAGAAGAAATGTATAGGAAAAGCAGGAGACGGAGGCCAGACAACCGCACTCAGTCAATATATTGCTGGGAGGGGAAACTGGAGAGTTTGGGGCAATTTTTCCAATTGCTTTAAGCATTTTATGGGCTTCGGCACTTTGGGCAACACTTTTGCGCAAAATTTTGGTTTAAATTCTCGAAGCTGGCAATGGAAGTTAACGCTCTTGTGCATTGTTCAGGCAGAGGTATGCTTTTTATCAGCCAAAGGTCTTAGCACGCACACACAAATATGCCACACACACACACACATACATAGGTTGTGGATGGGTGGCAGGTGGTAGGAGGAAGGGGAAGCGTCTGCGGGTTAAAAGCGAAACCTTATCGAAAACGTTTAAACGCACGCAAATTCCACGTGGGCAAGATAAAACATGCATAAGCCAGGTGGAAAATGGTCAAGGGGCGTGGCAGACAGAGCAGCCACTCACTGTACGTGTGTGTTTGAGAGTGTGTGTGAAAAATATGCCAATGTTAAATATTTGCCAGGCGTTGTCGTTGGTTTGGCACCCCTCAGATAAAGCGTTAACTACAGTCTCAAACACAGAGAGAGAGAGAGAGAGTCAAAGAGAAACATGCGTGCCTGCATTGGTATGTGTAATCTTTTGCGTGCTTTACGCATTACCCAAACACACACACACACACACACACATAAACACACTCAGAGCACAGGACAATGTTGCAGGACACTTTGAATTATTCATTTACACGTCTTTTTTTTTTTTTTTTTTGGTGAGCCGTGGGACAGCTGGGGAATGTGTTGGACTGCTGATGAGGGGGGAGGAGGTCGGAGGGAGGTTAATGGGCCACGCCTAGTAGGCGTTTGTAGCAACAACTGTATTTACTTTTTATCGCTGATAAAGCGCATAATTTATGGGTTGTTCAAAAATTTAAATGCCCTCGAGAATGCGTGGAGACAAAGAGCCAAGAAATTCCTCACGGGAGCGAAAAAAAGCGTTGGGTCAGTTCCCGCTGGGGTGTGAATTATATGAATGTGTCGCTCTCATTGCGATTCAAAGCAACGCCAAATATTTTACACATTCAAACGACGAAGCTTAGCTAATTCTATCACAGCATTTTATTAGAATCCAAAGCAGTTAATTAAACAAACATTTTTCATACGGAGTTTTTAGAAATAAAATTAATTGAACCACTAAAATACGCAATGAATTAAATCAAGTGGAGTAATTGTTTATTAACTTGAAGATAAATCAAATTAGCACACATTTAAATTGATAATTGAATATATTATATATTGAATTTGGCGCACAAAGCGCTTAACTTGTTGTTGAACCCCTGAAAATCGAAGGCGTGGCAAAGCGATAACAATTATAAACGCCCCCAGGACATGGTTCAATGATTTAAAGCCATCGCACACAGAGAAAGAGAGAGTGAGAGAGAAAACAACAATTTACACACAGAGTAAATAATTGTGGTTTAATAGATGATTAGAATGGACGAAGAGAAAAAGTATAGCATACATTTTGGGGTCTGTGGGCTGGGCTCAATAAATGTTTTATGCATGTTTTGTGGCGCTGGGCGTCAAAGCCAAAGCCAAATGCAAATTGAAATGCAATACGATGTGATGAATGTGCAAATGCAAAATATGTGGCGTTAAATTTCAGTGCGAATAAAAATAAAACACGACGAATAATAAATATATATACACACAAACACACAAAGCTAAAGCAATGCAAAGAGCTAAAGTCGAGCGAAACAATTTCTGGGAAATGAGGTCGGGCTTAAAAAAGAGACGGCAACAAACACAAAAAAAAGGGCAAGAGAGAAATGGAGATTGTGGAACTGGAACTGAAACTGAAACTGGAACTGGGCATAAAGCAAAATTTATGACTATTAAGCTGAAAGTATGTGGCTGCCTTTTGTTGTTGTTGTTCTTGTTGTTGTTGTTGTTGCTATTTTCGCCGTCAGCATTTCAAGTTATGCGAAAGCGCTAAAAATATGCAAAGCAATCGTAATTTTATGCTCTGCTTGACTTTTCTTTCTTTCGAGTTGTGCTATGTTGTGTTCTGTGTGCAGCTGGAATGCAAATGACCTGGCAAGCTGTTGTTATCAACATAGATGAATCAAATTAAATGAAAAGTACATTAAGAGCCGCTTAATTGAAAGCCGTCACCGTCGACTCTGCTGACAAGAGTCCGTTGTCCGCTGTCCGCCCGCCTCTATCTCATGTCAGTGTCTCGTTGTTCGTTATTCGTTCCTCGCTGCTCGATTTCAATTGCCAACGCGATGCTCCCAAAGCAATCAACCTAATTTGTCATATGCACCCGGCTCACCTGTCTGTCTATCTCTCACTCTTCCACTCTCTCTCCCTCTCTCAGTGTCTCGCTTCCTGGCTGTCAGTCAAACACTTTTGTCCAGTCAGCCAGTCAATATTTATAATGAAAGCTAATGAGCGACACACAGCGCACAAAAACTTGGCCCAAACAGCCGAGTCCTGGGTCAAACTGCAGTCACTGTCTGTCTATCTATTTGTTTCCCACTCTCTCTCTCTCTCTATCTCTACCTACCTCACTTTTTCTGTCTCTTGTTTGCTTTATTTTTTTCGCTACTGCATTCCTGAAGTGGTCATCTTTTGTTCTCCCTCTCTTTCTCTTTCTCTTTCTCTCGCTCTGTCTGCGTTTTGTCTGTTTTATAAATGCGACGCTTAAAAATTGAATGGAACTGTGTGTGTCGCGGTAAAATAAATTGAAAGTACTTGTCCATTGTTTGATTAATGTGTCAATAATGGCAACGACCCGCGACCAGAGACCGACGACCGTCGACCGAGCTCAAACACAATAAAAATCCTCTCAAAGTGTATTGCCGCTTTAGGGAATTGCACGGATAAGAAAGCTTAGAGCATATTTTGCTTGAATTTATGCCATCAATTAATATGTATATTCTGTGATTTAAAATATTCGCATTTAAAGCGTAGTTTGTTAATTTTGTAAACATTGAAAAAATATAGCGGGAGCTAATAAATGAAATTAACAATTAATGGATATTAATATGGAATAGGGAAACTAAAAATCAATATAGTACAAATAAGAAAGTTACAGTTGACTGTGCTCGACTGTAAGATACTCGCTACCCATTTTCAATTAAACTAAAACTTCTAAAAATATACCGAATTAATATATCGACAAAATATACCGAAAGTTATAGTTACTAACTCTAGAATCGATATACCAAATTAGTATATTTTTATGTTGTTTGGTATATTTGGTGATTATTTGTTTGCTTGTCTGGTATATTTTATATTATATTTATTTGGTATGTGCATACTTTTGGTATATATAGTAACATTCTATGAATATACCAAATTAATATACCAAAAATACTGAAATATACTGAATGTTATGGTTGGTATTTCGATAAACTACTACTATAAAGAAATACTATGACGATATACCAAATATGGCCATTGCTGTATTTTTATGTTTTTTGGTTTATATGGTGTATATATGTATGTCTGGTATATTTTATATATATGATATATTAATTTGGTATATGTATACTTTTGGTATATATGGTAATAAAAACACATTCTATGAATATACCAAATTATACCAAAAATACTAAAATATACTGAATGTTATATTTGGTATTTCGATAAACTACTTCTATATAAAAATACTATAGCGATATACCAAATAAATCCTACTAAAAGTTTCATTTGGTATATTTGGTATAGTACTACTCTCAAAATATACAAGAGAATATACCAGATTCACCCCATCGGAGATACATGTATGTAATAATGTATAACATATTTGGTATGAACTTGTTTCAATTGTAAGTATTTCTTAGTGAATGCCATTAATTAAAATGTATATTTTTAGCTTCAAACGTATTCACATTTAAAACGCACATCATTAATTTTTTAAGCCTAGAAAAAAACACAACTGCTCATAATAAATGAAATTAACAATTAATGGAAATTAATATTGCATATGGCAAATGAAAATGAACATAAATATTATTTGAGCATTAAACTGGTTCCAATTGCAAGTCTTATTTGCTCTGCAACTTCAATTAGCAGAGACACACACACACATAAAGTCAAGTTAGGACCCAAGCTTGTTATTCAAAATACTCATTTAGTAGCCGGGAATCACAGTGCGTTCAAGTGCGTGGTCTTCATCGTTGTGCTGCTCCTTCAAAGAACCCTTCATCAGAGGCAAAGCGAAGGAGAGAGTGCAAAGAAATCCAATTTAATGACTGCAATGGCGATGAAGTAAGTTCTCGGACCCAACTCAAACCTCATTTTCCCCTCCCCTCGCACTTTGCGTCTCACACCGTTTTGCCTGTGGGCGATGACTTGTGCTTGGCCCCGCGTCTTTGTTTTCATTGCGGCTGTCACTTTGGGCGCACGGAACGTTAATGGCAAGTGTAAAATGCTTTAAGCCCGCAACAGCAACGTGGAAGAAGAGTAAATGCTGTAAGAAGCATTCAGAGAGAGAGCTGAAATACAAAGAACACAGTGCAAAAAAAAAAGAAGAAGGACGAACGAAAGAGACAACAGAAGGGGAGAAGAGAAGAGTTTAATTAACACGAAAATGGTTTCAATTACATCAAATTACATTTCTTTGCAGTACCGAACGAGAGCGACGCCATTGTAGTTTGTAGTTGTCTGTGTGTGTGTGTGTCTGAATGAAGATGGCTCCTGTGGCCAGAGTTTGGACTCTGCTTGATTGTGGGTGTGGCACTTGGCACAGTTGATTTGCGCACAGAGATTTATTGGGCGTCAGCGTTGAGCAAATTAGTTGAAATTGTCAGTTAAAATAGTCAAGGCAAAGACAAAGACAAAGACTTTCCTCCTCCTCCCCTTCCTTCTAGACCAGTGATGAGCACGTGCTCTGAAGACTTTAAATTGCGTATACGACTGGCCATCAACTTAATCGCTACGATAATTTGAGAACACAGCCTGTGAAAGCACACCTCAAGCAGATACAATACAATTTTGTGAAACGTGATTGGGTTGTGCATACTTTTAACACACAACAACAAAAACACAAATGTTGAATGGTAAATGGTAAATGGTAAAATGGTTGATCAAGTCACGCGTTCAACTCTCTGTGTTTTGTAGACACTTGAATTTGCTGAGTAAATCTCTTTAATTAAATTTACTCTCTCGCTACTTTCTGTTGTTGTTCTTGTTGTTGTTGTTGGCCACATGAATAATGTTGGCCCTGCTTTTGTGTATATGCAAATAATGTCATAAACAAAATGAGTGTGTGACCTTTTTGCTTTTTGATACCCTATGAAATGTTGACGCATAAATCGAACTTTTTTCGTAGAGTGCACGGAAGACATAAATTAGTTGGAGTATTTATTTTTATGTAACAAATTTTATTTACGACTTTTCAACAAGAGTTTGTTGATAAAAAAAACTTTACAAATACGTTTTTCTAATTACGGAGAAAAGTTCGAAAATTACTTTTATAAATATTTTAACAAATTACAACCATGATATTCCTTAAAAAAGTTAATTTACTTTAAGAAATATTTGAACTATTTTCATTGATTGATAATCCATATATATTATTATATATTATACATAGATAATACATTTTCCTAATTACGTTATCGAAAGTTATGAAAGAAACAATTATTTTTAATTTAGCAATATTTAAAGAGGTAAGTTTTCAACTATTCTTTGCGTTTTGCTCTTAATGAAAATAACATTCATAATTATTACACTTTAAATTAAGAAGTATTTTATACTGATTCTGGAAAAGTATAAAACATTATTTTTACAATTTCTTAAAGTCATGTTTCAATTATTTTCTGGATGTTTTTGTAGTTATTTATTTTCAAATGCTATATGCCAATCTATGTATAAATTTCTTTTCTTTTTTAAACATTCTTATATTCAAAGCGATTCCTTTTTAGTGTTAGCTAATCTACAGGGTATTTGAGCGTATTTCATAGTTCTCATTTTAATTTGTTTGTTGTTTTTGCATGTGTTTTTTTGTTTTTGGTTGTTTTTTGGTTTTTTTTTTTTTGGAGCTGTTGCTCTGTGGCTGTGGCTTGTGTCATTCATTTGGCTTTTGTTGGCCTGACAGTCGTTGCCATTGTGCCGAGCCTCATTTATTTTACTTACACGCATGTGTGGGAGGCGTCTCCTGCTCAGCGTTGCTGCCGCGTCATTTATGACACCTTGACAGAAAAATGAGCACACACCAAGAGTACAAAAAAAAAGGAAAAAAAACGCAAGAAAGAAAGAAAACGGAAAAACACCAAGCGGTGCCAGGTGAACAGCGAGTGGAACGCTGCTGTCCTGATGGTGTCTGGGGTGCGGTTGTGCCAACGCACATTCATAATTTCATTTTCCCGCGGCGCCACGAAAGGTGGCACAGGACGAGCAGAAGGAGGGGGGCGGGGGCGACGACTTTGTGCCGCTTATTATGCGACAGAAATTGAAAAACTTTGTTTGCCGGCGCGCTGGGGTTAACAAATAGGCAGAGCCTGCTTCGCTGACTGACTGACTCGCTGCCTTGGCTTGGCTGCATGTGCCACATATATCTGTTTTTGTGGTAGGTGGGAGGAGGAGGAGGAAGGTGGAGGAACCATTTAAGCGCAACACCCAAGTGCCTCACATAATTTGATGCCTTTTATGGCTTTTAATTTGTTGGCAGCAAAAGCTGGGGTCATAGGTCGCATGTCGCACGTCTTGGCTTGGCTTGGCTGTTTGTTGTTCCTTTTTTATTTGAATGCCTGCTGTCATTTTTTGTTTTTCTAATGAATTCGACGACACTCAGCTGGGCTAATGAGATTGCCATTGGCAGTGGCACAGACACAGCCACCAGCCACCAGCTGTGGCACGTGAGCAGCCTGACAACAGAGAACAGAGCAACCAACAGGTGCACAAACAGCAGCCAAAAATGGATGGCAAATCACTCGAATCACTCGCACTGAGTTCGAGTTAGAGTATCGAGTTGAAGTTGTTGTTATGCCCGCCATCCATAGGGTAGAAGGGAAGGAAACGTATATAATGGACATAAGGAAGCATATCCGACCCTATATGAAGTCTATATATTCTTGATCAGCGTTAACAGCTGCTGAGATGTCTGTCTGTCTGTCAGTAGAGAGACTTTGTCTGATAATCTGGTATTTTTTATGCAATCTATGGTATATTTTGACTATATCGAAATACCCAATATAGCCTTCGGTATATTTTTCAAATTTTTGAGGTATATTAATTTGGTATATTTTGCATTCTGTTATACTTTGAATATATCAATATAACAAATATAGCATTTAGCATATTTATAGTATGTTCGTGGTATACTAATTTGATATATATTGTACTCTATGGTATATAATATTTTAAATGTATCAATGTAATTAATGTAGTCATGGTTTGTTTTTTTGTATTTTTGCGGTATATTTTACACTCACTAGTATATTTTGAATGTATCAACATACTAAAAATAGTCCTTGGTATATCTGTAGTATTATTTGTGGTATATTAATTTAGTATATTTTCAAATTAATACCGCCCTGTGTTGCTTTTATTCGCACTGAGTACCGGGTATCTCACAGTCCAGCACACTCAACTGTAGCTGTCCTACTTGTTCAGATTGTTGTCGCTCCACTGACACACATCAAATTGATTTTACTCTTGTTTATGGATTTATTGTACGAAATTGTTTGTTATTGTTTTGCTTTTACTTTCTTTTTGAGGTCTGCGTGTTCGTGTTGTCTTCAGATTTGCAGTCTTGTGCCACAAATTGATTTTCTAAGGCGTTTCAACGATTGCATAACAGCATGACACACTCACAATATAAAACTATATATACATTCATACATATATGTATGTAGTTTGTGCCACAAGCAGCTGCACGTGTCTTACATAAGCTCAGCTTAGCTGAGCATTTACTTTGTTATCACTTGTGTAAGCTTTCCCTCTCTCTCTCTCTCTAACTCATTGTCTATCTCTATTTTCTTTTTTGTCTGCTGCAACATGCACTAAAAGATTAAAATTCTTTTCAAATGTCAATAAATTTATTATGCTGCATTTCAATTCCTGTTGCCAGTTTCCGTTTATGGCGCACTTCCTGTCGCATAATCCATAAACTTTGTCAACTTCTTTTGAGCAAGTTGCTCAGCACAAACGAAACAATTACCCTAAGGCTCAAGTCTTTCATTTCTTTTTTAGTTCTTTGAAAATATACCTACATTTTTTATGAAAACATAAGCGGAGTTTGTTTTATTATCAGTAAAGATTTCAGATATTTTAAATAAGAGAGCTGAACATTCATCAGCTTTTAACTTGTGAGCTTTAGGCTGCATTGCCTTGAGCTGCACTGAATATGATTTACACTTTAATGCTAGTCTAATTTTACTAAATTTGTGAAAATTATTTAAATTTGGAAAACATAAACAAAGGCCACTTTGGATTTTAGTTGTATTTAGATGCAAATTATGAATGGTTAAAAAAGTTTAAGTCTGCTTAAACAAATTTGCTTTGAATAACATTCAAAGTTAGTTTCAAACGAATTTATAAAACTACGATATCATATAAAATCATGTAAGAAAGCTACAGTGCTCATGTGCGGTATTAGCTTTAAAATATACCATATTTTTATACTGCAAAAATACTAAAAATATACCAACGGCTATATTTGATAAATTTATAGAGTACTACATTCAAAATATTCCAATATTCAAATATTTAAAATATACTATATTTGTATACTACAAAAATACTAAAAATATACCAAAGACTATATTTGCTAAACTGATAAAGTACTACATTCAAAATATTCCATAGAGTGAAAAATATTCCAAATTAATATACCACAAAAGTACTAAAAATATACCAACGACTACTTTTATTATTTTGACACATTCAAAATATACAAGATTGTCAGACAAAGCAACTAAAATCCCATGTCGATAAGCGTCATATAAAACAATTTCTTTGATAACTGATTGCAACCAAATATTCAAGAATGATAAAGACTATTTACCATATACCAAAAACATAGCCTTTGGTATACTTCAGTATTTATGCGGTCTATTTATTATTATAAATGTTCAATGAAGCTAAAGACTCTGCTCTCTTAAAGTAATTTACGTTATCCAAGTACGATTTCATATAAATTTTATAAATGTTAGCTAAAGTTTACCAGTTCCTCTTACAATCCAAAGCATTTTCCAAGACACTCAGTTTTAGGTATTTATATCTGCTTTTTGGCGGATACTATTCTTTATTTGTTTGCACGATTCGGGTGTCTTCATGTCACGTTCTGCTTATATCCATCAGGTATGCATGCATTCCTTATACGCTCTGCACATTTGCGAGTATAAATTATGAAATTTGCACTAAAAAGTTGCAGCTGCTTTCACGTCTTTGTTCACGTCTTTTCCCCGGCTTGTGCTTTTCCTGGGCCGCCAACTCGCTGGCTTGTTTTAGCCTTTGTTTGTGCTTTTAATAAACAAGCCGACTGAATTATGTATATGGAGATGTATGTACCTTTATTTTTACCCCCTTGTACTCCCTCTCCAACTACATACATATACATATGCATATGCATTTTGATTCACATATTCAGAGCTGCATTTCGTTGTTGTTGCCTGCACCTGTTTGCATTTACCTTTGCCTTCCTTCCCCTCGCTCTCTCTCTCTCTCTTTGCTGTTTGCTGTTAGCCATTTGCTTTTTTGTTAAATTGTTCCTTTGTTTTAACGTGCAAATTTTGGAATTTTCATTTTCTTCGTACTGCTTTTTGTTGGGCACCTTTTGTGGCTTGCAGCTGGCTCGCTGCCTGGTTTATTCAGTGCATTTGTTTGCATATCAAAATGCGTGAAATGTGTACTAAGTGAGTGGAGAGGGGGACGAAGGGGGAGGGAGTGAGGTTGGGGCCAAGGCAGGCGCCTTTTGTTACGTTCGAGCCAACTTATTAGCGGCGCTTGGCTCAGCGCATTTTCTATGCATAAAAATGTAAACGCTTCCAGCCGAGTTGGGCTCTCTTTCCCCCTCTCTCTCTCCCTTTCTCTGTCTCTCTCTTCCTTTCTCTCTCAATTTATGTGCGTTCTCGCATAAATATACATGCAGCCAGCCAGGCAGAACTAAAGCCAGTTTTTAGTGCTCGCTCACTTGCCGGGCTTTGCCTTATATGAAAGTATGTGGCAGGCAGGTCATCCATCCATCTACATCCAACATGCGTGGTGGTCTGCTCCTATTTGGCTTAGCGAAAACACCAAATTAACTTGGAGCCCAGCAAGAAGCCACAAAGCAACTGAATTAATATGGAAACGAGAAATGCTAACTAATTCAATAGTTAAATACGAGTCCGAGGTGTGCTTGATAAATATTCCACAACATATGAATTTTAAACAGCATTTCAATACAGCTTATATTTTGTTAAAGTTTATGTTTTTAATGTGGATAAAGTTACATTGAAATTGCTTAAAGCTTGACTACAGAAAAAGTGATGCTTATTAAGTGCATCGCATTTTTGTTGAAGATTAGTTTTTAGCTACAATTTCAAAGGTTTTAGCTTTCATAGAAAATATCATACAAAGCACATTGACAAGTATTTTTTTTTATATTATACTTAAATTAAGTATTACATCTAATATGATAAAGCACATAAATAATACAAATGTGTATAACATATAAAGTTACTCCTTCAAAATGCTAAAAAAAAGTATCTACATAAATTTTATTGATGTTTTTTTGTTCTTTTCTTTTTCACTCTTCGATGAATACTGCTAATATTCAATTGATTCAATTAGACTTTAGTGTGTAATATAATTCACGCTTTATAGAAATTTTATTTTTTGTCAGAAGCTTTATAGAATATTAAGTTACTTTTTCAAAGATTAAAGTGTTAAAAAAATATATACATACGTTTCATTTAAGTTTTTTTTCTTTCCTTTTTATTTTTTATAGAAGTGTAGATATTATA
The DNA here is from genome assembly GCF_009650485.2 of Drosophila albomicans. Classification (NCBI taxonomy): domain Eukaryota; kingdom Metazoa; phylum Arthropoda; class Insecta; order Diptera; family Drosophilidae; genus Drosophila; species Drosophila albomicans. The sequence goes on from NC_047628.2 coordinate 27,025,841, forward strand.
AAATAATTCATGCTATTTTCAATTTAATTTTCACATAGCTTATTAAATTACTCTTTCAGCATGACCTTTTGGAATCAAAGCAAATTTTATTACAGTCTCAAACATGCTTAAAAAATAACTCTTCTCTCTCGCAAATTTTTTAACTATGCAACCAACATTCTCGTAACTAATTTGATGTGATAAATTATTTTGAAACTAGCTTAATTCCACACACAAACTTTGTTCCAATGTGATCCACTCTGATCTGCACAACTTGTAGGCACCTAGCCCTCGCTTTAGTGTGTGTGTGTGTGCGGCGAAAGTTGATATCCTGTGGTAGCAGCAACCAACTTTTATTTAAACCTTATGGCATTTGGCCTCAGACATAAGTAAGTCTGTCAGCATGTGTGTTTGTCCCCCTCACGAGTATCTCCCTCTCCCCTCCCCCTTCCCCAACACACTCTGTGTCCATGGGGGGATTATGCGACAAAAGGCAAAAGCGGCAACAAAGCTATGTGGTCAGCAGGTACCATACCAAATAAGTCCTGTTGAGTCCTACCTGTCTTCCTGTGTGTGTGTGTTTGGCTTAACCACGCGTTCAACTAAATGCAAGCGAACTGCGTGTGTGTGTGTATGTGTGTGTCAGCTAATACCTTTTTATGAGCGTCATATGTTAATGTAGCTTCATTAACATTTTAATGTCCCCCAGCCCCAATTGTAGCTACACCACCTCAATTGTATATTCTCTTCTCTTCCTGCCTCCAACTCCTACTTTCATTTAATTAAAAATTGCAATTAAATAAAGGAGAATAAAGCTTTAAATATTCAAAGCAAATAATATAATTTTCTAGTGCAATTCGAAGGCAGCTTTGACTTTTTATAGACAGCATAAAAAAGTGGGAAATAAATTTAAGATTTAATAATGCAACTTTACGTGTGCTAAATTTATTATAAGCTTAACAAATACAAAAGATACAGTCGAGTGTGCTCGACTTTGAGATATCCGTCACCCATTTTGAATAAATGCAGAATAATGCGGTATTTATCTTAAAATATACCGAAATAATACTGAAAATATACTAAATGTTGTATTTGGTATATTTGTGTGTACTATATTAAAATATACCACATAATATATTGTAAAATACTAAAATATACCGAAAGACACATTTGGTATATCGATAAAGTACTACATTCTAATATACCAAAAAATTCAAAATATACCAAAATATACAAAAGGGTTTTCTAGAGAACTTCTGCAATTGTTATCCGATCGCAACCAGGAATAAAATATACCATAGTTTTTATTGTCTGTAACAAAATTCGGAACTCTAGCTTCAAAATTATGCCTGTTATTCAATTTGCAGTGGCGAAAGTAAAACACACAAAAACTATATCTTTCTTATAGTCACTGCGATCTAGGTGTTTAAAAAGTTGGAAAGTGATTGACCTGCATATATAATATTTGTGATTTATTATAAGCTTAACGAGATTACCTTGATATTATGGATTAAAAATAATAACTTTATTTTGTTTTACCAGCTTCGAATCTTAATCTTATTCATACAATAATTATAATAGACAAATGTTCAATCTTATTAAATTACTTATATTTTAAATCACTTCAAATGGTAAAATAAATAAATGTTCTATAGAAATTACTTCTGAGCTAAGCAACGAGTTTAGCTAATTCACATTTCTGTTTTGCTTTGCCACTTCAATTTATTCAAGTTTAAAGCAATGTTTTTATCTATTCCAGAAGGCGAAACGAAAACAACGATGACAACAATGGCAGCAGCATAAAAAAAACAAACCCAGTGGCAGCAGCTCAAACAAATTTTTCACTGACCCAACGGCGGAGCAAGAACAACAACAAGAACCACAAGAACAACATGAAGGGCATGCCACAATATCACGGTGAGTGCTGGCAAGCGCGTAAAGAGTTTGACGAAAAAGTAATTTTAAGCATCGTTTAATTTTCATTTTGCGTTACAAATTTTTTTTTTCTTTCGCTTCGTCGTTTTTGTTTTTGTTATTTTTTTCCATGTTTTTTTTTGTGTGTAACTTTTTCGCTTTTGCCGCTGCTTTTTTTGCTCAATGGACATTTGAGCAGAAAAATCTCACAAAAGTGCGTACTTTTTAACAAAGTTAATTTTTACGCTTCGCTTTCTGCTGCTTCTTCTTCTTCTCCTCCTTCGCTTCTATGGAATTGCAGTCTAGAAAAAAAAAAGAAAAATAAAAATATATATGTATTATAAAAATTGTTGAACAAGACGGAACAAAAGGGGTGTGTTTTTTTAGGCTGGCAAATGGCAAGAAAAAAAAAACCTCTTTAATTATACTCGAGAAGGTCAAGTGAACGACCCGCGTTTGACTCGCGGCCGCTTCAAACTAATTGTTGTAGAATGTAAGCGATGCAGGCAACGTAGCGTATACGTAATTATTGACACTTAACATTGACTGAGACTCCTAAGATTCATCATAATTTATGCTTTAAAATTGCGCTGCGCTTAAGTCTCCTCTTAATTCGATTTAGTTGCGAGTTGCCTTGAGCCACTTTTTTTTTGGCACTAATTCATTTAGCCAGCAATACGGCATAAAATGTCAGATGTCAAATAAAAAGAAACAATAACAAGAAACACACTATTAGAAATAACTAAAATATACCGAAAGCCACATTTGGTGTATCGATGAAGGACTACATTCTAATATACCAGAAAAGTCAAAATATACCAAAACATACAAAAGTGTTTCCTAGAGAACTTCTGCAATTGTTATCCGATCGCACTAATCGATCAACCTAATTGTTGTATAATATAAGCGATGCAGGCAACGTAGCGTATACGTAATTATTGACACTTAACATTGACTGAGACTCTTAAGATTCATCATAATTTATGCTTTAAAGTTAAGTCTCTTCTTAATTCGATTTAGTTGCGAGTCACTTTTGTTTTTGGCACTAATTCATTTAGCCAGCAATACGGCATAAAATGTCAGATGTCAAACAAAAAGAAACAATAACAAGAGACACGTGTAGTTGAGATGCTGAGTCCCCGAAGACGAAATGACAAACACGTCGCTTGCTTGTTCTTATTCCCATACGTTAATCTGTGTTATGAGTCTCCCCCACAAACAATCTCACACACAGGTTGTGATTTGTCATTCGGCGTGACTTTTGCCACGCACACAGAGAACGAGAAAGAGAGAGAGGGAGCGAGAGGGAGAGGGAGAGGGAGAGAAGTGCAAGCAACGCCTTGCCCTTGCAATGGTCAAGCATCAGTGGCATTCGTGTTTCTGCCTTGATCTCACCTGAAGAGTGAGAGAGAGGAGGAAGAACTGTGTTGCAGTGCAAATGCAATTTGCATATGCATGAGACTGTGGCCGACATTTTTGCAGATGTAAGAGGTGCAAATGACAGTAACCAGGGAGCGCGCAATGATTGCGACACGCAAACAGCAGCACAGCAAAAATGGGAGGGCAAAAAAGTGTAGCATACTTTTCAGCGCAACTTTAAAAAGTCAAGTTTTTAAAGCGCCTCGAGGGGCAAATGGGAAATGAAGCTGATTCGTTATGTAATATTATCGTTGCTATTGCTGTTGCTGTTGCTGACTAACTGCCACGCCCACTACAGTTTTTAATTAGTCATTTGCGTTGAAAGAAACTGGCGAGCGAGATGAATATGCAAACGCACCTGTTTCATGTTTTGTTCGCTGTTCGTTTTCTCTCTAATTTGCACAGGCTGCGCTTGCTTTTACTCCTGGGTCCACAACTAAACTTGGACTTGGACATAGACTTGCTCTTGTGTGTTATTGTTTTTAATTTGAAATTCTTGAGAAGTTGTAAATTCATTACTTATTCACTTGACGGGTGCACAACACAAAAAAATAAAAAATAAATTAAAAATGTAAATTAAATTAGTAACTTCAGTGCGTCTGTCAAGTGTTGCTGATTTATTTGCTAGTGGGCAGAAGCAGCAGCTTCCTCTCTCCCTCTTTATATCCCCTCTCTCTCTTTCATAGAATTAAAACTCAAGGCGCTTTCGACTGCCTTGACCTTCAAAAAGCCTGGGCGCAAAAACTTATGTGTGCACTTACCGAGCTCAGCCATCTGCTCAAGAGTTTTTGGCTCTCTGGCAGCTAACTTTATTGCATAAATTTTTAAATGTCTGCAGCGAGTGAGAACAGAGAAGGCGTCGCACAGGAAGCTCAGCTCAGCTCAGATATAAATGTCACAAAAAATATTGCACGACACTCGACACTCGACGCTCGTTGCGTTGCGCATCTCTTTCGCTTTCTTCATGGCTGCAATCAGCCAAACTTGGCTGCGTCTGCGTCAAGATAAATGCACAAGTTCATTTTCGGTTGCACAATATGCTCTATGCAGCCATAAGAGAACTGCCAAATTGTGCTACTTAGCTAATCTAATCGAGTTGTGGATCTCCCGAGATGCCAAACAGCTTGGCATTCATCATCGCAGCCAACACGAACATCAAGAGTATTCGGTTGGTGTGTTTAATAAAATACTTACTTCAAACATAAAGAGTATTTAGTTAATGCGTTTAACAAAATATTTATTTCAAAAGTTTCAAAGTTTTTATTTAGCACAATTTTAGTTTATGGCCAGAGGGAGGTTTTAAATTCTGTATTAATTTTTAAATACTTTTGAATTATTGTGCACTTTATGAATAAATGAAAATATATATTAAAATAAGTTAGTTGTTTAAAACTGAACTATGCTTTATATTTAGATTGTATTTTGTACTATTTGAAGTTTGGTTTTTAATTTTGTAAACATTTTGAAAAGAAATCTTGAACTTTTCGATGTATAAATACTTTTCTAAAATATAATGTTTACTTAGGCGCACATAATTCTGTGCTTTAACTAGCAACTTTAGCAACTATTACTTAAAAAATTATTTTCGAAAATTCACGAATTGGAATTTTCTATTCATAGTTTTAGACATCTTTATGAACTTTTTCTTTATTTTAGCACCAGTTTAGTAACTTAAGATTTTAATAAACTTCTTTACATATTTTTTAGTTGGATAGAGGTAAAATGTCTGAAATATGTCATACTAATTTTGTCGTTAATAATTCTTTAAGCAATTCCAAGAACATATAAAATTGGTTTTCAATTTTCAACAGTTTTTGCAAAAAAATCAGTTTGTACATTTTTTAATCTAACCTTTTATTTAGTTCATTTTTACACTAATTATAGATAGTATAGGATATAGTATATAGATCTCTTATACTGTACTTTTCATATTTAGAAGCAAATCTTATATATTATTTTATTCTTTATATATTATTTAAGTTTTCTTCTTCTGCTAAAACTTTTGAAATATTTCCCACTAACTCATGGTTTTATTTTTCTTTAGGACTATTTAAAATTTGATTTTGAATTTTCATTAGTTTTTGCAATGCCAAGGAATCAGTATGTTTGTTGCTTAATCTTACTTTTAATTACTTCATTTTTATGCAAATTTATTTGCATTTGTTTTGGAATATCGTTCTCTAGCAGTGTATTGTTCATTCGTTGAGTTTTGATGTGCTTGAATTCCCTATTGGTATTTCGTGAGTAGCCAAAAACAGAGTAAAAAGAATGTTGTTGATGTTTGCCGCATGCCACGAGCTTTGCGAGAGTCTTGCATATTTGCCCTAAACTTTTGCGGCACCAACAGCAGCAGCAGCAACAGCAGCAAGCATACACGCTGCCGCCGAGACAGACAGATGGAGTACTAGATAGTGGCAGACAGACGGGTGTAGAGATATTCCAAGAGAGAGAGAGAGAGAAAGAGAGGGAGACACAGCGTATAACACAGAGTGACTCGCAGTCAGACAAACAGACATGCAAAAGTTGTGACGTTCCCCACAAACAAACGCACTTTCACACACACACCAACACATACCAACACCTAAAGTTGTTGTTGTTGCTGTTGCGTTGCATCACAGTCAAAGTTTTGCTACTTGCCAGCCAAAGTTGAGTGTGCTTTGTGTGTGTTTACTTTGCAGGCTAGGGAAACTTTTGTGCCATTGAGCAGAGAGATTCATTTCACTTGTCACAGATGGAAAAAAGGAGTCGAGAAATGGGTAAAAAAGGAGTGCGAGAGTGAAAAGAAGTATTTTGTGTGTATGCACACACATGCACATGCTTGAGAGCAAACAATTTCCCTTTAATTAACATTAAATCAATCTTTGATTTCAACAACGAAAATTTATGCGTCAATTTCCATTGTTTTTCCATGTGTGTGTTGATTTATATGCTGCAGCCGATGCGATGTATCGATTCGCTTCGATGTGTGTGTGTGTGCGCCTCATCGCTTTAATTATCGAAATGCTTCAAAAATTAGCAAATATTTTGCGTACGTTGTGCAAATGGCGCTGCGCGTGCCAAATATTTACAGTGCGTATGCGTAATTTTTAATTGATTTGGCCGCAGCGCAAACAAAAGCACTCAATGCCAACGGGTCACGTGCTGCTATCAGAGTGTGGGTGTGTTGTATGTGTGCGGGTGTGTGTGTGTGTGTGAGTGTGTTTATGTGGGGTACGAGTCAATAATGTGGTGTCTGTCTCACAGCGCCCATTAGACGCCCCAATAAGTGTGTGTTTATTGTATAAATTAAAGCCCATTGCGAGCATATTTGTTTGTTTAGTGGCTCTAATACTCACACACACACACCCTCGCACACACACACATAGCAGTCATCGAACGTGCTGCAATTGAATACAGTTGTGCGGCACAGTTTCAGTTCTTTGTCACTTAATTACGATGCATAAAATGCAAATTTGGCAGACAAGATGCTACAATTTTGATTCAATTACAATAACAAAAGCCTGCTTAGCTATCTAGTTAATGCACTATGAATAACTCTAATTGTCAGATATAGATATATCAAGAATAGAATCTTTAATCAAAAAGGTTTAACAAGATACAAATTCTAGTTTTGCGTAATTTTGAAATTAAAAATTATTATCTTGTTACAAGAATGGAAAAATCGCAAAATTGAAAATTGAACGGAATTCCAACATTTTAAGAAACAAGAAGAAAATTATTTCTATTTTTAAAGACCGAAAAGTTCTTAAATAAAGATTTACAATGTTCTTTTGAATCTAGAATAAAACATTCTTTAATCAAGATTTCAATCTTAAAATAAGATGTTTTAAAACGAAAAATTTACATTTTGGCATAAAATTCTTGATGCAAGTTTTTTTGGTTAATCGAAAATTTCTTTTGTTTCAAGATTTGCAATCTACTTTTCATTATTTCTCTGTGGAAAGCATGTGAGCGACTGTCTAAATTTAAGATTGTTTGATTTTGATTTCATATTTGAATATAATTTGAATTTCAAAATGGGTAATATAGAATTTTTGTAGAACTTTAATTTTGATTTAAGAATAAACGTTTTTCATTCAACTTTGATATCTTCTAGTTTCGATTCAAGATTTCTACACTTAATTCTTGTTTTTATCACGTTTTTTCTTTGTGTGTAAGTGTCATATATGGATATACTCGTATATAGAGTCAGCGACAGTCAATTGTCAAGCTGAGTGAGCGGCGACTTTATCAATTCCACAATATTTTCGCGTGTGTTAAAATACCGTCAAAGTTGACGTGCGTCGATTAGCACAGCATCAGTTTAACTTCCCTCACTCTCTCTCTCACTTTTTCCCCAGTCAATCCCTATCCTTGTCAATATTTACCTATAAAAATTGTTTAAGCATTTTATGTTTGCACAGCAGTTGCCAAGCGAGCGCACATCACAAAAAAAAAGAGAACAAATACAAGTCAAGGGGCACAGCACAGAATTTTTTTCGCAACGCGAAAAATTAAATTAAACATTTTTTATGTCTGCTCCGATGTATGCCAAGCAGAAAGGGCGAGAGAGAGAGGGTGAGAAAGGGAGGGAGAGAGAGAAGGTTTTGACAGAGGAGCGTTGCAAATAAATTTTGTATCGTTGCGTGTATCGCATGACATATGCATCAAAGCGGTGGCCAGGTCAGAGGGGCGGTGGGCGTGTCACATGCCTGCTGTCGCAGCTGTCAATAAGTGCGCAGTTGAGCTGACGTTAAAAATCAGCCATTAAAATATGCTGTTAAAAATGCAGATCCCCGGCGACGCCTGTTTGTTAATGCGCTTGCATAAGCCACAGTTGCCACAGTTGCTGCCACAGTCGATGCCACAGCTGCTGCCGTTGCATGTGGCAAGCAAAATTGAAAACGCAACAAAGCAAAGTTTTTGTCTCACATTTTAGGCATTAAATATTTAAAGAAGTAATTGATACAAATATGTATTTATTAATATAAATAAATAAACATTTCAAGTCTCTAAATATTTCTTAATTAGTTTTTTCAATACTCAATACTTTAACCCACGTTCGAAGTTGATTGCTGCAAAAGTTTTAAATAGTTGGCGAAACTGCAAAAGCGCTTTTGATTCGATGTGCTGGGCAGCCAAAAAGGATTTACAAGAGAGTCGAGAAAGAGTCGATTTCGATTTGTGAAAAGTACACAAGAACTTTTATGAAAGAAAATGAAATGAAAATCCCCCAAAGCCAGCGCAGAGCAGCAAAGTAAGCAAATGCAAGAAAGTGTGTGTGTGTGTTGTTGGAACTTTGTGGCAACAATTAAATGCATTCGATAAAGCCAAAGACTAATACGACGTTCAGCACTAAGCCAGATTTGCCAAACCAAACCAAAGCAAAAGTAACTTCAAGCAATTAGAAATTGCACTCTCTAAAGCAACGTTGACTATTGACCACATCACCGTGTGTAGTTTTCCACTCTTAAATATTTATAGTCGACAGCATCGAGGCATTAGAAGTGAAGCTCTCGCCTTCGCTCTGCCGCCAGTTAATAGCCAAACTAATAAAATAATAATTAAATGTGTCAAAGTTTTCAAACAGTAATTAATTATATATATATATATATATATATATATGTCTGTACGATATAACACACATGCCAACACACACATAGAGAGAGCAACAAAGCGAAGCGAAGCAAAGCAAAAGCGCCCAACTGCTGTGCCATAAGCCGAGGCTAAGCGCAAAACTTTCTTATTGGCTGGCACATTAAATGTTTAATGGGCGGCGTCGCTGACCAACTACCTGAACAACAGCAAAAGTAGTCGAATTCAGCGAGCGAGCGAGCGAAAGATACACAAACAAATACTTTTCTATATGAAAGCGATAGTCTAAAACTAAGCGAACTAAAGATGCTCTATTGAATGAATGAATGAATGAGTGTTGAATGTGAGTAAAAGATAAAGGGAACTTTACTGTTAAATAAAACAGAATTTACTTTTACATTTATTTGTTTAAGCAACTCATAGTTTAATAAGTTTATTTAAACACGCAAGCAAATATTTTTATATAAAAGCTACAGGCTAAAAGTAAGCGAACTAAAGATGTTCTATTGAATTGAAGATAAAAGGCACTTAACTGTTAAATAAAACAGAATTTAATGTTCTTAAACTACATTTATTTGTTTAAGCAACTCATAGTTGTATATGTTTATTTAAACTGACAAGTGAATACAACTCTATGAAAGCGATAGGCTAAAAGTAAGCGAACTAAAGATGCTCTATTGAATGAATGAATGAGTGTTGAATACTAGTAAAAGATAAAGGCAACTTAACTGTTAAATAAAACAGAATGTACTTTTATTAAACTACATTTATTTGTTTAAGCAACTCATAGTTTAATAAGTTTATTTAAACTCGCAAGTGAATATTATTCTATGAAAGCGACAGAATTAAAATAAGCAAGCTAAAGATGCTCTATTGAATGAATGAATGAATGATTGTTGAATGTGGGTAAAATATAAAGAAAAGTTAACTGATAAATGAACATTAATGTACTATTATTAAAACAATTTGATTTGTTTAAGCAACCCATAGTTTAATAAGTTTATTTAAGCTCTATGAAAGCGAGAGGCAAAGAGTAAGCTAAAGATACTTTTTTGAATGAATGAATGAGTGTTGAATGTGAGTAAAAGATACCTCAAACATTGCTGATAAATAAAGCAGCATTTACTATGATTAAAATGAATTTATTTGTTTTACAATTAGTAGTTAATCAGGCAATGAGCAACTCATAGTTTGTTAAGACATGCAAACAAATTCTAAAAAAAAAGATAGAGCAAGGTGAAGCTACTCTATTCAATGAATGAATGAGTGTTGAATGTGAGTAAAAGATAGATAAAGTAAAGATGATAAATAAAAATTAATTTACTATTATTAAAACATGACATAAAATAATTTTATTTGCTTCAAAAATAATACTTTTCTATAAAACAATAGTGAAAGAGCAAGGTGAAGATATTGTATTCATTAAATGAATGAGTGTTGAAAGTGAGTAAAAGATAGATAAAGGAAAGATGATAAATAAAACTTAATTTACTATTATTAAAATGAATTTATTTGCTTCAAAATTAATAGTTGAACAGGCAATGAGCAAAAACCCATGCTCAAAAGCAGGCAACACTTTTTAACAAATAATTTTTATCCCTTAAAGCGACTGCGCTCAAAAGTATGCAGCACAAATCAACAAATCTGATGGAATTCTCTTGCAAGCAGCAAAAGTATAGAGTACATAGCAAACACACACATGGTCAAAGCGAAATAAGTGAAAAGGTCAGTCGAGCAAAATTGTGTTGGCCCCAAAGTCGAAAGTTTTGTTAAGGTTACACCCAATCCATCAGTTAATAAATGTGACAAAATTGCGGTGGCAGCTAAGTAGAGCAAAGGCTTAAGCTATCCAGCAAAGCACATTGAAAAATAATAAATCATAAGAAATTGTTGTCCTTGTTGCTGTCGGGTGTGTATGTGTGTGTTGTGTGTGTGTGTGTGTAGCAAAAACCAATTTCATGAGAACAGCGGTCGAGGCAACAGCAAAAGCAACAGCAACAACAACGATGGCGATGGCAAAAGTTGAAGTCAACCATAAAGCGCACCTGTTCATGTGTGGCGAGCGAACACACACATACACAAACCCAATACATACACACACTGACAAAGTGATGTGAAGAGCACATGGCAACAATTTGCTACGTGCTGAATGCGTTGCTGTAAACTATTTTGCTGCCAAATTTATTACAACTGCGCGCACACAGGCAAAAGATACGGAACAAGAAGCATTTTTACATGGGGCTACATGAATAGTTCAACAGAGAGAAAAGAGAGAAAGAACAAACAATGGAGCGAGTGAATGGAAGGGAGAATGAGAGAGAGAGGGCGACAACACTTTTGGTGCGGCAAATGAGTTTAATCACCTTGCGAAAGTGCCGAGAAACATCGTCGACAAATTGAGATGCACATCCTGGCGGCGGCAGTTGACATAGTTTTTAAGACGCTCTAATTGAAGTGTTGCTTAAACAAAAGCAAAACTTAAATTGCTGTGAAATTGTCTGTATGCATTCCCCTCATCCCTTTTCTCATCGTCATCGTCTTTGCTTCTTTGCCATCGTTACTCACTCAGCTCGAAGATGCATTCCACACACACACACATACACAACCTAAAAAAGAACGAGATGAAAATGGCAAACGTTTGCCACTTGCTTCCCATGCTTAAACACTTTGCGGCAAGCAAGTGCAGCAATGTCGCGACGCGTTGCGTCGCCAACTTGCAACATTTATGGCATCGGCAACGCTGCTTAACTGCTTGGAGAGCACTTGGCGTGCAACGCTTTGACCAAGAGCCGGGTGACAAGCCAGGCGCTTTGTGGCTGTCAAGTGGCCTCCTTCACTCGCTCTCCCTCTCCCTCTCTCTCTTTCTCTGCTCAACTCTCTCCTCTTTGGTTCTTTATTTTTTCGGCTGCGACTTCGACTCCACACATAAGTGCACTTCACAGTCGCCCACTCTGAGCGGCAGGGTTGCCTTCACAATGACACAGCAACAATGTTTCGCTTTTCTGTTTAAAGCGTTATCGAAAATAGCAATACAACCAAAATTTAGGCAATTTATTTATTTATTGTTCAACAAACAAACCATTTCCTTTCTGTTTAATTGTGTACAATGAAACTGCTTTATTTAAAAAGCAAAGAAATTGTATTCCAACTTTAATATATGATTTAAAGCAGTCAAAATTATGAAATTTTGAAAAATCCAGCATCATTAAATTGGTCAAATTGCAATCTTCTAGGTCTTACGCTTTAGACTGTGCATTCATATTTGAGTCTGTCAGTCAGTCTAAAATAATAACTTTTGAAAAACCCTGTCTAATTGCACTATAAAATTGCTTTAGCTATATTATAGCTCTTACTATTTTGGGTACGAGTTGATAGATAGTCTTAAAAACCCGAATTTTAATATAAATATTTTTTATAACGCATTTAAATTGTTGTGTATACAAAAAATTCAGCCTTCTAGCTCTTACCGCTTAGACTGTGCTTTAAAATTTCAGGCAGTCATTCAGGAAACACATTTCTATACTTTGGATAGTGCTTTAAAAGTTCAGTCAGTCAGTCAGTAGAAACCGTTGTATACTTGTCTTGTTTTAACTATTTTGTTTAAAAGTTGCAGCCTCCTGGCTCTTACCATTTGAGGTGAGAGTTGATAGTTGCTGTATATTTAAATAAAGATACAGATACAGATATATATATGAATATATAGATACATTTAACATATAACATAGATAGATACTTACATTGTATATTCAAACTGTTGTGTTAAAAAAAAAACGTTCAGCCTTCTAGATCTTACCGCTTAGACTGTGCCTTAAAATTTCAGGCAGTCATTCAGAAAAAACTTCTCTGTACCTGTATATAGGTACTTCTTGAAAAACCTATCCTTAATGCACATTAAATAGTCAAATTATGTTGTGTAGAAATTGCAGCCTTCTTGGTCTTACGCTTTGGACTGCGCGTTAAAAGTTCAGTCAGTCAGTCAGGAGGAACCGTTGTCTACTTGTCTTGTTTCAATTATCTTGTTTAAAAGTTGCAGCCTCCCGGCGCTTACCATTTGAGGTAAGAGTTGATAGTTCAGCCAGACAATCAGAACAAACAGTGTTGTATATTTAGATCAGATACAGATACAGATATATACATATAGATACATAAATAGATAGCTAGATACTTACATCGTATATTCAAACTGTTGTGTCAAAATAAACGTGCAGCCCTCTAGCTCTTACATTTCAAGTTGGGAAGCGATAGTTTTGTCAATCAGCCTGTCATTTAGTACAAACACTTTTCAAAATACGGATTAAAGCTGCTTTCGAGAGGGTGTCCTTGGCACAATTTGTTGTGCTCATACATTTTAAACGAATTAAAATTGCGAGAATCGGATATGCTTACAGCGTGAATCAAAAGGTTTAACTTGGCTGCCAAGCAGCAGCAGCGACTGTGGTAAAAGTTGCATCAATATCACACAGACACACACACACACACACACAAACACGCATGGCAAATGCTCTAGACTTTTACATTTTTTTTACGCGCGTAACTGATATGGAAGATACTTTCACATACTCACACACGCCTGGCACTCTCTAAACTGCTTAAAATATTTTGTTGAAGCTCAGCAGTAACAAAACCAATGAAAACCTAAAAGTTAACCCGACTCTTCTACTCCATCTCCTCGGCGCTTCAAACGATTTTAAAAAAAAAGAAAAACTGAAACGAGCAAACGAGAGTATCGCTTTCATATGCCAACAACACATACATACAGTGCTGCAACTGTGTGTGTGATGTGTGGCTGTTGCTGTGTGTCGATGTATCTTTCACTTTCCTGCATGCGGCAATGAACCGTGAAACCGTAAAATGTTATGTCCTGAAAATCTGAAATTTTTAGCGCGCTTCAAAGCGTTGTGTTCGTTATATGCCGTCTCTTTCTACTCCTCCCCCTCCTCCATCATCTACAAACTCGATTTCTGATGCTGCTGTTGCTGTTGGCTGCCAATAATGCTGCAGCAGCTAGAGTCGGTGGCAATGACTTGATGTGTGGCAACATCTATGTATGTCGCCACATCAACACAGGTAAAAACGTTGTCTACGTTGTCCTTGCTTGGCATCTCCATTGGGTTGTTGCTTGCTCGATTGGCTGCATATAGATCATAAGAGCGTGTCAGCGAAATTAACGTGTTGATAAAGTAAAGCTAATAAATCGACAACAGCGACAATATTATTATTCATGGCGACGAAATAAAGCAAGCATTTAAATAAGTGAAGTAAAAAATTGTAATATAAATAATAATTTGCTCATAATAACAAGTAACAATGATCTAAATCTTATTTATACGGTTATTCAGTCTGGAGAAACCGATTTAACTTGAAAACCTCTAAATTTGATTGAACTATTTTGTAGTACTATTTAATTAAAATATATATATATAAACAATATGTACTAAATTTTCTGTAATGAAGAGAAATAAAAAGTACCACAAGCACATATTTTGCTAAAAAATATTAAATTTTAATAAGTAAATTAATGAGTTTTCTTACCAAGTACTAAAAATAAATTAATGAGTTTTATTACTAATACCAAAATCAAAGGTTGTAGTAATAAAATATTCAAAACTAAAATGTGTTGTGTATAAACAAACTAAAATAATTCAAATTAATAATTGAAAAAGAAGACAACAAAATAATTTCACTCACAAATTGTACATAAAATTTACTAAAATTTGAATAAAATAAAAAAAAATAATACAAATTCATAATTTCCAAATAAAAATGTTAAGTTATTAACTAAAATATATTTTTTTTACCTATACTTCATGCAATATAAATAATCTTTTTCGCATTTCAATTATATTAAAAAACAAAGTTAACTTTTATTTATTATGCAACTTAAAATTCAAATATCTAAACAACTTTAAATATTCATCATCCTATAAAAATCTTTTACATTTCCTTTACAAATTTCGTTATAATAAAATTGGCTTTTTATTGTAAAAATTGCAAATTACTAACTAAAATAAAATACATATAAAATAAATATAAATATTCTTTTTCGTATTTCAATCATACTTTAAAGAAAACTTACCTTTTTATTTATTTCACTATTTAAAATTCAAATATCCTAAAAACTTCAAATATTCCTCGTCCTATAATTGCTTCACAAATTTAGTTACAATAAAATTGGGTTTCCCAAAAAAATTGTAAGTTACTCACTAAAATAAATACTTATTTTTTTTAGATATACTTCATGCATTATAAATATTCTTTTTCGCATTTTAATTACATTTTAAAGGAAATTTAACTTTGATTTATTATGTCATTTAAAATTCAAATATCTAAACAACTTTAAATATTCATCATCCTATAAAAATCTCTTGCATTTCCTTCACCAATTTCGTTACAATAAAATTGGCTTTTCAAACTGAAATCCTTCTAAAAACATTTTGATCAGCATTTTGGTTACTCAAATCGTAAGCATCACTTTAGCTGAGCCACTTACACTTGCTGCTTTGAAATTGAAGTCCAGGGTATTTTACATGCTTAACCGCACTAACTTTTAACTTTGCTTCAGCTTCAGTTGGCTAAAGTTAACTTAAAGCTATTAGCTCTGGAGCTAAGCTCACATGTGAAGGTCTTTTGGCTTATGTATTGAATAACATTGCCTATCTCGCTTTCTTTTCCACCTGTCTCCCTTTCACTCACTCAGTCTCTCTCTCTTTTCCTGCTGTTACATTTACTTGCATGCCAAGCATTTGGTCATGCAATTTAGCTCTTATCATTGCTTTATTACCATAGCATGCTCACGTGTCCCAGTCAGAGTTGAATGGACTTTAAGTTTATTTCCATCACACACACACACACATTCCTACAGAATTTTGCAGTGTAACAAAGTTTTATTTATAAATGACGCTTGATAAATTTTGTGGCTATTGATAGGCAGACAGCACTTAGGCCTTATACATTTATAATGCGGCGATTGAAATGTATTTCGAATAACGAACTTCTCTCTCCCTCTCTTAAAGACATCACACGCATAAAACTTGTTCGGAGTGAGAAAGTAAAAGAAGAAGAAGCAGAAGAAGAAGAAAGATGCACTCGAACGAGAAAAAGCAAATCCCTTTGAGTGGAAGGAACCGCAGGGCAAGTTGAGAGTTCCTTGGTTGGTTGCCTTGGTTGGTGGGTTTTGCTGGGGTGTTTGCTTGTTGGCCAAGTTTTGCACAGAAAGCAACAGCCAGCACTTAATTTACGAATAAACGCGCATAATTTTATATCTATACAAGACTTTCAGACCGACTTTCCTCCCTCCTGCTGGCATCGTTGTCTAAGTTTTTGGCATATGAAAAGGTTGCCAACGTGGCGCGTTATAATAATTTTTCAAACTACGTATGCGTGTGTGTCGGTGTATCGCTGTGTGTGTGTGTGTGTTGCGGGTAGTTGAAAAGTTTTTAACCAATGTCTACTTGTGGCAGCCGCACAAAACTCCTCAAGGTGTGCGTGGCACGCAGCAGCAACCGAGCGTTGAACGCCTCCTGTCTGACTGCTGGTCTTTTGTGGAAGTTTCAACCAGCGCCTTGGCTTGCCTTGCTATATGCTAAAACTTAAGCTAAACTCGTGCACACACACACACATATCTACACCTGAAGTTAGCTGCAGCTGCACGCATGCGAAACCCTTTTTCGCATGTGCTAAAGTTTTTGGCCAAAGTTTTCTCCTACCCAAAAATTGTTGATGATGAAAATGCGCGCGAGAAACGCGACGGAGGCAAAGTGCGCGTTGAACCGCAACCAACTAAAGCGCGAAAAGCACAAGCAACAACAACAACAGCAACTAAAACAACAACAAATCAAGCAACAACAGCGCTAATAGCTAGGTTAAAAAAAAACTTACTAAAACGACATCGAAATGAAAAATGCAATGTATAATAATAAAAAGCTGGTTAACCATGGCATACTCTTAAGAACTGATTATGTGCCGCCAAGATTTATGCCCCGAAAAAGTTGTTAATTAAACATCTTAAAGCAAACATCAAATTGATCGCGATATTACATTTTTGTTTAATTACTTATTAGCGCAAAGTGTGCAAAGCTTGTTTTACAAGTTTCTCTTTTCTACCTTTGACTAACTAAGCGAGCTTTAAAACTTTCAACTACATTTACTTTGCTGTGTTTTATCTTTGTATTAAATGGATAGGGAGGTTTGCTAGCTTTCAGTTTAAGTAAAAGAATATTTCTCTCTGAAGTTTTGTATGCATTAGAATATTAACTGTGCATTTCATATAATTAGTTGCTCTGCAATTAAATAATTAGATACATATTAGCAATGATTAAAGTATTGCTCTCAAGTTTTTTAGTCACTGCAATTCAACTTGATTATATAAAGTCAAGTCTCTAATAAAATTGTAGTACAAATAATGGCAGTGTATTATATAATAAAATGTTTTACATATTTAAATAATATTATTATTATTCATTGCAATAAAGAATTGCATAGCTGAAGTAATCAGAATATAAAAGATACTTTTAAATTATTGAATATTCTTACTGAAAACTTGTATAGTTTGAATATGAATAATCATTGAATGCGATGCACAAAATTCGGTTTAAATTTCTATCGTTTATCGGTTATATTTCCCTCATTTTCCAAGCACTTGCAATTGGTTAAGTAATGAATAAAATGTTGTCCACAAATTTCCTAATAATTTGCTAAGGTGAGGCCATCGGCTTATTCATCAGGTAATCTTCAAGCTCTTTTAATAAGTCTAATTATGAATAACATTCTGTCTATAACATTGTATATATTTATAATAGCACTAACTTAATTCTAAAGCTGAGGCTTTCGGCTTATTCAACAGGTATTTTTCAAGCTCTTTTAATATGTCTAATTATGCCTATAAAATTGTATTTATTTATATTAACATTAACTTAATTCTAAAGCTCATTCATTAGATATAATTCATGCATTTGCAGAGTATTTGCAATTCGTTGTTCGCTAAAACTTCAAGTTAATACAGCCTTGGTTTAGTTACACTTGAGTGTGCGCTGCGTTGCTGTCGCGCTTGTTGTGTGTATGAGAGTGTGTTAGTGTGTATGAGTGTGCTTATGTGTATGTATTTCCTTGCGGAAGTGTCAAAGACGTTTGATACTTGACTGATAGACTTGTTGGATGTGTTGACAGCTTCAACGCTGCAGTAAAAGTAACCAAAGCCAAGTAATTTTTTTTAGCGTAACTCAAACTATTAAAAGGCAAAGGAGAGAAAAATATATGGGAATTGTTAACTGGTGAGTTGACTGGAGTTTTATGGCACATGGTCGTCGTATCAATATCAATTTGATTACATCCATCACTCAATTAAAAGCATTATGCAAAGCACATAAACCAAGCCTGACATGTCAGGGGATTTCGATTTGGCTGAGAGTCAGTTGAATGTTGAATGTGGCCAGCCGAGTTTCCCTTTCCCATTGGACCAATCAGGCAGCTGTCAGCAATGACAAGCGAACTGTAAGCGAAAGAGAGAGAGAGAGGGAGAGAGAGATTAAAATAGCCGTGGGGCGCAGAAATAAGAAAACAAGACAAGAGTCAGAATCAGAATCAGAAAGAAAGACTCATTGGACATGTGTCAAGCACAGAGAGAAGAGAAAAGAGGAGGAAAGTAGTTTCAACGTCAATTAGATGATGTTTACTGCATTTGCCACAAATTGACAAACTCGTCGCTGCGGCATAAAGGGAACTTGGGGATTTGCCACACACACACAGAGCCCACTCAGAGAGACTCAGACAAAACAAAATGTATAAAAATATGTAGAACAAATAAAAATTCAAAGCAAAGAAATATGCCAAACGTTGCTGTTGATGTTGCTTTTGTTGGTTTGCGGCTGTGTTCAATGCTGTTGACGTTATCAAAAGTTGTGGGCAACCCACACACACACAACAAAGCAACAGTAACAGAGCAAAGAAAAGAAGTCAAGAAAAGCAACCAAAAAAAAACCAAAAAAAAAGAAGAAATCAAGCGAGTCATGAAAAAGGATACAAGTAATTTGCTAGAGGCAACGTGGGCAGGAGCGGAAGTTAACATTGAAAAGGATTACCGCGAGGCAGCTCACCTCTGTCCCCCTCCTCCCTTTCCTTCACTCCCCACACAAACTGTCTCTCTCTGCAAATGTGTGTGTGTGTGTTGAGTGTGTCCTGGTTCGGGGACATTCAATGTGGCCCTGGGGTCCAACGCTGACTGCGTTTTCATGATTATTTTCTTCGTTTCTTTTTTTCCAGGTAAAAAGTCAAAGATTTTTAGTTGACTGAATTTTGCGATTTCACCTCATTTTCTCTCCCATCTCTCTCTTTCTCTCTCTCTCTCTTTCCGTGTTGTTTTTTGCTCTTTGTCTTTTGGTTCAGCAGTTGGCAAATTGAAATTTGCATTTTGATTAGCTTCGGCTACAGTTTCAGGACTCTGGCCAATAAATGTGTGAGAGGCACTCTGAGGTGCGCTTTCCATTTGCATTTACGACCACCGCACAATGTGTTAGTGTGCATCTTAGTGTATGTATGTGTGTGTGTGGGTGTGTATAATGACTTAATAATCCTGTGCACAAAGTCCTTTTGCAAATTATGACATTTACGTACTAATTTCCTTCCTAAATGCGTTTGGCGACAATCAGCCTGCTCCTCAGCCTCTCTCTCTCTCTCTCTCTACAACGGGCATAAGTTGTTAACTTAAGCTTTTTTGCCACATACATAAAGTTTTACACACACCCGCCACACCGCCAACTTTTTGGCCAGCTCCTTTGCTGTGGCTCTTTCTCTGTATGTGTGTGTGTGTGCTTCCTGTTACAATTTTATGTGTGTATGTGTGTGTTCTAGGGGCTTCTGGTTGAAGTCCAGGCGGAAGGAAATGAGAAATTTTAAGTGAACTAGATTTTTGGTCTGTTTGCTGGCTTTGTTTGCCAGCGCCATTAACAACAACAAGAGGAACAACAACAGCAAGAACAACAACAACAGCAGCAACTGCCAACACATGTTAGAGTGTACTCTAGTGTGTTGGCCATGTGTCTCGATTTCTGTTTGCGGCTGCCTGCCCAGGTTACGTATACGCCACACTCGACCATCAGAGATACCTCAAAAACGCTTTCCTTCCCTTCCCCTTCCCTTTCCTTGCACTTGCAAGTGGCATTTGGGTGACTGGGCAACTGCCTGCCTGAATGTCTGAATGCCTGACGATCCGTCGAGTGTCCGACGATGGCGCCGCCCCGAGA
This sequence comes from Drosophila albomicans, assembly GCF_009650485.2. Classification (NCBI taxonomy): domain Eukaryota; kingdom Metazoa; phylum Arthropoda; class Insecta; order Diptera; family Drosophilidae; genus Drosophila; species Drosophila albomicans. Next base: position 27,045,964 of record NC_047628.2, read on the forward strand.
GTGCTGGGATTAACCTTGCTTCCATGCGATGCGGTGTGCCCAAAATCGTTTGGCCAAAGCCAAAAAGCTAAGCTCGTAAAATGCAGCTCGCCTTCAACCAAACAATTTTTGGACAGGGGAGACAGGCTTATTAACTGAAGCATGTTGCAGTGGCAACTCCAAATGCACAAGCATGCGCTTAAAAGAACTGCAGAAATTGCTTAAATTTTGTGCAATTTGCGCAATTCAATTAACGCTCTAATTTAATTTATTTCAGCTGCAAAATGTTGCAGGCAAACACAGCAAGCAAAAAGTGGTTTATTTCGAGAGCTGGTTGACAAAAACTGCTAAACGAAAAAATATTAGTATATGAAAGGCAAATATCGTGATTCAAGCTGCATTAAGAATTAAATAACGATTTCAATATTCCAATATTAAATATTTAAATTCTTATTTTGAAATTCGATATTCAATGTTTTGTATTCCATTATTAAATATATTTCAAATTTTTATAAATTCTTGTTTTAAATTTTCAATTCTGAAATTAAGTTTTCCATTTAAAAAAGATTTTTCTTACATTTCGCAATAATATTTCTAATCGCAATATATCTTTTAGAAGACTTAAGCTATAGAGTTGATTTGATTTTCATTTTTATAGAATGTTTGTATAAGTTAGTGAGTTATTATCATTAATACATAAGGAAATATTATTTGCTTAATAAATGTAAGAAAGAGTTGATAATAACACTAGCTTATTTCTAAACCATTGACTGCAGAGGTTTTCTTAATCGTCCATTTTAATATAAAATTTGCGCTTGTCATTGATCGTCAATCAAATTTTATTAGACTTTTTTTTATGCTTGCAATTCTTATTAAAAGAAACTTCATTAAATTGTTATTATGTTCTTTATTAAAATGATACGCTGTAAGCGAGCTGAGGGCTCAAAAATTGTACTCATTACGAACCATTTAGCACTGAGTATTGAAGTGCAAATATTTGCTTAGCCTCCAATTAGCCCTCACAGCAAAGTTATGAATTCGGTTCAAAAAATTTTCGGCCACGAGTGAGAGACAGAGAAAGGGGGAGAGAGACAGAGAGAGATTCAAAATTTGGCACGCATTTTAAGGGACGAAAGAACTCGTCGTATTTGTTTGTATTTATAAATTTATTTGCTTTTATTTACTGCGGCTGCTGTTGCTTCTGCTGTTTTGCTCATTAATTTGGCAATTTGTATGCAAAATGCACACACAGCACACACAAAACAGCCACGCCCCCTAGAAAACGTTGGCGCCCACTCACTGTCATTGCCATTGTCTGGTGTAATTAGAAGCATGTTAATGAATTTCATTTGTCGACGCTTTTGCTTTTTATTCCATTTGTTCTCCAACCACTTTCGCCTTCGTTGCGTATACGTAATATATATATAGAGTATTCTTTTTTTTTGTTTTTTGTATTTATTTATTTAGCCAGCGGGTGCATGTATCTTTTGTGCACGCTCAAGAGTGATAGTTATTTAATTTTTAATTACTTATGAGGCCAATGCGAGTGTTTGAATAGTCCAATGAATGAATGAATGCATTTAAATTGTGCATTCAAATGCGAAATTAAATTTGTTGCCCTTGTCAATGATTAAGTTTGTTCCGCCACATGTATATATTATATTTAATTTTGTATTACACTTTTTTTTCATTATTACTATTTACGTTTTTTTGTCACAGTACTTGTCTTTGGCAATTAATTGTTTAATTTGGTTATTTGTGAATTAATGATGTGTTTTTCATGTGTCATTGCACATTTGCTCACGTCGCAATACCCTGTAAAAAGGGCAGTTTAGTGTGGCTTGAATATGAGACTGTGGAAGTTCTAGTAATACATTATTTAATTTAATTTACTTTTAAATATATTCTTTTATATGGTATTATTCAGTCGTGATATTCAATCGCTTTTGAGCTTCTGTTAATTTCGTATTTTAAATTACAAATACCGTTAAGCATTCATTTCAATTATGCAGATAAGCGCAAATGTAATGAAAGTTGAACAAGCGGATTAATACGAACGCGAAAAAATGGTAGTAGATATAAAAAAACTGGCTTAAAGTCAATTTAATGAGTTATAAAATGCACAAGTTGTGTGACAGTTAGCCTCAATTTGATGCTCCAATAACATGGCATATAAAGAACTGAACCGTTAAGCCGATGCCACATTTATGCGCCGATTATTGTGTTGCAAAAACATAAGCCGCAAAGCGAAATGATTATTTAAAGCATAGTTTTTATACCCGCTACTCCTAGTGAAGAACTAAAGTCTTTATGATGCTTTATTGGATTGTGATGAGATAATTATTGTAGAAGTTATTGAGGAATATATTTTGAGTGAATGTAATAGTATGTTGATATACCAAATATACCTTTATGATATAATTTGAATGTAAAAGTATATTTATTGAATATACCAAATATATATCCTTCGGTATATTTAAATATTTGTTGGTATATTAATTTGGTATATTTTTGAAAGTAGTAGAATGTTGATATACCAAATACATCATTCGATATATTTTAGATTCCTTTTCGGTATATGGATTAGATATATTTTAAGAGTTTTAATTTATGTTCTATTTTTAATGTAATAGTTTATTTATTAAATATACCAAATAATTCCTTCGGTATATTTAAGTATTTGTTGGTATATGAATTAGGTTATTTTTGAAAGTAACAGTATATTAATATACCAAATACAGCTATCGATTTATTTTAGATTCTTTTTTGGTATATTGATTAGATATATTTTAAGAGTTTTACTTTATGATATATTTTGAATGTAAAAGTATATAAATTTACCAATTATAAATTGCGGTATATTTTGAGTATTTTTACGCTGTATTTATTAGGATTATTTTTAAGAATAATACTTTATGGTATATGTTATTGATATACCAAATATACCTTTATGTTTTATTTGTAAATGTAATAGTATATTTATTGAATATACCAAATACAGCATTCGATATATTTTAGATTATTTTACGGCATATTACTTAGATATATGTATGTAGTTTAAGAGTTTTACTTTATGGTATATTTTGAATGTAATATATTAATTTACCAATTATAGAGTGCGGTATATTTATTAGGACTGTTTTAAGAATAAAACTTTATTATATATGTGAAATATAATAGTCTATTGATATATTTCGGTATATTTTAGTATTTTCTCCGCATATTGATTATGTATATTTTAACAGGACCGCTCTATGGTATATTTTGAGTGTAGTAGTATATTGATATGCCTTCGGTATATTTTTGTGTTCTTTCAGTATTATTGAAGAATAATACTGCACTGTTTTACTTTTATACAAAAAAATGTTTAGTGGGCATCTCACAGTCGAGCATACTCAGCGGTAGCTTTCTTACTTGTTTAATGCGATCTAGTTACCAGGCAAATACATATAAATGCATATATTATGCGTTAGGATTAATATTGCGAATGCCAAACCAACAAGCTGCTGCAAGAAGCTGCAGTAATTACATTTTACTTATTGCATTACTTTTCTCTGGCTCTAGCAGGAGCAAGTAAACTGATATGGGGAACGCACACAGCGTTTGCACTGAGCAAACAGCATGTGGCAAGGTGAAGAAGGAGGGGGCAAAGAGAGTGAGGTAAAGCAGCTCAGCATTTACCTGCATTGTTTGTTTGTTTTTACAGCTGTGATTGAGGTGAAATTGCATATTTCTGTGCGTTTCTTTCATTTCATTTCATTGCATTGCCTTGCATTTGCTTTCCTTCTTCTTCTGTGTGTGTGTGTGTGTGTGTGTGTGTGCCTGAGTGTGTTCCCATAATAATAGCAAACGTTTTATTGAATGTCCTTACCGTTGTCGTCTTCGAGTTGACTGCACTTGACCGACTTGTTGTTTGCCTCGCCTTTCTACTTCACGTTTATTGTGCAAACAATCTGGCTAGCAATTTAAAACTTGGCTAAACTATTTGCTCCCAACCTCCCCCACCGCCCAATTTAAATATCGAGCAGCTTAGCAGGCCACAAGGAAACGTTCATGTGTGTTTGCTGCTGCTGAGAAAATTTATTATTATTGTGCTCGCTTATTATCGAAGCAGTCGACAAACTGTAGCTTTCAATTCTCACCCCGTACTCATTAAACGTATCAACGAGCTTACTTCTTGGGACAATCATGCAGCATTTAATCCAGTGTCGTGCCGCGTATGCAAAGACGGGCAAACCGATGCCCAAGTTGCTGTGTCTATTGAGTGATAGTGAGAGCGAGAGCGACAGCGAGGAGACTGCTCTACAAACAACAACATCAAGAACTACAGAAACAACAACAGCTGCCACCACAAATCGTCGTCTACTCAATGTGAATGCTTCGGAGTTTGTGCCACGCACGAAAGAAGACAACGATTTGCATCCAGTTGAACGCAAATCGATACAGCCAAAGCTGCTGCTGCCCTGGAAGGGATTTCCCAAGCAGCCGCGTGCCGAGCGTCCAGGTAAGTATTGGATGAAGGAATTGCAAACTTTACGCTATACTTGCCAAACTGTCTGCAGCTCAGCAAACGTTGCCAGCTATAGAAAAGGAAACACTCGCGTTGAATGCCGAAATTGTGGGCAAAAAACCACCGAGAGAGAAGATCGAAGTTAAAGAGACGCCAGCGGATGTCAAGCGTCGCGAGCAGGAGCGCAAAGTGGCCTTGGAAGCCTTGAAGCTGGTGGAACAGCGACGACAGCGTGAACAGCAGCAGATGGAAGAGAAAAAGCCCGAGGTCTTGGTGCATCTCACACGCGAAGCTGTCAACTTTACAGCCGAGGAGCGAGTGCGTGTGGATAAATTGCGTGCCATAAAAAAGGAACAAATTGAGCGTATACTTAACGAAATGCGTCAAGAGCTGGAACAGAAGTTGGATCGACAATTGCAGCAGCAGCAGCTTGATCAGAAGCCAGTCGAAAAGCCGCCGAAGACGCAACAACAGCGTGGCACTGCGGGTCGCTATGTGGCGCTTCAAAGAGCAGTGAAGCAGCCAGCGGAAGAGGCAAAGCCAGAGCTGACAGTAGAACTAAAGACTGGACCAAAAATAGAGCTTAAGTCTACACTACAGATGGGACAAACGATAGAGCTGAAGGCAGGACAACAGCTAGAGATATCGACAGAGAACAAATCGGAGCCAGTTCGTCGTTATATACCAACTGTTAAGCAGTGGGATGAACGCTGCAAGGCTCAAGCCGCCAGCGCCAACAAGGAGAACTACACGATGCGCAAACCTTTGGGCAAAAGCGATGAGAATATTCCCATGCAACGTGCTATGGCGCCTTCGACCTTGGGCAACATAATGCAGCCCAGCAAAGAGATCAAAGAAACGCCGCCAAAGGCCAGCAAAGATCAGGGATTGTTTGTTCCACGTTATTGGCCACCAGCACCCAAAGTGGCCAGCGGCGAGAAGCGACGCGGGAATCTCACTCACGCTCGCAACATTTCGCGTGCTTTTGCCAATTGCGGGCTGTTGCCCACGCCCTCAATTCCAGGCGTAACATTGGCTCCTGATTTGGCTGACAAAATCGAGTATATTGCTGCAAAGTCCAGCGTGAAGCGTTATGATATCAAGCGACTGCTGGAGTTGGAGCCACAGCCAGAGCAACTCGAGATACCCTTTATACGCATCAACATTCGTCAGCTGGGATTCCTTTGTGATTAGCTACAGAGTCTGGAAATCCTGATTGTTGTGTATTGTATATTCCTTCATTCAAAATGTTTTGTTGTAGTTTGTTACTCATTTCTCTTATTCGATGTTCAAACAATTGCATTTCTTGATTAGTTTGTTATTGCATTGCGAACTTTTGTGAAATTGCGTTAATATTATTCATTAATAAATTCAAATTGCAGCAAAATAAAAAGCAGCTTAGAGTTTCTTTGTAAAACTCGAATTTATAACATTTCATATTATTATAAAATCAAACAATATTAATCTGCTCTCTATGGTATATTTCGAATGTAGTACCTCGATATACCAAATATGAGCTACGGTATATTTTAGTTTATGTATAGTATATTATTTGGTATATTTAAAGAATGAAACCACACTGTTTTTCTTTTCTTGCTTTCTTTGTTTAAGAATTGTTTTGTTGGTATATTTTTTTGGATAAGGTAAAAAGTAATTAGTAATTTCTTTTTAAATGGTTACTGAGAAAATAATATTTATTCATTTAGAATTCATTAAAATGTGTAGCATATAAAAATTACAAATAATGTCGAATTTTTATTCAATTTTGTTCAGCCAAATACTTTATTTGTGAGGTATGTGAACAAAATGAATAATAACTTAACAGTCACTAAAAAATTATATTATTTCTCAACTGTTTGTTTAATATCGCAACTTAAAATGAACAGGTAGTAAATCATTCGATAGCCTGGGGAAATGAGTTAGAAATGTAATTAAAATCGAAACAGGAGTGAAATTAATTAAGCCACAGCCGCAGACTCTCTGCGATGGAAGGAAGTGCAATCTGTAGTCGACAGTCTCTAAGGATCAAGATGGCATCTCAATGCCACTCACTTGTCCCAACCAACAGGATCTTTTGCACTTTGCCGACTGCTGCCTTGCTTTTTCTGGTTTCCCATTTTTTTCGTGTGTATTTTATATTTTTATATGAGGTTTCATTAAATGAATGTCGAGCAGTTTGATGCCACTGAGCCACTCAGTCGCCTCGCCAGCTGGTTGAAATGCATTGCGGCGGGAATGGCGGGAAGGAAGCGTGAAGTGATGACGCAATGTTGAAGCCATAACTTAAAAGGAGCCAGCCAATGCATCCTGACGCGTTGCCAACAATTAACAGCATAAATTTAAATATACAATTAACGCAACAGCTTGAGGCTGAAAAACAAACCAAAGTCAAAAGTGTCTGCTGCATGATTGGCCACGAAATACTCTATATTCTTTTGATTTTGAGTTAAATGAAATTTGGGAGGAAAAAAATATCATAAATTCTGCGTTATAGTCTAAATATAAGATACTCTATTGAATAAGTATAATTAGTAAAAAAAAAAAACAACAACAAAATTAAAAAAAAATTTTGTTTAGACTTGGCTTTTGAAATTTTGCATCAAAATATAAATTTAATACATCTGAATACTGAAATAGTATAATTGGTATTTTAAAAAAATAACTAAAATTGAAAAAAAAATTTTTTTAATTTGATTTTTGAAATTTCAGAATAAAAGTTATAGTCTGACCATCGAATAAAAATTTGTAATAAGTAAATGTCAAATATTATAATTATTTGAACCAAATATCAGGAGTGCCAAATGATTTAAAAAATACTTCTCTTAAACTCTACTATTATACAATTTACATTAATTTAATATAAAGTTTAATCTACTATGAATATATTTTTTAAGAATTTTTGTTAAAGTTCTTATGATTATTTAAATATCAGTGCAATTTTCTATTAATTATAATATTATAAAATTTACTTGTTTTCTCTAATGTCTAAAGTTCATATTATTTTTTTATAGTAGTACAATTTGCTATTTATTATAATAATAGGAATTGTACATTATTTTCGCTAATGTCTAAAGCTCTTATTATTTTTTATGACAGAGTAATTTCTTCTTTATTATAATAATATAAAAGTGGCACTAATTTTACTTTTGCCCATATAATTTTAAAAAGTGGACTAACTTACACTAAATTATACACAGCTCTTAGCTGATTTTTCCGCAGGGTATTTCAGTGGTGACTTTGCACAGTCGACACTGAAAGCTAAAGGTCATTTTCGCATATACGCAGCCACAACACACACACAGAAAGAGTGGCGAACACACACTACGCACAGTGAAATGCATTTGATTGTTTGTGTTTTCCATTTTTAAAAGACACACAACAAACAATGCGCGAAAAATAAAACAGAATTTTACGCTTTATTTGCGCGACGAAGTCGCCAACAAAAATGCTTTCTCTCTCTCTCTCTGTCGCTGGTTATGTGATACGATGCTGGACATGGCGTCCAAAAAGGAGTAGAGAGAGAAGGAGATGATGAAAGGGGGAGCAACTGCAGCAGATGTCAATATTTTAACGCTCAGCCACAAGGGACTCTCTGGGGATGCAGTCATATATTTTTTTGCTGCTCGCTTTGCCAGAAATTGAAGTCGCTCTGGAGTCGCGTGGAGTTATTGATGTGCACTTGTTTAATAAAATTAAAACACAAATTTAATATTACGTCGTGCTGTGCTGCGTTGATTTCCCCGCGTTATTAACACGCACAGCAACAGCAACAGCAACAACAATAGCAATAATAATAATAATGAAAACGAAAAAAAAAAAAGAAAATAGCAATAATAATAATAATAATTGCCTGCGCTGTGCTGTGCTGTGCATACTCGTATTGACAAAAATGTCTGCTCTGACTTTTGGGCGCTGCAAATTATGGTTTTTGCCATAAAGGCCAAAGTGCAACTGTCAACTGGCTCATTATCAGTTGGTTGTTAAGCCGCACAGTTAGTTAAGGTCCCTCTTCCCCCTCTCTCTCTCTCTCTCTCTCTCTCTCTCTCTCTCTCTCTCTCCCGAATAAGAGTGCTTTACTTTTACAGCCACAAACGGGAAACTTTTTATTCGCGCTGCCATCGTTGCACGTTGCAATTCGCATCCCTTTGCCATTTGCCAGCGTTGCTCCTTTGCTGACTCTTGCACGCTTCCTTTCTATAATCATAACATGGCAATTTTATTCAATTTCCTGGCTTTTGTGTGTGCCACAAGCAGCCGCCACCGTCGACGCGTCGCTGTAAGGAAAGAGTTTGAGGCGGCTGCCAAAGCAAAACAGCTTGAGAGATGCTTGAGCAGAGTTTTACTTCACTTTACGATACCTTCTAATTAAACATTTCCTTTATTACTTTTTTTCTTTATATTAAATTATTCATTTTATTTGTCGCACATTCGACCCACATTTTTGATTGTCTTTTGTCTGTTTAAGTTGCTTTTTAAATGCTTTTCGAATTCTTGCAGTCAACTCCAACAAGCTTACACCAAATTTCACTAGTCAAAAGCTATCAAAAAGGGAATTGCTTTTTTTGTTGGGATAAAAGACTGCAAACATTTTTGTCATATTTCCAAAGCAAGTTTAAAAAATTTTAAAAAATGACCATTCAAAAATACCCTTTAGAAAACTGCGAATTTTTTTTTCGTAGTTAGCAACAGTTCTGTTGTTGTTTCGAATGTAATCAATGATAACAATATAAATTTCTAAACATTTTAGTTTACAAAAATGACAAATTTATTTTCAAACTTTTTATATATAATAAAGATAATACAATTTTAGAATTTCTTAAATTCACAAATGTAATTTCAACTATTGCCTTTTTCTTTTACAGATATTTCTTTAAATAGTTTGAGCTGTAAAATGTCATGTCTTCTATATTCAATATTAGACATCTTCATGATTTTTTCTTTAAAAATTTGTATCATTTAATTCTTTTAAATTTCCCTGTCGAACATATTTCTAAAGCATATATGTTTTTCTTTTTCAGATATTTCTGCTGTCAAGTTTGTTGTCATCGACTTTCAATGTAAGTAACCATTTTTATCATTTCATACTTTTCAATTTCCCTGTCGAACACATTTATAAAATATATACCTTGCTTCAACTAACTTTTTAAGAGGTATTGAAATTTAAAAATGGAGTTAAGCAAAACTATGTGGGCCACTTTGTGGCAGTGCTGGCCTCAAAGAACAGGGCACAGCAGCAGCAGCAGCGGGAACAGCAGCCAAATGGTCAAAACAAAGCGGCTTAAGCAGTGCAAGCAGAGAGAGCAGGTGCTCGACTGGTTCAAATGACACAATGTGCTGCTGCTGTAAGCTGTGTAAGATTAAAGACCACAAAGTTTTCAACACAAAAGTGAAGCTCAATTGGCAAACACTTTTGTCGCACTAATTAAGGCCACTTAATAATTGTGTGTGTATGTGTTTGTGTGGCAACGTGTCGTATGCGCTATCAATAATGAATGAATGAATGCATTGCCCAAAAGATAATTCGCTCTCAGCACTCTCTTCGCTTCAAAGTTTTACATTAGGCATTCCTTTTAACGTGGCCTTTACGTGCGCATTACAAGTTGCCACTTGGCACTTGAATTCAGCACGTGGACGTGACTCTTGGCCTTTGCCTTTGCCTTTTGCCTGTGGCACAAGGTGCACTCTCTACGCGGTGAATAGGGCTTCATTATCGTTTCCGTTTGACAGCGATTACCAACAGCGGCGAATGCCCGAAATGCAAAAGCAATTCATCACGCATACGACCCGTTGGCGTAACCTTGATAGTTGCGCTTTCGCGTATAAATTGTAATGAGTGCAATAATATTTTTTGGTTAATATTGTAAATGTTATGTATACGCCTTGTTAGCCGACTGTGTTGTAACAGTGGCAGCTGTTGAACGTGTTGCGGCTGCTCTAGTTATTGGCCTGGTTGTTATTGTTAGGCAGGCAGGAAAGCTGACTGGCTGCCGCCATCAACAACATCATTGTCGGCACCATCAACGTTGATGGCCTGTTAAATTGCCTGTTTCGTGTTTGCTGTCTCCGCGTTTGTGCCACGCTTGCCACTGGCCACTGCCAATGCCTGTAGCATGTTGTTGCCTGTCTCTCTGTCTATGTGTGAGTTGATGTGCAGGTGTGCGTGTCGCTTACATTATGCACATTAGCGCACATTATGATGAGCCCTTTCGTCAGCAGCAGCAGCAGAAAAAAACAACTAAGAAAGCTACAGTCGAGTGTGCTCGACTACGCGATACCCGGTACCCATTTTGTAAGCAAATGATTGCGGTTTTAATTTTATAATATATCAAATTAATATACCGCAAAAATACTTAAAATATACCATTTGCAATAATTGGTATATTGTTATCGACTGTGAGATGCCGCTAGAGTGCTATTAATTTTGAAATATACTAAATTCATATACCACAAACATAACAAAAAAATACCGAAGGCTATAATTGGTATATTGATAATTACTACCCATTGTGAAACCAAGCAAAACAGTGCGGTATATACCAAATGCATATACTGAAAACATACTAAAAATATATCATACGCTATATTTGGTATGTATATTGATATCGACTATGAGTTACACCCATTGTTAAAATATGCCAAATCCATATACATTTGTCTATTAATAATGCACCACATTTAAAATATACCAAAGAGAGCACAATATACCAGATTGTCAGCCATTGTATCTCTTATAATCTCTGAAATATATGTGTTCATACGGACGGACAAACAGACATACGGACAGATGGACATGGTCAATAACATATATACTTTATAGGTTCACAGATGCCTTCTTCTGCCTATTGCATACATTTCACAGACGGCTAACTTAGTATACCCTTTTATACTCTGGGTAGCGGGCATAGAAACCGAAAACAGCAGCAACTGGCAGCTGGACACTGAGCCACTTCATGACCCGTTTGGCAAGCAGCCAAAAGTGATGGACACGAAATGATTTTTGACTCAAATTAGACGGCAAATGTGTCGCGTTGCAAAATTAACTAAATCAGCAACTACTAACTGTATTTTTGGCCAGGAGAGAGAGAGGTGCACACCTGCATTTTGCGTCAGCTAAGTGTTTACGTGTACCACATGTCTAATGCAGGCGCTTGCTGTGGGCGCTTTGAATCAGTAACGAAAAAAATAAAGATAGCGAGTGGGAACTTTAAACCCGTTGCGATTAACATTAATGCAGTGAATGCAATTTATCAAATGGAGTCTCACAATGCGCGTTATTTATGTGAGACAATACTTTATTTTGCGGACAATCGAGTTGCCAAGTTAATGACAAAATGTTGCTGCTTTACTGCTTGAATTGTAATGCATTATTATTGAATATAATTTTCACGCATAAATTTCGACACCAATTGCCGGTAGCTGCCGCTGTTGCTGTTGCTGCTGCTGTTGCTGCTGGCAATTAAAATTCATTGTTATGTGCGGCTCATTTTGGACTTTTTGTTGTTGCATTATTGTCTGTCGGCTCAATTTTCAGTCGCATAATTATAAATACTTGCAGATAGACTCAATATCTGCATAGCTGCATGTCAAGCTTAATGGAGAGCCACATTTAAATATATTTAAGTAGCATTTACACACACAGCATCCCTTTTTGCTTCTCTTTTTTGAAGAGCGGCAGCTTAATAAGCGATAATTACATGTCAAGTGCTGCCGAAGTCGAAACTCACAGTGAATTGAATGCACTCACATACACAAAGAGTGTTTCGTGTTTCTTCTCAATTAATTTTAAGTTGCATTTAAGCATTAATCTTTAAGCTAGCAACCATTCTTTTTCAGCGTACGTCATTTCAAAAAATTAAAATGCAATTTGAAGCCCACATTATCCATGCACTTTATTTAATGCCGCATCGATTAACAATGGCTCTGGCTCTGTTGTTTCGAGTGCGGCTGACCATTCTATGGATGGATTATAATTAGTATTCTAACATGTATTCACCATTTTCTAAGCTTTATCTATGGCAACAGTTTTAAAAGCACCATTTATCGTATGCGAGGGGAGATGGAATGAAGAGCGTACAGTGTAAGCCACTAATGCATTTTGTGGCCAACTGGAAATTGCTCTGCAACACATAGAGAGATAGCAAAAACAAACACACACACACACACTCGCTCACACTGACAGCATTTTAATAATAAAATTGTTAACAGAATTGTGCTGTGCTTTGGCCACAGAAACATGTGTTAGCCTTGTTAGAGCGAGTATACAAAATGCGAGGCCTCTCAGCGACCTTAATGTTTTTGTTATACTTTCTGCTGTTGCTCTTGCTTTTGTTGTTGTCGTTTGGCTTTGTTGCGCAATCTAAATAAAATGGGCGACGTGTGTACGCACAACTTTTGCCATATTTAATCGTATTTGCAACGCCAACAACACTACCGAGAGTGGGAGAGAGTGAAGGAGGATGAACGGGAGTCTGACTGCTGGGCAGGGTGCGAGCTTGGTTTTAGTGCCAATTGTAGCCATGCGGCTGAAAGTTTTTGGCTTTTGGGCATTTGCTTATTATTGTTAAACTTTTTGCGCCCACAACAGGACGCAGGACACAACACAGCACAGCACAGCACACAGCAAACAAAACAACAAGAAGAACAGCAAAGCAACAGCACGTGTTGCCCTCTTTGGGTCGCTGCATATTCAGGAATTTTTGCGAAATAGTGAAGCACGAAATTACCTAAGCGCATGCAGTTGCAGCAAGCTAGAGATGACAACGTGACAACGTTTAAGAAATTGAGAAATAAAAAGAAGAAGATAGCTGAGGTTTTCAGTGCAGCAAAGCTAACGAACATTTTCATTGCCTATTTTTGAGGGTAGTTCTAAAATAAGTTGAAGTTTTTGTCAGGCAACGAATTGAACATTTTCATTGCCTACTTTTGAGGGCAGACTTGCAAAATTAGAAGCTGAATGAATGTATGATTCTGGTTTAGTCATGTGACTTCAAATTTGAAAAATTTTACAGTGTATGCTATAATAATATTTGGTGGAATATATTTTAAAATTATTCGTCTCAATTTATTACGGTATAGGGGAAAATGTTGTCATAGAGCAATGAGCTTAATTTTCTTTAAAATTATGTTCTAAATTTGAGAAGCATTTCTGTTATGCTATTTAATTGATTCTTCAATGTTGTAATTATTGAAATATTAGTTAGTTATTATTAATTAGTTTTTTCAACTAGCAACTGTCAAAATTGAATTCACTTTCCCGCTCAATAACTTCTGAAACATGCGACACGATCTTGTTGAGTTTTTGTCCATCTCGAATCTCACAATTACAACATTTGCTTACATTTGTGTCGCAGTGCAATTTCCATAGCCCGATTCAGTTTTCTGTGTTCTAACGTTTTGGGAGGTTTTAAGCTTGTTTGCGGCTCTGTGGAATAGCTTAGAACGTGCAGCTCAAACTTTTACCTGTAAGTTTTAAGGAACAAATTTATGCGACACACAGAGAGAGAAAGGCATTCCAAGTTGTGTGTGAACATGTGTGCACATGGAAAGTGATTAAAAATTGGGTCAAGTGGCATATGCGTATGGGTGTAAATGTGTGTGTGTGTGTGTGGGAGGATTAAGCAATTTGGCAACGCAACGCACACAAATCAAAAGATTTGTCCATTTTTATGGGCCTATTTAGAGAGCAGTTGAACTGCAGTTAACTGACTGTCTAACAAACAAAGTGAAAGCCCAGCTCACAGTAAGAGTACAATAAAAAAAATTCCACTTAATTAGGAAACGAGACCACAGAAAATAAGCAACAATGTCAAGCCAACAAGCTCTGACTTTGGTCATTCGGCAGCTGTAACAAGTTAACTGCAGGACAAATCAGACAGACAGTCAGAAGGCTGAGAGGCAGCCGCTGGCAATGCCAAACCTCAACACTCGCTTTTGGCCAAATTCGAATGCAAATGCCATTGGCCAGGTCCGGCATTTGTCGGCTCAAACCGTTACCAACACCAATACCAACATGTGTGCCCAAGAATCTACGGGCTGCCTCTCCCCTCTCTCTGTGTGAGGCTCAGTGTGAGGGTGTCATTGGTTTGTTTTGGCTGCGGTGGCAGCTACGATGTCATCAACACAACAACAACAGCAACAACAACTACAGCAGCACAAACAACATTGACAGCATCACTCGATGCATCGATAAATGCTCTGTTTCCACTGAAATAGTGCTCGCAGCTGCCGAGCTGTAGAACAAGTTGTTGTATACCCTGTAGAGTTACTAAGTTGAGGACTTTTGAATAGAAATGCGACTTTAAATTTGTTAAAAGCAATACTCAGTATACGTACTAGATTGTTTTATAAATAATTAATAACAATAAATTTAGTTCGAGTTTCTTTAAACCCAATTAGATACATTTATAAATTCTAACTTTAAAATTAGCAAGTAAAATATCTGAAAATATATTCGAGTGTGCTCGAAATAGTTCATTATTAATTTTTAAATATACCAAATCTATATACCATAAATTTACTCAAATATACCGAATGCTATATTTGGTATATCGATATACTTTTACATTGTCAAAATACCATACTCTTAAAATATAGTTAATCAATATACCGCAAAAATACTAAAAATATTCCGACGGATATTGCAGGTATATTGTACACTTAAAATCCAATAAATAATTATCAAATATAAACTTAAAAAATATGAACTTTCAGAGGTTTACGCTCGCATTTAATACTAAATAGTCTGCAAGATGATTAAAGAGAATGTAAATTCATTTCTTTCCCAAACCGAATTGAGATTTATGTGCCACCATAAATTACCTTTATAATTCAATTGAATTTAATAAGAGGAAATTTCCAAAATAATAATTCATTAATTAATTGATTTACCAAACAATCGAAAGAGTGAATTTTGCATATTTTAAATGTCACTGGAGATTACTTTACTAATAGACAAGCAAAGTGTTGAAATGTCTGCACAATTATGTATTATGTTTCTACTCACAATTATTCCTAAACAATATGCAAAATGATTAAGTTGAATATCAATTCATTAATCTCTTTAACCGAGAATCTGAAGTGTCTATTTGTGGATACATTAAATGTCATTAGATAATAATTGAGAGTGTTCTAATATTTGAATAGTCAAATAATTAATGACAAATTGCTATATTATTATTTTATGTATACCTGGCAGACAGTCGATGATTTATTAAATATATATTTATAGTAAATAGAGGCTAGTTTATTGGAATGAAGTATTAGGTGGCTGTTGAACATCTAACATTTAAAATATAGAAACTCTTTGATTAGCGTCAGTTTTTGTTATCTGTGAATATATAGCTGAAAATGGCCAACGTCTGATGTAATGTATAACAGCATCATGATGATTTATTAAATATATATTTATAGTAAATGGAGGCTTGTTTATTGGACTAAAGTATTTGGAGTTTATGGAGATTCTTTCGTTTAAAATGAGGATTCTCTTTGATAATTTACAGTTAAAAGCTTTTTTTTGTAAAATTAATCATTGAATAACTTGAAAATGATCTTACTTTATTAGGGAATACGTTGCTAATAGACTAGTGAAGTCAAATATCTAGAATTTAAATCTATTTTGCTCTGTATCGATTGATTTTGCAGTTAAGAGCTTTTTTTTGTAAAATTAATCATCTAAATCTATTTTGCTCTGTATCGATTGATTTTACAGTTAAGAGCTTTTTTTGTAAAATTAATCATTGTATTAACCTAACCTAACTAAAATTTGAATTTATTTTGCATTTAAAAAATAGAACTTTATCTGGAAATTTAAGCAGTGAATAGTCAGAAGAAGTTTTCAGTTTATAATTCTACATTTTTGTACTGACTTCTAAGCTTCTCTATACAGCATACCTACTTTTTTTTATAAAATTAATCATTGAATAACTTGAAAATTATCTTTTATTATTGGAGAATAATTTGCTAATCAAAAAATTTGAATCCATTGTGGATTAAAAAAAAAAGAAATGGAGAAACTCTGTGGCGATTGATAGTTAAGAACTTTGTCTGGAAATTTAAGCAGTGAATAGTCAGTAGAAGTTTTCAGTTTATAATTCTAAATTATACTGCTTAATTCTAAATTTATCTATACAGAATATTTAAAGTCGAGCATTTAAAAAACAGAAATGAGAAAACTCAGTCTAGAAAATGAATCAGTGTATAGTTACAAGAAGTTTTCAGTTTATAATTCTAAATTTTTCTACTGATCTCTAAGCTTTTCTATACAGCATGCTTGGAGTTGAGCATACTCTTCAGCTGCTGCTGCTGCAGCTGCAGGGAAAACAGATGCTGATGCTGTTCAGTGGAAACGCAGCCTGATGCATTAGCCGACTGCAAACAAGCTTGTGTGTCGTGCACTTGCATATTTTATGGCTACAGGTCTCCGGCTATACATGTGCCTTAGAAGTGCAATAGTAGTAGTGATAGCAAAAGGTGTACATGTGTGTATGAGTGTGTGTGTGTGTGTCGAAGTGGGAGCAAGTATGAACTAGGCAGCTGACCACAGAGTGTACAGAGTCGTGTCTCTGGGGCTGTAATGGTTGCTTTAGTTGTTATTCTTGTGCCCTTTGTTGTTGTTGTTGTTGCTGTTACGGGCAATGCTTTGATTTGTCCCACTCTGTGTTTGCGCTTGTGTGTGTGAGTGTGTTTAACGTGCCTTAAATCACATTTGGGCTGTAATCAAGCTAAGCAAATATGGGTTGTCGGGTGTCCGTCGTAAGTGCCAATGTGCCAAGTTTTCGTTACGTTTGGTAAATTTAAAGTTTGCCAGCTTGCGGATAAGCTGCAGCACCTATCCTTCAAATGCACATTATCAATGCTCTGTGTGTGTGTGCAAGTGTGTGTGTGTGTCTGGTTAACTGGGTCAATTGCTGCGCTAAACTCGGCTATAAACTAGACGACAGAGTGACTGACAGACATGGCCACATGGCTAACTGAAAGTGTGTCACTGCGGACAGCAAACTATCTACAACATGCCCATTATCATCATCATTATCGTCATCATCATCGTCATTATGAGCCTGCATAAACTAGTCGTAAATACATATGTCTATGCTAACGTCAACTATGATTGAAAAATCACCATAAATCGCCGTCAAATCAATTAACATAAATTGTTTGATTGATGGCTGACAAATGCTAAATGGGCAGCAGCCAAATCCCCTCAAGTAATTGACGCATAATTCGCCTCGATAACGATAACGATTAGAGAGCCGTCTCGCTTTTACATTTGCAACTGGAAAATTAGGCGCAAATAATTTTTTAATTCCCGCACTGACAGACAACCTCCAGTCGAGTCGCAGTTCGCAGCTTCCATTAATCATGCATTGTTGTGATGGACAGACGGACGGACAGACAGACAGACGGACACGTTGGCCAACTTACTGACTCATTCAGTCAGTCAATCAAACAATTGAATACATTTCAATCATTTATGCAGCCCACCCAAAAGCACAAGTGACCGACTCGACTTGGCTCAGCGACTGACACAATTTGATTTGACTTGAGTTGGGTTCGAGCTTCTGCTTCATCTCAGTCTCCTTCTCCTTCTCAGTGTCCTTCATCTTCTTTTGATATCCTTGTGTGTGTGTTTGGAGGCTGAACTGAAGTGCTGCTAACGACAGACATTTCAAAATGTGAGCAACAAATTATGATTCCAATGATTTGGTTTATTTAAGGCGGATAAAAGTAATTGAGCCAGCAAATATTAATAGAAATATTTATGAGCAGCACTTCTTGCAGGCATTCACATCTAATGTGCTTAAACATTTAAATAAAAATTCACAAATTTTTGAGATATTTTTGATACGTTTCTTAGGAATAAATAAATTTATATTAAATACTAAATATAATCATCAATAAACTTTAAATTAGAATTCGCGTGTTTTATTTATAAATAATATTTATATTTTATATATATATTTATGTTACATATAAAAACTTTAAGAATGAGTTAAAAATACTTTAAAAATAACTGAATTTAAAATGAATAATATAATTATATACTTAATATACATAAAAATACTTAAAATACATATAAACAGTGGTAGTCTATAACTTTTATGAACATCACAAATCAGTTGAATATTTGCTAAAAATAACAACATTTATAACATTTAACAACTAAATACATATTTTAGAACTAAAATAAATTAGAAAAGAATAATAAAAATACCAAATATACACATTAACCCACCCATAACCCACTATAAATACTAAATTTGGTTCTATCTCAGATTAAAAGAAACTTATTTGCCAGAATTTATTGTTAAATTTTATTGTGGCAAATATTCGGTTAAATATTTATTGCACAAATGTTGGCAATGTTATTCTGTATTTATAATAAATTTATGTTATTAATAATAAGTAAATATAACTTTCAGCAATAAAATTAAATGCAAAATAAAAATAAAATACCAAAAATAAATATAAAACCATAACGCACTGAATATACTAAATAATAAATAAATATATATTTCAGAAAAAAACTTTACTATATCATAACACATTAAAAATACTAAATTCATTCCCCTTAACCATATTTGCTGGATTTTATTGCACAATTTTATTGTGGCAACAATCTCATCTTATTTGTTGGAATGTTGGAAATGTTATTTTGTATTTATACTAAATTTATATTATTAATAATAAATAAATATTATACTAAATTTATGTTATTTATAATAAATAAATATAACTTTCAGTAATGAAATGAAATGCAAAATATAAATAAAATATCAAAAATAAATATAAAGCCATAATGCACTAAATATACTAAATAATAAATAAACATATATTTCAGAAAAAAAACTTTATTATAACATAACACATTAAAAATACTAACTTCATTCCCATTCACAATTTTATTGTGGCAACAATCTCATTTATTTATTGGAATGTTGGAATGTTATTTTGTATTTATAAACATTACAAATCAATTGAAAATTCCTCAATATATTTGTTGAATATTGATATCAAAAATAGAAGCTTAGCTATAATTATTGTACAATTTTATTGTGTTCTAAGTTTGGTTAAATATATCAAACAAATTGCCATATCGAAAGCGTAGTTGAGAGTGCTTTATTTATTCAATATTTAACATGATTTTTGAGCTTCAACCTCACACAATTAGCAGGCTTAAAATGCGAAAACGAAAATGGCAATTGAGTGGTCGTGATATCGATAGCGACTCGTATGAAATGTGCATTATGATTCAATGCGATGCTGTTGCATTTTCGCATTTGCCATTTGCTGTTTGGCATTGCATAAATTAATTTCAATAAGTTTATTTCTGCACGTAAATAGCACAAATTATTTATGACCTCTGAAAGATCGTTAATTTGCAAAACATTTTGTGAAAGAGAGAGAGAGAGAGAGAGAGAGAGAGAGACAGACAAAAGGGAACGGAGGAAATTTATGCAAGCTGCAAATGTGTTGCAATTGTCGTGTATGTAAAATATCCTGTATCTAATATAGTTTGTGTATAAAACGAGGTTCGGGGGCCAAACAATTGACAGTGGCAATTAGTAATTAGCATTGCATTAGTTCGTGTAATTATTGTGTCGATTTAAGGCAAAGGAAACGCCTCAGTTCAAGTGTCTTTGCCACTCTCTTGTTATCGACCCGCAGCCAAAGAAATTTGCATAGAGACGAGACGAGCGAGTTTAGAGAGAGAGAGAGAGAGAGAGAGAGAGAGTGAAATTTTTAGAAACCCTTTCAATCAGCCATCGAGTCGCAAGTCGCAAGTCTCGTCTTGTGTTTTTCTTGCTAATTTCCTGTGCGCTCTTTTGTCAAATTAAAAAGCTCGTGGAATAAGTTTTTTTTCTTTTTTCGCTTTTGCTTGTTTGTTGTTGGTTCATTTATCATGATTTGTTTGTCGAACTTGTCATGTGTGTGAGTGTGTTTGGGTGTGCGATAGGCGACAAAATGTTTGTCTTGTTGTTGTCATTGTTATGCCGAATGCCAGCAGCAGCAAATGGCAGATGTTGATGGCATCCCTACAGGACGAAGGCGAAGAACCCCATCCAAGGCCACAAATAGCTCTTTCGCTTTGTTCTTTTGTGTTGTGTCGTCAGGCAATTTCATGGCGCACTTTTTGTTTGTCTTTGGCGAAAATTGCAAAGTGATTACTTTTGATTAGTTGTAAAAAGAAGCGTAATTTGTTTAACGCGTTGTTCGTTGCTGTTTCCCATTGCGTGTTTGTCTTTGATAAATGTAATTTATCCTCAACTTGCTGATTAGAGACATTGAACTTCTATAATAAACATTGTCTAACGAGTTCAAGAGCAGCAAACATTCGTATTCAATCAAACCGAAAAAACAAGTAAGAAAGCTACAGTGTACTCGACTGTGAGATACCCGCTACCCATGTTGAATAAAATCAATATATTTTGCGGTATTATTCTCAAAATATACCAAATATACTAAATATACTACAAAATACTAAAAATGCAAACATAAAAAATGCTGTCGAAAAAAAATTATAGCTCTATCTCTTATAGTCTCTGAGATCTAGGTGTTCATACGGACAGACGGACAGACAGACAGACACACAGATGGACAGACGGACATGGCTCGTATATATAAGAATATATATACTTTGTAGAGTCGGAGATGCCTCCTTCTACCTGTTACATATATTTCCTGCCGGCACAAAGTTATAATACCCTTCTACCCTATGGGTAGCGGGTATAAAAAGTTTTCTTTTAAGGGAATTTGAGCATCAAAGATCTTGATTTCCTTTATGGTAATTCAATGCGTTTCTCTCAAAACTGAGGCTTAGGCATATCCACTTCTATACGACTTCATCTAACTTACATTTTTAAGCAGCTGTCGCTGCCTGCATGCAAAATTATTACTTAAAGCGCAGCTGGGGCCAACTGGGAAAAGGGGGAAAGAGGTGAAGAGAGGGGTAGGTGTACGCACAGTTGCATACATCACGCTGGCAACAAAAGGATAACATTGAAGTAAGTTATTCATTGTGCACGCAAACATTACGGAAGTCATATGTTAAAAGCAGAGAGCTCAGGTAGCAAAACCAGCAGGCAGGCAGGCTTACTGCCAAACAACTTTAGATAGAGAGAGGGGGAGCTGCGAGGGGGTGACTTCACCAGGAACTGGGCCAAGTTTTGTGCTGGAGCTGGAGCTCAACGTAAAGAGCAAAAAGCAAAAAAAAAAATATGTGAAATATGAAATATGACTCCAAGTCGAATTGTGAAAACTTGCAGAAAGGTACGAATAAGCATATCTGGATCATAAATAAAACAGAGAGCAGGGAAATTAAATTTTCGACTAGGCACACACACACCACACTCTCACACACACACACACACACACACACACACACACACACACACACACACACACATACGCATTGTAATATCTTCGTGTGTATTGAAATGAGTGCAGATTGCTAATATACGCAACGCGCTGCTAACTTTGATTTGAGAATAAATTATTTTGTGCCTTTTGCTGGCAATTCTGCCATTCTCAAAAAAAAGGTAACACAACGGCAACGCGTGCTAAATTTGCAATACTTTGGCATACCCTGTAAAAAAGAAGTGACTGAATAAAAGGCATAATAAGTTGTAAAAGAACTATACAGAAATGTTTCAGTTGAACGAAGAAAATTCGCTAAACTCCTTCTAGAAGTTAACTCAAGCATCATACAAAATTTTATTAACAAAGGTATTAAATTGAAAATTAGCAAAGATTTTAAACTAAAACAGTTTGACGGCCTAAATTGCTCTTCGTACTTTGTAATTTAATTTGTGTTGTAAGTGATTCATTAAGACTTTAAAACCAAGTTTAAATAAAAATTGGTTGATATTTATTCAAGATTACAGAATAGAATGCAATTATTAACACAATATGTTAGCTTATCATACTTACAGAGCTCTGCTAACTCAATAATAGTGTTCAAAATTATATTATAAACTTATATAACTCAACAATTTGTACCTGCAATGAAATTTAATTATACATTAAAATAGATTTTTAATTAAGTAGTTAACTTTCAATCTACACTACCAAAGAAAAATAATTTTAAACTGTAAGATTTATTTAGAATTTGGAGAGCAACTCAGATTAGTTTGTTGCTCTTTCTTACTACTGTTGGAGTAAAATGCTTTTAATATCTAGTTTATAAAATAGTGATATACAAAACAGAATGGAAACCGTTCTAAAATATTTTATTTATGCATTAACAGAAATGTTGATCATTAGGTATTACTATTAAAGTTCATCTCTAAGTTTTTGAATAACTAAAATCAGCTTGCAATATGTGTAGAATATTTTAAATTGTTTTACGAGGTAAGTTTTTGATTAATTCTTTATCGATATCAAACGTGATCGAACATGAAAAAGTTGTATGGAGCTTTAATCGATAAAAGTCCAAACTTTTTTTAGGAAATAGCCAATTGGTCCTAATATGGCTAGAAGTGACCTAGACCAGAAACTTAAATAGCAACCCTCGAACAGTGAAAAAAAAAAAAATTTCTTCTTATGTACTTATTTATTTAAAAGGTTAGATCATCATTATAATCCTCTCAGTGATTACTAACAACAATTTAGTTTAGCTGAAAATATATTACACTACTTCATTCCTATTTTCATGATCTACATTTTAATTGGTAATCATTGAATACTGAGTACCTTCAAGTCTAACACTTCCCACTTTGAGTATCGCTGCTTGTTTTGATTGCGCAAGGAGGGAGGTGCATGAGGGGTGCAGGATGAGCGCCTATAGGGTGTGGAGTTTAGCTCCCATTGCCTTGCAACGTGCTCTGTCTCTTTCGCTCTTAAGCGGCGCTGCCTACACACTTTGCGAAGGCCCTTTTGCCTGGCGGCGGGCTAACCAGAAAGTTAACTTGAACTTAAAATAAAAGTTTTGCCTTTTTCTGGGCAAGGCAGGCAGCGAGAAGGGAGAGGGGAGAAGGCAGGGGGCAAAAGGAGATTTTTGCGTTGTACAAAGTCAAACATCATAAAGTTCGCTACGCCTTTTTGCATATTTTATTTGCGCTCATTTTCGAAAAACAAAAAAAAAGCACACCGAACGAAAGAGAGCGAGAGAGAGAGGGAAGGGAGATGGGGAAAAGAGGAAGCTGGGAAAAGTTTTGCTCTGGTTTTATGCCATTGCGTTCGCTCGCTGCTTTTGCTTTTGCTGCTGTCAAGGTTTTTGGGTTCGCGTCTCTTTTGTAACAATTAAATTATTCAACCGAAATTTGTTGGAGTCTCCAAAAGTCACGCGCACTTGACGGCCAACAAAAAAAAACACAACAAAAAAAACACACGCTAAGTTTTGTCGTCAGCAATGTTGTTATTGTTGCTAATGTTAGTTTCAGTTCCAGTTCAAATTGTTGTTGTTGTTGCTGTTGCTTTGCCTTAGTGTCTTTTATACTCGGTTCAGGTTTTATTTTCCAAATGAAATGAGTTTGAAGTGCATTTGGCGGCGTCCGTGGCAGAGCTCTTGTTCTTCTTGTTGTTGTTCTTGTAGTGGCCGACGTGCGCCTTGTTTTAGAAGTGGGCGTGGCTGCAACTTTGGCACTGGCTACGCCTGCAGCAGCCTCCCTTCACTCCCCTCCTTTCCACTTTTCCGAGCTCCTGTTGCTTTTGTTGTATTAAGCATTTTAATGGAAAAGTTTTGCAGTTGAAGGCGCTTTTCCAAATGATATTTTAAAAGCTTTCCCCAAAGCCAAAATGCAAATAAATACAAAAAAAAAACGAAAAAAATTGGGAAATAAATAAAATGAAATGAAATAAAATAAAAGTTCCCCAAAACCAATTAAACAATTTGCCGAGTTTTTATAGCAAATAAAATGATTTTCGCATATTTATTTTGATCTGCGTCAGGGCCAAAACAAAACTTATTTGCCATGAATTTTGATTATGGCATTTCAGTCGAAAAGTTGTGAAAAAAGGAAAGAAAAGTACGGAAATTAACCAATTGAATTGAATTTCGAGTGCATAATTTGTAAATCGCTTTAAATGGTTTTGATTTTTGCAACTTCTTTAAAGCTGCTTTCATTCGGTTTTCCTTCAGCTTTCAGCTTGTTGTCTTCAGGACTCAGCAGGTGTCACTCCTTTCCAACTGGTTGAACGCACGTTTTATCCTTGTTTTTTTCTCTCTCTGTCTCTCTCTCTCTGTACTTTTTTGCTGCTGCACTCTGATCGCCTTTAAGCTGTTCTCGCTTCGGCCTTCGATTGTAATTCAACACTCTCTTGTGGCATGTTTTTATTTTTGTGATTTTCCTCTTTTGTTTTTTGCTCATTGACTGACAAATGAAATTAACTTTATTTGCACATTTTATTTATGCGCTTCATTAAAACTTTAAGTCCTCTTTATTTATATGAGCGTCCAGTGACATTAATATTAATATTAATATTTTTATGCATTCACAATAAATTGTGTGTTTTCGTTGCTGTTGTTATTATGTGACTGAGCCAGACAATTGGCTCCAGCTGTGGGTCTTTGGTCTGCCGGCGTCTGTTATCGTATAAATCGCACTCAATAAACCATATACAAGGCATAAATTATATTTTTATATTTTGTTGTGCACTTTTATTGAACGTTAACAGGCGAGAGATCGAGAGAGAGAGAAAATTAAAGCACTTGAAACTTTAATGCAATTTAAGCCGCACTCTAGCAAATTTCTGCCAGCTTTTGTAAAACTAGGAGAAAGCGCAAAATTGGCAAAAACAAAACAATTGGCTGCGCATTCGCATTCGCATTCAACAGTCAAAAAGTCCAAGACCAAAAAATTAATGAGCGCAATAAACATTTTAAGTGGAATTGTTTGTGAAGTTGTTAATTTTTAGTGCAATTTATTTTCGGCAAGTGTAATAAAATTGTTTTGAAATTGGTCAAAGAAGAGAGGGAGATAGAGAGGGGAAAGGGCTTGTGTAAGTGAGCTAGTTAGATGAACGTATATATTTCGACAGCCCTTTCGCTGACTGGCTTGGCATCATAAATAATCTGTTTACAAGTAAGTTACGCAGTTAATTTCTTTGCGCCTCCTGTTGCCTGTTGCCCTTTTAAACTAATTTCCCAAAGGATGCCAAAAGTCGCTGGCATTGTCTCCCCTTCCCTGCCCCTCTGTCTCTCACTCTCTCCGCCTTCTTCTCCTCTTACCTGAGTCCCAAGCACGCAGCCGAATGCGTTTGCCTTATTGTGTAAGCCGAGCACGACACCTGGCCAGCCATTTTTGGTTTTGGTCTAGTTTTGTGCACAAAATTATTAATATTTGATGTTTCGCCAACTCCGACCCCGAGCATGACCTGTTCCCCCACTCTCCCTTCTCCCTCTCTCTCACTCTTTTTCGGCTCGTTTACTGACCCCGCTTTGCCACTCACACAAACAGTCGCAACTCAGTCAGTTCTATTTGTGTTGCATACTTGATGCCGCTTTCATCTCGTTAAGTGCTTAAAGCCTTTCTCGCTGACCGTGTCTATGAATGTGTATGTGTGTGTGTATGCGTCATAATTGTGCAATCTGGCTGGCGTTTACGACATTAGCGGTTAGCTGTTTGTGGCTACAGCAACAGCTACACGTGCTGTATAAGTTCTGACGTAGTTTCCACATCTTTAACTACTTTTCCGAGGAAAAACAGACTTAAGTGAACTTGGCAAAGCGAGTTACTATAGAATTACTTTTTGTATTTCAGTATATTATTAAATGTTGCCCAAATGTAATACTGAGTTGTTTTATAGTTCAATAAAATATAGCAAAATCTGTAAACACAAGTAAAAAAGCTACACAAGTAAAAAGCTGCATTTTCAATAAAACCAAAACAGTGCGGTATTAATCTTAAATTATACCAAGTTTCAGTATATTAACTTGGTATATTGAAAATAAAACTCAGTGCCGTATTATTCATAAAATATGCCAAGTTTACCTATATCAAATTGTCCTATTAAAAAAAAAAAACAATGCAGCATTTTTTTAAAAAATATACCAAGTTTCAGTATATTAACTTGGTATATTTAAAAAAAACACAGTGCAGTATTATTCATATAATATGCCAAGTTTACCTATATCAAATTGTCCTATTTAAAAAAAAACAGTGCAGTATTATTTTAAAAATATACCAAGTTTCAGTATATTATCTTGGTATATTTTGAAAAGTTTTAGCATAAAAACTTGGTTTATTTGGTATACAACACTGTTTTGCAATTATGGAAAATGGGTAAGATACTGAAATATACTAAATACTATATTTGGTATATCGATAAACTATGACATACAAAATATTTTGAATATTTAAATTTGAATATTTTATTAATATTTAATAAAAGAGTGAGTACGAAGATACTATTAGTCGGTCTTGAGGCGTAATGCGCAGTTTTTTTACTTTATTGCGGCTGACTATTAATGCATATTCTTTATGATATGCCCTTTCAAAGTATTACAATTCATTTCTCTATATACGACAAATTATTGTTTTTGCAATTTATGCAAAAAGTACACAGAAAAGAGATTTAACATAATAAAATATGAACTATAAAATATAGTTTCATCACTTTTAAAGATGCTAAAATACACTAGCGATTGCTTTCCATTTAGTTATGATCCCCGCATAGTTTTTAAAGACAACAATTGTTTTGGGGGGGAGACAGCACATCAAGTATACGTAACGTATGGCAGCTATTTGACACCCAGCGTGGGGGCAGCATTGTTTTGACTACTGTGCACGCATAGCTGAGCTTAGCTCGCAGCACAACACAACACAGCGAACAGAGAACAGCGAACAGCTCACAATTCACACAGAGTTCAGCTTTTGGTTTAAGCTTCAACGTATGTATGCGTTAGTTTTGCCTCTTTTAATTTCTTTGCAGCGCGTTTGCACGCAATCGCAATCGCAAGCTCGTTAAGCAAGTTGAGCTGGGCTGCCAAACAGGCAGCAGGTAGCTCCTGCCAACTGCCGCATGCCACATGCCACATGCCACCTGCCGCCAGCCCGAGGCCACTAGCTGCGAGCGTCTGACGCAATGGCAACGACGATGGCAACGGCTTTAGCCTTGGTATTAACACTTTGTCATGTTTGCTAAATGCTTTCTGAACGCGTCGAAGACATTCCGAGCGCTGGACAACGCTTAGCTTAGTGTGTGTGCGTCCGTACAAAGCGCCAGCAATTAGTGAGGGAGGAAGGAGGAACGAGAGATTTTGATATTGCTTAACATGGTCTTTGATTTTAAGCGGTTGATGGATTTTTTTGATCTCTCTTCGTACTCAATAATATTTATTTATACACATGGCAATCGATACCAAAATGGAGAAAAGTGAGGGAAATAAGGGAGAACAACAGCAACAGCAGACGACGGCAGTAGGCCAAGAATAAATAAGGCTTAATTGTGTGTAAGCCTAACGTAACTCCCAAAAAGTTGGCATGGAAATGGGGCCAACACCGAGAGAGAGAGAGAACGAGCTGCCTTGCTTTATGGTTAGCGAAATGCGGGCAAAACCATTTAAAGGTTATCCATGGCATTATTTTATCAAAGGGAATTAACACGCATAAACAACAGCAGCAGCAACAGCAACAGCAGCAGCAATGGCAACAAACAGCAGCAGCAACTTTTACCACTGATTCCCTTATCGTACGTTGCAGCAGTTAAACGCACGCACGCGCCCGCATTGCGTGCGCTGTGTGCAACAGCAGCATGCCACATCACGCATACGCCATGTGAGCGCTAAGCTTTGGTCTGCAATAAAAGCGCAAATAAATATTTGCTCCCTTTGCGCTCTCTGCAAGAGGTTTGTCTACACTTTAACTTACACAAAATGTTGAGCATTCTTATGTAATTAACTGAATGGAATTTTACAACTTATTCAACCATTTCTTTGTGGACATATGCTAATCAGCACACACACACACACACACACACACACTGCAACTAAGCTGCCATAATTTATCACTAAAATAGTAAGCGACCTTTTTTTGTGTGCGTTTAGTTTGTCATAAGCAGACGTCGCCTGCCAGTTGTGTGGGCGTGGCAATCAAGGCCGCAGCAGCGGACGCTGCTACAAATTGATCATAATCTGTGAGCCATTTATCTTTCTTGTGCGTCTCAGTCGCAGGGAGAGAGGCGCAGACATCGACATCGCCATCGACTCTGTTGGCATTAGATGAATGGCCACGGAACCTCGCACGATTGAGCAGACCTATGAATGACACGCTTCGTGAATGGATGGCTTTGTTTGAATAGATGAATTGCCTTGGCCCGCAGCCGCGCCAAAACCAAGAAACCAAAAACAGATCTGTTTTTCTCTTTTATCTGCTTTACTTTTTTTTTTGCTTTTCTTTCGGGCAGGGCGATGTGCTAATTTGGCAATTTGTTTATCGATTTTGGTTGTTGTGTTAAGAAGTGTTTAGGATTTTTTTCTGTTTTTTTTTTTTTTGGCTGGTGCGTTAAGTGACCAATAAAAATCACTTAAGCTTAAGTGCTTGTGGAACAGAAAACTGTTGAGCCGTAAGTTTTCGCAGCGTCATCGTTCAAAAACTTGTGCTCATAATAATTGAAGGTCCTTTAGATTTCATGCTCAATCGATTCGAGTTGTGCCCGAAAAAAAGGCAAATTAAATCAAAGCACGAATACGGCATTGATTTAAAGAAATGTTCAGCTAAAAATAGAAATTTCATTCTTCAATTTTTGCTCTTTTGTTTAAAATTAAACAAGCAAAAAAGCTACAGTCGAGTGAGCTGAATTCTGAGATAAAAACAGAACAGTGCGGAATCATTTTTACACCACATTAATATGCCGAAAAAATACTCAAATATAGGGGGAGTGAAATACACGTTACACATTATTAATTCAAGAATATTAGTTCGAAATTAATCTTAAAATATACCAAATTAATATACCAACAAAATACTAAAATATACCAAATGCAAAATGTTTGCTATCCATTTTTAATAAAAACAAAAGAGTACGGTATTATTCTTAAAACATACCAAATTTATATACCAAAGTAATACTAAAATATATCAAAGATGATATATTATACTAATATTACTTTTAAAATACATTACCACATAACAAAATAAACTTGAAATAAAAGCAAAGCAAAATATACCGAATTAAAATACCGAAAAAATACTAAAATGTACCAAAGATGAGACACCCGACCCTAATTTTAATACAAACAAAAAAGTGCGGCATTATTCTTAAAATATACCAAATTAATATACCGAAAAAATACTAAAATACGTCGAAGGCAGTTTTCGGTATATCGATATACTATTACTTTAAAAATACTCCATCAAGCAAAGCTTAAAATAAACAACACTTTACGTTTAATTTTAAACTCTCTATTTGTTTACACAAAAATTTGCTTATCGTTTATATCGAATATCGAAAAGCAATTCAAGCACTTCACATACGGAGTGCTCATGTAATATATATAATAAAGTCATTATTCCACTACATTTATCGCACTTGCTGTTGCTGCTGTCAGCTTGTGTTTATGCGTGAAGGGTTGAAATTGAAAGGTTGAAAGTTCGAAGACGTGGCTCAGTGTTTTTTTTTTTTTTTTTTGTTCAGCTGTTTCTGTTGTTTGCAATTTGGTAGCACTTTAAGCAGCAGCCTCTTGACCCAAACCCGAAAACAAATTGAGCCACCCGGCGATTTGCCGCAACATTTGTGTGACACAAATTTGGCTGAAGAAAACAAAGTAATACAGCGCAGCACAAGAACACAATGCGATGGGGGCGACATTTTATGAGCACGCTATGCACATATTGATCAAGTGACAGGCTCTGAGTGACAAACAAACTGGCAACTGGCAAGCGAGGCAAAGCTGGGAAAGCGACAATCGGCAACTGGGCCTCTGCTTATTATGCAAATATGCAGGGCAAATTGATTCGGTCGGCAGAGAGAGTGAGATAGAGAGAGACGCAACTGTGTCAGCAAAGTTGAAAACAAAACGCGGCGTATGCGCAATTTCAACAAAAGCAACCGCAAATGTATGCAAATATAACGCGCATACGCCACGTAAACAACATACATAACAAAAAAAAAAAAAGAAAAAGAGAAGGAATCTTTCTCGCCTCGCGCTAGGCGAAAATTGAAAAGAAATTCGAAAAGAAAATAAAAGTAAGAGCATGGTGTCCTTTTGCCCTAAGCCAAGATGAAATTGAAGGAAGTCTCACCGACGTCAATTGGCCAACAAATCGACAGCAACTGCCGCCCCAGCTGAACTGAGCTGAGCGAGTGCTGCCTATTGAAATCTCAGCTTAAACTAATTTTTTGCTTGTTGCATTGCGGTTGTGGCTTTCGTTGAGAGTGTAGTTGTGGCTCCTGTTTTCGTTGTTGTCGTTGTTGTTGTTGTTGGCAGGTAACTGAAGTTGCTTTTGAATATTTAATAAGCCACGAAAGCCAAAAAACGCGAGAAAACTGACAAAGAACGAAGGCACCGAAAATACAAGCAGATTTAATTCACAGCGTACGTAGGAAAAAAGCGAATGACCAAATACACTGCAAAGAGTAGAAAAATAATAATAGGGTTAATAATAATAATAATAGGAATTAGAATTCAATTTGGTAGCGAAATATTGAGTGATTATAGCCAAAGTAAATTTATAAAATGTTTAAGGAAAGTAAATGAACGACCCTAATGAAATTAAGTACAAATAATATAAATTAAAATTTATTACAAATAATTACAATTGCTTGTTGACGAATAGATATATTTTGTCATTAACATTCCTGACAAGTGAAAAAAAAGAGCTAGCCCAACATGTTAAGCCCGAGAAGTTTAAATTGAAAATTCACTTTCAAAGTAGTATTATCATTTTATGTTTACATGCAACTTAATGTGTTAGATAATTTATATTGCTATCAAATTTGAATTTGAAAATTTTGCAAAATGTAGATTCTATTTTTTTATAGTACTCTCCTCTTTAATAAGAATTGAATTGAATTTAATTACAATGTTTATACCTCAAGATTTCTAACAATCTTTTTGAATTGAATTCATGCTAAATACATTTTTAAAAGCTACTAAAATAAATACTTTATTTGCAATTTGTTGTAAGCTCATTTTATATTTAAGATATCTTAAAATAATTATATGAAAGCATGCTATTATTATTAATTGGAGAATCAATTATGTTAAGTATATCTATAATATTTTTTGCTATATTAAAATTTATTTCACTCCAATTTAATGTTCTATATTTCTAAAAATATCTAAGTGTACTTGGAATTTATTTCATGCTTACTTAATGTTATAATACTTTTACAAATAGTAAAGTGCCAAATTATTAAATTATGAAAAATATTTCGAATAACTTTCTCCAAGTCTCAAATATTTTCTTTAGCACTTCTTGCAAATTTAATATTGTTATATTAAAGTGTGAAAAACATGATAAATAATCGTGACGTTTGCAGACATGCTTGAAGTGCAGTAACACCCCATTTAGCAAGGGCAAAGCGACAACAAAGCGTTCTGCAAAACTTGTAACTCCAGAGCACACACACACACACAGTCACACACACACACACACTCGCACACACGCAATTGTCCTGGGGGAAATATGAATGAACGCGCAGCTTGGCCCAAAAGCCAAGCAGGTGAAACTTGTGGTCCTGTGCCATTGTCCTGGCTTTGGCGCCCTCTGAGCTTATTCGCGTGTATTGGTGTGTGTGTGTGTGTACTGTGTGTGTGTGTGCATTGGCAATGCGTGCTGTGTTGTGGCTGGCTTTTTCATGGCCGTAAAGGGACGCGTCGTTGGCCAACAAAATTTGTACACAAATTATTGAACGCAAATAAATATATGAGCAAAGTTTGCAGCACGGGCCGCGACACATAAATAAAATTGCGACAAAATAATTATAAAAAAAAAGTAGAAAACAAAAAAATAAGTGCGAAACAAAAGCAAAGCCAAATAATAATAATAAAAAAGAGGAGCTGCAGTCAGTTTTTCGATTACAACTTTTCGTGCGCTTCGAAATAGAAATGAAATTGGCAGCAAGCGCCACGCCCATTCCCTCCTCCCCTTCCCCCACATACAAATAAATATACAAGTGTATGCGTGTGTGTGTGTGTGTGTGATGTGTCTGACCACCTACACAATTTCAACTTAATGACACAACAATCACAAATGCCATAAAACATTTTATATATCCCCACGTATACACGTTGCTATCTCTGTCTCTCTCTCTCTCCCTCTCTGCGTGTGTGTGTGTGCGTGTGTATTTTATTTTGCAAAACTATTTTTGGTTGAACGAACGCTGCATATTTTGGCTGTTGCTTTTTGGCCATCCTCGACCACATTGTTATTGCCATTTGGCTTTTGGCTATTTTCAGTGCAAAGTTTTTCTATTATATTCAAATTAAACTTTTCGTGTCCCACCTCGTCGATGCGAATCAAGAAGAAATTGTTGCTCCCGGCAAACACATATATAACAAATACTTCTGTGTGTGTGTGCCACATTAGATTGTGTGACGGAAACTGTGGCACGTTTCATCATTCAAACAGCCGCTCGACGATTCCAGCGCGCCATTAATAGATCGTTTCTTTTCCTTCTCCTATTTATTTTTTACCATTTCCATTTGCCGCTTTAAAATAATAAATTGGCATCGTCTCTCTCGCTCTCTCTCTAGGAAATGGAAAAAAATACGTATACGAATGGGAGTCCGGCAAAGTGGAAAGTCGGCGCATTTAGCCAGTTATCAAGCACTTGACTGTAATTCTATTTATTGCCGCATTTGCCATTAAGCTGGCTACGTTCACTGGCCAAAATGCGATGCTGCTGCTGCTTGGCTCACCAATGCAACTTGCAACTATGGCAAAGCACAGTCGAGTCTTTAGGGTAATGGCAACTGTTTTAATGCTTGCAGTTGAATATTTAATTTATTAATTCCTGAGAACTAAGTTCTCTACTTTTATTTTATTATACCAAAGAGTAAAGAAAACTTTGTTTCATATTTTTGGTATTTTTATTTATTTTCTAAAATTTTTTTATTATTTCTCTACTTTCTTACTTGTGAATTATTCAAGATAGTGTATTAATATACCAATGATAGAACTTGGTATATTACAGTATTTTTCTTCATATTGATTTGGTATATTTTTTTAGAACGCTTGAATAAGTAATAAGCTAATAAAGTAATAGTAAGTTAAACTACCACTTATAGAATTCGGTATATACGGATATTTTCGGTATATTAATTTGGTATTTTTATTTATTTTCTAAAATATTATTATTCTTTACTTTCTTACTTGTGAATTATTCAAGATTGCTTTGATATATTATAATAAATGTTAAGTGTAATAAACAAAGAAAGCTTTGGTTTTCTTTTGATATTGCGAGTCAATAAAGTTCAGATTAATATTAAAATAAATATCAAAATGCAAATGCATTTTCCATGTAATGCGTGCTTTTGTTTTTTTTTTGCAATTGTGCTTTGCTTTACAAATATTGGGTTAATAATAATAATAATAATAATAATAATAATAATAATAATAATAATAATAATAATAATAATAATAATAACAATATTATACTAATAGATTTCATATTAGAAGAAGACATTTGTATTTTATATATTTTTTAAAATTATCTTCTGCAAATTAAAATTAAAAAAACTATTTGAAAACTTACGAGTTTGGTAAAGTATTGAAGCCAAAGATATAATTTTTGCAATGCACTTTCATGACTATTGAGTTAGGCTATCCGTCGTTTAATCCATTCTAAACTTTATTGCTACTTGAAAGCAGCTGGCTGAATTGTAGCTCATTCGCCATGTCTGCCGGGACATCAAGTCGGGGCCCAATGGCATGGCCAAGGCTGAGAAGCCGCTGGCAACAATTACAACAGAATGCAGCTTCTATATGCTAGTCTTTTTATACCCGCTATCCATAGAACAGAAGGGTGTTAGAACTTTGTGCCGGCAGGAAATGTATTTAACAGGCAGAAGCAGGAATCTCCGACTTCATAAAGTATATGAATATATTCTTGATCAGCAGGTCTTAATAGCTTTGGCTGACAATCTGGTATATTTTTTTAGTCAATGGTATATTTGAGCGTACTACTGCAACACACTGGTATATTTTGTACTCTATGGTATATTTTTAATTGTCTACTATATCAATCCGGCATATTTTGTGATATGGTGTATTTTAAATGTAGTACTATAGTACAAATATACTCTTTGGTATATGCCAGTATTTCTACGGTATATTTATTTGGTATATTTTAAGAATAATAAAATACTATTTTGTCTTTATTCAAAATGGTTGGTGAGTATCTCAAAGTCGAGCACACTCGACAGTAGCTTTCTTACTTGTTGTTGTTGTTGTTGCAGTTGCAATTTTAACTGCCATTTTTCTCTAATTTCTCTGCATTTCTCTGCAGCCTTGGCTGTTGGCCATTTTCAGTGGACTGAAGGTTTTTTTTTAGCACTTGCACTTTTCTTTAACTACCAGTCAGGCGACGACTCAGCCTCAGCTTCGGCTTCGGCTTCAGCTTGGGCCTCAGAAGTTTATTTAGTTGGGCGAGCAATACTTCTTTATACACTCACACACCCAAAGAGATAGATAGATAGATGGAGGAAGAGAGACATGGGGAGGAACTTACACTGACAGCCGTCGTCCATATTTCTTATTGATTTATCTGTTAATTAAAATTCTTAGCACGTAACTGGGTGTGCATGGAGTGGAATGGTAGCATGGAAATGGTCATGAGAGGAGAGAGGAGAGGGGAGTGGAGGGGAGCGATGGCACTCGAGATGGTGATGGAAATGGAGATACATACGATATGAAGTGCTTGTTGTCGTTCGTTGTCGTTGTTGTTGTTGCTGCTGTTGGCTGCCACATGAAACAGGCAGGCAACATGAAATGCATTTCAACTGCTGCAACTACTGTCTTCAAATTGCAATGCCAATGTGTCTACGCACTTGGGAGCTAGCGAGGGAGTGTGTTCTGTTCTGTTGTATTGTACTACACATGTG
This sequence comes from Drosophila albomicans, assembly GCF_009650485.2. Lineage (NCBI taxonomy): Eukaryota > Metazoa > Arthropoda > Insecta > Diptera > Drosophilidae > Drosophila > Drosophila albomicans. The sequence continues at coordinate 27,081,435 of NC_047628.2, forward strand.
CGGATAAAGATACTCTTGGCTGCCTTTTAATTTGATCAAAGGGAGAAGAAGGAGAGGGAGAATAGTGTAAGAATGGGGGACAGACGACACCGCATTTGATTGATTTCTATGCAAAAAGCGTAAAACACACACACACACAAAACCCAACGCAATAATAAATAACATGCTGAAAACTTTCAACTGCTGACAAAGCAAATTTGCGCACATGCCAAAGCCCCTCCCCTCCCCACACCTCAGCTTTCCCTCATGGAACTATCCATAGATATATCGAGTCGGAAAGCAGGCGAATGTATCAGTTCAACTCTCATTCTTCCCACTTCCCATTTTGATAGCCGTATCTGCAGACAGGCAAAACAGACAGAGACATAAGCATATTACAATATTACGCTGTCACCGGAAGTAGCAACAGCAGCAGCAACAGCAGCAGCAGCGGCAGCAAAAGAAAATGAAAAGAAAATGGAAATGGAAATGGAGAAAAGCGGGCGGAAAAAGAAAGCAAGCAGATTGTATGCGACAAATGGCTGATAATGTTGCTGGTAGTCAGGGAACTTGGGACCTTGGGCGAGAGAGAGCTGAGAGCTGAGAGTTGTGACTAGGGACATGGGATTTGCCGAGGGTTGCGGCAAGTGATGAGCATGTGGCATGCCCCAAGGCATAGCTGTTGTTGCTGCTGCTGTTGATGCGGGCGCTGCCCAAATAAAGACGGCCTGTCTATGACTGTGGCATTATTTTAACATTTTATGCTGGCACAACGCAAAATCTGACAGTTGACTAGCGCACAAAATATGCTACACTCTATGTAGGGTAAAGGAGAGGGGGAGGGGGAGGGAGAGGGTAACGGAGAGTGGGAGAAAGACGGACACGTACACAGACCAACACACACTCGAGAGCTGAGCTGACACATGGCAAATATTGTATTACATGCAGCCAAAGAGGCGGAAACGAGACTCGAAAGTGTTAACTGCGGCTGTCTATGTGTGTGTATGTGTGTATGATAGTGTGTGTGTGTGTGATAGTGTGTGCTTGTAAGTGTGAGTTTTGCTAGTGTTGGCCTTTGTGTGTTGGCGTTGATATTCAATCAGCGACACTCATCATATTCATCAAGCTACCCAACATTCTCACACTCCACCGTCATCATCATCATCATTATGTTCATCATCGTCATCATCATTGTCATCAGTCGCTGTGTGCTGTGCATGCACCTTTTTTGCTCTAATAATTGGCCAACCAGCTCACGTAGTGAATCAGTGATGAATGTGTTTTTATGCTTATTGTTGAGTTCACTGAGCGAAATGAGTTGTTTGTCTGCCTTTATTCCCTCTCTCCCTCTCAACTGTAAATGTGCCCTGCCCTGGCTTAACCTGCAGCCCCGCATCTCTATGTATGTGTGTGTTTGAGCACACATTTGTGTCAATGTGTGGGCATTAAGCGTCGAGCTACCTGACGACCCGAGGCAGCTCTGGGCCAAAGCAAAGGTTGAGCTCTGTTGGCCCCCGTCGTAATGTATCTCGCAGGGCCAGAACACTAATACAACATTTCAGCAGAAAATAATTTCATAAACATTTCCGTAATATTTTTCATTTCTCTGCTTCAACTTGGCAAACTTGATAAATAAATAAAAATAATAAATTTAAAGGTGTGCTCAAGTCTAGAATATGTCATTAAATGTACAAGTATTTGGAATTTATTATTCAATTGGTATTATGTCAAACAAATATTAAATTCTCCAAAAATGGATAGCTTAATTTAAAGAAGTAAAAATAACATTTCGATAAGGCCAAATATAAAGCATAATAATTTCGTAAACTATTTGATGATTTGCTTTTAGTTTATGAAATTAGAAGTCATAAACAAATACAAGACAATGAAATAATTAAATGTGGAACTTATTATTAAGCTATTTTGATTTGAAACCATAAATTTCAGTCAGACAAATCACTCTTGTGAGCCAATGAAAATAACATAATGTCTTTGATATTAAGCAATAGCAATGCGTAAACTAAAATTAGATCCATCTTTTCAATTATTACGCTTAAGTAAAGATAAGTGAGTCAAATAATTGAAATTTATGTATGTAGAAAAAAATCTCTCTTTAAATTTGGATGTCGTTTTATATTTTATAAATTTAGAGACATATTTCATAAAATAAGTAAATACCAAAATACAGAATAATGTTTATGCTAGCTGGCATTCTAAAGTGCATTACTGCTGCATTACTTGCAATAATTACGCAATAATAATAAATATGCAAATATCACGCATACGCCACCGCATGCCACACACATGAAAATATTGCTAATTGTTATTACGATCGACTAGGGGCGTTGCTTAAGGGCTTCAAGTGGCAACTGGCAAACCCAATCGAGTCCAATAGAATGCCTAACCGCAACAGTTTGTGGCAGGCACACACACACACACACACACAACACAGGTGCTCGCTCTCAGTTGAGAGCACAGGTGGGCTGCAATTGCAATTTTGGAATTATGTGTTGGCATTGGCAGGGCGTGATAGAGAGAGAGAGAGAGAGAGAGAGAGAGAGAGAGAGAGAAAGAGAGGAAGGGAAGCTAGCAGCAGAAGCATAATAATAAATTAGGTTGATTGCCGTGAGGCATTCGCATTCCCTTTGCCACAATTGTTGTTGCTCCACCAAAAATTTGCTTTCTTTCATTCTGGTTTTTTTTTTTTAATACTTTTCCGTGACAAAGAGCACAATGAAAAGTGAAGAGAGAGAATGGAGTTTGTTTTGCGGGCAAACGCGAAATTGCTCAAAAAGCGAGTCAACTCTTTTGCAGAATTTGATTACCGAGCCTCGTCGCTTTTGCCCATCATCAATTATTCAAGCGTCATCAACGAGCTGGTATTTGTGGAGAGAGCGACGATTGTGGATTGTGTGTATGCGGCCCGGGGGCAACAATTGCAATAATTAGCGCATGATTTAAAACCGTCAGTAATCATCATTACCGTTGTCGTCGTCGTTGTCGTCTAGAATCGTCGCTGTTGTCGTCGCAATCGCAGCTCGCAGTCAGAGCCGGGCATCATTAACAAAGGCAACAGGACCGCACCGAATGACCGCAGGCATTTCATTTGAGCCTCGTGAAAATTTCAAGTGAAATTTTCGCTGCGGGCACGCTGCTAATGACGATAAATTGCGACGCGCCTCGCTTGTCCGTCCGTCCGTTCAACTATAAATAAGTTGCGCTTGGCTTCCAGTCACAGTCGCCGTCGCAGTTCCCCTCTGCATTCTCCCCTCGGTCAGCGGGACACAGATTTTTCGGACAACCGCTGTGCGACACTCGAATGCATTCGTAAGCGGCTTAAAAATGATGCGACAGGCATTTTGGACGCTAACTCGCTGTTGATACTGCGGACAAATCAATCACAGGGCACTTTAATAATTAACTGCGATTTGTTGCACTTTAACCGAATAGAAACTTGAGCTGAGCATCTATACCATAAAACTGATACGCTTAAGTCTATTAGCTGGGCATCATCATCATCATCGTCATCGTCAGACCTTACACGTTCTGCCATAAATCGTTGGAGGCAAAAGGCAAGCGGCACAAAAGGGGGAGCCAACTTTATTTAGCTACTCAATCAGGGCCGCAAACAACACTTCAGATGCCGGCATTTGGTCTGTTGACCAGTTGGCAAATAGCAAACGGCAAATGGCAACGGCAAAGTAAATAAATGAAGGCGAGCTTCGCACTTTTGTCACACAACTGTTGTGCCTCGAGTCGAGTCGAATCCCAGAGTCGAGAGTTGAGCTCACCGTCACCCACTTGGTCAGTCACTTGTGCTGCACATTCAAGTGTCACTGATTTGAGGATAAGCACTTCACAGGCAACTTGATAGCTCTGCTGAATGAGCCCACTCACAGGACAGTCAGTGAGTCAGTCAGTCTCGCAGTCATTCAGTCAGTCAGTCAGTCAGTCAGTTGCCTTGGTTGGTCAGTCAGCCGTAGTTGAAAAATATCGCAGCAGAGTAGAGTAGTGGCAGCTTTTATTCGAGTGGCACTCGTGCAAAACGAACTAATTTGAATATATAAAATCAACAACAACAGCAGCAGTCAACTAAGAAGCCCCACAGCAGACAGTCAAAGGGCCAAAGAGACAGACTTCGACTGCGACTCCGACAGCAAAGCAGAATTGATGAAAACAAAAGCAGTTTTTATCCTCAAGTGTCTTTTGTGCTTCTGTGAATGGGTCAGTCTAATTGCTTAAAGTTAAGCTAACATATTCAGTTCTCAGTTCATTAAGTTTAAGCTTAACTTTAAACAAAATAATTATACCCGCTACCAATAAGGTAGAAGGGTAGTATACATATGTATATTATGTATATAGGTGAGATTTTTGGTAAATATAATAATAATAACTTAAGTCTTTATGATTTCTGAAAATTGGGATACCATCAAATATGTACATATATGAATTTATAAATAGTAAAAGTTATTTAAGAAATAGTTTTCTATGCCCAAAAACGCGATTTTAGTTGCTGTGGCTGGTATATTTTGCTCTCTATGGTAAATTTTAAATTATTACTATATCAATATACCAAATATAGTAAATGTTAAGTATTTTGCGGTATATTAATTATATTTATTTTACAAATAATAATTTTACATAAAATTAATATACGATATATATTTTTAATATTTTTGCCAATGAATATGCCGAATGCAACATTTGGTATATTTTTAGTATGTTTGCGGATAGTATGTTAATGCGGTATGTTTTGCGTATACTCAATGTACCAAATACAACCTTTAGAATATTTTTAGTATTTTGTCGGTATAATTTTAGTGTGTTTGCGGCATATTAATTCGGTATGTTTTGCGTATACTCAATATACCAAATACAACCTTTAGAATATTTTTTGTTTTTTTGTCGGTATATTTTTAGTATTTTTGCGGTATATTAATTCGGTATGTTTTGTGTATACTTAATATACCAAATACAACCTTTGGAATATTTTCAGTATTTTGTCGGTATATTATAATAGTATATTTTAGGAATAATACCGCATTGTTTTGCGTTTATTCAAAATGGATAGCAGGTAACTCACAGTCGAACACACTCTTACTTGTTTCATTTAAATTTGTATTAGACTTTGGCTTGATTATCAATTAAATAATTACCATATACAGCAATTATCGCGCAATTTAATTGATTCAAAACTATTTAAATGCATATTATTCATTGGGCACTAAACCACAGCAATAGACCAATATTTTTTTTACCCAACGCAAATAATGCTGATAGTCAATAAATAAGCAGGGAAGTAATTAGTGCAATTAACAAAAATATAAATTTAAAAAATAGACCCCAAAACTGTGAACTGTGAACTGTGTGTTCGCGAACTATTTTCGTAATTTATGATTCTCACATGCAAATTAGCTAAAATGAATGCAAATATTGTCGAGGGTCGAGAGTGCTGCGAATGTTCATAAAGTGTCCCGCAAAATGAGTTTGAGTTGCGTTCTCAACTTGGATAATTCTCTCACACTCTCTTTCTACTCTCTACTCTCTATGTGGCACTTTGTGGTGCGCTGTGTGGCAACAACTGTTGACAAAATGAAATCAATAAATTCAGCGCAAATCAATTAAAATACACGATAAGTACGTGTGTGTGTGTGCGTGTCAGAGTTTGTAAGTCTCTGTGTGTGTGTGTGTGTGTGTTGTGTTTGTGTTTGTTATGCAAATTAAAATATTTGTCAATTTGTGGTTTTGACAAAATTAAATTTGTCACACGCATACACACATACACACAAGCATACACCACTAGAAAGAGAAGGAGAGAGACAGGAAAAGGAAGAGGAAGCCAGGCAAAGAGAATGCCAAGTGTCAGACATAGTTTGCCATTTGCATGCCAGCAGTTGTGCTATTTGTTTTAATTTATTTATATGGCTTATTAAAATTGCTGTAAGTGTATTATTTAATTAAATTTTTGTCAAATTTGATTTAGCCAAATAAATCGCACCGCTCTGACACCTGAATGTTAACGAGTTGCCACAAATTTAACAGCAAAATGCCAAAAACAAAAGTCAATCTTGTATTTAATATTTCAATGACACAAACTTCAAAAGAGAAAGTGCTTGAAGAGCATTTTTAGTGACTACAACAATAAGGTAAAAATTTTAAGGTTTCTCAAATTAGAGATTAACGTATGTTTTTATAATTCTTAACATTTTGTGTTAGTAACAAAAGGGGCAGAGCTGCTCAACTTTTGTATTCAGTAGTTTTAATTTATGGAACACCATAGAAAATATCTGACCAATAGATAATTTGCAAAGGGTTATAAATATTTAACAACACCACTTGCTTGCATTTTATGCATTTTTTATAAAGTTAAGTTATAAATAATAAGAGCATAATTTAATGACAGCTGCTCAAAGCAAGTAAGCAGAGCAAAAAGAATGTATAAAAAGTGTAGCATACTTTTTGACTAAGTGCAGTGTTGGCAGCAGCTTGGAAGGGCTCTCAATTTGCAGTTAGAACAGCAACAGCAGGTCGCCAGCTGTGCCACACACATACACAGACACACACTCACACAGCTGATAGCTTAAGTTGTGCCCCGAGGGTTGGGGTCAGGGGGTCAGGGGTCACAAAGATGTGTACAAGTGCGCGTGTTCATTATAATATAAATCTCGACTTTGTGCATAATTAGCCAACATGCTACACAGCCGCTGCTGCTACCTGGCCAACTAACTAATTTACTCGCGGCACACACACACACACACACTTGCACTTCACCGCACTTGCCTCCCCCCCCGCGGTCCTCCCACGCTGTTGGGCAGCTGCCTCGTTGACCTCGTCTAATTGAAAAGCCATTAAAAAGCTTTCAGCTGCTCATTATACATTTAAATATTTGTGTGTTTTTATTTCTCAATGCTGCACGTCGCGACCACGCCCACCTCCAACGCCCCTTTGTTGGTTTCCTCTCATCTTATTTTTTTTTTTACGCTGCCAGTTTCATGTGTGGCACATAAAAAACTTCCATACACCTAAAATAAGTAAAGAAAACAACATGCAAAGCTATCTGCATTTGAATTGCGCTTTTCGCGTTTTCTTTTCTTTTCATTTTTTTTTTGGCACTTTGGCAAATTAACTAATTTAAGCTGTTATCGTTAAAGTTTTAAATGAAACAAACTTAATAGATCGACTATCTTTTGTAAGCTTTTTTGTGTTCGTCTCTTCGCCGCTTAACCGAACTTTTCGTTTGCTTCTTTTGCAGAAAAGTTTGCGCCACAAAATGCATGACGTCAATATTGCATTTGCCAAGCAGCCGAAAATGATGAAGCCACAAACACCAAAAACACATCACGACAGACACATTGAGTGAGTTTCGGGTAAGTCGCGTACAAAGATATATAGTATTATATATATATACATATGTATAAGCCAAGAGGATTTCTGAAAGAGAGATAGACAGACAGTTGGACATTAAGAATTTATGAGCAGAGGCAGCCACAAGCAGCAACGTCAAGCTGTGCAGCTGTGTGAAAATGCTTAAATTCGAATTATTGCACTCGCAATTGAGGCGCTCGCGACTTGCTAACAGCGAAAGGGAGAGAGCGAGAGAGATAGTGAGAGAGGGAGAGAGTTTTGTGGTAAGAGTCGTTGGCATTTTTGGTATTGTCTAAGTGCGGTTTGGCAGCGCAACGCCTTAATGCCAAGCAATTTGCGTTAAATGCGCAAGAGATTAAAACAATGTTGCATTTCTAATTGTTTTAAGCAGGCAAAAACCAGCGAATGACGACGATGTAGCGACTCTCACTGCCTCACACATGGCTCCCATACGTAGCACAGCTTTTGGCAATTGCAATTTAAGTATTTTCTATTTATTGCACAAAAACTCATAGAGAGCGAGAGAGAGAAAACTAAACTACATGAATGTGCAGCTGCTTCAAACAATCCCATCCAAGACTCAAGACTCAATTTGCGCAGCTTAAGTTTCATAGTTGCAATTATGAGATTATTAAATGCACTGTGCACGCTTCCAGTCTTCATTTCTAACTCCATCTGCACACACAGAGAGAGTTTGCTGTGGTTTTCTTAGCTACACACAAATTGCATTTTGATAGGAATACTACTCGAGAGATTCTGAATTCAACTGTTGTAATCTAATTGAAATAATTGCAAAAAATATGATAAAACATGTAAGAAAGCTACAGTTGAGGGTGCTTGACTGTGAGATATCCGCTAAACATTGTGAATGAATGCAAAATAGTACGGTATTAAATTCAAATTATACCAAAATATGTATATACCGTAAAAATTATACCGCAAAAAATACTAAAAATATACCATTGGTATATTGATTTACTAACACTGCAAAATATACATTGGTCTGCGAAATATACCAGATTTAGTATATTGATATAGTACTACATTCAAAATATACTATAGAGCGCAAAATATACCAGATTGCAGCAAAAGCAACTAAGTACCTTAAATATAATAGTACGGTATTAAATTGAAATTATTCCAAATTAATATACCGCAAAAAAAACTAAAAATATACCAAAGGTATATTTTGAATATTGATTTACTACCACTGCAAAATATACCATAGACTGCGAAATATACCAGATTTAGTATATTGATATAGTACTACATTTAAAATATACCAAAGAGCGCAAAAAATACTAGATTGTCAGCAAAAGAAACTAAGAACCTTAAATATAATAGTACGGTATTAAATTGAAATTATACCAAATTATTAATACCGCAAAAATACTAAAAATATACCATGGGTATATTTGGTATATTGATTTACTACCTCTGCAAAATATACCAGATTTAGTATGTTGATATAGTACTACATTCAAAATATACCATAGCTCGTAAAATATACCAGATTGTCAGCAAAAGCAACTAAGAACCTTAGTAAGTAAGCGTTTTTATACATTCAAAAGTATTTCTTACATAACTTCTACAATTTTTATCTGATCGCAACGAAATTTTAATGTACATTTTGTAATGTAACATTTTGTATTATTTATTGTATGGTCCCAAAATCGCTACAAAGTTACGTTTGTGATGAGATATTAATCGATATGCAGATGCGGCAGTAGACCTGGCAAAAATCTGAAACAAATTTGATTTGCCTACAAATATAACAAGTGCTAACGAAAAAAAAATACATCTCTATCTCTTATAGTCTCTGAGATCTAGCTGTTTATACAAACGGACGAACAGACAGACGGACTGGCACAAAGGTATAATACCCTTCTACCCTACGGGTAACGGGTATAAAAATATGGAAAAACCTTCCAGATTAAAAGTTGTAATTTAAATTGAAAGTAACTTGATGCGAAAACCTGTCTTTAATAATGATCAAATGCCATTTTCCACTCACACACACACACACAGACACTCTCTGTGAAAATCTGTAGAGAAACCGCAACATTTGGAATATGGTCGATAACATTTTGCCACAAAATTTATGAATAGGTTTGGTTTGGTTTTATGGTTTATGCGGCTCTCACTGCATCGTTTGCAAACTAATGAATAAGCCGAATTAATTGAAGCAATTTATGTTTTAAGGTGCGTTGTCAAAGCAAATCAACATAAATGAGCTAATTACAGCGTCAGATACAAAGACATCGAAGTGTGTGTCTGTGTGTGTGCGTGTGTGTGTTTGCAACTTTGATTGACTCAAATACAATCACAAATTTTAGTCCAACCATCGATATGTGGTTTGAGAGCGTTGCAAAGGCAGCAGCAGCTGCAGCTTGCAGTTTGCAGTGCATTTGACAAGCTACTGAATTGTTCTGCCGACATTTTAATTAAGCAAACCGCCAGTCAGCCTCGTCTACGTTATATCCTTAAGCCAGACTGATAAAGATGCCCAAAGCATTGCCCCAAAGTCGACGTCTTAATGCTCTAACAAGTGTTAATTGCACTTACCGCCATCAGCTTCAATTGTTGAGTATTTGAAGAAAGATCTCGCAAAGCAAATCAAATCAAGTCTGGTGTAATTGAGCGTCGAGTGTCCATTGACATTTCAAGCTTAATCTAGTGAGATTTTAATTATGCATATTTCATATTTCATATGCGTCGAAGGAAGGACAAAAAACAAAGTCGGAAATGAGCAATTTTGTTCATGTGCACATCCGTCAATTAACAATTGTTAATAATGTAGGCTAAAATTTTGTTCAGCCTGTAATTTTGTTGTTCGTTCGGTATTCAGGGCAGTTGTTGAATGCATTCAGACGTGTAATGAATTGAATTTTGTATGCCTAGCAAATGGACAAGACATATGTGCATCGTTCATCTGATGGTAGTCAGGCAAAAACATGTTTTGCACAAACCAAAATAATGCGGTTTTGTGGCCAAAAATCAAAAGCAATCTGCCAAAAAGATCACAGACTAAAGAAAATATGTGTTTGTTGTTCACAACAACACATATTTTTGTTATTGTGTGTTAAAAGCAAAACGAAATGTATTTAGTTTTTGGAGCATAAAATAATGTGGCCAGGCCAACAAACTTGCGGCAAATTGTGAAAACCTCAGAACTTATTGCGTACTTTTGACCAAAACATCTTTTTGGTTGAAATCTGTCTGAAGCAGCAACACAAACAGCAAAAGCAGCTAAAACAGCTAATAGACAAGGCAAATTAAATTGCGGCGCTTGACTCAACACATTGAAATTTTCCCTTTCGTGCATAGAGCTTTCCAATCGCAAAAAGAAAACTTCTTCACAAGCCAGAAGCTACAATGAAACGGACTTGCCACAACTTTCATTTCAGAGACAGAGACAGAAAGAGAAAGAGAGAAACGAAAACTTGAGCCGAAAGAGATACAAATTTGCGGCAAGGCAATGTTATTAGCATAGTCCTTTAAGTAAGCATTCTTTTATGCTCGCCACTCGTATTGAAATAAAGTTTTGAATACATTTTCTCTCTTTTCTCCTGAAATGAAGGAGTGAAAGTGCAATGAAAACTAACCAAGCTGCTGCCTGCCAATAGCTTCATTATGTCTTGCATCAACTTTATGCCAGATGCGAATTAAGAATGCAGCAAAAAGGAATTTTCAGTGGTCTCAGAATTTCGTAAATTAAACTCAGCTGAGGTAGCTTAAGAAGTCTTTTAATATTTGAGACTTACACCTTTACAAGTTTGAATTGTAGATTATAAAATAAAATATAAATTTGTATTATTTGCTAAAAATTATTTGAAGTTAATAATGATAGAGAATTCGCAATGAATACATTTGATGAGTTTCGAGAAGTTGGCTTTAGAATTCCGATAGATGAAAATAGAGAAGAAAAAGAAACTAATATTACAGCTTTACAATTCTGACAATATTTGAAATAAAAAAATAAAATATAACTTATATTACTTTTCAACATTTGTATTTGAATATTTTTAAGAATGAAAACTGAGGTCAACGAATTAAGCAATCAGCTAAACTTTAAAGAAAAGATGAGAAACTTTTAAGTATATGAATACCACTTTTATTAGATTTCAAAATTTTTAGTTAAGAATGTTTCAAAGTGAAAAAAATGTAGTTGCTATAGAATTGCGTAATTCTCAGATGAATTCTTAATATATTTGAAATTGAGAAGCTAAAAAATTAATAAATATCAGTTCAGTTAGCTTGTGGATAATACTATAGAATAAAGAATAAAAGAATAATACAAATTGAACAATTTATGATGAAATTAATATCGCTTTATAATTATTTTTTTTAATATTTTTAGTTGTCAATGTTTAAACTAGGTCTCTGAGTTTCAAAAGCAATTATTATATTAAAAAAATCTATAATTTTTTCACATTTTTGTGTTCAGTTCAACGGTTGGCAAATAATAGATTTAATTAAATCGACTGCTGCTGCTCTCTCTGTGGATATTCTCAGTCTCTGTGGAATGCCAGCGACAATTGCATAATGTTATTGGCAAAGACTGATGCTAATAACCAGCAAATTGTATTAAATAACTACCCTGACAATGCTGACAACAAGTCCGCACATAGAGCAATTAGAATATTAACAGTATGTTGCATCAAAAGGAGGGCGGATGGACTCTTGAGCCGCAGCCTTTCATTCAAGCAATTGATGGACATTTGCAACAGTTGCAATTGCAATTGCAATTTGGAATTGCCACCTGACTGACTGGCTGAATGAATGAATGGAGGAGGACTGGCATAATTTGCATAAGGTTAATTGCCTTTAATTTAAAGGCCAGAGGAAATAAAGAAAAGGAGAAATTATAATTGCTCGGAAAATACACACACTTATTCTCATATCGTTCGTCCACGTTCCACGCATCGATGATGGCAAGTTTCATTGGTTGGCACTTTGGCATTATTGACTGACTGCCGTGTCCTTGCATCGCGCTCTCTGCATTCTTGGCCATTCCATTGAAAGGTCTGCGATGAGCGCGAAACTGAGGCTGACATTGCTGACAATGCTGTCGTCGCCATGGCTGAAGTCTGAAGGATGCCATTGTTATTGTTCTCGGTTCTCACTTCTCGTTTCTCTTTCTTTCTTTCTGTTGCTGCTGTCGATTATCATGTAGGGATTTAATAATCTGGCCGATTTTCCTTGCCATTGCCCGTCGCGCCTGACAATTTGAATGCCTTTTTCATTCTGTTGATTTACATTTTGCTTATTGTTTTTGCTCCTTTTTGCTGCTGAGCAAACACAACGGAAACGACATGAATTCATTTTAAATGATTTATTAACGCTGCCAAGGACAAAATTACTCTCGGTGACAAATTACCGAAACGAAGGTCAAAAAAGTTGAACCAGAGTGAATATGTTAAACATCATAAAAAATGCATATCCAATAATTGACATGTGTCACCGAGCAAAGGGACACGTCAAACTCGAATGCGACGCGAATGAGAATCGAGACAGTCCCAGCGAATTTGTCATTGATGTCGAGTTAGCAGAGGCATTAAATGCCAGTTTTATACACGCTGCCTGATGGGATTAGGCCAGATTTGATTTAGTTTTAGTTATCTGCATGCAGTTAGAATGCTGATGCTACATTTATTGAGTTATCTATTTAACGCAGCGATTTGTTTCGTATGCAAAATTTCATTGGATAAAAGTTTTATTTTCAAGTGTTTTTTAGAAAGCGTTAAAAAGGCTTTTAGTTGCTAACTGATATTAGAGCATATTGAAATGTTTGCAATATAAAATATAATATAATAGTTTGTAGTATATTTAAAGACAGATTACGGGTAATATAAATGTTCATAGTATATTTAAATGCCGATTAAAGTTTAATATAATATTTTGAAGTATACTTAAATATAGATTACAGTATACTACAATTCTTTATAGTATAATATAAAATTTATTTATTATTACAGTATTTGCGGTAGCTTTGATTAAAGTTTTCTTTTCGAGTGTAGTTTAGAAAGCACTTAAAACGCTTAAAGTTGCCAACTATTTACTGTAATAAAATATCGCCTTAAGTGTATTATAAAAGTTATCAGTATATTTAAATAGTCTACAAATATATAAATAGTATATTATAAAAGTTATCAGTATATTTAAATAGTCTACAAATATATAAATAGTATATTATAAAAGTTATCAGCATATTTAAATATCGCTTTAAGTATATATTAGTATTTATCAGTGTATTTAAGTACTGATCACATTATATTTTAGTAGTTTTTAGTATATTTAAATACAGATTACAGTATATTACAGTATACTTAAGTCCAGATTCTGGGAACTAAACCAGTTTGATGCAGCATTGAATGTATCTCAAAACTTGAATATAAATTTGAAAGCCTCTTAGCGTGAGTTTTCTATATAAATTTAACACTCAAATGTGCTAAACTTAGTATGCATAATTTAGTATTTTATTTAATTAAATGAAAGTATAGTATATAAAGTCTGTTGAATACCATGAATTGTCATCCAAAGCTTAAAGTAAATTTATTAATTTTTTAATTCAGTAGCCTTTATATGAACTAAATTCGAAATTATCCTTTCAACCATTCTCTATGTGCTTAATTCTAAGCTGAATCACAATATTACTCAAAATATTACTCGCAATTCAATTCTATCTCTTAAAGCGCATTAAATGCACTTTTGTAATTTTGCCAGTCAATAAACTGTCAGTGTCATTGCTGGCAAACGACTGACGATGATACAATGCTGCCAAAGTTGTAGTAAATATTTTAAATGTCCGAACCATTAGCAAGCCTGCTCCTCGCTCCTCGCTGACCAGGCCAAAACATGCGAGTAACTAACTGCTTTGCGTTCGATTTGGCCGGAAATTGCAGTTGCACTCTCGAGCATTGCAGCAATGCAATGGGCAAAACCTAGTGCAAAACTGACAGCAACCTGCGACTGCTGAAACGCAATTGCGAATGCTTTGGCTTTAATATGGCCGCTGGGCGTCCAGAGCAGAGTACGCAGAGGGAATCCCAGAGCGACCATGCGGCGTATACGCAACAAATTGACTTGTAGCGAGCGGCTCAACGGTGGATGCCCTCTGCAAAACACATGGCAAACGCGAATGAATGTGTAAGTGTGTAAGCATTTTGTAGAATTTGGGATTTTTCGGGATATCTCAATTCGCAAGCTGCCACAGAGTTTTGTGGTTTTATCAACACAGAGAGAAAGAGAGGAAGACAACTAAAAAAGGCGGCGACGAGTTTAACTTATTGTTGCAAAAAAGTTTACAGTCACTTCTGACAGTTTTTCGTTGGGGGTTCCGTGTGCTGGGCATTGTTGAGTTTGTTGTCCAGCAGCAAGTTTTCTCTGCGCCAATGTAAATGTTGATTCAGTGGATAACGTTGGCGGATAAAAAACTTATAGCAAATCATGGCTAACCGACTTGACTTGCTTTGACTTGACTTGGGCAAAACTTAAGTGCAACTGCAACTGCAACTGGCTATCGATTGTCTATTATTTTCATCGATGGCTTGTCTATTGAAGTCGCAATCAGTGGCAATTACATTCAATTTGCTGGCGCATTTTAAAGCAGCGCGCAGTGTGAGAAGGACACACGTCGAATAGTTTGGGTTAGCAACAATGAGGCCAATTTGATGGCAATTTATTTTAATTAAAATTTCACTAGCAGCCGCCAGGCGCATTTGCGTGATTAAAAAGTTTAAAGGCCAACAACAACAAACAACTGCTTCCGTTTCAATGTCATAAAAATAGCTCACGTGTCACGCCCATAAAAGTCACACATAAAACAACAACCAAAGTAACTATAAACACAACACAACAACAACAACAGCAAACAACAACAACACAAAGACCAAAAGCAAATTTAATTACAAACAAGCAAAACATTAAAATTTGTAATTCCATCATAAAATGTTGTGTTTGTTTTCGTTCGTTGGTCGTTCATTTTTTTTGTTTTTTGTTTTTTTTTTTTTGCTGAGCAACTGAAGCGGCACCTGCTAAGGATCAGACATCACCCACACTTTGAACATGCCACATTTACATTTAGATTTACATTCACATTTACCTACTTGTATTTCCTCAATAAAAACGCTACAGATTAGCCAATTGCCTTTGGAGGAGATTTTGGGGTGGACTTGAAATTGCGGTTTTTAATTACTTTATTTTATTGCGCAAGTTTTTGCCTTGAAGATTTCACAGTACATAAAATCAGTGCGGTGTGAAACGGACAGCACAACAACATAGAACGTTAACATGCCATTGTCCTGCTCCTTCTCCTGCTCCAGTTGTTGTTGTCCTTGAAACTCGGCTCTGGCAGCAACGTGAATTTGAGTTGTCCATTGTCCAAAGCTTTGTTTTGTTCCACTTGCCGCAGTTCATTTTACGCTGCTTCATTCACAGCATTCGCAGCAAAACATGCGTCCGCATTTCTTTCCTACTCCCAAGCTCTCTTCTTCTTCTGACTGCAGCTCCAACTGCGACTCTGACTCTGACTCTGACTGTGACTGTGACTGTGACTCTGGGAGTCAGTCTCAGTCGAGTATATCAGTCGACTATGGCTGCTATGCCACATGACACGTGTCACTCGATGGTGTCGCACCCCCCGCACACTTCTTTTGTCTCACGCCTTTCGCTGCGAAGGAATCTCTCAAAATGTAGAGGACAAATTTGATAACAACGGGGTTGAAGCGCATTCTTTACTATGGCATAGATTGACGTAGATGATAGTTATTTTAGATGGCATTTTATTTATTTATTCTTTCAACTAAAAAATAAATTATTTAAGAAATTGGAATTTAAAGTTTATTAAGAATGACAATATTACAAATTACAAATTATTATTATATTATATTATTTATATAAGATTATGTATTAATTTTATTTGTACACTATTAAAGAAAAGTTTTTGCAACTCTTCTGTTGATGCTTAAAATATACTTTGAAGCTATTAAAGTCGAAGATGTATTTAATTTTAAATATCTTGCCCTACACAGCATTGCGAATTATATTATGTAGTTTTTTTTAAAGAGTTTTGTCATTAAAATAATTGAAGCATCAAAGAAAAGATGAAATGAAATGAAATTAAATTATTCAAATTCTAGAATAAGTAAAACAACTGTGATAAAGATCGTTTCTTTCTTTTTATTCGTGAACAGAATTAATATAATATTAATATCAGTTATTTAATAAATAGCTTAACATTTACCTTTTTTATGGTTTTAATATATTTTTCTTTATTAATTAATATTAATATCAGTTATTTAATAAATAGCTTAAACCTTTACCTTTTTTTATGGTTTTAATATATTTTTCTTTCTGAAATTCTTTGATTTTAATTTCAGAGGTTTCCTTTCTATTTTAAGTGTGTATTGTTTCCAAATTAATATAATATTAATCTCAGTTATTTAATAAATAGCTTAAACCTTTACCCTTTTTATGGTTTTTGTTCTTTATAAAATTCTTTTGAGTTTTATTTCAGAGTTTTTCTTTCTATCTGTTAGAGTTTTATTGTTTCCTTCTTTAGTAGTTTATAATTTATTTACTTTTATGTCTTGTTTCTAGTTCAACTGTTCTATATATTTTTTAATATTCATATATTTTTCGTAAATTAATATTTTAACATTATTCTCTGGCTCTTGCACACTGTGCTGACATTCCTCTCATGTAGAGCAAAGCGTGGCCAACAAATGTGAATACTGCACACATCTTCAGTTTTTATGGCAAGGCTTTTGTGACTTGGCATAATTGGCAGCTGTCAGTGCAAACTAATGCAAAGCTTGGCCAACTCGACAACTAAGACAAAGTATTTGTCAATTAACGCTTATTGTGTGTGTTCTCTTCTCTCTTGTTCTCATTTGTTGATGCCAAATTTCATATGTGAGCTGTCTTTTATTTCTGCTGCTTTTCAGAAAGAGCAACTGCAAGTTGTAGAAGGAACTGCAGCGTTGCATTTCAAATTTCAATTTACCGACAACTGTTTCGATTGTTTACATTGATTTATTTACGTTGTTGTTTATGCGGTTTTTCGCAATATAGAGCGAGAGAGGAGGAAAAGAGGGAGGAACATTTTTGTGAGCTCGCCTCACTGTGTTTTTTTTTTCTCTCTAATCCACTAATACTCGAAACTGTGTCGACTCGGATTCAGATTCGCAGCGTTTCATATCGATTTCGAACTGCTTTCATTTTTTACTTATTGCCCTCTCACTCTCTCTCTTGTTGCTATCTCGCTTGCACTGGGGAGGGTATTGAAATGGATTTATTTGGTTTGGCAAAATATTTGGCAAGTCCTGACGCACGGCATTTTCATGCTGTGTTTTGGGCAATGGTTTTACATGCAATATATACACCATAGTTGCTGTTTACATTAGTGCCACAGCTGGCGGGGCGTTGGGCATTGGGCGGTAGGCGTGGCAGCTGCCAGCAACAACGAAAAGCAGCTCAAAATGGCACAAAAGCATTAAAACTTGCTGTGCATTGTGCATTCTTCTTATTTCTATTTTTTTCCCCCACAAAACTGTAAAAATATGTACGAGTTTATGCACAAAAGAATATTATTTAGTGCAGCACACACAATGCACACAATTTTCAAAAATATAATTTGCTGAAGTTTCACAATTCACAGTGCCACAAAATGTAAAGAATCCAACGAAATTAATCGGAAAATGGAAACAAGTACGATTTCTATCTGAAAAATCTATCGAAAATATGAAATGTGAGTGCAAATTTTTGGTTTTTACAATTTCTGTGTCAAATTTAGGCACACAACCAAAATTTGTGGAACTTCCGAAATATAAAAGCTTCATCACAGATCAATTATTCCTTTTATCTGAGAACAGAGCTATACTTGAAATTGTTTTTTTCTAATTTCCGTGTCAAATTTAGGCACACAAAGTTTGCCAGAAATGGTCACACTAAAATTTGTGGAACTTCCGAAATATAAAAGTTTTATTGCAGATCAATTATTCCTTTTATCTAAGAACAGAGCTATACTTGAAATAATTTTTTTTTTAATTTTCGTGAAAAATTTAGATCTATATAGTTTAATAAAAACGGTCACTCTTAAATTTATAGAGCTTAAGAAAAATATAGCTTTATCTCTGATCAATTCTTCGAAATATTAATTGATTACTATCGCAACAATCTATCGTTAATATGAAAAATGAGAAATGGAAATAGTATCAAACCGAAAACTGTCAAAATAGAATAAATGCCTCAAATAAAACAGGCAAACAAAATAAGTTTGGAAAACTGCCAAGCAAAACATTGAATTTTATTCTCTGGAATCGAGCGATAACGATAGTAGGCAAGTTGTGTGAGCGATTGCGATTAGTTTTTGGTGTTTATAAATTTGTCATATTCTCTAGCATGCTCAAGGGAATTGATGTGGCCACAGCCACCGAGGCCACAGATGATTCCAGCCTCGAGCTGGACAATTTAGAGCGTCAGTCTGAAGTCTCCACTCTGCCAAGTGGAAGTCGTCTCAATCCCGATGCACCGGACTTTGTGCCCGGCTTAAGCGCCGGAGCCGGTTTGCTGGCCATCAAAATAGTGAACGAATGTAAGTCTAATTGAGAGAGCGAGAGTACAAGTAGTTGCTTGGGGTATTTTAAAAATCTCAATGTTGTCAGTATCGGATTATCCACGCTGGAGCAATGCCGCCAGCGACACAGTGGACACATATGGACCACGTTACGACAGCATCTGGCGTGAGAATTGTCTGCGAGCTGAGATGGACGCAGAGGCAGTAGTTGAAGCACTGAATGCCAGCGGCATTGAATCGCCGACTCGCATAGAGTTTGTGGGTGACGGGGGGCAACAGTCGCCAATGGACAAGAGATCGTCGAAGGCAGCCAGCGATTTGGAGACAACATCGACAGCAACAACAACAGTGAACGGACGTTGCTGTGACAACTGTGCGCTGATGTAGGGTCAACTGAAATTTCTATATATGATATTTTTAAAGGTATTTTATGACTTTTCGCTTTTGCCAATTGTGAACTTATTAAAGATTTGTCGCGTTGATGTAAATATGGTATTTGCACCTACTAATTTAGCACGAAGTTTTTAGTTATTAAATTATGATGAAAAAAGGTATTCTATTATAGTAAATTGAATGGGTTTTCTGCAGACGATTCTTAAACGACTTTTAAAGTATTTTTCCTCTGCTTAATGAAGCTATATTTCGTTGATGTAAAAATAACATTATTAGTATACTATTTTGATTCTATATCTTTGTGTAGTTAATCCGTTTCTTTTTGGATTATATTTCAAAAATGATTTTTGTGTTTTCAATTTATTTATTCAAGGTTTTTTTCCTATTACACAATACTCGCCCATGTTTAAAAGGATTTTCTCAACATATTCATTGTCAATTTTTTATTTGTTAACGCTTATTTCGCTGCTGTAAAAATGATTTACCTACATATATCCTCTATTTATACTATATTCTCGTGTGTATTCACTCTGCTTATTTAAGCGCTGTCTCGCTGACTGTTTAAGAAGAGCAAAAGACACAGGGCTACACAATAGTTTGACATAAATTATAGCCTACTTTTCAGCGCTACGCGTTGCAGCAGCAGTCGCCGCCAGCTACTTTGTGCTGACTTTCTAATGATGTTGAATATGCATTGAAAGTTGTGCCTTGTGCGAAAATTGCTTCCTTGCTCCCCCTCTCCTTCCGCTCTCTCTCTCTCTCTCTCTCTCTCTCACCTGTCTGCTGCAAGTTGCTGCAACGACAATTTCTTGGTTGCTGCTGCTGCTTGGGCGCTTTTGTTTTTGGGCTGCCCATAAGTGGCTTAAGCTTCCAATGTGTGTGTGCGTGTGTGTGTGTGTGTGTGTGTTGGGGGCATAATGAGAAAAGTTTCATGTGCTTTTCATGTCTCATTTAGAGCTGAAAGCAATGTAGGTGGAATTGTTGTACAAGTTGCTTAAATGGCATTGCAAAAGGCGCTGATTGCCAGGCCAAAATGCTGACAGTCTCCGGCAGCAAAATGGACGCAGCTGATGGTCGGCTGACTTTTGAATGATTAAAATGGCACCGCGGCCATAATTGCAGCAACAGCAGCAGCAGCAGCCATCGCATCGAAATGAAGCATATATACGATGTGTGTGCCAAGCTTGAGCACAGCTGCAGAATTTTGGCGGAAACAATTACCAAGTTGTATGCAAAAGTGCAAATTGCCAGCAATGTCACAAACACCAACACCAACACACACACAAAGTCCAATGAGCCACCTGTGTCGATTGTTGCTGGTTGCTCGTGTGTGTCCTCTTACTGCTGCCTGCTGCCTGCTGCCTCGCACTGTGGTTGTCTGTCTGTTTGTGCCTGGTTATCTAGCACCTACGGTTGGCAATTTCGTGCAGTTTTGCCCTGATGTTTGTTTATGAAACAAGTCACGTAAATGTCGTTGCCTTTGCCGCTCGCTGCGGGGGCGTTGAACCGACGACGTCACACGGTCTGCAACACAGTGCTTGGAACTTGTAAATGGGTGTGGCGGCACCTTGTGGATGCCTCTTGCCACTTGCCACTTGCTACTTTTCGGCAAATCGAAAACGTAGCAATTGTCAAGTGGCACGTCACCTGCCAGGCAATTGGCCATGGAGAATTTCCCTTCTGTTGCTGTTTCTACTTCTGTTTCTCTTTTGTTGCGCTTTGTTTTCTAGGCCAACAAAAGTTGGCGATCTTTCGCTGATTGTTGACATTTTGTTTGTTGTCAACGTGCATGCATATTCATTGAACAAAAATTGAACACAACCAAAAAGTGTGCAAGTTCTTGATTATCCAAATATTTTTGCAAACCACACACCAAAAACCGACAAAATAGAAATATCATCATACATGAATATAAATGTGTATAAATATAAATAGAAATCAACACACACAAAATGCCGCCAGCTAAGCGACAATGATACTATTTATTATTTATGCATCGATTTGAAAAATCACCCAAAAAAAAAAAAAAAAAAATGACTAATGCAATAGTTTATAAATAAAGGGGAATATGAATGGCGCATTTATTGATAGTTCATGTGACAAATGACAACTAAACCAAACCGAGTGGTCAGTTCGAATAACCAACAACTTTTGGTTAGTTCTCGCAATCGTTTAACGAGTGACATGGCTATTAAAAGTGCTTGATAAACGTTAGTTGATTGCCATAAAATTCCATGAAATTCGAAATATATTTTCAATTTTCTAAGAGCTTTAAATGCACACAAACATTTTTTATAAATATTGAAATAATCTTTAAAATATTTAGAAATATTTCTAATACTTTTTCGAGGGTATCTCAGTGTCTCTCATTGGGTACTTCGTACTTTTAGTATTAAAAGTGCTTGATAAACTTTGAAAACAAATAAATTTACTTTCATTTAAAAAAAAAAATAAAATTGTAGCAAAATTCAACACATGTTAAAGAAATGTTTTGGTTAATTCGAATATTTCTTAAATCTTTTATATTATTTCAAGGGTATCTCAACGTCTCTCATTCGTTACTTCCTTTGGCTGTTCAATATTTTTTCGTCGACAGACAACGCTGGCAGCCAGCACTTTTAGTTAAATTGAGCAACAAACACGTTTGGCAATAAAACTGATTTCTTCTACCCTTGCACCCTTTTGCTTCGATGTGCCACCCTTCAGTGCTGGCTGGCGCCATCTACAGTTACAAAAGTGTTGGAAGCTACCCTTAAAATGCCCGCCGCAATGCGCTGGCGGAGTTTTGCACATTCTAACAGATTTATTTCAGTCGAAATAGTTTCATTTTAGTTGCATTATTGTTATTGTTGTTCGTGTGTTCGTGTTGTTGCTGTTTGCCTGAGAGCGACTGCAAAAAAGTTTTTCTATTATTTTCAAATTTAACTTTGCCATTTGTTTGAATTTCATGTGAGTGGGCAAGCAAAAGACTAACAGCATATCGAATCCGAATGGGGGAATGGGAAATGTTGAATGTAAAATGTGAAATGAGAAAGGGTTGCCCAAAATACTTTGATATCAGTTTGTTTTCATATATACGAGTATGAATGAATTAAACTTGCACATCGATATGCAAAACTTTGTTCAAAATGTCCTCAAAATGTTCGGTGTACGTAATCAGGAAATATATTTCGATTTTGGGCTTAAAAGCTTTTCCCAAAATTACCACAAATGAAATATAATCATAACTCAACTCGAGAGAGGCTTATAAGGAGTTTCAGCTTTAAATTCAACACTAACAGCAAACAAACTAAACTCAACTGAGCTGAACTGAACTGAGTGACTGTTTGCTGATTTCAGTTGGCTGCATTTGATAGCCAAACTCTCGAAAGGCTGACGAAGTCCTTTGCTTTGCATTTGACGCCTCCAAAACAAACACGGCGACAAGCTGCCCAAATTACTGTCGTTGTTGTTGTCGTTGTTGTTGTTGTCGCTGTTGGTGTCAGTGTTGCCACCTTGTTGTATAGGAAGAGCACCAAAAAAAAAAGAAGGTGAAACAAAAAAATAGCAGCGAATGTGTAGGAAGACAACAACATGGCCGCACAAACAGTTGCAAATGTTGCATTTGCATGCATGGCCAGACGTTGCCAGTGGCCTCGACTGCTGTTAAGCCCCATTCCCCTTCCCATTCCCCTTCCCCTTCCCCTCTCTTTGCCACTACCCTTTGGCTTGTTGTACAGGTGAACGTCGCTGCTATTTAGACAAGTGACATATGCGCTACACACATAAACATAGTACTACACAACACTCTCCCTCTCTCTCTTCGCTCTCTTCACTCTCCGCTCATGCAACATGCAAAATGGTGTGTCAAAAAGGGAAAAGCAACATCGCCATCGCCATCGCTGTCGCTGTTGGCAGCCAGATAGTAGTCAACGTCGACTCTTCGACGTTGCGGCAACACCTGCGGCGTCGCTGTTGCCGCTGCTGTTGCTGTTACTGCGCTTAAGAGGAAGCGTTGCCTGCGCCCAAATTGCAGGAAGCGTTGAGCGTTGGCGAAAATGACGAGCGACGAGCGGCAAACAGACGAGCAAACAAACAGTCAGCAGCGAGCAAACTAAGCAACAAACGATGCGCACTGTTTCGGCATACCCTTTAAAAGTTCAGAAAGGTGTATAGAAAAGGAAGAAGTGGAAAGTAGAATAGGAAAGGAATAAGTAACAAAGAAGAATATCTTTAAAATAGAAAATAGTGTAGGAAAGGTATGATTAACAAAGAAAAGTTTATATTAAAGTGGAAAGTAGTATGAAAAGTGTGATTAACAAACAAAAGTCAAATTTTAAGTCAAGTTTAGTCAAATATATTTAATTGAACGTTGCGTATACGCAATGTTAACATAGTAAAAGCAAGTCAAATTAGCAAACATATATTATTTTCAGTTATATTATATTTTTTATCAATCTTATATAAAATATTCAAAAAAATATATTTTTCATGTATTTGGTTTGGTATATTGCAATTTTTTCCATTTGCACACTTTTTCAACTTCAAGCTTACAGCTCTATAACAAAAGAATGACAACACAAAAGTCAGGCAATCATGTAAATACAGCTACTATTATTTAATTAAATGCTGCTGAATTCTTGTGTGTTTTTCATTGCATTTATTAAAAGAATTTAATATTGAGAGTTTGTCAATTAATAGTGATTTAATAAGTGGAGTTTGTGCAATTTAGTAGAGTGTCAGTTAACAGTTGAATTGATGCATTGAAATTAGAGAATACTTGAAATAAATGAGTATCAATAGTTCATTAATATTGTGCTTTTTTATTAAGAGAGTAGATATTATATGTCATTCATTAGTTGTTCACCCTAATAAAGTGGATATTCAATATTGGTAACATACAATATATTATATGAAATGCATTTAATATTTAACAAACTATATGACGCTTTGTTAAATAACGAATATTGAACGAAAATTGTTTGAAAACAAATGTGACTATTTTACTTGATGAATTTGCATCTCATTTTAAACTCAATTTAGAACAAATTTTACAGGGTATTAGTTTGTCAACCTCCTCTGCAGCTCGTTGGCTTTACTCACTCCGCTGATGCGTTGTGTCCCTTATGTTTTGACACAGTTCACAGAACTTGGAAGCGCAATTTTTTGTGTTTGCTTGTGTTTTGTTTTAGAGCCCTTTTCTGTAGTTGTTGTTGCTGTTGTTTTTTTGTCTGTTTTTAGTTGCAATTAAACATGCAACTGCCACATAGAAAGGGGGATGCAGAAGCAGAAGAAGAAGAAGTACAACTGCCCCGACAACGAAGCAACGAAACGACAAAAGGACAGACACGCATCCGACATGGAAGCATCACAGCTCATCACAGCAGAGTCCAATTTGCATCAAGAGTTAGAGAGTTGGCTTTTGCAGATATCTCATCTGAAAAAGTTTCGCATGAAAAACGCAAGAATTGTAAGAAAATGTTTGGTTGGCTGCAGCAATTGAATTAGTTGCAACACTCGCTGATGAAACAAAAGAGTGTGTGTGTTAAAGTAATTTGAGAGTGTCATAAAAAATAATGAATTACAACTGCAAAATGCAAACTCAAAGACCTTTTGCTCTAATCACAATAGTTGCATCGAGTTACATCATCAATCAAACACAAGAAATTTGTGTGTGTTTGTTGCACATTTGACTTGTCCTTTGTAATCAGTCAATGGTTGGTCAATAAATTAATATAAATTTCTACGAGAGATGCCCACAAAACAAATTGATATAAATAATGATGATGGAGCATCGAAAGACAGAGAGAGAGGGAGAGAGAGAGAGAGTGCGTGTCAACATTTGTCAGTCAACAATGTTACCATTTGACACATTTCAATTAGTGCTATTATGTGTCTACAAATATAAACTCAATGCTCGATACAATTCTTATATAATACGCTTGTATTATATTTCAATTAAATCTACCATTCACCTCAACAAAAACTCAATCAAAATGCAATTACACATTCGAAAAGGAAAGAGAAACCTGTCACAGCAT
The DNA here is from genome assembly GCF_009650485.2 of Drosophila albomicans. Lineage (NCBI taxonomy): Eukaryota > Metazoa > Arthropoda > Insecta > Diptera > Drosophilidae > Drosophila > Drosophila albomicans. Next base: position 27,106,770 of record NC_047628.2, read on the forward strand.
ATTCATAAATAAATGATGGTAAAATGGGGATACTCGACTCGTAGTTACTCTATAAAGTGTATGAATTATGCAGAGAAAAGAAATCAAGCCTTGAGGGTGTCGAAAAGAACAAAACTTTTAAATATTTGTGTGCTATTTATTCGACTGTGGCTGCTGGCCAATTTATATATATGGCAGACAGCTGCCTTTTGTTTGTCTCTGTGTGTTCTGTGTGTGTGTGTGTTGAACCTTTATAAATATAAATATTTCAGCTGGCTCGTCCGACCTTTGTTACTAATTAATTTATATCAACATTTCAATGCTAAGCCCAACAAAACAATCAGCTTAATGTCAGACAGCAACACACAGAGAAAGATCTTTGTTTTTCTCACTACATTTCAACGTGGGTGGAAGCCGAGAAGGTTGTTCTTAAAGTTTGCCAAAAATAGCAAAAGTGTTAAACGCGTTGTTTTTCAAAAATATCTCTTTTGTATTTTAGTTTTGTTGATTCTTTCACTTGTCACTTTTCTGAGGAGAAAGCGAGCGAGTGAAAAACTTGTGCATGTTTTATTTATAAAGTTGTCTTGTAAATTGTTTCGATTTCTTGGAGCTGCCTCCTTTTGTTTGACTTGGCTGTGATTGTATTTAAAGGATTAACAGCCTCAAGGCTGTGGCTGCGGCTTTGGCTACTTTCACACGACTCTAGGATTAGCTTGGCGGACGACGACGACGACGACGACAACGACAACGCTGACGCCTTCTGTGTTTATCTTTTGCCAAGAAGAAGCTTTTGGCCCAAGACTCATTGTCTCAGTCTCCTCCTCTTTCTTGCACTTGTTGTTGCTTGTTGGATGTTTGCTTGTTTGCTTTTGGTTGACTGTTTAGTTTGGCGCTTTGTCTAGGCACAGGCCGCAAAAACTTTGGTCACACATGACGCCCCTGGTGTGATTTAAAGTTTCATTCTCACAAATCCGGTCGCATCTCCCTCTCTAGGAAATCACAAATTAAATTATAGTCTTATGTGTGCACACAAATCGATCATAAAATACTAATTACCAACTAGCTAGCTGCAAACTAAGCGCGTTAACACGCGCCAGACAAGGCAGGAGGACAGAGGGACAGAGAAACAAACGGGACACGGAGAGCGATTAAAATCTTAATTATCCCATTGCGACACTTCATTAGTTTCGGGGGCGTTCAAGGATCTTGTAGTCCTTCGTCCTACGTCCTGCGTCCTGAGTGCTGAGTCCTGCTTCTGGCATCACGTTTATTGCAATTAATTTTCTTGAGTTTCAGTTTTCAGTTTCGGTTTTAGTTTTTGTTTCAAGCGACCTTTGGTCAACGGCTTCCCATTGCTCATGTGGTCAACACATTTGCTGTCATTGCTCAATTAAATTTGGCAACACTCGGTGAATCAGTTTGCGGCCATTGTTGGCAATTTCTTTAATTTTTTTCGTCTCTTTTTTTTTTTTTTTGTATCGTTGTTAAGCGAAGCTAATGGAAATTTCCTGTGGCCAAGCAAAAAAGAAAAAAAAAACAGAGAAAGCAACTTTAGCTTATTTTCTTTCAACAGATTCAATTTGAAACGCTACATTGAATTAAATTACGTGAGCGAAGGGGAAACTGCGACGCGGCAGAGAATATCAGAATGAGAATGCGAATGAGAATCAGAATCAGAGAATGAGAATGAGAATGAAAAGATGCCAAGTGATGGCATTGAAGCGTGGGTAACAGCCAACCGTAACAATAATATGGCCCACAAAATCGCATAACAATGAAAATGGCTAAATAAAAGCCAAACAATAATAGTAAAAACTCGCTAGCAAAAAGCGAGCAACAATTTTTTTAGCTTCTTTTTTTTAAGAGCAACACTTTTTTGCAGACGAATAGATAATACACTTAAAATCTTAGGAGATATAAAATAAATATAAAGAGTTGAAAATTTAGAAAACATTACAAAATTATAGAAGTATATATTAAAAACGTTTCTATGAGTATTATATGTTATTTTAAGTTTATAGACTTATCTTTTCAATGGAAAAGATCAAATTAACTAATCAAAATTGCCACAGAAATTTAATTAAGAATCAACCTTAACTTTTTTACATATTGAACGAAATTAAATTGCTTAAAATAATACAATATTTTAAGTAAATTAGATTTCAAATTAATTTCAATTTACAAAAAGGAATAATATAACAATTTGTTCACAAATATAATATTTCTAAAATAAAACAGCAAAAAATTATGTTCAAGGGATAATAAAAAGTTACACATAAGGCCTTAGAAATTTTAGTTGTTGTATTAATTTAATTACAAAAATATATTCCTAATATCCATAGATTTAAAATTCTTCACAATTGAATAATAGAATGATGAATACATTTAGCAATATTCTAATTTCCTTACATTTAAAATTATTCAAAAATTCCAAACAGAATGTTTCGCATATTTAGCATGAAAAATATAAAATTCACCTATTCCAATTTCCCTAGATTTAAAATTAGTTCAAAAATTTTAAAGAAAAGTAGTGACAAAACTAAAGATAAACTTCTTTAATATCAAGAAGAAACTTAAGCTCATATTTAGCAAGAGAACTAAATATGAACTTTTGTTATTTCCAGAAGAAACTTAAGTATAGGTCAGCTCTGACTGATGGCCAAGTTATATTTGATAGAGTATGCCGACGATGACCCACAGAAAAAGGGTCATCGGCTATTGTGAGGACATGTTGGGGCTGTTTTCTGGGGGCTGCTAAGAGAGGAAATAGGCTAATGTGCTTAGACTCTCAAATTGCCAGCAAAGAATCAGTCAATTAGGCGCACAGTACGTTTTCCGTTTCAGTTTGAGTTTTGGGGTAGATGGTTTTCTTCTTCTTCTTATTGGTTGGTGGATGGCCGAAAGCCATCACAAAAATCGACATAAATTATGTGTTTTATGTCTTGGCTAGTTGACTTTTTGCATTGAACCCGCTGCATAAATCACCAATGCTAGCTAAACTGTCAGATGCAGACAAACTAAAAGGAGGGAGGAGAAGGAGGAAGAGGAAGAGAAGAGGTTGCAATTTCAACTCTCACGTAGTTCGTTGCGGGCCAAACTGATGCTGCACGTTTTTTGAGGCGCCACCGCTGATGCTGCTGCTGCTGCAGGCGAGTTGAGTTGGTCGCACAAATTTGGCACGTGTGATAAACTCAAAATTGTTGCAGCCAACTACAGCAGCAGCAGCAGCAGCAGTTGTTGGTTGCAGCGGTAGCTTCTGCCAGTGTCAGCAAAAAACGAGGCTAACCAAAAACTTTGGCAGATTTTTCGGTTATCTGTCGCACATGCAGTTGACCTTTTGGGCGTTTGCAAAAGTTCGCCACGCTTAAAAACTATTAGCTGCGGGCTTTCAATATTTAAACACACACACACACCCACAACACGCAGCTGTGCAATTGGATCTCAAAACTTTGCACATTTTATATGAATAACAAAACTATGCCAACTATTTGAGCTCGATAGCAGTGCTTTTTTCTTTTGCTCTGACTTCATGAAGAGAGCTCAGCTTAGGAGTATTTAATGGGACAGCCAGCAGCACTTCAATGCATAAACAAAACACATGTTGCCCAGAGTTCGGGGGGGAGTTTAAGTAGCAGTCAACTGAATTCGGACATGGCCCTTAGGTGTTTGCTCGTACTTAGGCCAATTACAGTTCGGCCGAGCCCAGTGGAATGATAACCTTTTGACACTGAGGCGGGTGAATGAACCAAACAGAAGCCAAAGTCAGTCACTGCGATTGTTTGCCTGCTGCGGTCAACGCGCGACTAATTAAAGGCCGCGCACGTACACTCGAGGAGGGAGAGGGGGTAAAGGAGTTGGGGATATGTCGTGGGATCAGAGGTAACTGGAGAGCAGAGCAGAGCAACGCAGCGCAGAGTAAAGCTGAGGAAAGAGCGTAGATTTCATTTTTGGGCGACGACTAATGGCTGCACTTTGACCGCAGCTGCCACATGAGTTGGAGGCAACATTATGCGAGTAACACGAGTGCAACATATACTCTTTAAATACCCGACTATTAATGGAGTAAAAAGGGTATGACCAATTTGTGTCCGTTCATATGAACAACTAAAGCACAGAGAATATGAAAGCTACAGATACCAGTGTGGAAAATACATTTACATTTAACTTTCCGAAAGTTTTACATTAATCATATGAAAGTACAGAATTTCAAAAGAGACAAGACCGTAAAAATAAGAGCATAATTTATATTAAAAGACAGTTGTCAGAATAGCTGAGAGAGCGTAAAGCGTAAAAAGTGTGAATACCATGTACTAAAAATTCGTGTATTGTCCTGATTAACTGACTGATTCATCAAAAAAAGCAAGCCTCCCAACTCTTAGCGTTTAGGGTGAAAATATCTACCATATGTATATCACAATGCAGGTAGTGCAAAGTTTTGAGACAAGTTAACATTATAAAAGAAAAATAAAATAATTAACTGAATGATTCAAAAAATAAAAAAAAATATTGGAATGATTCACTGACTTATCTATTAATTCACAGTCTAAATGGTAAAAGCTTAGTTGAAACATCGTTTACTTTCAAATAAAAGTAACTGTATTAAAATGCTTAATATGGTATATTTTGAAAGTAGTATAACAATTTACTAAGTATAGTCATCGGTATACTATAGGGAACTTATTTGGGTAAATTCTTAGAATAATACCTTACTGTTTACCTTTATATATTTAGTATATTTTGGTATTTTTTCGGTATAATATTTTGTTATATTTTTAGAGTAATATTGCAATATTTGTGTTTTTTTAAATTGGTATTTTTGGTATTTTTTCGGTATAATATTTTGGTATATTTTTATAATAATATTGCAAATTGTGTTTTTATTTAAAACGAGTACCAGTATATTTTAGTATTTTTTGGTATATTTATTTAGTATATTTTTAAAATAATACCGCACTGTTAAGCTTTTCTTAAAAACAGAGGGTAGCGGGTATCTCACAGTCGAGCACACTCATTTTTAGCTTTCTTAGTTGCTTAATCAATCATAAAGACCAATTGGTATTGCTTAAATCTGTACTTTCTTTTTACTTAACGGGTATTTGAAAGTCGAGCCCGCTTGCTCATTTATTTTTCGACGAGTTTTTGGAGGAGTAAGCGGACGACATGCTGCTGTAATTTGCAACTTAAAACTGTTGTCCAGCGATGTTGGATGCTGGGTGCTGTGTGCTGTGTGCGCTGCTAATGCCAAGTGCTGATGCAGCAGCCAGCAACGCGCTATTTGAATGTGATTTAATGTGAAAACCAGTGGAGTTCTCTGCACTCTACCTCTTTCGCCTCTCCCTCAGAATGGTCATGTGAAATGAGTCATTACAGATATGCAATCAGGCAGCGAATGTTGTCTGTGCACTCGATGTTATTGTTGTTGTTGTTGTTGTCTCCACAGTTGATGTTGCTGCTCTTGTTGTTGCTGGTGTCGAGTCTAACCCGCAGCGTTGGCAAGGCGCCGACCACATCGAGTCATTTGTTAACAACCAGCGCGCGGTTTTGTTACACCAAATGCGCGGAAGTGTGTAGTCGGATGTGGTTAAGCATACGCCATGTTGCCCATCAAAATGGCCTTTTTGCCCATCGTTATTATTGTTGTTGCTGGCATTTCATTTCGCCAGCTTTCCTTTTTTTCTGTCTGTTTGTTCTGATGTGTTTTAGCCATTTACTGTGCTGCTTCTATGGCTGCCGCTACTGCTGCTGCTTTTTTATTAACCGAAATGCATGAAAATCTATGCACGGATACGCGCGCAATAATGCGAAATTTATGGCACACAAAACGTGACACTCCCACTCCAGAACAAACACTCAGCGGATGCTACTCATTTTGTATTTGACTGGATTTGGATTTTCATTTGAATTTTGCAGATGTCTAGATTTAAATTTTCACATTCGCATTCGAATTTAGATTTAGATTTTGAGAGCGCGACATTTGCCTAGCGTGTTGTTTTAATTGGTACGTCGAGTCGAGGCGAGAGTGAATTCTCTGTTTGTGTATCGCAAATTACGCAGAGTTTATGGCATTTAATTTTAGCCTGGCAACAAACAGAACAACGCAAATTTGTTGCATTTGTCGCACTTGAATGCCAACAAATAAACAATCCCAAATGGCTGGTTGACTGTCTTTTTTTTTGCCATTACACAACCGCACTACATTCGGTTGTGTTTTGCCATTGTTGCCTTTGGGGGTATTATAATTTGCACAGCCAGTTTGCAACTGTTTTGCAGTCAAGGGTATCGACTGTTCGACTGGAAACAAATGCGCTTTTTATGCAATTTTCGGCGCTCAATTTTCATTTGATAAATGCAATTGAGGTTGTTTCCCAATAGGCATTTGACTTTTTGTATTATTATTAAATGTAAAATAGTTGGCTTCCATTTTGATGCCCATTTAAATAACCAAATAAAATACACAATAAAGCAACCAAAAAATAAATATACTAAAAGGCAAAATGAGACACGAGGATATCATCACGATTGACCAGCTCAACTATCGCATACTCATTGCAAAGAAAGTTCATCTGCTACACGATCGTTGGAATGATCGCTTTGGATGGTTTCCTGCGGCTCAAAAGGAACACTACAAACAATATGCAGAGATCTATAAGGAAAGTCTGGCAGAATACGGCGAAGAACAGTTCAAGAAATATGCGAAAGTTCGTTCTTTGCGCGCCGTTCACACAGCTGCCATCGATGATCACAAGTTGGATAGCTTAAAGGAGGTCTGCTGTTATCCCATGACTCACATGGCGGAATATAGGCCATCGGTGACTACAAATGGGGAGTATGGACTCGTGGTGCCAGGACATCATCATCGACACTGTTAACAAGTTTTGAGAGCAATTTTCGGTTGAAGGCAATGTTCCGTTAAACTTTTGCCAACAAGCGAAGGAAAATTTATAGTCTGGGTTTAACTGTATATTGATTTCAGCCAAAGAATAATACAGAAACTTGTAGATGTGCAGCCAAAGTCTGGCTGTTAAATAGAATTATAAATTTTAGATGTATGTTGGTGACTACAAGAGTGTAAAGATGTGCGTACTTCTGTTCAAACTGATGAATAAATTGTTTTAAACAAACTTATTAATGGTTAAGCAGTAAACAAAACAACTATAAGATAACGTAAATGTATTATTATTTCATTATCTCTAATCCTGATAGTTGCTTAGCTATAACTTTCCTGCTTTTATATTTATTGCATAAGTAACAATTTCTTTTTTTCCCCTTATTTCATTGCAGTGCACCTATCTTCATGCATCGAGCCACAGGTGAGTGTCTCACAATCAAAATATAGTATAGTATAGTACATCAAATTTATATTGACAAGGCGCTGCTACAAGCTGAGTCAGCGTACGCAGAAAGTTTCCTCCTCCAAGAGTTAAGCAGCATTATTTTTAGTTGTAAATTCCAAGCATTGATAGTCGATAATCGGAATCTTCTAGCATATGTGAATCAGATGAATGTGCTTGTTTAGGAGAAACTATTACAGAGCTGACAGAGGGCAGAACTGCCACTGTGTGTGCTTCTGATCAAATACTGCTGTTAATAAACTAATACAAGACTTTCCTACTAGAAAAGTGTGATATAGAAAGCAGCAGAGTGCTAGGCACAAATAAAAGTGCTGTAAGTCCATAAGAGAAGTCTCTTCTTTTAGAAGATGCAGGAGGTCATCTCTGTCATCTAATTTCAACTAACTAAATAGAATTCTATGAATGTATTCTCTACTGGATTTCAATTTCATTTAGACTATATTATTGTACAATTTATATTCAATATTGTGGTAACATTTTGCTCAGCACTTGTAGCTGATTTTATTTTGCTTGAAATGACATCTAAAGAAAGATTCGCAGGGAATATTATATTTTGTTTGAAATGAAATCTACAGAATGCGAAATTTATATTTTGTTTGAAATGAAATCTAAAGACAGCTTTGCAGAGTGTATTCCTATTTATTTTAAATAAAATCCAATAAAAGAATGCTTCGCAGGGTATTTTAAAGTTCTGTTCTTTCACTCTCTCTTGCCTTTTTAATTATTTTTGGTGCTGCAATGGCCGTTGGCCACATGCAGTTTTCTCTTCGTTTTTCTAGCTTTTTTCTGCACTTTGTTTGGGCTTTTGCTTTTATTTAATTTGTGTGTAGCATGTTTGCATTTTACAACTTTGATTTCTTGTTGCGGTTGGTTTAGTGAAGCGAGGAGAGGAGAGAAGCAGAGAACTGTGAGTGTTGGGTTGTTGCAAATGCTTAGTGCAATTTCCATTTTCATTAAGCAACAAGTTTTTCTCAGTTGACTGCTAATGCAAACACAATCGCAAAACACTTTTGCCCGGACTTTGTGTATTTTTCCTCGTGGTGTGAACAGCGAAAGCAGCGAGCGACAGTCGCAAAACTTTTTAATCTTGTTACGTGGAAAAATAATAAAATTAAAGCTGACTGCAGGTGAAATGTTTTGCGTATTTCAATAAGCCATTTAAACTGATAATTGTTTCGCATAAATCATTTGGGCTCCGCGGCTGAAGTTGAGCCTTCAGTCTCTCTCGAACTCCTACTGAAATGACCTTTGCCACAACACCGAAAGTTAATTAAAAAATTGTGGCCATTGCGCGGCCAGCTTTTGTGTATAAGTATGCCCGACCGAATAAACTGCAATTCAATTAGGGACGTGGCCATAAATAAGCCACACCCACACTCTCACACACACATACTCATACACATACTTAAAGGGACAAAAGAGGCGCTGAAGAGCTGAAGAGCTGAAGAGCTAAAGCTGAAGCTGTGGCTGAGCTTGAGGCACATTTAGGTAAATATTATTATAATTTTTGCTTTTATCGCATGCTTTTTTTTTGCTCTGCGGTTTAATCTTTTATAAATAACAAATGGCTCAACTTGCGTTTTCTCTTTGTATGTGTGGGGCAAGTTTAGACAGCATAAAAAAGCAGGCAGACAGACAGACGAAGAGAAAGATTCGACTATACAAATACCTACAAAATACTTGCACTGTGTGCCAACTTTGGCTAAAGTAATTATTTTTAATAATTGACTCGCCGTTGTTTGGTTTTTTCCTCCATTTTCGTGGTGTTGCCCCAAATTTGAACTTTGAACTAATTTGGCAAAGTTTTTCGGTCTGCACTGCGTGTGGCTCTGGCAGCTGCTTTGGTTACAACAAGAGCAGCAGCAGCAGCCAGCAACCAGCAAACCACAGCGCTTTACTTAAACTAATTAAATTTATTGGTCGGAACAGCGATTTGCAAGAATTTTTAACTTTCAACTATTTGATGCAATTTAACAATATTTAAATCAAATTAAATGTGCTTCAAGTGCATTTTTATACCCAATACACAAAGCAGAGAAGGGTATTATAACTTTGTGTCTCAATCAAACAGGCAGAAGGAGGCATCGCCGACCTTATAAAGTATTCTTCTATATGTTAATGTTTGGGTCAGCGTCAACAGCCGAGACCATATAGCCATACCCTTCTGACACTTTTGAAGCTACAGTCGATTTTTGGTACATACAATAATAAATGTAGCAACTCTCACTCGTGAAAATTTGGTTGCAGTCAGACAAAATGTGCAAAAATTACATATTTTAAATATAGTATCATACTATATTTATATACCAAATACTCATCTTGATATATTCTTAGTATTTTGCAGTATATTTCTTTGCTGTATTTTAAAATTAACACCTCACGATTTTGTTTTCTTCGAAAATGGGCAGCAGTATATATGTATTAGTATTTGTTAGTATTTTTTAGTATATTAATTTGGTATATTTAAAAAAAAATCGCATTGAATGCAATTATTGAAAATACGTAGCGGTATATTTCACTATTTTTTAGTACTTTTGGCATTTTAAATTGGTATATTTTTTATAATTATACCATAAATCGCCTTTTTGTATATTTTCAGTATTTTTGCAGTATATTTAATTCATATATTTTAAGATCAATATCTGTATATATTGATTTTATTGAAAACGGATAGTGACATATTTTAGTATTTTTAGTATTTTTGTATATTAATTTGGTATCTTGTATAAGAAATTAGGTAACAGTATATTTAAGTATTTTAAGTGTACTTTTGTATATTCGACTAATATCGTATTATATTGCTTTTATTGAAAACCGGTTGCGAGTATCTCAAAGTCTAGCACACTCGCTTAGTTGTCTCAATTGCAGATTAACTTCCGTTTGGAAATGCATTTGCTTCTAATTAAATAGCTTCCCAAAACAAACAGTGCACAATATTAATTTGCATTTAGCAGCGTTTTAGTTAATCGCACGCACAATTACTAAACCGAAATGCTAATGGTAAATATTTGGCAATTATTTTATCGCGCAAAGAATTAAATATGAATATAAATTTAATGCTGCAGCATGCACACATAATTGGGCATTGATTTCGGAAGAGCGAGTGTTCTTTTAATTATCAGTAATGCAGTGAAGTTTATGGGCTTGCATTTAGTTGGCAGTTCACTGAAATTTTCCAATGAACTGCAAATGAAAGTTGACACACAACTTGAGCAATACTTTAATATAACCTTTTTTGACACGCGCGACCGAAATAAATTAGTTGGCATCACAGAACGCGACAGGCAGCAGTCAAGTCAAGGCATTTAACTGATCGCCATAAGCGACATCATTTACAACCACAAGACTGCGAGGGGTCTCTTTTCCTTCTCTCTTTCTTTCTCTCTCTCTCTCTGTCTTTCTCTCTCTCTCTCTCTCTTTCTCTCTGTGCTTTTGAGCATGTGTCGTATACCAAATTGCTCTTTTGGGTTTTTGTCAAATATTTTTTTTGCCACTGCTTGTTGCTGTTTGTTGCCTGAGCTGCTGCCATATTTGACTTTGGCAACTCTTTTGGGGGTCCTCATGCCACATGCCTCATGCCACGTGCCACGTGCCACGAATTAAAGTGAAAGTCTTATTAAACTTTCAGACACTGCGAAAACCACTTGACAGCGAGTCGCAGACGCAGTCGCTCGAGCAACATGTTATATTTACTGTTACGTTTATTTACTTAAAATGCGACAGCCCTTCACAACAGCAACAACAACAACAACCGGAGTAGCGACAACAGGAAATATAAAACAAAATAAATATAAATTACATGTGCTACGCAACGAAGCGCAAATACTCTCTTAGTGAAGTGCAGACGAAGTTTCTATTTCACAATTAACAAAATATTCCTATTCTATAACTTAAATTTTTACGTCTTCTGATTACTTATATTGAACATAATTTCAAATGTGCCGCAAATAGAGAAATATGTAGAAAAAAATAAAAAAAATCATTTTTAAAATGCGCTCATAATTTGTATTTAACATCTTTAAGTTATATTTTTGAATATAAATTACTTTATCCTCTTTTAATTTTTATAAATTAAAGTCAATTTTATGGGAGTCCCCTAAGAATAAAAAGAAAACTGAAATGAATGAAATTTATTTAATATATTCTGTTACTACAATACATTGTATTATTTGTTGTAGAAAATAATCCAAATATTTTATTCATTCATAGTAAATAAAATGAATTTCATTTTAAGATAATAAGATGGCTACTAGAATTTATAAATACAATAGTGAAGAAACATCTCCATTTCAGTTTTTATTATTTTTATTATTTTCAATAACGTCACTGAAAATAATGAAAGGAAAAATGAAGTAAAATATTCTAATCACTTAAATCTTATATTGAAATTTTGCAATTTGATTATTTTATATACTTATATTTTATTTTATATATTTTTGATGCATGTATAATAACTAAAATCAGTAACAAAGTTTGTTATTTTTAATTTATTAGCTTATACCTTAATATAGTAACAATTTTATCACACTTTTTATACGAATATGTTATAATTTTTTTTATGTTTGATTAATTTATATTAATGTATTTTTTATTCACATTTTTTTTATATTCCTTTATTCTATATTTTTGATGAATTTCTAACAACCTCCATTAAATGCAATATTTGCAGCCATATTCGTTCAGTATTTTCACAAGCTAAAGAGTTGTAATTTTTTGCTGAATGGATCTTATTATTGCAAAGCCAAACGGTTTATATAGTCTTTATGAAATTTGCAGTACTCTGTGTGTGGAAAAGCATATCAAAAATGTCTCAGCGCGGCCCACAACAAAATATTTACATTACTCATCCGCCGCTTGGGCCGCTCGTTCGTTGGCATTTGCCTGAAGGCGCCAAAGGCTGATCCGGCACACGCTATGCGTATGAGTGTGTGAGTGAGTGTGTGTATTGGGTGTGTTTGTGTGTGTGTGTGGGCGACACACACGCGCCTGACTGCGATTTAGTGTAATTTCCGCAATCATTTCCTACAGCATTTTATTCCGCCGCGCGCATTGATACGATGCCCAAGTTCGTGTCTTGCCCAAGAGAGTGAAAGAGAGAGAGAGAGGGAGTGCAGTAGAGTGAGAGGGAAGACTGGCTAACTGACTGTTTGACTGACGCCCTTTAACCTTGGCAGCAGCTGCTTGATTTCGCATTTTATTTTTCCTACAAATTTTCAAACGAATTGCACAAATGCCTTGCGCCCCCGCCACGCCCCCTCCCCCAATTCTCTGACCGCCTTTCACTTATTGGATAGCAGATACAAATTTGTGGGCTTAGCGCTAGTTTCGTTTCGCCGGGTCCGGCTTTGCTCGGCAATTTTTGGGGCGAACTTTCGGTTTCATTTCTCTTTCTCTCTGCATCTCTCTTTCTCTCTGTGTGTGTTTGGCATTTAGCGAAAATTGCTGGAAATTGAATTATGGCATTCAGTGCATATTCCGCCGGCTCGTCGTTGTCGTTGTCGTTGTCTCAGTCAAATGCTTTTGCATTAAATTTATAGCGCGCAATAAACTTTTGCGGTCGCTGGCAAAACTTCAACGCGCCAAATACCGCAGGGCAATTACAGCAGCACAAAAGGGAGGACTCTTTAAAAAAAAAAGCACGAAAGGAAGAGGAAGGGAAACTAGACCCAGCTAGAAGCTAACCAAAAATCTACATGCATAAATATATGTTGTGTGTGTGTGTGTGTGTGTGTGAGGAGCCCGCAGGGTCGGAAGCGTTCAGTGGCCAACAGGATATGCTCTTGTGCATTGGCTTCCAAATGATTTGCTTACATTTGCCGCTCTCATTCATGTATTCTCTTTTAAGAGCAGAGAGCAAGAGCGAGAGTACACTGAGAGTTTTATGAATAATATCCTCGAGGCATTAATTTTCAAATTGGTTATTTTGCCCATTTTGTTGTCGGTGAGCATGTAAACAACAAGCACATATCTGAGTATATATATATATATATATACAGCATAGAGTAGAAACATTCATGCCTCGCAGCCTTATTGGGGTAACAGACCGTAAAGAGCGAAATATGTGTAATATGATTAAATTTTATCAACAACAAAGCAAAAACAAGCTCAGTCCAGGCTGAAGCATAACCCCAAGCTCAACTGCTGATGTTGCTCCCGTTGCTGTTGCAAGCAACCCTCGAAAGAAGCAACATGAGGCACGTTCAACAGCTTCGACGACATCTATAAATGTATTTATATAAAAGATAGACGTTCGTTCGTTCGTTCTTTCATATATGAGAACATTTCCTCATCTTCATCGTCGTCGTCATCGATGTCATGTTCTTTGCTTTTGATTCTCCTTTCATTTTATTTTATTTTGTGCTGCTGCTGCTGCCTTGTGGCAGCTTTACATGTGGCAATGTGTTATTTATTGCTCATTTATGATTTGGACGCGCTTCATCTTTGTGCGACACATTGTCAACTGACAACACATCGAAATCAGATGGCAACAAGCAGCATAAAGCGTAAAGTAAAGGACACGCTTCCTTAATGCTCTCGTTGTGCGCTCTTTCTCTGCATGTTTACTGCTGTCGGTTCTTCAAGCTGCTCGCTATGTATGAGATTCAACCATGTATTTGTCAGACTGACGAGTAATCTTGAAAGAGAACTCAATAGAACTTTGTATTTACATTCAACTACATTGACTACTTTAGTAGTTTACTTATGGAATATGATAATATCTTATAATTATTAAATGACAGCATTCAAACTACATTTCTATTGTCTTAACACGTAATTTGTATTAGTAATTTACACAATTCTTGAATCTATTTACCACACAATAATATAAAAAGAGTAAAATGATCTTTGCCATTTCTTTGCTTTATATATTTTGCTTTTTAGCTCAGTTTATTATTATTGTTAAACAGCAAAATTCAAGTGATTTTTGACTATTTTTTAACATCATATATTTTATTAGTTTTTGTATTTCATCTTTGTCTTTGTCATGTAGTATTATTATTATTGGAAAGATCCATTCGTGTTATAATTCCAAAAATGTTCAGACAACTTAATAACTGAATGAAATATAATTGAGCTTGCATAGATCAAATGGTTTGTTTCATAAAATATATTTTAAAAAAATACCTTACAAATTAATTTTATGCCAGTTGTCACTTTTAAAGTTTTTATGTAATTTAATTATATTTTCAAAGTAATAATTCGCATATTCATCAAGCTATGTAACTGCTAGTCAATCGACCTTTTCAGCTTTTGCTATTTCGTAATTAATCGCAAGTTGCATTTCATCTAAATTCTTGCCTGATTTAACACATAATTTGTATTAATAATTCGTAAAACTGAGTAATGCATTTATTACAATAAAAAAAAATAACATTTCCCTATTAACTTTCTATATTTCATTATATGCAAAGTAGCTGAAAAAATAGATTTTTTTGTTGCTTTTCAATTTCATAATTATTTGCTATGTGAATTCGATGTGCAATCGTTGGCTGATTTAACAAACAATTTATATTATTAATTCGCATAACTTTCACAGTTGACATACGGCAGCAAAAGACACATATACACACACACACACACACACACACACACACACACACGCTTCACTCTTGTGAAGTCTGCCACAAATGCCGCAGTTGCAATGTGCAGCAAAGTTTTGCCTGTGCTTGTTGTGCACTCATTACAAGTTGCAACATGCGGCTGTCATGTTGCGCATATAATCAACCCACACTGCACACGCTGCAGTTGGCTGTCTGGCTGTTTTGCATATTGCGTATACGCAATGTAGTTTCGCATTATGCGTCGCATTAAATTGACAACTGTTGCTGTCTGATTGAATTTTGATTGTTGCCTCGCATTTTTGCATAAATTGCAATGCAACAATGCCAAACAACTCCGCAGCAATTATGCTGACAACTTATCTTCTCTTCTCCTTCTCTTTCTCCTCCTTCATCTCTGCCTCCATCTCCATCGCTATCTCTTCGCTGTTGTCGTGTGCAACTTCATTTTGCCGCGTTTGATAAATCTAATAAGTGTCGCGGCCGTCATGCAATATTAAACCGCGTTGCTGCTGCCACGCCCACAACTGATGCCGCCTCCCCTCTGCGTTAGTTTACCTTTAAGGTTAACGCTACGCAAAAGTTTTGTAACTTGTCGGCGGCAAAAGTTGCACTTAAATTCTGACATTACTTTATTTATTTTTTCTACGATTTTTTCGCTTTTTTGTTGTATCATCAGACTCTGTCGCTGCGCCTTCACTCACCTAGGCAACAATGCACATTGCAACTTTTTATTATTGTATTAGCAAAAGTTTTTTACGCTCTTACTTTGCCCTGCCACATTGCTTTTACTTCTTATCCAGTTAGCGCTTTAAACTATGCTGCATGCCACAGCTGCAAAAATTGCAATGTAGCCAAGGAGAAGATGTAAAAAAGCTGCAAAGCTTGAATATTGAAAAAATTCTAATATACTTGTATATCGAAGGCTATATTCGGTATATCATTATACTCAGCATTCAAGATCTCCAGAGAGTACAAAATATACCATATATATATACCAACAAATAAACTAAAAATACTGATATATTCCCAAGGCTTTATTTGGTATATCGATTTACTATGCCAAAGAATACAAAATATACCGCATAAATATACTAAATAATAATCTAAAAATACTAATATATACCCAAGGGTTTATTTGGAATATCGATTAACTCTTCCCTTCAAAATATACCATAAAGTAAAATATTATATATAAAATATATATTCTGAAGAATACTATATTTGGTATATAGATATACTATTACATTAAAAATATACCATAAAGTATAAAATACAGAATACAAATATTCCAAAAAGTAAACCATTTCATATAAAATAATATACTGAAAAAATACTAATATATCGAAAGCTATTTGCGGTATATCGATGTACTTTAAATTCAAGATATACCAGAGGGTACAAAATATACCATATAAATATACCAAGTAATAAACTAGAAAATCTTTATTTGGTATATCGATTTACTATTCCATTCAAAATATACCATATAAGTAAAATATTATATAAAATATATATTCTGGAGAATGAATGCTCTATATGTTATATAGATATACTTTTACATTAAAAATACACCATAAAATACACCATACAAATATACCAACAAGTAAAGCATTTCATATGAAACAATATACTGAAAAAATATTAATATACATCGATATACCTTTCTACCCCATAAAAAGGAACATTTATGAGACATAAACTAGACCAGAGAATATCAAGATATTCCCTCAATTTAAAGGCAAAGCTGTGTTGTCTAATTAAAGCATTGGATTGGCCTATGAATGCATTCAAGTGTTCAATTACAAGCTGCAAGTTGTTGCCTGGCAACTCAAGTGCTTCAAGTGCCTTGTTCTCGCATCTATTGCCAATTCCAATTGACTGAAACAGTTGCAGCTATAAACGTGTGTGTTGAGACGTCTTTTTCCCATTTTTAGTTAATTTTTTAATGCCCAACTCACAGAGCAGAATTTCCATTAATTCTGTGTGCAGCAAATGAACAAAAGAACAGCGCCTTCAGGTGCACATTGAACACAGAAAGCAAGCGAGGGAGAGTGAGAGAAAGTCTGAACGAAGTTTGCCATTGATAAAATGTGCCAAGGGGGATGAGAAAGGGGGAGGGGAGGGAGGCAGCTATCAGCGGCATCGGGTGTTGATTGTGCTAAATAACTGCACAACAATGGGGCCTAAGTACGTTGATAGAAAAGTAATGAAAGCCAGTCGAGCTGAGCTTCTCTGCTACAAGCTACAAGCTGAAAGCTGAAAGCTGGAAGAAGCTGCAGGCAGCCCCTGATTGGTAGCGCCAACAAAGGCTAATTCGTTGGCTCTGGCTGAGTGGCTGCCCATGGTCCTTGCTTCTTCTGCCCTTCCCCCTCTTTGGCTGTGGCATACAATAATTGGTAAAAGTCGAAGGCAGGAGAGAGGAAAAGAAATACAAGTATAAAGCCAAAACAACATGAAGCAAATCGAAAAACAAAAGACGAAAATTGTGTAAAGTGGTTTTATGGAGCAACAAAATAGAAAAATAGGATTTACCACACTCACACAGTAACACACACACAGACACAATCATACATGGGCACTTGGGATGTGGCCAAGATGGAGAATGCCTTAAGGTTAAAGTAAAGATTGCAGCAGCGGCTCAAATGGATTTACGTGTTGCGAATTTTAATTAAACGATAAAAAAGGGCAACAGACATTGCTCAGCTCAGCTTCTCGAGCTGTCGAGCTGTAGCAAGCTGTAGCAATGGATGACCAGCGCACTGCGTGTGCTTAGCACAAATTTATGGGCCCGCGTTGAGGTCGAGGAAAGAGAAGTGCCTCAAGTAGAAGTAGAAGTAGAAGCAGAGGAAGAAGTATGTAGCTGCAGCAAAATGTGGCAGCATCATTTGGCCGCGCCGCGTTGACTTTTTGCTATTCATTGCGCCAGCCGGTGTAAAATTTAATTTACGAGCTTGTATTTTCAATATGGCCACAAGCAGGCAGGCAGCCAGACAGCGGTCCTTCCACCGCATTTCGTTGGCCAGGTGGCTCTTAAAAGTGATTAACATTAAATCATATACAAGGCACGGCCATATCTTTGTCGGCCACCTGACCACACACACAGCTAACCGAGGCATCCAAGCGATCCAGCGATCCAGAGATCCCGCCGCAAACAATTACATTTTCTGCACGCGCCCTTCATTCATTTTCACGCACGTACGATTTTTCGCACACAATTTTCACCTTGCGGCGAGGCCTAGAAGACAACAACAACCAAAGCAAAAAAATAAAAGCAAAAGCATTTACAGCTACGCATTTTGTTTGCTAATTTCAACAGAAGCGACGGCTTATCAACGAGCCGCCATTAGCATGAGACACAGCAGACAAGAGAGAGCACTTTCTCCTCCCCTCAATCTCCTCTCATTTTACCTTCCCTTTCTATAAGATGCCAAGCGTCTCTGAACTTTCAGCAATTTGTTTGATTTTGTGCTTATTGGACTTGCGTTTTGCATAAGCAATAAACATAAATTATCGACAGCGTCCAGCAGCGATGCTGACATTTATTTATGCCCATAACTCATTGAAATCGAGTCGAGTGCTGGCGCACAAAAGTATGCTATGATATTTTATACGCCGTTGCCTTTGCCTTTGCCTTCGTCTTCGTCTTCGCTTCGTCCTGACTTTATGGCCTCCTCTTGAAGCACATCGTTTGCCAATAGAAAACGTTGACCGTAAGGGTCAAGCTTTGTTCTCTCCATAGACAAACTCTATAGCAAGTGTTTCAATTGCCTAGCCCAGGCATGGAAGCCATTAGGGTAATTGTGGAGCTTGATATGCTATTATATGTCGATCAGATGCAACTGATTTCGATTGTGATATTCTATAAAGCTTTCAATTGTTATTTGCATTCGCTGTGAAGTGCCAAAAGCAAAAAAAGAAACAAATATGACAATTTTGGAAATGAATAGTCTAAATTGCAGACTTTGAGGTTTCAATAACTATTGATGAATGACAATTTAAATAGTATTTTTATATAGATAGATAATAACTTCAATCGTTTAAATTATTTGCAGTCTGAGCCTGCAGAGATAGAAAAAAATACAAAATAATATATTATTTCTATATTCTGAATATACAATTTAAGAAATTTAAGGCTCGTTAATAGTAATTAATTTGAGTTTGACTTTCAATCAATATCTAAGGAATAATGTATAATTTTCATTTTGATCATAAATAAAATACATTCATATATTTGCTATCTATGATGACTTTATAAGTGAAGAATGTATTTCATACAAATAAGTTAAATTGTTATAAATGTTGTAGAACAAGTTTAGATTTGGAAAGCGAATTATTTTCATACTCATATCAACAAATTTTAATTCGAGAGTGTCAATAACTGTCTCGAAATAAATAAATAAACTATAGACACAATGATTGAAGTTAAAGTTTGTAATTACAAATTATATATGTATAGTATGTTATATTCAATTTACAATTTATTTAAGTAACTCATTGTGCTTTAGTAGATTACTTTCGCATTAGTTTCTTATGGGATTCATTTATATTGAAATTATATTTTAAACATTTTCACATTAGTTTCATATGCGATTCATTTAAATGGAAATTTGTAAAAAGAAATATTCTACTTTCAATATAAAATTCATTTCACTACCACAATCTGCTTCATTTCCTTTTACTTTTAAGCATTATTGTAAATGTTTGCAAATGCGAAATTAATGCAGTGAGTCGACAAAATCTTAAGCCAAGTTAATTTATATTTCATTAACTCTTAAGTTTGCCATCTTTGCAGGAATGAATGCTTGGCAATTTCTATTCAGTGGAGCAGCTAAGAGCAGCTTCTTGTTTAGTCTGAAGCTTGTGCATTTTGTATTTGGCTATCGAATGGCGGCATCTTCAATTCTTTGATTACTTTCTATTTTGTTGCAACACTTTTTGCAGCACTCTCTCTCTCTCTCTCGCTTTATCTGCTTCGTTTTCATCTCTTTTGCCACTTGTTGATTACTTTTAAATGAGTTTTGCTCGAGGCGTTTCTTAGCTCATTTGCCGTTGTCCGCCACACTCTACTCTACTTTAGCTATTTGCTCAAGTCGTTGCGTCTGCTGTGCGACGCGTTGATTGATATTTACGCGCGTTTGATTGAAGTGTAATCAGCAGTCAGTCAGTCGAAGGAGGAGAAGGAGGAGAAGGAGGAGGAGTTGGCAGCATGTTAGTAGGAGTATTAGCAGCAAAATGAAATGTAAGTGAGCAGATCGTAATTAAAATGGCGCCAAGCACAAGCAACAAACAACGCAACAAATTACGCTTCAGGGCACAAACAATATGCATTAGAGGAAAGGGTCAAAGCACTCGCTCGCTCTCTCTCTCTCTCTCTCTCTCTCCTTCGACAAGGATTCACATTAGGACTCCAACTCGACTGCTGGCTGCTGACTGATGGCAATGACGTTGCAGTTGCCGATGCAGTTGCTAATGAAAATGGTTGCATAAACAAGCGCAGCAGTAAGCACATAATGAACAGCATAAGCAGAAAGTAGACAAAAGGAGATTCTCGCCACACCCCCCCACAAACAAATGGCAAAATGGGCGGCACAAAAGATGAAAGCCGAGGCTCTGGCACTCATAAATACGTTGACAAAAACGAACAAACAAACAGAGGGACAAACAAACAAACAGGCAAATAGAAAACCGAAAACAGAGAAAAACAGCAACTGGCGAGCGCACTCATGACAGAGATAGAGAATGCTCTCCCTCTTACTCTCTCACTCTTTTGGCATGTCCTTTTGTCTGTCTGTTTCACTCTATGCTTTTCAAGCACTCAGACGCCTGGACGTAAATCAAAGTGAAAAGCGTGCTAATTGCATTAAAAGCATATAAACAAAATGCAATGCAAGTGGCTGTGATAAATAAAAACCCAGCAGCCTCCACACACACACTCACTCCCTCTCTTTCCCTCCCACTCCCATTCTGACTCTCTCGTACCACTCGCTACACATTGCCCCAAGGCTGTGCCTGCTGCTGATGTCCTTTTGTGCATACGCGCGCTGTGAAATTAAGCAAATAAGCACGAGCACAGCTCACAGCGAGTCCTGGCAACTTTGTAGCCGGCATCCTTGTGCCGTTTCATAATTTTTAATTGCTACAACAACTTTAAAAGCGTCATCAACTTGTCCAGTTTTCAACTTTAAGCAAATCTTTCCACACATTTTGATTAATGCATTTCTTTATTGAAAGAGAGAGCGACAAATCGATACACATCATAATTAATATGCAATAGCTACGCATATTTGTGAAGTTTCGATATAAATCTGTTGTCGGAACAAATCAAATGGCCGATGAACTCGATGAACTCGGAAGTGCACGATTTCGTAGTGTTTGCACTTGGGTTTATTGTAGATATTTGCCGTCGTTGTTTTTATTGCAGGCAATCACGAGTCACAAGCAAAGAGAAAGAGCCAGAGCACACATAGTATATAGCCGAAATTCAATCGTACAATGTGTTGATATATGACACGTAATCAAATGTTTTAAGTGCATGGCACACGCAGCTCCGACCCTGGCCCCCATAAGTGCACCTCTCGGCCTCTTTTGGGAGGCCTCTCACTCCCTGGTTGACAGCGCATAAGTCAAAATAAATATGGCACATTAAAAGCGAAAGCGTAGCAAAAAGCGAAGCGAAGGCAGGCTGAAGCGAAACCCCGCAAATCCGACAAGTAAATATAATAACAATAAAACGAAGCAGCGACATGAATACAGCCAAGGCGAGATATTATGGCAGCGCCCCAGCAACAATAAAAAACATACAACGGGCAATGGCAACGACGACGACGACGGCAACGGGAACAGTAACAGCAGAAAAAGCAGCAGCAAAAGCAGCAACAACAGCAATAGCAACAGCAACAGCAAAAGCAATAGCAACAACAACAACAATGACTGACAAGGACAATTGCTTTGACAGCGATAGAGACAGAGACAACGACAGCCACAGCGATAGCGCAGTTTGAGCTCGACTCAAGTGCAACGCACTATGGGACAGATTACCACTTTTGTGGGTCAAAATTTAGTAAAATAATGGTCTAATATGCATGCCAAATATCTGTCTATTAAGTTGCCTTAAATTACTCCATATACATTAATTAATCAATCTTAAATTAAAAGCTGTTGAACATAGACGTTGATAACACAATGTTTCATTTTTATAAATAAATTACCTACATTTGATCTTTTTTCTCCCAATATTAAATGGCTTACAATTTTCGACAACATAGTGTATGAATCTACCAACAAAAGAAGTCTAAGATTTTTAACATGCATCAATTAAAACAGAAGAGACAGACCTTTGAAGTTAGAGTATTGAACTCTTGTTAAAGTTTTGCTCATCTGTGGAAATGAACTTTGTGAATATGCGAAGTCAAATGGTTTAATACATGAAAGTCTAGGAATAATAATTAATTTTTTTTAATGCTGTAATAGTTTAATGTACATCGGAAAATATGAAGCACAATTTATTCTTTCTTTATTTGCTTGACTTATCATGCTAAAAGCTTTATGCTCAGTTCAAATGTAATATAGAAAACTAGTTGTTAAGGGACTTTCTAAGTATCGACAGATCCACAAACTTATGAAACTTTAGAAAACTTCAGCAGCTTAATTGTATGCATGTATAGTAAGTCAAGTGGTTGAATAGATAAAAGTCCAGGAATAATAATTAAATTTGTTTTAATGTTATAATAGTTTAATGTTTATCGGAAAATATGAAGCACAATTTATTCTTTCTTCTTTTGCTTGTCTTATCATGCTAAGAACTTTATGCTCAGTTCAAATGTAATATAGAAAACTATTAGTTGTTAAGGGACTTTCTAAGTATCGACAGATTCACAAACTTGTAAAACTACAGAAAACTTCAGCAGCTTAATTCTATATTCAAATAAAATAAATTTCTTACTTAAATGTTTACTTACCTCACACTCTTCTAAAAATTGATCAATCGTCGCGTAAAGCGTTTGCTTGAAGTCTGCCATTTTATGGTAATGTGCATTCTAGGTACATTAACGTTTACATAATGAAACTAAATATTAAAACCCATTATATTATTTCGAGAAAGCTTCCATAATTCAGTATTTTTAATTTCAACCCCCAAAAGTGAATTCTCTTCCCATAGTGCATCTTAAAAGCGAGAAAGCAAACGTCGAAAAAAAGCGTTGCCTACTTTTTGGCGACAAGTTGGTATCAATTTTCATTGCATTTTATTTAAAGACTTAATAACATTCATTACATTACATAATCATTTACATCGCTCGCTACACACGTGTGGATTCGATTCGCTTACAGTTTAAACTAGTCTTTAAAATATGCATTGTTTATTTTCGTTTCGGTTTTGCTAAATATGTTTTGCTTATTCAGGCTTACGACTAAAACATTCAACAACAGTTGCATTCCATAAATGATATTTCTGCCATCGAAGATATGCACTAGACAAGTGTGTGTACTAATATGTATGTGTATATTGTATGTGTGTGTGTGTGGGTATGTTTGTATGTGTGTGCATTATAAAGAATTAGTTGTGGGGGAAATTCATTAAATATTTGTACAATTAATACAGTTTATGCCTAGATTACGAGTAGCTTACGCTGTGGAAATATACAGAGCTCCTTTTTCCCCCCACTCTAAAAATATAACTATTTTAATGAAATTGCTGTTAATTAGCTTTAACTGGAAATGTTTTAAATTCATTACGAATCAGTTTTGCATAACTTTGATCGCTATTCAAAAATTGCAAAGCCCAAAATCTTCTAGTTCAGTGTTTTTGGCTTTCAATTGTAGTTGTTTTTAGTATTTTGCTAAGAGTATCAACAATTATGCTAATAAGAGTTTTATTCAATTAACACTAAATTGTATTATACACGAAATGTGAGATTCTTTTGCATTTTTTGAATGAGAAGACTCTAGGCCGAGCTCAGCTTTGTTGTTGTTTCGTGGCGGTAACAGGACTCGTTTGATTGCACTTATATAACTA
Organism: Drosophila albomicans; assembly: GCF_009650485.2. Taxonomy (NCBI): domain Eukaryota; kingdom Metazoa; phylum Arthropoda; class Insecta; order Diptera; family Drosophilidae; genus Drosophila; species Drosophila albomicans. The sequence goes on from NC_047628.2 coordinate 27,130,676, forward strand.
GGCTTGTACAGATTTGGCTATATATTAATGTATATATGAATATTAAGGTTATTCAGCTTAACTCACATCACTAGTATTCTAAACTTGTTGAGCAATTTCTTAGCCTGCATTAAAAGCCCGAAAGAGGAACAACGATATGCTAAAACTAACTTCGATTTTAATAGGGGAATATTTATTTGTATCATATATGTACATTTTAGCTAAGCAGCGTATACTTAATGTGTGTTTTACTCCGGGATACTTTTCTTGCATTGGCAAAGTTGAAATATATTTACAGAGATTTAATGAGTTTGGCGTTGCCTGGTTGCTTGCTGTTGGTGGTTGTGGTGTTGGCCATACATCTTCGTTAATTGTTATCTGCACGGCGTGGAGTCGTCGCTTAATTGGGCCAACAGGCGGCGGTCATGTTGGCCATGCTGGCAGCTGTTTGCCTCCTCTTTGCTTGTGGCTGTTGTCGCCAGCTTAGCGCAGAGACTGGCGCGAGCATTACACAGAAATGCTATTAAGACGGGCAGCGCGTACAGCGAAATGCGTGCAATGGACTCCGACGATGTCGCTAATATGCGTGACCAGCTCATGAACACAGCTGCGGACGCACTCGATGCAGCAGCTGCTGCTGCCGCTGCTGCAGCTGCAGATGTTGCGGCCGCAGGACGACGACTCTTCTTGAGTTGCTTGTCTAGTTTTTGGCGAGAATATGTGGCAAGAGTTAGTGCACTGTTTGTGTGTGTGTGTGGCGAATGATTGATGCTGATGTTGATGTTGATGCTGATGTTTCTGTACTCACCTTCCGCTGATTTGTCCAGCTGTCTCACTGTTTCCCTTGACTCGAGCACAGGAATGCGCTGATGCTTGTCACTCTCGACGCTCTCCTCGTTGCTTTGCCAGTACACAGAGGAGATTTTGGCGACACACTGCAAAGAGTACAGGCAAAAACTAAGTGAGTGAGGAAGAGAGAGAAGAGGAGAGAGGAGAGACACAAATGTGTTGGCGCGTTGACGGCGCACTAAAAGTTTTATGCTTTCATTAACTGACACACGCCACATGAGCTCAGCTCAGCTGATAACCCAAAAATGACCCGCATATGGAAATGGCTCTGTGCGGTGGCAAGTGTGGTGCGGTGGCGAGTGAGGTGCGCTGCTGCTGGTGGTGGTGGCAACTGCCCAGCTGGGGCAGTAGTCGCATCATAAAAGTCTGCTGTCCGCGTTTCGCATGAAATTTTGTGGCCTTTACGACACACATTTGCACTCGCTGTGGCCAGAGATTGTAATCAACATACGACACGCTGTAATATTGTCGCAAATTGAATCAAAACGTTGACGTTGGCCTCCGTCCATGGTAATGTATCAATTTCTCAGAGCAACACACACATATATATACATATACTGTAATCAACTTAAAGCAAAAGGAAAAGCTCACCTTCAACTTCATGTCGCCATGCTTGAAATGTCATCCGCGCACACGAAACTCGAGGCCAAGGCGCGCCACTTCGAGACCCTCGCGTCCAACAACTTTGGGTTCATAGGGTCGCAGCAGCGAGCGATTGGCGTGCATACCGTTAATCAGCCAGCTGAGATGGCAGACCGGCTTCGATGCCGCCGAAGTGCAATTGACGCGCACCATGTCGCCAATTTGGTATCGAGGTTGACCGCCGGTGATTTGTGGTCCATGCTTGGGTGTAACTGCGAGAGAGAGAGAGGAGTAGAAATGGAGAATTTTGGTTAACGTGATGGCCACAACGATTAGTCAGCGCACAGCTTGTAGTTAAACATGTCGTATACGCAATTTCTTTGAACTAATGAGCAATATGCTGCACCACTTGCAACATTCGTTATGGAAAACATGGCAAAGTAAGTGTAGACAGAGATAGTGATAGAAAGTGAGAGAGAGAGAGAAGATGGTCAAACAACAATTGCAAAATGCTGGCACGTTGTTGTCGAGCATCGTGTCTGGCTCTGACCTGGATGTTTGCCAATTGGGTCAGCCAATGGACAGACGTGTAGCTATTCAGACATTCAGCTTAAATTGCGAATTGCGAAAAATGAATCTAAATATATATCGAATGCAACCCACACACTCAAACTTTGAATATTAAAGTCTTCTCTTTATTTTTACTGCAGTCTCCTTTTTTGTGCTTCCGTTCGCATTAATAATCATAATCATTTTGATTGCTCTTGTATTAATATTTGCTGCTGTTCTTCCCTTAATAATGGGCAAAAGGCAAACCAAAGAAACGGCATCAGAAAAAAAGGATATTCTGCTTATATTTTACAGCACTCTTTTTTTCGTCTTTCTTTGTTTGTTTCTCCTTGTTCGAGTCTACTCAACTGCATAAATTATTATTTTGAGTCTTTTATGCGGCGCGACTATTTTTACGCTCCTCTGACATTGATTGAGCTGTTGATACTTTCTTTCTTGCCCTCTTTTTTTTCATTTATTTTCTCTGTTAGTATTACTTTTATTATTCTTGCTTTTCATACCCGCTGCCCATAGGGTAGAAGGGTATTATAAGTTTGTGACTCCTGAAAATAAACGTAACAGCCAGAAAGAGGCATCTCCGACCCTATAAAGTATATATATTCTTGATTAGCTTAACAGCCGAGACGGTATAGCAATGTCTGTCTGTCTGTCTGTCCGTCCATCTGTATGAACACCTAGATCTCAGAGATTATAAGAGATAAAGAAATAGTTATTTTTCGACAGTATTTATTATATTCATACGCAGATAGATTTTGTTTTAAATTTCATTACGCCCACTTCTGCCTCCACAAATCGGCAAAAATCGAATAACGAACTTAATTTTAAAGCTGCATCCTGGAATTTTGGTTTGGACAATAATAAGAATGAAATTTATGATTCCTGAGAATTTGATTACAATCGTATAAAAATTTTAGGTTAAGAAATACTTTTGTATGACATAAAACATCTACTGCAATCGATTCTTTGCTACTTTGGCTGACAATTTGGTATATTTTACACTTTATGGTATATTTGGAATGTAGTATCAATATACCAAATACAGGCTTTTGTATATTTGGTATATTTATTCGGTTTATTTAAAGAATATACCGCACGGTTTTGCTTTTATTTGAAATGAGTAGCAGGTATGTCACAGTCGAGCACACTCGACTTGTTTTTGTTTCATCGTTGTCATTAAGTGAAGTCCATTTCCCCTTTCCCCTTTCGCTTTCCCTTTCACTGAGCTGCAAACTGGCCTCCTCATTGTTGCTCTTTTTTTTTTTGCTGACCATTTGTTTTGGTTGAAATAATTGTTGGACAATTTGATGTGGGTTTTTTGTTTTGTTTTTTTTTTGGTTGTTCCAAGGTAACAATCGCCTTTTTGTTGTAAATCCAAAGTGAAGCAACAAAAATCAATAAATTTGTTTCAACTTTAAGTCGCTTGCTTGTGATAATCTAATTTCGTTTGCTATGTTAGTTTTTTTTGACTGCCGTTGGTCGATGATATTTTCCGCTTCTGTTTTTCAATTTCCGCGCCTGCACTTCAATTATCCCTTTGCGGGGTGAAGGGTGGAGGGTGGAGGTGGGTTTGGTGTGGTCTGAAAAGCCATCAAAGCCAACTAAGCCCCAACTAACTGGGTCAAATGTATATTTCGCCTCGTCATTTAGCTGTGCTTTGCTCTGTGCTGTGCGCCAGTATAATCACATTCAATTATTTCAGCCACAACGCACATATAGGCTTATATACTGCCGCATTAATTTCAATATTCCGGTAATTTAAATCATTTGATATTTTTTCTCCTGCGTTTTTCCGGTGAGCAAAAACGAGCATTTTTTCCTCTCTCGAGCTGCCATTAACAGGTGATTCATTAACTTTATAGATCTGCAAGAGTCATAGTCATAATCCGCTTATGCTCGACGAGATAGAAGAGGAGAAGGGGAGAGGGAGAGGGAGGAAATCAGTTACTGCTGCTTTGATTGTGATACTGATTCTCGGATTCAGATCGTCGAGCAGCGCAACATTAAAGTCGAGCATAATTAAGTAATTCCCGTAGCACAACGGAAGCGTGCAGCTTTGATTGCTGCCTTGACTCGACTCGAAGCCTGCTTCCCATAAACTAGCATACGAGTGAGTCTAAGCCCAGTTAGTTAGTTAGCCTAATTATGCGATATACACATTCTGATAGTCTCCTACTATACTCCTCTCCTTCGTCTCTTAACCATTTCAGGCGGAAATGAACACGAAATTGCCTGGGGAGTAACAATTGAGCGCCAATGCCGATGTCAATGATAATCATAATGATGTTGCTGTTGCTGTCGGTGTTGCTGTCGGTGTCGCAACCAACCAACGTTTATACCATATACTTCAGGTAAGTCTGACTACAAACAACCAAATGAATATTTGAATCAACTCGACATGAAGTACATTTAGTACACAAACAAATCTAACTTGAGTGTAGAGTATATTTTGTTGCTAAAAATATCTCTTTGCTTATAAACTCACTCTGCCTAAAATGCGTGTTACTCTTGTAACATATATTTTGGTCATATTTTATTTATCATTTTAGTCGCTTACGCCTTTTCTTTTAAGTCTATTTTGTGCCACAAATAAGTGTTTGATTATACACTTTTAATAATTAAAACGCGAGTTATGTGAGCTATACTTTTAACAAGTAATATTTAGTTGCTTGTGTCTCCAATTTTGGGTTTATTTGAAGCTAGAAATATCTCTTGTCTTGGGTTTATTTGAAGCTAGAAATATCTCTCTTCTCACAAAGTTTTGTTATGTAAAACGTGTTAGGTGTCATCTTTTTTTATTTATATATTTACTTCTTATCCTATTGATATACTTGGCGCTAGAAATATCTTTTTTCATAAACTCTTTCATGACCTAAAATGTACAAGTTGTAATTTATATTTTAGGTTTATTTTTATTTATATATTTAGCAGGCAATATTTAGTTGATTATGTCTTTTCTTTTTGGATTTGGTACTAGAAATATCTCTTTGCTAACACGCTTCTATAATTTAAAACAAGTTAGGCTTTATCTATATTTTGGGTATACTTTATGCCTTTTCTTAGGGGATATATTTTGCGTTTGAAATATCTCTCATCTCCCACACTTTCATTGTTCAAAATGTGTTAAGAGAAATATAATTATTTTGGGTATATTTTATTCATATATTTAGTAAGTAAAATTTAGTTGTTTAGCTATTTTCATTTGGATATGTTATGAGTGAGAAATATCTCTCATCTCCCACACTTTCATTGCTTAAAACGTGTTAAGAGATCTATAAATATTTTGGGTATATCTTTTGGATATGTTTTGAGTTAGGAATAGCTCTTTGCTTTTACACCTTTCATATTTTGGGTACGTTTTCTTGTTATATCTAGTTGCTTATGCCTCTCTTTTTGGGTTGATTTGGAGAGTGGAATTCTCGCTGTATTTATAATATTTATATGTTACAATTTTATTGATTTCCTATATAAATAGTTAGAGGAGTGTTGCCTTTTTTCTATTAACAAATCGAGTAGCACTGTGTAGATAAATTTATGCTGTAAACTGATACCTCATTTTTTTCATATTTTGGGCTAATGTGTTTTTATTTATATATATATTTTGTTACTTAGACCTCTCTCAATTCGATATATTTCGGATCAGAAGCAAACGTGTATTTTTATAATTTGCTCACAAAAATGTAGCCTAACAATACCGTTATTTCCCTACTGATTTCTTGTATAAATATTTAGAGGTGTGTTACCTTTTTTCTATTTACAAGTCGAACAATTTGTAGGAAGATTTATGCTACAAATTGAATACTCATTTAAAGTTATTGTATTCTATTGTATTTCGCAACCCATTAAGCTACTTTAATCGATGTCTGGATTTAATGGCATATTTGCATAATATAAAAAGTAGATTAGTATCAAAAGTCTACCTCCCTTCAAATCAGAGTAAACGCAGTTCGTTGTAGGCTTTTGCTTTAACTTATTCATTTGTGTGTTAAGCAGCAAGTTTGCAATAACTGTGCGAAAAAGCGAGACTGCAAATGTGAAATACATAGCGAATAGCAACTGGGATTTATCGTGATGCTATTTGCCATGAAACGAAGCGAAACAGAAAGAGAGAGAGAGAGAGAGAGAGATAGAGATAGAGAAAGCTTCAACGGCCGTTGCGGCTGTTATTAAACACGTTTATTCTAAGTTTTCCCCAAAGCACTTTTTCATATTGCGTTTTGCCATATTTTCGCCATGTTTTGTTGGATTGCGCAAAAATTTCAAATTAAGTTGCTGCACAGCCCGTCAGCAGAAGCTGTGTAGCTGAAGCTGAAGCTACTACATCGAGTTGAAGCCAGAGCCAGAGCCAGAAAGTAGACGGAGTCCATGCTTTTGGCGTTGCCGTTGCCAGGTCTGTAGCTGGAGCTGTAAGTGAGCAACAGAATTGCATCACGTACATGGGCAATTTGCCAGCAGAATAATACAAAACACAACACACACACACACACACACTCGCATACACAGACAATGTCTGCACATCTGTCTGCACTTGTGTGTGTGAAGGTTGTTGAACGCTGCCCAACTGGCCAAGTGCCTGACTCTGACTCTGACTCTGCGTAGTGCCTTCTATATAGTCAGTTTTATATCTTTTTGTGCGCTTTTCGTTTTCGGTTTCATTTTATTTTTATGCTTTAGCTTTTTTGTTGTATTTATTTTGGTTTTTTTTTTTGTTTTTCGCACAGGTTTCATGCTTGAGAATTTGTAAATCGCAGCGAGAAACAATGCCGAAGCATAAACTAAATAAATGCGAAATATTTTATAGGTATGGGCACATGTATGTGTGTGGCTGTGTGTCTGTGTGTGTGAGAGGCATTCTCTCTCTATGTGTGTGTGCATACTCTAGACAAAGAAACAGATTACTTTTCATCGCTTAGTCCGTGCTGAGCAATTAATCTTGCTTGGCGTCCTCTTCTTTCCTTCTCTCTTTCTCTTCCTTACTCTCTCTCTCCCTTGCTTGTTTTCCTTGCACTGTTCACTTACCCACAACAATCATGTCCTCATGACCGGAAACTGTCTGGAACGAAGGCGCCTCGCCGGACACTTCGCACCGATAACGACCCGTCGACTGTAGGCTCACCGAGCGCAGAACGACGGCAATGTCCGTCGAGTTTTGCAACTGCAACGGCAATAAAAATACGAAAATAATATAAATACATATTAAGAGAAGGCATATACATATAATACTCCTTATATACATAAGTGAAAGTCTGAGAGAGAGCTTCGTATGTAGGCCAAATTACGAATGTAGAGGAAACTATAACACACATATTTTTCTTCGCCTGCTTGCATAATTCTTTGCTTGCACTCTTGAGCGATTAAAGGCCTCATAAATGTAAAATATTACCTTGAGTAAGTGTGCTAACATTAAAAGTTGGGAGTTTATAAATATGAAAATTAAGATTGCAGAAATAGAAAAATAAAAGATTGAATATTAAAAAGTGTACGCCAAGAAGAAAGTAGTCAAAATGAGAATAATAATAGAAAATTTACATTAGTTTATATCTTGCTTGCATAATTCGTGCACTTGTCCTCATAATTATAGAATACTTCATTTCATAAAGTATTAAGCATGCAAAAAAACAAAAGTTTGAGCTAAGCATATGTAAAACAATATTGCAATAACAGCAGAAAACGAAATTAATCTGAATTAAAAGCAATGAAAGTTAAACCTTTGAAAGTTGAATATCCTTTACGATTAGCATAATAGCTAGTTAGAAGTTAAGAGTTCAAAGTAATAATTGTACAATCAGAAATATACGTATGAAAATTTAAGTAGAACTAAATTAAATATAAAGTATCAGAAGATATCCATAGTAAGCGAAAGTAATAGCTTTGTTTGTAACATTAACTATAACATTAAATATAAGAAATGATATATGGAATACTACGTGAAATAAGTAGCTTTAAACAGAATATTTCAATGAGACAAAATGGGGAAAATTAGAAATAATGAAAATAAAATATATAGTATTGAATAAAAGTATAAATATAGTAAGTGAAAATTAGAGCTTTCCATGTTGGAAGTTATATTAATCTATATCTTTCTCTCTCTTTATAAATTTCTATATTTATCTATTCTTTTGCTATATAGTATTCACTTTTGCTGTCTAAGCTGCTTAAACTTCACTCTATAAACACACTCTGCTTTTCACTGTGCTTAGTTTTAATTTCAACAATAATAATTTGCAACTTTTGCCATAGAACAGAAAAGAATTCATTTCAAAACTCTCAATGCAAGTACTCAGAATGTTTTGTGATTGACACTAAAGCGTTGAACAGAGTCTGCTTCCAGCTTATCATTAGCTAAAGGCTTTGCGACTTTCTCATTCTCCTCTGCATAATCATCGTCGTCGTCATCATCATCATCCTCCTCATCATCTTCATCATCGTCATCGTCATCGTCTTCATCATCCTCTTCATCATCATCTTCATCGTCATCGTCAGCATCCATCAGTGAGACAGTTGCCTCAACGAGTTCGGTCAGTTCCTTATCACTGACTGGAAACACATTGTCCAGTTGTTCCGGCGTCGCATCGAAATGTTCCATGGCTGCATGTAGTTTCAATTGACTCTCCATATGCATAATGCTCTGGTCCTTATCAATCCTGCCCAGACGCAGTCCAGCCTCGATGGGATTACTTGTTGGCTGACGGACCATTTGAGCCATCATCTCGACGGCATCGTCCTGGTTCAGAGGCGGCACAGACTCCTCCAACGTCTGCAGCACTTTCGATTTGTTCTTGGAGTACATTACATTGAGTTTCCGAAAATGTTGAACGAACGTGTGTGTAGTAGACTATTTCCTGTCTGCTGTCTGCTCTCACTCTCTCTCTCTCTCTCTCTCTGTCTAGTTGATGTAGTTGTAGTAATTGACATTGATGGGTGAAATAAAAAATGCTGCCTACTCAACTCGAATTGAATTGAGAATCAGTTTAAGCTTCATTCGTTCACTTACCTCGACATCGACGCCGGGCAACGGAAACACCTGTCCAGGTGGCATATCACGTGGCACATAGCGATAGAATTCGAAGCCATCTTTATACCATTTCACGGAGTAGAGCGACTCGCCATCTAAATCGAATTTACAGCCCAACACGGCATCCTCATGTCTCATGATGTGCTTCGGTATGCGAATCTCAGTCATTGTCAGGCTCTGAACAGTGCCTGCAAAAGGAAGGATGCACACACGATATTAGTTAGTAGTCGATTAAGTAACTAAGATGATGACTTCTCAGTTTTGTTGCATTCGTTGGTTTTGCTTTCGCTTCGCTTTAATAGGCATTATTAGAACAATGACGTTGCTGCTCAATGCCAGGACCATAAATAACTTGCAGCGAGTGCATAAAAGTCAAGGAAATCGAAAGAAATTCGCTGGCGAGCCAAAACAATGCGCTTTTGTTTTGCCAACACAATGCCAGCCAGCGAGAAGAATGAAAGCATTCAACTTGAGGCGTGTGAAACGTGACTGCTGAGACTTTTTCTCTCTCTCTCTCTCTCTCTCTTTGTCTCGTAACTGTTTTGCTTTCTCTATCGCTATCTCCCTGTGGGGAGCAAGTCTCTCACTCCCTCTGTTTTGTGCACTCGAGACAACGAGACAACGAAACGAAAAGTTGCCGACTTTTAAACGCACACAAAAGCCGAATAGAGTAGAGGTAGGCTTAGACAATTTGGGTCAAAGCTATGACACGAAAATCAAGATATGAAATTAATATTGCAGCTGAAATGAGCAACTGCATGGAAAGCTGAAAACTGAGCACTGAAAGCTAAAAGAAAGCAGTCTACAGCATATTCCATTAGGAAGGGGATTGCATAAAGAAAGCAACTTTTAAATAAGCTAGAATCTTACGAAAGTTCCAGAGGGAAATTGGTTGTATAGGGATAAAGTTTATATTAGTACAATATTCATAAATACTGCTATTAAAGTATATTGTTTATGCTTAGAATATGAATTTAATTTGGCTATTAAATTCTTTCTCCTAACCAATAACTTTAATTTCTAAATAAGAAGCTTCTTATGCTAAAGGACCTTTATTATGTTTTCCAACTCTTCCAATCCAAAACTAATAGCAAATCAAGATTATTATTAAATAGCATTTCTTAACCCATCCTTTACTTATTATAGTAACTTCTAAACAAAAAGCTTGAAGATGTATCATATCATTCAAGTACGTTTCTTTCTCATATTTAAAGTCCAGATTTGTTAAAAATTTCAATCTGAAAGAAGTTAAATTCTTTTCTGTTTTAAATAAAAAACTTCTTTAACTTCTAAATTATGCTTGCTTAAATATATAATACTTTCAAAATTATTGCTTTTAGAGTACTTTCATTCTGCTTCCATACTCCAACAATCCGGATTTGATAGAAATTTGATTTTATTATGGAATTCTTTTGAGTAACTCAGTTTTTAGCAACCTATAAAGTTTCCCATTGAAAGAGTAAGCTTTCAAATACATAGCTAATAAGGTGTTATATTTGATTGCTGAATTCTTTATAAAGACTCTGCTTCATCAATGAAAGAAGAAACTCTAAAATATTCAGTACTTTAACAAGTCGAAACTTGTATAACATTCTTTGGTATTATAAAATGCAGTTTACTTAAATATGTGCAGCCTCAACTGACTGTGATAATTTCAAATAATAGCCTAAATTAATTTTGGAATATTTCTTCACATAGCTTGCTATAACTCAACTGCTCTTTTCGACTCTTTTGCCCTCTGGACTGCTTGTCAAATTAGTTAATGTTGCTTTTGTGCCAACTAAATTAGTTAATGGTTAATTCAAAGGGGAATCCGTGGTAGCATCGTAAATTTAACATATATCACTCGTATATATTTAGGCTGCTGATGTGGATGCTATAAATACGAACACAATGCTTAATTTCAGCTGCCGCACGTTGCTGTCGTTGTTTGTCTGGTTACTGTTGGTGTTGTTTGTGTTGTGCTGTGTAGTGCGTTGGCATTTTGCTAAAAATAAAAGCTCATTTTCATTACGCCACAGGAAGCGGCAGCATTAAAGGCATTTGACCGACCAAACAGTCAAAGCCAAGCCAAGCAACCAGGCAGCAACAGCGACAGCAACAGCGACAGCGACTGCGACAGCCTTTGGCGGTAAAATAAACAAGCACAAAGAACTTGGTGCGCCGAGCTGAGCACAATGCACAAAGGCAAACAGCCGCCATTGAAGCGGCGACGACGCCGGCCAAAAGCAGAGAGAGAGAGAGAGCTAGTATCCGAATCAGAGTCAGAAGCAGGAGAAGCGAGGAGAACTAGGGAACGCGAGCGCCTTTTGAGTGCAGTTCCCTTTGGCGGCGTCGGTCGCCGTTTGTTTTTCCTGATTTTCCTGTGCGTGGGCTATTGATGTGTTGAGAACACTTTGAGTCAAGCATTTATGACATCAAGTATGATTTTAGCATTCAAACGCAGCTCAAAGTAAATGCATTTTCAAAGTGCGCACAAAAGTATGCAACACTTTTCTTGAACCGTAAGCGACTTCTTTTACGCTTTGATCTACTATTTAGGTTTAATTTCAGCGAACACAATTCCGCAAGCGTGACACACGAAAGCCCCACTCCATATACTTCACTCCATTCATTTCACGGCCTTCGGGTTATTTTGCTTCACATGAAAGTACCACAATTTCATTTTGCCACATTGAGAAGTATTTCTATGAATTGTTTACCTTGTATATTGAGACGTTTTTTGCTACTCTCACAATATGATAATCATTTATTCAAATAGGAACAAAACATTCCGCATGCCAGATAAAAATAACTGACCTAGACGTCAAATGACGTCAGCAATGAGGCAGGAAATGGCACAATTGTGTGCCAAAAATAAAGTGACAAAGTGTGGGCAGCATCTGGGCACATCTTGATGCCAAGCTATCAACAACAGGAACCGCAATTGAAAACCTAGCTAATTATACGTTGTGCCAACGATGACTTGAAATCGCCATGCAATGGCAAAAGTTTGTATCATCCGACTGACGCTTAATTAAGATAAACTCTCAAAGGGGAGGAGAAGGGTCAGAAACCTTTCAGCATTTACTGAAAAGTTTTGCATTTGATGTCGTGTTACAATCTAAATAGTATTTTACCTTGAAATGAAAGTTTCGAACACAAAAGTTTCATACTTAATTATTGTTGATTTTCAAATCATTTCTGTCGGCAGTCGGCAATCGTCAGACGCAAGCCTTGCTATTGAGCAAGGCTAAATCAAAGTGTTTAGCAGTAAATCCAACTAGTTTAATTACAGTTGCAAACGCACAAATTATGATGCAGTCGTCGGAGATGATGATGGTGATTTATGCAGGGGCAATGGGATCAGTTCAGACCGGATGTTGAGCCGAGCCTTGAGCAAATAAAGCTGTGTTTTTGCATGTTTCGCAAACGCCAAGCCGGCAGCATCAATACGCATCAATTGCGACCCCTTTTTACAGGCTTTACAGACAGCCGAGACAGACGAGACAGTCGAGCCTGTGTGGAACGTGCTTAATCTGCAATCACAAGCGGAAGTTTGTCTCTAGTCTCAGTCGCAGTCGCAGTCTCAGCTGTCTATTGTCTGTGATGTTCCCTGTCTCTCGTATGCCTGTCTGTAGCAGGCTCGTTTTCTTCTTTTGACGACAACGACGAGTGCGTTTCATTCTGTAGCTGGGTGTAAATGGAGCACGTTCCTCGCTCCTTTGCTTTTGCTGCATTGCAGTCCCACTTGCATTTGCATATTGTGGAGAACCAAGAGGGAATCAAGTAAGAAAGCTACAGTCGAGTGTGCTCGACGCTGAGATACCCCTTTGCAATAAAAGCAAAAGAATTTATATAATGTCATTTTGAATACATGAAAAATTTACCAAATAATATTCATCGAAAATACTTAAAGTATACCGAATACTATAATTGGTATATTGATATAGTAATTCAAAATATACCACTTTAAATATAAACAAACAGTGCGGTATTTTAAAATTTTACAAATATACTAAATTTATATACTGCAAAAATACTGAAAATATGCGAATAGATATATTTGGTATATTGATATATTACGGTATACACATTCATACATACACGTAATATACCACAAAAATACTAAAAATATACTGAATTATATATTTGGTATATTCATAAATATACCATAGAGTGCAAAATCAACCAGATTGTCAGCCAAAGTAACTAAGACCTCCATACAAAGGTATTTTTAAATAACTATTTTAAAATTATAATACCCTTCTACCCTGTGGGTACCGGGTATAAAAATGCAAAATACACACACACACACAGAGATAACTCGAAACTCGAAACTCAAAACTTGCAACTCAAAAAGTTTGTCATCGGTTTTCGCAGGCGGTGCATAGAAATGCAAATGACACCGAATTAATCTCGAGCCACACAAAGTGAAAACTATGTCGCGTGTTTATGTTCCAAATTTGTTTATTTGCTTAAAGTCCAAAAACTTTTTCGAGTGATATAGGCAAACATTATTGGCCATAATTAATAGTAAATTATTATTACAGTTTTCAATCGACAAATGTGCAACAAATAGGCTAAGCAAATGCCTGAGCTGGAAAATAAATCAAACCAGCTGTGACAATATACAAATTGTCATTGTCAAATTGTCTGGGGCCAAATACAACAGCACCTATTTTCTTTAATTAGGATATCAATTAGTGCACACACACACAGCTGTATATAACTATGTGTGTGTGTGTGTTGTAATATAATTAAAATTCATTTCAACTTGTAAATTGGCTGGCGGCAAAAAGTGCTTGCCGAAACCAAAACTGAATCATAACAATGGGTGAAATCGATTAATTCAATTAAATTGAAAACATCAATTTTGCGTTTTATGATTAATTACATGGAGACACACGCACACACACGTACATATATATGACAGCCATTGGCAGTATGCAAATTATTGCAGCATGTTTTTAGGCGCTTCATTTAATTTGTTAGCTTGAAAGTTATTTAAAACGCGATTGCACGTGAACGCAATTTAGTAGCATTATTACAGATAATTGATTCACAATATTTGCAGAGCATTTCAATCAGTTTGCTTTAATAAATTTCTTCCTCTTTCTCTGTGCGATGAGTTGGCTACTTTTCATTAACTGGAAGTCGAGAAAAGTCTGCGTGTCGGTTAGCATTAGTTTCATGTACTGCCAATAAATATGTACTTCCTTCTGGCTGCTTTCGCTTGGTTACATTTTCGGCCACGTTTGCTTAATTTCATTATTGTTGCTCACTTTTCGTACGCTCTGGAATTTCTCTCCTTTTTTTTTTTGGTTTTTTTGCTGTGACATGCGTACGTGACCTCATAATAAGAAAGTAAGATTTTTATCTATAATTCAGTGACGCGCTTTCCGAGCGAATTAAGTGCCACAACAATCATTTCGTTTGCCTCTGTCTAGACGAAATTGTATTTGTCAGTAATTATTTCGCCTCCAATTGAGCAAATTATCCACATAAAAGCACTGAAACTCTACTCTTAAATAGTAAACAGAAAAAGTAAACTTTTTTTTGCTTTAACAAGTTGCAGCATCAAAAAAAAACTGAGAGAGCTGAGAGAAACTTGTGCATGTTTATTTATTTAATTAAATGCGACGCCGAGAAACTTTTATATGACCACTCAAAAAACTAGCGCATCCATTACGAGTCTAAGCAATCAACTTAATTAAATGACGCCAAAAAAATGATGCTCCAGCCACGCGCACAACTAATGAATAGAAAGAAATGTTCAACACCAAGCAGGCATTATAATTGATTTACAAAAGCAAAGAGAAGAAAACAATCTTTGGAGACAACTCATCGCAGTGTTCGAGATATAAAATAATAATCTCCATTTAACCGCACAAAAAGTTTTTTGAGTTGGGTTTGGCATTGCGTATACGCAGCTTTCGCTTGGCTTGGCTTGGCTTGAAATGAGTTTACCACAGCGACAAGACGCCAGTTAATTTTGTTTATATTGTCAAGTAGTTTGATGAACTTAATTAAAAATAAGGCAAACTTATTATTAATGCGTCAAGCCGAGAATAAGAAACGGAATGAGGATGGCAAGAAACGAAGGTCGTGCCGAGGTTTAAATATGCCACAAAGTTTGTCAAGTCAGCTGAGATTTACGCCATTTTCGGTAATGGATTCAAAGGTTTCGACTGACTTCCCAACTGTCTCGACTGTCTCACTGTCTGACTCTTCGACTGACGAACGAACGCCGTTTGACTTTGGCAACTGTCAAAGTTGTTTGGCATCTCGTAAGAGCTCTGCACGGCCTTAAATCGATTAAGTACTCGTAATCGAAGTATCTGGCCTTTAAGGGCGACAAAATGTGGCTCAAACTTTCGCACACACTACTTCTTCTCCTGCTGCTTCTCTTTCGGGGCTGGGCAACTAATATTGTTGGCTAAAATATGTGCAAGAGAAAAAAACGAAAAGCAAACTTTCTTTTTTTTTGTTGGCCAATTTTTGCGGGGCTCGTTTGGCGCTGCCTTTGCCAAAGTTGCTAATAAATTAAATAAACATTCAAACCCAAACCCATCTCCCTTATTTCTACTCACCACTCGAGAGCAGGATTGCCAATGCCAAAGGAAGCAGCAGCAGGTTCCACAACGTGCAGCAACGAGGTGGGGCAGCAACAGCAGCAACGAAGCTTTGGCCACGCCGGCGTCGTCTATTCAAAGTTGCACCCATTTTGTTGCATTAATGTGTTCCGTTGTGCGTTCTCTTCTCCTCTTCTTCTGTGTACTTATTTTGGTTTCTCTTTCGCTCTCTCGCTCTGTTTGTAACACTTTTGCTCGCTTTTTCTTGGCCAACTTTTCTTTCGTCGTGTTGGTAAAACTTTAATTTTTCAATTTGTTGCGGAATTTTCGGTTATTTTTCTTTTTTGCTACAATTTGGGGCACGCAGCAGTGTGTTTTTTCCTTCTCCTTTTTAGTTTTTCTGTTTTCTCTCTTCTCTTTTTTTTTTTTTGCAGCTGTTTGCCTTGCGTTTTAGTTTGCCTTGTGTTGTTGTTGCTGTTGTTGTTGTCTCATTTGTGCAATGCAATAAATTTCACTTGACCGCCAACGAGGGAACGCGTCACCCACCAGCAAACTGATGTGTCTTCCTCTCCCTTCTCCTCTTCTCCACTTCTCCACTCCTTCTCCTTCTTCTACGTCTTGTTGCTTTTAGTTTGTGGCCTGCGTTTTGTCGTTTGCTATTTATTTTTATTTTCCATGCGCTCTTTGCTATTTGCTCTTCTTATTATGAGCTCCACACACACACATACAGCGACACACTCGCAGAGAGTTACACCCACGTTTAGTTGTAAAGGGAAGTGTATTCACAGTTACATTTACATGCGTCCTGCTTGTGTTTGTTCAGCAATTTGTGTTTGTCTATTTGCCCGCGTTTGTCTTTGCTTCCTTTTCATTCTCATGCTCATTTTCATTTTCATTTTCATTTCTATTTCTTTTTCCATTTCTGTTGCTGTTTCGGTTTCAGTTTTGTCTCCTTTCACTTGCTGCTTGTTATTCTTCTGCTGGTTGTTATTCCAGCTCTTGTTGTTGATATTATTGCTTTTATTCCTCTTCGCTTAACATGTGCACAAATTAATTGAAACATCAGCAAAATGTCAGCCAGCGAAAGCGCATATATCCAGCATCCCAGCAGGTTTTAATCCCAGTTCAAACTGCAAGCATAAAAATACATAAAACACCGTTTTAATAAATCAACGATTTCAAATTTCGAAATTAGTAAATTAGAAATAATATTCAGTAGATTAATTTTGAATTTCACTTGGGAATATTTATGTTCATTAAAATTTCTAAATTAGTAAATTCCAAATTAAATTTAAATATGAATTTCACTTGAGAATATTTGCTTCTTAAAATTAGTAAATTATGCATAAGTATTAATTGTGTTTTGAGTAGATTTAATTTAAATTTCACTTGAGAATATTTACTTACAAAATAATTCAATACTATTTTTAAATAGGTGATTTTGAATTGTATTTATATTTAGAATTTTGAAAACATTCAATTTGAATTTGACTTGCCAATGATTGCTTACAAAATAAGTTCAATTATCATTCATTAAACTTTAACCAATTAGCTACTTAAGCCATATTTATGTCGCTTTCGTTTAACTCGAAGCTAATTGGTTATTTAATATACTTCATTTACAAAAGAATTCTATTGCTAGCACAATATTAATTAAAGCAATTGTCTGCATCTTTAGCAGGTGCCGAAATTCCATAGCTTTTATTTAACTTCGAGTTGAGTAAAGTAAAGTAGCTGTAATTTGATATCAATACTGAGGCTTAATTAATTAATCACACACACACACACACGATGGTCAAATATGAGATTGCTTGAATATTTGAAAGTGCTCCACATAATAAACTCAATTTGGCAGCTCAAAAACCGAATGACAAACATAAGCAAGTGCATAAATTAATAATGCTTGGCAGCAAAGCAAAATATGTTATACTCGTATATATGACGATAGCTACTCAATTTGTGTGCTTGGGATAAATGAAATTTACATAAAATCAATTAAACACATACTCGCTTGGCCAAACATGTTGTGTGCTGTTGTGTGCAATAAAACAAAACACAAAGCTGTGTAGACCCAAATCCCAAACAGATGCGAGATTGACAACCGAAAACTGTAACCGAAGAAACTTTTCAAATGAAAATCATGTTGCGTAATTAGAAGCCATGAATAATTTTAGCACCTTGTTGTCAGTTATTTAAAACGACGACCGACTCAATGAATGACTGACTAACTGACAGACACTCTCTCTCTATCTCTATCTCCGCATTGAGTGGCTTATGCAAAATAGTTGGGCCCACAGTGCGTATACTTGATGCCACGTAAAAACATCATAGCACACACAGACGCAGATTTACATAGGCAAGCTATCTGCTGCTGCTGCTGCTGCTCGCTGCCTTTTGCATAATTAATTATGTGACTAGAAACGCGTCGCCTTGTTAAATATGCAAATATCCCAAAACGCAGCGCTTCAACGCAGGACTTCAACAGCAGCGAAGCCTCGAAGGACGCCTCTTAAAGGTCACTCACATGCGTTCGCTACCAGTTTATAAGTCACTTGGCAGGGCATAGCTCTCGCATAGAGAGAGAATCTGCGTTGACAGCTTGGCTTAATGAAATTAAATTGCGCATACGCATCGTGTGCTTGTCGCAGCATCACTTTAAAGTTTACCTCTGGCATTGCTACCACAAAAAACAGAAACAGGTATTTCTATTGCGCTGTTCAATGGCATGCAATACAAAGCACACACACACACACACACACACCTGTACACACACCTACACACACTCATAGACTAAGCCTAAGCGCGTGCTGTTATGTAGGACAAACTGAATGAAAAAAGTGAGTGAATGCCTGCATAGAATCTGACTGACTGACAAACCCTGGCCATTTGTTTTTGTGCTAACGGCATGTCTGTTAGGCAGCCTGATACTGTTAGGGCCATGGCCAACAACAGCAACAACATCAGGGACAACAACAACAACAAAGTTCTGTGTCCCTTTGGCTGGGGCTTTTTGCGGCAAGTGATTGCCTTAAATTTAAGCCATGACTGCAGCACAAAACACAAAAGAATTTCTAAAGATTTCGACTCTCGAGTGTGTGTGCTGCAAAGACCCGAAAAGTAAATGAAAATGGGCATTTAAATAATTTAAGCTCTTTTATTATTTACACAAGTTAATACACAACATGAAAATGCAATCAATTTGCTTTATTATTTTACTAGAAAAGAGGCAAAGTATAAAACTTTAAAGCGTTTGGAATCGTAATAATTGATGTTACTTCAAATGAACAACATAAATAATAAGAATAATGATTTAGTTTAAATATTGATTTATTATGATTGACAAAGAAAAATACTTTAGTTTAAGCTTGGAATTAGAATAATTGGTATAAATATATTACAAAATATTTCAAGAGAAACATATAAAATCTTAACAAAATAATGTAAATATAAAAAGCCACATTCAAATATAAAAATTCACAGCTTTATTTTGATTAATATATATTAAACAAATGGCAAAACATTCTAAAGCGAAATTATAAAGACAAAGAATAATACTTTGGCTTATATTTGGATTTAAAAGAATTGATAGAAATATATTACAAAATATTTTAAGAAATTAATATAAAGTCAAGAAATGTTGATTTAGCTTATTTTACATTTTATTTTACAAAACATTTTGAGTTTAATTTGGAATCATATTTCGCAGTCAATATTTATATTGATTGATATTAAACCTATTACAAAATACTTCAAACAAAAATGATAAAACCAAGGCATCACATTTTAGCTGATTTTGCAGATCATTTCGATTTAAAATTCGCGTCAGTAAAATTAATATTGAATGCACAAACATAATCAACGTAATAGGCGCGTGTTTGTGCTTGTTAATTAAATGTTTTAGTTAACCTAATTAACAACATGTGCCCAGGTATTTGAACAAATAAATTGGCTAGCCGACGTAACATTTTTCCAACTAATAGCAACAAAAATATGGTAGCAATTATGTTGAACATAATTCGATTCTGCTGCCAATTACTAAATTGGCCCCGCATGAAATATCGTTCTAAACAAAATGAGAGAAGTGAATAGGCGCATTTTATAGGTAGAATTTCATAATTATTATAAATTATGTTGACACCTGAGGCGCGTGTGCAAATTATGCCGCAGGACTAGCCAAAAAGTTCAGTTTGAAAATTTAACCATTACACCCCACAAAAAAAAAAAAAAAAATGTGCACGACAGAAGAAGAAGCTAGAAGCTAGAAGCCAGAAGGGAAGGAACGAAGGCAAACAAGAACCCCTCAGGGGAAATATGGCTTAAATTGTGCGACTCATTGTAATACTCACTTTGCCGTAAGTCCCTTTCCTGTCCTGTGCCCCTTCCACCCTCTCTCTCTTCCTGTGCCTAGGTCTTAATATGCTTTGCGGCCAGGAAGTTGACGATGTTGGCAATGAAAAGGCAGCTTTGGCTTAGACTTGCTCTTGTTGTTGTTGTTGCTGTTGCTGTTGTTATTATTGGTTGTTGCCGGCAATTGGCATATTTTTTGTTGTTTTTCTGTGTTGTGTGTGGGCAAAGCACAAAACTCCTCTTGGCTTGGCCTTGTCTGGGGCAGTTTAAGCTGATATTGTAGTTGATGTTGTTGTCGGAGTCGTCGTCGGATTCGAAGTTGAAGTTGAAGTTACGTGGAGTGCGAACTGGCCACGTGCATTATAATAATAACAAATTATTAGTTGTCACGCACGTAACGGTACTTTCGTTCATAATTTATGCATTTTAATTTGTCAAGCGAAATGTGGCACTCACACACACACACACACACACACACACATAGAACACTCTCTCACTCAGCGATTACGCGAGAGGGAAAACAAAGGCATCGCTGCTTATGAATATGAATTCGAGTCGCACACACACATATATATGAATATGAATATGAATATGAATGGTATTCGCTTAGTCTTTGGCTTAAAGTTTTCGCTGCAATCCTCCACTCAGTTGTTGTTGTTGTCTCAGTTGTTTTTTTTTTTTTGTTAGTTGTTGGCTACACTCAGATATTCATAATTTAGCCTTTTCACTGCTGATTCACTGACACACTCACACACTCACGAATCAGTGTCGCAGTCCTCGTCTTCGTTGGCGTTGTCGTTGTTGTCGCTTTGCGATGTCTCCTCTGTCTTTCGGCCTTTCGGAGCCGTTGTCGTCGTCTCAACCACACAGCACCAATAACCGACCAAGACTAAAAGCTTTGCTCTCCTCATTACCTGTTTTTCACTTGGACCCCAAAAAATACGAATCGTTGTCGCCGTCGCCTTCGTTGTCGTTGATATCCCCGAATGACGCACCATGCCAAATGCTGGCTGCCAACGACCGGATATCAGGATAAGAAAAGCCGAGCTAACTTGGCCAAAAAGGAAATACGCTCGCACAAACCCGTTTCACATTGTCTGAGGTTGCGAATTCGCCACGCGACACGCGCCACCAGCGAGAGAGCATCACAGCGCAGCCAACACAGAGAGAGAGAGAGTGAGAGAGAGAGAGAGAGAGAGAGAGAGTTAAATATTCAGAGAGCACTCGTGCACGAAGTGAAGGCCGTTCGTGGGGTGTGTGTGTGGGTGGCAAGCGTGTTCTACTCTGATTCCATTTCAATTCCATTTTGTGTCGCAGCTTTTGATTCAGACGCGACTGTTACAATTTGAATAATACTGGGAAATTTCGTTAATGAAGCAAGTTCGCTGTAAAATCTGTGAATGAAATACAAATATAATATATAATTGGGAATTAAAAAAAACATTTAATCTCTAAGTATGTACATCTCAAAATAGTATTTGAGCTCTATATAAATAAATTCAATAATAAAAAAATATAATAATATAAAAAATTGATATTTTCATATAATATTTTCATAATTTTAACTTTATCTATTTAGAGCGTAAAAACTATTTATTAGTTTCATTTCCATTTCACTAGGTTTCATTTTAGATTAGTTTTTTTTGTTTAGTTTTTAGTTTTTTGTTGAATAAGTTGAATCAATGATAAACGACAAAATATGAAATATGTTTTTAAATAAATATAATGAAATGTTAGACTAAATTTAAAAATGATTTCTAAAGTATTGAAACTTCAATAGAATTTAAATTAATAATCAAAATTCAAATGTAAAATACTTATGCATATATAAATTATTTCTCTACATACAATAATAGCTAAAGTATTTATGATTCTTGTTAAATTTTTGTAAGTTTTTAAGAAACACTTTTGTATGCGAAAAAACGACTAATTACTACGCGTCTTAGTGGCTTTGGCTGACAATCTGGTATATTTCAGTACTCTATGGTATATTTAGATTGTAGTACTATACAAATATACCAAACACAGCATATGGTATATTTAAAAAAAAATTATTGTGCATTAATTTGGTTTTGAAACTCTTCAACATGGATAGCTTATATATCTCAATTTTAAGCAATCTAAACTCTAAATTCGTTTACAAATATTACTCTTAATTTACATGTTTTTTTTGTATTTATTGCAATATAATTTTGCAACTTCATGCTAATACAATTTCTGTATTTGTTGCAAAATGTGCTTGCTGCTTAACCCAGTTGCCTAAGCAAACACTCACCGCCTGCATCAATAGCATCAATTCATCGATGTGTATGGCAAGGAAGAACAACAAGCACACTCACCCACACACACACACCCATACACATGGCTGCACACTAACACACACACACTCGCACCCGCATCCACATCAGCGAAAGGCTGCGCGCATCATTAGCCCAAAAAGAAAAAAGTGCTGACTGCTGCATATTGGCAGCAACTGAATTCAAACTTGGCCCGAACGCTGGCTAAACTTGTTGTTGAAGTTGAGTTGAGTTGAGTCGAGTTGAGGCAGGCAGAGCATGGGCAGCGTTGGGCTGGCTCATTGACAGTCATAACGCTGAAACGCGCCTCAACTTGAGCTAATTTGAGCGCAATTTGCAGAGCAAGAAAGTAACAGAGAAAGAGAGAGACAGATAGAGAGAGAGAAAAGTGTAGACAGAGAGTTAAGAATTTGCACTTTTACTTAATCGCAAAACTTTACTTTTGCAGGTTGCAATGCACGCTAATTTCGCCAGCTCTCTTTCTCTCCCTCTCTCTCTAAATGTGTCGAAAGAAACAGAGAAAAAGAGAAAGAGAGTGGGAGAAAAGGGCTGGCAAATGAACTGAAATTGATTGCTTCAACTTTTTCGATACGCACTCTACTGTCGACTGTGTCCCTGTTTTGTTTCAAGTTGCCTCATTCTTGTTTGCAAATTGCATAAATTTGATTATCGAATTTCGTACCAACTCCTTTCTACATCCTCGAACAGCACCTCGAGGAGAACGTGTCCTCTACAGCTACAGCTACAGCAGCAGCAGCTGAGTTGAGTTGAGTCCTTTAGCCAGCTGAAATTCGTTTAAATCTACGCAATTCTGCCTAATTGGCGTCTGTATGTCTGTATTCATGAACTGATTGAATCTCTTACACTCCACAGGCTTTATTATTTAACGTTTCAATTACAAGTCTGAGAGAGAGACACAGATACAAGCCCCCAAAGAACTGACAGTTCAAAATCAAATTTGTACTCTCGGCTTATTTTCGCTCAGATCAGACAATGGCCTCTGAGCTCAGAGTCGAGAGTCCAAGGACTTCAAGTCTAAGTCTGTGGGAGTCATCAACGGATTTAGTCAGTTGCAGCTATTTAGCATGTAAATGTGAGCCACTGCCAAATAGTTGTGTCTCTTTCCCTCCCTCTCTCTCTGTCTCTCTGAGACCATCTATTTTGCATACAAATTACTTTTCTTTATGTTTTCGTTGTGCACAGTTGAGCGGCAGCCTACAAAATAATTTAAATGTTTCATTTGATTACAAACTGTGCTTTATGTTGTAAAGTGAGTCCTTGTTTAATTGTGCTCCCCAAAGACAAAATATGCATTCTTCTTTATCGACGAGATTGTCGCCCCGAAAACTAGCTGCATATATAAACAAGTAAGAAAGCCACTGTCGAGTGTCCTCGACTACGAGATACCTGCTAACCATTTCAAATAAAAGCCAAACAGTGCGGAATTATTCTGAAAATATACGAAATAATATACCACAAAATACAAAAATATACTGCAGACTATATTTAATATGTCGATGAAGTATTACCATACAAATACCATAACGGTACGGTATTATTCTAAAAATATACCAAATAATATACCGCAAAAATACTAAAATATACTAAAGACCATATTTGATATATCGATGAAGTACTACATTCAAAATATACCATTGAAGTGCCGTATTATTCTAAAAATATACCGAATAATATACCGCACAAATGATAAAAAATATACCAAAGACGTATTTGATATATCGATTAAGTGCTACATTAGAAATATACCGTGGAAGTGCGGTATTGATCTAAAATATACCAAATAATGTGCCACAAAAATACTAAAATATACCGAAGACCACCTTTTGGTATAACGATGAAGTCCTACACTCAAAATATACCATAGAGCTCAAAATATACCAGATTGTCAGTCAGGCCAGAGATGAGATCTTTCTTCCTTTTTTTGTAATCAAAATTCTGCTCTTAGAGCACAGCAATTGAAAGTGTTGGCAGCAGACAACAGCAACCAAAGGATGCGTTTGCCTTAAATTGTAGTTACACACAGACACACACAGACAGACACACACCCACACACTAACACCTCCTCACACACACACATTTAGAACAAAGAAGTCGGTCATTGGGTTCGTCTGCTGCTTCTGTTAAATATTTCACACAAAAATAAAAAAAAGAGGAAAATAACACGCACAGTAACATTCATCACTCACACACACACACACACACACACACACACACACACACACATGAATGAAGCTTTGCAAGTGTGGTGCAGGCGACATAAAAAAATAGTTCGACTACAATTTGATGTGCAGCTCAAAACGAGAATCAAATCAGTTTACAAAAGCAAATAAAAATTCTAAGAAAGTTTAAAGAAAACTTTCATCAAAGTGAAATTAGTTTTTTTTTCTTTTGTGTTGCCAAAGTAAACTTGAAACTTTTGTCGGTATGCAAAGCAGCAAAGTGTGTGTATAAAAAGGGTGTGTGCTGAAGTCATTGCACGCTGACGTATAATGATTACAGGCATATTATTACTTGACACACAGGACTTCACAGAGAAGGAGGGAAGGAGAGGGGGAAGGAAGTGAGAGCAGGCGACAAACGGTTGAACAACAATGCAAGAATTTTCTATTTTTCACTGCAATTATCGTTGGCTTTATGATGTGTGTGTGTGTGGCACACACACCCGTACACACACTTACAGCACTTATTACTTCACTCTTCAGACTTCAGGCTGCGAGTGCGAGTTGAGTGCACATAAAATTGCCATAAAAATAACATTAGATGCCCCGCGGGATTCGCTGCTCATCAGGCAAACAATGCGGCAAACAAAACTCTCTCAACGCGGCGACACACATCCATTTGAACCCCTTTCTCTCTTTTTTTACATCCCTTTTTTATGAGGGGTGCCTTCTTTTTGCAGTCCACGCATTGTTCGGCGCATCTTTCAGCGTTATGATTGTTGGTTTGATTTGCATTTGCAGCTCATTGTCTTTCGGCGGCGCATTTATTACACTCGAGCGAGCGCTCGTAATCAATGTGTGTCCCACTGATTAATGTCGAGCACTCGCCGAGCCGAGCACTCCACAATTGCATGGCTACACAGCTTGCTATTTATAAACGAGCTGTTTGCCTGGCATTCCAATGCATTGCCTCCAATGAATAATTAAGCGGTTTGCACGCATTCATCAGCGCTTGCCACAGACCGCAGCGAGTCCTGCCTCGTCTTCTCGCAGCCCAAAAACCGCAGCGTCTTTAATTTGAAGTCCCAAGTCGTTTGCTTTGCCTGACTGCCTTTCGCTCTATCTATCCGTGTGTGTGTGGGATTTTATATTAATTTTTCACTGCTTCACGTGTGTCACATTGCGCATACGACGCATTAGCCAAGCTGCAAAGCCATCTAATTTATAGAATGTTGCGCATATTCTGCGAAGCGTATCGCTCACACACATTTCGTCACGTTCCCCTAAAATGTAGACATAAAACGAAAAGACAGCAAAAGAAAAGAAGAGAAGCAAAGAGCATCAATATTTTTGCGTTTACCTTCTCTCTTCTATTTGCGTGTATTTTTAATTTATTTGCATTTGCTCATTGAAATGCTGCACAAATACACACGCCCTCCAAATGGCGCCCAAAAATGCCACAAGACCCAAATAAATGACAATTTATGTGCCCGCTCAACGCACGCCTGTCATTTTTATATGCGATATTTTCGGCACCCAACAAAATACACAAAATACACACACAAAAAAAACCGAAAAAAGAAGAAAAGCGAAGTGAAGTGAAGGAAATGAAAATGAAAATAAAAATATTAAACGAATTTTAACATGCAATTTTTACCTTCACGTAAACCCAAACTTGCGCTGTCTGTCATAAATTCTCGTTATACAATTTAAAACATTTGCTAAACACGCATTTCCTGCATGGCGATGGCATAAATTTACTTTTTGGGTTTTGCCCAATGGTCGCCCGTCAAGGGATGGTCGAGAGGGGGGAGTGCAGGGGGAAGGCAAGTGGTCAGCATTGCCACTAACATTCCCATTCGCAATCGCACAGATAAAATTGTCAAATATTTGATGAATGCGTATCGAAAATATAAATACAAACGCATAAACGAAAACGAAAATGAAAATATATTTGCCCAACCAATTTTTTTTTTTTGGGTGTTTTGTTTTTATTTCCTAATACGGCTCGGGCAAAAAAAAAACAAAAACATTCATAAATTGTATATCAAAATGCGTTTATTTGCGTATGCGAAAAACGTTTCAAGTTAATTTGCCATGAAGTTTGAAGTGATATCCAGCCACTTTATTCATATACATTTTTTATATTTATTGTTGCTTAACTCGTTTACGCTTATTCGCTTGGAAAGGCATTTTAAATGAATACATTTCATTCAATAAATGCAAAACTTTTTGTAGTCGCATTTCATTTGCGACTCTTTTGATATTTATCTAAATATTATGGCGTGTTTTCGAAGTGCAGTATATCATTATACCAAACATAGCTATTAATATTGTATATTTTTTTGGAATCGGATCGCAGTCTTTAAGCCTTATTCCAAATCGGTAGCGGGTGTCTCACACAGACTATTGTAAAATTAATAGTTTAACGATATACCAAATGTTGACCTCGGTATATCTCTGGTATATTAATTTAGTATATTTTAAACTTAATACAGCACTCTTTTGGTTTTGCTAAAAATGGGTAGCGGATATCTCATATGGTGGAGTTGGTATATATTAGTATTTTTTTGGTATATTAATTTGGTATATTCATATAGGTTATTTTGAAAGTAATAGTATTTCGATATAACAAATATACTCTGAGGTATATTTTTGTAATTTAGCAGACTACTTATTTGGTATACTTTAAGAAAAATACCACACTCTTTTGACTTAGTAGCGGATATCTCATAGTCGAGCACACTGAACTGCAGCTTTTTCTTTCGCTCGATCAGCGCTCGCTTCGGCAGACTTTCTCATTTCTTTAGCCTCTTCTAAGCCATCAATCGCTTATGTCAGCCCGAGGGAATAACTTACTTGCTGCCAGTCAAGTCCCCAACTCCACTTGCGTTGGCATT
Source organism: Drosophila albomicans (assembly GCF_009650485.2). Classification (NCBI taxonomy): domain Eukaryota; kingdom Metazoa; phylum Arthropoda; class Insecta; order Diptera; family Drosophilidae; genus Drosophila; species Drosophila albomicans. Next base: position 27,157,946 of record NC_047628.2, read on the forward strand.
TCATTGACAAGCGACTGACTGACTGACAGACAGTCAATCCTAAGAAACTGGCCAGCCAGGCTGTTCACACCTCGGCTCAAGTAAATCCTCACGCTTGGCTTGTGGGAAGGAAGTTTTGAGGGTGTGTGGCTGCAATTTAGTAGTGTGCTCATTGAACCACAAAATTAGTGTGAGTTAATTTGCAGCCATCATCGAACACTCGAAAACACGTGTCAGCTTTCACGCATAGAAATAGAAACTGAGCAAAGAGAGAGAGCGAGGGAGAGAGGGGAAGAACGGACAACGTGCCACGCCGTGAGCCTTGAAAATTTATTAACACATGCCAATCATAAAAAAAGAACACGAGAAATTGCAATTTCATTCAAACAAAAGACGCAACACAACGCGTCGTGTTCCCAAAAACACAAAGCAAATAAAATTGCCAAACAACAAACAAAAACAAAAAGCGAGTTCAAATAAATCATCTAGCAAGAAAACTATGTAATATTATTGTTTAAGCATTGGCCCCGAAAAACAATGGCGAAATGCTGTCGAAAGAGCATTTTTTTGAACGCATTGAGAACAATTCTGTTGTCCAATTTTTGGTGCTAGGCTCAATATTACAGTCACGTTTTCGATTATGAAAAATTTTATTTCCGTTCTTTGTTGCCGTTGATTATGCATATATTATTATTTATTATTTGTTATTTATAGCCCGCAGACAACGGTAAAAAAAAATACAGCGCCATTTATATGACAGTTGTCCAAGCCAAAAGCAAAAATGAAACGAATGTTTTCTAGGTGCTGCACTTTGAACGCGGCGCCACGCGGCGTATGCGTAATGAAAAGATAAAGCAAAAGACAGAGAGAGAGGGAGAGACGGGGAGAGAGGGAGACACTCTGCGGTTTAGTTTGTTTAAACTGTTAATTGATTTTGTCTTTGAGCAGTATGGCGAAAACTCTTTCCACTTCACTCGCTCTCGCCCCTTGAGCGCTCTCGAATTTTGTGGCTTTTGTGCAACAGAGCGCGGTATTAGCTAAGCTGGACATTGAAACTGCTTAACTTTCATGCAATTTACAGCCAAAGTAAACTACTTTCGGCCAGCCTGCTCCTCAATCCCCTGCATAAATCTAAGGCGAGCGAGCAGCGAGCATTTTGCTCAACATACAAACGACAAACAATTTTATTGTGCAGGGATACAGAGACACACACACACATGCATGCACAATGCGATATGAGTGAGGTTAGTGGCCAGCAACAACGAAAATTGCAAAAGGATATGACTTTCCCACAGAGATAGTCGGAGAGAGTGAGAGAGGAGGTGAGGGGGAGAGGAGGATACACACATGCCATGCGGTTGCAGTTTTATGCGTTGGCATTGCTGTTGCTGCTGCTACTGCCACGCCCACTAAACGACCTGACCCCACAACGCCCACTGTCACAGCAGAGAGTCTACATAGAGAGAGAGAGAGAGACAGTGTGGGTGATAAAGAGGGAAGAGTGAAGTGGTTGACTGTGCAGCGAGCACAGCTTGATCCTTTTTTATCTTCTATTTGATTTTCATTTTTAATACGAAAATAAGTTTAGCTTAAAATTGAATTATTTGATTTATTTTGCTGGCAAGAGAACGCAACCTCCTCTTTTCTCTTCTCCCCCTCTATCTCTCTCTCTCCGTGTGTCTCTGCGAAAAGTTTTCTTATTTGCTGCAGTACACCGAAAAGTGCTTCCTACATTTTTGCTGGCCATTTTGTCTGCGCTTTTGACTTTGAGCATAATTTAATCGGATATTTGCTGCTGCTCCCATTTTATTATTTAAGTTTATTTCTCCAAGTTGTTGTTATACACAAATATATATACCATATATATATATATATATATTGGTAAGAGAGAGATTTTTACAGATTCCATTTGAAAGCGCACTAAACGAACCAACGACAAATAAATTCAATTTTCAATGCAATTTTCTTAGGCCCCACAAAAACACACAAACTCTGGAAATTTTCGTATTGCCAATTTCCACACACAACAACAACAACAAGTAGAAAACAAAAGATTTTAATCATCTTAATTAGTTTACGGTTGTGTTTACAACTCCAAATCAAAATCAGAAACAAAACAAAAAATACAGAAATGTGGAAAACATTCAAACTGCGAGTAGCATGAAAAATTGCCCTGCCAAACAATTGTGCACATGGCTGCAATTGCTTTTTTGTTACAAGCTCTCGACATCTCCAGCTGAGTGTGTATAAGTGCATAGTATGTGTATATGTGTGTGTAACCTGTTTGTTAGCCAAATTGAATTTATGACCTGTGGCGTTGCTTTTTCTCTCTCACACACATAGAGACAAACTCAAATGCTTGACTTGCGACATTGTTAAATTTCTGCCTTCTAATGGCCAAAAGGTGTTGCAGAAGCGTCTGTCTGTCCGTTTGCATGTGGTATGCGCCTGTCACTTGCCTCAAATGGTTGCATGACTCTTTTAATATGCAGCCTAATGGAGTTTCACAGCCACATCGCTACAAATTGCATTGGCCCTCAGATTTATAATCTGCTCAAATAAATCACTCGTCTCTCTAGTTATTTTTACTTTACAACAAAACCAGTAAAATTAATTTACGGCACACAAAAGTAAATTGAAACCGAACTCGAACTATGCTTCGCAATAAACTAAATGTTGTTTATTCATAGCCATAAACTTGGCCAAGAAAGCCAAAAAATAAAAGCAGTTTCTCTATCTGCATAAATATTGTAAATTGAATGACTTCCGTTGATAAACAAATTTATATATTTGCTTTGTTACCATGAAACTTAATTAATTCTTATTCGTATGCTGATAAGTTTAGCAAGTAAGTCATTAATAGTTGTCAAGCCCCTCTACGCGTGTTTCCTCGCTTGAGTCACAGACAATTTTCTTATCAAATTATTAATTAAAATATCACAATGCCATGCGCCCACTAATTGCTGATTATTCTTGACCATGAACCGACTATGCTAAAAAGGGGCAAAGCATCCTGTTGCGGGGGCCTCGTTTAAATATAAATAAATCTCTTTTATATTTAACTTGCGACAGGATATATACATAAGTTAATCTTCATTTTATTAACTATTGGATAGTTAAGAAAAGTGTGGAATGAATTGACTAAAAGAAACCAAGTACTTCTTAAGAAAATAATCGAATCTTAAATAATAAAAGATGAAATTTTTAAAATTTCAAAGAAAGAATATAAAAATGAAAGAAGTAGAAGAAAGAAAGAAGAGAACAGGTAGAAAAACTCATCTCCGATCTCATCTTAAATGCCTCGACTGACAATCTGGTATATTTTTTACTCTAGGGAGTATTTTAAAAGACATTATTTATTGATATTTCAAGTATCGTCTTTAGTATATTTTGATATTTTTGGGTATTTCAATTTGGTTCATCATCAAGGGGTAGCAGATCTCTCAAATTCGCTATTTTGATTTTAATAGTATGTCGATATACACAACATATATTTCGGTATATTTTAGTATATTGTTGGTATATTAATTTGGTATATTTTAGGAAAAATACCTCATTTTTTGGCTGTATATCCATATACCAAATATACATTTCGGTATATTTTAGTATTTTGTTGGTATTTTAATTGGTATATTTTAAGAATAAAACCCACTTTTTTGGCTTTATTAAAAATGGTGAATAGTATACACCAAATATATATTTCGGTACATTTTAGTATTTTGTTGGTATATTTTAGAAATAATACCACACTCTTTTGGCTTTATTAAATAGATAACGAGTATTTCACAATCGATCACACTCGATTGTAGCTTTCTTACTTGTTACTATTCCCCTCATTTCAACACACTTAATATACCCTTTAAAATAATTTAAATACTGGGTCTGATTTAGTGTTTATAAATACTGCTTTGGCTGATAAGCAACTTCCGACTTCAAGTACGTTTAGTCTGCCCCAATGAATAGATAATATTGTCTGCTGTCAGTCAAACCGAATGGCTATCTATTATAATGCATTCCATAGTACGCATGCCAGTGGACGATGATGATAAAAGTGTCTAGGGAAGGGGATCCGTGTACTGCTGTAACTCAAACTTGTTGTTTAGTTTTAAACACTTTTTTATTAAGTGGATACTACGGTGATTAGATTAAGCTCCAATGCTGATTTGTTGCCATGTGTCAGGAAGTGACAAAAGACTCTCAAGTGGCAAAGATGATAAAGAATACAGCAGAAAACAGAATTATATATACTTCTTTGAATAGTTCGTGAATTTGCCGTGTTTATAGTTACCACAAAAACTAGAAGCAAAATAAAGTTCTTGCCAGTATCGAAAGTGCGGTTGTACTTGGCTGTGTGTGATTAGTCAGCTTGTGGCGCGATTCGGCTTAATATCGATAGCAGTAATCACGATTGTATTAAATGGTATCGTCCGATATGCAAATCAGAATTGGACTTTAATCGGATCGAAAGAAGCAGAAATACGGAACAGCCGCTAAAAACGATAGAAACTAATTAAAAATATTGATTAAGTGCACCGAAGCACAGGAAAAGCTGATAGCTTTCGCACTCAGCTTAATTCGCCAGCTATAAAAGAGGTTGAGAAATCGCAAATCCTCAGCATTGTGGCAGCGATCATCAAGCAGTGAGCAACAACATGCCTTTCCAGCCAGAGTACAACTACAATCCCGACCAAAAGGTGTGGAGTGGCGTCGATGAGGATGCCATCTTCAATCCGGAACTCTCGCTGGGCGAGATCACCTTCAACGAGATGCGTCGCCATCCCCAGCTGACTGCCCAGATCTCGGCGACAGAGAACACAACTGTGACCTGGGAGGAAATGCATCTCAAGGCACAAAGCGTGGCCAGCTACTTGCGTAATCTGGGTTTGCATCAAACGGATATCATCGGTCTCATTGCCAGAAACACCACGCACTTGTCGGCCGTCATCTATGGCTGTCTCTTCAATGGCTTGGCCTTCCATTGTGTCAACATCAATCACACTCCGGCGACCATCGAGAAGCTCTACGGCATCACGAAACCACGCGTCATCTTCTGCGATGGCGATGAGTACGAGAAGATCAGCAATGGCACCAAGAACCTGAACACCAAGATTGTCACAATGCGCAACCATCAGCCAGGCTCCACGCCCATTGAGGAGTTGCTGAACACACCTATTCTTCCAAACTTTAAGCCCTACAAACTGGAGAAGGGCAACGATCAGACGCTGGCCATCATCTGCTCCTCAGGCACCACCGGAGTGCCCAAAGCGGTGACCAACGCTTACAGCCACAAGTTCTTCATGACCAGCAAGTGAGTTAAAGAGTTTCCTTTCCTAACTTCTTTCCTTACTCAACTGGGAATCTTTTTCCCTTTCAGATATCTGACCACAGCTGATGTGCAGTATTGCCACAGCACTCCCGACTGGGTTACAGGACTCACCACCTACATTTCCAGCGGCATTCACAGCACAACTCGCATCGTCTGCGATGGCGCTTTTAATCCTGCTCTCGTCTTGAGCTTGATTGAGAAGCACAAGATCACCTGGTGGCTGGGACCGCCATCGATGATGGCTCTGATGGCCAATTGCCCCAACTTTGAGACCACCAAGATCGACAGTCTGAAGCACATGTTGTACGGTGGCATGTGCGCTTCCATCGAGGTGCAGGATCGCTTCCGCAAGCGTCTCAATCCCGGCGCATTGCAGTTTGCCTTTGGCTTCTCCGAGCTCGGCTCATCCAATTGCACTCTCAATAAACACTACGATGAGAAGCCCAATTCGGTGGGTCGCGTCCTGCCGGGCATTAAGATTAAGATCATCAGTCCCTCGAATGAAGCGCTGCCACCGAATAAGTGTGGCGAGATCTGTGTGCATCCGGGACAGTATTGGGATGGTTACTACAACGATCCCGAGGAGACACGTAACATGCAGGATCGCGATGGTTGGCTCTACACCGGCGACACTGGCTACTTCGATGACGATGGCTTCTTGTACATCTCCGGACGTATCAAGGACATGATCAAGTACAACGGCATCATGTACTATCCCAGCGAAGTCGAGGATGTCGTCACCCAGATGCCAGGCATTGCCGAGGTCTGTGTCTTTGGCCTGCACAGCGACACCACTTGGATGAAGACTGCTGCCGCTGTGGTGCTTCAGCGCGGTGCCCAAATCACTGGCGAGGATGTCTGCAAGTTCGTCAAGGAGCGCGTCGACTCTGACTATCTGGAGATCCATGCTGGCTGCATTATTGTCAATGACATCAAGCGTCTGCCCAACGGCAAGACGAACCGAAACGCCATGAAAGAGTACTTCGAGGCCAATTATAAATAAGTCTACTTACCGCCTAGCTCAACTTTTTATTCATCTTTTTTTACACATTAATCCATATAAATAAAGACTATTTTTTGTATACAAAGTTGCCCAAGAGTTTGTATTTTATTTGTCGAATTTATTTAGAGTAAAATAGTTTTTGCATTTCTTTTTATAGATCAATATAATTAAATTGACCTACTAGCTTTTTGATTATATTTTATAAGATTAAAATAATACAAATAAAATTTGAACTATCTTTCTTTTGCAGATGTCACCAAGCAAAGTTGCCCATATAATGAAAGCAAAGAGTTTTCTATACTGACTTATAAAAATAAGTTACTAGGTAAGTGGAAACTGTTGTTTCTGTTGTTTTGTGTTTCGTATTCTTAATCAATAATCCATTAAGTAAAATAGTTCTATCTGTAAAAAAAAGACTGCCTTTCTTTGATAAGATTACGAAGTTGTGCCCACTGTCCATAACGTCAATTATTACCTATCTAAACTTTTGATAATAGGTATATATCTGCAGTAATCTGTAAGCACAAAAGACTGCCTTACTTTGAATCAATAGTTAGAATTGTCCGTGAACAAAATCCCCCAATTTATCAGCCAATTACTTCAACTTTTCATTGATATTTCTGGGCAATAATTAATGCACGTTAGAATAACATTTAACTTAGGGTCTCCCTTTAAGACATATCTCCAAAAAGATAGTTTGCAAAGGTGTTATTTTCCTTTTAGTTAAATGTAGTTCCTAAAAATCTACAATCAGTATATTGATAACCAACCAGAAATCAGTTGATTGATTTCCTTAAACTGTTAGAACTAAATAATAAATAAACAAATAATAACTTGCCATTAACAAAGACCTTCAATTGATTAGAATAAAGTCCTTAATTCAATTAGTTAACTTTTCAGTAATATATTTAAGAAATTACTTAGACGTGTTAAACGTTTCTTTCATTTCCCACACTTCTTGTTTCAACACGTATATTTCCTTTTAGTTAAATGTTGTACCTAGAAATATGCAATCAGTGAAAATCTCCAATGAAACATCAATGGATCAATTTCTTTGGAACTATTCCTAGAACTAAATAGACTTTGCTGCATAGATTTCTGTCTCTACTCATAAACAACTATCCATAATAACACACAACATTTGAAATTGAGAACTACATTCGCATTTAATTGCTAGTTATAGTTGGCCTTAAACATAGTTCCGCAATTGATCAGAGTGAAGTGCTGTGAGCACACTTCCTTTAAATGGCTTGCAAAGCGAGTGAAACTCTTTCCGTTTCCGGTTGCTGGCTGCTTAATTAAGACAAACCCCAGCTAGTTGCCCCCGTTGCCCGTTGCTCGATGTATGCAGGCAACTCTTGTTATATTTACACAATGGGCAACCGCTTGGGGGCAAGTCAAGTTGTCGACTCTCGACTGCTGCTGCTGCTGCTGCTTTGGCTGCTGGCTGGTTGGTGTCAACTAGCTGCATCAATATGTTGTCCACACCCAAAGTATCCATTGCTGGGATCTACCATATTGTCAATGTGCATAATTTCACATCAGCAGCAGCAGCAGCAACTGCAGCAGGAGCAGGACGAGGGCAACAATAAGGAGCTAGGCAAGGATGAGAACGAGGTTGAGGCAGATGCGAGAAAGCGCTGCAGCTGCAGCCAAGCTATTTGTATGCATTTGCCCAACTGAGCCCCGGCTGAGCACGTATTGCTGCCTTTGTCTTGGCAGCAACAGCAGCAGCAACAACTAGAAGAAGCAGCAACCAGAGGAGCAACTAAAGGGGAACGTCGCTTTGCCTGTGCTGTGGGTGCTGTGTTTTGGGCTCATTGTTGATTTCAACACAATTTAGTGTCTTATGCCATGTGTAGAATGTTGCTGCTGTCGCTGTTGTTGCTGCTGTTGTTGGTGTTGCTGATGCTGTTGCTGCAACGAGTTGGAGCTTTTGCTAAATACCTGCACATGGGCAGCAACAGCAGCCGCCTGACATGACCCCGAACACACACCCAGCCTAAGCAAACAAGGCACAACATATGCACACACACACACACACTTTGAAACACACACACACTCTTACTTATACATACACGTGTGTATAGTAGATGTATGGAAAACAAAATGAGTTGCATGTTGATTAAGTCACCTGTACTCACTTTTGCGCAGGCAAGCAGCTGAAAGAGCGAACAAGAGAGAGAGAAAGGGAGAGAGAGAGCGTGCGAGGGAGACAGAGAGCAGGCTTTACGGCTTTGCCAGGAAGTTGAGTTGTTGCTTTTTATGCAGTTGCTGCTGCTGCCATCGGCGACGACATCGTCGGCGGCGTCTCCCATTGCTCTAGTTACTGCTGCTGCTGCCTCGGTTGCAGTTTTAGTTGTTGCTGCTGCTAAAAATTGCTTCATTAAGTGTTTCTTGTTAGCTCTCTCTGTAGCTTGTGTATTAGTAACGCTTTTATGCTAATGTCCTTCGACTGTCCCAGAAGAGTTGAGGCAACCCTAGTCCAACACACATAGAGACAGAGAGAGAGACAAACAGACCAATTTGACACTCGCTCTCTCAACAAAATATGCGTGTTTTTGAGCCAGCTTATGCATGTTCTGAATGCCATTACGTTCTCTCCACTGTGTGTGTGTGTGTAGGATGTGAATATGAATGCGAATAGAGATGCAATTTTTTGGCAAATTAACTGCCAACTCTTGAGTGGCACTTGGGTTAAGACATTCACTACTGCTTCAGCCAGCTTCCAGCTTCAGCTCACAACGAAGTCAACGCTCAGTTTCTTGTGCGTGCACAAACTGTTAAGATTTGCCATCTAAATTGGCAAACCAAATCATTGAAGTCTTACAGTAATATATTTTTACTAAATTATAAAAACAAAACGAAACTTGAATATGTAGCTTACAAAATTTTGTAATTGCAAACAATATAAACATTGGAAATGCTATTATAAATAATAATGAATAATCTCTTTATTCAATTTATTTTAAAAAGAAAAATGCCAAAAAGAACTGACTTTCTTAGGTTAGGGAAATGCTCAATTGTGAACAATAGAAACATTGGAAATGTTATTTAAAGACTTCTTAGTATCATTAGATATATCAGCAAATTTTAACCTCTTTAATCAATTTATTTTAAAAAGAACAATTTACAGCAAGATTTAACTATTAAACCAAAAAGACATGAATTTCTTAGCTTAGGAAATTGCTCAATTGTAGAAACATTGAAAATGCTTTTAAAAGACTTCTTAGTATCAGAAAACTTGTAACATATTTATTCAATTTATTTTAAATGTATAATTAAAGTATTATAAACAACAACCGAGCTACAAAGTTTATCGACTTGCACTTAGTAAAGTAATTATTTCATTAAGAAATTATTCCACGATTGTGTAGAGACTCTTTCTTTCTTTCTTCAACATGTTTGCTGGGCATTCGTATGTTAATTTTATATTTATATTTCCTTTCAATTTATTTAAATTCATCTTAACTACGTTTATTAATTATTATGCATAATATCTAAGCTACTAAGTTCATCGACTCGCGTTTAGATTAATAATTATATTAGTAGAAATTATTACTCGATTGTGTAGAAACTTTCTCCATTCTCCCTTGAACAAGTTCGACAGCGTAGGTTTGTCAATTTGCTGGGAAGTCGTGTGTTTATTTTATATTTATATTTCCTTTTAATTTATTTAAATTCATCTTCACTTCTTTAATTAATTATTATGCATAATATCTAAGCTACTAAGTTCATCGACTCGCGTTTAGATTAATAATTATATTAGTAGAAATTATTACTCGATTGTGTATTAACTTTCTCCTTTCTCCCTTCAACAAGTTCGACAGCATAGGTTTGTCAATTTGCTGGGAAGTCGTGTGTTTATTCGAGCGACAACTACAACAACATCAGCTGCTTGTCAGCTAGTTAATTTGGAGGCAAACTCAACGCACACATATGTTGAGGCAAATGAAATGAAATGAAATGTAAATTGAAAAATATGCAAGAGCTGGCAATCAAGTTGTTCTTGTTCTTGTTGTTGTTGTTGTCGAGTGCTGTTGTTGTTGTTGTTGTTGTTGAGGACGACTTGTCGCTTGTTGGCTCTAATTGTCTCAATTTAAGCAGCCGCATAGTTTCAATTAGGCGCCAGGCGTTGCCTTCCCTTCCCCCGTTCCCTTTCCTCTTCTCTTGGTAATTTTAAATGTCAGCCCACATATGTGTATGTCTGTGTATTGGTGTGTGTGTGTGTGTTGTGTATGCAAATTTTTAAGCTGTTTGCCTGCAAATTATGCCGTCACCGCGCACAGCAGCTAATAAAACGCGCTGCAAACTACGCGACGCTTGACTGATGAGGCAGCCGAGCGTTAGCCGTAATTTATGTTGCGGCAAACCGCCCTCCCGCCCCGCCTCCCTTTTTGCCACTTGCCTCCTGCTTTTGCCCTTCACTGCCAACCCAATCAGTAGGTTACCTTTTCAGCAGCCTCGACTGTTTATATTGCTTATTTAATATGTGCACGGTTGCCTGGATATTCTGCGCTGGCAGCCAAACATCCAACCTGACTGTACTCTCTGCTCTGGCTGCGTCAACAATGCCTTTTATTGAGTTATGCCGCTCATTTGGAGGCGCCACCATAACAATGAGCTCATTGCGCCGGCATTAAATAGTGGCGCGTGTCAATTTGGCCCAGGTTTGAGTTGAGGCATTAGCTTTACCTGCCAGCCACGTTAACGCCGCTCACAACTCACAATTCGCAACCAGCAACCAGCAACTGGCAACTGACAACTGCAACAACAGTTGGCGCCCCCCCGAAGGCAAACCGACAACTATATTAAATTTCACGCCTCAGCTGCCACTTTTTGTGTGTCGGTGTGTGTGTGTGTGTGAGTGTTTGTGAGTGTGTCTGGCACGCTTGTTTTGGCTGGATTTGTAAAGCAAACCAAACACAAGGCTATAGCAAAACACAACAGTAAATCAAATTGAAAATTACAAATTACAAATTGAATAAAGGAATTTAGATGCAGCCAATTGAAGCGGCGGAAATATAATTAAAAACGTGCAGTGTCTCAACCAAGGATAGATAAAGTATAGTAATTAGTAGATTGATAAGCGAAGAATGTGTAGAAAAGAGAAAATTTAAACCTTATAAAAAGCATTATTTCAAAAAGTTTTCACATTTAGTCTTAGTCTCTTCAGACTTAATAGTAATCATAAAGTAGTTATTGAAAATAATGATTAAATGTCTGCAATGTCATTGAAAAGTGAACTGATCTAATAGAATTGTAGTGTAATATTATATATTAAAAAAATTTAAGAAAGCAGTCTTAGTTAAACAAAAATAACAAAAGACAAAAAACATTGGAAAGCGAGCAAAAATCCTAAAATAAATAAAGTTTAAATTTTTGCAATGACAGGAAGATAAAATATTTTAGATTATTTTGAGGACAGTCTCTGTGCAAATGTATATTGAAAAATATGTAAGAGTTAAAACATATTTTGAAAGATTCATGAAATAGCCATATAAAATATATCCAGCGAAAAGAATCTTTCGCTCAAGCTATAAACTCTGACTCATATCAAAGAGAGAAAAATGATTAAGAAGCTGCCAAGCAAGCCGAAGAATAGTCGAATTCAGCAGACACAGTACATTAATAAATAAAGAATGTGTAACATACTTAAGGACAGTCAATACATATTTGACTGCTTGAGAAATACTTGTAGTGAAAGGAAGGAAGCTACTCGTATTATGTACATTAGAAGTTAGAAGTGCATTATGTTGGCACTTTGTGTACGCAAGTAAAGCAGACCATCAATAGCTCTGTTTCGGTTTCTTATCAAACATTTACAGGCACTTGGCCAGTCAGTTAGCGCACAACGCTGCGTATACGTAACTTTTGGCGTTTGTGGCGTTCTGGCCATGTGCAATGACTGCGCAAAACGCAGCCTAACTGGCTGCTGCCAACGACACTTGCCAAGCAGCAGTTTTGGGGTTCAGTTCATTTTTCATGCATTCAATGGCCACACAAAGCAACGCGCCAGACACTGGGCAGCAACAGCAGCAGCAGCAAAGGGAGAAGGAGCAACTGTAGAAGCTGTTGAGGCAGCAGCAATGCAGCTGCTTGGCGTTTGTTTCCCTTTGTGCACTCTAGGGAAGTGAAGAAGCGGAGGGGAGGAGGCTGCTTTTCATATAACAACAATATTTTATGCTCAACTGTCTGGCTTTTTATGCATTTGTGCCGCCTCAGTCGCTGCTGCAGTCGCAGTCACAGCCATTGCCATTGCCGCAGCAGCAGTCGCTGCCTGCCTATGTGAAAAATTATACAAAAAGCTAAACGAAGAAAGAGAATGAGGGTAAAAGGGGGGGAGAAGGAGAGGGACCAAGCCAAGTGTTTGCCATGCACTTGACTGTGTTATTTTTACGTCCCAGCCTGGTGCATAAATCAAGCCCAAGACCAAGCCCAAGCGTAGCCTGGGATAACTATTAAAGTGATGCTTAAAGATGCCAAAGTTGTGCTGCATGCAAAACACAAAAAAAAAGGCAATTTGAAGCGACAAATTTGATTGAACAAAGTTGCTGCGACGAAGCAATAGAAATGTATTTAAGCTTCACTGACTTGGACATTTGCATGCATGCCAAAGGCGTAACTGATGCCAAGCCAGGCGAAGTCAAGTCAGGCTGAACAGAAGGCAAACAGAGCACAAATCAAAGCTCAAATGCAATTGCAATTGACTAACGCCGCAGCAGCAACAACAACAGCATAACAGAGACAACATCCTATAGAGGCAAGCGTCCGATTTCAAGCAGTAAAACAAACTTTGGCAGTGCACTTTTTATATTGCTGTCACAGTCAACGGAAGCTGAAACGGAAACGGAAACGGAAACCAGACTGCCCGCAGCATGCCGCCCTCTGCAGTACATGACTCCTTCCCTTCCCTCTTCTCGCCCTCCCCCTTTCTATTGGGGACAGGACAGTGCAACTTGGTAACGTTGTGCTTCATATTTATTACACACACAAAACTTTTACACATTAAAAAAGTCAAGTTTTCTTTCTTCTCCTTCTCCTTCTACTTTTCCTTCTCCCTTGCATCGTTGTTGCTTTGATAGCGCCACGTTTATCTTTCCAGCTGTAGAGCAGCTACACGAAATGGGTTTGGTTTAATTAGCCAACAAAACAAACGGCCAAATTGTCTACAGCTAAAGCTTCTGCGCGAGCAGTTCTATGCTCAAGACTACGAAACAACGAAATGCCACAATTTGCTGATAAGCACATAAATTTTACCCAATATCATATTAAGTTGTGTGCTCATCCTAAGCTATGCAATACCCTGCATTTAAATATGAATGGGGTATATACATATATATATGTTTAGTACTATAATGATGAATGCATGTGTTAAGGTTATTAACAAACTCTTGTAATAACGTATACTTGATGCATTGCCAAATTTCTTGTAGCATACTTTTCAGCGCAAGTTTCTTGCATAAAGGGAATTCTAAATAAATCTTGGCAGTTGCAGCAACTTTTGGCTGCTTTGCTTTTTTAATAGAGCGTGCAAAACTTTAGCTCAGATAAAAGTTGACGTCACACACAGGTATTCAGTTGCTTTTTTCTTGCTGCTGCTGCTGTTCGAGGTTAGAGCAAACACTTGACGAAATTTGATGACAATTACCGAGCGGTAAGCATCAGCTATAATGGTATGTACAACTCGTTATTTGCTTAATGCGGCAATTACGCTCGGTTGGGTTGTCCTTTGTCCCAGTGTAAGTCTATCTGCGGGTCGTCCAGGGCAACCTGGCAACCCGACAACCCGACGCAGCTCAACCCGAACTTAGTGTGTGGGAGCAGCCCACACACACACATATACACACAACGAGCAAATGTGAGCACTGTCATTGGAGTGATTTTTATGCTCAGACAAACTGCAGCCATTTCTTTTGATAATGATTACCAACATGTTGTGCTCGTTTCACTGTTTCCTCATCTATCTCCACCCTGCTCATCTCGTTCTCATTCTTGCTAAATTTGCATATTTGCTTTTGCGCTCTTTACAGCATTTTTAATGACACATGAAATTTAATGCGAAAATGTTTTGGAAGTTGAGTTACACATGACCTTGAGCTAGATGAGAATGTTTCGCGATAGAAGAAGATGCCAAAACTACATTTATGAAGATTGCAGCGCAGAGAGATAAGCGCTGGTAATTTGAAAATGTTACGAGTTTCAATTAGTTTTTATATGAAATTAAATTATTTTAATTATCCTTCTCTAAAGGGTTAACTACATCACACTTAAAGGTTTATTTAATACAGTTTATTAGCCTAACATTACACATATTTGAAGTAGCCCAATAGTTGCTGCCATTTATCACTTGGTTTCAAATTCAGCAACATTCTGTTGGCCACTTTGTGGCTGCTGCTCAGCAACAAAGTCGAGTGGCAATTGCTGACCTGCCACTTGTTTAATTTCTGTTTAACATTACGCTTAATGCATTTACACAATAACCATGCGTTGCAGCACATTTTCTCCCGCCCACTGTCCCACTATAAAGCATTGCTAATGGCCTTATAATTACTGTCCACTTTCTGCGCGCAGCCACAACAAAATAATTGCGCCAAGTTTCGCAAATGGCAAGCTGCAAAAAAGAAAAACAACATTGCTAAGAAAATACGAGTACATAAAAATGCAGCAAGTTTCATTAACTAACCCAAGATGCTGCCAAGTTCTTGACTGGCGACCCAAAAAGTCGACGCAGGACAGCAGCAGCAAGCAGTGACGAAGGCCAAAGAAAACAAGTGGCATCTACAGACGCATCCTTGGCATTTTTAAGCGACAGCTCAGCACTTAGCATCAAACATCAAAATATATTTGAAATTAAGCAGAGTTTAATATTTCAAAAAAATGTGGGCGGCAACTTTATTTTTCTTATTAAAATACTGCAATTTTGATGTTGTTCTATAGCTGCGTTTTTAATATTTGCTTTGGTTATTATTGACTTGTTTAATATATAGCAATTCTTTAATTTTAATTTATACATTAGCACTATAAAAGTTTCTATATATACATAAGTTGATATTTTTTTATTACGACCTAATTTGACAATTCTAAATTAATAACTCTACCTTTTATATTTCAGCTGCCGATCGATCCCAGAATGAAGTCACAAAATGCTGATATCCACTTCTTGGAGAGGAAATAAAACTAAAAGAAACCCTACATTATATTTAACATTTTATATTTTTATTAGCACTTTTCAAATTTCAATAAAATTACCAAAAGAATGCAATAAAATAAATTTAACACGCATCCTAAAATTATGCAACATATTTAAGCAAAATTACACTATTTTTAATTTCCATAAAGTGGCAAAAGTATGCCAGAAAAATGTTTTAATACACATCCTAAAAGTATGCAACACTTTGACGCCAATAAAGCCAACTAATTTCTAATTTCAATAAAATAGCAAAAAGAGTGCAATGAAATAATTTAAACAGACGTCCTAAAAGTATGCAACATAGTTAAGAAAAATGATTTTTAAACTATGCAGTAAAAGTATGCCACAAAAATTGTTGTTCAAAGTATGCTGCAAAAATTCTCGCATCTATTTATTAATGCATCCTAAAAGTATGCAATGTGGCACATCCGAAAGTGCACGAAACGCGTTCAGAAAATAAGGTATATCTCGGCCATATCCTGCCGCATGTTCAAAGGACACGTTTTGCTAGGATCACAAGGACTATCTCCATCGATCTGCATCAAAAAAACATGGGGTCATCTAAGAATCCAACACTTGTAATTTTTTGGTCCCCGGCTTATGAGGAAAAGGTAAATTTTGTAAAGTGAAGGATATCTCGAGAACTACAAGGACGATTTGAATGTCCTTCGGCAGAATGGTAGGTCTCATCAATATCTTTCATTTGACACAGGACTCCAAAGGATCAGACAGGATACGGCTGAGATATACGCTATTTTCTGTATTCAAAAAAGTCCTTGTTTCTCGGCTCCTTGAAGGATACTCGTCCTGTTGATGGTGTCAATCGGTTTGTATTTATTAGAGTTATCCTTCTGCCAAAGGACATGCCGATCGTCCTTCAAATGGCCGAGATATGGCAGATTTTCCAAGATTTTGCCATTTTTTCTAGGGGTCCCCCTTGAAAAAATTTGAACTTTTTTTACTTAAGAGATCCTTAAAATCCTTGAATGCCAATCGATAGTCCTTGTTACTCTGATTACAAAAAGGTATGTCCTTACTAGATCCTTAAGGAATTGACCGAGTTATGGCCAAAAAACGAATATTCTATACGCATTATTCGTTTTTTATTGCATACTTTTATGGGCAACCGTACAAAGCATTTAATGCAACACAAAATTAGCTATAACTCAGCCATATCCTTGCGCATTTTTACAGGATATGTTTTGCTGGGATCGCAAGGATCAACTCTATCGATTGGCATCAAAAAAATATGGGGTCATCTAAGAATCCAACACTTGTAATTTTTTCGTCCGCGGCTCATGAGGAATTGGTAAATTTTGTAAAGTGAAGGATATCTCGAGAACTACAAGGACGATTTGAATGTCCTTCGGCAGAATGGTAGGTCTCATCAATATCTCTCATTTGACACAGGACTCGAAAGGATCAGACAGGATTCGGCCGAGATATACGCTATTTTCTGTATTCAAAAAAGTCCTTGTAACTTTGTTGTTTTAAGGACATTCGTCCTTTTGATTATGCCAATCAGTTTGTATCGATAAGAGATATCCTTGTGCCAAAGGACATCCCGATCGTCCTTCAAACGGCGAAGATACGGCGGATTTTTCGAGATTTTGCCAATTTTTCTATGCCAACCCCTTGAAAAAATTTGAAATTCTTTTTCATAAGAGATCCTTAAAATCCTTGAATGCCAATCGATAGTCCTCGTTACTCTGATTACAAAAAGGTATGTCCTTACCAGATCCTTAAGGATTTGCCCGAGTTATGGCTAAAAAACGAATATTGTATACGCATTATTCGTTTTTTATTGCATACTTTTATGGGCAACCGTACAAAGCATTTAATGCAACACAAAATTAGCTATAACTCAGCCATATCCTTGCGCATTTTTACAGGATATGTTTTGCTGGGATCGCAAGGATCAACTCTATCGATTGGCATCAAAAAAATATGGGGTCATCTAAGAATCCAACACTTGTAATTTTTTCGTCCGCGGCTCATGAGGAATTGGTAAATTTTGTAAAGTGAAGGATATCTCGAGAACTACAAGGACGATTTGAATGTCCTTCGGCAGAATGGTAGGTCTCATCAATATCTCTCATTTGACACAGGACTCGAAAGGATCAGACAGGATTCGGCCGAGATATACGCTATTTTCTGTATTCAAAAAAGTCCTTGTAACTTTGTTGTTTTAAGGACATTCGTCCTTTTGATTATGCCAATCAGTTTGTATCGATAAGAGATATCCTTGTGCCAAAGGACATCCCGATCGTCCTTCAAACGGCGAAGATACGGCGGATTTTTCGAGATTTTGCCAATTTTTCTATGCCAACCCCTTGAAAAAATTTGAAATTCTTTTTCATAAGAGATCCTTAAAATCCTTGAATGCCAATCGATAGTCCTCGTTACTCTGATTACAAAAAGGTATGTCCTTACCAGATCCTTAAGGATTTGCCCGAGTTATGGCTAAAAAACGAATATTGTATACGCATTATTCGTTTTTTATTGCATACTTTTATGGGCAACCGTACAAAGCATTTAATGCAACACAAAATTAGCTATAACTCAGCCATATCCTTGCGCATTTTTACAGGATATGTTTTGCTGGGATCGCAAGGATCAACTCTATCGATTGGCATCAAAAAAATATGGGGTCATCTAAGAATCCAACACTTGTAATTTTTTCGTCCGCGGCTCATGAGGAATTGGTAAATTTTGTAAAGTGAAGGATATCTCGAGAACTACAAGGACGATTTGAATGTCCTTCGGCAGAATGGTAGGTCTCATCAATATCTCTCATTTGACACAGGACTCGAAAGGATCAGACAGGATTCGGCCGAGATATACGCTATTTTCTGTATTCAAAAAAGTCCTTGTAACTTTGTTGTTTTAAGGACATTCGTCCTTTTGATTATGCCAATCAGTTTGTATCGATAAGAGATATCCTTGTGCCAAAGGACATCCCGATCGGCCTTCAAATGGCCAAGATACGGCGGATTTTTCGAGATTTTACCAAATTTTCTATGCCTACCCCTTGAAAAAAATTGAGGTAATTTTTACTGAAAGATTCTTAAAATCCTTGAATGCCAATCGATAGTAAATGTTATTCTGAGCACAAAAAAGTATGTCCTTGTCAGATCCTTCAGGATTTAGACAAGTTATGCCTAAAAAACGAATGTTGTAAAATCAATTTTCGTTTTCATTGCATACTTTTAGGTACAGCAATGCAAACTATTTAAACCAAATGAAAATTACTCAAACTTAGCCATATCCTGCTGCATTTTCAGAGGATACATTTTGCCAGGATTGCAAAGACCAACTCTATCGATTGGCAACAAAAAAGTATGGGATAATCTTAAAATGCAAGACTTGTAATTTTACAGTCCGAAAGCTCAGTGAAACAAATTAGTCCTTGTAACACAGTTGCTTTAAGGACATTCCTCCTTCTTAATAAGGTTTGTATTGATAAGAGCTATCCTTGTGCTATATAAGCATATAAGTAGCGGGCAGTAAACCTGTGAGATATTGATTACTGATATTTCATACGAAAAAATTACCGCATTCACTTTTTGTATTATTTCTTTCTGCTGATTTATGTTCTCCAGATATTTCACTTAATGATTTGTTACTTTTCACCCGTTCACGACGACTTAAATTATCCAACAACAACTACTATCGATAGTCCTACGCTATATTTTGACCTTAATTTAATTGAATACTTATCTTTCTTACCTTTTTCTCTGCTTTTATTAAATGTCTATGCTTTTTATTGTGTCTTCAAATGAAACAAATATTTTTGCTTGTTTATTTCTTATTATGTTTATTAAATTTTAAGTATTATAATCTTAAAACTAGAACAGCTAGAATGTAAGAGAATGTAGGATTCCATTTAAGTTTTACAAAAAAAAAGGGGAGCCCTAAACGATATCTACCTTTATGCTTTGTAGCACTAAATAAGTGAAGATCTGTTGGCAATGCTTAAAAATAAAAGCAAATGATGATTTCTTCGCTTTATTTAACAAGTCTTGCAGCTTGAAAAGAATGCAAAGAATAAGAAGAATACGAAACATATGAAGAACCTGTCTCGGTTGCCTGTCATGTGGGTAGCTTTTTTATCGAAGCTGCTTCTGCTGCTGGTTTTTGGCTGAAATGCTTAGTTAGAGCAGCGTCTGGGTGCGCCATTTTGAATTTGTAACAACATGCGCACTCAGGACAATTTGCATTTCCGGTTGCCAATGGCTAGATTGGCTGGCTGCATTCAGCTTGGTGCATTCCTTTATCCCGTGCATTGCGGCACAATGCAGCACAGCAGTTTTTAGTTATCTGCGCTTGGGGGACTTCAATTCAGTTTGAGCTTGGCGAGACTTTAAAGAGACAACAAACGCAAACGCAAACACACACAGAAACTAAATGCAAAACAATGCACTGAAGCTGAACGTGCAACAACAAGCAACAAAACAATGCAACAGCAATGACAACAACAACAACAACAACAACGAAGAGTAAAGCAAACAACAACATTTGCTGGCAGTTTATAATTGAACTGTGTGCCGCTCGAGCGGATCGAATGGTTCCGTTGGACGTTCGTCCGTTGGTTGTTCATTGGACGAATGCCTTGGAAAATAACAAAAATTCAACTTAATTTTCAAGCAGCATGCAAAATGCAGTACACAACAGAGGACAGAGGACAACATACAAGTATCATCTACATGCATTAACAACACCCTCAAGCCAACAACTGACAATTGCGACAATTTCAGCTGTACTCCGAGCCTGGGCTCAGTCTCATGTTCTCATGACTCTCAGAGAGAGAGAGAGAGCGAGTGCATCAATAAAATGTAGCTATAAAGGCTTGGCCCACACTGCGTATGCTTGATATGTGCTAGGTGTGTCTTGCTTCCTCCCTCTCTCTCTCGCTTTCTCGCTTGCTTGCACTCTGTGTGTTCATAGTATAAAGCGATGCATTGCCTGTTTTGCTATACCCTGTAAATGTGGCTACTTAGAGGGGTATATTAATATGTTGCTTGCAATTACTACAAATTAATATTATTGCTCAGTAAGTTTAATATTATTTCTATCTATTGCAATTCTAATTTCTCTGAAAGTTGGTTCACATTCTACAGCGTATCTTTAAGTCTATTTCAACACCTTTTAGCTGCCTTTTGTCACTGCGTTGTACACAATGGACACTAACTAACTGCAGACTCTGATTTGAATGTAATGGCTTTGGTTTTTCAGCCTTTCAGCCTCCCTTCTCTCTTTGTCGCCACAGTGGCACTTTTCGCTTTGACCGACTCCAATTGGTGCCCAAAATAACAATTTGTGGCTTGCACACACACACACATGCGTAGTTATCAAATGGAATCAGACCTCAATCAGTTTTTCTTGCTTTGACTTTGGGTTTCTCTGTACACACACGCAACACCCAATCCCATTCCCAATCGCACTCGCTTTTAACTGTTTCCAGTTGCTGTTGGCCTTTATGGCTGCTTATTGGTTTCTGCTTTTGCAGGTGAAAACACAAACTTTATGAGCTTGTTATTGTTGCTGTAGTTGTCGTCGTGGACAACACGACACGCCTTTTTTTGTGCTGCCATAAACATTCTTTTTATTATACTTGCTGCTCGTTAGAGTCGCACTACTTGACTTGCTGTGAAGAAATACTCAGAGAGGGAAGCTCAACTTCTAATTGGAAGTTCTAAATTTGATTGTTTGGCTTTTAAGCTTCAATTGTTTGCGGTTAAAATGGTCATAAATATTGGGTAGTATTTATTTGCCGCCTGACCCATGGCCAATCAATAGGCGAATACGGTCAGCAACAGCAACAGCAGCAGTATAAAAAAGAGAAACCCGTTTACGAGCTCGTTGCCAGTTGACACAATGAGTCCCACGGGAGGCTTAGCATTAAGTGCTTAAGAGAGAGAGAAAGAGAGGAAATTGGCCAGTGCTTTAATGATAAGCAAAAAAAAAAAGGATCGAAATATATGAGCTGGCATTTCCTTGTGACTTTAAATCGATTGCAAATGCATAAATATATACCCCAAATAGTTGTGTATTTTATTTGTGTGCAGATTGCGCATACGCCACGTTAACCGACAATCAGCAAATGGAAGTCAAGATTTCAAGACCGCAACAGCAGTTAACAAAAATGTTTGAAATTTTCGATTCTGGTTTCGGTTTCGGCAAATGTAAATCACTGACCTCTTATTAAAAACTTTGTGCACCCCACAAATTATCTCTCTCGAGTGCGAACTTTGCAAACTTTTCCAGTGAACCACAATGGCCCTGACTCTGCCGCTTTTGCCATTGCCATGGCCTTTACTGCCTAGGCACGCTTTTAGCTATTAGCGTACAAAAAGTCAACATTTAATACACAGAGAGATGGAGAGATAGAGAAAGAGAACAGCGAACACTTCAAACAAATCCGAGAAGGAAAGAAGAGAAAACTTTTCAATTTGTAGGCTGGCCCCGAAAAAAAAGAAAAAAGAAAGAAACTTGCCAGCCGGATGTTGCGTTTGATTTCTTGCGTTCGAGCTAAAAAATTTACACAGCCACTTGGACTTCCGCCTGCCTGCCTGGCACATTCAAATGCAGCACACCGCACCTCGCTGCTTTGGATTTCGTGGCGCAGACAAATTCTGTTTGCCCAAGTGTAATTTCTTAAGTAAAAGGTAAACACTTTTAGCGGCTACGTTTGCCGCAGCCGCAACTGTAAACTGTAAATGTAGCTGCCAAAGCTGCCAACTTGAGCGCAATGCAAATGACAGTGGTTGGCAGTTCCCTTTCTTCCTCTTCCCCCCCTCTTCAAGTGGCAGCAGCTTAGCCACATCACTTGCAGCCTACGCTTTCTTCTTCTTCTGCCAACAACAACAACTCTCTCACACACTCAGAGTTGCCAAGTGTATTTGCAGTTCAATTTGTGCTCTGCAACGGAAATGGCAAATAAAAAGAACACATTTTTGCAGATTTACAGATTTTGCCCAGCGCGAAGTCGAACTTCGAGAACTGCGAATGCGAAATGTGAAATGCGAATCACATTACAAGAATGCATTTGTGTGTGTGTGTGCATGTGTGTGTGTGTGTGGCGGGGGCTCTTAACCGCACATTGTATGCCAAAATGTGTCGTAATGTGCAATCCCATCGATAGCCATAACACGTAACACGCAATACTCGGCGTATACGTAATACGCAAACATTAATGTTGCCTCGCATTCGCGCTCTCTCTCTCACTCTCTCTTTGTACTTTTGGCAACTTGTGAAATATAAACTTTAAGGCAGCTGCTGAAAAGAATAACGATTACGATTGTGAAGGCAATTGTGGCACTAAAACTACGCAATGAATACATCATGTGGTAAAGGAAATTGACACTAAATGAAGACTCAGAGAATTACAACAGTGTATAGTAAGAAGAGGTGGTTAATATTTGAATTTTAAGCGGACTTCTCATTACACTAAATGAAGAGACAGTTGAGTGTATCGGAGTAGATTAGCTAGAGCTACAAATTGCTTGAGATTTAAGTAGAATTATTAAATGATATTCGCAATTTTAAATAATGATATTCTATAAAAATCCTTTTTAAATCGTTTTACAGTAATCAATTAATACTTGATTTACATATTAAAGTCGCACTTTAAATAAATAAGTCTCCATTTATATTTATATTCTTGAACTCTTCATATTTCTCTTACTTCTTACACTTACTCTTACTTCATACCATTTTAAACCATTGAAAAATCTACCTTGCTTTATAAAACTGTTTGTTAGCATTCGCCAAACAAATTTGTAACAATTATTTACATTTTGTTCTCAAACTTTTCATATTATTAAAAATGTAAATATCTTAATTTTGATTTTAAGCCAAAGTCTCTTTTTCAAAAGTATTGCAAATATTTGTGCCATATAAATAGCAAACAAGATTTATTTAAATACGCTTAATATAATATTTAAATAAATACGCCGTGTTGTGTTCACTTTAATATGTGTGAGAAAATATGTGTGGCTGCAAGTCGTTGTAAATTTCATGACAATCTCTACTAATTTATTCAGTTTCTGCAGGTGTCTCTTTCTTTCCGAGCTATTTATGCTCTGATCAAAAATGTTTACATTGTAAGCTGAACTGCAAACAGCAACGATGACAACAACAACAACAATAGCAATAAGAGAGACAGAGCGAAAGAGATTTTCGAAACTCGTACTCTCATGCATAGAGGTTTATTTTGTGTGCCTTACTTAAATATACAACATTCAATGAATTTTCAATTAACTTTGATTGGCACTTTTCCTTACACACTTCACTGGCTATCTGTCTTTCTCTCTGTCTGACTGTCTAGATGGTTGGATGGCAGACAGAGTCTCAATAAATGGCCTGGCTGTGGTTCTCAATTCTCCATTTGGGACATGTTTCAAATGATAAACTTTTGCACTTGGGACTTTATGCTAAAATCGAATGAGCAGACGGAAGCCATGCAACAACAACAACAACAACTCTTGAGGAAATTTAAACAGGCCAAAAACAACAATTTTGGATTTATTATTTCAGCTGGTGAATCAACAGCAACATGACAAGCCAAACGCAAGTCAAGTCAACAAACAAACATACACAGAGAGTGAAAGAGAGAGAGAGAGAGAGCGACGTCTGGCAACAAAAATGTTGCAATAAATCAGATTACATATCAAAAATTAATACGACAATATCAGGTAACAGCATCAGGCAAATAATGACTTTTCTCGTCATGGCAGACGATGCAAAGTGCAAATTGCACACAAACTATTTACAATGTAAGCAGTTTAATGAATTTTGCATTATTTCAAGGAAATGCCTCAACATACCCTGCTGTGAATAAGGAGTGTTGATTGGGAGTCTTATTGTGGAAGTTGCTTTGTATATGAGAAGAAGAATCATTCTTCAGCTTTGAGTAGTGATGAAGTTCTACACAACGATGAGCAAGCAGTTTAAATGAGCAAGCAGATCACATGAGCAAGCAGATCACATGAGCAAGCAGTTCATATGAGCAAGCAGATCACATGAGCAGTCAGTTCGCGTGAGCAAGCAGTTTAAATGAACAGGCATCTATGCACTTAGGTCCAGCAGTCCACTTTTCTTGGCATTAATACATTATTTAAAAGTTAATATATCATCGAAGTTTTGATCGCATTCTAAAATAAACAGACTGATCATCAATGTTGCATACCAAAAATTTGCATAGATGCCGCCACTTTTGAGAAATCAGCTGTTAAAGTAAGCTGTTCGTCAACAGGCTTCATGTTCATTTGAATTAAGTGAGTGAGGATCAGCCTGCTGCAGAGAGGACGAGAAAAAGTCAGTCGTTTACCAAAAGGAATCTAGATGCTTGGACGAAAAGACAGTGTAAAGACGAATAGTCAACCCCCAAAAGAAGTTTCAATGTAATTCGATTTAAAATTTATGTAAAGTTGAGGTATTCTTTGTAATCCTCTCGGTTGAGGCCCGAAATATAATGTTAGTTCAATAGATAACCCTATGGAAAATTGAGAATATGTGTAAAGTACAGTTGTATCAACATAAATACCATTTAATAAATAGTATTACTACCTTCTGGCACCTGATTTTTGTGCTCCTTATGTTATACCTTTGACGACTGATGAGTGATGTTCAATTTCTCAGAACTACTTCTGATCAACTACTTACGGCTGATGATATCGACAGCTTTGTGCCTATTGCCTTTCTAATGCTGAAGCCGAAACCGATTGGATCTACCGTCTAGCCTCTACATCTGTTTCATACATATATACCAAATTTGATGTCTTTACTTATTACTTCACATTCGATTGATTTATTTGCATATTAATCTTGGATAATTGAGGTTGTAATGTTCAGAGAATAGCACAATTGAAGCCCAACTATTATGATTTAATCTGCTTAAGATCAACGCACAAAAGCACGAATGCAGCCTTGATGCCATTTTGCAGTCACTCGAATTTTTTACGCTTCAAGTTCACAGCGCATGCAATAAAAAAGCACGCACACAAATGCCAACAATCAAAATGCAAAGCTGTTAATAGAAAAACATATATATATATGGAGTATGGGGAGAAATGTTGGGGGGAGAAAAGCGAAAAGCAGGGCACAAAGCGACAACAACAACAACAACGAGAGAGAGAAAAAGGCTTATTAAAAGCGCATAAAAGAAAACGGCACGTTTACAAAGCAGACGCATAGAGGCCAAAACAAACTAGTACACATACACACCTACACACATAACTACATGGTCACACATATGACCCTTAATACCCTCCCATCCCCTCCCCGCACTTTAAGCCCCACAGCCACAGCTTGCATGAAGCACTCGGGCGCATAAATCCGCGCTAAATGAGTTTAACACTTGGCTTAATAGTTTGGTTTTATGAAAAGCACAAAAAAAAAAAACACAAAAACAAGAAACAAAAGAGAACGAGAACGAGAATGGGAACGAGAACAACAAAAATATGGAAAGCGAGTGAGTGAGTGAGAAAAAGAAAACGAGAATGTTGAGCGAAACGTCATGGGAAAAAATGTTCCATAGCATACTTTTATGCGCAATAGAAAACTTGCAAATCGCTTTTTGTTTTCATTGCAGGCACAACTGCAAGAGGGAGAGAGAGAAAGAGTGAAAAAGAGAGAGAGAGGCAGGCAGTCGAACGAAGCCTTTGAGCATTTAGCTTGGCTTAGTTTGTGTGCAGTTTTGTTTTTATTTCTATTAGCAAACCAGTTGGCCGACTGGCTAAATGAAAAACTGCAGAGAGAGAAAGGGAGAGAGAGAGAGAGTGCTGGGAAATGCCACAGCAGCAGCAGCAGCATCGATGTGGGAAATGGCAAAAGAAGTAGAGGGGGAAAATGTTTTTCAATGAACGAGGCACAAATTTGCTGCGGCCAAGGCAAATCGCTGTTAGTTAAATGTTACAACAGCAGCAAACTCATTTTAAATATTAAATTTCAGCAAACATTCTTATAGGTGTGATACATGCACGTGTCTGTGTGTGTATGTGCAGCATGTGGCATGCAGCAGTTAATATTTTACAAGCATTTTACTTTCAACATAATTACAGGTGGAAGAAAACCTTCAGCTACCCGCTTCCACTTTGAAAAACTATTTGCGCATAGACGCACACACACAAGCAAGGAGACACACACACACACACATACATACATTATTTAGTATAGCACTTGGACAACATTAATGTGTATAGCTGTTGCTGTTGCTGCTGTTGAGTGCTGTGGCTACTAGACCAAAAAGCGGATGCACCTCACGAGCACACAAAACACAGACACAGACACAGACAGCAGCAGCAGGCACTAACACTAGCTCACTCTCCACACACACACACACACACACACACACACTCTAACACACACTCTCACTAACACTCTCTCTCTAGATAGTCAGCAGCTTGCGGCACCTGCTGTGCATATTTTTCAGCTAATACATATATAATTTTTCACCGCTTTTACACATTTTTTTCCCTCACGCTATTTTATTGCTAGTATGTGTGTGTATTTATGTATGTGTGTGTGTGCGCTCAGCGTGTGTTTGTTTTTAATATTGTTTGCCTTAGCTACTTTATGGCTAAGTGCAGCTGCAATACGCATTCTTAAACACAGCAAAACAGAACAACTTGCAAACCAACAACCAACCGATGACAGCGTGCAAAATGTTCATTGTTTTTCTTAAGGCTTACTTCCTTTCCCCCTCTACCTCCCCATCCTCTTTTTACTTTTTCGCGTTGCACTTTTTCTTCGTGGCTATCACAAATATTATTCATACAAAGAGCGCAGGCAAAGCTTACTTTCTTCAGCCATAAAGCAGCTTATGCAGCTGAAAACATAAAACTCTTATAAATGTCCGCAAATATTATAAAGTAT
This sequence comes from Drosophila albomicans, assembly GCF_009650485.2. NCBI lineage: Eukaryota > Metazoa > Arthropoda > Insecta > Diptera > Drosophilidae > Drosophila > Drosophila albomicans. The sequence goes on from NC_047628.2 coordinate 27,185,324, forward strand.
TATGCCACATGGCATATGAATTAAGTTGCATTTCCTATTGTAAAGAAATAGCCTTGAAATATATTTCTATAACTAGAGTAGAACAAAAGGTCAGATACAAATTATTTTCTATAAAATCAAAAACTTTTCTTGCAATTGTTCTTGACCCTTTGCATTTAGATATTAAATTATTCAACATATCGTATCGAATGTCATTTTCTTGTATAGAAATGCAATGCTTCACTCTAGATAAATGTCGCTACAAAGTTTTCATTGACTTTGTATTCTCGCAAGTGAAAAAGCAGCATAAAGTTTACCAGCTGCCGCAAGGCATTAAAAATTCAACAACAACAAAATGCAACAGCACATGAAAACAGGAATTCTGCGTTGCAATTGCGCTTCGATTTCTCACATAAAGTAACTATTGCGACTAATTTAATGAAACTTTAGAAATGACAAAATAAGAATGGAAACAAAATGCAATTCATATAGAATTAGGCTATTAAAATATATGTTAGCAATATTTTAAATACTCTACACAGAAGAGTATTGTAGCAATTTGTTCATTGACTCTAACTTTCTCATTCTGCAGATACAAGATATACAAAAATCAATTGCCCTTCAACATCTAAAATAACACTTTTAAAATATATAAACGAGAAGCAAAAAGAATGTCTAATAATATTTTTAATACTCTGCTATCTACACAGAAGCGAATTATAGCAAGAGAGAACTAAATGACTCTTTGACACCACAAATAACGCTTTATAATAAATATATAGTAAAAATGATGAAAAATTATTGTCAAATAACTAAATTATTTAAATACAAGAATTTGTTTTGCCTTTTGGAATTGTTAACTATATTTTGTATGTTCAAGAACTTCCTATATTCCCCCTATATTGTTACTTGGAACAACCCACAAAACATTTGACTTCTCTTCCTTTGTCTCTCAGCTCAACTTGTCTCCATTTTTTGCCAATGCGTGTTTATATTTGTCATGCGTGTGTGTGTGTGTGTGCGTGTATGTTAAATCTTAACAGCTAACAATTAAGTCGCATCATAACGAACGTTTTGCGTAAATTTAAAAACTTTTTAATGCCACACACTTGCGGGCTTTTTGAACTTCGCTTCACTGCCAGAGATAAGCGGCTTCAAAAGTTTCTCCATATACAAACTACGACCACGAATGCGAATACGAATGCGAATACGAATACGAACTGCAATAACTACAACCATAAATGGAGAAAGGGCAAAGGCAAAGCGAAGCAACCAAACTACAGATGCAATTAATTTCTGGCCAACATTTTGTGGCCCATCCAGCTTGACTCCTGCTTGAACTGAAGACCATAAAACGTGCCTGACTGCTATCATTATGGCTCATCTTATGCCATTTAAATAATCACAACTTAACTAGCCAACTAACCAACTAAACACACTCAGCAAACCGAGAGCTGAGAGCATTGCATGCCTCACTCAGTTGTGCAGTTTAGTCTTTGCCGCCTGCAGGCAGCTCTCATAAACATTTTGCAAAATTATATTTTATATTAAACTCTTCTTTATCTGCTGCCTTTGGCTGCAAATTCGTCTCGCTTTGCTAATAGTTAATTGTTGTTCGCATGATCTTGCTCTATCTTAATCACTTTATTATTTGCAGGCAACACAATACACAAAACTGAATTGCCAGCAATAATAAGTAATGATCCGCTAGCTGAAGGCATTACGTATACGACCTGGGCAACAGCTGTATTTATGACTATTTATCATGTGAAAGCCTCAATTGTTAAAGGTTGAAATACAAATGATTTCACTACAAAGTTTTTCGATGAGCAAAACTTGTACTGTGAACTTATTACGTATACGCCTAGTAATATGAGAGTCGAATACAATTTAAACAAAATTTATGTATACATTAATGGAAGCTCATCAAATTAAGTATACGTTGTGGTGTACATAAGATATATTAACATTATAGTGAGCATGAATTGGCTGCATTAACTGTTCACTTTGATATATCAAGTATACGTCTAGTTGCACTTTTGTTGCCTTTTATTTCCTCTGTTGAATAAACTAAAGTGCTACAGAGTTATTCATAACACTGAACAAATAATAGTAGCTGTCTGAACTGGTAGAATAAAGGCTTTTAAAATATATAAAAAAAAGAAAAAAGAATTACTAACAACCTTTTGAATATTTAGAAATTAGTTCAACGAAAAAACTCACATATTTGTCATCTCTTCTTCTGCTAAGAAACCATTTAAATATTTAAAAATTATAGTAAAAATACATCATTACATTAAAAGTAGATCATTTTTATATACAAGAATTTGTCTGCCATATTTTGTCTCTTGAATAAAGTAAAATGCTGCAGATTTATTTATAAAACTGAACAAATAATATAAACTGTCTCAATGGCCCTTAAAATATATAAACGAAGAAGAAAAAAAAACTCCTAACAATATTTTTAGCACTCCACAATTTACACAAAAGATAATTGTAACAATTCGTTTACAAATAAATTTGTACTCTTCTTCATCTAAGAAACTAAAATGACTTGCACTTTAAAAAATAGAATTTCACTTTATAAAAATTATAGTAAAAATAAGAAAAACAGAATTGAAAAAAATCATTTTCATATACAAGAATTTGTCTGCCATATTTTGTCTGTTGAATAAACTGAAATGCTGCAGATTTATTTATAAAACTGAACAGATAATAGCAACTGTCTGGAATGGTCCTTAAAATATATAAAAGAAGAAGAACAAAACTCCTAACAATATTTTTAACACTCCCCAATGTACACAGAAGATAATTGTAACAATTTGTTCACAAATTTATCTTCTCTTCTTCTGCTAAGAAATTTAAATGTAATGAACTTCAACAACTAGAATTACACTTTATAAGAATTATAGTAAAAATATGAAAAAGCGAATGGTAAAACATAATTTTTATGTACAAGAATTTGTCTGCCATATTTTGTCTGTTGAATAAACTAAAATGCTGCAGATTTATTTATAAAACTGAACAAATAATAGCAGCTGTCTGGACTGGACTTTCGAATGGAATTTCGAATGGAAACTGGCAAATCTCTTGGGGTAATAGGATCTTGAAAAAAGAACCTTGCTGTAGAGGGTATTTGCTATTCAGTTCACGCATTCTTTTCACGCGATTGTTTTTTACAAAACTCTGTGCAATATTTTAATACCAAATTGACAGGTCCACAACAAAAGTTTTGCACGGAAAGCGCGAGGCCGCAGTTTTATGCGGTTGTTATTGTTGCTTTTGCGTTGTTGTTGATGTATTTGTTTCGCTAGATGTCAAACGAGAGATGCGACGCTGCTGTTGCCAATTAATCACGCAGCTTGCCCCAATAGATTTAAATTGTCACATCGTTTATCAAGCGAAACAACAAACGTGGCAAGTGGCAACTGCTAGTTGCAACAAAAAAAACTGGGCACAAAGAATATTAAATATTTAATAATTATTCGCACGAGTGCGTAAAAAATAGTTTTGTAATTAGACAGGTCGATGGAAAGCAAACAAATTGTCGAGTTGAGCTAATAACGCGATAAACTTTCAAACAGTAAATTATTGATAATCCGCTTAAAAGCAGTTTGTGAAAAAGTGCTGGCAAATACCATTAATAAAATGTACGAGTAGTCAACTAATCGCAGCAAATTCAATAGCTATTAATGCGAGTATAAAATAATAATATAATTTATGCGACTGACCGAAGTGCAAACGAGCAAAAGTACAGGAGAAATGTATTCGAAATGCGAATGCAAACAAAATGCCAGAGAGAAACCGAGAGAAAAAGCAAAGCGAGCTAAGCTTCGGTCCAGAGAAAATGTGTACTAGAAATTAAAAGATAAAATAGCAATTAGTGAATCTTATCTGGAGAGGAGAGTTTTCTATCTTCTATCTTCGCTCTAAGCGCTGCTGTTTGCTAATTGAAAAACAAACTACATTTGCGGCAATTTATGCCAGAGACACGTTCGCAGCTTACTCGAATAGCTTAGCAAACTGCCATAAAAATATTTATTGTATTTAAATTATGAATATGAATTCGAATACGATTCTTGGTAGCTCTTCGAGTGTGTGTGTGTGTGTGTCATGCCAACAGGCCAAACAAGGCATTGCAATCAGCAACAAGAAGTGTTAAGCAAGCATTATGTTTGACACCATCGGCTGTTGCCACGCCCACTACTCCCACACACACAGCGGAAACGGAAGTGTGCCACAAAAGCAAGCTGCATTTTAGCCTCTTCCTTTGATATGTTCAGAATATTGTACAACAGTTTTCTCTCTCCCTCTCTTTGAATGCAAATAAAACCCCACAGCTCAGATGAATACACTCACATGCACTCACAATCACTCACACTAGCGCGCACATTTATTTATATTTCTAAACAATTTTTCCTTTCTTATTTTATTTGAACACGCCTGGTAAATATTTCAATATACTCGTATTTGCATCATGAAGCTGGAATAGAAAATGAAAATATTTTCCACGCTACATCGAATTGCAAATACGCTAAGTTTAAGAGGATTCATCTTAAAGAAATTCTATCTAAATAAAAGTGAATTTAAAGATGCTTAGTATATTGAATTGCTTCTAATTTAAATCTCAACTAAAGACAACTTTAATTGTAAAGTAAAACTGCCTAAAATAATTCATTACTTTGCCTTACACCAGCATCTATTTTTTCCCCTTTTAACTCGGTTTTGCATCATGAAGCTGGAATAGAAAATGAAAATATTTACCAGGCTACAACGAATTGGAAATGCTCTGAGTTGAAAGGATTCATTTTGAAGAAAATCAACATAAATAGAAGCTCTCTAGAATATGAATTTACTTTTAATTTAAATCTTAACTAAAGGCAACTCTAATTGGGAATTACAATTCATAAAATTACACATTCTATCGGCATCTCTTTTTTCACTCTTAACTTTTTTTTGTGTGATGAAGCGGGAATAGAAAATGGAAATGTTTTCGGTGCGACAACGAATAGCAATAACAAGTCTAAGAGAATCAATTCAGAGGAAATTAGGTCTGAATAGAAACAAATTTAAAGCTGAGTATTTATTTTAAAGAGTATTAATTTCCTTGTAATTTAAATCTCAACTAAAGTAAAACTTCCTAAATACTAAAAAATTTAAGAAATTCAATCTAAATAGAATCTAATTTAAAGCTTTCTAGAACTTTTAACTTCAATCTTAACTAAAGGCAACTCCAATTGTGAATTACAACTTCTCTTTTTTCCCCTTTTAACTTTTATTTGTGTCATGAAGCTGGGATAGAAAATTGAAATGTTTTCGATAACAAGTTTAAGAGGATTCATTCAGAAGAAACTAAGTCTGAAGAGAAGCAAATTTAAAGCTGACTAGAGTATTCATTTACTTGTAATTTAAATCTCAACCAAGCTCAACTCTAAGTTGAAAGTAAAACTTCCTAAATAATAAAAAATGTAAGAAATTCAATCTAAATAACAGCGACTTTAAAGCTGCCTAGAATTCTAATTTATTTGTACTCTAATTGTGAATTAAAACTGCCTAAAATAATGCATTCATTTTGCCTTCCATCAGCATCTCTTATTCCTCAACTTAACTCTCATTAAAAGCATAAATTTAAATAGCATAAAGTAGCAGACTTACCCAATCGTTTAGTGTACACTTTGACAGCTTCTAGTTAGATTTCTTGGTCCGTTGGCTTCCTCTGCAGTTGCTGCATGCGTTTGGGTTTGCTATCTATTGACTTCCACATGATACCCTTTTGCGTAGCATTGAAAAGCAGCTAAAACGAATGCAGCGAGAAACGAAGTTATGCAATGTGTCAGCAGCAAAATGGAGAATCGAGAATGGAGAATGGAGACAGCACGTAAACTGAAATCAACTTACCGAAGGATGCGAGTATTTGCCTGAGCCAGAGCGAAGCAATTGCATGCGACATACGTGGCGTATGCGCAATTAATTACATAGTTATTAATGTGAGGCGAGCGAAACAAACAAAAACAAGTTGTCCACTCGGTTGGGTCCATCATTTTAAGTGGCCATATTGCAACATGATTACGACTTAAGCTGCAAAAGACAGACAGATAATGGTCAAGAGAGCGAAGAGAAGCGAAGTGGGCTGAAATATTGAAATGAATCGCGAAATATGTGCAATAAAAATGTTTTAAATAAACGACACTCGACTTTACGGAAAGCACTTGGCATAAATGTTTTGCGCACACAACGAAAACAGAGACTGAAATGGAGGCTGATGGGGTCACAGCAGGCTTTCAGAAAAAGGATGATAAATGAGCATAAGAGTTAAATGCCAGCGCAATTGAAGGCGGCAAGATGGAAACGGAGACTGAAACAGAGATGGAGATGGAGACGGAGACGAAGAGAGTTGCATATGCCAAACGAGCGTCATTAAAGCTGTTTTATGGTCAACAAAAGCAGCTCAAATAAAAGCTCAAAGCGAGACTCCGACTGCGACTGCGACTGCGACATGCTTAATTGAGCCAACCATCGACCATCGACCAGCTGAAGCTGCCTTCGTCTTCTTCGTAGCGAGTAATTGACATTTTAAATGCGAGCATTTGCTCGCTCACATGGCGTATGATTGATGTGAACTCAGCTCGACACAGCAGCAGCATATGGTCGTCGTCGTCCCTCGTCACTTCTTCTGCAACGTTCTCTCAGCTAAGCAGCTTACAGCTGGCAGTATGCATAAGTAGCTCAAATTAAATTTGGTAAGCGCAACAAGCGTTGCCCCATATAAAGTACATTCTCAAGGAAGAGAATACTCTCTTCTCTCTCTTTCTCTCTCTCTCTCTCTCTCTCTCCCTCTTTGGGGGCAACGCATGTTTATGAAAAATTACTTAAGCTGCAGCAACATGAAAATGAATTTTTCAACAGCGCTCAGTCTGCGTCTGACCTGCTGTCTTAAGCTGTCTTAAGCAGCCAGGATAACAAACAAAATACACACACACACACTCGCTTCTCTTTTCCCCTTCCCTCTCTCTCTCTCTCTCACATTCTCCTTCTCTTGTCGTGTCACGCGTAAACGGAGAGCGTGGCAGCCTCTGCAGGAATCGCAGCCACAACAGAAGCTAATAAATAATTGTCTGGTTAGCAAAAGACAAAGCATAGGCGCTGCCTTTACAAAAGGGACGAAGGACAGCAAAAGCGACGGCGACGGCGACGGGTTGAAAAATTCCCTCAGCAATGGCAACATAAATAAGCATATATAAATCATGCATGCCTTGCTTCTGCTTCTGCTCCTTCTACAGCTCGTCGTCTTACTTATGCCGCATAAATATATATGGCAACAGTCAGTGTTAGAAATTAACGTCTGTGGCCAAGCAGCCAGCAGAAGTCGTAGACACATAATTTATAGACAAGCACCCAAAAGAGCTCTACGTTAGCCGAGTGTAGTTAATCTCATTAAAAACTACACTGCTTGCGAGATTATTGTGAGCTTTTGAGTTGCAGTAAACTATCGTTAGACTAGGGAATATCGAAGTTGGACACATTATCAGGGAATTACTATTTATGTTATGAATTGAGTTCATACCTGCATTCATTAAAAGGTGATTAATGTAATGCACTCACAGCATTGTGAAAGTTATTGATTGTAAATATCACCTCGAAAACTATGATTATTATATGAAACTGAAGAGAAATTTAAATTAAATGATGAAGAGTAACACTCTATCTTTTTAACACTCTGATCTTGTTTAAGAACACTGTAAGACTATTGTAATTAAGGTTATATAAAAATCTCTTGATTATTGCCATCATTTGTAAACGTAAAATGTATCATTAAAGAATTGAACTGAAGTTTTTCTTACTGTTTGTTACTGTTTATTGTGAGCTTTTGAGTTGCAGTAAGCTATCGTTAGACTAGGTAATATCGAAGTTGGACACATTAAACAGGGAATTACTATTTATGCCATGAATTGAGTACATATGAACCTGCATTCATTAAAAGGTGATTAATGTAATGCACTCATAGCATTGTGAAAGTTATTGATTGTGAATAACACCTCGAAAACTATGATTATTATATGAAACTGAAGAGAAATTTAAATTAAATGAAGAAGAGTAACACTCTACTTTCAAAATTTAAAAAAATGATTGAAATTGATTTTTAAGATTACTGTTAGACTGTTGTAATTAAGGTAATATAATAGTTTTTTGACTTTTGTTATCATTTGTAAACGTAAAGTGTATCATTAAATAGTAATTTTGAAACTAAGAGTAGAAATTCTTTTACTGTTTGTCAATGTTTTTATCCTATGTCAATTGAATTCAATCAAATTAACCTAATATTAAGTATTCAAAATACAAATACTCCATCTTTATGACGCAATTGTAACAGGCTGTCAGAGCTGGTTACATAATAGTATGGCAATCTAGCGATATAACACTAACATAACTATAACAAATGAAGAATATAGTACTATTAAAATATATGTTATACGAAGATAAACAAAGCATCGAGCAGTCAATGTTCACGCTATGGTTATTGTTATCTTTACAATGATATGTTAAATCATTGGAAATGATATTGAATATATCATTTAATTTTAATATTATACGTTTAGTATTGAAATTTAAAGATAAAATATCTCCCACGTTATGTTAATGTTGTTAAAGTTTGTAGATGTCAATTGAATTGAATATTAAATATTGAAACACAGAATATTGCATATTAAAGTTTGTGCTTTTAAAGCTATTAAGTATTATTAAAAATGAAATGTCAGCCGCTCCACCTTAATGGTATTAATATATAAAAACTAGTAATATTATTTGCTGAAGTTCCTTTCATTACTATATGATATCTTAACTACCCTCAGATTACTAAAATCGTAATGCCATAATAACTTTATCACAGCCAAACATCGTTGAAATGTAAACAAAAGATTACTGCATAAAATGGCTGCTTTAGTAGTTAAATTTGGTTATAGGAATGCCTTCATTAATAATTGAGTAGAGTTGTGCGTTGTGCGCAAACATTTAATGCCCAGTGTATTATTTGGCATAGCAACTTTTAATTAATTCCAAACCATTTAACTGTAAACAAAGACAGCATAAAACGTGCCCACTTAAACGGGACAGACTTATCTAATATTTTACAAGCCATTTGAAAATGATATGCCAAAAGTCCCAAGCAAAAGGCACTTTAAATGACTTTAAGAGAGACGCCCACTCAAATAATTAGCGCCAATTGTTGGTCGTAACTCAAGCAGTCAGAAAAGGGTTAATTAAGCAATGCGATTCATAAGCAAAGCAAATAAAAACTGCTGTTGATTACCTTCTAGATTATTCATGGACACTCTTTAGTTTTTATTGGCATTTTCACTTTCGTTTCGTTTCGTATTAAAGCACAAACTAACACTTAAAGTTGGGCTGCTTAATTGAGCCGCAAATCTCGGCCCACATAAAGTACTCTCTCTATCTTGTTGTTGTTGTTGTTGTTGTCGGGTGACTGGCCCCGAAGCGATTTATAACTAAACAGTAACAATACTTAATTAGATACTTTATCCGGGCATTAACCGTAACACCTATGAGAACACAGAGCGCAGTGGCCAAGAAGTTATGGCAGCTCAGGCTCAGTCTCTTCCTCTCTCTTCCTCTGTGTGTTTTTAGCAAATTAGGTTAGCCAACTAATAGATACACACACACAACACAACAACTCACACTCATTTTGGTAAGAGTACTTGGGGCAGCAAGCACAACTACAACTTCATTAGCTAATTCAATGCGGCCGTTACGTGAGGCGATGTTCAACCAGCATACAGCACCGCGTATGCCAATAAACACAATTTTACGCTAATTGGGTAACAAATATAATTGCCAAGAGCAGCGCAATAAACCACACACAAACAACAGTCAATACACACACACAAACAACGGATGTGCAAGTGCATAAATATGAGAGAAATTGTAGTGAGCATTTTGGGGCAAGCAGACGAGTGTCTGCCTGTTGAACGAGGCAGCGAGGCAACCAATCAAATGCCATCGTGGCATCCATTTAGTGGGGATCAACCTCAACAGGTTCATTAGGTAAGTAGCTGGTAGCTCACGTCGCCAGCGTTGTCCTGACGACAACATCGACTGCATTCGGAGGTTCCCATTGTAATTAGCCCAAAGTGGAGAAGCGGCAATGGCGAACGCTTATGCCCCATGCCGCATGCCGCATGCCGCATGTTACCTGCCACAACACAACGAACGCACGCTGTTTGCTGCCGCGTAATGAGTTTCTCAATTCATTATTAATTAAAGCCTAAACAAACTCCAATGCTAAATTATTTGCAATTCAACAGGCAAACAGCCGAAACAAGTTCTCCTTCTCCCCCTCCCTTTGCCCCTCGCCCTCTGTGGTCTTGCTGCAACTACAAAGCGAAGGGAAAAATTTGCGAGAAAACTCAAGCTGAAGCTCAAGTCAAACGTTTGCTGTTTGGTTTTTGTTTGCCTAATGCCTCGGCCTCAGCTCGATTTATTTGCATTTGCTTAATTGAAATAATTGTCCTTAATTTGTTTGTGCCTTCGAGCAGCAGTGCCCCGCCCCCTTTACACCTCCTCTCTCCACTCCACTCTTCGACTTCTTTCGAGTCTTTCGCAATTGATTGTCTGCGATTTGCGCCGCTAATGGCGTACAAATCAATTATTTGCAAGCACTTCTCGGTCTCGACTTCGACTTCTGCTGCTGCTTCTGCTGCTTTTACGCACAACTCACAAACAATTGATTAAAATTGATTTGCCACAACCGCTCAAAGAAAATGCGATGCGCAACACAACACACAACTCAAAAGAAAGCAGACAATGCCACTGCATATTTAATTTTATTAAATTATTTGCGGTTTTTTTGCCTTTGCTATAGCTTATACTATACTTGAAATGTCTGTCTAAAATTAGCTAGAAACCTCAAAATAAAACATTCATATTGCAATTTATATTCAGCTCTAGACGAGCCGCAAAATCACCAAGTAATTAGTTAATGATATTCATTGTCTTGATGGAATGCTTTTAACTAATTCCTTTCTAGACTACAAAAAGGGGTTTCAATGGATTTTTAATTCAAGCCGCAGACAGTCTAAGCAAAAGAAATAGGTCTAAGAAATTGAATTTATGAGAAGATTTGTACTAAAACAAAAGTAACAATATTTAACTTAATGTGAGAAAATGTGTCTTAAAGAATTGTTACTACTTTATAATGGGTTTTGAATTCGATTCTATCTGTGACTACGCATAAGAAATAAGTATAAGAAATTGGAGAATTTGAGAACCTAAAAAGGTCAAAATTAAATAGATAACAAACACAGCTCGAGCTAATATTTAAGAAAAGGAATTGCACTATTTTGGAATGCATTTTGAAATAAGAGAAATAAGTATAAGAAATTGAATTTATAAAAAGATTTGTATCAGCAGAAGTTAAGCTAGAGAAATCAGAATTAAATGTAAAATAAAGAAAACAGATTGTTAATACTTACATAATGGAATTGAACAATTTTGGAATCAATTTTAAATTGAAGCGTTAGACAACCAATGCAAAAGAAATAAGTCTAAGTAATGGAATTGAAGAAACAGAAGTAACATAGAAAGGTCAGGAATAAATAGAAAACAAGTAAGAAAGCTAAAGTCGAGTGTGCTTAACTGAGATACCCGCTACTCATTTTTAATGAAAGCAAAAAAATGCGGAAATAATTTTAAAATATCCCAAATTATTATAGCATAAAAAGACCGAAAATATGCCAAATTAATATACTGAAAAAATATCAAAAACATACCGAAGCCTATAATTATTATATCGATATGAGATTGTCAGCCTAAAGATATATTTACTATATTAGATTAAGTTTGCTGATGGCGAAAGTCAAATTAAGAAAATAGTTATGAAGGTAAATTCTCAGATTTTCTTTACAATTAAGCCTTTTAATCCTTAACGATTTCCGAAATTATACTACTTAAATTTGTTTTTTAACTATTTCGCACATTTAAATCATTTAAGCTTGCTAACTATTTTCAAACATTAACTTTGTTCTCTTTATTTTCACCCATTACTCGAATTTATTTCATATTATGAAAAGCTTTTTGATATTTTTACGAAAGAAACTCGCAAATCGCATAAGCTGAAATCCTCATCGACCTGTTAAGCAGCATGTGTGCATTATTAGCTAATATGGCAAACACCAAAAATTCATTTGAATTGATGCCAATTCGAATATGGAATGCACCCTCACACGTACACACACACACACATCTAATGGCATCGCCTGCAATTCAGTTATATATTATATGGCATGTGATCTGTGAATTTACATCCATGAGCTAATGCGCAGACATCAAAGCTAAAAAGCAGCGAAACCAAACCGCTAAGCAGGCACCGCACTCCGCTCACCATGCCACCGCAAAAAGAATAACACATCACGCATACGACATGTAAGCCGCATTATGAATATTTTGTTAGCTAAGCGCTCTTGACTGCGAATTTGCGGGGGGTAAAGAGCGTGTGCAAATATCAAATACTCATAATCAACATGCAGCGAAAAACATTGAAAACGCATTTCAGTTCATTTGATTTATGAATACAGCGCGACAATTGACATTGCGATTTTATTTTTTGTTGGTTTGTTTTGCCGGTTCTTTGCTTTTAGAGTAAATTGCAAGGGGGAAGGGGGAAGGGGGGAATATATGTACACACAAGCTAATGCATCAATTATATCCCTTGGTGTTTTCGGTTTGTCGTGCATTAAAATGCAGCATGCAACATGCTGGCAACATTAGTGCTTCAATAGAAATGAAAATGGGAATGGAAATGGAAATATAAATAGAAATAACTCTCGCCCACTTTGCGGCTATTGCACTTTAATTGCTGAATATTATTATTATTATTGATTTTGCCCATGTGCGACGTTACACTAAATGCATTCAATTCCAATTGCAATGGCAATTTTTTTCTCTTGCTTCTTTTTTGTTGGTTTTGCTAAACCGCGAATGCGTTTATATCCCAAGTAACTTAATAGGAAATGCTAAACTAGTTACTAAACCTAGTTAGGGTATCTGCAAGTCGTTCTTTTACTATGTTTCCACCACAAAATTGTCGAAAATGCTTTGGGACAGTCAACTTTATTGTGCGTAAGCCCGAAATTGCAAAATGCAAATGCAAATGCCAATTGTTAAATCAGCCAAATCAGCGCAATTTAACGAAGCGAATTTTCAAGTTTATGGCAATTGATTTGGCGATTTGCATTGGGCCGCTTATTACCGCTATTAATGGTACCTAATGGGACCCTAGACTCGGTGTCAGCTAATTGAATGTTTTGCCAACGAATAGCTTTAAAACCGGGAAGGGGAATAAAAACAAGTAAGAAAGTTACAGTCGAGTGTGCTCGACCCGCTACTTATTTTTAATAAAGGCAAAATATTGCGGTTTTTTTTTTAATATACCGAAAGTACCAAAAAAACTAAAAATATACCATATGGTATGTTTGATATATCGATATAGTACCGCATTAAAAATATACCATAGACGGCACAATGTGCCAGATTGGCGGCCAAAGCAACTAAGACCCCTAGAAAGTAGGCGTTTTTGCCCATACAAAAGTATTTCTTTAATAACTTTCACAATTTTTATCTGATCGCAACCAAATCAGGAATCATAACAACTATAGTAATTATTGTATATACCAAAATTTGCAACTCTAGCTTTAAAATTACGCTTGTTATTCAATTTTTTTTGATTTGCGGGGGCGGAAGTGGGCGTGGCAAAAATTTGAAACAAACTTGATCTGCGTGCAAACATAACAAATGCTGTCGAAAAAAAATTATAGCTCTATCTCTTATAGTCTCTGAGATCCAGTGTTTCATACGGACGGACGGACAGACGGACATGGCTATATCGTTTCGGCTGTTGACGCTGATCAATAATATATATACTTTATAGGGTCGGAGATGCCTCCTTCTACCTGTTACATACATTTCCTGCCGGCACAAAGTTATAATACCCTTCTACCCTATGGGTAGCGGGTATAAATACTAGTAAGAAGGCTGCAGTCGAAAGTCCTCAACTATATCGTCTCGGCAGCTGATTAAGAACATATATGCTTTATGTTATAATAACCTTCTACCCTTCTATGGCCATACCCATATATGGGTAGCGGGTATAACAATTCGACACAATATTCGTAGTTTTTATCGGGCTTCAATACATGCCAAGTGAGCTGCATAATGGACTGCCATAGTCTTATCAATGCACTGCCATCGCTCCCAGAGTAGACCCAAACAGAGCAGCTGTCCGAACTGAAATGCCTAGCGTGTAAGTGTGTGAGTATTGGTATGTGTGTGTGAGCTGGCAAGCAAGCAGCCAAGTATAAAATCGTAGCATACTTTTGGGCAGCACGAAAAATACAACGAAATAAATACGTTGCATTGCAAAAGCAACTTTCTGTTGTTATTGTTATTACATATATGCACTCTTTATATACACATATATATATATATTTGTGCACAGCTTTACATTGTTGTAATTTCTTGGCTGTGCCGCATATTGCGCAATCAGAAAAAAAAACGAAACGAGGCAAAGCGCCGCAATCGTGAATTTTCAGGTGCGCCACAGCAGCAACCCCAAATAAAAACAACAACAAGCATGCAAAATAAAATATAAAAAAGAGAAGGAGAAAAGGGAAACTTGTGTGCAGCATATTTGCTTACCTACATAGTAAAGTATTCCCACGTATATATTTGTATAGAGTGCAAATGGAATGCGGCATCATTGCATTGCTTTGTATTGTTTATATTTTGCCATTCACTTGTTGTCGCTGTTCATGCAATTGTTATTGTTTATTGTCGTCGTCGTTCACTGCAAAATAAATTGATATATTTTATTGTAAAAGCTAATAAATAAAAAACGATGCAAAGCAAATAAAACTGGTTATTTATTGTGTCATGTTTAGACACAGCCCATTGATGGACTTTTAAGCTGATAAAATGTATATTTTTATGTTCAAATGAATTATGCCAGCAAATGAAATATATTTCAAAATTTGTTCAACTATTTTTATAAATATTATTTGAATATCAAACTAATTTATGAGCTCTGAAATTACCTTTACGTATATTTGCATTTAATTTTACATTTTTCAACTCATTTGTGATTAGAAATTGTAAAATCGAGTTGTGAATTTAATCAACACACACACATACACGGGGCGTATGCTTAATGTGCTGGCTGCTAAGTCAAATGCAAATACGATTACGCAGCTGCTTCAAAATTAATTAACTGCCAAAGGGAAACTCACTTAAGTACCAACTGTTTTTGGCCAAACATTTTTCCGGCAGCAGCCAAAAAATTGAATACTTTTTACCACAAGCAGCAGCAGCATCAAGTCGGAAAAATACTTGTTACTGGTTACTCGTTACTCGTTATTCGGTAACTGTGAATAGCTCAAGTACAAGGTAACAAACCGAAAAAACCAAAGGCAAAGTCTGCAATGCCACAAAAATTCGGTTTTACCAATCGCACGTTGAGTTGAGTTTGGATTAACGTAAAGTTGAACACACAAAACGAGAGAGAGAACGAGAGAGAGAGAGCGAGAGAGATACAGTTGCAGATAGCTGAGGGTAAATCAGTTTTAATTGATATTTACCAAAGTACTTCATGTAAGCAAACACTTTCAATTTGCGTCTAAAGCAAATTTCATTGCCAGAGTATTTTGCGCACGGCCAAAATTGAAAGTATAGAATTCTTTTTTCTTTTTCTTCTTTTTTTTTTGGTTTTCTGTAAACCAACTGACAGAGAAATATGCAATGCTTTTACTATAATATGTATGTGTGTGTTGCAAATGAATTTTGCAACAATTTTCATTTCACATTTCAGAATTTTCATTGAGACCATTTTGGTTGTTATTGAAACAATAAACCGCGATGTTCTCTCTCTCTGTGCTGCTTCTCTGAATGTTTCTGCAGTGTTCAGTGTGTTGACAAGTGCTCGCCGGGAAATTAACGTTTTACCGCAAAACTGTTCGCATGGCCAGCGTCCAACATCCAGCGTTCCACATTCCAATTGCACTGTCAACACTCGCACATACACAGAGATCCACAAAATTGTTAACCGAAAAACTGCAGCAGTTGAGTGGTTGTCAGTGGTTGCCACCATCTCCCTCCCTTCTATTTGTGTGTGTGTGTGTGGCTTTTGCGGTATTGCCTTTGCACACACATTCAACGTTAATTGATCCAACAGCAAGCAGCAATAAAGGATTTGATTTTGCAGCATGACAAAAGGCAATCCCAGTCCCATGCAGGCTCTATCATTTGCTTTTGCCAAGCCAACCAAGTAGTCAGTCAATCAGTCACGCAGTCAATCAGTCAGTCAGTCAGTTAGTTAGTCAGTTAGCCTCGCAATCAACTTGTGAGCCATTGCCTTGTAATTGAATTTTAAACTTTATTTACTGTTTGCGCACGGTGCGCACTGCATTTGCCTAACGCTAGACAATTGCTTCTTCAGGCTCAGCCTGAGCTCAACTCAACTCAAATCAAGCTCGAAGTGGGCGTTCCTCTCTCTCTCTCTCTTTCTCTCTCTCTCGCACAGTAACACAAAAGTACTTACAGTTCAATTACCCAAAAAGAAAAACGGCAAATATCAACCACCTCCCTCGATTACATGTTTTTTTTCTGCTTCACTTTACAGAAATACAACACTTGGCAGCTTTTTTTTGGCCGCCGTTTTTCGCTGTTGCCTGTCAATCAAAAGAGCGCGCACACACAGCAGACAACAACACTCTGAAGATGATGGCAGAGGTAAAGAGGGGGCGTGGCAATCATAGAGAGGGGGGGAGACCGAGTGAGTTATGGTTATCTGTGAATTGCGGAACAGCGGGAAAAAGCAGCGCACAGTGGTTGCAGTCAGTAAATGCCCAAGGGCTTAGGCATCACAACTGACTAACTGCCTCTGCATGTGCTTCAGCAATTGCCACACAAAACGCTGCACAAAGTTAATAGGCAGAGAGTGTTATTTTAAGCAGCTTTTGCCAAACAAAGTTAACTCACAAAAACTGATGAATTTGATCGATGAGTGACTAAATAATTTGACAATACAGAAAACAAAAGAGCTTCTGAAATATGACTCATAAATGGTATTGGAACTTGGCTAAAAAAATCACAAAGTGCACACAGAAACAGAGCCTAAAAAGAAAAAGTTTCTCAGCTTAAAAACTGCTAAAAACATATTTAAAAATAAATCATACTTTAATGATTCCATAAAATATATCTAAGCAGCCTTTTTCACTCACAAAAAGTGATAAATTTTATCATCGAATGACTTAATTATTTCACAATATGCAAACCAAGAGAAACCTTCAAAAATATTTTTTAATAAATGGTCCTTAGTCGCTCTGACTCATCTGATTTCAATAAGAAATTGTATTCGATATTTCAATAAAAGAACAATAATAATAGAATTCACAGAATGCAGAAAGAAACTGAGCCTACAATAAAACAGTTTCCCAGTTCAAAAATAATTTCTACTCAAATGATCCAATTAAACTGAGGCATAAACATTTCAATAATAACAACGAATTCAACCAAAGCTCTCCAAAACAAATAAATAAAGTATTCAACAACTTTAAGGTACTCTTCGTAAATATTACGTATACGTAGCTTTATAAATGTATAAGTTTTCAATAGCAGAAATAATGTAATTCAATATTTTTATATAATTAACATAAGTAGCTAAATGAATTTTTAAGATTACATTATTTATGAATTCAACTATTACTTTTATTGAAATATTCAAAATTTATATAGCTACTTTTAAGTATTGTATATGGATAATTCTTTGTAGCTTGCGACTCCATTTAAAGTGAAGAAAACATAAACTAAATTTACTTTAAAATTCAAAAGGACTTTCACTATATTATAATCTAAGATTATTTTGAGGAATTTTTTCTGTTTTACAATAAAATATATAAATTTGTTAGTCTAAAGTTGTTCGTACATCAATTTCAAAGATCTCTAATAATTAAATCACTATTTACTCTCAGTCTGAAACTCTAATCAAAATTAAATACACATAAAACATAATAAAGTGTAATGTTATACTTTGAAGTAACAAGTTGTCTGCTTAAAGCTAATAATAAAAATAAAGTGCCCGAATGCCAAATGCATAATAATATATTTTAATGTGGTTTAAGGCAAATTGAGACTACTGTCAGAGAAGACATGCAGTTGGTGGCGAAGCTTTTTGGCTTTGCGCCGACTGAACATAATAATTTTGTGCTGACTTATTGTTGAAATTTGTAAATTTGTGCTGAGCTAGGCTAGACATGTCAGACAGACAGACATGGAGAGGGAGACAGCAGACAGACAGAAAGAGAAAGAGAGAGCGACTGACAGCGAAGTAATTCAGATAATCACAAAATCATTGACAGTTGAGATTTGAACAAAAAGCTATAATAATAAATGCCAATAGACGCTGCCAAAAATACAAATAATGAACGGAGTACGTGTACGATGCCGATTGTCTGACTGATTATATACATATAGATATACATATATAGAGATAAACGAGTGTATTCATTGGCATATCGTTGTTGTTGGGGGGGGTAAATTGTGAAGTGTAGCAAGTCAGCAGAAAAATGCATTATTAATAAGCTGTTAAATTTGCCGAGCAAACAGAACACAACGCATAAATAATTCACAGAGCAACAGACGCATGAAGAGAGAGAGGGAGAGGGTGAGGAAAGGGGTTGCACAGTGGGGCAACATGTGACATTTTGCATTTGCACAAATC
Source organism: Drosophila albomicans (assembly GCF_009650485.2). Taxonomy (NCBI): domain Eukaryota; kingdom Metazoa; phylum Arthropoda; class Insecta; order Diptera; family Drosophilidae; genus Drosophila; species Drosophila albomicans. Next base: position 27,204,084 of record NC_047628.2, read on the forward strand.
GAAGTGGAAATTATGCACATCGAATGCTGCATTTTTCAGAGCGAAGTTCGATTCGCGTTTCGCATTCAACGTTTACAATATTTTGAATGTTTAATGCCACAAGCATTGATTCGCTGTGACAGACAGGCGAGCAGATACCCTGTACTTCCCTGTCACGATGCCTGTCGCTGTCAGCTGCCTGCCTCTGATGCAATGTTGCACGTTGTCAACGCCATGTTGCATTTGCCCCCAACTCCCTTTTTTGCCACATCGACTGCGCGCAGCTGGCAACTGGAATAATATCAAAACTGTGTTTATGCATTTGCAATGCAACAGCAGAAGCTCGGCTTCTGCAAGTTCGTCTGCTTCTTTGGTGCCACTCGAGTGCCCTGATGTATGCAACTTGGCTGCAACAGCGAGCATTACTTTTTCTTGTTGTTGTATTAAAAATTCATTTTTCTGCGTGTTGTTTACATTGACATTTCATTTATGTTTGCTTATGCAGCTGCAGATAGCTTTGCCAAACTCCTTTCGGGTTTTCGCCTCGATTCGATAAGTAATTGATACGGTTTTCAGGTTCGTTGCTCCAACAGCAACAGCAGCTGCTACTCCTTAGCCAAAGGGAACTTGCAACTTGCAACTTGCAGCTGGCAACTTGGCAACTTATGGCAAAACATAAGCATAAATATTGCACTCTATGTTGCCTTTGCTTTAAGTGAAGTACAAGGAATTTAAGACAACTGATTTCTGGCTAACAAAGCAGAGTGTGCAGCAAGTGTCAATTACGCCAAAGGATAACCGAAAAGGCCGCAGCAAAGTGTGGCATGGTTAGACTGTGGTCACTTGCTTTTTTCAGCGAAAGTGTGAAAGAACGAGAGTGAACGCGTGGTCAGACGTTGATATTATGGTGCTTTGAAGTGGCCCCCGAACACGATGATGATGTTGATGTTGGCGATGACAATGGCAGCAACTGTTGCAACTACGACTGCGACGGAAGCCAACAAAAAGGGGAAACAGGAAATGTCGCAAACACTAAATCAGTAGAGTGCATTAAAGCAAGTGGCGGAGGTTGAGTGTGTGTGTGTGATTGCTAGCAAATATTGATGCCATTATGGCAAATGAAATGAAATGAAAAGATCTCGTCGACAGACATTATTGCGACAGTGAAGCTCATAAATCACTTGTCACATCGCAGCATCGGAGCATTTCAATTTGCTTCTGTCTTTCAACTTAAAGGCGCCATCAAAATTAGCAAGCATCAAGCAGGAGCAGGAGAGAGCGGGCGCTACATGTGGCATGTAGCATGCAAAATGTGGCTGATTACGTGAGCGAGCGGCAGCAATCCGTTCGTGCAACAAAGCCAAACAACGCCCAGCGCCAATGTCAAAATTACCCGCAGACAACGCGCGTTTGCTATTGTTGACAATTTCCTGTCGTTGTCGTTCTTCTCTCTATGTGCTTGTGTGTGTGTGGCTGCGGGGCGTGGCAGTTGCCCTTATTGTCATGCGGCTCATCAGCGAGTTGCAATAAAGCAAAAAGGAAACCAGCCCAGGCGACCCAGGCTGCCAAAACAAAGCTGCATGTGCATATAGAGTAGACAACAAAAGCAGCTATGCTAGTGTGTGTGAGTGAATAGGAATATGTGTGGGCGTGGCCAGCGACTTTGAAGTCTTGAAGACAATTTCAGACATCAAAAAGTAACTTTTGTTCTAGAAGAATTTAGCGAAAAACTTTAGCCTAATCAACTCCTTCGTTTTCTATCTCTCTTCCTCCTATCTCCCTCTCATTTTCAGCTATTAGAGTGCCTAAATTTAGTACACGCCTCGTATATTTAGTAACTGTCCTCTTAAGCCGCATCCGGGCAGCCAAAAACAGAATCAGTCCCTTAATTTGTACGCTTCCCTTTTCAATTTTTGTATTTTTTTCTTTTCTGTTTTCGCAGCATTTTGTCCCTTTGTATTTTGTCATTCTCTGTGGCCATATAGAAGCCGCGTGCGAAGCCGCTAAGTAATCACTTGCTTACGCAGAGAGTTACCAACAAAGAAAGAAAAAAGAGCGAACAAAGTTTGGCGAGAAACTTGCGACGAAACGAATTGCAGTGTGCCTGCATTAAAAATACAAAAACCCCCCCAAAAGGCGAGCCAAAAGGGAATGCAAAATCAAAGTATGATGGCGCCAGGTGCCCAACCTGAACTGCAGGACATAAGCTGCAGGACGACAGCGTGGCAGCGTGGCAGGACGTGGCCGCAATGCGGTGGCAACAAGAGGCAGCAACAGCAGCAGAAGCAGAAGCAGAACCAGGCCAGGCGCAGTCCATTAAACGTGTCAAAAGACGTAACGCCCGAGGGATACAGCTCCATATACACTACACACACACACACACACAGACACACAGCTCGGGGGAAGGACGAACGACGTGGCACAAAACAAACGAAGTCAAGTTGCAGTTACACTGCCTCCCTCTCGGTCTTTCCCCTTTCTCTCTCTCTCTCTCTGTGTGTGTCTGCACTTTTGCGGTTATCGCTGCTCAAGTGGCCTTTTCTTTTGGCCAACGAGGCGCACCAGCAGCATGGCTGCTGGCCAACAAATACGAGTAGCTGCTGCTTGTGTGTGTGTCTCGAAGTGCAAACTGCAAACTGCAGAGAGCGTTCAGTGACACTTTGGGCCCAAGTCAGTTGGGCACTTGCTAGTCGCATTTCTTTGGCGACAATGTCTCAATTATCGAGGCAATTCGCTGACAGTTTGCACGATAACTAAACAAACAGAACACTAAGTGAAATAAGCGCAGCAATAAAAACAATTATAACGCTTTAAAATTGAAGTGATTTTCAAATGAATTGCATTATGGGCAGAAATAGAAATAATAAGACTACTTCATCATCGCCAAACTTCGAGGGCCATAAATGTAGTAATAAGATGAAAAGTACTACATATAATAATATATCAAAAAATGTAGTAATATTAAAAAGAATTAATACAATATAAATAAAGAAATTTATTTTTCTATGCTTATTCAGAGTCATCTAAAAAAAATGATTCAATTACCCAATGCTGCCCTAAAAAGTATGCTATGCAATTTTAATTTTAATTTTAAGTGCAGAAATCGAAATAATAAGACTACATCGTCAAACTTTGAGGGTCATAAATGGAGTAATAAGATGAAAAAATACTACAAATAGCAATATATAATAAAATGTAGTAATAATAAAAAGAATTATTACAAAATAAATAAAGAAATTTATTTTTCTATGCTTATTCTGCATCACCTAAACAAAATGCTTCAATTACCCAATGCTGCCCTATAAAGTATGCTATGAAATTTTACCTATCTTCACACGCTGCCCTAAAAAGTATGCAATGAATGTTTGCCTAGCTTCATTGCCTCATTTCGGCAGCGAAAACAATTGTTAACAAGCTGTCTACCTTCGAAATGGAATAAGTATCGAATATAATAAATTCTGATTGCGCATAAAAGTCCAAAGTGGCCGCCATGGGAGTTGGGGCAATCAAATAAATTAGCGATCCGTTGGGCGATGACTTTTTAATTTGAACTTTGCAGCTGCATAATTGCAACAATATCTGATTCTTTGTTGTTGTTGCTGTTGTTGTTTTCATTTTTATTGTTATGTTAACTGTGATTGCCTGTCATATGGGCTGGCTGCTTGAAGCACTTTTGCGCTCGACTGCGGACCAAACAGCAATTTTATTGACCATTTCAAAAAGGGCCACAGGACACAAGAGTGCCCAGGCTGACAGAGAATGAGAATGCAGAAAAAGTAAAAAAACAAAAGGCATATCACACAGTTAACAAACGCGTGTAATGATGCCAAACAACAAACAGACAGAGAGAGATAGAGAGAGTGCAATAACAATGCCAACAAACTGGACAAACTGGACAACTATGTGGAACAAATGCATAACTAAGATTTCCTATTTCAGTTAACAATTTGATAACAACAGCAACTGGTTTTTGTGTCAACAGTCAGAGAGTCAGACGAAACGAAACGAGAATTTCTCTAGATTTTCAGTTGCCTTCTCTGTGCGTTTCCCAATTCCCCGGTGCACTGAGCCATGAGACAAACAATGGCTAACAATATGCCATAAAAATGGAGCAGACACACACACACCGAGAGAAGATAGACAAAGTTCTTGCAGCAGGCTGCAATTTTTGGTTTCAAAAGTGAATAAAGAGTCAGATTCATGTGAAGAAAATGGTGCTGGGTATCTCGTAGTCAGGCGGATCCTTTACGCAAACTTTAACTTGTTTTTACAGTGTGCAGTCAGCAGACAAAGAGCTAAACTCAAAGCATTCAAACGAATTCATTTGAGAAATTGATATTAGAAAGCAATTAGTAACATTGCAAAACTTCGACCCCAACTCTAAGTTCATTTTGATGCTTAGGCCCCGTCGAGTCGAGTCGATGGGAGGGTATGGGAGACGAAGCGAGGAGAGGCTCGGCTCATACAAGCAATTGCAATTAACGCCTGACAGTTGCTGTCCTCCTCAGGGCAGGGGAGTGGGGAAGGGAAGGAGGCGGGGGTACTGCCTCTGCCTCTACCTCTGCCTCTCTCGTTAAGTCTTAAATTTATGCCCGTACACAGTTTACTTATTTCTGATTCGCATTTTCTCTCTCGTTTTTTGTGGCGCCTGTTGTTGTACTTCTGCTTACACGCAATTGTCATTTATCACTTTTTATTGATTGCCGTGAATTTATCAATATCCGCTTTTACCGAGTACAACAACGGTAACCGCCCACGGTGTGATGCGGTGTTCAACCACGCGGCCCACTTGCCGTATACGTAACAATTTTTAATGCCTCTCGAATGGGTCGCCTGCTATTTGGGTTTCTTGTTTTTTTTTTGTTTATTTTCGTTCATTCCTTACTCGCTCTCATTCCAGAGCTGTGTATTTCTGTTCAAGGCATGAAATTGATGCGCTTTATATGTAGGGTTTCCTCTGTGGGAGGCGTGTGCAAAACTGGGCGTGCTTAATGTGATTATTTAAAACATTTCGCCAGCCAGAAAGAAATTGAATTGATCGGAGAGGGGAAGAAGGGTGTCATTTATTAAGAAAATTAAACCAGCAAAGTTGGCGCTAAAAAACCAAACAATTTGTCTAACACGATCAAATGCCAAATGCCAGACAAATGCCAAAAGTATTACATAAATAATTGAAGTGCATGCAGAAAGAAATCTTAAATGTTAAATGTTATAAAATGCTCTAAATGTAATTAATTTAATGAGCACAATTTGTCTAGCCTGATCAAATGTTTGGCATTTGCCAAACAAATGCCATTTAGACAAATATTACATGAATAATTGAAGAGTATGCAGAAAGAAATGCTACTCGATAAAATGCATAAACATGCTCTTAATGTAATTAATGTAGTGATAGCAATTTGTCTATCTCGATCTAATGCCAAATGCCAGATAAATGCCACTTAGGAACTTCGACATTTGATTTCATAAATAGGTGAAGTTCAAGTAGAAAAAAGTGATACAACATCATGAAATTGGAAAGGTTTGAAAAGAAAGTCTTGATTCTTTTTAAATGCAACTAAATTAATTGAACTTTAGGCATTTATCATAAAGTGTATTCTATTTCAAGAATATAGAAAGTACTAACTAAACGTGATCTCAATTTCATTGAATTAATGTTACAAATTTGTCACTTAGGAACTTCGATATTTGATTTAATAATTAAATGAAATGCAGGTAGAAAGAAGCGATACAACATTTTGAAATTTAAGATGATTAAAAAGAATGTTTTGGTACTTTTAAAATGCTTCAAAATTAATTAACATTTACAAATTTAACATGAAGTTTTAAAGAATTTGCCTAGCACGATTAAATAAATGATAGACAGAAAGTATTACAATGTGTTCTAAAGCTCTTAAATTAAGTGAGAAGCATTTGTCTATCGATATCAGTTATATCTACCAAAAATATTACTTAAATTATTGGAAGGCTTGCAAGAAATCATAGAAATCATCATCAAAATAAAATGTATAGAAAATACTTTGTAGATAGTAAAAGTACTCTTAAAAATCTCGAATAAGAATGTACTAGTTATATAAGTAAAAAGAAGTGACAAATCTTTGATTTGCTTTGTAAATAACTAAAAATTCTTTTGGTAATCGGAAAAAGTAATTAATTTTACGGCATAGTTTTTCTGACGCATACAAAACTGTTCACACAAGAATCCCCTGTTGAAACGATAATGATAATGTCCAAGGACATAACTCGCACCTAAGCTCTGACATATTAGATCTCAACTTAGAGCACACAACTGAAGTCAGTAGCAACCACCCGAGGTTGATCTCCTCCCCAGCTTAGGGCACAAACATGGGTGCTACCCTTTTGCATTTTGCCTGCTGTTCCCCAAAATCAAGGCAGCTTCTCCAGCTCCTGCTTCTCCTACTGCTTGGTGCCTGAAATGGCAGCTTAAGTCAGTGGAAATCCAAGGACTTTGCGTTAAGACCGACTCGCATGCAATTTAGCCGAAATGTATTACATTCAATTTGAATACTAAGCCGCTTACCAACACTAAAAGTTTGATGTGCACACAATAAACAGGATTTCTGGCTACAATTAGCATGTAAGCTGTAAGCAGAGGACACACCAGCAGACTAAAGCTCATGCATAAAAAATGTGCAAAAGGTCAAACTGGCACCAACAGAGAGAGAGAGTGGAGAGAGGGGAAGCAGAGGGGAGACGCACATGAACCTCGAAATTGGCATTGTGCTTGAAGTGAACAACCGCAAAACTGGCAGTCAAAGTCGCACTAACCAGCGCAATTAACACACAAAAGGGCATATCAAAGAGGCGGCAGGATACGAGTATATCCTGCGAGTGCAAGGACGCAGAAAGCAGCGAAAAGAAACGGATACTTATTTAAAATTTATGTAGCGTAATTACAAGCGATTTAACCCATTGCTTTGGGCCCTCTCCCACTCCTTTCTCTCTCTCTCTCTCTCTAGAATTTCTCACTCTTTCCCATCAAGGAAAGCGAGTGGCTCAAGCAGCCCCAAATTGTAGGCAATCCTTTCGAATTAAAAAACTCAAATACAAATGGAAATGGCAACGGCAATGGAAATGAAAATGGAAAAGTATTTGCTTCGTTCGTTGCTTTTTTTTTGCTCTCGTTGCGGCAGCTGGGTTCGCCTGTTAAGCATCTAAATGACGGAAAAAGGGGCTCAAGAAGAGCCAGGGGAAGGGGTTTGCGGCCTACCGCACTTTCAGATACTAGTCTATAATTTTTATCGAAAACAATCTCATGCCCAAAAACCACAAAAGTCATTTGCCTTTGGCTCTAGCTTTAATTAGTTCAACGGTGTTTATTCTACCATCCGATTAAAACGGAGAAAAAATCACATCAAAGGGTATGCTGAACATAAAGGAATTCAATTGAAGTCAAAGAATATTGCAGCAGCTAAAGAAAATTTATGTGAAAGGGGAAGCAAATGATTTGCAACAAAAACAAGTATATCAAGAAGCCAAAATATAATGAGAAAACAATCTTGAGGGTAAAGAATAAATCAGATAAGAAGAATTTGTCACAGTCAAAAACAAGAAAAATATTTACAACTATAGCAAGCAAATCAAGGACTCTTAAATTATAAAGATGCAGTAAAAATGTGAGATTAGTTTATACGACAAACTTGAGAATAAAGAATAAATCAGATATGAAGAATCATGAGAAATCCGCCACAATAAAAAAGAAGCAATAGATTTGTAACCAGCACTTAAAAAAGAAATCAGGTTGATAAAAACATAAAACTTTAAGAATCTGAAGGATAAAGAATATGTCTGCTATAGATTGGCAACAATAATAAGAAAATCATAGGGAAGAAAAGATAAAGAACAAGAATTTGTCACAGTCAAAAAAAGATAAAAGATTGGCAATAATGAATAGGAAATCAGGGAAACATTGAAATATATTGAAAAATATTGAGAATAAAGAATAAGCAAGCTTTTAAGTACAGTCACACTTAAAAAACTTCAAAATGAGATCAGGAACACAAAAATTAAAAAAAAAGAAACTTGAGGATTAATGATGAATATGTCATATATAATTTGTCACTATCAAAAAGAAAATATATTTACAAAAGGAAAGAAAAAGATTTATAAATACTAACAATACAAATTTTGATGATCAGTGAGTTTCTAATAATCTTTCTTTTAATAATTGTCCATTCGAAAAGTAAAAAGGAAATTCGATTCAATGAAAAAATATAGAACAAGTTGAAGTCCGAAAGTAAAAAGGAAGCTCTATTTAATGAAAATGTATAGAACAAGTTTTGACTGCATGAATAATTCATGAATTAAAGCCAACAACAGGGTATTTTCGAGTCTAGCACGCTCAGTTGGCATTCACATTCACTATTTTTGCTCAGCCCGCAGAATAGGAGAAACGTTGTTGAGCCCATTGCACATCGGGCTGATAATGAACTTAAATTATTTATACACGACGCAACAACAGAAACAGAGTCAGGCTCAAATTTATTGCATTAGGCGCGTTTTAATTACACCTGCGGCAGCACACACACACACACACGCACACAGAAATAGAGAAGGGGAAGGGAAGTGAGATCTGTTCAGTCAAGTGCGGGCTGCTTGTTGTGCGTATAATTTAATTAGTGACACCAACAAATGCAGCAACAACAACAACAACGCACTCAAACAGTGGCAACAGTTTGTGCCACGCCCATGCCGCCCTTATCCTAATGATTTTCATGCTTTCGCATACTAATTTTCGTCCAGGTAGCCCTGGGAGGTGTCCTCCTCCAGTCCCCAGTAAGTAATGATGGCATATTACACCATCGCAATGGCATCAACATCGCCATCGCCATCGCCATCGACATCGACATCGCTTCGTATCACATAGCAAAAAAGAAAATTACTCACCATTTGATGCTTAAATTTATTGCGTGTGGTTGCTGTGGGCGACCCACGTTGAGTTGAGTTGAGTGTGGGTTGAGTATTGTGGAGTTGACTGTGGTGTTGCCTTCCTGATAATGAGATTCAAATCGCATGCTGATTAATGCGTCACACAAATTGAAACTGAACCAGACTCAAATTGTATTGTATTACTCTCTTCCCACTCTCTTTCCCACTCTCTCTCGCTTTGCCAAATTGCTGCAACATTCCGAGAGTCTGCGGCAAACTCTACAATGATGAAATAATACCTATTAAATGATACTAAAATAAATACACTCTTGTACTTACTTCCACAATCGCATTCTCCTCATGAGTGTAATTTGATTGCTGCGCATTCATTCGGTTTCACTTTGAGTGTTTTGAGGTGGGTGTATTCAAGGTATTTGATGAGTACCCAATGAGAGTGCAGAACATATGCTGGGCTTGATGGTCAGAGACATTTTGGAAGGAGTAAAGTTCGCTCTTCTTTCTTCTTAGAACTTCGGTAAATGAGTATGAAAAACTGTAAAACAAAGGGAGAAAAGTTCTTAGTTAAATTTGAAATTAATAAAAAGATAAACACAATGAATACATACTCCGAAATACTCTAAATCAAAAGAAATAATAGTCAACTCTCTATTAGCAAAATAAACAAGTAAGAAAAGCTTCAATCGAGTGTGCTCGACTGTGAAATATTCGCTATCCATTCATAAAAAATACCAAATAATATACCGCAAAAATACTAAGCTGTACCGAAGGTCATATTTACTCAATAGTGTAGGTACTACATCAAAATATACCAAATAATATACCAAAAAATACTAAAATATATCGAAAGTCATATTCAATATATCGCTGAAGTGTAAGTATTACATTCAAAATATGCCAAATAATATACCGCAAAAATACTAAAATATACCGAAAGTCATATTCAATATATCGCTGAAGTGTAAGTACTACATTCAAAATATACCGAATAATATATCGCAAAATTACAAAAATATACCGAATGTCATATTCAATATATCGCTGAAGTGCTACATTCCAAATATAGCATAAGGCTCAAAATATATCAAAAAATATATTGTGCAAAAATACTAAACTATACCGAAGATCATATTGGTATATCGCTGAAGTAATGCATTAAAAATATACTACAACGTTGAAAATATACCAGATTGTCATATGTATATCATGTCAGGGTATAAAAATGTAGTCACTTTTTCATAATTATAAGTTACTTTTCACTACTTTCTTTCTTATATAATAATTAGAATTTACTACTTAATGAAAAAATACAAAATTTGGTATACAATTCTATAACTATTTCAAATATAATTAAGCTTATTATACTCATCTTTTTTTCATTGTTGTTAGACTAAATACGCTTAAGATAGTTACATTAAATTAGAGGTTAAGTTAGTTACCAAATTACACAAAACTCCAGAGCATTTTCCTTCTCTCTAAATATTTACAATTTTTCACATTTTCCGCGTCGCTTTTTCTCTTCTTTTTTTCTGTGAGTGAGTGAGGAAAGAGCAAAGTGGAAATGCCGCAGTCACTTTGTGCTAATCATCATATAAATGGTTTGTAAAATATTAGATAAGAGCCAGAAACTGTTAAATGTTTTGGAATTAAATGCGTGATTTACCCCGTTGCCGTTACTGCTGCTTTCGTTGCTTTCGTTGCTGGGCAACAGCTCCTGCTGGCAAGGACGACGCCAAGCGATTTTCCATTAAATCCTTGAACAGCTAACGCGCTTAGCTGTCGCAACCACAGCCAAGGCATCTCTTCGTCCCAGCATGGATGTGACCCGAGCTGCAACTGGAGCTGAACATGAAGCTGAAGCTGAAGACGAAGCTGAGGAACCATTGCCAGAGCTTATGCAAAAATTTTGTTTTATAAAATTTTCAAGTCAAGCGCCTAATCCCAACACTTATTCTTATACACTTCAATGTCGTACACTAAAAGTGAGTGAGAGAGAGCGAGAATCCCTCACAGAGGGGAGTCCAGAGAGCGAGAGAAGTGAGAAGGCCGACGCATTGAAAAGTTTTTCTTTTCTTACCAGACAATATTTTATGACAAGTGCTGCGAGGAAGTCAGTCGAAGAGGCGGAGGAGAAGATTTAAGGCTGTGGTTGGGCGTGGCAACACATTGGCACATTGCCGGATTATGCCACTGAAAAATTCATTCATTTGCCTCGACGTCGACGACGAAGACGACAAAACACAACTCAAACCGAAGCAAGGCGCAGCCACAACACTTTGTAATATATAATTAAGATTACAAGCTCCTTTGGTTTAAGTATTTTGAGGGCTGGCAGGGCAAACAAACAGGCTTATACTTTATGTACGTATATCTTAACTTGACTGATAACCGAGCTGCCAAAATTTATTCATGGCCTGGCGGTTGCCCCGCCTTCCCCTCTCCCCTCTTTCGCGACCGTTTTCCAGCTTATTTGCTTGTTTATGTCAAGCAGCGACCCTTTTGCGCCTCCCTCCCCCACTCTCTTCCCCTCTCTCTCGATTTCAGTCGCAAAATTTAATTTATCCACTGCGCGATTATTAAATCTTAAGTGTGAACTTTGACCGACAGCTCTACGCGGAATTAACCAAAACCCTTGACGAAATGCTCTAATGCAAATACCAATTCAATCAGCTCAAGTCGCTTGAGGAAAAATTCCCAGAACTCAATTGATAGACAGTTAGATTACTGTGTATGAAATACTTTGAGAAATTTGTATAATTAATTCACAAAATGTTCAATTTTAATATGCATCAAATTGTTGCAAATTTCAGCTGAAGTAATACATATGAATCCCTTTTGAAAATCATAAAATGATTTTGCTATATTCGTTGAACTTGAATTTCTATTTTCTCTGGCTCATTTCTTTGTAATAAGGAATTCTATTCGTTTTACAGCAAAAATAAATAGTTATTTGAACTAATTTCGAAATTTGTTACAAAAATTTTCAAAATTTGTTAAACATTATGCATAAAAAAACGTGATTCTATAAAAGAATATTGTTCAAGACTTTTTAAACATACAAATCTTTTTTCAGGATTCTTTTTAAGACCGAGAATTTTTTTAAATCATAATTTGCAATCTTTTTTTGTAATCTAGATTTTTTTCTTTCTGTGTAGAATTATACAACACTTTTTAGCAATTGTTGCACAGTACATTTATAGTTGAATATTCTAGGAAAATCTTGTGCAAAAAATCTTTCAAATTTGTTAAATTTCTTAAATATTATTTTTCGTTTTATAGACTTTTGAAAAATGTACTCTTATTCAAATTTTGCATTTATTTACGAAAATTTTAATTTAATTTCAATTTTGCAATCTTTTTTTGTGTCGCAAATGACTTAAAGTTCTTTGGCTGCTGTTTGGCGCATAATCCACAAAATTGGTTTAAATAATTACACACTTTGCACCGCAGCGGATGTCGCCCGACCATGCAAATTAAGTGAAAAATTACAAGGCAAAAAATAATTACACACTTTGTATGCACTTCGCTTTATGTATGTGTGTGTGAGAGGGGAGGTCACACAATGCCATTTGTGCTTGCATAATTATAAAATTACTTGCCGCCAAGTGGCAAACAACGCGCACTTCCTTACTTTATTTTTTTGTGGTTCACACTCTATTCCTTAGAGCAAAGACTGTATATAAGATATAGTATATAAATGAGTATATATAATATACTTTTGTGGACTTTATGCTAAGCTTTTAGTTGCGTTTCCTGTTAAGTACGCAGAATGAGTAAACTTTGAACATGACTAAAGAAAAAGTTTTTTTTTAACTCCGCAAAAGGCTGAAACTACTATAAGAATAGAGACTTCAAGGTCTTGGATTAATTAGAGTTACAAAATTCAAATGAAAAATAAGTATTATAAGCATTGCTAATATAAATTCAGTCAGAATCTTTGCCATTGAACGTTTATTTCATTACATTTCAAATAATGATATGAGTCAAAACAAATTAGCTTTTTATTTCAACACCATATTGTAATCAATATCATCGATACAACTAATTTAAACTGAATATTGTATCAGCTTCTTCACCTTCTAAGATTCAACCCTCTCGCATATCTTATGCGATTTAATCGCTCAATAATTCCCCTTAAGTATTCTCATCGAAAAGCCCCCCTCAATAACTTTCGAACCCCTCGCAAACTGTTGCGCAGACAAGAAGAAAACACGAACTCAAGGTTCAAATAGATTAATTAGCTAGAAGTAGTATCTGGAGCGCAGTTGTTGGCGGATATAGCATGTGTTGCATGTTGCACGTTGCATGTTTACCACTTACTTATGTATAAGAACTTCCTCTTTCGGAAAAAATGGGGGACTAAAGGGGAAATCGTTACGTTTGTTACGTGTGAAGTTCATTAACAGACGTCAGGCGATCACCTGCGTTGCATCATTTTTCAATGCTCAGTCCTGCTGAGACACACACACATAAACACACTCAATGGGGGGGGAGGGGAAATTGCCGACGGCTGGATTTTCTTATTCGACTGCAGCGAGCCATAAAATTATTATGCAAATACCGAGGGGAAGGTGTGTTCGACAAGGAGTCAGGCTACAGAAAAGGGAGTCCGATGAAGAAGGGGGGAGAAGGGGAGGAAGAGTGTGCACATTAGACGCACAAGCCGAGGCTCATTCATAAAAAGCAGCAGTAGAGAAAGAAAAAAAAACACACACACACACATAATAAAAATGGGAAAAAGGCAGCACAATTTTTGCACTTAAAGTCTGCGGCGTCTGTGTGAGGTGGCCATTCATCTAAGAGGCAAGAAGTGGGGAGCAGAATTGGGGATCAGCCTACAAAGCTGCAACTGGGCAGCGGAAAAGGAGCACACAATGGAGCGCACAACTTTAGGGGCGTGGCAACAACGAGCATGTGCATAGTTTGTAAGACTAATGAGCAGTCAGAAGTGGCTTAGACTACGGTGGGGGGAAGCGGGGAAATTACCGTTAAGATGTTGCATTCTACGAGGGAGAAAAAATGAAGGGGAACTAGCAACAATTTTATTCCTAAGCGGCCTCGTTTTAATTGATTTTGTGCAAAGGCAAACACTTTAGTCTCTTGATAAGAATATAATTGTTTAAATATCTCTGCAAAGTAGAGAAAGAACTGAAGTGATTTTGTCTGTGCTGTAAAGTTAACTTCATTGACTTTAAGTTGCAGAAATGAGTGTAGAAAAGTGGAGTTTAAAAATAGAATACTAAAGCTGAAATTGAGATATGATTGACTAAATTCTTACTTACAAAATTAGCTTAGAGTATTTATACGTACAGATATATTCAATTTTTTGTTAATTGTGTTTAAATTGCTGCTGTATTTTGAAATAATAACCTTAAATTTATCAACACATAAATTGCTCAATAAATCTTGTTGGTAATTACAATAATTTGCAGCAGTTACTTTACACTATATTATCAAACTAATATTCATGAAATTAATTTCCAATCTTGCAGCAATCAAATTGCACTTAAAAAAAAAGACAAACAAACGAAAAAAACAACTGGCAATAAATTAACAATTTGCATTTAAAGCTGAGCTCATTAAACCGAATGCTGTCATTAATTTAAAATAATTATCAACAGTTGATGTTATTTTATTTATTCCATTTCGTTTTCTTTTTTCGCTTTTTTCTAGCTAAGAAAGTGAATAGCCAAAGCAACTCCCCAGTTGGGTACAGTGGCGCATCATTAAAGTTGACAATGTCCCAGTTGTTGAGTGCTTTTTATGGACCACTTGATTATATGAGACACTGAGAGGGGAGTAGAGAGAGGGGGAGTGAAGTGTCTCGGCGAGGGTGACACACATTTACATAATTATTAGAAACAGTTAAATGTCCACAAATTGTAATCGCACTTGAGGCAGAGGCCAAGCACACGGGGGAGTCGTTATTCTGGCCAGTCGACTTGACTCTCAAACTGTCCAATGGGGACAGATCGAGGCCACATTATTCAAAGTATGCGGCGTCAATGTCTCAGCGATGTTTGTTGTTCATCTTCTTGCTGTTGCTGCTGCCCACGCAATCTAAAGGACGAAAATATCTTTGCGTAATTTGTGAGCTGGCCAAGACTTCGTCGACTGTCGACTGTCGACTCTCGCCTGTTGATGTGCGTGCCTTTGACTATGTATTTAAAAATGTTGTGTTTTTACAGCAACAACAAGAACAACAAGCTAAAGTTGCCACACAACACAACGAAATAAAATAAAATGTAATTTTTATTATGCTCAGTGGTTTTTATTGCCTGCTTTATCGTTCTACAAGTTCTTCTTCGTATTGCCCTTGTCTTGTCTTGTCTTGTCTGATATTTGTCTATGGCATGTCGCCTTCATGTGGCATGTGGGGCATGCCACAATGGCCACACACACACACAGACACACACCCAAACATAGATAGACAAATAGACTTGGACTTGGACAGGCGCCTTGAGTTGGCCTTTGGCTATATATTTTTGCTTTTTATGGCTTTTTTATTGACTTGATTATTATGTTGCTGCTTGTTTTCGACCAAGCGAAAAGTTTTCTTAGACTTCGGCCCACCCGCAGAGAAATTAAAAAATAATTTAGCGCGCCTCCCCTCGCTCTTGCTTGCTCTTTTACCGTTCCCCCCGTCCCCATTCCCTGGAGGGTTGCTGCATAAATTTCGAGAGCTGTTTGCTTGACTGGCGCAGGCTGTGTCTGATTGCCTTGCGGGTTTGCCACATAAATAAAAAGCCCATTGCCTAAGTTAGTACTCAGTTTACCGGTTGGCAATTCTCTCTTAAGCGTAGCAGTAGCAGCTTCTAATGACGCCTTTTGCAATTTATTGTGAGAGTCTGTGTGTGTGTGTGAGTTGCAATTGTTATGACAGCATCGAGCTCATATTTCACGATGGAATCTGTTCGATCTGCTGAAACCAAAACCCAGCATTTGCAATACGTATACGCAGTGTGGCCCTCACATGCCACTGAGCAAATCAAATTTGCCAAGTGTGTACGCAATAAATTGTCAAAATTTCAAGTTTTCTCGTATGGTTTTTTTTGTTATTTGTTTTTTGTTCGCTAGAAAATCGTTGGCACATTTAATTGAAAAATGTTCCGTTGCCAGACAACAGACGACGATGCAAGAGGCAAGAGAGACATGAGACATGAGGCGCGTTGGCAATTTATGAACTCGAATGGAAATGTGAGAACTGGTCTCTGCAACTTGCCGATGGCCAAAATGGCCAATAGCCAATTTCACAGTAAAAACTAATAAAACTGTGTCGGACTACAGCAAATAAATGTATGTATGTATATGTTGTATGTTGCGTATTGTATGACCGAATATCCATTAGTGGCATCAAATGTCCACTGAAGTGACACGCTTTGGGCAACAAAATCCGAGAAATCAAATGCCCTGCAGTTCAGCACACAGTGCGTATGCGTTATTTAAATAAGAAGAAACCAAAACGAAAGCCAGACAAAAAGTGATTTGAAATGCCAGACGAAAGCAAAAACATATTTGAAATCAGTAAATAATACTCAAGGCGTAAATATCAATAAACAAAAGTTTCTTAGCAAATGTCGACAAATTACGTATACGTTAATTGAAGTTGGGGTTGGATTTAAATTTCAGTTGCTTCCAAGTGTCAGTTTGGATTAATTGCAGTCCCATTTTAGTAAACTTAAAATTAAGCTAATCTCTTCTTTTGGGCTTGCGTTTTAAAAACAGCCATTTTATAAGCCAGCATGTTGACTGCCTGCGGCTCTGGGCCAAAATGACAAAAATTAACTTCCACAACGTCAAGATGCAGAACAAAAACAAAACACAAAAAAACGACACAAAAAATGTAAGAAAAACAAAACACAAAGAGCGAAAGCACTGAAAGAGCAAAGCATACTCGTTTGGCATAAGCGAGGACGAGCCCACAACGAGAAACCAAGTCTCATAATTAAAAATTAAGCCATTCGCCTATTAGTTTTAACCCTCATTAACTTTAGATAAACTAATCTCCAAAGTAAACCACTCGCATTCATGGCCTTTTGTCTGTGTTGTGTGTGTGTGTGTATGCGAGTGTGTGTTCGCTTGCTCGCGACCCTGCCCGAGGGGTGCCACGCCCCCACCGCCATCACTGTGCACAGTAAGTTGACTCTCGACTCTCCACTCTCAGTTGTTCGTCCGCGCCTACAGTGCGTGAAAAGCTCATCAAATGCGAAGCGAACGCCAACGAATTTTTTCTTATTCGCTCGGTTTTTTTTATATCTCTGCAGCCTTCTTCTTTCTTCAGCTGTACAAAATGATGTAGAAACAGGCCGAACCTAATAGTATGCTAAGCAAAGGAAAAAAAAGAATTAAAGGAGCTGCAAAAAAAAAGTACACAACTCGCAGCACAAAAAGCGGAATGAACTCGGCGCAACAAGAGAAAGGAAAAATAATTAAAAACGCAACCTTGATGAAAATGAAATGTTTACAAAGACACAAGCGCACAAAATAAAGAACTGTGACAAGAAAAAAAAAAGAAACGAACTGAACTGAAATTGTTGAAAGGCTAAAAAATAACACGAAAAAAAAAACACACTGAACTGAAACTGAGAAAAAAATACAAGCAACATTTACGCTGCTCAAGCAGCGTCACAAAACGAAAACAAAAACGGATACACGCAACGGATGCAAAGTTTACTCAAGCAAACGAGACGAAGGCGAAGGCGTTGCGGGGGGCGTGGGCGTGCGAGGGGTCGCTAGAGGGGCCCAAGTAGTAGGGACGGTCAGAGGTTGGGGCAATGGAAGGCAGCTAAGGCGAATCGCAGAATGCAAAGTCAGGCAAAAATTAACTAGAAATTTTCTTTTTAGCCAAGCAAATGGCAGTCGCTATTCAAACTGCCAACCATATGCTTCGCCCTCCCTCCCTCCCTCCTCTCCCCTCCCCTTTTCATCACCCACCCAAATCAAATCCTCTTCCCAATCCTTGGCAACTATAAAGTCTTTTCTTAAGCTCAATCCATAACCCGCAGCTCAGCTTGCGCTGTCAGCAGTCAAAACTTAATGGACCCCAACAAGCTTGAGAAAATAAATGTGCAAGAATATTTAAAAAGAGTTGAGAGATATCAAAAAGCAAAAATATAAATAATGAAAAAGGAATAAGTATCAGATAATAGGTAAAGAAAAGGGACTAAATTATTTGCATTAGAAATCAATTAAGAATTTAAATAATAATTTGCTTAAGTATAGTAAAAAGTTGTGAAATAATAAGTAACAATTAAGAAAACAGTGCGGTACTATTCTTAAAATATACCAAAGGTTATATTTGGTATATTGTTAAAGTACTACACTCGAAGTATACGAGCTATGAAATTGAATGTAGTACAAAATCAAAATACTAATTATGACTTTTGGTATATTGAATGTAGTACAAAATCAAAATACCAATTATGGCTTTTGGTATATTTTAACACTTTTCCGGTAGATTAATTTGGTATATTCTCATATTAAAACATTCTTTAAGAATGTGTAGCAGGTATTTCGCAGTCGAGCACACCCGACTCTATCACCTGGTATATTTTTATTATTTTTCTGGTATATTAATTCGGTATATTTTCAAATTAATAACGCACTGTTTTGTTTTATATTCACATTATTATGCGTACCTGGTATCTCACAGTCGAGCACACTTGATGAACCCAAATTCTTGGACCAAAAACTTCATTTGCTTATGGTAAGTATGCACTTTGAAAAGTTCACTTTATTATTATCTATTTAGAAACTTACACAGTTTGCTGCTTGCATATGTATAATGTGTGTTTGTATATCAATTAGAGCTACTTATAGTTTAAACATTGGCTTTGCTCATGGGTTTGCACAATCTCTCTCTTTTTGTTTACAAACGATATAATAATATTAATAATAATAATTACAAAGCGCTAAAAATTGAGCAAATTACATGAAGCACTTGACTTTACACTTAAATATCCAAAAAAACAAATTGTATACGATCCATCCATTCATTCGTTTCAAAACAATAGTAAACGCGAGCAAACAATTACAAAATGTACAATTACAATTACAATTACAACAAAGCTGCCGAAGTGGCTAATAATTATATATTAATACGAGTATCTTGACTATATATCATTAAACATTCTCACAAGTAATTGAATCGGATCGAAAAATTACGCAATTAATAAATTACACTTGAAACTTTTTGCTATACAATTGCTGATTACAACTAATTAATAAACACATTCAAATCCCTCGAATATCTCTCTTTGAATTGTTAATTGTCACTGCTCTCCTAATTGGCCGAAGGTCGATGATTCTGTTGCTGCTGCTTTGAGTTTCCTGGATCTGATTTATTCTCACGCACCATCAGCAGAAGTTGCAACATAATGAGCGCCTCCACCTTGTCCAGCGGATCCATGAAGCCGCGCTGCAACCACTTGGGAATCGTGGTGCGTGCATGACTGAAGCCCAGCTTGTTCAGTATGTAATCCACTCCATACGGTTCGATGGACTTGCCAGCCCATGAAAGCAGTCGCACTGTCGGCTCCAGATGCCACGTTTGGCACTCAAAGTGCCGCCAATCTCGCACAAATGATTCGATATCAAAGCTGGGCAACTGCGCGGTTCCATCTGCTCCTGCTCCTGCTTTCGCCTGTGCTCCACCATCCTTCACATCGCCTGCGGTCGTATTTGCTGTGCTCGTTGACGGCGTCGTTGCCGTCGTCGCTGATGCTGTTGTCGTTGTTGTCGATGTATTTGCTATTGTTGTTCCTGTCGTCATGGTTGTCGTCGTTGTCCCACTATTCGTCGCGTTGGCCAAACTCGTGTGACTGCCGCCCTGCAGCGGCTCCAGGCTGCTCTTGCTGCCACTCATCTGTGTGCCCTGCACCGTCAGGTTCGTGTTGGAGGCACTCTTCTTCTCCTTCAGCAGGTCGTCCGTTAAATAGGGCTTGAGGTTCGTCTTCTGTGATAGATTTGGCGAGGCTGCACGTGCCGACTGTGCGCCCAGCTGCAATAATTTATGGATTACAAGTTTGAGTAAGTATTTCTTATATTCTTTATATCCTCTATCCATTTGAAGTGGGCAGAAAAAGGTGTTGAATGTAGGTGTGTGTGAAATGTGGAGTTGATGAAGATGAAAGTGTGTAGTTAAAAGGCAGAGGCATCTTGGGGTCTCTGAAGTAGCATCTATTCAGCTTGTATATCTCAGAGTAGTAAAATTATCCAGCAATTGAATTTGCTCTACAAAGAAGTTGTTATAGGTGTGTAAAAAAGTATGTAGATGATGAAGATGAAAGTGTATAGATGAAAGCACAAGGCATCGTTTAGGTCTATGAAGTAGCAACTATTCGTTAATAGGATTATCCATCAATTGAATTTCATTTACTAGTGTGAGAATCTTTGTTGGTTTAAAGGCTTGTAAGTGGTCCAATATAAATTCATAATATCTTTGGATGTTTGATGCGAATGGTGAGTAAGTTTTTATAAAGATGAAAATGTACATTCCTAATGTTGCAGGGTTTGTGTTTATGTAGTTGATATGAAAGATGAAAGGATGAGATCTATGAAGTAGCAAATATTCAGCTCGTTAACTCCATCAATTAAATTTCATTCACTAGTGTTGAAATCTTTGTTGATTGTAATATCAAAGAGTGCTCCAATATGAATCCATAACATCGTTGAATGTTTGATATGAATGCTTGGTAATTTTTTGTTAAAGATGAAGTTGTATATTTGTATTGGGCAGAAGAAGGTGTTGAAAGGTATGTGCTTATGATGATGTTGATAGGGTGTAGTTGAAAGAACGAGCCATCTTTGAGGTGTATAGAATATTAACTATTCAGTTTCTTAACAGGATAATCCGCTAATTGAATTTACTCCAGAAATGCAGGAATCTTTTTGCTTAGAGGATCAGGAAGTGCTCCAATGTGAATGCATAATAATAATATGTTCGAAAGATTGTTATGACTGCTGCTTGAGTTGTGGTAAAGATGAAGTGAGACGTTGCTCGGGAAAACAACACTTGGTTTAAGTAAATTGGCGCACTATTATAAAACACTTGTGGAGAATTTCTCCTCACTAAAAGCAACAGCACTATCTTACTTAATAAAAAAATGACGTTATAGTCGACTATACATACTTATTTATGTATAACTCATCTCGTAATATAACTATTGAAAATGTACATTAAAAAGGGCAGTTGACTTGGGGTTGAGCTTAGTGTGTTTGATAGTAAAGTAAGGCTCGCTCTTGTTCGATTTATATGTGCAATGAATATGTGTACTTGTAGACTCACCACTTTCTCCTTCTCCGTGACATAGGAAGTGATCAAATCATGCAGAAAGAAGAAGGCATCCGCATCCACTGTGACAAATATGTGATCATCGAATTCGGTGATGAAACTGCACAATACTTCGGGCTTTGATTCTGTTAATAAAAGCAAAGTAAGTAAACTATGTTGTGACTTATAAAGTGTTAGTTTACCACTTGGTTCTGGTGTTGTTGGTCCCTGCTTGTGCTCCGTCTTGAAGTGCAGCTGCAGGCTGGGCAGCGCGAAGATGACTTCACGATTATGATTATGCTCCTGCGATTTGGCGGCGCTGCTGCTGCCCGAGGCCCGCGTGCGCTCAATGGAATTGGAGGCAATCTCTCGCTCGCACTCCAGCATGGGGAAGCGATCGACAGCTGCAAAGAAAAGATGTAAGATGATAAATAAATATTCAATAACTGTAATTAAAGTCAACTCACCATCGATTTCGCTGTTGGCAAACGCATAATGGAACCACTCGTTGAGTGTTTTGAACTGTGGCGGAAAGATTATGTTGCGAGTGATGCGACTGACGATGGCCATCGAATGATTCTGCTGCTGCTGCACCTCTGTGGTCTGACCCAAGCAAGAAGTCAATGTTTGGGTGACGAGCACTTCGCTGGTGTCCTCCAACTGTCGCGCCTCGGTGGCAAAGTTAATCGAAGGCGACTTCAAGCTGAACAACGCCCACGCCTTCGACTTGAAGTTGATGCCATGGAAGCAGGCCAACGAGATATTCTGGCCACGCAGCTCCACGGTGCCGCCAAGTACGTTTCCATGGCGTGGCAGCCGCGTGACTAGCGATGGAACCACCAATCCAATGGCCTGGGCCAGCGGCTTCTGCCAGTGCCGATGATGCCGTGCATCCGTGTTGTCCACACCGTAGATGTTGCCCACTGTGGCGCCCGTTGCTGCAGTTCCCGCTCCAGCAGCTGTTGGCAGCTCTCCGTTCGGTTTCTTCTTGAGCTGCTGTCGCCGCTTGATGCTCGCAGTGCGATCCTGCAGACGGGGTTCAAGGCTGGAGAAGACACGCTTCGATGACTTGAACTGCTGCGTGAAGAACTCTTCGAGTTTGAAGTACATCTTCATAAGATCCGCCGTCGTCGACTTGGATATCATGATCTGCAGCTGATCCCAGCTCAGATCACCGTGTATAAAGATTAACGCACGTGGCTGATCCTTGCCACATGCCGCAGCTTGAGCAGCTGTGCGCCACTCATCCTTCATGGCGGCAGCAAATGTGCTAATGCGAGTCATCAGCACCGAGGTGCCCATGTAATCGAGACGCAGCTCCAGCGCCATGAAGCTCAGGCCCAACGTGTGATACGGTTCCATGCCCGCTTCCTCCTTGATGTGGAAGCGTTTGTTGATCTTGTTCACCTCGAAGCTGCCGCCCACAATGCCACCCTTTGCATCCAGCGCCGAACCGCCCAGATAAATGCCAGCATACATATTCTTGTAGCCCGTGCTGCCGATCGAGAGTCGTCCGTCGGAGCGAAAGTCTTTGGTCAGCCAGACGACATTGCCACAAACGTTGCCAATGTTCATCTGCACATTCAGCTTGGTAAAGTTGACGGCAAAGATGACCAGAGTCTCCCAGGCGGTGATCTGATTCTTCTCCGACGGCGGCGTGCCCGACGACTCTGCACTCGAGGATTTGCCCAACGATTTGAGCTTACGCACAGCGCCATAGTGTCCCAGTGGTTGCATCGCTGGCGGCGTAGCTGACTGTGGCTGATTGTCAAAGTCCAGACGCAGTTTGTCCTTGCTGCGTCCCTCGCTGGGTGTGGGCGTGGCTGGTGGCACTCCAGTGGGAGTCTCACAGCCCGACTGCTGCTGCTGTTGTTGTTGCTGCTGATGCACACTCAAGTCACCGAGGAAGAGACGCCGCACAATGCGACGTCGGTACCAGGCCTTGGGGAAGGCCAAGATCTCAGTCAAGCGACGCATATCGTACTTGAAGCTGGCGCTACCAATGTCCACAATCGTAGAGAAGCGTATGACAGCACGAGATTGATCCAGCGCACGCTTTGAACTAGGCAAAGGTTCGATGTACACTTTGCGACAGCGTGTAATGTGAAACTTGACAAACTCCACATTGATGCTGAGTGAATCCTTGCGCTCGCTGTCGCTCAGTGGCGAGAACTGTGTCTCCTTGGAGGTCTTCTTGCCACCATATGGATGGAAGATGTATACATTAAAGTCCGCCAAGCAACCGGTGACACTCAATCCACCAGTTGGCAGCGGTTGCTCAGCATGCGATTGTGAATTGTGCTGCTGCTGTTGTTGTTGTTGCTCCTCATCGCCGCTGCGCTTGGAGCTGAATACAATGTCCAGACTGGGCAATTGTAGCATACACTCGACACGCGAGACAGGCAAACAGCTAAAGCGGAACGTCGATGGCTGCATGTGGAAGTAAACTATGACATCCACTGGGAACGAGGCGTAAGTTGCATAGTTGGCTGGCAAAATGTCCAGATTAACTGCAGCCTGATGCGAAGGCGTCACCGGCACGCTGTTGTTGTTCGCCTGACGCGTAGGAATCGGTTCAAGGGTTTGCTCGAGGAACTCGAGGATATGCGGCGATATGATTGTCTCCTCGGGAATGCTTTGCAGAGTCATCCAAGCGCTCAACGTTGCTCGCTTGTTGCCCAAGCGTCGCATGTGTCCAAACGAAGTCGCGGATCCTCCGGTTAAAGGCGTGTGCTGCAGTTCCTGCGGCTCTGGCAGCGTCCGCGATTGATAGTGTAGCTTGACATCGAGTCCGGGGATGTGGAAGATAGTCAAATCAGCAAGCAAAGCATTATTGTGAGCATTGGCATTGTAACGCAACTTGCTCTTGTCGCGCTGCCTTCTCGATGGCGTTGGACTGCCCCAATCGTTGCCAATGCTGCGCTCTCGCTTGTGAGACTTCACACTCGAAGCAGCTGCTCCCGAGGCTCCAGTGTAACCAGCGCGCTCCTCGCCACTGTTGTTCTCCTTGGTGTGCAGCACACACTTGCCCGAATTGACCAGCACTTTAACATCCAGCTCAAAGTCAATGTTTGGCTCCGGTTGCTGTTTCAGAGCATGCGCATGCTTCCTTCGCATCTCCACGGAAGTGCCATCCACATCGATTTCACTGGGCGTGCAATCGCCATGACCACCAGCCGCACGCCAATCCAGTTCATTGTCTGCTGTCTCGGTGTCTGTGTCTGCATTGGGCAGCGAAGTCTGTCGCATGGCATCTGTGAAGGTTACTCTTCCCACTCCAGTCTTCAGCGAAGCACTGCGTGAATGACATGAAGCTGGCGTGCTCTGCAGACTGGAGATCTCATCGTTGGAGGCAATGGTGTCCAGGCGTCGTCCCGCATAGCCATGGTTGCCATTGTCCAGTGGCAGCTCACGCGCTGTCATGCCAACTGCCACACCAGAGACGCCAGCAACGCCTCCACTTCCAATGTACGAATGGGAGCGACTGTAGTTCTTCAGCGAACGTCGCAGCGAGGGTCGCTTCCACTTCTGGATCATGTCGCGGCGGAAGTATTTGTAGCACACCGCCTGCAGCTCTTGCAGTCGGCGCTCCTCATGTGCCACCGTGTTGTGTGAGGCACCCAAAGTGCGCAGATCATTGATGATCTTTAGCTGCTCGGCCATCTCCTTCTCCATCATAAACGAACGCTTCTTCGAATCGATTGTTGGGTCAAACACAAACGCAGGCAGATTGTCAAACTCGCCACGTCGTCGCACATACGTATCACGGCAGCTCTGATCACCCTCATCACTATCGGGAGATTCCATTTGCGTTTCGTCCTCCTCGAAGCCCGTGAGCATGGTGAGCGTGTGTCCAAGCGAGGACAACTGTTTGCCAATGTTCACATCCAAATGAATGTCGACACCTTCCATTTGCCACTTGACATTCAACAGCCACTTGGCATTCTCGCCCTTCTTGGCTGCCGTCGTACGCGAGCAGACCTCAAAGGTGCCCTCCGAGACAACGCACACATTCATAATGGGCTCCACGCTGCTGGGCTTCCAATCGTCCAGATTGGTTTCGAAGTCATCCGCAAAGCGCAGACACAAGCCCTGAAACTTGCCCTTGGACACAAGAGAGCCTGAATTACAAGCCGATATGATGGTGTTCTCAAGCGTGATGACCACAGCGCCCTTGGCATCAAAGTCTTGATGATACGAACGCGAGCCATAGGACTGTAAGGGAAGATTTGTTAATTAGAAAAGTATTCTTAATGAGAAAGTGTACGATGAAGACAACAGCAGCTATAGAATTAAATTATTACTGTTTATGATTAATGAATTGGAAAACCTTTAAAGAATACTATTAAAACGTAAGAGCATAATTATTGAATGAAATAGTTCTAGCACTGAAATTATCAATGATAGATGCTCTGTTATTCATAGACGGACAGACGATCAAATAATCTTGTCTTTAGCTGTTGATACTGTTGATTAAAATGAAGTGGGAGACGATTCCTTATATATATCCTTATACTCTATGGACTCTAAAGCAAGTACATTAATAATTAGCAACTATTAAACATTTTTAAAAAAAAAATCAACAATTCTAATACATACCACAGTATTGACCTGTTTGAGTGGCAAACAAATGCCCATATCCTCCACAGTTAACTGCAGGAAAAGCGTCGACAAATTAGAGCTGGCAATCTGTCCAAAGGCCACGCGATCAAACACCTGCTGTGTGGTGTGAGGCGTGTGATCATAGCAAAGATTGGCACGCTTCTCGGCCCAATATTCGTAGGCGTTCTTGTAGTTCAGCCAGACCAATATGGCCTTGTCCACGGCTATCGGCTGTACGTAGACCAGGGGACGCTTGAGCGTCAGCAATATGAGCTCCTTGTCTTCGTTGAGCAGCTCATCCTGGAAGGCATTACGCAGACCGATGGTCGTGTGGAAAAAGGCATATTGCTGGAACTCCGGCTCGGCCTCATCAAAGATCACATTGCGTATGATTTGGCCCAGCGACAGATTGAAATCGATGTGCGCCTTAAAGAACAGCTTTCGATTGCTCAAATCACCCAAATTCTTGACACGATTCGACAGCTGCAACTCCAGTGTGCCTGTTTCAAAGCGCACAGCCGAAGAACATGGCGTGGTCGCAGTCAATTGAATGCGTTTCATCGATATGTTAATAGAGAATAAGATGCGTTTCAATGTAGACTCCTGTACACTTGCGCTGTCGCCACTCTCCTCAGTCCAAAGTGGGACAGGCTTCTCGCCGCCGTAAACCTTTTGCAGCACCTCGTTGATCTCACGCATGAAAACCTTTTGCACAAACACCAAATGATTGAGCAGATCGGTGGTCAGACATCGCTCGAATTCGCCAATCTCAGCGCTGGCATTCACATAGCCGCCTTGTCTCAACACAATGCCCTCAATGGTCTCTGTGTGCTCCTGTCGATTGTCTGGAATATACTCTGCAAGCACATGCACTGGCGGCAGTCCAATGCAAGCCTCCGAAGGCAGGTTCATTTCATTCTTCAAGTATAGGAATTAATAAAGAAACTTCTGATCAATAAACTACTCTACTCACCTGTATCTTGGTGTTAAAGCTCAGCGTATGCGTGGGCAAATCAATCACAAACTTGGCTCGCTGTCCTGTCACTCCCATGGAGCTGACGTGATTCATGCGATACTGCGCCTGCAGCGAAGGCAACAGCGCTGCATTAATGGATAAACTTTGGAGCAGCACATTGAACTGCATCACCAGCGGCTGCAGCAAACCATTTTGATTCGCAGTTGCTGGCTTGGTTTGCGCCAAACGAGCTGCTCTTCTCGCTGCCATTTGCGGCTGTTGCTGTGCGCCGCCAGAAACTGTGCGCTCTCTCATCTCACTCGCTGTGCCGACGCCGCTGCCTGCGCCACCCGAGTTACGCGCATGGAAAGGCGACTCGGGTTCCTCGGCTGTGTGCGAACGCAGCGTGGAACGTCCCGAATTCCTTTTTACTCTCAATTCTTGCAGTGTGGAAGACAGTTGCTTCGAACTACGAGTCATCATGCCGTGCAATGCCACCGGATGTTGGGGTATATCAATGTTGACAGCCCCTATGGAAAGCAGGCCGCTGTTCTTGTCCTTGCCACGCTTCGAGAGACTCGAATAGAGCGTCTGACTCTTGCCCACAGTCACCTTAACAACAGTTCTGTAAAAGATAAAGTAAAGCTTAATAAATGCACATTAAATGGGAGAGCTTAAAGCACTTACTGCTGACTGGGAGCCACGCCCTCGAGTAGCACAATCATGGCACGTCCCACCTGCCCAGTGAGCGAGCATTCCAACGACACCGGACGTGCCTTTTTGCGCCATGTCGCTGTGCTGTTTAGTGTAGTAATCTCCGACTCCAGCTTCAATCCGGAGAGCGTTGCCAGCAGTCGCGTCTTGTGTATCTTGGCCACGCCAAAGACAATCAGTCGCGTGCGCTCCTGTGGCACACCATCCAGCAAATGCATATCGCGATGCTGTGGCAATGGCGTCGGTGCAATTGTCAAATTGTCATCGTCATCATTATTGCCAAATGTTGTCGCCGGTTTCTTGTGCTCGTTCAACGAGCTGCGCTGCACCACAGTCTTTGTCTCTGGCATTGTGCCATACAACTCCAGCAGATGATAGATAGTCTTCCAGCAGTTGGGTGTCTCCAGCAGCGGCGGCATTGGCGCCATGCCCGACTTGGTCAACGTATTGTTGTAGTCACCACTCACACTGGTAGCACAGCCGCCATTCAACGATGCCTTCGACTCGGTGGACATCTTAAGAATATTCTGATCATGCAGCGAGAGTGTGGGACTGTCACGCAAGGGCGACGAACTCGATTCATTCAAATTCGTATAGCCCAGTTTGCCCTTGACCGATTTGCCCGTGGAGCGCAGCTTTTGTGCAAAGCTCTGTGGTCGATTCTTGGCATTAGGCGAAGGCGTCAGTTGTATTATGGGCGCCAAGCCGCTGCCTCGACCCCGTGTTGTGGGCATCGTGGGCATTGTCTCGTTGAACTTGTCGTAACGCTCATCCGAGAAGCTTTCCCCATGTCCAAAACGTTCGGCCACCGAGGCGAAGGGCAGCAAATCTGTTGGCTCTGAAGCTGTGTACAGAAAAGACATATAATTAGCACACATTCAATTCAAATTTTCTTCATTTTCACTCACCCAAACTGCACTCATCCTTGGTCTGACTCTTCTTGCTCAGCTCTGGTTGTTCGTGGAACTCGTTCTGCGCATCCTTCACATTCTGATACATGTTGCAAATCTGATGCAACAGTCGAAGCAGCGGCATATTCACCTGCTGCGAAATGAAGCGCACATTGAGACTGAAGTTGACCACAGTGCTGGTGTGTTTCTTCAGCTGACGCCGCGACATGTAGATGACATTCTGTCGCGCCTGATCCACCATGCCATCGGACATCTTCAGCACCTCAAGCTCAACGCCAACGCGTTCGCACAGAAACAGTGGCGTATCCATCATAATCGATGCACGTCCTCCATTGGTTTTCTTGTTCAGCTTGGCAGGCTTAGTATTCGTGTTGTTCTTCTTATCGCCCGCCTCGCTGACCACAATGTCCACGCGTATCGAGTCAAAGGTGCCAATGAGCGATAGATTTGTGCCAAAGTTTTCCAGCGACGAGATGTCCGCATTCGAGAACTTGTTAATCATTTGCTGTGGCATTACGCCGAGGCATGTGAGCAGCGGCTCAAAGATCAAATGAGCATCCAGCAGCTTAATAGAATCTTGCATAATGCCACTGCGAGTATGCGTCTGTCCCGGCATTTTGGGTGGCACAGGACGAGCGTGTTCCTTTTCAGCAGAATGATCTTTCTTCTTGTTGTTGTCCTGCTGCTTGGCCATCCAGAAGTACAAGTCTTCCTTATGGTTTTCAGCACCCAGCCAAAACTTGTTCACCGAGTTCGTTGAGCTCAAAGAGCCCTCTTGTAATGCGCCATATTCTGAAGGGAAATTTAATTATTAGCAATCAAAATTAGTCAATAAATTGTAATTCTTAGCTTACCAAACTCAGGCATCTGCTTCTCCACCAGATTCGAGATGATGGGCAACATTTGTATGCTAGAACGAGATGAATTGCCATGTGAATAATTCGATGCTTTGCTGTGCACTTTGCTCAGACTTGATTAATATATTTTGGTAGCGACGACATTGTGATGCAATGGACATGGGTTTTTTTATGAAAAGAAAAACACAACACAGGCAAATGGCATTAATATATATTAGCATACATGCACAAGCATAAAAGCACATCTACAACTTACCCACGACGTGTGTGATGTATATTGGGCGATGTCGAAGTCGAACGCTGCGATGCGGGCCCTTGATGAGCTGCTTCATGGCCATAGGACATGCCTCCATATTGGGAGTTGTCTGTACAGTGAAAGGAATTTAAAATAATTGAATATTTGCAATTCGACTTAAAGAGTATAATATGGCATATCAATTGTGCACTATTGTGGAGTTATAGACAACAGAATTGATATAACATTTGTGTGCTGTGTGTCCAGCAATCAATAGAAGAGAAAAGCATTTACTAATTAAAAAACAAAAAACAATTACTGCACACACAACACTTGATTGCTAACATAGAATCAAAATTTTGGAAAGATAGTATAGCCAGAAATAGAAGACTGAGTAACATTCAATATTTGAGTACATAATGCAAACGCAAGGCATCAAACAATATGAAATCATGAACACTTAAAGCGTTTTCGTAAAGGAAACATGTGAGAAAAGTAGGAAATAAGGAAAGTTAGGGTAGTTTTTAGAGAGTAGAATAGTTAGAATAGAACACTTAGAACGCATTATAGAACTGTCTTTAAAGTAGCGATCAGACAATTCTACAACACGCAGAAATAACAACAGAAAACGTGCATAAATAAAGAAACAGTAACAAAAAGAACGAAAACGATAACGTTGACGAGAACAATCTATATAGCTATATACAATATCATAAAGGTTATAACAAAAGGAGATAGCTGCACGCCTGCATTGAGGCGTGACAGCTGAGCAGCGTTAATCAAAGGAATACCAATGTGAGTTCGATGATGCTGTGTTTGCCCAAGTAATAAAGCATTCTCACTCTCTTCCGGATGCTCGCCGACGCCAGCATAGGCGCCCATTTCAACATCACCTTCACACTCATCCGCCTCGCACTCCTCCTCGTTCTGCGGGAACGAGAATGTCACATTGATGGGCCTGGCCAACTTGTTCTTGTACTGATGCTCGAACAGAATGGGATTGTACAAGGTATTCTTCCACTGGCGACTCAGCACGATGATGCCCTAAAGAGATGGCGAAATGATTAGCTAGAGTTGATATAACTTACTATATTTACTCACCTGTCGCAGCGTATTCAGGTGCGGCACCTCGCCATGCTTGAAGATCTGCTCGGTGCGCTGCACGCCTTCGTCCAGCACCAGCTTCTGCATAATATAACACAATTGACAGCTGGGATCCTCCTGCAGTGTCTTCGATAGCAGCGTGTAGTTGTTCGCATAGCGACTCTAAGGAAGAACAAGGAATTAGTAAATGAATTTCACACGTATTTCGTAGCCAACCTTCTTAATCTTTGGATTGCGCTTGATCTTCTCGTTCTCCATGGCATCGGCCATGAGGCAAGCTGCAACTGCTGTTTGTCGCGTGTGCAAAGCCTTTAGCAACGCCACAATTTTAATGGCCAAACGATTGCTTGGATTCATCCATGCCGTGATTGCAGGCGACGCTGTGCTCAGCAGATTCCAATCGAGTCGCGTCAAGTCAATCTTGCGTGTGATGGGCACACAAGGAGGCGCAGCAAAATTAAACCAAACCGATTTCAACTCAATCACACACGAAGAAGTCTTGTCAGTGCCTTTAACATTCGAGAGCGCCTTGTCATAACCATCCTTGGCATCTTTGCCAGCGCTATTTGGCTTCTGGGCACCAGAATTAAGTCCACCGGAGCCTACGCCCTTCTCCACATCCTCATCGGGTGGTGGCTTCGCTGCACCTGGTGCAGAGCTATCTGTAGCTTCGGGAGTATGCTGGAATTTCTCTTTGGGAGTCTTGGGTGTTGGTGGCTTCTTGGTAATCAAACGCCAGGCAGCTTCAGCCTTCGACGTAGCGCCTGTGCCATCTGCTGAGGTGGCAGCTGCTTCATTGCTAGTATTACCCGATGCCACAACTAGTTCGTTGAGATTGAAGCCACCGCCAGTTGCCGTAACTCCTTCAGCACCAGCTGTCATCTCGGCCAGCTCCTCTTTGCTGTTCTCCGACTTTTCAAAGTGCGAACGCTTCACGATCTTCATGCCCACGCCTTCGAGACCGCACTCGAACATGATGTAGCCAATGCTCTCGATGCCCGTGCTCTCGGGCATCTTAAGGCACTCGAAGAGCACTTTGCTCTTGTGCTCTGGAATGGCAGTCACAATCACTGGCGTTTCTGGGGCACACGATTGGCCCTCGGTCTTCAGGCGACGTAGCTGCGCATGCGCACGTCCAATGTCCAGTGTGATGACAAGTTCTTCCAGCTGCTTCTCTGACGTCTCAATAAGTATAGGCTCACCCTGAACATTGTCGGGTCGCGTCTGCGAAGAGAGATGTGCTAGCAACGCTCTTGTGCCTTTCATGATGCCGCCCTTCTTATGACTGCTGCCAGATTGCACAGCCTGCTGGATGTA
Source organism: Drosophila albomicans (assembly GCF_009650485.2). Lineage (NCBI taxonomy): Eukaryota > Metazoa > Arthropoda > Insecta > Diptera > Drosophilidae > Drosophila > Drosophila albomicans. Next base: position 27,235,936 of record NC_047628.2, read on the forward strand.
GACGTTGTGCATGGAAGCACGTGTGGTTTTGCCCAGATGGAACTTCGTGGAGATGCCCTCCATGTAGAAAGTTAACAACGACACGCAGCTTAAATCCTGTTAAACACTTTTCACATTAGTATTTCATTAAAAAGAGTTAGTGAGCTTTGCTTACCTGCACATTGTCCAGCGCTGCTACAGAGATAATCTCCTCCACAATCGATGACTGCAGCATGGTGATGCTCACCTTGGGCAGCACAATCAGTCCTTGGGTCTTGGTCGAAATACTCTCCTCATACACATCGCTCAAGAAGGAATCGCCAGGTCCTTGCAGATGACGTTCAGTCGTCGATCGCTTGGAATTCGAGTGTACTTGCGACCAATAGCTAAGACTCTGATCCCGCTTCAGTATATTGTCGTTCTTCACTTTGGCTATGCAGGAGGCGTGTATAAAATTGACCACCGAGAGCAGATGCATCGACTGTATGGTCGGAATGGCTGCCTCGACCATTCTGTAAATAAAACGAAGGTTAAATATTAGTGAAGATATAATAATGGAAAGAATAGATTAAATATATTAATAACAGGTTAGTCAGCAAAATTTCGTCATGTTATTAAAACATGCTGGCTTATAAGAAGCATAGAAACCGCAGAAAAAACAATAAAATGAAGTGGAATGTATAAATATAAGAAAATAAATATCGTCTACATTCCATACGACAATTAAACTCTTATTGAACATCGAAATAAACAAATAGCTTTGCGCTTTTATGCTATATTAAAATTCATAAAACTTTACAATTTTATTTTTTCTTATCACAAGAAACTATTAAACATTAAATTAAGAGAGTAACTATAACGTTAAGCTAAAAATTAAATTTCCTTAATAATCTCTCTTTCTGCTTGAAGATTTTGTAAAGACAAGATTAAGTTTAAGAGTCTAAAATCATTCAAGTTTCTCTGAAAGTTCACAGCATTTATTTTAAATCAAAGTCAACCAATGGGAAATAACCAAAACTATCGTTTGATGCCACTGAAATAACATAAAAATTCAAGTAGCGAGTTATATAAAAATGTTGCTATTTCGACTGACTCTGCTGTTATCCTTAATCTGCTACCTGGCAGCATATCCTGTGGTAAATGCTTTACAATCTTAAAAGAATTATCAGTTAATCGTACAACTAAACTAGGAGGTGCCAGTGAAGCCAGCAGGACAAGAGAATCGTGTAGCACTTGATCCAGCTGATTATCCTGATTTAACCAACGGCCTAAGCGATGCTGAAGTGGAGTCGACGCTCAACGGACTTTCGTTAGAGGATCTAAATGCACTCAACAAACTCTTGGATGATGCCAACAATGGACCCGTTGAATTAGAGGGTAAGCAATAGTTTAAACCCCAGCTTATAGGTATCCGTAACATTATCCTATCCAAAGCAAGCGAGTCTAAGGGGTCATCATAGGCAGGCAAAGAAACAGCACTACGAAGAGATGGAGAACACCGATGATGAGCAATCCGTCAACGACAATTGCCACGATGAGGATGATCTGGACAAGGAGAGGGATCCGTGCACCGTGCGACCCAAGTGCAACAAGCAACCAACTTGCCCCACCACAAAGCGTTGCACTTCGACCAGAAGATGCTTTACCACATCCTGTAAATCTCTAGATGGTCTGCTGAACATTAATTTCGACGGGGAACGCAGCAATAAGAAGTATAGAAAACTAAATGCTAAGCCACAAGAGGAATGCGATCCAGAGGATGTGTTGTGTATACAACGCAATCGCGATAAGGCTAAGCAGCGACCTAATATGCAGGACTTTTCTGATCTGTCACTTGATCAGGATCAGGGCAACAACATTGACAGCCTCGAGAAGTTGGCAGCGGAAGCTCATCAGGATCAATCTTTGGAACTGCACAAAGATTTAGATGGGTGGCAATCTAAAGGTGAACCTTCCGCAGATATTTTCAACATGGATCCCTACAAAGTGCCCAATGTAGATAGCAATGGCAATGCGAACGACCTAAAAGAGTCACCCAAGCTGACAGGCTTGATTGCCGAGGACGAGGGACAACCAGCACAGAGCGAGGAGGAAGCCAAGCTAGGGGAGGCTGAGTCTCCTTACGAGCGACATCAACTAGCACGCGTGGCCCACGAGGATCATTTAAAGGCTGACGAGGAGCAGCAGCCTGAGGAAATAGAGGACAATAGACAGCTGAATGCTGCCCCTGCGCTGTCTCAAGAAAGATACAACGATGATCTCGAGGTTGAGGCAGGGGAGCCTCATGGCAACTTGGCAGCCAACGAAGGAAATGAAGGCGACAGGTTGGCGCCCTAAATACACATTATTCAGAAGAAAGCCACTTACAATTACACACAAAACTCAACACACACTTCAATATCCAATCCTGTTGCAAACCTGCTTGCAGTTTTATTGCCCAAAATGCACAGGAACCGATGCGTTATGTTATCCAAACGGATGATGGCTTGATCCAGAGCGAGAATGAGCAGGGAGAGCACAGACTGCGCACGGATAAACAACACAGCGAAATGCTTAACTTCGCCACCTATCAACTGGCCAAGGAAGCCAATCCTCAGTTAGAGTTTAAGCGCTTTAAACGCGACAACAAAAAGACAGACGATGCACCCGAGGTTCGTTTGAGAGAATGGAAACAATAAGTAATTGATAATCAAATTTACTTTTACAGAACTCGAATGAGAGCTATCTGAAAAAGCTGATGGACTCGTTTCCTCGGGATCAGGTCAGCCAAAGCAATCTGAACATTGCCATTAGGGAGGCGAAACGCGCTCACTTACGCGTCAAGCGTTGTTAACTTTCAATTATGATTTATATTTTTTATGCACTGAGTTCGAATAAAATAAAATAATAATATAATGCACTTACCGTTGCAATCCCTCGAGAAGCAGCGGGGTGAGGAAGACATTCATCTGCCCCTTGAGTCGGGCCACCACTGAGGTGCAAGCGGCGCCGCCTTCTGCCTGCAGACTCATGAATTCGCCATCGTCGAAGCCATTTGTGGTCTTATCCGACTCCTCCTCCTTCAGCAGCACACTCGGATCCCAGGGATGCGACTTGGGGCCACCCATAAATGTGGCCGAGCTGTTGCTACCCGTGCTGTTCTCATAGCGTGGCACCACTTTTATCTCCCGCCAACACGAGTACAAATCAAAGTGTGGCAACATTTTGCTGCCAATATACGTGAGTCCACCATCCTCGTTCTCATGGAAGAGTGGCGTGGAGAAGACATCGGGACCGAGCGGGAACGAGCAACCGTTCCAATTGAAGCACTTCACCTGCGACAGGTGATTCAAGTAGCTAGCCATGAGCAGCGGTGAATCGATGATGGGTCGATTGACCTGCTGATGCAGATTGACCAAAGCCACATCTTCCTGCGACGACATGGCCGAAATGAAGGAGTTGGAAGACAACGATGGTGTGCCTGAGGAAGAACCACGCGAATCCGCCTGTGAAATGCAGAGCAGAGATTGCAAATTAACGATGGTAATCAATTTAATATATGCGATTGCTACAACAAAAGTAATTATTCAGACCAAGTGGCACAAGCACAAGTTGCGGGTTGATGGAAAAAGAGTGCAGCTAAAAATGGTGTTAATCCAGATGGTAAAATTACACTTAAAACTAAACTAGAAATTAATTCATCTTAGACTAGTTCCAAGGACATGCACGAGTTTAGAGCATGCAATCAAATTGAAAACTGATTTTGCAGATGAGAAAACTATATAAGAGGACATTTGCTGTCTCTTAATTTCCTCATCTGCAAACTTCGGTTTATCCGAAGATTAAACTTATTTTGTTTATAATAAAACTAGAGTCGAAAAGAATTGCACTTGACTGAACATTAAGATTGTTTTTTTGCTAACAAAAAGATTCAATTTAAATTGCGCTACGTGGTTAGTTAAAGAGTTAATTAGTTTGGTTATGGCTTTTTTTAAGATTTGTTTTTTTTTTATTGTTTTTTGCTGTTACTAAAAACTACTCACATCGTGAACAAAATGTCGGTACTCGGGTCGTGATGAGATATTTGTTATTTTTCTTATTGGTGTAGCAAGACCGTGTATGCGTCTCGCGTCTTCGTTCTGGATGAGTTTTTGTTTTGGTTAGTTTGTTCGATTTTAATTATTTAGTATTTGGTTTTTGGATGAACCGAGAGTTTGAGTTTGTGGAGAGGAATAGAATTTAGGTGTGGATTTTATATATATATAGTTTTAAATTACAGTTATAGAGAGATGTAGATAGATAGATAGAGAGAGAGAGAGAGCTTAAGAGATACTTAAGAGAAACATGCACGAATACGAATATATTATATATATCGTCTTAAGTTCAAGTTCCGAGACGATTTGAGAGTTGTGTGAAAGTGAATTAGAAACTTGGCCTCAAAAGCAGCAAAGCTAAACGCCGTAGGTGTATATATGGTATATATATAGTTGTAACATATGATATGTATGTATATATGTAAAGTAAATACGTAAAGACCTAACATAGAGATACTTAAAGACGTTTAACTTAAACTTGACTATGTTTACCAGTTCTGTGGTGCTCTGTGGCCGCTTTGGCAGCGTTTTGTTGCTCTCCGGTGCATGAATCTCAAGATCGCTGCGATATGTGGGCAGCGTGTGGCTGCCATTCTCGTTCTGAGCACCAATGCTAAGATCAGAGAGATGTTAGTAAACTTTTCTGATTGAAATCAATAGAATAGTTACCTTAAGTCTGAGGAGAAGCGTTTCTTGCCCGACAATATGATGGAGCCATTGCCGCTGCGCTGCTTCATTGAACCGCGCTGTGACATCACATTCGATATGTCCTCCTCTGCGGAGAAGAACATCTCTGATGGATTCTCTGATGTGAGCGATATGGTGCGCTGTACCTCACGAGGCAGCTGATCGCCAGCATGCAGCGCAATGTCCGCGATTTCAAATTCCAGCGGATGCGAATGCGGTGCCGAGTGCGACATTTCATCGGGCATCTAAAAGACCACAAATATTAATAAGAAATTCTTTACAAAACTGTTTAACTATCTCACCTCGTGGTCATCATCGATGGCCACCTCGCCCGTCAGTCTTGAGTCCGAAATGCTTGTCTTGGGGGGCGAGACGCGCAGTCTATGCGAATCCGAGCCACGTCTATGGCTGCTCGCATTGCCACCATCAACGGAATCATGTTGCAGCTGCAACTTCTTCGAAGGACTGTCCAACAGGCGTGCATAAGGCACCTCTACAGAGGTCTGTCTAGTGCAAGTGTATCGCTTGCTGCGACGTTCAAGCGTGTTGGGCGAGCCAATGCTTTCACGCGACTTATTCCGGGTGCTACTCAACTCTGGTTTCTCTATAACTCCGCCGCCAATCTTGAACTTGGCACCATCAGGCAGGGCACAGAGTTCGGATTTCTTTAGGCTGCCATTGCGCAGCTCTACAGCGGGTCTATAGAGTTTGCCTTTGCCATTAAAGTCCACCGAGTCGTAGAGCGATACGCAGTGCAGACTGTAGGGCGGAGTGTGGAAGACCAGCTGACCCTGATGCAGAATGCTCTCGCCAAAGCCAAAGTCCTTGTTGTTGTTGATAATACTAGAGAGTTAAATAATAAATTACTATTACTATTATTCAATTTCAAACTTTATTTCGATACTCACAAGTAGCGCGCAATGTTGTAGTTGTCGTTGACATCCTGCGCCGTTGGCTTAAAGAACTTTTGACCATTGCGATTGCTGCCGAAGAATGCGCAGCCACCAATGCAGCCACACCGAGAGATTTCCGTGCTTGAGCTGAGAGCGCTGCCATTGTTGGACCACAGGAACCACAACCGCTTGAACTTGGCGTCGTGTTCGCGAAGAAAACTAAGCAAAAAATTAAAAATTAATATCAGAATATCAAATGTAGTAAAAGTCAACTTACTTGTGCTGCACGAGATGCAGCTCGTGATCGGGTATGGGCAGCGCAGAGGCGCCTTCGAGCAGTATGGGACCGAGAGAAGTGCAGCCCACTTCCACCCAGTTCTCGCTGAGCTCAGCCACATCTGGCGTACGCTTGGCGGCATGAGGATCGGGGCAATTGTCACGCAACTTACTGCGAGCGCCTTCCTCACGTGAATCGCGACGCTGTGAGAACGAGTTCGAGCTGCGTTTGCTTGTTGGCTTGTGTGCATAGTGAGAACTGCTTGGCGCATCCTGTGACTTCAGTGAATCCTGATCAGCGCGACGCAGCTTGCCAGAACGATTGCTGCCCGTAGTGTTGGTGTTGTAACTGCTGTTGGGCGCATTGCCAGCATGCAGCATAAAGAGACGCAGCAATATGGAGGGCAGCAGACCCGATATGCCCGACTTGACGCGTTGTCCGTGCAGATTGCAGTTGGCCAGTCGAATGGGCGAGATCCAAGCATGCAACGCTGTTCCACTTTCAATCAAATACACATCCACCGCATCCACGGAGACACGCGTCATCTTGTACTTGATGTCCTCGGATGAGGGGCATTTGTATTTGTTTTCTTCTTTGGTTTGGGGACACAGATTGCTGGGCACTCCGTGATGGCAGTTGCGCACTGTTTTCGGTGACTTTAGGCAGTTCTCTGGATCGATGGCTAGTAGTATGAGTGTCTCCAGGCCAGTGACCACATTCACCAGCTGAGGCAGCGTTAATTTGCCCGTCAGCTTGCCCAGCTGCACTTCCACTAGCCACGAGTACTCCAACGTATCCTCATCGAGCGCACATCCTTCATTACTAAACATGGCGTGACCTCGCACCTGAACAGCTGACAGCATCAGATGGCCCTGATGGATGTGCTGATCACGTCGCTGTCGCTGCAACGTATCTGAGGTGAGCAGATACGAAGGACTGACAAGCACCTGCAGCGTTGTCTCATGATAACGCTTGTTCATCTCGAAGCCGAAGCGTTCGATGAGCACCACAGGGCAGGGTGGATCATCCGGATTGCAGTTCTTCATCACATGTGCCTGTATGTCGTGTACAATAACGGAGACCATTACCTCCAGCGGTCGATAAAGACGCGGATCGAAGGGTTTGCGCTTCTCCTCGGGCGCTGTTGTTTCCGATATGGATTTGTTGGCCAACTCTTTCTCCTTGGCCAGCAGCTGATCCTTGGGATTGGGTGTGGCGTTGGGTTCTTTCAGATTCACATTTGATTGCTCCATGTCCGTAAAGCTCTGATCCTCGCCAAAGATGTTCTCCTTGAGGCTGATAAAGTTGCGCAACACATTGCCATAGGCCATCAGCACCGAGCTGCCAATCTCCAGCTCCACGGTCACATGATCCGCTGGCAGCGTACCCGGATCGAACTTGATGTGCTGCTCAGGCAGTGATTGCTGCCAGTTATTGCTCACTGGGGACTTGCGTACCTTGGGTATGCGCATCGGACTGAGCAGTATTTCCTCCTTCTCGGGCGTCGTGATATCAGCCTGTGGATCAGGCCCCAAGGGCGGCACCGGATGATATACATACTGTATGGATAGCGCTAGTATGGGCACCGCCCAGCAATCGATCCAGCCGGCGCTGCGCTGGCAAATCTTGCGCCACTTCTTCGTATACAACTCGGGACGTCGTATCAGTTTGCCCTCGCGGGTCAGCAGTCTTGCATTCTCGTCTATGGCTAGCACAATGGGACGCACCGAGGAGACCTCGGGCACGTACAGACTCAAGTCGAGACCCTCGCCATGGATCCAGAACTTGAGCGTCACAGTCTTGGGCAGGAAATCATCGAAGGGCAGCGCAAAGCTCATCTCAAACACATCGCCACAAAAGGCCAAATGATTATTCTCCTGATTGGCGCTGCTGCAATCGATCCAATTGTATTCATTGCACAGCATGAGTATCTCAAACTCATGCAGTCGTATATTAAAATTGCACGTGTATGGCACAAAGCTGAGTATATCGGGTCGCGCCTTGTTCGCCCAATCTTCGATGAGATCCTGGAAGAAGCACTTGTGTTTATACACAATGAACGCGCTCGTCTTGCAGCCTGCGAGCGAAATGTTCCAATCCTGCGGTGCATTCCATTTGGTTGGATAATGTATGCGCACCTTGTACTCCAGCGATTCGAACTCTGCCAAACTGCGAAACTGCAGCGATGTCGTCGCCTCCACATGGAACAGTTGACCCTGGATTTTGGACGTATAGCCATCGGCTAACGTTACCCAGGGAATTGTCACCTCCACATACGAGGCGGGTCCCACATTGATGTGCATGGCATTCGTCTCCTTCTCCTTGGAGAACAATATATCGATGGTGGCCTCGTTCAGCACGCAGAGCGTCACATCGAACGATTGATAGCTGCGCAACTCGCCCGGCTGTGGTGTGGGCGTCACTTCGGCCTCCTTCCAGTCGGATGGATAAAAGTATCTGTACAAATGATCACGCTGTCTGTCCGCCCAAGGACCATAACTAAAGTCCGTGCCCTTCAGGCAGTGCGCATTGATGCCCCACACTGGTGGCGAGGGCTCCACAACATCTCCGTTCGCCAGCACGATTTGAACGGGGACTTCGGGCACCACGCCCGGCTCATCCATGTAGAAATACAGGTCCATTTGGTTGGACATCATGACCACAAAGCCTTCGCCCATATAACGTGGTGGCTCATCAATCAGTCCCGTGTACTTGGGGCTGGGACAGAAGAGCACCTTGGCATTCTCCACTCGCGCCTTTACAAAGTGCATAAAGTGATCCAGCTGACAGACAGCTGGCTTCGTGCTGTAGGTGCAGTGAGCCTCCTCCATGGAAATGGAGAGTGTGGTTGGCGTGAGGCGATTGCCAAAGACAAAACGACCCGAGCTTATGTCAATCTTGATCACAGGTATCAAATCACGCCATGTTGTCGCCTGCATGGCCTCCGAATTCTTCACGGCATTAACTCGCTGACTTTGCCTCGCATTCTCCATGTTCATGTTGTGCTCTCGCAGTTTATTGCGCTCCTCAGTGCTCAGCACATCGTTGGGTATGAGCAGCGAGGGCTCCAGGCCAAAGGTCTTCTCCAGTTTGTCATAAAGATCTGAACGATTGTAAATGTGCAGTTCGTAGCCATTCAACTGCACCGACAAACGCGTGTCCGAGTGCGAGAGATCTACAAAGGGAAATTATTAATTGCTGTTTAAATTTACATATTGAATCATTTACCTTCTGAGACATCTTTGGGCATATAGGAGCGCCACCAGCGGAATATAAAGTAGCCATCCTGCACACGCATCGTGTAGTCGAAGGTAATGTAGACAAAATCCCGGAACATGATCTTGCCAGCCAACGGATTGAGGGCTACCGAACCGATCTTGAAGTAGGCGCCCTTGATAAACCAACGATTCGCAATCTTTGTGATGAGCATGCCCACGAGCCGGGAGTTGTAAAAGTTGTTGTAGGTGACCCAGGTGATGGTGGTGAGCAAAGAGCAGATCAGCCATATCTGTGGACAGACGGTGCAAGGTGTAAATAACATTTAATTCAATTAAATTTAATGCCTAAAGCCCAGCACACAACACAACAAGAGCGCGAACAAAAACGCAGTAACAAACTCGTTAGTTTGTTTTACGAGCTGTGTGATTATTCATCACTTAAAGTAAAGTCATTAGTCAGAAATCTTGAATAAGCTATGCTGATAAAAAGCTCGGGATATAATTAGAAATTCGAGTAAGGAAAAGTTAAGAATATTTCAAAGCTTTCCTTAGTGCTTCGATCATGTTTCTCAACTAACTTTAAACCGCGAAATGATCTGTTTATAGTGGGAGTTATACAATAAGTTTATTTTATAACCTCTCTAACTCTTATTGCTAAATCGGTGTAATAAATATATTAGAAAATTTGAATTGAATATCTAATTAGTTTTAAAATTACGAAGAATAATAATTATAATATTATGAGTTACAGCCTCCTAGCTCTTACCGACAAGGGAGTGCGTTTAAAATTGTGTGAATTCAGCTTAATAGCTTTTGAAATAAAGAAGACAATTGCTTATATTAAAATCTTACATCCAGCAAAGTTTATTTTGTATATCAAACAGTATGCACTTGTTTGGAGGACATAGACACAACAGATGTAAAAGAAATTTAGGCCAGACCAGAAAGTGACCATCATCTACTCAAATAAACTGACAGGTACGTCGCTAAATATGGCACCAGCAAAAGTGCATTTCTTTGCCTCCTTGATGACAGTGCAACCATTGACATTCTTGAATCGCATATTGTGACCCAGCGAAGCAGCAGCAACAGATGTCGACTCCTCATTGAGCAGCTTGCGTCGGGCAGGGGGTCGAAAATATGCACGACCTGTGAATGGATTGACAAAGTCCGACCAGTAGCCATCCTGCATGAATTCCGTAGCATATTGCGATGCGATGAGAACAAATGATTTGATTGCACTATTCACATCGCCCTCGAAATACAGATTGAAAATGCTAAAGTTAATCGGTTCGGCAAGCTTCTCGCAGGGAATGACAAACTGTTGTTTCATGTGGGTCAACAGCAGCTTGGGACAAGGCACCACTTGGGCACGTATTGGCTTGACGCCATACCAGCCCAGGGAATTGTAATATTTAGTCAGATCGAATTGATCGGCGGTGGTCACCAAGTCCTGATAGGCTGGACCCACATTAGAAGGCATATAGAAGTGATCGGTGTAACGATTGCCCAGCAGCGGATACTGTGGATGTGCCTCCAAGTGGTCGTCTGGCTCCAAATCCTCCTGTTCGTCCATGTCCACCAGTATGGGATTAGGAAGACTGCTGCTGCTGGTGAAGCGAAAGTGCGGCTTGACCAGCAGGGCTTCCTTTAGGCAGCGACTTAAAACTCTCAATGATTGCATCGTGTACCAGGCAGGAATACCAAAATTTTTAAAAACTAGCAGAAAACAAAGCGATTCACAAAGTCTCCGGCGATATTGCTTAAGTTACCGATATTAATCAGATAGTAAAAAGAAAAATCTGACCAATGGTAATAATTTTGATAATCTTGTCTTGTATGTAAAAACAAAAGGTGCCTGATAAACCACATTTATTATTTCGCCCGTCTACTTATTGTCAATTTAGTTTGTCAATGAGAAGTTGATCTAGAACACAGTCTGAAACTCTTTAATCATGATTAATACCTTATTAGTATTTTTTTGAAGAGGGAAATTACTAATAGTTCGTGGAAAACAATTTCATTAACATTATTTAAATTGAATTTTAATAAATTCTTTCTTACTCAGTTCTGATTTTCACACTACAACTCTTTAATGCAAGGCCAACGATCCTTTTAAGCTTTGATAATCGCTAATCGATAATCGCACAATTATCGACATTGTGGCGGCATGCAAATAAATATTTACAGTTCGAGAAACTTTCATTCATCTGCCAATCGCAGCGCTTCAAGTGACTAGCTTATTAGTGTAGCTGTATATGTGTGGTATGTGTCAATGACCAAAACACATTAAGTGATAAGAGAAGCATTTGGAATAGCTGTTTTGCCAAGTGGCTGCGACGACTATTAAAGTGGGCAGCCGTCACCATACAGAAGCGAACGCGCCCGACGTTCATTTCGACATGCCTGTATGATGATAAAGCCGTCCTCGGTTCAATTCTGATTCTGATTCATGCTGTCTCAGCGACTCGTCGCATGGCGTATTAATCAAACACGCACACAAATGCAATGCACTCATGTATGCAAGTGTAAGGGTGTGTGTGTGTGTACTCACCATGGGTGCATCGATTTTCATGTTCTCCAGCGGCACATTGTGTGTGCGATTCCAGTTGCCGACATCTGGGAAACCCAAAGGGAATCCATTGTCGCTTGTCTCCTCCACTTCCTCCATTTTGGCTGTTTTTCTAGCCGATTAGTAGCTTGGGCAGTGCAATGGGCGGGGGGAGGAAGTGATGTTATTTGCTTGGTCGTTTATTGAATTATCGATTCTTGTTGCGTAGGCGCACTTTACACATTATTGCAACTTGATTTACACTCATATATACATTTACATATATATATTGGCAGCTTTTTGCACATTTGCTTTTCTTTTCCTAAGCAAAACTCATTTAAACTCACACACGCACATACACACACACGCGTATACAAAGTTCGATTTTTCCCACTTTGTATTTGGAGGTCGTTGTTGTAGCAAAAAAGATTTTCGTTTGCGGTTTACACCCACTTTCGTCGCAGCTACGCTATAGCGAATATTGCAATTCGATACGCAATGTATTGCGCACACGTTTGGAAGTGTTTTTTGGATAAATAATTGCAACTATTTAGCGCGAAAATAATAAGAAAAAATAATGTTGCACTAGAAACGAAAACACTCCCATCTTGTGCTGCTGCTTCTTCTAACTGAACAGCTGAGAGCTCGTGTAATCGATAACTGCACTGCAATCAACTTGTTTGATTTCGATAGATGTGTTATCGGTTGCAATCAATTACTTTCCAAACAGCTGTTCGTAAACTGTTCCCACTTCAAAGAAAACATATGTTACTGTTGATAGTTTGTTTATTTTCATTCTTACGCTACATTAGAAACTAGACAAAATATTGCGGTTTACGCATGGTGATGCCATGATCAGCCAAAGCAGGTACCAAATCCTCCATTGCCAACGTGTACTTTCGGTCCTTGGGATTCTTCTTGTCCTGCAGGTAGAAACAAATTATGAATTTTCTAGAGTCTTCTGGCAATATTTTGCGTATTTACCTTGCTTGAACTGTGACCGCTGGAATGTTGAATGTTTGTTGTGCGTGTTTTGCAATGCTGCAACGCATCGTTGGTAATGTCCGCAATGAACTTCTGTGCCGACACCGAAATCAATCGCACAATACGTGGATCAACAGTGTTGAACCCAGACTAAAAAAATGTAATAAATTACTATCACTTTCGGAAACTTTACAAATTTGTTCTTACGCTTTTTAGTATATGCAACGTCAACGCATCGGGCATAGTGGGCGTGTAGTCTTCCAGTTGTTTTAACAATTCCTCCATATCTGCATCTTCAGTCGATGCAGGGACAGCTTCCACCTCTACAGTTTCTTCTTCCTCTGTATCGGACGCAGAGAGGTGGGCATCGAAATCCTTGCTCTCCGTATCGGTTTCCGCTGCTGAAACTTCACTTTCGGTCGACGTTAAAATCATATCTTCGCCATCAGAAGCCATTTTATTAATATTTATTTCACTTTTATTTGCGTTGCCGTGACGCTGTGTTGTTTTTCACTTTGTGTAGATTGTGATAGTGTGACCGAAGTTTGGCATGCCAAAAATACCACATATCGAATGGCCATCTGAAATAATCGCTTAAAATACCGAATAGCACATATCGAACCTGAGCTGACATATCGAATTCTCTGGTCTCAAATAATCGATTTATGGATTTTGTTTATATGCAGCAGCTGCCAAGGTGACGTGATGTGAATAGTTTGTTGACCGGCTCTGCATTTGATTAAATCACTAGTAAACTGAATTAAAAGTACAATAAAATAAGTAGCGTCATGTCTGTGATTCCTAAAGAAGTGCTCAGCGACTACAAGGAGTTGTTCGAGCAGGCGAACAAACTAGTCGAAGACGAAAGCAAATCGGATCCACCCACTGATCCATATCGCTCCCATTACAAGGCGCGGGATGTGCTGCTAACGCTCAAGAAGCTGCTTGACGATCAGCTGGTGTCGCTGCAGGCCAGCGAAGCAGATGGCGGTCAAGAAGAGCTCATCTACAAGGCGATGCTTGGCTTTGTGCAACGAGACTTGGGACGCATTTACATATTCACCGAGGAGTCATCGGAAGGCGAGAAGTACTTGGTGCGGTGCTTGGAGCTTCTGGAGTCACACAAGCAACGTCCGGAGTGCATCATTGCCTACATGGGTGCCATCAATGAGCTGAGCATTGTGCTCGGCTCCAGGCAGGAATACAAAAAGGCTGCCGATCTGCTGCTGAAGGCGGAGCAGAGCTACCAGGCATTTAAACAGAGTGGAGAGGTTGCATTGAACTTAACAGAGCTGCACACTCCAGATGAAACTCCTGGTGGAGGCAACCAGGAGCTGGAGAACATCTATACGCTATGCGGCTTTTACTTGGCCCAGATGTATGGCCACATTGGGGAGCCGGAGAAGTCGGCGCAATGCTGTCATCGCACCTTGTATCGCCAACTACAGTACAAGACATATGATCCCATAGACTTCGCTTTGAATACAGCCACATTGTCGCAGTATTACATTGGCAAGGATCGATTCAAGGAGGCGCGTCATCATTTGGCCGCTGCCACCATCATTATGGCGGAGCATGAAGCGACAATGTTGAAGCCCGAGATGAGCGAACAACAGCGAGCGGATTACACAGAGACCTTCAAGCATCGCTATGCGGATGTGGCCCGTTGCTGGGCCAAATACGGACTGAGTTTGCTGCAGGTGTCCAGGGAGCGTCTGCTAGCAGATGACGATGAAGACGAGGATGGCAATAAGCTAAACAAAGCCACTGCTCAGCTGGCTTTGGAAGATCAGGACTATCGCTTTGTTGATCTCGATTTGGCTGCCTGCGAGCGTCGCGTCAGCTGCGACTTTTGTCTCACCTTTGACGATGCCAAGCTCGTGTTTCACTTTGTCAACGAGTGGCTGGATGTGGCCAAGGATTACTACAAAGCGGAGACGGAGGCCACCGAATATGCCAAGATAATGCAAGACTTTGCCGAGGCATACGAGGCCATCGCCTTCTTCGAGGACAATCCCGAGAACCAGGCGAAGATGCAAAAGCGTCGAGCCAAGTATTTGGAAGATCTGCTTGATCTACTCGACCCCGTGTTCTATCTCAAGATCTGTCGCGAATGCTGGTATGTGGCGGGCACGGCACATGCTGCTGTGACGGACATACGTCTTGATAACATGAAGGCGCAACAGTCGCCGACGCCCGAGGAGGTCAAGAAGGTGAATCAGAGTTGCCTGAAGGCCATCAAACACTTTGAGAGCTACGCCAAGTCTTATCTAGTCGATAACACTGAGAAATGGCGCAGCAACATGGAGCTGTGCGAGCAGCGTTTGATGCTCTTTGCGCACTTTCACATTGGACGTCTCTATTACAAGTTGATTTGCGCGAATCCACAGCAGCAGCTGGAGCAGCTGAATCAGTGTCTTCGATACTACAAACGCTTCAGCGAAGCTTGCGCCGAGCACAAGGAAGCGTCGCAGCCAATGCATGGCGAGATTGGCGTGGTGCGTGAGATGCTGGAGCTGCTGCCCCTGAAGATTATGACGGTGAAGCGCAGATTAGAGTAAACAACGCAGATTGGAATAAACAACTCTTTTTAAGCTTTACACATTATGTATTGTATATTGTTAAATATATTAGTCCATGCAATAAAAATCGTTCCAAGTTCTCAGAAAGGTAATCCCGTCTTTGCCAAGGGCTTCTTGCTGGCAATGCGCACCGAAAGAGGTGACTGGCAATTGGGTGTTTTGTACTGGCGACGTTTGAGCAGCGCCTTCTGTATTTTGCTGCCCACTTGCGCCAAAGGCAGCGCAGTCACATTGTCCAGTAGATTCTCCTGGGCATGCTGCAGCGTACTCGACACCAGCTCATCCACATTGATGGCACGCGGATCCGCCATCGGTTCACGTTCCAGCACATCGACAATCATGCGCACAGTTTCATCTGCCTGGAATTCCTCCAGGGGCAGCACTTCGGCCAGCTCCTTGAACATGTGCAGCACAATGAATTGAGTTCTGTTGACAACCTCACAAATGCCCTTGGTACACAACGCATCCTTGGCATGCTCAAAGATGCCTGAGATCAACTCCTCGGTATTCACATCCGAGCGTTCGTAGTCAAAGACAGCGACAACCTCCTGGAACAGTTTGCGCATCTCCTCAGCGCTCATGTGTATCAAATACTTCTTGGGCACAATGCTCTCCAGATGCTCCGTGATGCACTCCGCAATGCGATCCGTGTAACGACCCTGAAAGCTGTAAGCAGCCTGGCACAAATATAACGACGAACGCTGTGCAAAGCGACGCACATGATCCGGTGTCGTGTGGCGTCCAAAGAACTGATTGAAGGTCTTCTGCACCAGCGTGTGCACGCGATCCATGATGAAGTCATCGGGCATGGGCGGCAGCATGTAAGCCTCTACATTGAGTATGGCCGGACAGATCTCTGCCTCGGCTGGCATTGGCGTCAGCTCATTGAGAGCGGGCTGCTGTTGTTGCTGCTGCTGCTGGAGTTGTTGTATGGGATCCAACTCATTGATCTGCAGTGGTTTCGCCTTCAGACGCAGCGTGCAGATCTCGCGTTCCAGACACTGTTTAAAGAGAATCTCGTTAATCAAGTGACACTAGAAATAAGGTGTAGTGACTTTTACCTCGATCTGCTGAAGCAGCGCATTCTCAATCCCCATCAGCTTCTCAATGTCGTAGTTCAGATTGAGCACCTGAGGATTAGCCCACTTCTCGTAGTTGCGTTCCTGCACATCGAGTATGTTGTCCAGCACATTCTTCTGCTCCAGCAGCACCGTTTGTAAGTTCACCTTCTCCGTGTTCGTCTGCGTCTCCTGCACCATCTGCTCCTCGCAGCGGGAGAGTTCGATCTAAGAAAGGATTTCATTATTAAATTGTAATAATGTATAATAACAAGCGATGGATTATGTTAAAATAGGTTTCAAAGCTACAACTGGTTCGTGTCTTCGTTTAGCACTAGTTGAAATACGTGCTGTGGTTTGTGTCTTAGCTTAACGAACAAATACTGAATGACAAGTTCAAAATAGCTTTTAATTTTTTTTTTAAACTACGAATTAATAAATTTCATGCAATGTTGTACTTATCATAAGCGAATGATCTTGTTGTTTAAAAATAAATATATTTAAAACAAATTATTTCCCATTTCCCCTTTACTTACCTTGCGCTCCTGCAGCTCTTTTTCGAGTGCTCTCATCTCATCCTCTGCTGTTGTTTCCAGCTCAAAGACGTAGCGTCGCAACACCTCCTCCTCCAGCTCATCCAGATTGATAATCACCCCAAAGCGCTTCATCTGCGCCTGCTTAATCTCCTCCTCCAGTCGCGTAATCTCAAAGCGCATGAATTTAATGTCACGATTCATGCGACGCAAGTGCACAAAATTGATGCGATGCCAACGCTTCGTGGCCTGAGTCTCCTCATGCAACTTCTCGGCGCGGCGACGCAAATCGATCAGCATATCCGCATCGAAGAGTATCGCCTGGGACACATCCCGGAAGTCGTGCCCCTCATGAAAGTGCTGCAGCTGATCCATGCGCAGCACTGTACTGACCTGCACCTTGTTGATCTCTTGCTGCCTGTTGCGCTGTACAAAATGGAAAGTTTTTTTGACATTGATCAGTTAACGATAAAATCTGGTTTACTTTATGATTGGTATTACCCTCATGCTGGTACTTTTTTAGAGTAAAGTTTATATTAGGAATGAACTATTGTAATTTAACTCTTCCAAGTAAAGCAAAATGTTTTTGAGGTACATATGTAGCTCTATGACTAATTGATCAATCGTGTTAAACTTCAAGAATGTAATCATCCACTTAATATTCTTTAATATTCTATATTATATTCTATATCCTCTACAGCATTAGGCAGCCTTTAGCCGCATGTTCCTATGTTTTATATACTATAGTCTGATATTAATTATTTCAAACTGCTTTTCCTTACCTAACGGTACCTGCACAGCCCAAATTGTAAGAGCTAGGAGGCTGCACTCTTTATGTGAATTAACAGCAGTTGCATTAGTTAGCTAATATAATTTAACATTTTGGAATTATTAAGATTATTAAACAGTTTTTCCTAAACTCTACTTTCTGAGCTTAAATATTCTAAACTGCTTTTCCTTCCCAAATGGTAAGAGTTAGGAGGCTTTACTTGAATTAAGAGTAGTTGCGTTATGTTAATTACAGATTTTTAACATTTCGTTTCATCATCCAAAAGTTACTCTTAAAATTCGACTCACCCTAAACTGGAGCAGCGTGTTCTTCTCGCGCTGATAGACCTCCTCGTGGTACTTCATCTTGGTCTGCATCTCGGCAATCTCGCGACGCTTGCGCTCCACATCGGCCTGGTTCTCGAGGAGAGTGCGCTCCAAGGCGTGACGATCTGCCCGCATAACAAAGGACCATTCATAGAGCTGGCGTTCCAGACCCGTCGGGCAGGTGGCCTCATCCAAGCGTATGGTGGTCATGTCCAGGGAGTCAACACTCTGGGCATCGGCGCCCTCATCCTCACTGGACGAGGACGACGATGACGAGGACGAAGACTCCTCGTCGTCGCCACGCACTCGCTTCGGCGGTCGCCACTTCTTCTTGAAGATACGACGCAGAAAGTCGTAAAACTTGTGCCCCTTGATGGCGGTCATGAAGGCCACCTGCAGTCCGCTGATCTGTTCATTGATCTTATCGATGGCCTTGCGCAGCTCATCCAGCTGCCGATTGGTGGCATTGATGATCACCTGCAGTTCATTTCGTGTGCCCATCGCATGTTTGGCATTCTGCAGCAGCTGTGATTCAATCTGTTCGCTGTCGCGGAGTATATACAACTCCTGATTCAGGCTGATCATGAAGGCGGTGAGAAACTCTGCGTTCAACTTGGTGTGAAAGCGCGCCACATGCAGCTTCTCCATCTGCAGATCGAAGAGACGCACCTGCTCATCTACATGGGCAATGATCAACAGCTGCTCCACCGTCAGCAGACGCAGCCAACGATGACGCATCTCCAGTGCGAATGGAGCGTTGCCCTCCTCATCCAGCTCATAGTAGGCCAGTTCGCTGGCCGGTGGCAGCTTGCCGATGAAGGCGATGAGTTCCTCCGGCGGCAAAGTACTGCTCAGCTTGGAGATTTGCAGCGTGTTGAATTTGACCACTTCCTGTATATCGGGATTGTCCATGGCGGCCATTTCATACAAACTGATGTTGTCCACTGTGCGCTTTGGCTTCTTGCTGTTTATCACCTCATCCACAGTTGCTTCCAGGTAGAGTATGTCATCCACATTGGCGCCACAGCCGGGCAAATGGTGCTCGATGAGATTCAGTTCGGGATACTCCATTTCCAGGTCAATCTCATTGATGTGCTTCAGCTGCAGGCGATTCACCTCCGGCAGATACTCGTGAATGCGCTCCAAGCGATCGCGTTGCTTCTGTATCAACTCCATGAGATCCTTCTTCTGGTCACGCATCAACATAACGCGCTGATTGAACGCGTCCAGCATCTCAAAGTATTGCTCACGACACTCCACAATCTCAATGTACTTTGCTGTCAGTGTCTCTGTTGTCTTTGGTTCGTAATCCGAATTGATCTTCAACTTGTAGTCGCCCAGATTTCGTTGTGCTTCGGCAATTTTTGCATCATCCTCGGGATGATTGCGATTGGGATCGGGTTTCTGACGCTCCAGCTTGTCCCAGTCGAAGATGCGTCGCACCTCATAAAGCTGCCGCTTGCGATAGCGTTGCAGCAGTCGCATCATCTTTCTGCTGAAACGCGGTGTGATGCTCTTTGGGTCACGGCCGAAGAAAAAGGTTTCCGGTGGCGGACCGGTTATGGAGTCCTCCTTCTCCTCATAGGCAATCACTTCGGTTAAGCTGTAGATAAGTGAACGGAGTTAGTTAAAGTAACTGAAAAACAACACAAAAGCTGAAAAAGTATCTTGTGCGAACTGCCCTGAAAAGTAGGCAACAGAAAATATGACGAGCAAATAATTTGATGTATGAAATATATAAGGTATAATTGATTAATATTTGCTTTTATTACTAAGTCCATTGTGTAATTTACTCTATTAGCTATATCTTGAAATTAAAATGTTAAATTCTAAAAGAAATAGATTTGTTCATCATTCCTTAGAAGTGAAAATAACGATTTGCTTTTAATTTGGGTATAATCAAATATAATAATAGCAAATGGAATAATATAAAATAAAATACAATATAGTAAATCAAAATCAATCATAATTGTTAAAAAAAAAAAAATAATCTCTTTAGGCGAAAGTTCTTATAACAAAAAATAATAATATCGGACAATTTATATAGTTGATGGGCTCTACTCAAAATTATTAAGTGAAAATTTTCGTGCTTCAAATGCATTTAACTTAAGTCAGATTTTTAAAAAATAACTGTCTACTCTTACACTTCCGGCTGATCTGGTATTCGGTCATCAATGCGTCTGCTGCTTGTTGCAATTATAAAGTAAGTAGTTTTATATATATTTCTTGTTTAAGGGTTAGAGAAGTAACTAAACCAAGCAAGAGCGAGCTGACTTACCGCATGTCTTGCTCCCTTTTAAGACGATCCTCGATGTCGAGTTTAATTTGCTGAAACTCTTCGCCCAAAGTCTCTAAGCGAAACGTGGAAACAGGTTCAATATTAGCACTACAAAAATAAAACAAACTTAATAAAATATAACAACTTTAAACCAATTCCAAGCCTTACCAAAGCGGCGTTATGGTAAATGGCACGTGGTCGAGTTTCTTGAGAAAGTGATTGTAGAGCTTCGAGTGACCAACTTGAGCAAACTCCAGATCGTAGGCAAGATCCTCGCGAACATCATCCAGCTCGGCTTGAAGTTCATCGCGTATTTGTTGCGTGATGCGGGGATCAAGCAGCAAATCCTTGTCGTGCACCCGCAATCCCGCAGGCAACTCATCATTCCTGCGGACTATTTCAAAGTAGACACTCTGCAGAGCACCAATCTTGGCCAGAACATCACGATCATGCGCCTCGGCTGCTTCCTGCTGTCGCTTCAACTCCGCATTGATCTTCTCCTGTTCCAACGAAGGCGTCTCCGGATCAACTATGTCCTCAACTGGACCAATGATGGGCATGCGTGGCAAGGACTTCATCAGCGAATGTCGCACCACCTTCGGACCATTCCAGTTGTACAGGAAGACGTTGCCATCGTAGCCCACAGAGACGAGATGTTTGCCATCGTAGCTGCTCATGATGCAGGGAATGATGCCCTTGAGTGCATCGTGCATGGGATAATGGCGATAGTCGGCGAGATCCGTAAAGTTCTCAGGATTGAAGTGATTAATGCGCAGACTCCCATTCATCATGCCAAAGAGGATGAACTCATCGCTGAGGAAAACGGAGAGTAGTAAGGAAGTCGAAAGATTAATCGAAGTACTTACACGATGAGGTAGGAGTGTATCTCGATGTCATCGGCATCCGTGATGAGCGTACAGAAGCTCGGCTCTAGTACATCGAACTCCAGCTCATAGATGTAGCCAGCATCGTAGCCAGCCATGGACACCCAGATGGTGTTGCGTTCCGTGTAGCGCAGCCAGATGATGCGATTGGGAATGCTGGGAACGTGCAGCGGCTCCTCTTCCTCATCTGGTTCCGAGTCAGCTAAAGCACTCTCCATATCAATCTGTAGACCGGGATTCGCCTTCTTTAGCTTCTCGATCTCACGCATCTTGCGCTCGCGTTTCTTCTCCTTGCGCTTCTTGATTTTCTCCCTCCTCAACTCGCGACGAATGCGACTCTTAACCGAGACGAAGCGTGTGCTACGCAAGCGTGTGGCATCGGTGATGTTGTAGGACAAATAGGTCTCCTCGTCGCTGACATTGGTGCGTATGTTGTACTCATAGACCTCGCCGGATTTGCAGCCAATGAGCACAACTGAGTCCTGCTCCTCATGCCAGTAGAAACAATTTGGCACAGCTTTGAACTCTACAAAGCCCAACGGCTGCAGTTTCACCAGCGAGTTGGATGGATTATTACTCAAGCAGTAGATGAACATGCTTTTGTCCGCGGAGCCAGTGAGCAGCAACGAACTGGAGCGATTGATTGTCAACCGTGTTATGGGAGCTGTGTGCGCTTTAAAGGCGTTGACTAGATGCATCGAAGCCTTTTTGGGATCATTCAAGTCGAGGAAGATGTGCCGCAGTATGCCATCCTCAAAGCCAGCGACCATCTCGGTACCCAACCTTGAGATCTGTGTGTCCATCCACAATATGTCCACCCCATTCGCTGCAAACTGTTTCTCCAGCAGTAGACGCTTCTCCTCATAGTCGTAGACAAAGATCTTTCCGGTCTCGGAGAGCGCCAACATATGCGGCGACACTGGCGACATTTGGGCAGCTAAGACTCGTCCGCCTACGCAGGAATAGAGCTGCTTCGGCTGCCTGGGAACATCGTAGGTGTTGATGTCACAGAACCAAATGCCACCGCTGCCATCCTGAGCGTAGTAACCAAAATCCTTCTCCTCAAAGGGTTTAATCTTTTGCATGGCGCGTATTTCGACCTCGGAGATTTTAAACTCATAGATCGGATCGATTTCGACAAACAAATCGTCCTCCGGCGGATCAGCAATATCAACAGTCTCCCAGTACCAAACACGCACATAGCCATCCATGCCCACAGTCGTCACCTCGCCGTTCTTCATCGTAATCCGTGTGATGGGCTTCAGGTGACACGGTTTTCGACCCTTGCGGCAGATCTCAAACTTAATCAGTCCCGCCTCCCAGAGCAGCATGTTGCCCCAATCACAGCCAGAGATGACATTCTCATCGGGCAACATGTACATGGCGGAAATATCACTGAAATCCGTCTTGCCAAAGCGTCCCAAGTCACCCTTGAGCTTCAGTCCGGTAAAGGTATTCGCCATCTTCCAAAACTTGATGTGACTGAGACCCGAGGAGCACAACAAAATGGGATTGTATTCGGAGAAGTGCACGAAGAGTATGTTGCTCTGAAAGGATTTGGCACGCAGCACAACTTCAGCGCGTTCCCAGCGCCAAATGGTGATGATAAAGTCCGGATAACCGGCTTGGGAGGCAAACAGCTCACCACTCGAATTGTAGGAGCCGGCAGTGAAGCACGATTTGGCTGCACCTGTTAACTTGATGCGCACATCGTGCGAGGGATACTCGTAGATGAAGATGGTCGGCTTGGGACCGTTCTCGCCCACAGTGAACAGATCCTTGTACTGTGGCTGCTCGTTTTTGGTAATGAAGCCAATGCCACAGCCAAAAACAGTCTCTCGAAAAGTCACCTCTCGACGCGAGATGCTGAAGTAGTGCAGAAAGTTGCCAGAGACAAAGATGAGTGTGTCATCGTCCACGAGAACCAGATTGAAGAGCCGCTTGCAGTCGTAGCCAAAGGAATGTCTGCAAAGGAAGTTCGTGATTAACTCAAAAGGTATTCCATATTTTGCTTGCACTTACTTCAGCTCGATGATCTGCTGCGTAAACGAGATGCCGTAGTCGTCATCGCCCAGATCCTCCTCCTCGCCCATAAGCTCCACATTGTCGCCCAGTGAGGAGTCCATGTCTTGACTTATTTACTATATCTATATTTAGCTTGACTTTTGAGTCAACACGAAAAGTTCACATGACTATTTATTATTATTCGACTTGTTGCCAGGGAAGCAAACAGGACGAATTGAACGTGGAGCATGCGCAGTGAACGCTTGATGATGATTAACAACTAAATAACACTTACAGATGCAACTTATTTAACAGCAAATATATTTTAAATTCATTTACAAACAGCACAATTTATTAATATAATTACATAGGTAGAAATTAACAATCAACACACTAAATCCTTGAAAGCATCATCATCGTCTTCATCGAAAAATGCGGCAATATCCTGCGCAGAATCCACGTTGTTGTTTGACTCGGTTTTTGCTGCTGTGGCTGGCGTAAAGTATTGCTTTAAAGTTCCAGCTGCCGGTGAAGCTGCTCCAGATTTAGCAGGCGAGAAAAACTCTTCCATCTTGTGGGACTACAAAGAGTACAAGTTATTAAAAGGTCTCTTATGTTGCATGTTTTATATCCTACAATTGTGGGCGCTGTTGTGTGCGTTGCCTTCTGCAAATTCTCCGCAAAGATGCCCACTTTGCTGAGCACCTCCTGCTTGTTTTTCAGCATGTTCCAGATGGTGTCGTCTGCTGTTTGCGTGGCCATTAAATAGCGACACACCACCGGCTTGGTTTGGCCTATGCGATGAGCTCGACTCTCCGCCTGCGCCAAAGTCTGCACAGCAAAATAACTTATGTAACATTTATATATTTATTTATTAAACTGTCTTACGCTTGGATTCCAGTCCAGCTCAGCGAACACAATCATCTCGGCAGCCGTCAAAGTGATGCCAGAATTACAGGCCTTTAAGGAAAGCACCGCCGCCTTGCAGTTGCTTTGCTTTTGAAACTTGTCTACATAATCAGCTCGCAGATCGCTGCGCGTTTGACCATCGATGCGTATATAGTTGACCCTAAGACCAGTTAAACAATCACTTATGGCATCCAGCATCACACGATGATGCGCAAAGATTATAAACTTGACTTTCTCCTTAATAAGTGTTTTGAGATAGGCGCTGCAATGAAAGCAATATAAATCAATTGGATATGACAATTTAAATATTTTTTGTAACTTTACCACACAGCGCGTGTTTTGACTTCTGCTGTGCGCGCATAGAAACGCAGCAAGACTTCCTCGCGAGATCTGCCCTTGGCAGACTTCAGCTCTGAATTGAGATCCTTGCAAGTCGTCTGAGCATTCTCATCTGTCCAAACCAGCGCCGGATCAAGCACAACTGTCTCACTGCGAAAGAGTACTTTAAATTAATATAAGTTGGAATAAAAGCGTAAAGTCTATTAAGATTCTAATATTACAAAAACAGTTAAATTAAAAACGGTTGCTTAAACCATTTGTTGACTTACCGATTCTTCTCGGCCAGCTGCGGCAAAACCTCCGCCTTGGTGCGACGCAGCATATATTTGAGCAGTAAAATAATCTTAAGCTCATCCAAATTCGATTGACCATTCGCATCCCAGCCAAAGTTTGACTGCTTGCCATCGCAATAGCGCGTGGCTGAAATGAAATATATACATTAATTTAATGGAAATAAACTAGAGACTAACTACTTACTAAATTCCATAAAGTTCATGAAGCGACTGTCCACCAGCTGCAGCTGCGTGAACAATTCAAGAGGACGCGATAGAGCTGGCGTGCCAGACAACAAGATGACTCTTTTGGCTGTCTCCGCTAATCGCTTGGCCACCGTCGTGCATTTGGCTTTGCTGTTCTTCAGTGTGTGCGATTCATCGTAGATGACAATGCCAAACTTACGCTGCGACAACTTTTCCATGTGACGCTCCATCATGTTGTAGCTGGCAATCAAGACCTGCGCCTCGCCCACATACGTTTGATTATTAGCCAGCACCTGGACATAGTGCAACGGCACCGCAGGCAACAACTCGGCAATGTGACGAGCCCAGGCATCACGTGTGCTGGCCGTGGTGCATATCAACAGAGGCCAATCGTCCTTGAAGTAATCAGCCACGGCCAAAGCTTGATATGTTTTGCCCAAGCCCATTTCATCACAGATCATAACTCGACCTTGCTGAGCAATGGCAAAGCTGCGAAGTAAAATATTTTGTAGAAGAGTTGGTGAAACAGTGACATGAACTTACCAGACGCCCTCCTCCTGAAACGGCATCAGTTTCTCGGCCAGCGTGGGCGATATGGAAGCCAATACGCTGCGTTCGAGTGGCTTTGGCGTTTGTTGACACAGGTCCATGACTTTCTTTGGTATGCTGCCGATCACCACATGCGGTTTCATGTCACCCACATGTTGCTGCAACGCTTGATAATCCTTTAAATCGAAGTCCCAGATGCGTGTGTGACTATCATACGATTTGGTGGGCATCATCTTAAAGACTTGAATGAGTTTTTCGTGGTAGGCCGAAGGTTCTACCGCGAATCTGTGGGCACTGATCAAATAGATACGACAGGTCACAGCTTTAATGAAAACAGGCGCCAGGTTGCTGCTACTCGCGTCCTTCTTCTCTGGACTGAGGCTTAAAGTGGGTCTACTTGGTCCTCCATTGGGACGCTGATAGGGATGCGCTGAAGCACGGCTCAGTTCTCGATTACTGGTGGTTTTGATTGCCTTAAGAGCATTCAGAAAAGCTGAACTCTTGTTTGTGTTTAAGCTTCCACTTGTTGCTGCTTTATTGTTGTTACTTTGTGGCGGGGAATTGTAAAACTTTGCTGCTGACTTGGCGCCCAACTGTTCGTTGGCATTTGTAGTGGAAGACGCAGCCTTTTTGGCCTGCAATTTAGCTATGGCAAGACGTCTCTTTTCGGCAATTTCAGCGGAACTGCAAACCGACATTTTGTGGGCCGCCAATTGTTAAATAATGTCAAATTTATTTCACTTCCTAGATAACTGAATATTGAAC
Source organism: Drosophila albomicans (assembly GCF_009650485.2). Taxonomy (NCBI): domain Eukaryota; kingdom Metazoa; phylum Arthropoda; class Insecta; order Diptera; family Drosophilidae; genus Drosophila; species Drosophila albomicans. The sequence goes on from NC_047628.2 coordinate 27,262,073, forward strand.
TGCAAAAGAGCGCAAATGCGTGTGGATTATCGGCAATCGTTTATCGGGTATTGCTTGCTCTGTATTTGTGACGTCAGATGACGAAATTCATCAAAATCGTTTTCTATTTATTTAATTTTTTTAGCATCTGCGTTAATTAGCTGATAATTGTAATTAAAAATAATATGAATTAGGAGCTTACTGTGCTTTTTTGCAATATAACCATAACGCATTTATTCAAAGCTCAGGTACTATCGATAATTAGTTTGCTTGCAAGTTATCGGCGTGGTGAAAAACTCGCACGATAAACGTGACAATCTTGTCAATGCATTTGTTCTTGTGGCGCCTGCGTAAATCAGCTGTTCATTTGTAAACAACATTCATTGTGTGTTGCTGCTGTGTGCTAACTGCGTATAAAATACAATTTAATAGTTGCAATTGACGCAGTAATCACGTAAGCATGTGTACGCTGCACATTGAGGAGGAGACACATTTAGCTGTCATGGGCAGCCGCAGAACACGCACTCCCAGCCCCATGATGATGCTGATGTCAAGGCCACATAACGGAGAACTAACGCTCTTCGACATTAGCTGGGAGGATGTGCTCATACCACACATGTGCAGCCTGCTGTCACTAAAGGATCTCTTCAATTTGCGCAGTTGCTCACGCACTGCTCTGCGCTTTGCTGAAGCGGCGCTGGAACGCCGACAAGAACTTCAACTCTCCGGGAATAACACAAGCAATATCGAGCACGCTTTCAAGGTGATGGCCCGCTGTTGTCGTCGCCTGGAGCACCTGCATTTGGCCCGTTGCAAGTGGCTAACCGACGAGCTGCTGCTGCCGCTGCTCAACAACAACAAACAGCGTTTGAGCGCCGTTAATCTTAATGAATGCATCAACATCACGGCACTGTCACTGCAGCCCATCATTGTCCAGTGCAAGGAGCTGCGAGTGCTGAAACTCTCCAAGTGCCAGTGGCTGACGACAGGCGCTGTCGATGCGCTGACGCTGCATCAAAGCAAACTTGTGGAGTTTGACATCTCGCATTGTGGCGCAATTGGCGAACGTTGCCTGATCATCTTCTTTCGCAAACTCAACAAGCTGACGATTCTATCGCTGGCCAATACGCCGAGTGTCACGGATCAGGTGCTCATCCAAATTGGCAACTATTGTCGCGAGCTGGAGCACATTAATCTGATTGGTTGCGCCTCCATCTCGGACTATGGCGTCCAGTAAGTACCACAAATATATTCGTCTCGTTCCGCTGCATCCTCTTAGCATCTCTTTCAGCGCCCTCGGCGTGCATTGCAAGCGACTGCAGTCGCTGCTCATTCAACGCTGCCACCGCATCACGGAGCGCGCCTTGGCGCCACTGCGTCAACAGCGGGTGCACATTGATCGGCCACGTGCCCAGAATGTGGCTGCAGCCTACAACTTGAACGATTTCTATCCCAGCGATTTTCTTATTTACTAGTCGAGTCCCAACAACAACCACATCTTCTCCCTTTTCTCCTCTCTTTCTCTCTCTCTTTTTACCACGCTCTCAACTCTTCTCCGCCTGTCTGTCCACCCCACCTCAACTGCCAACTGCCAACTGCAGCGCTTTAACCCGCAGCTGCCCCCAGCTCCAATCGCTAATGGTCCAGCGTTGTCCACTGGTCACTGAGCGCGTCCTGGCGCCGCTTCGTGGACGCCTTCACATCGATCGGCCCAGCATGGGATACAATCTGCCCGCCATGCAGCATCGTCTCTATCTGCAGGTCTGAGAGAGGAGCGAAGACTGGAGGCTATACGACGAAGGAAGCAAGTCATCTGTAAATATTGTTTACTGTACAGGCAGCTGGAAGGAAGCCAAATTAGCCAGGGATTGCAAAAAGCCATAAGAATAGAAATATATATAATCTTAATTTTATGCTGTGCAATTTTTATTAACAACTCATTATTTACTATCATTTCAGATATCAAGAAATAAGAGTTTTAAGTTTTTATAAGAAATGTACAATTTTTCGTAGTTAACATTAATCGAAATTTGTATTAAAATTGATCTATACTTTATGCACTTAATCAACCTAAATTCATAGTTAGCAATAATTAAAATTATAGTACAATTTATGTAAACCTTATGGTCAATTTCCCAAGCAACATGATTCATTGGAAAAGCAATGCATATCTAAATATCTGCAATGTACATACATATGTTTTAAATAACTGCTGTTATTGGGCTTTGTCCGCATTGTTATTAAACTCTGACAAAAGGAATGTTAATTTAAGCAACAATAAAGAAATTATAGTCCAAATTAAATGCTTACTTTTTTTATTAAGGTGCACGCGCTGGAATTACTAAGTTCAAATCAAAAGAAATCGCCTTTTAAATTGTACCCATTCAGCATTTAACTCAAATTTTAACTTTGAGTGCAATTCACATGCAACGATCACTCAAAGAGAGTTTTGACTTTACGCTCAAATTTGCCACTCACAGCGACTCAACTTACTCAAACTTTTACTGCGTGCCAAATTGAGCTTTGCTGCTTGCTGCTCATTTCTGTTCGCCTGTTACTTCGGCTGGTGAATTTGACATTTTACACCGGCTGTTGGAGTTCTGCGAGTCGCAAACGCACACATGTGCACACTTTACACACACACACACACAATATGCAATATGCACATACACACACACTCAAGTTTAGTTGCAGTGCTTGTTGTTGCTTTACACAAATTGCCTTAGTTTTGTTCTGGATGGGTTTTTTTTTTATTTTGTAGTGTTGTTGCTTTTGTAATGTGTAAAAGTACTTTTTGTTGTTGCAGTGTGGGACTTTTCGAACGCCAACAAAATAATAAATTGCCCAGATGAAATGAGCAGCAAGCCGCTAAATTCAATTTTATGCGCACTCACAATGCAATTGACTGACAAGTTGAAATCAGTGAATTATAATTAAATTATAATATCGCACACGTTAAAATCAGATTTTCCCCCCAATTAAAATGCAAAAATTAAGCGTTGATTTTTAGTTGTTTGTTTTAAATTATATATGCGCGTTTTATTCTTAAAATTCTAACCTTAGCCATATCTTTGCCACTTCTCTTTACAATTGTAAATTAACAATTTAAGACTACGAATAGACGGACGATGCGGGCTAAACACCAGCAATAAATAAAATAATGGCAATTCTCCAGCATTTTTGTTTTCAATACATATAATTATTCAGTTAAAAATCCCACAACAAATGCCAACTGTTTTTGCCGATGATTAAAAATGTTCAAAAAGCATTCTTAGCAAAATAAAATACTTATTATAAGCGTACAATTAGTTTACTTTTACATAGTGCATTGTTAACAAACATCTTTCCCATCATTGTGCTGATATTAGAGGCGAACTCGAGGTAGTCTTCTTCGTCGTCGTCGTTGTTGCTGTGGCATCTCCGCTGCCATCGATACTCAGATGGCTGAGGCCATTGTTGGCCCTCCAATGCTCGTGCAACTGCTTCAGATGCGCATGAGCAGCCATCGAGAAGTTCAGACTGGGCATGACAGCGTTGAGACCCGGCTCCCCGGTGAAGGCGAGACCACAGAGGCCGAGGTACGTGTGAAATGGATCTGGTGAGGACTGCGGCCATTTGGCAAAGCCGCCAATCAGTTTATCCTGTGTGCTCAAGATGTATTCCCGATTCGCAGCATAGTCCGTCAACTCGAAACCGTTGAGAATACGCAGCGAGGCGCCAATCCAGAAGGAGTAACAAGTGTCCACTGGTTTATTGGGACGACCCTGGAAACCATCCACTTGCCGGAAGACAAGCCAGCGTTTAATGCGCTCCAAAGTCGTCGCATCCAATCGGTCGAGTTGGCCACTCAACTCGAGGGCAGCCAGCGCACAAAATGTAGTGCCTCCATGGGCTTCACCCTCCAGCTCCTGGCTGAAGCCATAATCGTAGCGCAGACTGCGCATAATAAACTGAAACATGGACTCCTTGTTCACGCTGCCCCAATAGTCGAGCATGTGGCAAATGGTGGCAGCACAGTAGACGAAGCGCATGTCATCCTCGCTGCCATTGACGCAGGCACTGAAGCTGCCATCGGGACGTTGCACCTCCGCGACGCCATCCACGATGCTCTTGCGATCGAGACGGGACAAATCATCTCCCAGTGTCACCAGCACTGCGATACTAGTGTAGGTCATAGCGAGATGACCCCATTGATACTGTCGCATGCATTCCAGCACCTTGGCGTCGTCTGTTTGTGGCAGCATTGCTCGACAGCCCTGCAACCAAGAGAGTAGAAGGTTAATAGTATATGATAATTATTAAATATAAATGTTAATTTTGATACAAGAAAATGTGCATACTCAAAAATCCGCCTATATAAATTAATTCTTCGATAATGATTAACTTTAAACTAATAAAAATCAAAATATTTTTATGACTAAGGTAATTAACCTGACAATGATATGGAAAAGTGAGAGAGATAGCGTTATTGTGCAAGATAAATGGTATTCCCTGCAAAGTGGTTATGCATGTTGCTGATAAACCGACGGCGTCGGTGATAAGAGACGACAGCGTCTCTGGTTGCTGCGCAAATACAACTCAAGGTAATAAAATTATGCATAAGAATGAATTGTTGTTCCAGTAACTAAACGAAGCAATCAGTGCAGGTTCCGGTTTTGTAGTTAACTCTCTTGAAGTTGGCATAAATCATGAAGGAACATTAAATCTTAATATGCTTCACTGCTCTGTGTAAATCTTGTGCTGAAGTTCGCGTCCGACTGCCGCAGCGTCTGCTGTAGCGCCACGTAAAGCGATAAGTTTGTTTGTATTTGCTTGCTATTCAGCTTGTTTGTTTATCGTATCTGAAGTGAAGGAAGTTAGTAGGTTGACAAGTATTTATGCTCACCATAAAGCCACCGCATTGTTTTTCATCGGCGCGTGGCACAACCAAGCCACCATAGGTCCAGTTGATGATGTCCTCGCGCATCTGTGGCGTCACCAGGTTCAGTGAGTTGAGCACATCCAGTCCACATATGGCAAAGAACACAATGGTGCTCCTGTTAAAGGGAGAAAAGTTCAATTAAGATGAGTTCGTAGGATACAATCGAGTGTGCTCGACTGTGAAATACACGCTTTAAAGCTGTAATTAAGCTCGTGTTTATTCCTTTATACCGGTTTACAAGAGTATCGTCCACAAAATGCATGTTTCTAGCTCTCATAATGCCAGAGTTCTGGGACGCACAATCAAAAAATATCCTTTACTTACCTGGTGCTATCATGCGAGGACATGCGTGCTGGCAACAAGTGGAGGAAGCGCAGCAGGTTCTTGGCGTGCTTGGAGAGCAGCACGGGCTCGGGCTCGTTGGCATCCGTCATATCTACAATGTGGTACGAGGACATGTTTGATTCTGTTTACTTATCACACACACACACACACAGCTCTTTCTTTCAATTGTTTATCTTTTTATCAATGTATTGGTTATGACTAAGCGACGTCGCTGTTGTCGTAATTTCTTTTTATTCTCTTCGAGGTGCTCTCAGCTTGATAGTAAGCAACCTAATGAACGTGCACTAGGCACGTGTATACAGTTAAATAGTCGAACATTACCTTTTTGTTATTATAAGCCGGTTTTTTGCATCGCTCTCCCGTAATTTAAGAAAAATATATTGCAGATAGCAAACAGCACAAGCAAAGACGCTGCCTCTTCTTTACGCTCTGTGTATAGGTGATTTATGATAGTGTTAGAATTATTCCTGCAGCCCTGGTAATGCGATGCAACAGCTGATTTGCTTAGCTAAATTTTTGCTATTTTTTAAATGAAAATGATTATTTTAATGTAAACAAATTTCACCGCTTTCTATTTCTTTCAATTTAAGTAAGAACAATAAGTGTTCCTAACAACTTATCAAGCAATCGAGTTATCGATAATTATCGGGTGCAGTTAAACCTTTGCTCGTTATGTTGTGAATGGCAAACAGCTGTTAGGCGCACCGCATTTTAAGTTTATTTTGCTGTTTTCTTCAAAAATAAAAAGAAAATCACACAAAAATGCGGATCACACAGTTTCTGGCGAGTAAATTAAAGAACTTCTCCAACCTGCCCAAGGAATACATAGAGCGCAGCAAAAAGCAGGCAAGTAATCAGTGCAATTGTAACAGAAAACGAGTGTTGACCGCTCACGTAACAACTGCGCTGCTTTTGGAATGTTTACTGTGCTTAAGTTTTAATTATTACTGAAATACTTACAGGTGTATTGGCAAACGCCGAAAGAAGCAAATTATCTTCCACGTACCGTTGAACGCAAGCGTTATCGCTACACCACAAATCGTTCATGGACTGGACACTTCAGGCAACAAAATATGCCCGGCACTTCCCGGCGCAAAGTCTTCGTGGAGCCAATTGGTAAGTGAAAAGTTGTCTCCATCACATCCACTTTAACCCTTGAACTTTTGTAGAGGACTGGAGCTTCTTTCGCGGCGATCGCATTGAAGTGCTCGTGGGCAAAGACAAAGGCAAGCAGGGCATTGTCACCCAAGTGATTCCCGAGCGTAACTGGGTAATTGTCGAGGGCATCAATTGGCATTATCGACGAGTTGGGGCCGAAAAGGAATTCCCCGGCATAATCATTAAGTCCGAGTCTCCACTTAACGTAACCAAAGACATTCGTCTGGTCGATCCCTCTGATCTGCAGGGCACCGATTTCGAATGGCGTTTCACCGAGGAAGGCGAAAAGGTTCGCGTCTCAATGCGTTCGGGTCGTATTATCCCTATTCCGGAGACAAACAATCAGACCTACGACTACAAGACTCCCAATGCGTACATAGAGCGGGAGAAGGACACAACAGCTGCTGTTGTGGGTGAGATTACCTTCCAGCCAAAGTTGGCCACCTTCGAAATGGACATTATGGAGGAGATGGGCATCAAGGAAGAGCGCACGCCGGCCAAGAGCTATTGGTACTAATAGCATAACTTGTTTGTTTGTTTAAATAAATATAAAAGAAAAAAGAAATTAAGCATATTAATTGCGAAAGAGATTGCCTCCGAAAAAGCTGTCTGTTATAGCACAGAAAATGCTTCTCAAAATATGTCAAAATGTTATTAACAGCCTAATAACATTACAGTTGCGCGTTAAGCCTGCAAGCTTAACAGATGCATACAATGTTTTTTTACAGAGCTGTTAAATTTAGCAGTATCAACGGCTATCTATATAAATAGTTGCAAGCAAGGAAAATTGATGAAAACAAACAGTTTGGTTTGAAACTTGTAGCAAATAAAACTTATTTATTAAGTTCAATAAAATGATGCGGCCCTATTACTGACGATCCAGCAAACGAGCTTAATAATTATGCGATTTAATTTCGTAAGTACATTCAATGCCTTCATCGGCTAAATTTAATCTAATCTTTGCAAGCTTCTCTTGAACTCGCAAAGGTGTATTGGTCTTCCAGGTGGCACAGGCAGGATCGGTGCAATACTAGGGATGCAATCACAATTGTAAAATGATTTTAAAGTAGATTCGCTAACAACACTCACTTCATTAAAAGGTTCAACTAATGAAATCCACTTTTTTTGAATATCTTCTTCATGCTTCAAGAAAGCTAACCCTTCCTCTGCGCTTATTACATTATTGTCTATACAATTGTAACTGGTTCGATCATTGGAATACTAAGAATTAAATCAATTTCTTAAATTGTTTTAAAGTTGATTCGATAAGGACACTCACATTTCCAAGACAGTGCACAAAAACAGCGAAGATAACAAGCCCAAATAATATTGTTTTCATTTCGATTTGCACAGAGTCACGTCTTTCGAAACACTGAAGATCTTTCGTCTTGAATACACAACAAATAAATTAAAACGCATTACTCTTGGCTTATCAAAATAGCGACACAAGCTGAGATGATCTTTGATTCATTGGGCATAACTTTTCGCAATCTACAAAGCGACCAATTCCAATTTGCATTGAGTAATAATTTTAAGACAGTCTAATCAAATCCTCTTGCAAATTATAATATAATATTTTCACACTTAACATTAGGTAATAAATATTTCGTTATCAGTAAAAAATAGTATTCATATTTATTGCTCTAAAAAGTAGTTGAAGAATGAAAAACGTAGCTCACTTGCGTGCCGCATTAAAGATTTCCTCGCGATGTTCCCGCAGAGTCTGCGCTAAACGTCTCACCGCCTGCTCTGCCTTATCAAAATCTCTGCGTAGAGTTTTATTAAATGTCTCATAGAGCCAGGTGCAAGTCTTGGACATGCTTGATTCGTAGCTGTTGAAAACGCGACTCGTGTGCTCGTAACTGTTAAAAGAGGAAGGTAAAGGGTATGAGAAGACAATTTATTTAAATGAAATGCACTACTTACCGCGCTGCATTGGAAATATCTGTTATTAAATAAGTATTACAGTGATTGACTGCCAGCACCTGGCGATGACTCATGTACCTAAGTTCCACGTGGGGCAGCGCTAGTTGTGCCGCCTCCAGTGACGTCAGCGATGCGTGCAGTAAGCTGCGACAATCCAACGCTGCCTGCAGCTTTTGCTTGGGATCGCTAAGGAAAGAAAGAAAGAGATGAACATAAACAATATGGCGGCTCATGCAGTCTGCTGCTATTCACATCGAAAGGATGGCACAGTGTTATCGAAAATGTAGCTGGCAGCCATGGATTATCTATATGTTCCATGCAGTTGGCGACAATTAGAGTAATCGATAATATTGGCATCACTCCTTTTTAAGTTATCGAATTTGAAAATCGAGCGTTAAGCACTTACATTAGCTTGTTGAGCTGTCGCCACTGCTTCAACGCCTGTGTTGCCGAGTTTGCTGCAGCGCGCAATAGCGTGCCACAAATGCGCCACTGTTCCATGGCACTTCCCAGCTTGTCACGCGTGTCGCGCGCCGACTCCAGCTGCTCGTCGATGCTCTCCTCAAGGCGGGTCATATAAGTGCCGCCGCTAATGTAGGCAATGATGCCATCCTGGTTCACATAAAGCTCATTGAGTTCGGCATAACTAGCCGAGAGCGTTTTAACGCGCTGTTTCGTGTGTTCAAGCAGTTCACCATAGTAACGTATGCTAAGTAAATAGAGCGCCGATTCGCTCAGATTGGCAAAGAAGTCCTCGTGCATGGAAGCCTTGCGTGGATCGCCGATTATGCCCAGATTATGCGCCAGCTGTAATTACACACCAATAAAAAACACAAACAATAATTATAAGTGGGGGCCATTAAGGCGCGTTAATTGTTACTCACCTGGGCCAGGTCATTGGTAGGCGTATTGGCGACAATTTCATTGCCTGTGCTCCGTCCCCCGGCCAAGGTCAGTGGCAGTCCCTCTGGCTCGTCACGAGCTGTTTCGGTCTGCATTACTTTGGGCATTCCCTCCAGACCGAGCATGGCATCGCGTTTCGCCTGCAGATGCTCGATCCAAGCCTCGGCGGTGGCCAAACGTGGACCCGGACAGCCGCCCTCCACTTTGCTGATCTGTTCATCCAACCGCACATATTGCCTAACAATATTCTACCGAAAAGTAAGCGATAAATTGGAAATTTCATTTCAGTTAGTTGGTCAGGTAAATTACCGTTGTGTTGGCGCCGCCATTTTGTTGCAAAGACAACGCTGCATTTGGCACCTGGTCGCCGCTGACGCTCGTCTCCATGGACGAGCCGCAGCCCATCATGCGAGTACAACAGCACTGTCTATAACTGCCACAAATAATGCCAATAGCAAGAGTGACATTTTCGTCAAACCTTGCGAGAAGAGCAAGGCAAGTGAATTTCAATTTTGTTCAATCACGTCCGCGTTCACGTTCGTTCACGTCCGTTACGCTCGCCTGCCACACGTCGAATGAGAGGCCATTGTCCGCCCGTCCGCCTTTTGTCCAGTTACGACAACAACAACAACAACAACCACAAAGTTTTCGCGTTACTTGTCAAGCACAAGCCAAATATGCCACCAACTCAGCTCCCTCCTCACATTTCGCCTCCCCCCTTTGGCTTTCACTACTTTCGAGCTATCCATTCATTTGTCCATTCATCGCGAACCACTGCCATTAATGCTTATTAGTGGGGCGAAGGGTCATGGGTGAGGCGGGTGTATAAACAATTTATATTTGTTTCGCTTGCATGTCGCTGATGTTGTGAATTGGCGCACATACTCGTCGATTTATATAGTAAATTTGACAAACAAGCAGCGAACAATAACAAACAACAATCGACACAAAAAAAAAAAAAAGAATAACAAATTCTAACAGCTGCTTGGCAGAAAACACTAAACAGAGTCCAAAACATTTGTTGTGACATTAACTTATGCTGCAACTGTGTCCCAAAAAAAAAAAAAAGAAATAAATATAAGCGGCCATCCAATTCGGGGCACAACATAATCCATCAACAAGGATAACCATCTAGATTTTGATAAATTACCAACAAATTATAGGCTTCTAACACACACACAAAAAAAAGTGTCAAGGAGAGCGTGTAAGAAAGAGAGCTGAAGAAAGAGAAGAGAGAGAGAGGCACATGCATGCTTATATACAGTTAAATTGACGATTAGGCATTCGTTATTTAGACATTCAATTCCACTTAACCAAATGCTTAACTATTAAAGTCAAAACCAACAAATCACGCTTGCGCTTATTGAACCTAATTTTTTACATGTTACAAGTGAAATCAAAATTATATTATACACTAATAAGCGAAAGACGAAATGGGGTTTATGAAAATGATTCCGTGCTCCCAATGTTTTCACACAGTTCAAATAAATGAGATTTTTAGCTATGTAGAGTGTTTTATTTAAATTAAAATCTTGATTTTTTTTACAAATAACCTTCGATTATTTAATATATGCATAATTGATAATATGTGCAAGTTAATTATTTATGTATTTCTTACTTAGTTTTTAGTTTAATACAACAAAATTCATTCTTTCTTTTTGTAGAATTCATCGGCAGCAATTCTATTCAATCAATAGTAAACAAATTTGATGTGAGAAATAAAATTTTGCTCCAAAAAGTATGCTACAAAAATGTAAAAAAACTGCTTAGTAAACTTCGCTTCAAGCAGATCTGATAACATACAATACTTTATGTAAAAATAAATCTACATTTTAAATAACTATTTTGATGTGTTTTCTATTGTTGCTTAATCTATATTTTGTAACTTTTAAGATGTGTATAATAAATTTGTTAATGCTGCTCTTCGATAACTAAGAACCTCAGACATTGAAAGAGATCTGAGAGATGGAGGATGTGCTATAAAAACAATAGGGAAAAGACCTATATATAAGAGTAACCTTTTCTTATTTTTAAAATTGTTTCAGGTTGTGATTTTTTGTTCACTGGAAAGATGTTCGCACGCGACATCCGTCAGAGAATTACTCATATAAAGAATGCGGAAGTGTTATCATTCATTCAAAATTAGTATATAACTACTAAATATGCAAATGCAAATTCAAATTTATAATTAACGTTTTTAGCCTATTGAATTAAAATTTTCTCAATTAATTTAGGCATGATTTTCACATTAACTTAATTTCAATTGCTGCAACTAATAACTGTCTAATCAATAATAAATAGATGCATAAAAACAGGTTTTTTTTTTATTAATCTACTTAAACTGAATTATTGCATTACGTGTGGGGATCAGTGTAAAACAACATTAGATAGCTTTAGGCAGCGACTATTTTGAATGTCGTTGGCAGGTAATTGCTTAATTGACTTTGTGTCGAGGCCGTCGCCAAGTCCCTAGAGCAAAGACATGTGCCGTTGTCCGTCTAGATGTAATTGAAGCAAAAAAAGGGGCATGAATTGTTTTTAGAAGCGCGCGTTGTACGTGCTTACAATGTGCACACATGGCGTATGCGCAATTTCAGCATGTATATGCAGTCGAAATTAATAGGTCAAACGAAAAAAAGTTGTGAATTAATCATGCAACCGTTGGACAGCTAAGCGAACTGTTGACACGTCGCCATCAATATTGCACCTCGCAAAAGGTGCGAGGAGGGAGAAGGGGGAAGAGTGAGAAGTGATTCTCATATACTATTCGTGCTTGTAGTACAACAAAACAAACTTGTTGACAAAGGCAACGAATGCGGCGACCAAAACAAAGAAATGCCAAAAGAATGCAAACATTAATTGCGCAGGCGCCAACAAGTTCATCCTTATACAACAATACCGAAAAGAACAATAAAAAACAACGACGACGAGAGACTTCTGGAAGGCACGACGAACACGACTTCAGCTCATTCAATATTGAAAGCGTGCCTCCTCCGCTGTCCGCTGTCTCTGCTGCCGCTGGAATGCGGTGGTTGCTGTTCTCGGTCACACGAAGCCGCACAAATGCTTCACTTGCTCGCCACTCAGTCGCAACTCGAGCCGTGCACGGCAAACATGTCGTTGTCGTTGTCGTTGTCGGAGTAACTTTCAACGCTCAACTTGCAGTCGAATTTTAGTGCGATGGGCTTGCGGGAAACTCTGCGACAACTGCGCCCTGGCAGTCCATCGCGTGGCAAGTGCAGCATCGAGCTGCAGCGACGCAGCGGTGGCAACAAAGCTCAGCCTGGTCAGGTGCAACCTCATCCCAATCCTCAAGCAACACAGCCACAGGTCACAGAGCAATCGCTGCAGGTTTGGCGCTCGCTGCCAGCCGAGATTCGTCATGATCCGAGCATGGCCAGCTTTCAAATGGAGAACGAACGCATACACGGTGAGTGAAGCAAAGAAGGAGGAGGAGAAGAGGGAACTCAGCTAGCAAAAGGATTTTCATGTCTATTACGCAGTTATAAACACACATTTATTTGAATGTCAAAAGTTTTAGGGAAACACATAAAAGAAAGGACAAATGAAGTGATAAATTTTTTACCTCGTTTTTGTTTTACAGTTTTTATAAATGCCTCTTTGTTACAGCGATAGAATTTAGTTTCACAATTGGAGAATATAACTAGAATATTATTTTCATTTTTTTTGTTTGTAGACATTTTTTAACTCCCTTGCTGTTGCTTTAATAACAACCAAATCTAGTTTTACACTACGATAAGTGAACAAAATAGATAGGTTAATAAATATCATATATAATTGTTTTGTTAAAAGCTTAATTGCAGTTTACGTTCATTTAATAAAGAAATCTACTACCTAAAGAATTTCTCTCTACAGCCAATTAAATGGCACACTTAAAGTATACGTTCTTAATTTATTAAACAAATATATTACCCAAGGGACTTAAATTAAATTAAATGACTATAAATCTCTGTTCATTTATTAAGAAAAATATATTACGTAAGAAACTTCTTTATAAATACAATTAAATAACTGATTTTAAGTTCACTTTTGCTATTAAAAGCTGTTAAACGTTTGACTAAATCAAAGTAGTTAGCAAAACAAGAAAGAGCAAGTGAATCTTTCTTATTTTCAAGGCTGTTTTGTCAATCTCAACAAACTTATTTTAATCTTAATAGTCAGAGAAGATAAGAAAGAAATTCGCTTGGCAAGCAAAAACAGACAAACTCTCAATTTGCAAACTTGGCTGCAGTCCCCAAAATAATGGCAACTTTGACTTGTAAATCTCGCCAACTCATTTCAAATCGACAACAAAGTTTAATCAAAAACTCAGCCAAAACACACCCAAATCCTGCAGCTTAACCGCAGCTGCCGCCTAAAAGCAGGCAACACAATTTGTCTTTGGCCTAATCGACATTTCAAAACGGCCATCAAATCGATAAATTGACAAGGGTCAAAACAAGCAGCAACGCATTGAATATTTCACATGTTTCTCTTCCACTCTTCCAATCTTTCCCTCGCCCCTTAGGCTCAACGGCAGCCAACAGCGAGGCGGGTGAAGAGCCGCCCAACGATGATGACGATGTTGATGATAATGAGGACGTTGAGCCGCCAAGTCATTTGCAAGAGATGAAGGACGGACGAGCCTCCAGCTATGCGGGCTCTGACTTTCTGGACATCAAGTTGAGACCCTCGGGCGAGGGTGATAAGAGCACCGATGATGAGGCGACCACAACGCACTCGGAGCACGAGCCACATGCCAATGGACCGGGGAATGCAAAGTCGCTGGCTCGACGCACGCATCACAAATCGAAACGCTCCAAGGAGCAGTTGCAGCGTGACAAACTGTGGAAGCGTTGTGGTCTGCTCTTCTTCTGGGGTCTGGCGGCAACTGTGTTGATCACGGTGGGAGAGAAGCATTTGCTGGAGAAGATCATCGAGGTGCCGCAGGGCGAGCAGGGCAAATGTGAGTAGAGAATTAGAGAATTTCAAATTATGGATACAGATAATAAAGCAATTCCTGGCGGCAGTTTTCAAGCTGGAACAGAAGCCCACGGGAGACTTTCGACTGCAGCTGCAAGGTGCTTTTGAGGCCAGCTCTACTTTGCTGCTGAAGAGCGCTGAGCAAGAGAATGAAACTGCAATCTACAACTATTTGTTTGTACAGCCGCAAATTGCAGTGCTAGACAAGAATCAAAGTCAAGAGTTCAAGGTAAATTCAACTGCTCTTAGTTAGGAATTCTTTCCCTATTATTGAAACAGATAGTTATAACACATTTAAGTATTACACCATTTAAGTATTATTACAGATAGTTATAAAACATTTAAGTCTTTCACCAGTCAATCATATAAAACAAATAAACACTTTGCTTCTTTAGTTTTATGTGTTCTTCTTTATCACAACACTAACCAACTCCCGAGGAATAGACGTGGAACCGTCTCTCTTAACTTTGAAGTCGAGATCAGTTCCGATATATAATTAATCGATACTTTGTGGCTTTTGTTATGCCATTTCCAACACTGAATTCATACTGCATACTTCCAACACTGATATATTCCTCTTTCTACAGGACATTCTAGAGCCTTGGCAGCTGCTGCTCGTTGGTGAAACAGAGATAGAAAACGCTTCCGCTGTGTCCAAGAATCACACCTATCACCTGACCAGCGAACTCAAGGAGTTGCTTGCTCGCAAGGACAGCTTAATGCGTCTGCATATCTACAGCGATGTTGCCCAGGATTTGGCTATTGAACTGTGCTACAACCCTCTCATAGTCAACACACGCACAGGCAGCATTCTGGCCGGGATTATACTCCTCATCTTCTATGGTCTGCTGATCTGGGAGCAGCTGGAACGTCCTTTTGTGGCCATGATCTGCTCGGTGCTCTCGGTTACCGCCTTGGCGGTGTTTCACGATCGTCCCAACATGGAGGAGATTAAACAGTGGATGGACATGGAGCTGCTCACGTTGCTCTTCTGCATGATGATCCTCATACTCATCCTGACCGAGACGGGCGTCTTTGATTACTTGGCTGTCATTTGCTTCGAGATCTCGGGTGGCAAAATCTGGCCCATGATCTACAGCTTATGCTTGACTACTTGCTTGGTGTCCAGTGTGCTGGACAACATGACCACGGTG
This sequence comes from Drosophila albomicans, assembly GCF_009650485.2. Classification (NCBI taxonomy): domain Eukaryota; kingdom Metazoa; phylum Arthropoda; class Insecta; order Diptera; family Drosophilidae; genus Drosophila; species Drosophila albomicans. The sequence goes on from NC_047628.2 coordinate 27,277,442, forward strand.
TTGTTGCTTACTCCTGTGGCCATTCGGCTGTGTGAGGTGATGCAGCTGGATCCTATACCTGTGGTCATGGGCATCATTGTGCACGCTAATATTGGCGGCGCTTTGACACCCATCGGAGATCCCATCAGCATCATCATTAGCTCCAATCATCTGATAGTGGAAAGCGTGAGTAGCAGGTTTATTTTCTATTGAACTTGGTAAATTCCGGTATAGAATAGACTGTCAGCTTAACTTTGATTTTATGGAATTACGGAGAACCCATTCAATACTTCGAAGTTGTGGTTGATTAATATGCAAAATATAAGGGAAATAATCTCTAACAAATCTTAGTGTAGAGAGCAAAAAATATGTGTAAAAACCGCAAGCGTTTTCGAAGAATTTTATTCATCTAAATACTACAAAATACGACAACAAAACAGTACACAAATTAAACGATAAGAGCTGAGTGATTATAATTTGAGCACAGCATGCCTAAAGCAATTTCAATTAAAAGCGAATAAAGTCCGGATAAGAATCTCTAAAGCTGTTGAAGCTGCGGGCCAGATTTGTTTAAAGTCTCATAGCTCATATTCGTAATCAACAAAAAATGTTTATGGCCGTCGAATTATTCTTTTCTTAGGCATAATTCAAAATGAGCAAATGTTTTTTTAGCTATTCTCAAACGACCTATATTCCGATCTTGATAACACCTTGATAAGAATTTGTAGCCTTTGGCAAACTTACTGATTGAAAGTGGACTAATGCTCATTATAAGAATTTCTATAACACATAAATTTATTTGCCCTGACAGACTCACTTACTAAACCAAAAATAAGCTAGAAGCTTAAGAATTCTCAGTGCAGTAAGGAACGGTTAAAAGGAAGCTCTTTAAAACGAAGCTCTTTTAACCTTGCCTTATTGCTCGAGGAAATCTTAAACTTATTAAGGAAAGAAATCGGGAACTATCCCAAAATGTTTTTCATTGTTTTGGAGTTGAAATCTCCTTAATCTACAGTTGACTATTAAGACTAATATTACTACTAACTAAAACTTAAAAACACCTCTTTTTTCTAGTAGTCTAATAACTAATTGCTTCTCCACCCAGGGCGTAAACTTTCTCAAATTTGTGGCACACATGCTGCCTGGAGTGCTGTTGGCCCTGCTCCAGAGCTGCCTCTACTTGCGTCTGAGCTATCGCAACATTGATGCACTGCGTCTCAATGAGCCAAAGCAACTGCGTGAGCTGCGACGCGAGATCAAAGTGTGGCAGCGTGCATTGAATGCGATTGCCAGCTGCTCCAAGGATGCGCAGCTGGTGCGTGGCACGTTGCAAGGACGCGTCAAACAGCTGAAGCGAGCGCTGCGTCGTCAGGAACGTGGCGTTGGCTCCACAGAGATTTACACTAGCACGCTGGACGAGCTGAAGCAGAAGGTAAGCTCACTTTCCACTCCTTTCTTTGACTCTTTTCATTCAACAATCGTTCTCTTTGCAGTATCCCATCAAGAACAAACAGCTGCTGTTGCAGTCAGCTGGCACTTTGCTCTTTGTCATCGTCTGTTTCTTCATTCAGTCCGTGCCACATTGGCGCACTTTGCCCTTGGGTTGGGTCGCTTTGCTGGGCGTCATCCTGCTGCTGATTGTGCTCAATCGCGAGGACATGGAGCACTTGATACACCGCATCGAATGGACAACGCTGCTCTTCTTCGCCGCCATGTTTGTGATGATGGAGTGCGTAGAGCGTCTCGGTTTGCTCGTCAGCATTGGCGAACTCACCGAGCATGTGATTCTCTCGGTGGATAAGCATCACAGACTCACGGTGGCCATCTTCATGATACTGTGGACATCGGCATTGGCTTCGTCGGTGCTCGACAGCATTCCAGTGACTGCCATGATGGTCAAGCTGGTCACATCGCTGGTGGCGAAGCCTTCTTTGGGTCTGCCCCTCCAGCCTCTGGTCTGGGCCTTGACTTTGGGCGCCTCTTTCGGGGGCAATGGCACCTTGTATGGCGCCTCGGCGAATGTGATTGCTGCGGGCATTGCCGAGCAGCATGGCTACAAATTATCCTTTACACGTTACCTTAAGACGGGGCTGCCCATGATGCTGGCTCAAGTCACTTTGATGACGGCCTATCTAATGCTCGCCCATGTGGTGTTTAGCTGGGTTTAAACCCACTTGAACTTTATTTATCAGTAATTTATAATGATTGAAAGTAAACGATGGATTTCTAACTACAAGTATCAATTTATCTGTGTATTCGATGGTATTCTTAAGACTTTTTTTCGAAATTGGTCCCTCTCAATGTGTTAAACCCTAAACTAAACTTGTTGGTTTGTGATTTTAAATAAAGGAATTACTTTAAATATAATAAACAGTTTGTTTTTTCTTGAAAGTAAAATAAACTGAGGTGCATTATTATAAATTTTATTGAATTCTATTTATGAGTTCTTCCTTTCGAATTTCACGGTTAAAAGTGCTTTACTACTTTAGCTTATTAGAAATTAGAAGACTATTAACATTTTTAATAATGGGAATCTTATATTTCAATGTTTACTGATGGAGCCAAGTTTCCGAAGTGTTTCTATAGCCTTTGACTGTTACAAATAAATGTAATTTTCAACGTGATGCAAGAAATTTCTTTGCTAGAAAGAGAGCTCAATAAATCTACTTGTCAGTGTAACTAAAACTATAGATATGTATCTCAACTCTTCGACTATGCGCCAAGAATATTTATGAGACACCTAAAAATGTCTTCAACTTTTTCCAACACATTTTAGCTATCCTAGCTGAAATCTACATCAAGCTGCTACCTTTAAAATTATATTTTCTATATTGAAGAGTCTTCCTTAATGCTGGCTTGGTTAATATAAATTTCCTATCACCTTTCCATTTTGTCCAACCCATTTTATCTATGCAAATTCTATCAGCAGTAAATTTTACATAATAACAACCTTAAAAATTATGTTTTCTACCTTAGCAGCTTTCCTAACATTTGTTTGGTTAATATAAATTTCCTTTTACCTTTTCTTTTTCCTTTCCTATTTGAATTTTGTTACTTTATCTAAGTTCACCGCAATTCCTCAACAGACCTTTTTGGCTAACAAGAACAGAACTTAGTTAAACAAACCATAATTAACCGCAATTACTCAGTTTTCGACCCAAAATAAACTCTGCTCAGCTGTCGAAGTGGTGACGCATCCTTGTGTCCAATTGATATGCGAAAAGTGTATGAAATTGTGTTTCATTTATTTATTTACATCGAGGAAATGAACAATCAATTTGGCTGTCAAGTGACGACAAATACAACGACAAGTCCTTCACTCAGATTAACATGCTTAAGTGGCGATTGGCAAAGGTGGCAAAGAAAAAGAGAGAAAAGCAGAGCAAAGAACTAACAAAAAAAAAACGGAAAAGCGGAAAACGGTCAAAGCAAGACACCCAGAGGGAATTGTTTGGTTACATTTGTTCCGCTTTCCATCAACGTTTTCCATCAGCATTTTTCCAAAACAAATTGCACTTTAAGTTTCTCTTTTCAGTCAAAATCAATTTAAGCAGCGACTACGACAACGACGGTGCGCTCGCTGCTTCGGTTCGCAACGAATTTTAATTAATTGCCACTTTGGCTGGTCACATTAAACGTGTCTTTTAAACTGTCCCAGTCAAGAGTCGAAGAAGAAAACGAGCCAATCAAATGGAAAATGCTAGACAAATCGAGTCCTTTGGCCAATTCCATCGAGTGTTGCAATCATAATTAAGTGAAAAAGTGCAAAAAGTGTTTTTTGTTTGACGTGTGTGTGTAAAAATGTCTTCTCCCTTTGCGTATACAAAGCCCACGTTCCTCATCACCGATCATTCTCATGATCCCTATCACTTGGCACCGCAGCAGCAATCAAATGAGGATGAAGAGGAGGCGAGTGGCATTAATTTGGAGGCTGAGGATGATTTCGATCCGGAGGAGGAGCGACAGCGCAACACTAAGCTGCAGGAGTTGACACGCTGGCTGCATTTCAATGCGAGGCTTCGGCGTAATTGGTGAGTACTTCAGACACATCAAGTATACGTCGCGTGCGCCCAAAAAGTTTTTCAATTAATTAGCTCAAGCATGTAATTGGGCGCCCACCAAGAAACCCAAGATAAAAAGCTGTGCTCGACTTTGGGGCACCCGCTACCCATTGTGAATAAAAGCAAAGTAGTGCGGTATTCATTTTAAAATATATCAAATTAATATACCATGAAAATACCAAAATATACGAAAGGATATATTCGGTATATTATCATACTACATTCAAAATATACCATATACCGTGGTATTAATTTTAAAATATACCAAATTAATATACCATGAAAATATTTAAATATACCAAAGGCTATATTAGATATATTACCATACTGCATTCAAAATATACCATATAAAGCGGTATTAATTTTAAAATATACCAAATTAATATACTATGAAAATACTAAAATATACCAAAGGCTATATTCGGTATATTATCATACTACATTCAAAATAGACTACATAGAGCGGTATTAATTTTAAAATATACCAAATTAATAAACCATTAAAATACTAAAATATACCAAAGGTATATACTACATACTACATTTAAAATACACCATATAAAGCGGTATTAATTTTTAAATATACCAACATTAATATACCACAAAAATACTAAAAACGTATCAAAGACTATTTTTGGTATACTGATACAGTACTACATTAAAATTATACCATAGAGTGCCATATATACCACAGAGTCCAAAATATACCATAAAGTATACCAAATGGTCAGCCAAAAAAAATTTGCACAAATTAATAATACCCTTCTACCCTAGGGGTTCGGGTATAGAAAAAAAAACAATTCCTCTGAGCACTTGTTTGATTGTTGATTCGCCATTAAGAAGTTTGAATTCATTTTGGACATTTGCCAGGAAAATCACGATTTCTAATTGAATAAAATACGCAGGCATTTTCTTGTCAAAATTATGTGGGAATAGCAACAGTTGTTCAACAAAAGCAAATCGAATGCACGGTCTACTGAACAAGCACAAATAATGCTACGTATACTTGATAAATACTACGTATACTTAATGTCACTCAAAGTGATTCCAAGAAAATATGGCACATAATATAGCGTTAGCTTATAGTAAGTGACTGTAAATGACAACAACTAATTGCTGGCGACAGTAGCAACTCAATATATTTTACGAACTTAGCGAGTCACGATTCTCTATGACTTATGGGAAATAAAGAAAAGGTGTTGGCTACTTTTATTGCTAAACGAAGTGTAGAATAAATTGTCGTAGTTAGTTGAAGTTCAGTGTGAATAATGACTTGGAGAATATTCAACTTCTTTTTCGAATTTTAAATATGTTTAAACCAAATTTGATTTACGACTTTCGTTTGTATTTAAAGCAGATCTTCTAAATCAATGGTTTCTTGGAATAATTCATATGCCTCCGCTTCTTATGTAAACAACGTGCCAAACAATGCGAAAATGCGATCAGAGAACTTGAATAAAGTTAGTCTTAATCGTGGATCACATGATTGTCGCTCGGCCGTAAGATATATCCGTAAACAAATCTATGAATATGTGACTAAGCACGTCGCAAAAAAGCGAAAATCTGAAAAGCGAGGGCAGGCAATTGATGGCGCTATAAATAATATTCATACTCATAGAATCGCAGTTGTCGCAGTTTGGGGGCAAACAAATTAAATGCCAGCCAGCTCTTATGGCATTTAAATGCCAATTTAGGCATTAAGAGTGCGTTATCTGTGGATCAGAGGACAGCAAAAAAAAACACACGACGTAGTAGAGTAGAGTAAGATAAACACGCGAATTTCAATTAAAAGTTCCGCTCAATTGAAGCTGACTGAATAGAATTTTAAATGCAAAAATAGGCAAAGTATTACGCTGATATTAATTGGATTACAGTTTTGAAGTAGTTTCTTGTTCAATTTAATAATTTATGGCGCTATCTTCTCTGATTATATATGCTATTTAATCGCTTGATTCGTATATGTAAATGCCATTAATTTTATTCAAATGTCAGCAGGGCTTTTGCCTTCCGTTGTAGGTCAGATCTTTTGGCCTTGGCATTGATATAGTTGACAGTGGGCGGCTTCTATCAATTTCAACAGTCCCGCATGAAAGTTGTTTGACTTGCACAAACACATACAGTCATAGACAGTTTTCTACACGCACACGCATTAACAACTAAGGCAAAGCAATTACCACGTGATCAATTTTTAATAGAACTGTGAAACGAAAGCGACAACAAGACAACGAGACAACGAGAGAAGGGAAACTCAAAGCGATGTGGCATGATATGAGGGCCAACTGCCATTCCATTGACATTGGGTTAGTTTCTGGGGAGGCGCAGTTTATCTAATGTTCTAGTCTCTCTCTCTATGTATGTGTGTGTGTGTGTGTGTTTGCTTGCTTGTGTGGGTGTGGCTGGATTTGCTTGCTGTGTATTGTGTTTGCTTTGCGGAAACTTGCCGCTAACATGGTTTCTGGTTCGCCCCTCGAACATGTGGGATTTCCGCTAAGAATTTACCGTCAAATGAAAATGCCAATTTGTTGCCAAGCGAGAGCTGCCACAAACGTAAACGTAAAACGAAGAAGATTTAAATTTAATGTATATCATTTTTTTTTATTCAAAATTCCTACTCTCAACTGCCCACTAAAATTGTCTAATAAAAATAGCGATTAATGACTAGCGAGCTTATGTTAAAGGTAAATTTAAATTATATATGTTCAATATTTAGCTTTAAAACTAAAACTAGTTAAACGAATGATCTAATAAAATGTCCAATAAAAATGATGAATATTGAAGGTAATTCAAATTAATCTATAAATCTTTCTGTTCAATATTCATTCTAAAATTATTGCCAAACTAAAGCTGCCGGAAACATAAACATATACAACTAAAAAAACTTTAAAAATAAAACTCTTTTTTCTACTTTAAAGTTATCTATAGATTTGACGACTTGTTTTAGGTTTAACATCTTTTTGACTTAGCTATTTAAATGAAAATACAAATGATTGACTAGCGAGCTTCAAAGTAAAGTCTAAACAAAAAATTAAGAAATGTTGAAAGAACTTGTCTGTTATTATATGGGACATATTGTATATTCTTATATTCCTTAGTAATAGTGTTAGTGTTAATTTTAATTATATCTAACCTTTTTAAATAAATAAATAAATATTCAGTTTAATATGGCAAACCAAAGATATGCTTCTGTTCAAAGTGAATTGAAAACCTTTGTCTCATTAATCTCAAATGTCAACCGAAATTGTCAACTTTAAAGGAACATTTTTGCTTACTAAGAGTGGAAAGGAAATTAAAAATAAAGACAAGTCAAATAAGTTCGAAAAATCTGTACACATTTTATAAAAAAGTTTCAGGATAACTTTTTAATCTTAATTCAAAGCTTTTACTCATAGAGTAAATGTAAGAAAACATCTAAAAGTAAAACTGAAAAGTTCGTGTAATATTCCTTGACATTTTAGGGTGAAGCTTAACCTATGTAAAAAAAATTAAAGAAAAATAATTTGTAACTAAACTTTAAACTTTATTCTCCAAATAGCGCAGTTAACTGTCTCATCAGTCTCTCGTCTCAACTTCTTTATTGGCATTCAATCTCAGCTGCCAACTGTTGCACTGTTGCTTGCCCCAACCTGTTGCCGTGCTGCGCTGCGCTTTTCCAGCACTTTCGTTGAGCACACACTCGATTGACATCGTCGGCGGCAGCTGCACCCAGAGACAGAGACAGAGTCAAAGCCAGAGAGACGCACACATGACAGCGAAGCTAAGTTAAATGGCAAACTGTTTGAACCTTGAACACGTAGACACATACAAATACATTAGCATAAAAGAGTACTAGTGACAGTCACAGTGTCAGTGACAGTCACAGTTTTGTGTGTGTGTGTGGCAGTCACTTCACCTACTGCGCCTTTCGGTTTCATTATTGGCCGTGGGCAGGGGAAATTGCAAAATAAAGGAGCGTAAATTCTACTTGAAAGCGGCTTAAGTGCCAAGCAGCGCGTGGCTTTGCATGAGTTCGTAGTGAATGAACGACTAGCGGAATACCCTGCAAATAGAAAAAGTGCTAAAGCAATTCATGAAATCAAGAAACTTTTCACTTTCATTCGCATTCACAGCGTATGGCTTGCCATAATACGCATACGCCAGGGATGCCAGGCTGATGATGTCTATTTCGGTGTCGCACTTTTGTGGGCTTCGTAGTTTTTTTGCTTCTCTACTGTGCTGTGTGTATTCAATAGCACTTGAGCGAATTGAGTTGGAAATGCGAACAGATCGAGAGAATTGAGACGCACATCAAAAGTCGACAGTCAAGACGACAGTTGACGACACACAAACAAACACACAAACACACACACTCATGCAAATTTATAATAAATTTATCTTTTGTGGTCTTATGAACAGAATTAGAGCATTTAGGATTTAAGGCTTGAGCTCGCTCTCTCGATTTGTCATGCTATAAATAGAAACCTCACATTTGCGTGTGCGTTTTTTTTTTCTTGTTTTTTTTGCGCTTTTTGAGTACATTTCTGTTTAAATTCTTATGATTGAATTAGGCTTTTATTTTGACTCGAGCTCTTCTTCATACATTATGCAGATAGAAGATATTAAAGCGTATCGGCAACTGATTAGTCACAGCTCGGTAGTCAATTTGAGGCATCGCTGGAAGCGAGAGAGAGCAACAGCTACGATTGAAACCGTTGATTGAAAGCCAGCTTTCCATTCAATTCAACTATCGACGAGCGACTTTCAATCGGAGACAGCTGCGTTGGCGTCGCTTTGCGTCGTGTTCCGAAGCGAAGCAACGTCGGAGACGAGAACGAACACAGCCGGTCTGTGGTCTGTGTTCTGTACACATGACTAGCAAACACCGCATAGCCTCAGAGATTTATTCAGTTTACAACTTTCGGTTGCAGCGGACGTGTGTGTGTAGCAGAGTCGGCAAAACTCTCGCTTTTCGGCGGCAGTACGAGAAACTGAGCAGCAGCAAATAAAAAAAAGTTCATTCTAACACAGTTCAATTGAAATAAAATAACAAAAATAACATTTGTTTCGGCGTGCACAAACAAAAAGCGAACGAATTTCGTGTAAAATTGAGCAAAAATACTTTGTGCTTTGCAGCTGTTGCCAAGCAGTTAAAGGTATCTAATTTCTGTGCCTCCTCTTTGCCACTTTGCTTTAATATCAATTTAGTTAATTAGCTCTCAGCAGACAATAAGACAAATTAAATATACTAACTCTGTTTATGTATATTTTCTTTTTTTTGGCAGTAATTGGACTAGCTCTGTTTCTCTCTCTCTATTTTTATATTTTGTGTGTGTGAAACATTAGAAGTCTTTGCAGCTGGCAGCTTAGAAAACACTTCAATATTAAATGAAGTTCATTGGAAATTTAGCAGACAGTCGCTATTGAGTTGCGTCCTTGGGGGTCCTTAAGTAATATATTAATCAACTCCTACACAAATATTTCATTCGGTTGATGAGTAAAAACACACCTTTTGCGGCGACCCAACAGAATGCGATATTATGATTATTTATCAGCTGAATATCTGTGTCAATAGTTGCCGCAGGCCACGCAAATAACCAATACATAAACTGGCACGCAGAATCGTTAAGAGAAACAAACACACAACAGCTAGAACCGACCACAGACACCCCAAAAAGTGACACTATTTCAATGACGCGCTCTAAAGTAGGCAACACAAAAGTTGCCAGGCAGCCACACACACACACATATATATAGATGGAATCTGTCAGACAGACACGCAGCTGGAAGGCGCAGCTAAGAATAGCTGTTGCTATTAACACACACATGATTCCACGCATGATAGTTAATTATAAAAGCAAAAGCAAAAGCAAAAGGAGTAAATGCGTAAATACTCTTAAATTAATGAGCCAAAGCTATTTGGCCAACACGCTTGATTACTAGTTTGTCGAAAGTGAATCCACAAAATGTCATGAGCTTTAACGTTATTAAATTACGTCTTCGATAGCAATTCAAACAAGTTGTGTAGCACGTTATTCTAGACACTCAACAATTTATATTAAAGTGTCTGTAAAAGCAGCTAGTTATTCAAGTGTTAGATAAGCATGTCTTTCTAGTTGAAAATATTTCTTGAGTTGAGTTTTGATAAGTGCTTGAAGAACTTATAGAAAATGTTCGCTTCTACTTCACTTCTACTTCACTTTCAAACATCTTCTTTACGCTTTAAAAAGTGTCATGTATTTAAGTGAAAACTTTGAGCTTTTACTAAAATTCTGGGAAGCGCATTTTGTAATTAAACTTCATTTAAAATTCACATTAGCGCAACTCTATAAGCAGCTTAGCTACTTCAACCCAAAAGGGAATTTCTATGCGATTATTTCAAGCTGAAAAATTAATTAAACTTTCATTTAAAATGCATAGTTTCATTAACTACAAAAAGGATTAATTTAAATTGTAATAATTTAAGCTTTGAGGCTCAACTGTTTATAAAAAAGTACACATAAATAAAATATTATAGATTACTCACCCAATTGTGCTCAATAAATGTGCCAATTATTCACGTCAATTATCTGTAAATATTTATTATAAATGAGTTAAAAAAGCAACAAATGTAGTTGAAATAATGACAACAAACATTTCTTTTAATTGTACAAAAAACTCTTCAATACAAGCTCTAAAAATAGAAATTTTATTCATCCATCAACTGTTCAATAAATGTGTCAATTATATTTGACAAATTTTCATCGTAATTCATTATGAATGAGTTGTTTAATCAACAAAATTACATTTAAATATAGTTAAAATAACTACAACAAAGATATCTTTTAGTTGAATAAAAGAATGTTATTTTTGTTTCAAACTGAACTCTTAAATAGAAGCTCTAAAAATAGAAATTTTACTCATCCATCATCTCAGCTCAATAAATGTGTCAATTATTCTTGTTGTAGCAATTGAGAACTTTCGTTCTAGAATCGTGAACAACCATTACAAAAAAGACTTTAAAGCAACAAATTAATATTTGTATCTAAAACAACTACAAAAAGGATTTATTTTAGTTGTGTACAAAACGTTCTTAAATAGAAGTTCTAAAAATAGGAATCTTACTCATTCATCATCTGAACTCAATAAAAGTGTGTCAATTATTCATGTTATATCAGTTGAGAACAGTTCACAAGAGCAACAAAAAGTTATCGAATCGTGTAAATCGTAGGAGGAAAAGCAACAAACATTAATATTAAATGAATGCTTAAAGCAAGAGTATCTTTAAGTCGATTCTCCTTCCTCAAACCCAGACACCAACTTGTTGGCGCTGCTAATAACTCTAAGTGTGTTTCAGTGTCTGAGCTGTTTGTCTATCTGTCTATGTCTGTGTTTCTCTCTGTGCGTGTGTGTGTGTGTTAGCTGTTTGTTATGGCCCGATGACAAAACACATCCTTTCATTTCATTTTCATGGTTTTTTGCCCGCAAAACAAAACTTGTGAAAGTAACTTTTTTCATTTTTTTTTCTTCCGTGCTTTGACATCATTTTTTGCTTGCTTGTAACTTTGTTTTGCTTACATTTCTTGTTAAACAAATTTTGAACTGATTGCCAAAGGCAACAACAAAAAAATAGCAGTTTACAACTTTTGGTTGAAATGTGGCAACTTCGCAAAGTCATTAAAGTTGCCACATAATTAATAAGTAACGAAACAGCGAAGACAAGTCAATTTGCATTTGGATGCTCAAAGCTTTTCGCTCCACACATGAGAGCTCACTATATTTAGATGTGCTCGTTATTTATACATATATGAGAGGAGGAAGGGAGAGAGAGAGTGTGTGTGTGTGTAATGAGCTGATGCGGGCGGGTCAATCATTGGGTCATCGCGCATCCTCCAGGATAATCCCCCAGAGCAGCCATTTGATGTCGCTATCAGCATCGGCAGCCCTCAGAACAGAACAGGCGCGTGGCCTTAATTTGTGTGCGGTCAGTTATTTTGCATATTATTATTTTTGGGGGAGAAAGCCAGACGAAATTCTTAATTACTTTATGCTACGCACAATTATTTTGGCCTTGGTTGTGCTAATTACTCGATTACTCGTTTACACGCACAGTGCAACACACATCGAGATAATCAAATGGAAATTAATGCGCATTAGCCAAATTGAGAGCCAAACTCAACTCAACGCGAAGCTACGTGACCAACTTCTGAGCCAACTTCTAACACTCTAACTAAAGCTTCAGCTATCCCAACTAATGCGACACATCCGCCCGCAAAAATAAACCTTTCAGATCAACTGAAACGTGTTCACATTGTTTTTGTCGATGTTCATGTCGGGCCTAAAAAAAAAAAATGAAACTAAATTAATATTGATTCATTGATTTCTAATCAATTGAGCTCAGCGGACGATGTGTCACTAAGAAATGCCACGCTGTGAGCCGCCTGTGATCCTTCTTCTTTCAACCCTCCCCCCGCCGTCTAATTGCTGTCCATTTTTTTTATTCTGTGTATTTTTTTTCGGCCTTCCTCGATTATTTATCCATGGAGTTGCGTGTGCGCTGATGGACTTTAAGTGGCGAGCAAGTGACGCGTAAACTCAACATTTTTCCATTCACTTTTACAGCTTCATAGTTGACGCAAGTGCACGGCCAACGTTGCGTATGCGTAATATGCGAGTGAAACGTGCACAAAATTCCAAGCAGAAAGAATAATAATAACAAAATATAATCATCAAGATGTACAAGAGAAAGGTTTAAAGCATCAGCAGCAGCATCAGCATCAGAAGAGCTAAACTCAAATTAATTTACATCAATTTAGAAAACGAATCAAAACGAAACGAAACCAAAATCAAATTGTGATTTGCGATAATAATTAATATTAATTGACGCGCGTTCAACCCAACACATAAATATATAAATATAGAAATTTGTGATTTTAGTTAATTAAATCGTAAGCGTTAATTCAATTAAAATCCAGTAGACAGAACTTTACATCAATTAAAAGCATTCAAAATAAGAAATCAAAATTGCGTCGCCATCAAATAACAAAATTGAGCTTAGTGTCAACGGCATTGGCAACGGCCTCAGCGTGGGTCAGCCATCCAGTGAGCAATCATCGATTCGCACTCAATCGAGGCGCATCAGCAGCACCAGCAAAAGCAGCATCCACAAAGCTGAACGCCACAAAAGGCAACGCAACGTTTGGCCCTTCAAGATGCGGGTGAAGGTGGGCAAATTTTGCCTGCAGCGACAGGCGTCGGGCCAAAGCGAAAAGTTTCCACAGCCCAGGTGAGTTTTCGATAAAGAAAATCAACAAAGACGCCACAAAGTTAAATAAATCCACTTAAAGCTCAGCAAACTTGCAGTTTTATTAACTAACGTCATCTCAAGTGTAAATAAAATGAATGTCGATAACGCGATAAATGATAACTGAGGCGTTTATCTAACTCTACTAAAGTAGCGCAAGGCAAAGCACTATGACTTTATTCAAATGATAGCTAGTATGAAGCAGTAACTGAGACTGTTGGGTTAAGCATCATAAGATAATCAAAATGATGGCTATAAAGTAGTAACTGCAGTTGTAGCAATCGATAAAGTTATTATCGATAACTATGTAATCGACTTTTTACATAAAAAGAATCGAATATGACAATCATCTTTAATTTAAATCGATATCATTATTATCGATAAGTTATCGATACATATAGACAAATAATTAAATTAAATTACAGAAAATGGTGACCTTTATTAATATAACTGCGTAATATTATACACATATTTAATGTAAATCGATATCATTATTATCGATAAGTTATCGATACATCTTTAGACGGTCGAATTAAATTACAGAAAATGTTGACCTTTAGGAATACAACTGTGTCATGTGATACTCATTTTTAATGTAAATCGATATCATTATTATCGATAAGTTATCGATAAATGTCAAATTAAATTACAGAAAATGTTGTCTTTTATCAATACAACTCATATCTCGATAAGCAGTTGCTTTCGACCAATTTAAATTTCGATAAACAGATTAATTCGATTAAATTATCGATAAATTTCAATTCAATAACATTATGTTCTCTTATAATTTGCCTTACTAAACAAATGCTGAAAACATATACTGCGGAACTTCATTTTCTGCCATTTATCGATAACACTGTATCCAATAAGGTGACAACTTTATGGGTCACACTTATAATTAACAGATTCATTATATATTTATGAGCATGTGATTGCGTGATTTAGAAAACTCAATCAATTTAGCTGGAATTTACTTGGAAGCTAAGCAAAAGTCTATCGATAAACAGAACTTATTTATAGACGAGATAAATAACAGGTATAGCAACTTTAATCTCACTCAAAGAATATCAGATTCTCTCAGCAGCTGTGTCAAGCTAAGCTTTAAGTGAATCCGCACAGTTTGATTATTGTATTATTTACAATATTATTTTGTGCCTGCCAAAGTATTTGTCCCTCTTATTTATACGACTGTGTCGTATATCTCTGATGGGCAGCCGAACGCACGTGCCATGGACCCAACTCAAATAAAAAGCAGAGAAAGAGAGTCGCAGCATGCTTCCATAAATATAAATATGCTGTTGCAGAAGCTGTGGGCAAACTAATTTACCTCAAGCAAATGGCAGAGACATGTGTCGGGCAGCCTAGCAACAACAACAGACGAAGGAAGAGGACTAAAAATAATGGAATATATTTAATTTCCGTTTACTGATAAGAAAGCAAAAGACTCGACTGACAAATGTGCGTACTCAGGTTTTTATTTTCTATTACGGATTTAATACAATGAGCTAGAATATGTGCATAACTGAGAGCATCATTGGATTTCAAAGGCATTGCGACAGATTTCCACTTGATGGCAATCAGGTGTATGGCAGCAGCTTCAATGCGGCCATTCGTCAATCAATCAAACCAGTCTCCGCTCAACTTCAGCTCAAACTTAAATGAAGCGTGCTAAAGCAGCTGCTGCGTCTCCTTCTCGGTTTCTAAGAGTCGACACGTGCGAGTCACGTTGTCCTGGCAACTTTTGCCCAGAACGTGTTGAGCAAGCCAAAGACGAGAGTAAACCAAAGCCAAAGCACTAATTAATTTGCATACACAGACTCTGACGGGGATCTGACTCCAATCTCTCTCTCCTTCCCCCTCAACCTTTGGTCTTTTTCGGCTTCCGCTGGAGCCGAAAGTTCTGTTTGCCTCTGGCATCGTATTATTCAGCAATTATTTTTCAATTTACTTTTCGGTGTGTGTGCTTAAGCAGCGCAATATGAATAGACAATGGTCTGTCTGATAAGCAGGATGGCCACAGGCCAAAGCTTTAAGTATGCGGCATGGCCAGGGCTTATCACTCATGCGCCCCGTTGGCGTCTCATTTTGCAAAATAAGTCATTAACGTTTGTTTGGCGTCAAGCTAACCGAAATGTGGGTCAACATCACTAAATGTGCCAAAAAACAAAAATGGAAAAGAAACTGACAACAACTAGCATAATGACGTTGCCTGTTGTTGATGATAATGATGACGACGACCTCGTCGAAGCAACAAGGTCAACGGTTAAGTGAGGCAAAGCGCCATTTTTACATTGTCGCCGCAGCAGCTTGTTGTGAGCACATTAAAAATGTGATTATGGACATGCCAAAGGTTGTCCAAGTGTATGTGTGTTGCTTTTGTCTCGTATGTGTGTGTGTGTGCGTGTGTGCGTGTGAAATGCGAAATGGCAAGTGTCATAAACGTTATGCATAATTAAAACATGTGATGCCAAAATTGGGAATTAGTAAATTGCGTATGACGAATACGCAGCGTTGTGCGCAAGTTTGACAAGCACTGTGCACACAGGTGACAGCCTTAAAGCCAATTTCAAATAACGTCACAAAAGTTGAAGCTACCTCAACAGCTGCGCAGCTGCCTCAACTTTGCTTAGTCAGTGCAGCCCAAAAGTATGCTACAAAAATTTCGTCAACGAAAATATGCCAAGGAACATTAACGAGAAGGGCATGTAATTAGCCATAATTAATAATAGATTATGAAACTATTAAGTTAGGCTTGAACAAATTAATTTAATTGGAAACTTGATCTCGATAAAATAAATTATTTAATAACAATTTGTTGCTGAGAAATATGCAAATTACATGCAATGCAATTTATGAAATTCCTTTCAGTTATTTAACATAGCAGTCAAGCGACTTTGAATATTTCTTATGAGAATGCAGTCTATATATTGCTATATAGTACAATTTGTCTGGATGTGATACGTGGTGCCCTATTAAGTTGTTAGCTGGGGGAAACGTGTGCAAGTTCATGGAATCGTTGGGGATGGTTGGGTTGGGTAAGCAATTGAAATGTGTGAAGAGCGTGCGCGAATTTCAATTAATTAACTTACATTTTTCGCAATGGAAATTTACGGCTGTCAAGAGATTTAAACATGTTAATCAAAGCTGCTTTTTTGTCGTTGTCGGCGACCGGCGCTGATTTAAAAATAAACCTTTTTTAGTAGCTTATTTCAAGCATTCACTGCGAGTACTCAGAGTACTCAGAACTACATTCGGAAAGCTGGCCAACGATTCAATTCTCTTCAAACACAAATAGTGAAAAATTAATGAAGCGTGTCGCATTCAAAAGCGCCTCGTGACTGACGCCCCTTCAAATTTTGGTGGATTTCGGCTCTGTAATTTTATTATCAAGCATGTCGCAGAATGACCTATATTAATATAATGAATATATATTTCACTCGAGTGAGAATTTGTTAAACATATGCTAAGACAAGTTACTTGAGATTGTGAGAGAACTATTCTATTCAAGTATGCAAATAATAGAGTTTTATTATGTGCGAAATGACAGTGTGGAGATATAACAATGCATGATAATTAAAACGGATTGATTATGAATATGATGAATATATAACACATGACCATGAGAAGAAAACTTGTCTTCTTAATTGATTTATTATACTTTAGCTAAGCTTATTATCTCGATTAATATATGTAATCATCTATAATTAAATATAAGAACTGCATTAATGTATTAATATCCGCAATTTTCAATATTAGTTTATGTAGTGATAAATATCTATAATTATACAATAGTGTAATCTAAATTTGCATATGCTTTACCCTCTTATATGAATTGTTCTATGCACTGTTGTATCTATTGATCACTTAATGAGCATTACGTAGTACAATTATTTGCAATTCAAAAGAGTGCACAATAGATATAACTAATGTACAATTAAGTCGAAAATTCTGTTCTCGATTACGTGCTCATTGTTTTTTTTTGTTTGTACCCTATTGTGTTACAATTTCAGTTGTTATTTTACATTTGATTTGGATTTTTATGACTTCTACAAATTTTAGTTCCATAAAAGACTTGTTATATAAGTCTGTCTCTCTCTTTCTTTCACTCTTACTCTCACTCTGTATCTCTTTCTCTTTCTCTCACATTGTATTTCGTTCTCTCTCTCTTTTTTTTCTCTATCTCTCTCCCTCTCCCTCTCGCTCTCTATCTCTTATCTTCTCTCTATCTGTCTTTCTCTCTCTCGCTCTATCTATCTCTTTCCTTTTCCTTCTCTTTCCTTCTCTATCTGTCTTTCTCTGTCTCGTTCTATCTATCTCTTTCCTTCTCTCTATCTGTCTTTCTCTCTCCCGCTCTATATATCTATCTCTCTTTCTCTCACTCTCATTCTGTATCTCTATCTATTTCTCTCTCTCTCTGTCTATCTATCTCTATCTATATTTCCCTTCTTCTCTATTTCTCTCACTCTCTCTCTTACTCTATATCTCTTTCACTTTCACTCTCTCTCTCACTCTGCATCATTTTCTCTCTCTCTCTCTATCTTCCTCTCTCCCTCTCTCTCTCTTTCTCTCTCCCTCTCTCTCTCTATCTACAATATCTCTACCTCTGTATCTCTCTTCGCCTTGCGATCATCTCTTCTAAGTGGAATAAAACCATTTTGCACTTCGAGGCAAAACTTTTCCATTTAGAGAAGAACACGAGCTGTGAAGCTCAAGCAAGCGCCGGGTCATGTGCTGTAAAGCGAGACTCGCTTTCATTTCATTTTTTAATGGAATTGCATTGCATTTCATTCTTATGTGCGCAGTACTTCTCAGTATGACAACAGCTAAGCACTAATAGAGCCATGGTCAGCCGCAAAAGCGCATCACGAGTGTAATCGTCATTAATACTATAAGTGTACTTGCTACTATTATTATTATTATTATTAACAATATCGCTGCTAGGTTTGATGAGTGTCAGTTTCAATTTCAGCGCATCCATCGAAAGAAGGTTTTGTATTACAGCCCGCCACAAATGTCGCAGACATGTCTTAGGGGCTTTATTTGCTTATTTGCTGTGACGTCACTTGCGTCACGTAGCGCTCAGCTGGCCAAAAGCTTGGCCGCTTCAATTTAGCTGATTTGCCAAATATTTGGCACATGCGTCTGCAAACTTTTTTCGGCCCCTCGACAGGCATAAACAAACCCTTCCCCGCTGTCGGTAATAAAACAAAGCTAAACTTGTTAGAACAAATTAAAGTAAACACATTGCGCACAATTAAGGCGAGTATAAGAGTGCGTATAAGAGTTGTTTATCGCAGTTGGAGTTTACTTTATTACTATTCACAAACTAAACTATTCTTATCTATCTAATAATTCACGCGATGAAATAGTCGATTGACTTGATTACAGGGTATGCAAATTAATGGACTGAAGTAATAAATTTAAAATGAAGAGTACTATAAATAAATTATTATAAGCATAAGCTGTTGAGATACCCTGCAAACCAATTTGATTGATTGGCTTTATTGAAGTGTTATCAAATTGAAATTGAATAGAAATCAAATAAGACTAAATAAATGAGTTGATTGTAACCATAAGCTATTGATATACCCTGCAGATTATCAAACTAATTTCATTGATTGTCTTGATTAGACTACAATAAAATTGCAGTTAAATAGAAAGCTTATAGAATATTGAATTTAAATGAAAATATGGCAGATTTTTAGAGAAAAATTTCAAAGTTATCTATTATTTAAAATATTGAGTTGCTAAAGAATTTGTGATATAACTATAAGAGTTATAGAATTCACTCAGTCAATTTGCACTTCTAGAATTTCACACAAATATACCCACTTGACTCGATTGCAGGGTATGCGAGCAAGATCAGCAGCATCGCACAATAACTGTCAAATGTGATAAATCAAGTGTAATTGAAAGAAGTGCAAATAAGCCAACGCCAGCAATGAAAACTGAGACACACACACACACAGAGCGAGAAGTAGAAGAAGAGAAATATCAAGTGAAATGACAAATGATAAAGTAAACACGCAAAGGCAAAATGCGAAATCGCAATGAACAAAAGGAAAAGAAAAAGAACATTTTGAATTGTCAAACTGCTGCATAATTCGGTTAAGCCAAAGCCACGCTCAGAGAGAGTGCAGAAGAGAGCACAAGAAAAAGAGAGAGGGAGAGCATGTGACAAAGAGAGCGCTGAGCTTCTCAGTTGCAATTGCAAATGATAGGCAGGCGGGGGGATGGGGGTGACAAGAACGCATAAATGCGAATAATGAGCCAAAAAGAAATGAATATATCAGGAAACTTTTTGCTGCTTTTTTTTGCGCTTTGCTTTTGTTGTTGTAGTGTATTGTTATATGCTGCTGCTGTTGTCGTTGCTGTTGTTGTTGTTAGTGTTGTCGCTTTATTTGCTGCGGCTGCGACGCGACTTTTCGTGGCGAATCGCATTCAAACCTACCAAATAGGGTAAATAACTGTGCATGCTAGTTAGTACCGCGAGGGCGTCCCAACTATGCACTGAGCGCAGTTGCGAATATCGCATTCAAAGATCAAAGATCAAGAGACTCTAAAAAAACGGAATAGAGAAAGATTCACATTAATCACAATATTTGCAAGAAATCAGCGTGCGTGAAAAAGTGCAATTAACAAAGCAACAGAAGAAACAGCAACAAGCAAATACGTTTTTTGCAATTTACGTAATAAGTGAAATTACACAAATTGTGCGTGTCATAATTACATAGAACGAACACACACACACACACATACACAGTAATAATAACATATCCTAGCAACCGCAGAGGCTCGAGACTCGAGAGTGACAGCGCGACAAAAGTTGTCGGCGTGAGCGTGTTAAGGATGTCATACAATTACAACAACAGCTCCGAGGATTACTCACACGAAGATGAGTATGTGTCTCCCTCCCTCTCTCTCTCTTTCTCTCTGGTTCACTCCTCCATACAACAAATTGTCCTCAGCGTCGCAGTCAAGCAGAAAACTCATTTTAACTTTGGCCCAAAAGTGCCTCACCTGCTTGCTTGCTTGCTCTCTACAATTAAATTGGCCCTCACTTTGTCAAGGCAGCAAGCAGCAGTTAGTGAGAAGGTCGCACTCAAACGCCTACGTTATAAAGCAGCGTGTAATTTCATCTGCAGACAAATCAATCATTAGGCACTCGCAGTCGTTAATCAACTGGAGTTATCTTTGCCGCTTCAAATCGCAGCTAAGTGTGACCAGATAAAGTTGGGGGAGTAGTTAAGGTATCGGCAATGCGTGTACTACAATCAGATTAACTAGTTATCAGAATTAACGGATGAAGAGATTGTTAAAGAGTCGGGAAACAGAAAACTGTGAATGAATCAGAATGTGGAGAAATAAAAAATATACTAAATATATACAGAATATAATATAACATATAATAATGTGGAAAAATGAAAATAATACTAAATATGTTATGTTATATACAAAAAAATTAATCATCAGAAATCGCTTTCTATAAATATTCCCAATATTCGTAATCTAGGTACACAACTAAAATGAAACGATTTTTAAAGAGTCGTGAAACAAAAAAATGTGAATGAATATACGAAATATATACAGAATATATAATAATGTGGAAAAATGAAAAATATACTAAAAAGGTCCACAAAATCATCATTAATCTTCAGAGATCGCTTTATATATGAATATTTCTAATATTCGAAAAAATATCTAAATATCTAACTAAGTTAACGGTAGAATAGATTGTTAAAGAAACGAAAAACTGAAAGCTTAGTGAATGAATCAGAATAAGGAAAAAATTAAATATGTATGTACTTAATACGAGTATATATACAAAAATTAATCATCAGAGAACGTTTTCTATTAATATTCCCAATATTCGTAAACTTAGTACCCAAATAAAATGAAACGATTTATGAAGAGTCGTGAAACAAAAAACGTTGTGAATGAATCAGAATGTGGGCAAAATTTAGTCACCATAGATAATTTTCTATATTAAAATTCCCATCTAAATTAACAGATAGAGATCGTCAAAGAGACACTGAAAGAATATTAAATACTTTAGCTAAAAATGTAAAAATGAATTTATATTAACATATGCGAACCTCTTCTATATTAAACCTATTTATAGTATACATATATTTTATATTATATCAATTTAGAGACTACTCAATATTAATAAGGAGCAAGACAAAACTTTTTGGCGAGATATGTAGACATATTAAACTTCAGATAGACAGTGTGATTAGTGAAACAAATACAGTCCCAATACTACCCATCTTCATAGATGTTCATATCAATAGATATCAGATACTAGTTAAGTTATTTAAAAAGGTTAGATATTATATAATTCAAATTAACACTACTACTAGATTTGTTAATAATTATCTTATGCATTCTCGAGTTGTCAGGCAATAAAACATTCCCACTTTGTTTCTCTATAAATTCTCATTTAGTCATAGATATTGCGCACTCAGCTTATACAGAAATTCATAGGCTGCAATCTGTGCTTAGACGTACTTAAAATGCAATAATTCAACTCATTAGAATTCAAAAGAAAATCAACTCGGCATCAAACACAGGTCTCAATCAAGGCCTTACTCAGAGCTAAAGCAAAGCTTAAAATGGAAACAAATCCCACACACAGATCTTAAGTTTATTCCAAGTGCATTACAAATTGCCGCACACTAAAATCAAGCCAATGAAGAAGCTGCCCTATAATATTCTATATGTATTATATACAGAGAGATCTGAGCTATCGCAGTTGATCAACAATTTAGCAAGTTCAAGCGAAAAAACTGTCAGATTGTCTGTCGGCGCACGTTCTAAAGTCGAAGACGAAAACGAAGACTCAAAGAACATGTGAGATTTTAGATTGCCTCCATGAAAATCTGTTTCTTTGTCTTTGTTATAAACTAAATTTAACTAAATATAATTTATGAGTTAGTTCATTTAAGCAAGAGAGAGCGAGCGGTCTTTCTAAGCGGCATTTAAATAAACTAAATTAAGATTTCTGGCCACTTGAGTCAAGTGCATAAATTGCATTTACGAGTTTTGTATTCGAGATGTGAGTGCACGTGATTTGCGAGTACTCACTTGATTGTGGTGGGTGGACTCATTCATTCATGCGACGCAGCTGCTGCGTTTGCATTCTAATTAATGCATAGAGAGAGTCATTAAACTTGCATTTGAAACGGAATTGAAATTGAACAGACGACAATTAGCAGACAACTGAGACCACCCACAAATGGACGGACAATAACTAACTATACTCGTAAATCTTTCTCTCTCAATCTGATTGACCTTAGTCGTGCCAAAGCGTGACTTAATTAAGTGCCAGGTAATTCTCAATTGTGATGGCAGAGATTTGCATAAGAATTGCAATCAGTTCAAGACGCAACTTGTTGAATATTGTAATAAGCTAAATGAAAAGCAATTGCAAATGTAGTTGACAAGCCGAGCTAATTATACCCGCTACACATAAGGTAGAAGCTAGAACGGCTGCAGAAAATGTTTGTAACAGCATCCTATAAAGTATATATATTCGTGATCAGAATTTAAGATTCTTGAAAATTTGATTCAGATCAGATAAAAACTTTAAAAGTTTTAGTTGCTTTGGCTAACAATCTGGTATATTTTGGACTCTGTACTATTTTGATTCGGTATAATTTTAGTATTTTGTGGTATATTATTCTAGAAGTTATATAAGAAGTAATTTCGTACTATATCAATATACCAAATATAACCCTTGGTATATTTTTAGTATTTTTGCAGTATATTAATTGGGTATATTCGGTATATTTTTAGCATTTTGTGGTATATTATTCTATAAGTTATTTAAGAAGTAATTTCGTACTATATTCATATACCAAATATAACCTTTGGTATATTTTTAGTATTTTTGTAGTATATTAATTTAGTATATTTTAAGAATAATACCCCAGATTTTTACAATTATTCAAAACGGGTACCGAGTATCTCACAGTCGAACACACTCGACTGTAGTTTTCTTACATTTCAATATAGTGCAGTAAATACTACAGAGTAACTTTTAGTCCACATTTGATGCAACATAAAACTTCAAGTTAAGCTTCTTTGCTCACTCTTAAGCCTATTGCTAGTGCTTCGATTTGCGTCAAATATCACAAAGTGATATAAATGCTTAGCCTGATATCTTCTTAACCATCATCCAAATGGGTTTTCCTTTTGGGTCTCTGTCAATCAGCATTGTGAATGCGTTTTGCGTATGCTAAAAGCCGAATTGAGTTTCCACTTCATAAGCCTTAAGCTGCCAAACACAAAAACGAACGAAAGCGAAAAAAAACCCTTTAAGCGGCATTTTAAAGTAGTCGAAATAAAATTTACAAATTGTAGTCGAAAGTCGTGGCACATAAAATCAATATTTGGTTTTATTGAATTCCTCACACAATTGAGCCAAAATGTGGGCAGCAC
Source organism: Drosophila albomicans (assembly GCF_009650485.2). NCBI lineage: Eukaryota > Metazoa > Arthropoda > Insecta > Diptera > Drosophilidae > Drosophila > Drosophila albomicans. Next base: position 27,301,181 of record NC_047628.2, read on the forward strand.
GTGGCAGCAACCAAAATGCCACGCCCAGCCGCCTAAACAAACAAATTTTGTATTTATACGAGTTTGTTCCTGAGTCTGGGAATGAGTTTGAGTTTTAGTCTGAGTGCGTGTATGAGTATTTGTATTAAAGTCAAGTAATCTTATAAAATCTTTCTGTGTTTCTTTTCCTTTCTTTTCGTTCTTGCCTGCGCACATTTCATGGCTCCCCAACGTGCCACAAACCCACAACTTATGGACACCTCCTCCGCCTCCATCTCGTCGTCGCAATCGTCGTCAACATATGCAGCGAAGTAACAGAAGGTGCCTTACAAGTCTGGCGTACGCTGCCCGAACGCATACGACAGGATCCCAGCCTAGCATCGTTTCGACAGGAGCACGAGCGCTTACACGGCGGTAAGTGTTCGTCTTGCCCCATTGGAGGCAGTCACCTTTCTTTCCCCTCCCCGCAACAACAACAACAACAACAACAACAACATTTATTTATCTCCGTCTTATGTGCTATGTTTTGTACCGTAGCAGCGGAGAGTTCTTAGAACTTTGTCGTTATGTTTGCGGCTGCCTAGAAGAAACGAAACCTTGTTCAATCTCATAAAAAACAAGTATACGCATGTTAAGCTCTGCCACAATGATGATGTTCAACAAATCTCCTAGTTTTTGCACAATGCGGTTGTGGCAATACATTACAACTATTCAATGCATATTTTAGTGCACTTTTATCAGAGAGGTAGTTTAGATAGAAGTAACTTCTAGACTAACTAGACTTGAAGATAGAATTTATTAGCAATAGGAGAGTAACTGATGAAAGAAGACTGTAAGCTGAATCGTGGAAATTGTTATACAAATATGTTTGATTATCAATATTCGTTTTCACATATCGATTTGGTTTGAAATAGTATATAATAAACTTATATTTTCGATGTGCACTGAGCATCTAACCACACAGAATGTACAAACAAAAAAAGTTAAGATCATGTGTGAACATACAACAAAGTAAAGGATATTTAAAACTGAATACGGTCACTTCTGTTATGGTAATTATGAAATATGGTCACATTTACAAAAAAATGTTTGAAGAATGTTTCTATAACAAAAAAAAGAATGGGCAAATTAAGGTTAAAAAAAAGTACTTTACTGAACACCCGATTTCTTTCAATATATATCAATTTAGTACCCTAAACTTTAATATACCAAATAAATGCAGCTAAAACGCCAGAATTTGTTGAATAAATATAAACCAAAATTCATAAAATAATAATTATATTTTTAAAGAGCTTAAACGTTAATCGCAACACTCAATTCCAAAGAAAATTCATCAAATTAAAAGCAAATTTATGATGAGCTCATAAGTTAGTTGGAATTCGTAGTTCCAAAGTCTTTTTCTACATACTTCAAATAAAAAGACACTCCCTCATAAACTACTTTTAAAAGCTTAAGCAATTCCCCTACGATAGAGCATAAAAAGTGCGGCTAGCGGCTGTGCGTATTTTAATATTATTTTGTGTATTTTTTATTGGCCCATTTTTATTACTGTAATTATTGTTTGAATTTTTTATTGCCATTTGCGTCGGCGTAGCATTGACATTGGCCACAGGCTCGACTCAATTCGGCCTTCTTCCTCCCCTCCCCTCCCCTCCTCGAGTCTCGTCTCCCGTCTCCCGTCTCCCGACTTGGTCTCAGGTTGTGTACAGTATGTTTTTCGTGCTTGTTTTTTTTTCGCCAGTTGATTTGCATGGCGAATTGCTCAACTTGCGACAATGTTTATCACTTTAAATTGCTTAATGGAGGTACTATTTTTGGGTTTAGCATATTATGGTAATGCGCGGCCTTTACTATTTCCGTAATGTGATGTGATGCGATGCAGCCAATTCAGGGACAGGGACAGGGATAGAAAGGTTCTTCGTTTTGTGAGCATTGAACCATTAAAGGAAAATTAAATTGCTTTGGTCAGCGCGCGTATCCTTGTGGCCAGCTAAGCGCCTTTTCATGGTCAATGGCAGAGGTATTTTTAGCTCAGTTCAAAGCCAATAAAAGTGGAAAGTAAACTCTAGATGACTGACCATCGAGGCAGTCATCAATGTCGCGTTGTCCAAAGCGCAGCTAATGAATCAATTGACGTACAAATATTTACCAATTCCCCGACTGGGTAGAACATCAAATTGATGCAGCTGTCAATCGAGTTAATCTATTATTAATATTCCATCTCATTTACAGATGTGGAACCCTTGCCCTCCGAAGAGCAGCAGGAACAGGAAGAGCAGCAGCAACAGCAGCCACAGAGGAATGGACATAATGATGGCAGTCACGCCTTCACACAGATTGGCATCAATGTGACCAACGAGGCGGGTCAAGTGCATGTCCTCGACGGCAGGTTCGTAGTTCTGTGCTTTTCGAGTGTCAGTTACGTAATTAGTGCAACCAGTTTTCTGTGATCCCCCCGCTACTCTAGGGACCTGGAGAACAACAATGAGGATCAGCATGAAGAGGGCGAAACCTACTGCAGAAGTCACGTAAGAATGAGTACGAATCAATCCCTCAAAATATATTGAAAGTCCTGTTGTCTTTGCAGATCAAAAAGTATCTGATTTGGTTCAAGATATCGGTGCTCTTGGTTGTGTGGTGCGTCTTTACCGCCTTCCTCATGTCCAACAACGAACATGTCGATCAGCTGAGTCTCATAAGTGTTCCTAGAAACGGCTCCTCAAAAGGTGAGTTACAAATAACATGTACACAGGGAGAGAAAACATTCTAGGCAAGAATAAAATTTTAAATGAAAAGCAAAACAAATCAAGAGTTATTCGTGAGCAAACAAGACTCTAGAATGGGAAATGCCTCTTCAAAAAATGAGTTAGAAATACTTAAACTTTCAGAAAGAAAAACAGACTAAACAGACAGAAAGAGAACAGACTTAGAGGTGTCAAAGGGGTTCGCTTTTTTAAGAATGCAAGATTCCTAACTTCAAGAATTTAGTCTTCTTTTTATGTAATAATCCTGTATTAAACCTTTATCCTTCACAGCCTTTCCCATTACTACGCCCACCCTAGAGCGCATTGGTCTCTCGCTGCGTGGTCCTTTCCGACTGCAGGAGAACGAGTTGCAGCTGAATGCGAGCGTGCCGCTGCCTGTGCTGCAAGTGCAGGTGACGCGCAGCTATTACGATGCCTTGGGCCAGGAGATATACACGGAGAATGCCAGCGAGCTGTGGCAGCTGGACATTGTCTACACCGATCTCATTGATGCCACCAAGGATACGAAAAAATCGCGCACCTTTGAGCTGACACCCAGTGATCCAACGATGCTCTCGTCAGCGAACTCGACGCGTCTCAGCTTCGAGTTTAGCTCGAGTATCGATGGCGAGCTGCCGCTGCAGCTGAATGTGGATGAATCACCCATCTATAAACGTCATGGTGTGCTCTACGCTGCCGCCGTGCTCTGCGGCCTCTATGTGATGATCATCTGGGAGATTGTGAATCGCACCTTTGCCGCCATCATTGCTTCTACCTTATCGGTGGGCATCTTGGCTGCTCTGAACTCGCGACCATCGATGGGCACCATCATGGGATGGATTGATGTGGAGACGTTGCTGCTGCTCTTCGGCATGATGATTCTGGTGGCCATCCTCTCCGAGACGGGAGTCTTTGACTATCTGGCTGTGTATGCGTATAAGATAACCAATGGTCACGTGTGGCCTCTCATCAATTGTCTGTGCTTGTTCACCGCCGTCTTGTCATCGTTCCTCGATAATGTTACCACCGTGCTGCTGATGACGCCGGTCACGATACGACTCTGCGAGGTCATGTCCTTGAATCCTGTGCCCATACTAATGTGCATGGTCATCTACTCGAATATTGGTGGCGCTTTGACGCCAGTCGGCGATCCGCCCAATGTGATCATCGCTTCCAACAGCTACATATCCAAGAATGTGAGTCACGGTCTTTATTCTTTATTAAACTCAAGCATAAACTATGATTTCTGTATTAGAGTTTGTGACAAGATTTAATAGTATTTATTCAGCTCAGAGAAGCTGGGTCCAGTGATTTGAGATATTCAAAAAAAAATTGGTGCCCATTGCTTTAAATCGTTTGCCCATGTTTGCCCAGGAAAAATTTTTTTTTGCCCACCCTTAGTTTCGAAATTATGAAAAATTTTTTTTTTTCGAAAATTCAAAAATTTTTTTTTTCAAAATTTTTTTGCGGAAATCGCTTTAAAATCGTTTGCCCATGTTTGCCCATCTTTTAGTTTTTCGAAAAAATTTTTCGTTTTCGAAATTTTGAATTTTGAAAAATTTTGACATTTTTTCGGCATGAATGACTCAAACTCGATCGCCCACACCTCGAAATTATGAAAACTAAAGCCACAACGGTAGCCTCAAGTGTTTTCAAGTCTGCCCATATCTCAGAATTTCAAAATTTTGAAAAATTTGAAGGTTTTCAACTTTTTTGATTGCCCATACAAATTCATCGTTTGCCCAAGTTTCAAAGTCTCAAATTTTTGCCAAAATTCAAAATTTTTCAAAGTTTTTTGACTTTTTCAGACTGCCCATTCGCTATTTTCGTTTGCCCACCCTTTAGAATTTCAAAATTTTGCCGAATTCCAAAAATTTTCATACTTTTTTGATTTCAGCCTATGGCCCATACAAATTCATCGTTTACCCAATTTTCAAAGTCTCAAATTTTTGCCAAATTTCAAAAATTTTCAAATTTTTTTGACTTTTTCAGACTGCCCATTTGCTATTTTCGTTTGCCCACCCTTTAGAATTTCAAAATTTTGCTTTATTTAAAAAATTTTCATACTTTTTTGATTTCAGCCTATGGCCCATACAAATTCATCGTTTACCCAATTTTCAAAGTCTCAAATTTTTGCCAAAATTCAAAATTTTTCAAAGTTTTTTGACTTTTTCAGACTGCCCATTCGCTATTTTCGTTTGCCCACCCTTTAGAATTTCAAAATTTTGCTTTATTTAAAAAATTTTCATACTTTTTTGATTTTGGCCTATGGCCCATACAAATTCATCGTTTGCCCAAGTTTCAAAGTCTCAAATTTTTGCCAAATTTCAAAATTTTTCAAATTTTTTTTACTTTTTCAGACTGCCCATTTGCTATTTTCGTTTGCCCACCCTTTAGAATTTTTAAATTTTTCCGAATTCCAAAAATTTTCATACTTTTTTGATTTCAACCTATGGCCCATACAAATTCATCGTTTGCCCAATTTTCAAAGTCTCAAATTTTTGCCAATTTCAAAATTTTTCAAATTTTTTTGACTTTTTCAGACTGCCCATTCGCTATTTTCGTTTGCCCACCCTTTAGAATTTCAAAATTTTGCTTTATTTAAAAAATTTTCATACTTTTTTGATTTTGGCCTATGGCCCATACAAATTCATCGTTTGCCCAATTTTCAAAGTCTCAAATTTTTGCCAAATTTCAAAATTTTTCAAATTTTTTTTACTTTTTCAGACTGCCCATTTGCTATTTTCGTTTGCCCACCCTTTAGAATTTTAAAATTTTTCCGAATTCCAAAAATTTTCATACTTTTTTGATTTCAGCCTATGGCCCATACAAATTCATCGTTTGCCCAATTTTCAAAGTCTCAAATTTTTGCCAAATTTCAAAATTTTTCAAATTTTTTTGACTTTTTCAGACTGCCCATTTGCTATTTTCGTTTGCCCACCCTTTAGAATTTTTAAATTTTTCCGAATTCCAAAAATTTTCATACTTTTTTGATTTCAGCCTATGGCCCATACAAAATTTTCATGAATTTGTATGGGGCATAGGCCAAAATCAAAAAAGTATGAAAATTTTTTAAATAAAGCAAAATTTTGAAATTCTAAAGGGTGGGCAAACGAAAATAGCGAATGGGCAGTCTGAAAAAGTCAAAAAAATTTGAAAAATTTTGAAATTTGGCAAAAATTTGAGACTTTGAAACTTGGGCAAACGATGAATTTGTATGGGCCATAGGCTAAAATCAAAAAAGTATGAACATTTTTTAAATAAAGCAAAATTTTAAAATTCTAAAGGGTGGGCAAACGAAAATAGCAAATGGGCAGTCTGAAAAAGTAAAAAAAATTTGAAAAATTTTGAAATTTGGCAAAAATTTGAGACTTTGAAACTTGGGCAAACGATGAATTTGTATGGGCCATAGGCCAAAATCAAAAAAGTATGAAATTTTTTTAAATAAAGCAAAATTTTGAAATTCTAAAGGGTGGGCAAACGAAAATAGCGAATGGGCAGTCTGAAAAAGTAAAAAAAATTTGAAAAATTTTGAAATTTGGCAAAAATTTGAGACTTTGAAAATTGGGCAAACGATGAAATTGTATGGGCCATAGGCTGAAATCAAAAAAGTATGAAAATTTTTGGAATTCGGAAAAATTTTAAAATTCTTAAGGGTGGGCAAACGAAAATAGCAAATGGGCAGTCTGAAAAAGTTTTGAAAAATTTTGAAATTTGGCAAAAATTTGAGACTTTGAAAATTGGGCAAACGATGAATTTGTATGGGCCATAGGCCAAAATCAAAAAAGTATGAAATTTTTTTAAATAAAGCAAAATTTTGAAATTCTAAAGGGTGGGCAAACGAAAATAGCGAATGGGCAGTCTGAAAAAGTAAAAAAAATTTGAAAAATTTTGAAATTTGGCAAAAATTTGAGACTTTGAAAATTGGGCAAACGATGAAATTGTATGGGCCATAGGCTGAAATCAAAAAAGTATGAAAATTTTTGGAATTCGGAAAAATTTAAAAATTCTAAAGGGTGGGCAAACGAAAATAGCAAATGGGCAGTCTGAAAAAGTAAAAAAAATTTCAAAAATTTTGAAATTTGGCAAAAATTTTTTGAAAGTTGGGCAAACGATGAATTTGTATGGGCATAGGCCAAAATCAAAAAAGTATGAAAATTTTTTAAATAAAGCAAAATAATTCTAAAGGGTGGGCAAACGAAAATAGCGAATGGGCAGTCTGAAAAAGTCAAAAAAATTTGAAAAATTTTGAAATTTGGCAAAAATTTGAGACTTTGAAAATTTGGTAAACGATGAATTTGTATGGGCCATAGGCTGAAATCAAAAAAGTATGAAAATTTTTGGAATTCGGCAAAATTTTGAAATTCTAAAGGGTGGGCAAACGAAAATAGCAAATGGGCAGTCTGAAAAAGTCAAAAAAATTTGAAAAATTTTGAAATTTGGCAAAAATTTGAGACTTTGAAAATTGGGTAAACGATGAATTTGTATGGGCCATAGGCTGAAATCAAAAAAGTATGAAAATTTTTGGAATTCGGCAAAATTTTGAAATTCTAAAGGGTGGGCAAACGAAAATAGCAAATGGGCAGTCTGAAAAAGTCAAAAAAATTTGAAAAATTTTGAAATTTGGCAAAAATTTGAGACTTTGAAACTTGGGCAAACGATGAATTTGTATGGGCAATCAAAAAAGTTGAAAACCTTCAAATTTTTCAAAATTTTGAAATTCTGAGATATGGGCAGACTTGAAAACACTTGAGGCTACCGTTGTGGCTTTAGTTTTCATAATTTCGAGGTGTGGGCGATCGAGTTTGAGTCATTCGTGCCGAAAAAATGTCAAAATTTTTCAAAATTCAAAATTTCGAAAACGAAAAATTTTTTTCGAAAAACTAAAAGATGGGCAAACATGGGCAAACGATTTTAAAGCGATTTCCGCAAAAAAATTTTGAAAAAAAAAATTTTTGAATTTTCGAAAAAAAAAAATTTTTCATAATTTTGAAACTAAGGGTGGGCAAAAAAAAAATTTTCCTGGGCAAACATGGGCAAACGATTTAAAACAATGGGCACCAATTTTTTTTTGAATATCTCAAATCACTTGACCCAGCTTCTCTGTGTTCTTTATAATTTCAGTATTAGAGTTTATACCATAAACAATGCAATGGTATAAATATTAATACCAATACTTTTGTTAAAGAAAGCTCATCATCAATTCATTTTTAAGACATTAATTCCTAATTTTCATTTATAGAACCCATAATTTTCCTTAATTGAAATACTTCTTGTAATAATATAAGAGTAACAGGTCTACTTTATCTTAAATTTAAAAAAACATTCCATTGAAAGCGTTGCATTTTTCTCTCTATGTTTTTAGGGCGTCAACTTTGCGGTCTTCACGCTGCACATGCTGCCCGGCGTCATTCTGGTCATGATCCAAACTTACTTGCAGTTGCGCTTCAAGTTTCGTAACATCAGCGATCTGCAGTTCAAAGACTCGCCCGAGGTGGAGGAGCTGCGTCATGAGATCCATGTGTGGAAGCGTGCGGCGGCCAGTTTGTCGGCATACTCCAAGGACGAAGAGCTGGTGCGTCAAACGCTGATGAAGAAGGTGAATCGCCTGAAGCGCAGCCTCAAGAAACGCATGACGGCAGTGATAACGCCAGCTCCAAACTATCAACAAACGCTGGCCAATCTGCAGGCCAAGGTGAGTCCATCACATACTTAGAATTGTTCTTTATCACTCATTTTCTACCTCTACTCTTCTAGTATCCCATTCGCAACAAACAGCTGCTGATCAAGTGCTCCGCTGCCTTGATCTTTGTCATCAGTTTGTTCTTCCTGCACTCGGTTCCAGAGCTGCAGCGTCTCTCGCTGGGCTGGACTGCGCTCTTGGGTGCCATCTTTCTCATTATTCTAGCTGATATCGAGGATCTAGAAGCCATTTTGGCACGCGTCGAATGGTCCACTCTGCTCTTCTTTGCCGCCTTGTTTATACTCATGGAAGCGTTGACTGAATTGGGTTTGATTGAATGGATTGGCAACATGACCGAGGGCATTATTCTGGGCGTGGGCGAAGATCAGCGCTTGATGGTGGCCATATTAATAATACTCTGGGTAGGTATATCTCATAGGAATGTTCTTTAATTCATAATTTAATTCCGGCTTTTCCCTATTGCAGGTGTCTGCTGTCGCCTCTGCCTTTGTGGACAATATTCCGCTGACCACGATGATGGTGAAGATCACCATTTCGCTGGCTCAGAACAGCACATTGAACTTGCCTTTGCAGCCCTTGGTCTGGGCACTTGCCTTGGGCGCCTGTTTGGGCGGTAAGTCTGCCACTTAAAGAGTCTTCTACTCCATCTAAATATTACTATTTCCTAACTAGGTAATGGCACGCTGATTGGCGCTTCGGCGAATGTGGTTTGTGCCGGTGTTGCAGAGCAGCATGGCTACAAGTTCACGTTTCTCGAGTTCTTCAAGTGAGTACAGAAAAAGGATTTATATTTTACCATTCAAAACATAATCCTCTTTACTTTAAGGGTTGGCTTTCCCATTATGATTGGCAGCATTATTGTGACAACGGGTTATTTGCTGCTCTCGCATTCGCTGTTCGCGTGGCATTGATGAATACTGAATGAATATCTATCGATGAGTGATGATTGATAATGGATGTTGGCCATGGACAGCATGGGAATTGACTGTGTCGATTTCTGAACAAGGCGCACTTTACCTCGTTACCTAGAGCAACAATGTTAAACATTCGACACTTATGCATAATATCAGCTGCAGTTCAAACTACAATAATAATAATGAAAACAAAACAAAGCAAAGCCAAACGAGCTGTAAACAAGCATACACTGAGTATGCTACGAGCATATAAAAATTTAATGATACTAAGCATATAATAATAATAATAATAGTAAACAAGAAAAACAAACACATTTATTTTTACACATCATTGTTAGTGTAGTGCGTAGTCTAATGAGAAACAAAACCAAAACAAATGTGAACAAAAAAGAACAAATTTATACATAAATGTAATTATTTAAAATCGAAAACGAATATGAAAATGTCGCTGAACTGTGAAAGAATTGTTATAGTATATGTTAAATGTACGTATAATGGAACAAACAATTACTGTGCTAAAACTAATTGCTGCTCGTATTATATTAATTTATAAATATACAAAATATGTATTAAATATTACAAAAAAAAAACAAATTGGTTTCTTGCTACATTTTCATTTCATTGATTATGAATGTCTCAATGTGGGAATTATTTACATTTTAGTGCAATAATTTGTTATTATAAATTTAGTCAACGCATAAGAACAATAAAATACAAATCGATTGTTTAAAATCAATCTTATACTGTTGTGTCTTATACAATTGAGTAGTAGAGAAATGATAATGCGTGCGCTCAAAAGTATGCAATGATTTTATATATGCGCCCCTATCAAACAAATATGAGCTGCCGCCCGTAAGTATGCAACACTATTTTGCAAACACACTTCGTTAACAGAAGTCGTTAAATTATTACTTAAGACTTTCCACTCATTAGCAAATACCTGTCATAACTTGCACCTGTGATTTGACAGTTAAATTGCAAACATTTCAACAAGTGTTAGCATACAAATACAAAAACAAACAGTGAATACTAATTATGAACACGATTTTTACAAATAGTTTGCAATGCAGTAGCAGCTGCCAATGCACTTCAGCTACAACCATTTATTGCGGGCCATTACATTACATACTACAACCTTTAGTTAAAAGCGAGAGTACTCAATGATATTAGTTTTTGTTTTCCTAAAAAGGTTTTCTTTAAACGAGTATTTTAGCCAAGTGGCTGTGTTTTATTGCTGAGCCCATTTTACGACGATAGGCGTCAGAAGTTTCTATCCATTAGTCAAATGATGAAATCAAGTTTGGCCAATAACAGCAGTATAAATCCTCAAATGAGTCTCTGGTGCGTACCTCAAATCCTTTTCAGTTGCGACGCAGACGCGAATCGCGACGGTTGTTAACGCCACAAGCATTTTAAAAGACTCTAAAAGTAAGACTGCGCTTCGACCTGGCTTTGCATTAAGTAAATTTGTGAGTTGTACGTGACCTGTGCTAAATAAGTGACTGACAAACTTGGCCCACAAAGAGATTCCGATAAAATCTTGTATAACATTTATTCAAGTCAACAAATCTGGGAAACAACTGAGCTCAGTTCAGCTCAAACTCCAAACGAGACGGACTCAAAAATAATGAAAACAATTGTTAATCGATCGTGGTAATCGAGTGTGTTGTCGTCGAATCTGTTTAGTTAATTCTTCAGTTGCTAATCATGTCTCTGAGAGTCTTTATCCTGTCACTGCTTCTTTGTGTGCTTCATTGTAAGTGAACAACAATTGCCAAAATCAATATGAAAATGTGTAGTGAAAGATTTTGTCCCACGTTATGCCAACTCACGTAATAACCAGTTTTGACGACGCAAACCTACTTTAGACTAGACCTAATGCCTAAGAGCAGGTCAAGTCTGGATGCCGCAGCTTGTGTTAGTTTCAAGTTATTTGCCGGTCTTTGTGTCAAGGTCGCTATCTCGCATCTCTCTTTTTATTTATTATTCGCAGCTCCGATTCACATTGTTTATTAATACTATAAACTGGCATTTAAATTGATTACATAATGTGGAATAGATAGTCTAAGTTCAAGCCTGATTTTAATTAAAAATTATGTGTATTAAACACAAATTAAATTTGCCATTACAGCACAAAATGTCAGAGGTCTTATAGTGCCTGAGGAAGTGGCTTCTGGACTTTCCTACTCCTATGGATTCATTCCCAAAATAAAGAAAGGTGAGTTTAAGCAAGTTAAATAACAGTTTACTAAATTAATTCTTCACTTTCTTATAGGCATTGATTCACGCTTTGGTGTTGGTTGGCGCTTTGGCAAGCACGCTGACTTCCAGCTGCAACTGGAGCTGGGACCTCAGTTTGAAACACGTCCACTTGGCGTATTAACCAAAAAGCGACAAGCAACAAATAGCAAGAATCAACTTGATCGACTGAGAATGTTTCAACAATCTGGATTGGAAAAGTTTCCCGAGAAACCACAAATGAAACCGAATGTAGTTAACCAGCTGCAGCAGCTGTACAAAATGGCGGGTGAATCAACGGAAGCGACGCCTACAACAACTGAGATGTTTAATTAATCTAAGAATTATTTTTTAAGTGAGTAAAGAACGAAATTAAGACCTATTTTTACAGTGTAGATTAAATAAGGTGTCATACTAGGTGAGAGCGTTGCTTGACTTGATGCAAATTCTTGAAGTATTCAAAATATAGTACTTAAAATTGTTAAAATATGTTTAGATTTGTCAAAGCCTAGATTAGCAATAAAAATTAATAGAACTGTTCAAGATAAATCTGTCTTACAAAATGCGTATACGTATTTAATATACTAGCACTCGAAAGTATGCTACATTTTAAATTCAAACAAGTTTGTTACTTCTAAGCTCAGCTTACAACACACATCAATTAAGCTGACTTTCAGTCGCAGCCTGTAAGTATGCAACACTTTTTTGCATGAGGAAAAGCACGCAATTTTTTAGAAGAGCCATCGGAATTTATTGCAAATTTGGGTGTGTAAAATAAATAACCGTACTCGCACTCATTTCAATTATTTTTCTGATTAATTGTTATTTGATATAAAATTTAGCAGAGCGCTATACAACTTTCCATTCATGTGCCCAGCATTGGTTGCCAGATAGTAAAATTGTAAATACTCACGCAGCCAAAATAAACAATAAAAGACTACTCAAGCAATCGGTGCTAATTACAGCCACACTTTAAGCAAACAATTTGCACTTTATCCCGCCTGCAGCTGCCAATGCACTTCACTTCATCCATTTGCTGCGCTCCAATCACCACAGCAATTCTCTAACTAAATATTATTCCACATAAACGTATGTGTGTGTGTGTAAATATTACGTCAAGTCTTCGCTTGGGTAATTAAGCAAAAGGTTTCGAGTCAAAGAGTTTAGTCAGCACCTAAAAGTCTTGCTTAATGTCAGAGCCCATTTATTTAGGTGGGCGTCAAAGGTTTTTTGTCTATTAGCCAAACGATTTGGTTATGCAAATAGTTAGTTTGAGCTTCACTGGTTAGTTGGTTAGTCACGGTAGCCAACTCCATATGCTGATGATAAATCAACGCCTGTGAATGTTCAATGAACTTGAACTGAGCAGCAAAAGCAAAAGGTCGATGCGAATATTTAAGAGTATAAGCAGATAAATCATTCTGAATTGTATAGATTGTAGATAAAAAGAAGACATTGAATAGAATTAAAGAGACAACTAAAAATCTGTATTAGGTCACAAATATATTTGCATTAAATTAAATGGTCAAAATGAGAGTGAAATTTAAGGTCACGCAATACTTTCGTTTTAAAATTGAGTCGATAATCAGTTAAGTTGAAGTTGAAGTTGCAACAGTTTTGGGATGATTCAATTAGGGAAAAGTTTTGGCGTTGCAATTTCCGAGAAATGAGGACAGTGGCAACCTTTCACATGACGCAGGCCAAGGCAGCGCACACCTTCCACTCACACACACACACTTAACACACACGTAAGATGCGAGTGTGCAATTGCAGAAATGTGCCAAAAGGCAGAGCCGGAGTCAACAGCTTGCTGGTCAGTCAATTAACTCGAGAGGGAGTTAATGGAGCAAGAGCCGGTCTCCAACGAAAGAGAGAGCAAGCCCAGAGAGAGAGAGAGAGAGAGAGAGAGAGCGAGTGACGCTCACTCAACAATAACAACAAAGTTACGTGAACGTGATGATAATGTGCTCTGTACTCCACCCAAAAGTTATTTCAAGCCGGAGCTTCAGTTTATAGCTGCTAGCCAGCGACTTTAGCGTGTTGCAAGTCCAATGTTCGCTTCGTTCACTCTCCATTTCAGTTGCGGCGCAGACGCGAAACGCGCAGGTTGTTGTTAAAACCCACAAACAACACACAACAAAAACAAAAAATGTGCGCATAAAAAACACAAACCGAAGAAACCAAAACCAAAAACGAAAATATTTATTTGAAAAACCATTTGAAAAATGTTCGAAACGTAACACAAAATCTGACAGACAGCGACAGCGACAGTTGAGTAATTATGCCATTTGTATGTGGCTAGTGCAAAAAATATATATTTGTGGCCCAAAACAGAAATGCAGATACAATAACAAAATAAACAATTGTCCAAGTTGGAGTGAACAAAAATGTCGACAAACTGGGGGAGCTCACTTAATTTTTTGTTTAACTGCAGTTTCGCTTTCATTTTTACAAATTCGGAACGCGCGTTGTTTGTGCTCTTGATTAGCAACAATTTGATTTTATGAAATCAAAATACAGTGCGTAAAAAGCAACAACAACAATAGCAACAACAACAAATATGCCGAAACAGCAGCAGCGGCAATAAAATCGAGCATAAAGCAATCAAGCGACAAGGCCGCATAACAAAAATTTGAACGCTTCAAAATTTAAATGAAAAACCACAAAAAGTTTAAAAATATATTATAAACTAAATACAACATCAGCACACACACACACACATACACAGTCAAGACGTTGAGCTCATTGACGTCTGCTGGCAAAACCTTAACAACAAAAAAAAACAGCTAGCAACAACAACAACACCAAAGGCACATTGAACAAAAGTGAGAGTGATTTCCAAACCGTTTTTTTTCTGTTTTTGCTGTCCGCTGTCTGTTATTTTTATTTTTTTGATTTTCTGTTTTCGTTTTTTGTTGACGCTTTTTATTCGAGCCAAAGTCAGTTTGCATATCGCGTCGCTTGGGCATATTTGAAATACTTTTTCATATGACGCAGCAATCGCAATGAAACCCAAAATACAACAAAAAAAAACCAGCTTGAAATTATTGCAAAATGTGGCAAATTCTGCACACAAAACAAAATTAACACCAACTCAACCCAACTGTGTGTGTGTGTGTGTAATAATGTTGTAATGTTTCACAATGTTTTTTATTCGGTAGATTTCATGAGCTAAATGCAAGCAACAAATACAACAAATTCTTCAGCTGCTGATCATGTTTTGGCCAAAACAATTGCCGGGCACTGTTAGCCTGCTTTGGCTGCTACTTTGCCTACTCTACCATTGTAAGTAGACGACAACACAACAACTACAACAACGATTACCAAAAATCTAAATCGAATTTCAAGTGAATATTTAAGTGGTGCAATAACCGGTTTAACGACAAACACACGAAACTTAAACCAATAAAAAAAAAAACGCCACTTGATTGGCTCCAAATTGTCGTACTCTAGACTTTGCTCTGTGGCCCAGACTAGACCACGTTAGACCAGGTAAAGCCCCAACAAGCCGGGCCACCAAAGCGCGCTTGTTGAGTCTCTCAAGTTGTTGCCGGTCTTTGTGTCAAGGTCGCCACATCTCCTCTCCTCTCCTCTCTTGCCTCATTCGCAGCTGCGATTCAACTGAACTCAACTCGACTTGATTTGATTGTTAGCTACTCTTTGTTTATTGTTATTAGTTTGCGTTTTATTTCTCATATTTGTTCGGCCTTTTAAGCACACTTTAGAATGGGAGCACAAAGTGCACTTCAAGTGTAGCAAACACTTTTTATAGAGTTACATAATACACACCATAGGTGGAAGTTTGGAATGATCGTAACTACAAAAGTGGCCTAGGTCAGTTTTCAGTTTCATTTTTAACGATAGCCAAAGTTGTGTGCGGCTTTTACCTTGAACATTTACTTAGAATTAATGGCTACAAATTTATCATGGTACTTAATACTGAACTATGTGAGTGAGAGCGAAAACATTCCACTTTAACTTAATGTATTTTAAAAGTTTTGTTATAGTTAATTCAACTAGATAGAGAACAGATACAATTTTAAATATAAATTTATTATACCCGCTACCTATAATAGTCGCGAATTTTAATACATAAAATAATAATAAAAGTCTTTAAGATTCCTGAAAGTTTGGATGCGATCAGATAACAAATGGAAAAGATATTTAAGAAAAACTTTTGTATGGGGAAAAACTTTGCTTTGTTGCTTTGGCTTACAATCTGGTATATTTAGGACTCGGTAGTATATTTTGAATGTAGTACTATATAAATATACTAAATGTTGGTAGATTTTTGTATTTTTGTGGTATATTAAAGTAAGAAACAAATAGATAATAAAAAGCAACAACATTAAAGTTTG
Source organism: Drosophila albomicans (assembly GCF_009650485.2). NCBI lineage: Eukaryota > Metazoa > Arthropoda > Insecta > Diptera > Drosophilidae > Drosophila > Drosophila albomicans. The sequence continues at coordinate 27,317,118 of NC_047628.2, forward strand.
TGAGGCAAGAAATAATGGCTATTCAAAAATTCATGCCTTCAAACTAATAAATCAAGTTTCTATCAAGATAATTTTGAAATCAGGAAACAAGCATAAAAAATCAAAAAAAAAATTTTAATAATTTTAAATTTATTGCTGAGTCAGCTAAATAAAAATAATTGATATTTTGAGCAAATATTAGAATACAAAAATAATACAATATAAACGATTCAATTTCTAACAAATTCGGACCATTATTTAATATGTCAACTATATGATATAGTGCTCAGATTCTGGCACCAATTAAATTTCAAATTATAGCTCAAGTCAAGTATGAACACCTGTGTTTCGAGACATTAACCAAACTCTTCAACTCAACTCAACTTCAACTCATGAGTAGGTGTGACCTTCTGTCCGTCTCTAAGCCAAGTTTTATGGCTGGATAATATCTGAGCTTATCCGCTTAGCAATTCGTCACAAAATGACAGCCAGTCATAAAAAAAAGTCAGGCCATAAAACATGCTTGTTGCGTAATACAAACAACAATAACAAAGAGGCCTAAATTGAAAGTCTCAAGTGATGTTTTTGCGCTAATGATTAATGTAAATTGAATTTGTCTTTGCAGCACAAAATGCCGATGGCTTCATTGTGCCGGAGCAGCTGCCGTCGGTGCTCTCGCTGGTCTACTCAAATATTCCCACCATCAAGAAAGGTGAGTCTGTATTAACTTTTGGCCTCCCATCAACTGAATAATGAATTCCTCTCTATGTTCGATAGGCACCGATTCACGTTTCGGCTTTGGCTTTCGACTGGGCGAACATGCGGATTTCCAAGTGCTACTCGAGCTGGGACCACAGAAGGAGACCCGTCCACTGGGTGATCCTAGCAAATACGATCAATCCTTTAACAAGCGTCAAGTGAGCGCCCAGGAACAACGTCAACAGCTGCGACAACAGCAGCTTTTGGCGACCTCGACGGAGCGCAATGCTGCCAGCTGGCTGGAGACCTGGTCGAATGGCATGAAGCCGCAGGAGAAAGCTCAGGCAGCTAAGCCCAAGCCTAGGATCAAGCAAACAGAAACTGCCACGTTGCCTGTAAGACCACAGATGCCAACGGATGCACTGCAGCAGCTGCAACAGCTCTACAAGATGGCCAGCACAGTCAGTGAAGCATCCACAATAACAACAACAACAAGTGAGGCGCCCTCATTAACGGGCGCATCTATAAGCTTGGGTGTCCCCAGTGGATTCAAATTGCCACCGCCTGTTTTAGCACAGGACTCCAATGCATTGGGCGTTATTAGTCCGAAGAAAAGCAGTGCTGACATTACCAAGGATCTGATGAACGTCAGTCTAGAGGCTTAGGTTGTATTTTAGAAGTATTCACATTCATACACCCATATCTCGCTTAGCGACATGGCAGATGCACATATTTTTATTAAAAATTCGGTTTACCCCAGTTTTTAGTCGAAGTTGACGCCATTAAGCGAGGTACAGAGGTGTACAATATTTCCCTTATCTCTCTTTAAGCTGAACTCTATATTTGTAAATATGTAATTCCAATTGGCTTTTGAAGCTATCCAGTTTGTAGTAGTAACAATTATATAAGGCATAAGGCAACATTAATGTGTCAATAGCGAAAATACGTACATAGTAAAGTCATTTGAAAATAAACATTTTTACGATAAAATAAATTGCTATTTTATTATCAGCGCCAGTTACATGAAAACGTAACGGAATACACGAAGTCATAACACTGTAAGACCGTAACCGGTATAAAATACTGAAAAGTACTAAATTAATTTTTTTGGTATTATCCCTAGCATCAAGCTGCAGCGCATTGAAAAATGCCGTTACATGATTTTCAATGGCGGAAATTTAGCAAAAATACTAGTTTATAATGGAAAGCTATACTAATATAATATCAATTTAATGTACTCACTTTATTAAGGGCATAAGCTGCTAATGGAGGCACGCAAGGCAAAAGACATTGCAGTTGAGACACTTGAGCGTTGTGCGCCGCCAAAATTTGCTGGCGTCGAAGGCCGCGCACAAAATATTTTCACAGAACAAAAAAAACAAACAAAAACCCACTTTAGCACAACAACTAATGCACTTTATAACTAGGAGCTATCATTTTATTTTCACATCACTTTACACTTTAAAGAACACACATTTTTATACGAATTTAACAATTTTCTTCTATGCACAATTTTTCGCTGGCAACTTAGCGCGCACTTTTACTTACACTGTTAACTTTACAGAAGCCATTGCAGTTTTTACGATTTCCGTCTATATAACATAGCTGCAGACTGCAACGTGTTTGCTTCTATGTTAGCAAAAAGCTAAAGAAAAATGTATAATTTCCAATAAAAATGCTCTATTTATAAAGAAATAAATATGTAATTTGTTTTTAGCAAATAATAAGATGAGTAACTTAATAGCTTTATTATAAAAATCTTCACAATATAAGCGAATTAATTCGCCTTCCTCATCTTTAAGATTAGATACCTGTGCAAATGCATTATATTTGTAGATGGCTTTATTGGAAGCAGATGCTTAAGATAATGATCTGGGCATTTTTAAGATAACTTACACATGTTTAAGTTTAACCCATATCTACATTTGACAGACAAAATGCATTAATGTACCAATGAATAAATCAAGCACAAGTTTAGTAATAAATATACGAAAAGTGGCAGCCATGTTCATATTCATTGCAAAAGTAATAAGCACAAATAATAAATTTATTAAAAAGACGCATTCAATTGTATTTATTTTTTATTGTTTATTTATTAATTATTTTATTATTTATATTAATTTATATTTATAATTAATTTAATTTTAATTTATATATAAAATTATTCAATTCGACAAAGCGACAAATGTCATTATAATTGTGACGTGTGTGGGCTGCATAACACTGTAGTGCTGCTGCTCTGTTACTTAACAGAGCTTATGAGAAGAACCGTTATCAGTCAAATCAGAGAAGAACGCGCGCAAGAATTTTGCATTTTCCAGTATGAAACAGATTATTGCAGTTGTCGGACGTTGTTTATTTGCATTGTTTTATTGTGCAGTTTGTGTAATTTATGTAACTTTTGTGTGTTTTTGTGTAAAATAAATAGCAACAATGTCCGATGCGCCCGCTGTGCTCTTTACAATAACAATACCAACTGCTCAGGAGGAACAGCGACTAAAGGAAAGCTACAGACGACAGTTGAACGAAGAAGATGGCACAGCAACAACAACAACAACAACGACAACATCAAGAACAACAACAACTTCGACTTTGAGGAGCACGTTGTCATCGCATGCCGAGTCACTGCAACCAGCTGCATGTGCAACACAGCTGACAGATGGGGCAGCGTCACATACCGACGAACTTGCCACCATGCCACTGGACACCGCTATGGAGCACGTGCTGCGCCAGCTACTGCGTAAATTCCAAATATCGAATGCTGTGTGGATGCGCAGCCTAGATTCGAACGCCTATCAGATCACCTTCACCTTGGAGTTCAACGAGATTTACGAGAGTCTGTACGATGCACTGCAGCAGTGGGGCATCGGAGATCGCGAGGGTTCCACGGTGTCAGTGATGAACTGCATCGCCTCCAAGTCGTCTACAGGGAGTAGACAGCAGTCAGAAAGTAAACCCACTGATTCAGCCAGCAGTGAGTAAGTTCTTTAAGGGTTTTATTATTATCCAAACTAACCAATCAACTCTTCTAGTAACAATAACCATCCGCATGGCACCTGGAATCGCTTCATGAACTCGGTGCGCTCACGTCTCAATGTTGCACAAATAGTGCGAGATGTGCGCCAGGATGCGACCATCACATTTGACTTTTGCATACTGCTCATCTCGGCGGCGTAAGAAGATTACAAATCCTAGCCAGCTACACAAATAATTCTTCCTCTATATACAGCATTCTCGCCTCCTTTGGCCTCGTGGAGAACAGCACCATCTTTCTGGCCAGCAGCATGCTCATCTCACCCTTGATGGGTCCAATCATAGCCTCCATCTTTGGCACTGTGATCGAGGAGCGTTCGTTGCGTCGTCTGGGCATGCGCAACGAAATCATTGGCATCCTGATGGCCACGCTGGTGGGTTTCCTCTTTGGCCTGGTCGTCTGCACGACGGACAAGAAATACGGCATTGGCGAAGGACTCACCACGGAGATGTTGTCACGCTGCGATCTCCATTCGCTGGTTGTGGGCATCTTTACGGCCATTCCATCGGGTGCAGCGGCTGCCATTGGCATCTTGGGTGGCAATATTGGTTCGCTGGTGGGCGTGGCGATCTCTGCCTCACTGCTGCCACCAGCTGTCAACTCGGGACTGCTTTGGGCTGTCGCCTGCATCTACAAGATCTTCGAGAACGACGATTCGCTGTACAAGGATGTGGTCAAGTCGCGACACTACTCCAAGAATCAGGCCACCGAGTTGGCTGTCTTGGGCAGCATTAGCATGTGCTTGACACTCTCCAACATTCTGTGCATCTATGTGATGGGCATTCTGGTGTTGAAGGTGAAGCAGATTGCTCCAGTGATTGGACGCAGCAATCGTCAGTTCTGGACGCGTGACATCAAGGTGCCCCGCAGCGATGCCGCCATCATTGATGAGATGCTGGCCAGTCTCACCAAGGACGACACTCAAGTCATCAACGAGGCCTTTCTGCGGCACCTGGATGAGTCGGCGTATCAACACACTTGGTCGCCACGCAGCATTCGCCATAGTTTCTCCAGCCAGTTGCCAGTGGCTGATGTGGCCACCATTCACCGCCTGGAGGAGCTCTACACACAGTCGTTGTCCATACCGGAAGAGACGCGTCGTCCTAATGGCATAGCACGGCGTCACACACGTGCCGGAGACATTCAGGATACGGTAAGCCGAGAAAATGAAGCAGATCACATCCTACAATTAATCTTAAGTCTATAAATATGCTTCGCAGCTCTATATACTCTTCGATCTCTCTTGATTTCAAAGATCGACCTAATAATAACTCCCAAATCTTGTTTATTCTTTATACTTTCAGCGACCCCGCTTCGCCAGCATGCCCTCACATCGGATTCGGAATCACAGAGAACATCTTGTGCCGGAGACTGTGATAAATTTGCCTGTGCCACGCTTTACGGTGACACCGGCCATAGAAGAGCAGCCGTTACAAAAACAACAGGAGGACACTTGAGTTTAAGTTGTTCACTGAACCAAAGCTTTATGTAACAAATTTTCGCAAATAGAAACTAAAAATCAACTCCACTCGGCGCACGACGATCGGCTTTGACCTTAGAGCGATCTCGCTTCAGTTGCAGACGCTGTCGTGCTGCCTTTTCTTGACGCCGGCGCAGCTTTTCCAGAGTCTCTTCACTGGGTGCGACGGGTTCCACCTCTTGGGCACGAATCACGGTGCGAAGCTTCTCAAGCGCATCGGCCAAATTCATTTGCTGGGAGCGCGTTAAATCGCTTTTAATGAAATAGTAGCCCTCCTTGTTGAGCTTATTGGCCAGTACCTGGAGCAGCTTCTCGCGCGTCTTCGTTGGAATCCATTCTGCTTCCGCTAGCTTGAAGCGTATGTCCACTTTGGTGTTCACTGTGTTCACGTGCTGTCCACCAGGACCCGAGCTGCGACTGTAACTGATTTCTAGCTTATCCATGGGTATGTAGCCATTGAACTTGTCACCGCTGCCGGGCTGCAGTAAGACTTGCGTTAGTAAGTAGTATAAATTAATGAATTTAATGTATTTTACTCACTGGAGGCGGCGGCGTGTAAAGCTGCAGTCGAGCATTGGGATAGATTTTGTCGAGCGACAAGTCGCTTTGGTAGGACAGCTGGCGGCCCAGCAAAGTGGCGCTGCTGTAGCCACTGTTGTTCTGCCGCAGCACACTAATGAAAGCACGCGTTATTTTATTCATATTTATTAAAACAAATTAAACTAAATGCAATTGAAACGAACTAACAGCGGCGGCCTGTTACGACAACTACAAACAGCTGTTTGCACATCGCGTTGCCAACTATCACAATTTGTGACCTGCCTCCGTCTATTTTCTTTTTGTTTGGTATATACTACCTTTGCGCTTGCGAAAATACTTTTTTTTATTTTATTTATTATTTTTATATTTTATTTAAATACAGTTTATTGCAGTTGATAAAGAATTATTAAAACGAATGAACAATTATTAACAAGTGGAAATGTTAAGTATCGTAAAAACAATTAGACAAACATCTAAGTGCAGTGCAATCAGCTGTTAATTATGTTTGTGGTATATTTTGTGCCGTAAAATAGTTAATTTGGTATTACTCTTGCGGTCACTTTGTATTAAAACGTGTTGTGAAAACAAACCACGAAATGGAGGTGGACGAAGTGAAACTCGAGGAGACACCGCCGGCAAATCCCAATCCCAACATTATAACTGAACGTAATGCGAACATTATATCGGGTGGAAATGTCTTCTACAATCCGGTGCAAGAGTTCAATCGAGATCTAAGCATTGCAGTGCTAAATGTGCATTTTCAACGTCTGGCTAAAGAGCGTGCTGAAAAGTTGCTGAAGCAGCAGCAGCGCAGCAAGCTCAAGCAACAGGAGAATGGCGAGCAGCTGACGCCAACAGCGACAGAGGCAACGTCATTAGCCAACAACAATTATGTTGCTGGCACCAAATATGACGATGGCATGCGTATTTTGGAGGCATTGGCGGCAACGGGTTTGCGTAGTATACGTTATGCTCAGGAGATAGCTGGCGTCAGGCAGATCATTGCCAACGATTTGTCGCGCCAAGCTGTGGAGTCCATCAACACCAATGTGCGCCACAACGGAGTGGAGCATTTAATCGAGACAAGTCATGCGGATGCCATGTAAGTTGCCGGCGAATGCTTGTGTGTTAGGTCGAAAATTCCGGTGTTCTAATCCATTATCATCATTGCAGGACGCTTATGTACACTTCAACTGCTCCGGAGAAGCGCTTCGACGCCGTCGATCTGGATCCTTATGGCTGTCCGAATCGCTTCCTTGACGGCGCCATGCAATGCATAGCCGATGGCGGATTGCTGCTAGTTACAGCCACCGACATGGCGGTGCTGGCTGGCAATGCACCCGAAGCTTGTTATGTGAAGTACGGATCGGTGCCGTTGCGCATGAAGTGTTGTCACGAGATGGCATTGCGGATACTGCTGCACTGCATCGAATCGCATGCGAATCGTCATGGCAAATACATTGAGCCGCTGCTCAGCATCTCGGCGGACTTTTATGTGCGCATCTTTGTGCGCGTATACGCTGGCCAGGCTCAGTGCAAGTACAGCATGAGTAAACAATCGTGGATATATCAGTGCACCGGCTGTGAAACCTTCACACTTCAGCCACTGGGCACAGTGCGCGCTAAATCTGCTGAGCAGCCGCATCTGGTCAAGTTTGGCATACCAACGGGTCCAGCGGTGAACACACTGTGCGAGCACTGCAATCATCGCCATCATCTGGGCGGTCCCATTTGGTCAGCACCCATACACAACATGCAGTTTGTTGAGCAACTGCTGGAGGCGGTGCAGACAACGCCACTGAAGGAGCTGGGCACACAACGTCGTATTGTTGGTGTGTTGTCGGTGGTCCAAGAGGAGCTGCCAGACATTCCCTTGTACTACACGCCCGACAAACTGTGCTGTGTGCTCAAGCTTGAGATTGTGCCCATGCTCAAGATGCGCTCAGCTCTGCTGCACGCTGGCTATCGTGTCTCCTACTCGCATGCCAGCAAAAACTCACTAAAGACAGATGCACCCCCGGCGGTGCTCTGGGATCTGCTGCGTTGTTGGAGCAAACGGCATCCGGTGCGCGAGGATCGCAAGATACCTGGCACACCATTAGCTGCGATCTTAGCGAAACCTTGCAGCCAGGATTACGAGTTTGATCAGCTGCATTCGGCTGCCAATCCGAGTAGTCGCAAAAATGCCTTATCGCGATTCCAGGAGAATCCAGCGCCACACTGGGGACCAGGAACGAGGGCCACCATCATGTAAGTAACTAGGGAATACGATTATCGACTTTCTACTGCATTTGATAACATTCAACTATCTTCTAGGATTGGTGAGAACAAGCTGCCGAAGAGTTATCGTAACCAGAACAAAAAACAACGACACAAAGCGGCCCAGCAGACGACCGCAGCTGCTGACGAGGACGTGGAGGCGTCGCCTCCGCCAAAGGATGAACTGCTGTCCAGCAAGAAAGCGAAGCTGTCGCCGACGACTGCGTGACCAGCTTCATATCGTCGCTCTGTCAATTTGTATTTGCAATTTGTCCCAAATAATTACGTTACAATTGAAAACAACAAAATCAACTGTCTGGTGTGTTTTATGAATCTTGTTTGTGCTAATAGCGGAAGAAGTTGCCATCGGATGTCTGGCGAGAGAAACCATTGTTGACCAGCTGAGTGTGGACGCCGCTGCAGATCAGCTTCACACTGGACGGATGAATCTTCTCCTTGATGCCACCTACAGGCAGAGTGAGAGATAAGTCTCGCAATCGTTCAACATTATATATTGGATTTTTGTGTCGCTTACCTATGCTCAATGGATGACCCAGAGCATCCTCCATTTTAACGCGCACCACACGCGTATTGCGCAGCACCCGAAACAGATTCAGTTTGCTCACAGCGCCCACTTCTCGCTGTCCGTGGGGTGCCGACCAGCTCATCATGGCCGGACACGTGTCGCGCTGCATCAGCACATCGATCTTGTCGGGAAACGTTTCCCGTCCGTGATCGTAGCGAGCTTGCAGCTGCAGATCCAGTGAATCTTTTGGTATATTCACATTGCCCCTGAATCGCTTGCTATAGCGCACCGAGCTCATCGTCTGATGGTAGAACAAACGCTCGTGGGGCTTCAGATGGCCATGCCAGTTGTCCGATGGATTCGCTGGTGGCGGAGGCTGCGGCATGCGGCAGATGTAGGTGCCCTCCATGCGCAGATCCGGTTCGTAGGAATCATTCTTGGCTATTTGATTTCGATACGTCATCTCGAGAGAATTTATATTGAACTTTTCACAACAACAAAAATTAATTCCTAACAAATCTGTTGCTACTGTTTATTTTTGTTTGTTTGCTGTAGTGTTGGAAACGTCGTGTAGTCAACATAAATAACAGTCTAATATCGAATTCCCCCCCACCCTAGTCAGCTTTTATGGTAGTATAGAGGAGCTTTGCCTCTCATGCCAAAGTTTCGTGTTTATTCCATGTTTGAAACGTATGTGGGTCAATAATAAAAGGGCTGATATTCACCACTCAAAGGTTAAAGGGTATCAGAGGAAAGTCCCAACTAGTATAGAACAGACCTCATAAAATATATATATTCTTTATCAGCATCCAGAGTGCAGGAAATAGCTCGAAAAGTAAAAGTAGTAAAAGCAACGATAATCTCGTCTTGTGTCGCTATTTTGATAATCCGCAAATGACGTATGGCTCTTTAGGTATTTAAGTTCTTCCCCATAAGCGGAAGATTTGCAGTTCTTTGAAATACGTGATTTTGTGCGAATCAAAATGAAAATTATATTTTTGGGGCTGCTCATCGCAGTTCTTGTTGTGTACGGTCATGGAGATGTGAGTGTCCTTAACGAATCAGCTTTGAAATCATTTTAAGTCTCTCATCCTATTCATAGGATTCCAACGAACCAGCCGATAGGTCGGATATGGAATGGTTTATACACACATTGAAGGAGATTATAAAACTTGGGATGAACGAACAGACTAAAGCTATTAACGAGGAAAACGAAGTTAATGAGATGAAAGCTAAAAAAATAGAAAAATATCGGAAGGAGGTTGTCGAAGGTGATCAAAAATTATCGGTTATAAGAAATGAACTGACAGTGAGTGTGCCTATCAAATCGCCTTTGAAATCATTCTAAAAGTCTAATTCCCCATTCGTAGGATTCCAATTTATCAACTGAGGTGAGGAGTGCTTTCCAAATATTTCTAGATATAACAACTGAAGCAATTCGAAATGGAAAGCAGTGGAACGAAAAACGTATAGAGACATTAAACAAAGAAATCAGTCAATCGCGTGAGGCATTTGAACAGAGGAATATATTGCTTGCCCAATATATGAATTCAACACGTCACTTGATCAATAGCTACCCGCAGTATGCCTAAAAATTGCCGGATTTTTGTGTGCGGCTCAGCTTAATAATTCTGCTCAAAGAAGATTTCATTGATTATTGTGTACTTCTAGGCGAGAATTTAAATAAATAAAATGAATTCCTAGCAAATTTTTTGTTGTTTTTCTTCGTTTGCTGTAGTGTTGGAAACGTTGCGTGATGCAATATCGAATTCCCCCTGCCCTAATCAGCTTTTAAGGTAGTTAGAAGGAGAAGGAACCAAAGTCCCTAAGAGCTATTTGATTTCTGTTCATGTGTTTATTCCATGACATTTGTGGATGCTGTTTTTATACCCGCTACCCATAGGGTAGAAGGGTATTATAACTTTGTGCCGACAGGAAATGTATGTAACAGGTAGAAGGAGGCATCTCCGACCCTACAAAGTATATATATTCTTGATCAGGGTCAACAGCCGAGACGATCTAGCCATGTCACTAGTGCTGTTAATGTTATGCTGCTGCTCTTCAGGCTCCCCCGCTCCTGTGCTCTCACTGTTGCTGTAGCTGTTATCGGCGAACTTCAATGCGCTGCTGATGCTGCTGCTGCTGCTTCGATCTTCCCCACTCGCACTCACACATACGCACGCACCCACACACACAAACACAAATTGCTGCTGTTGAGAAGCTCTATGTGTGTGTCTCGCGTCTGCGTCTGCGTCTCTGCCAACAATTTTCGCTGTGTTATTGGCGTTTCGCTGCTTCACTCCTTGTTCGTATTGGTTGCTGCTGTTCATCGGCGTTGTTCGTGTTTCTTCAAATGCAGTTGCTGTTGCTGTTTCCTGTGCCTACTTTTGACTTTAGCCAAATTTGTAGCTGATGTCCCAACGAGAGAGCCGAGCGACAAAACGACTTGTGGCGATCTCCAAAGCCACAAGGAACAAAACTTTGTCTGTATAAAATCATCACCATGAAGATGGGCTCTGGGTAAGTCGATACATTTAACAGTTGCTAACTATTTACATTTATGTTGCAGCCTAGAAACTAACAAACTGATAAGATCAATAAAGAGTTAAAGAACATTCAAAACACTAAGAAATGTTTTATTTATTTAAATTCTCGCCCAGAAGTATATGTTGCAATAATAAGCTGAGCACACAAAAATCCGGCAATTTTTAGGCATACTGCGGGTAGCTATCGATCAATTGACGTGTTGAATTCGCATATTGGGCAAGCAATATATTCCTCTGTTCAAATGCCTCACGCGATCGTCTGATTTCCTCGTTTAATTCCTCTATACGTTTTTCGGTCCACTTCGTTGCATTTCGGAATAATTCTGTTGCAATATCGTGAAATCTTTGCAAAAGACTCCTCTCCTCAGTTGAGAAAATGGGATGCTACGAATGGGGAATTAGACTGTTAGAATGATTTCAAAGCCGATTTGATAGGTGCACTCACTGTCATATGAGTTTTTATAGTCGATAATGATTTATTAGTTCTGTCAATATCATTCCGATATAGTTCTATTTCTTTAGCTTTCCTCTCATTATCTTCCTTTTCATTGGTATAATTTCCAGACATTACATATATCGCATTTTGCATACAGCTCTCCAATCCCTTTATAAGGAGTTTCATAGTCGGCATATTGGTTGCTTCGTTAAGGACACCCACATCTCCATGGCCGTACACAACAAGGATTGCGATGAGCAGCCCCAAAAATATAATTTTCATTTTTATTCGCACAAAGCACTGAAGATCTTCCGCTTAATGCCAGAACTTAAATACCCAAAAAATTAACCATACGACCACATTTAAAGCTTATCAATATAGCGACACAAGCCGAGAAATCCACAAGGCTACCAATGTAATCTACAAGGCTTTTGATTTGAATTTCCGGTTCTTTTCCATCATGTGTTGTGATGTTGCAGACCTGCCGACACAATCTTCTGATACTCCTTTACCCTTTGAGTGGTGAATATCAGCACTTTTGTTATTGACCTCAGACACGTTTTAAACATTAAAAACAGCATCGACAAACGTCATGGAATAAACACGTGTAAAGAAATGAAAACTTTGGCATGAGAGGCAAAGCTCCTCTACACTCCACACTATCTTAAAAGTTGCCACAGAACTTTGGCGTCTTCATTAGTGTGGGAGATTTAATGGAAACGCCGTTGTATTTTAGCTTAACTTTATTGATTATTATAAACGTATGTATATGTCTGATGAAATTGAAAGCACAAATTCAAGTCGCTTCGCCATGAAGTTAGCTGCGTTAGATTTATGGGTTGCCCAACTAATCCTTTTCTGTTGGCAGCTGATCGTTTGGTGTTGCCAGCATATGGGCAATAGGTGGATGACAGAGTTGTCACAGAACAAATTAATTAGCGCCATCTGTGTGTGGCGCTTTGCAACATCGCTTGCAGATTTTTAGCGATAGATGCATCTTATGGCAGTGAATGTCAAAGAATGGGAAGATAAGAATGCATCAAAATTTAATGTCCGATTGACAAGCCATCTTTTTATACCCGCTTCCCATAGGGTAGAAGGGTATTATAACTTTGTGCCGGCAGGAAATGTATGTGACAGGTAGAAGGAGGCATCTCCGACCCTATAAAGAATATATATTCTTGATCAGCGTCAACAGCCGAGACGATCTACCCATGTCCGTCTTTTCGTCTGTGTGTCTGTCCGTCCGTCCGTATGAAACACTGGATCTCAGAGACTATACGAGATAGAGCTTTAATTTTTTTTCGACAGCATTTGTTATGTTTGCACGCAGATCAAGTTTGTTTCAAATTTTTGCCACGCCCACTTCCGCCCCCCCAAATCAAAAAAAATCGAATAACAAGCCTAATTTTAAAGCTAGAGAATTTTGGTATATACAATAAATATTATAGTAGTTATGATTCCTAAAAATTTGGTTGCGATCAGATAAAAATTGTGGAAGTTATTAAAGAAATACTTTTGTATGGGCAAAAACGCCTAGTTACTAGGGGTCTGAGTTGCTTTGGCCGACAATCTGGCACATTGTGCGGTTTATGGTATATTTTGAATGGTGTACTATATCGATATACCACATACCATTTGGTATATTTGTAGTATTTTTTTAAGTATTTTTGGTATATTTTGAAAATGATACCGCAATATTTTGCCTTTATTCAAAATGGATAGCGGGTATCTCACAGTCGAGCACACTCGACTGTAGCTTTCTTACTTGTTGTTGTTGGAAACGTGAGGTCAATAACAAAAGTGCTGATACTCACCACTCAAAGGGTAAAGGGGTATCAAAAGATTGTGTTGATAGGTCTGAAGCATCACAACACATGATGGAAAAAACCGGAAATTCAAATCAAAAGTCTTGTAGATTACATTGGTAGCCTTGCGGATTTCTCGGCTTGTGTCGCTATATTGATAAGCCTCAAATTTCGTCATTTGGTTCATTTTTAGGGTATTTAAGTTCTGGCATTAAGCGGAAGATCTTCAGTGCTTTGAAATACGTGACTTTGTACGAATCAAAATGAAAATTATATTTTTTGGGCTGCTTATCGCAGTCCTTGTTGTGTTCGGTCATGGAGATGTGAGTGTCCTTAACGAATCATCTTTGAAATCATTTTAAGTCTCTCATCCTATACATAGAATTCCAATGAGCCAACCCATGTGCCGGCAATAAGTACGTTTGGAGACTTGAATGCTCATTTGTTACAGAGTGCGATAGACTCAAAGGCAGCAAGTGATGCCTCTGCGAAAAAACTTGATGACGCCCAAGTTGAGAGTGCTAAGGAAATAAAAGAAAACCGGAAGGAGGAAGAAAAATGGGCTGAAGACATATCGAGCTTGAGAGCTCAACTGTCTGTGAGTGAGGTTAATAGATCAGTTTTGACATTATTGTAAGAGTCTAATTCCATTCGTAGAATCCCGATTTACCACCTGCGTATAAAAGTATTATGCAAAGAATTCTCGATGTACTAATTGAACGTGACCAGAAACTCAGGGATATCCGTGATAAACGTAATAAAGCTATACAAGTAATTGACGATGACATTAAAAAGTCGCGTGAGAAAGACGAAGAGATGGATAAATTGTTTAATCAACATGTGCTAACCGTTAGAGAACGCATAAATAGCCCGATTTTGTAATATTCTTATTTGAGAGAATTTAAATAAATAAAACATTTCTTTGTGTTTTGAATCTTCTTTAACTCTTTATTGTTCTTCTCAGTTTGTTAGTTTCTAGGCTGCAACACAAATGTAAATAGTTAGCAACTGTTAAATGTTTCGACTTACCCAGAGCCCATCCTCAAGGTGATGATTTTATACAGACAAAGTTTTGTTGCTTGTGGCTTTGGAGATCGCCACAAGTCGTTTTGTCGCTCGGCTCTCTCGTTGGGACATCAGCTACAAATTTGGCTAAAGTCAAAAGTAGGCACAGGAAACAGCAACAGCAACTGCAGTTGAAGAAACACGAACAACGCCGGTGAACAGCAGCAACCAATACGAACAAGGAGTGAAGCAGCGAAACGCCAATAACACAGCGAAAATTGTTGGCAGAGACGCAGACGCAGACGCGAGACACACACATAGAGCTTCTCAACAGCAGCAATTTGTGTTTGTGTGTGTGAGTGCGTGCGTGTGTGTATGTGTGAGTGCGAGTGGGGAAGATCGAAGCAGCAGCAGCAGCATCAGCAGCGCATTGAAGTTCGCCGATAACAGCTACAGCAACAGTGAGAGCACAGGAGCGGGGGAGCCTGAAGAGCAGCAGCATAACATTAACAGCACTAGTGACATGGCTAGATCGTCTCGGCTGTTGACCCTGATCAAGAATATATATACTTTATAGGGTCGGAGATGCCTTCTTCTACCTGTTACATACATTTCCTGCCGGCACAAAGTTATAATACCCTTCTACCCTATGGGAAGCGGGTATAAAAAGATGGCTTGTCAATCGGACATTAAATTTTGATGCATTCTTATCTTCCCATTCTTTGACATTCACTGCCATAAGATGCATCTATCGCTAAAATTCTGCAAGCGATGTTGCAAAGCGCCACACACAGATGGCGCTAATTAATTTGTTCTGTGGCAACTTTTAAGATAGTGTAGAGTGTAGAGGAGCTTTGCCTCTCATGCCAAAGTTTTCATTTCTTTACACGTGTTTATTCCATGACATTTGTCGATGCTGATTTTTAATGTTTAAAACGTGTCTGGGGTCAATAACAAAAGTGCTGATATTCACCACTCAAAGGCTAAAGAGATATCAGAAGATTGTGTCGGCAGGTTTGCAACATTCACAAGACATGATGGAAAAATTTCGGAAATTCAAATCATAAACCTTGTAGATTACATTGGCAGCCTTGTGGATTTCTCGGCTTGTGTTGCTATATTGATAAGCTTTAAATGTGGTCGTATGGTTCATTTTTAGGGTATTTAAGGTCTGGCATTAAGCGGAAGATCTTCAGTGCTTTGAAATACGCGACTTTGTACGAATCAAAATGAAAATTATATTTTTTGGGCTGCTCATCGCAATCCTTGTTGTGTACGGTCATGGAGATGTGAGTGTCCTTAACGAATCAGCTTTGAAATCATTTTAAGTCTCTCATCCTATATGAAGAGGCTTGATGCGATAGTGAAGGCCAGTATGGAAGATGCGATAGACGCACACAATAAAAGAAATGACAGGATCAAGGAAGACAATGACTGGAGAGCAAAAGAAATAGAAAAATATCAGAAGGAGATTGACGAAGATGAAACAAAATTATCGGATATAAAAGATAAACTGACTGTGAGTGAGCCTATCATATTAGTTTTGAAATCATTCTAAGAGTCTAATTGCCCCATTCTTAGAATCCCAATTTCTCAACTGAGGAGAGAAATTTTGCGCAACGTTCTTACGATGTAATAGCTGATTACATACAAAAAAGAAGGGAGGAATTTGAAAGAATGATAAAACTATATACCGAGCGAATCAGACGATCGGTTGAGGAAACTGAACACTTGAATAAATTGTATGCCAAATTAGTGAATTCAACAGGTATCTGACCTATATGTTTAATCAACATGTGCTAACCGTTAGAGAACGCATAAATAATCCGATTTTGTAATATTCTTATGTAAGAGAATTTAAATGAATAAAACAGTTGTGTTTTGAATGTTTTTTAACTCTTTATTGTTCTTATCAGTTTGTTAGTTTCTAGGCTGCAACATAAACGTAAATAGTTAGCAACTGTTAAATGTTTCGACTTACCCAGAGCCCGTCTTTAAGATTATGATTTTATACAGACAAAGTTTTGTTGCTTGTGGCTTTGGAGATCGCCACAAGTCGTTTTGTCGCTCGGCTCTCTCGTTGGGACATCAGCTACAAATTTGGCTAAAGTCAAAAGTAGGCACAGGAAACAGCAACAGCAACTGCAGTTGAAGAAACACGAACAACGCCGGTGAACAGCAGCAACCAATACGAACAAGGAGTGAAGCAGCGAAACGCCAATAACACAGCGAAAATTGTTGGCAGAGACGCAGACGCAGACGCGAGACACACACATAGAGCTTCTCAACAGCAGCAATTTGTGTTTGTGTGTGTGGGTGCGTGCGTATGGGTGAGTGCGAGTGGGGAAGATCGAAGCAGCAGCAGCAGCATCAGCAGCGCATTGAAGTTCGCCGATAACAGCTACAGCAACAGTGAGAGCACAGGAGCGGGGGAGCCTGAAGAGCAGCAGCATAACATTAACAGCACCATTTTCGCTCTCCGCTCACGACACCGACGTTCGTCGTTGCTCTTTTAGTTGAGTACGTCGCTCTCTCATGCACATGAGTTAAGAAAATCACACGCTGCTCTTTGCTTCAGCTCTCTCGTGCTCACTTTTTCGCTCCCTCTCTCTCTCTCTCTTCTACGCCCACGCACAGCGACAGCGACAGCCAGCCATAACATTTACATTTACATTAACAGCAACAGCAACACGGCAGCAAGGACTGCAACAACCGCCGCCGCACACTTGCCTGCGTATATATAAATGTGTAAAATGGTTGGAAAGCTTGTTAATAAAGTTTATCGTAAATGATACACATAGAAACGAAACAGAAACGAGCAACACAAAATCAAAACTAAAATGAATAATAAAAAAATATATATAGAAGATTTGCCGCCCTTCTAAACAGAATCCTCAACCTTAATTAGTTATTAACGATGCAAAGAGTGATTTCGATTTCGAGTTTTATTTTGAAGTGCTACACAAATTGGTAATGGCGACCAAATTAAATGCTATATAGTAGTTCCCTAAGTACCCTCCCTTCTCATTCTTTCGTTATCTTCCTTTCTTACATCCTCTTCCATCTTCGCTTTTCTGTCTTGAGAAGACAACTAAACAAAAAGTAAGCGCAAACCAAAACTAGAAAATAAAGCGGAAAAATTATAGATAGAAACGAGCTAAATTCTAAACTCCTATTCTATCTGCTCTTTACTAAATTTTCTCATTTTAGTTGTTTTGTTGTTCTTAATTTGATTTGTGGTTGTCTCCAACTTAAAAAATAGTGTACTATAAATATTCAGTTTATATAAGTATAGTAGTAGCTGTGTGTGTGTGTGTGTAAGATTTGTTGTTTTTTGTTTTGTATACCTGCTGTTCTGGTACACAGCATGAGATGATCAGATGCAGCCCGCTTGAAGAATTCTTCACTTCCCTGGAGTTGTCGTTATTCCCACAAGTCAATTACAAGGCTGTCAACAACATAGATCGCATTAACAATGGATTACAATCAATAACAAGGCGTTGTCTACTCACCTTATCGAACCTACATTATTATGGAACGTATTCAGCGCATTTTAGGAACGGCTGCGACTACGCGAGCCACCTGCTCCTAATCCACCACCACCGCCAATGCCATTGCGACTGTCACCACGCACCGGACTACGCGAGAATTTGCTGCGACGTCCGGGTGAGCGACTGCCGGCGGAACGGGAACGTGAGCGCGGTGAATACGATGAGCGACGGCGTGGACTGCGTGAGCGACGTCGCATCGGTGAACGAGATCGTGAACGGCGTCGTCCACCAGCTCCGCCACCGGCACCAGCGCCTAGCCCGGCACCACGACGACTGCTGCTGCTGTTGCGACGTGTCGGCGACGAGGGGCGTCCATAGCGAGCCATTTGAACACGCAACTCCCTGCCGTCCAGCATGCGGCCATCCATGGCCTCCAGTGCGTCCTCGGCATCGCGCTTGTCATAGAAACTGGGAAGCAGTAGGAGAAAAAGTTATTGCAAATAATTAACTTGGAAAAAAGCTATTGCAAAAAGGATATCAGCGTAGAGATAGATGTGTAATTCAAAATTACTTTTTGGAGTTCTAGGTTTGAAAATGCTAATATAAGAGCCTTTTTTTTATTGTAAAAGATTGTAGTATTCACAGTAAGTTGGCTAGTATAAGTTAGAGTAGGCAACAGTTGCAAAGGAACACATTTAATCTGGCATCTTCGATTGAAGTACGATCCACAAAGGATCTGTGCTCAATAGAAATCGAATATGCAAAGGACTGCTATTAAGACTGTTAAAACTTGTTTAACAGTGCTGCTATCTAACATTTCATGTTTCGGTTAACCAAGCAGCTTACCATGTGACAATGTCAATATTATGTTATGTTAACAACAATTTCATATGTATGTTGATTGAATTCGATGTACTATCTAAAATGAGGTTGTCAGTATACCGCATTCGAGAATGCTCGATTATAGCTATACGTATGTGGTATTCACAGTAGGTTGGCTAGTACAAGTTAGAGTAGGCAACAGTTGCAAAGGAACACATTTAATCTGGCATCATTACTTGCGAGCTTGATAACATCGAGTTAATCATGCTCAATTAAACGTAGAGATGCAAATAAGATAGCTAATTGTTGTATTCACAGTATGTTGGCTAGCAGGGTTTTGGTAGGCAACAGTTGCAAGGGAACACAATTTACTCTAGCATCACAATTGCTGGGAATGCGAACACAATAATTTGTTTGCATTGTTATTGACGCAAAGTATGCAAATATGTCCGACCTAACCTCATATTTTCGATAACCTCTACAAGTGGCCTAAAGAAATAAATACATATGTATATCGAATGTTGCTCACCGGACGAAAGCGAAGCCACGACTTTCACGTGTGTAGCGATCGCGCGGTATGTAAATATCGCCAACTTCACCACAGCGTTCAAAGACACGACGCAAATCCTCAGGTGTGGTGCGATATGTGAGATTGTCGACCTATAGTGAAATATATACGAAAAATACGTATTAACCAGACATGCATATATAAGTGAAAGGTTATCTAACCAAAGACAGTAATCGCCGGCCGCCATTTTGTCTGCCGCGTTGCTGTACTTTCTAATTTTGCGTTGTTTTTGTACTTGCCTTTAGCGACACCATTCCATCAATTCGTGGCGGAGGACGAGCTCCTCCACCTGCACCACCGCCACTGCCACCGGTGCTCATTATTCTGTTTTTATTCTACGCACTATTTAAATTATTAATAATATTTTGCAAAGCCTTTTTACTTTTACGTTCCTGCCTGCTACGTACGCTTGCTCTGCTCAACAGTGGGACCGCAATGTTAATTGAAAAATATACCGTAATACTGCATTTCGATTGGGCGCAGAGTTGATTTTTGTGTTGCACTACTTTGACATATTCGATATATGAAGATAAAGTTGGCAGACCCATCGATTGAAACCAAAAAAAAAATGATTAGATTGTTAATACTAAATGAATTACGTAAATTATATGCGTTTTATATATAATCAAGTATATGTAAATGTTTCAGCTTATGACAATTGTATATTATTGTTTCTAAAAATTCCTTATCTGTTTTTAGTTTGCATCGATAAGAAAAACTTATCGATAGTCTCCATCCCTGGCTTTGGCAACGCGTGGCGGTGAAACGTGTAAAATTTTTTGTTAGAATTTGCATCAATTCGCAAATTTCTACCGCACAAACAAATTTGTTTTTGTTGGTCAGTCAATTTACAACTGTGCATGAGCAGAAATTAGGCAGCGACAACTGTTGTTGCAGAGGATAAAAACGGTGTTGAGCGTGTGAAAAGTTTTGTTCGTCACACACACACAACATCATAATTGTGTCGTACTGCCAGACAGTGAAGTGAGTGAAGAAAAGTGGCAAGTAAAAAAAGTAGCAACGTTTTTAAGTTGGCGACGACGACGTTGAAACAATAACAAAATATATCACTAATCTAAAAGGCTGGTCCCCTGCCCCCTGCCCGCTACTCCTCAAACTACAAATAAAACAACGACGACAAGACCGCGTGTTTGTGTTTGTGTGTGTGAAGAAGCAGCGAGGAAGAAGAAGAAAGAGGGCGAAAGTGTGTCGTCGTCGCAGTGTGTTTGTGAGTGTGCTGCGTTGCCCTCTGTGTGTGTGAGTGTGTGCGTGCGTATGCAGTGAAAATTTCCACAAAGAATTGAAAGAGATTTTGAAACAGGCAAACAACAGCAACAACAATGGCCGCGCAGGAAAACACGGAAATTACAACAAAATTCAGCAAACTGAATGTGAATGCAGTGGAATTTGTGCCCAGCTTTAATTACAGCAGCGCTGCCAGCGCCGCAGCTGTTGCAGCCGCCGCTGCCGCTGTCGTCGTCAATGCGCCGCCGCCGTCGTCACAACAGCAGTCGACTCCAGTGGATAATGCGGTTGTTGCCACTGCAACTGAAGGAGGAACTGGATCGGTGCCGGTTTCGGGAAGTGCCACACCTGCCACAACGCCCGATTCCACGGGAAGCGTTGGCTCCACAAATGCATTAAATGCCGCTGCCTCCGCTGGCGTTGCAGGAGCAGCGCCGTCATCGGGAGCAGCATCGAACTCGGCGTCGCCAGCGCAAGGTTCGCCAGTAACCACGCCTTCGACGGCAACGGCGGCAGCGCTGCCGCCCATTGAGAACATCAATGCAGCGGACAAAGTGACAGCCAACAATGGTAAATATTACAACTCCCTTTATACACACGTACAAAAAAAGCAAATACGCACACATAAACACACACCCACACGTATATGTTATTGCTGTGTGTGTGTGTTTTGGGGGGTAGTTTAGAAAAACTTGTTGTTGGTGGTGTTGGGCGCATTGAACTTTTACTGTGTTGTGCTCTTGTGACGTCACGCGTCTAGCTTTTTCTTTTGATGTGCGAAAACAAAGACAAGCACCTTGTTCGGTGTCATTCTTCGTTTTGTTGCGCATTTCACCTGCAATAACGAAAATTGCTCCTTAGGTTAAAGGCTTATCGCGTAACATAACCTAAAAGGCTACATAGTCTATTTCTATCTTTCTTTTTTGTTAATGGCAATTTATTTGCATGCGACTGCATTTGCTATGCTTCCCCCGTCCGCTTTCCCAATCCATTAACCTGTATTGCATGTGTTGTGTGTGTCTTGAGCTCATTATCAACGCAGCTGTTCACACTGTGTTACACTTATTTTGCCATTCACTTGTAAATGGTGATGGGTAAAATTGTTATTGCTGGCTAAACATATTAATCGTTTAGCAATCATCGTTACTTGCACTGTTGTACCTTAGCAATGGCTCGCTGCTATGACACTTGACGTTCGGCGACTCGTTCGTTGATCGTTGTTGTCTCGCATAACTCAAAAGCGGTTCTTGCTAGTTCACGAAGTTGTGTGGAGCGCACTCGCTAGCGAACGTTCGCTCGTTTACTCGTTGTCACATGGCCCATTGAAGCAAAGTAAGCAAACCAACACACGCACACCAACACGCATACGTTGGCGTTATATTTGTTTTTGCTTTTGCTCGTTGCCAGGCGCAAGCCAGTTGCTGTTGTTGTTTTTATCGGTGACTGCGACTGTTGCTGGCTCTGTTGTTGTGGCCCAAATGGCAGTCGTCGCTCCGTGTTCCGTGCTGTGTGCGGTGGTTTGAACCGCTTTCAACTTGATTTTGAATGTTAGTCGCCTGCTTGCAGCAGCAGCGGCAGCAGCGCGACGTCGACAAGCAGCATGAGCAGCGAATGAGCGTCTAGTAATGTGAATTTATATTTTTTGTGTGGATTTTTTTGCCCGTCGTCGTTTGTGTTAGCTGCTTTTTTTTCGCTTTGCGCGCCGACGGTTGAAAACGCTTGCAGAAGAAACGCGCTGTCCGTTAAATTATTTTCTTTTGAATTTCGGCTGTTATTTTCTCATTTCAATTCACACAAATATGTTTCGGAAAGGCGGAGGCGGTGGTGGTCGTTACATTTACTCAAAGAAAATACACAAAAGTTAGTAAACGTCTCGACCAAAATGAAATAATCTGCGCGCGCAGAGTGAACGAACATAATTTTGTGTGTGTGGCCAGATTTGACTAGTTTTAACTGCAGCTATCGAGTTGCGGCTCACAAATACTATACAATATAAACACACATACAAGTGTAAAACTAAAATTACATGCATACAACTCTTTCGCTCGCTCTCTCCCGCATAGAGCCAACATAATTTTGAAGGCGCGAGTGCTGTGTGCATACGTTTGTGTGTGTGTAGTGGGTATTGGTGTTGTTTGTGCTTCTGCTAATGACCTGTCTCTTCGTCTCCCCTCTTCGCCAACAACAACTGCCTCGTGGCGGCCTGGCAAGTGTTCCCTGGAATTTTACTAGCAACTCAAATGCACGTTTAGCACGTTGATGTCGAGTGTCAATGACTCACTCATTTAGCCAACGAGGCGTTAATTATGAATACTTCCATCCATTCATTCTTCACTTTCCCCTTCATTTTCCTTGTCTTTCTCTTACACCACGCACGATAATCATATCAGAATTGCACAAAAACAAATAACACGTTGACGATTACTTGCAAACCAGGGATATCGATAACACGCAGTAAGGATCCGATTTGAATTGTCGCTTCAAAGCACGTAAACTTTAAGACTAGTGATGACGATAACACATCGTAGTCCGATATGCTATGATCCGCTGTGTTCCGCTTTTCGTTATCGATTTATGCAGCGGGAAAAAGGGGAAATAACTAGCTCTATTCAATTTCGTCAAGTTGGCAATAAATGATAAGAACTTTTTGTTTGTTGTTCAACGGGAGGGGATCATAATTGATAATATTTGTGCAATTTCATGCGATGTGTCAACACAGAAGTGTTGCCAACAACATACCGCGTGCTTCAAGTATCAATCTGAAAATGCTTGCGTAGTCATTAGATACTTTACATATTGTATTGTTAATAGTATGTCTTCATATGCTTGATGATTTGCATACTTTGCATAAAGTAAAGTGTAGATTGCAAGTTACACAGATACCAGTTTTGCATGTTGAGTCACCATTCACGATAAGTAAAATTCTTTTATTCATATGAGATTCATTTGCATTGTCGTAGAAACCGATCCTGCTGACAGCTGGGATGTGGAGGAGGATGCGATCATAACACCCGAAGATGAGGAGGCCGAGGACACTGAATTCACGGAGGGCGAAGCCACGCCGAAGGTCTCAAAGAAAAAGGTCGTCAAGGTGGAGGAAAACAGAAGCAAGCGCGAGCATGTCAACGTTGTGTTCATTGGACATGTTGGTAAGTTCGCTTCAAATATATCTAAAGATCCCTACTAAATGGATTATCTTCTCTTAGATGCTGGTAAATCAACAATTGGTGGTCAGATCATGTCCTTGACGGGCATGGTGGACAAACGTACTCTGGAGAAATATGAGCGAGAGGCACGCGAAAAGTCCCGTGAGAGTTGGTATCTTTCGTGGGCGTTGGACACAAACCAAGAGGAGCGCGACAAGGGCAAAACTGTGGAAGTGGGACGCGCCTTTTTCGAAACAGATCGCAAGCATTTCACCATTCTGGATGCGCCAGGACACAAGAGCTTTGTGCCAAACATGATTGGTGGTGCGGCGCAAGCAGATCTCGCAGTGCTCGTCATTTCAGCGCGAAAGGGCGAATTCGAGACGGGCTTCGATCGAGGTGGACAGACGCGCGAGCATGCGATGTTGGCCAAGACGGCGGGCGTTAAGCATTTGGTCGTGCTGGTCAATAAAATGGATGATCCAACGGTGAATTGGGATCAGGGGCGATACAACGAATGCAAAGACAAGATACTACCATACCTCAAGAAGCTGGGCTTCAATCCAGCCAAGGATCTTACCTTTATGCCTTGCTCGGGTCTCAGCGGCTATGGTCTTAAGGACCAGGTGCCAGAGACGCTGTGCACCTGGTACAGAGGGCCTGCCTTCATACCGTTCATCGATGAGCTGCCCTCGCTTAATCGCAAAACAGACGGCCCCTTCATCATGCCCATTGTGGACAAATACAAGGACATGGGCACAGTAGTCATGGGCAAAGTGGAGTCTGGTATGGCGCGCAAAGGTCAAAACTTGCTCGTGATGCCAAATCGGGTAAGTTCTCAAATTGCTTATAATGAAAATAACTCCTCAACTAATGTAATGTTTCTTTGCAGACGCAAGTTGCCGTGGATCAACTGTTTTCAGATGATTATGAAGTGACATCTGTGGGTCCTGGCGAGAATGTCAAGATCAAGCTGAAAGTATGTTTTTCAATATATCTGTAAAGATTGAATCAACAACAAATCGAATCTTATTCTCTTAAATAGGGCATCGAAGAGGAGGATGTTTCGCCCGGTTTTGTGCTCTGTGATGCCACCAATCCCATCAAAACGGGCAAAGTCTTTGATGCTCAGGTCGTAATTTTAGAACACAAATCAATTATCTGTGCGGGCTACTCGGCCGTCATGCACATACATTGTGCCGCCGAAGAAGTAACGGTGAAGGTAATTACTCGAATGTCTATTTATCTTGATTTGGAACTCTTATTGAAGTACTTTTCTCTACATTTTGCAGGCACTCATCTGTTTGGTCGACAAAAAGACTGGTGAGAAATCAAAAACACGTCCACGATTCGTTAAACAGGATCAGGTCGCAATAATGCGCATTGAATGCTACGGAATGATTTGCCTTGAACAGTTTAAGCTATTCCCCCAAATGGGCCGCTTTACGCTGCGAGATGAAAGTGAGTATTCAACTCGAATCAGTTTTGTGTCAAACTAATGTGAAATATCTTTTCTTATAGATAAAACTATTGCCATCGGCAAGGTACTCAAGGTGATCGAATAAATTGAGCCAAGCTATATTCGAGCGCCCCGCCTTTCACTGCGGCTTTATAGCATCAACAACAACAACAACTGCACCATTCAACAACGTATGCCAGACGACAGAAATGAAAATAACGCCAACCGCCAACGCCACGCTTTCTTCACAGAATTGACACACACACTTAATTACACACTCAGCTCACACAACAATTAAGTTACTTTACTTTCTCCACAAACATTATTACGTATGCAGAACAACAACAACAAACAAACAACAATAGCAATTGATTAGAGAAGGTTTATAGCAAGTATCTAAGATAGAAATCGAAGCAAAACGTGAGAAATATAGTTCGGTAGAGAGACAACAACAAAAAACGGAGAGAGAGATAGTGGATAAAAGAGAGATTGATCAATCATGAAGCGATTGAGAAAGAGAGCAACAGAAATGCATTATATATGAATATAAACAAACTATATTATGTATAACTAAATCATGGAAAATTTAACAAACAAAGATGTACTATTTATATATACATACATGCAATATGTATGAGTGAAAGAGAGATATTGTCGGTTTATGATTACGTTTATTCAATGAGCACCACGTAATTGGAATTGTTTTGGCTTGTGTTGTGGCCAACTCAAGAACATTGAGCATCAGCTGCAGAGATCAGTTTATTACTTGTAACTTGTAAGCAAAAAACATTATATAGTATGCGAGTCGTGAATTTTTTAAAACTAAAAGCTGCAAGCTAAACAATTTTTATATTTATACAAAAACAAAACGTAAACGATAAATAGTTGCCAATCCTCCTCCCCCCCGCGCTCCCATGATTTCCCTGCGAACTCCCCCCCGCCCTAATGATATGTTTTTGCTTCTCTGCCTTTGATTTTGTTACGCGCCGCTTATAAACGGGAGATGATGATGTTTATGTCAGTAATATTACGATTTAATTCTACTATATATATTCTTCAACGAAAAAGAATCGCTTTATATTAATTTTAAGCATAAATTGGAAGACGTTTTGGTTAAATTGTTAGCTCAAAATGATGAAACTGGTAAAATGTGTATGAAAATAGTAAGCGGAAATCAATAACTTAATTTCTAATTGTTAATATTAAATTCTAATGTTCGATATAAACAATTTTATTTTTGCTGCTTCACGACACTGATTTGATTTTATGAACATATATTACATTTCTTGTATAATTAATTTAGTTAATTCAAGGCAACAACCGCATTAAAACAAAAAACAAAACAAAAACGAACCAATTATGAACCGAAATAAAGAATGCCTTTTTTGCTCTTTCTATGCAAAGAAAAAAAAACATTATGTATCCTATTTGATGTATGCTTAAATTCAAAAGTTCATTTTGATTTATAAGTGTAAACACGAATGTATTTTTATAATTTTCTTCATATCCAGGACCAAGACGACAAGACGGTTTCAGCTACTCACATTATGAGCTCTCATCGACCAGCTAGCTGTTTGTATATTTTTTTCAATTGATTTTTAATTTTAAAAACCCTGCGATATTTTAATTTTTAAATCTCTTCACACTTGCGCATCTAATATAAATCAGTAATTTAAAAGTTGAATTCAAAGTTGTTACCATTTACATTTTAAAACACACACACACACAATATATAACGTTCGAAGATTAAACACACTAAACACAACTAAGTTAAACAGTCGCCCATATATTTGAGTTAATTGAATTAACTTAAAGAATGTCTGTAAAATCGAAACACAAAAGCTAAACTCTATTTAACAAGAAACCTGCTTTTTAACGCTGCTTTCCGCGCATTCTATTTAACAAAAGGCGATCAAAAGAAATAATGAAAATACAATTGTTAAAATCTCTCCGACAGTTATACATGATGATGATGATATTTAAATGTTTCTCAAGACACTTACTAAAATGAATATACATACATAAAATATATAATACGAAAGAAAAAACAAAAGAACTATGCAACTGATAAATGAATAATACAAAATTGTATGAAATAGATACAAACGAAATAATAGAAATTATATAGACAAAAACCGGGAATATTTATACAACATAAAATGTATTATTATTATACATGTATGTATACATATTGACAAAAAAAAAGCAAACAAAAAACAAGATCCGTATAAATTTGAACATTTTTTATCAATAAAAAGCGAAAAGAAAAATAAAAAGATGAAAACCAAAACAAACCAACATACGAAAGACTTTTAAGTAAAAGTACATTTTGTAATTACCATTTTATATTTATATTTAATTCATATATTGTTTTGTAAATTTTTAAATTGTGTATTCAAACAAGCGCTCAACGGAATCGTGTTAATTATCGATAAATGTATATCGAACGAAATGAACGAACAACTGCAAAGAAAGTTCACGCTGGAACCACAACAAGTAAAGACAGACAAGATTATATTTTTCGTTTTTTATTGATAAACAATTGATTTATAAATTTATGTTATTATAATTTGTAAAATTAAGATTTCTAAAAAATATATTAAAAAGTAACATTTTAGTTCTTTCCAGTTCAGAATTGTTCGTATTGGAAGTTCACGATGGAACGACAGGTAAATTGCGATTAGATTTTAATTTTATTTTGTTTTTTATTTGGTAAACAATTTATACATATACATAAATTCATCTTATTATTTAAACAATTAAAATTAAGATTGCTAACAAGACACATGATTTTATAACAATCATAATATGAACATTACTCTTCCAGTGCACAACTGCGAGATGTTTGTACATATGGCTGTGGAGGTTGGAGGTGGATTGGAGATTGGAGCAATCCAACCGCTTCCAGTATCTAGGAAATTGAGTATTTGCGATCCGCATTCTCTGTCTTCCTGGCCAACAGCGGCGTAATGGGCTGATCATGTCTGTTGGCTTCCTCGATGCGCTTCGTCTCCTTGTCTCCATAGAGATCCAGATCCCGGCCATAATACCACACCAGCCAATCAAAGAACACGCCCATGAAGGTGAGAACTAACGAATGAATAAGTTATAGAGATAATTCAAACAAGATATTTCAATGGCTTTTCTCAACTTACAGACGGACACAAAGTTCACCGAGTAACGGAATCTGGTTTGGTCATGAAGCTGACAGTTGCCAGTGCCATTGCAAGTCTGGGTCCACACCAGGCAAGTGGAGTCAATGATGCGGCCAAAGATAATGGGACCCGGAATGAGAGCAAACAAACTGATCATCATCAATGCCAGACCCTGAGCAAACGATTTGTCCTCCGTGGACACGGCACGATAGTTGACCAAGATGGTGCCAATGCGACCAGAGCAGCCGATCCAATTGATGATCATCGAGGTGAGCGAGAACGTCCAGAATGCAGTGTTGCAGCCCTTCATGCAAACACCCGGCTCCAGGACGAGTTTGGCTATGGCACGTTTACTTCTCGACAGCAAATCATCGTCAAAGTTTGCAGAATAATCATCGTCAAGCAAAGGCACGTCACTAAGATCGAGATTCTCGCCAGCTATCAACGGTCTGCTGCCACTGCCAAAGTCGAGTCTATCATCTGGTATGGGTGTTGTATCGAAGCCTTGCACCAGACGCTCAGCGGTTACAAACTTTGGGAGCACAGTCAACGATTCGGTGAGGCAGGTGCAATTGTCGTAGACCTTCGTCTCGGAATCCCAGTTGCTGCAGCCGGCATGGCAGGCCGAGAAGTAGGTGGTGTCGCTCTCCACGTGGCAAACCGGTGAGTAGGCGACGCCTTCGCAGCCGCAATTTGCATTGCAGTTGGTGGTCAAGTTGAATCTGAATAATGAGTTCATTATTTTCTACAGATTAAAGTGCTACCTGGAGGTTTACTTACTTGCCCACATGAGCTATGGACACAGAGTCGGGACAATAGAGGAAAGCGTACGCAATTTGACCTGCAGAAAGAAACAAGATTGAAAGCTGTTCACTTCAGACTAAAGTCCCATCAAACGTACCGCAAATGTAAATCAAGCCCACGAAAATGTTCCACAT
Organism: Drosophila albomicans; assembly: GCF_009650485.2. Lineage (NCBI taxonomy): Eukaryota > Metazoa > Arthropoda > Insecta > Diptera > Drosophilidae > Drosophila > Drosophila albomicans. The sequence continues at coordinate 27,346,254 of NC_047628.2, forward strand.
CAGCACTTTGCTGACCGCCGGCTTCTTCTTGGTCAGCACCAGACCCGAGGTGATGACACCAACCACCATGCCCAGAATCGAAGCGGGACCCACAATAATGGTGGCTTTTTGAGCCGACTTGTGGAACATCACCTCCATGTACTTGCTGAGGAAAGTCATGAAGCCAGAGGCGCTCAGAATGAAGAAGACGCCAGCAATGATGTTGAACATGAGCAGCTTGTTGCGCAGCAAACGCATCAGGGCACGTGGAAAGTCCTTTAGCTTGGGCAGCTCCGCGTTGGCGCCAGCAACAACGTGATCCAGTGCAGCATTCGATGAGGAGCGACTGGTCAGTGAGAGACCCTCCTCACGTCTAAGTTCTTCAGTGCGCAGAACGTGCGGCAAGTGTGAATTGTGTTTCTCGGCATCAGTGTTTTGTTTGGGCAGCTGTTTGGGGAAGAGTGCAATCAAACCGGAGAGCAGGCACATCAATGTGCCCAGGATAACCCAGCCAAGCCACCAGGCGCCCAGCCAGCGTGGATCCTTGTCGTCGATCAGCGGTGTTTTAGTGGGATCAATAAAAGTGTTGAGTGACAAAAAGCCTAGCAAGGAAGGAACAATCAGGTGAGTGAGCATTTTGCATTATTTTGAGGGGATTTCACTTACCAATAAGAAAACCAACTGCGGGTCCAATCATGCGCAAAGCCATCGCAATGGACAACATGAGTGGGGTATTCGTCCGTTTAGTGTTGTCATCCAAGTAGGTCTGACCCAGAGCATAGTACATTGTGTTGCCAATGCCCAGCACAAACTGGGAGCAGAAGATCAGCACGAGGGGCACATAGTTGAAGAGCGTGTCGCAATCTGGTTGCGTGTTTTCCATGCCGCACAGTTGTCCCGCTTGACTCCTGAGAGCGTTGTCCTTCTGCGAGTGCAAATAGGATTAGATTCCATGTAGAATGTTGTTTGGATATTCCCCACTTACGGCCAGTGTAAAGTTGTAGGTCGTTGCATTCTGTAGTGCATCTTGATACTCTTTGGTCAACATCAGGACCTCTTCGCCTGCGCCGTAGATAAAATGCGGCAGCACCAGAATAAAGCAGGACAGGCCACAGATGGCAATGCCCCAAGCTATCCAGCGGGGGCGATTGCGTTGTCCGCCGATGTAGGACAAGATCAGCGACAACAATATCTGTGATATCTCATTGCCACTTAGAACAATGCCTGCAAGTTAGAAGGTATAAATTAGGCACTTCTATGAATAGGTTCAATTTACTTGTTTGTCATTTTTGCAATTATTATTCAGTTAGTTACATTATTAGAAAAGTTTAAACTCGTCATATTCTTATTGCTTATTAAACTATTTAACTCGCAGCAAAGAAGGCTTGAATTTTGTGTGATTGAAAAAGTATTTTCAACTTCAAATTTTGAAACACAGAAAGTATCTTAAATTAGTATCCCAAATGAATATGATGTTATTTTATATGCATATCTTGAATTAAATTTGATTTGTTTTAAATTTGTTGCAACTTATTTCAATGCAGAATTTTATCAGAAATTTATAAGTTTTGTTTGATATGATGTTTAGTAGAAATTCATTTAGAAATAAAATATCAAAGCTCATTAATTCAGCTTTTTATGGATTTTTGATATTTAATTTCTAAACTAAAGTATATTAAATGAAATTTCTAAATTAAATTATACTAAATTAAATATGAAAGCTCATTGATAGATGAATTAATAGGCTTTGATTTTTCATTCTATATTAAATTGTTATACAAAAAGATTTGTAGTCAACTAACAATTTCTGAATTCATTTTTAATTTCTAAATTAAATTTTATTAAATGAAATATCAAAGCTTATTAAAAGCTCAATGAATAGGCTTTAATTTTTCGTTTATAACTTCAATTCAAGCAGATCTGTTATTATCTAACAATTTTTTGCAATGTTAGTTTGGGTTGACTAGGGAATAATTGCAAAGTGTGTAATTTCACTATGAATAGATTTAGAATTTCATCAAATAACATTTATTTAATAATTACTTGATACATACATTTATTGACATTTTTGTCTTCAATATTTTGTTAGTCTTTCGTTTATTTAAAGAGATTTGTATTCACTTTCTAATCTCTTGCAATGTCAATAATTTCACTCTAAAAGTGTCCAACATTTGAAATTCTCGATTGTATTTTCTAGATTTCTTCTTTTTTGAGTGATAAGAAATGTTTTGTCATTCATGAAATATGCTCTTGTTACATTCCTTTTGAATTGAACTCAACTGTTATCAAAACTGCGTAATTTCTATGCATGGAAAAGCGAGTTACATTTATAGAGTATGATTCGAATCGTAAGAATTGATTGATTGTAAGCTATCAATCAGTCGGAAATCGTTTCCTTAACTCACCTGTTGTCTGGCTGGTTATCTTGAAGCGCCTCTCCAAGGTGGTCAGCGTCACCATGAAGTACATGTAGGACATGGCTTGGATGGTGCCCAACAATCCATAAACAGCGATGAAGGTCTTGGTTGTGGCATATTTCTGCAGCCAAGCTGGATGCCAATTGCCCAGGCCACAAAGGTAGAGCTCCGATGGCGGATCCTTCCGCCTCAACTCTGGCATATTGAATATTTGTTTTCTTTTCTTTGTGTTTGCAAATAGTTTGTCTGTTCAGTGGCTGCACTTGAGCATGTCGCGCTCTAAGATAAGATTAACAGCAAGGAGAATTTATAGCTGCAAGAATAAAATAGAAACAAAATGAAGGAAAAATGAAAAAATATCGAAGCTATTACAGATATATGACGCCTGATTGCATCATGAACTTCTCCTTGGACAACAACGATATAAACGATCTCAAAAAATAGTCGCTTAACGATGACTCTCTTCTTCAAAGTGGGTCGCATAAAAATTTAAATGGTTCGATACACGAATTCTTAGTAGTACATTGATTAGCCGAGGCGACTCTTGAGGATCATATTAGCACCGGTGCTGGCGATTAGATAAGCCCTCAGCATTGGCCATTTATTGCAGGTGAGCGTGAGCTCATAAAGTGATCTGCGGTACTCACTAATTTGTTTTTCAACAACTAATCAAAATCGCCAACTAATGCTGAGTGTTGACCTCGTGCCGAGTCAATCTTGGGCGTCTTTAAGAAACTCCTCAACTAAGGGCAGAACAATTGACGATCGACAATACGAATATATATGTTAGACTGTCTGGTAACAAGGCGTTATCTTATCGCAAAACGTAGAGTTCCCTTAATCGAGTATACGACACATGGACAGCTCAATACTTGAGCATTTCGACTATGTTTTACCCTGTTTTCAATAGGAATTAATAACAATCACTATGATTACTTTTTGCTGTAGTATACTAATAACCCAATCTCAAGTAGAGAGCGTAAAATAATTCTTGGAATGAACTTGCTACACAAAAGTGACCAGCAAATGGACAGCAAACAATAAGAAAGATTAACTTTGGCCATAAATTTATAAAGTCAACAAGTATAAATTTCATTGTTCGCACAATCATTTTCGCTAGTTATGCTAGGTCAACTTTTATGGGGTTTCTTCAAGTTTTACTAAATTTGCCTTGTTAACATTTAATTAGTTATAGAACAGTTTTGTCATGTTTGATTTCTGTTCTATTGTTTTAGCTTTCAAACTAATCTTGTCATAACCTATGATCAGTTTATCGACAATAACACACAATTATCACTTAATCCGAAGCATACTTTCAGTAAAGAGGTCGAGCAATCAGTCAGTGTTTGTTTTATTGACTAAGTAAACCTGGAAATAATAGTTATCTTTGTGAAGTGTTCCTGATTTACCGCCATACGGTTATTTAGCTATTATATATGCTATAAATTATTTGTATTCCAATATTTTCCTATGAATTTTTTATGGTTTGATTGAGATATTAGATAGCCAAGTTCTACATAAAAGAACTCATTACCTCAACGATTATTTCGTCATTTGGAAACTAATTGATTTTGAAGTAGAAACAGTTGAATTATATTTGAGTTAAATTTGAAAATTATTTCATTTTAAAGCTGTGGCTAAGAAACAGTCTAACTTGATTTGGTATTAATCTTTTAACTAATTGAATTTATTGTGTTTAAATGTGTCTAACAAATTGCTCTTTAATCGATTCAGGATATTTGTTTGCCACTTCACCTTCGGCAACTCAATGCGATACTATTTTTGTGACTATTTTGTTTAGCTTCAAGAATATTATTTACATTTTATCACAAGGTGAGCGGCAAATGCGATTAATCTTATCGGTACTCGAACGCACTTTAAATATAATTGGTGGAAGTTGGCTCAGTTCAGCTCCTTTGCCGCGGGGCAATCTACTTCAATAGAGGATTTGCTAATGCGAAAGCGACGCGAGCGTGATCAGGAATTCAAAACCGAACTGAGAACCGTGCAGCCGCGTGGCGCGTATCAAACTGTTGGCTTTGAATTTTGTGAAATGAGTTGGCCGGCAGGTGATACGAGAAGTGTCGCTGTAGACCGTTGCGATAATTGTGGCTCGATAATACGCTATTATCATTATCACCAAAATATACGCGCTGTAAATACGGGAGAGCGATTGTGAGCGTTACTCATACGCCGCGTTGTACGCTGAGGACCCACGTGCAATTCAAATCAAATCATATTTCGTGCACAGCGAAGAAGCGCGGTTTATTCGCACAAGAGTGCAACTGTGCATCAAGCAGCAACAGCAATAACATAACAATAACAATATGCGACAATGACACTATTACTATTAATGTCCTCTCCCGTCCGTCCCCGTCTTTGTGCTCGACTTAGTTCAGCTCAGTTTTCAGCTCTTGTATTAGATTTGTAAGTGAATTAGCAGCTATGTTTATTGCGATGCATCGAGGGTGGCTACAATAGTTTATCGCTCGGCATAACCCTTCACATAAAGCTCTGGCTCAGTGGAGGAGGGGAATTTCTTGGGTCGTCCTATGCTGAGGAGCATGGACAAACCGACACCCAATATGATCAGCAATAAGACTATAGCAAACAGAATCTGAGTGACGCTTGGTGTGAGGAAATTCTGGCAAAGCCAACAGCTCTTTGCCACATAGTCCAAATCCATTGGTGTAAATTCATTTGCTGCGAAATAATTGATTAACATCAAGTATAATTTACAAAAGTTAACTCACGATTCATCTCGACATCCATGTAAAACATGGAGAAAGTGAGGCTTGAACCCTGCTCGGAGTAAAGATTCATTTCGTGACAGCAGAAGCTAAACTTTCTGCCATAGAACAACAGATCGCGAGCTTTAAAATGTTGTTTGTAGAAGTGCATCCGCCAAATGTGCCAATTGCCCGAAACAGGCAACACATCGATGGCCAACGGACCCATCGAAGTGGCAATTTCCACAACGTATCCTTTGAGAATGTTGCTGGCATCGGCCAGTGTCAATTTCAGTGGTGCTTCGCTGCTGTCTAAGATCTCGACTTGGGTGCGTTTGAAGTTCATAATCTGACCGCGTTGTATCGCCTCGGCAAACATGATCTTCTGGATGGAGACAACGGCCATCAAGTTGCGCAACACTTTTGCCTCTTGAGGACGTTGGCTTGCGGTTGGTTCCACATTTCGTACCAATTCCTGGCGATTCTTTTTGCCAGCAACTCGATTGCGACGTCGCTGTTGTGCTTCGAATTCCTCAAAGTGCGCTGTGTAGATTTGCACAAGGGGACAGTCTTTAAGCCGATCCGAAATGGATTTCATAAAGCTATCTGTTAAGAGAGGAATTTAAATTTTAATTAAGAATATCCAATGGCTATTTTACATACCATGTTTGTTTAATTGGCCATCGGTGAAGTTAAAGATGTGTATCTCATGAGGCACACAGGTTGTTTTAAGCAACGATGTTGCACTATCCCAGATTAAAGTCCGATTGCGCAGCTCAGCGATTGTTTGTAGTGCAACCAAGGGTTGATGCACTTGGCTGTAGTAGTTGAAAGGTTTCACCTGACGCAGAAAGGGAAAACAATCGGGTTCCAAGCAGCTAAAGTCCTTTGAAGTTAGCTGCAGGCGAAATAAAGTTATACTTGGAATTGAAGTTGCAAATGCAAATGCGACTTACGTCGTTCGCAAAGTATGCAATTATCATACGCGGAGTCGCCTCCTTTGGCTGCAACATTTCCACAAGCGTTTCTGGGCTCACATATTCAAAAATACTTCGTGATTTGGGTCTGCGTGCAGCATGCAAAAGTTTTTGTTATTTTAGTGGCAAGTAATTAGTGTTCCTCTGCAAATTCACTCACAATTTAACGCCCCAAATGATGGCTGGCGGTGTTACAGGCAATTCTGCTGCAACAAAAGCGCCTAGAATTAGCAAAAAGTTAATTAAGTGCATGCTCAAAAACATGAGAAAGGTTGTGACTTTATTTTCAGACTGCAAGTAAACACAATGTTTATTATAAATAGTTTGACTTTTTTAATATGTTGTATTTTACAAAGCATATTAAGTTTTTTCTTGACTTTCCATTTTATATAACTTTCTTCACATTAATATGAAACCTCCATTTTGTTTTTATTGTTAAGCGAACGAATCCTAGTGAATTCCAAATGCATAGCTGTTAGCTTTTTGTCATGCAGCTGCATAAGTCTAGCCTCGTGTAGCTCGTGTAGCAGTCAGCAACTGATCGCGTGTTGCAGTTGTATACAAGCTTAGCAACATGTCGATGTGCGCAACATTTAATTGCCGCTGTCAACATTAGAGATGGCGTCGTGATTGGGAACATGTTGCTGAGTGATCTTTGGAACATGTTGCTCGCTGTTTAACTGACTTACTTGGCCACATGTTGCAGTGCGAAAGTAAGCAATAATGTTGAAATCACGTAGCGGAAAAAAGGGAATGGGATAAATTTGAAAATGGCGATAAGATAGCTGGAGAATGCTTATCAAAAAAAAGGCAAGGTGCGCTCACAGAATATCGCTCCAGCACCTGTATTCAGTATATAAACGACAATCGCTTCGAATAGTCGCGCGAATATGAAACTAAATAAGTGATAACAGTGTGCGCATTAAGTATACGAACCGTAAAACGAATTAATCAAATTATCGAATTTCGAATAAACTAATTACGAAATGGCACAAAATACGCGAAATTCAGACATGTCACAAATAGCGGTGAATGCCAATAATATTCCAGATGGTGCGTTTTTTAAATGTTGTTGTTTTTTACAATTGAAGTGTATTAATCTCTCGCATTTGCTTCTTCGCAGATAGCGTCGATTGTGGCATCATCGGATTGGGCTGGTGTCGTGGCCCCGCCTGCCAGAAATACGCCCGCCTGCGCACCTTCATCATAGTGCTCCTCAGTTCCGGTCTGCTTCAGGGAGCTTGCGAATTGTATTTCCGGGTCTCGGCCAAACAGGCCGCCTTCCAGTATGGCTACAATCCTCTCCTAGTCGGTGAGTAAGCCACACACACACTCTCACACATAAAAAACTTATCGCAAAAAATGGGAATTTGCTGTGTAGTTGTGTGTGGTAGGTGTTGGCCTCAATGGTTGTCGAATGGGGCTGAGGTTTTCCAGATAGAACGAATGCGTTATCAGTTTTGCGATATTGTTTATTATGTTGTGAGAGTGTGTGCGTATTCGTCATCAGATATATTAGTGTGTGTGCGTGTGTGTGTTATGGCTGGATTTCAAAATGTGTAATCATAACAACAATTGGCCACATTTTGATCGAAGTTGTCCAACACGTTTACTGTTACGATTACTCAGAATTACGACGAGCTTGCCTTTTGTACCACTCTCTGCCGATGCTGAATGATGGGGTGATTGATTGACTGATTGACAGACAATGTTTGTTTAAGTTTTGAAAAATAGAAGTGACATTTTCTACAGTTGTTTTGAATGCGTTGTTATCCGTCCTGAGATGTCCTGTTATCCGTCTGTGTATATATATTTAACTGAGTTATTAAGCAGGCAAAGCCTTTTTGTATACCATATGCAATCATATATTATTTTAATTTTTGCTTAAAATGAGACTTTAAATGGATTTTGAGGATATATCCTTAAACAAAACCCTACAAATGTACAGGAAGTATGCAAATGTTTATAAATCTTGATTTATTGCATTGCAAATGGATCAGAAATAAATGGATCAAATATGTACTAAAATACTAATTTTAAGGATGTATATTAATATATCAAGTATACTCCTTGTATCAGCTTTTTAGAGTAGAAGCTCTCAGGAGCGAAAGTTTAAAGTGTAGCAAGTTTTACCAAATAATTTGAGCCAATCTTCATTATATATAAAAGCATGTGTTTCCCATTCGCTTAACTGCTGCTTCAGTCTGAATAATAATCTTTATTCCTGTTTAGTTCTTATTTGTGACACTTGTTTTTTTAAAATTCCCTTCCTTATGCCTTTTTAATTTTTATTCTATTTGTTTTATTTCCATTCCTTATTCCTTATTAATACTTATTCTCTATTTTAATCAAAAATCATTTCTCTTTCTACAGATTGGCTGCTGGTGAGCAGCGGTCTCTTCCAGGCTGTGTTTGCTTTGGCTTTTGCCTACTGGGCAGATGTCTATCATCCCATCAAATGGCTCGTTGGAACACTGATGCTACAGTCTGTGACTTGCGTCATTGCCGTGATACCCTCGATTATGAACTTGTAAGTAGGAAAAGAGTTTTAAAACTGTAACAAAGTTTAACCTTCTAACATTTCTCTCTTTAGTGCCGATGGCGTCAAGGCGCAGGATGCCTTGGTGGATGCCAATCTGTGCTCCACATCGCTGGCACAGTTCCAGAAGCTGACGCTGACCGAGGAGCAAAGCAGCACCTTGACTCTGGCCATGCTCTTTGTGCTCCAGCTTGCCTTGGGCATGGGCTCGTTGGCCTATTACACCCTAGGAGTGAGCTACATCGATGACAATTCGTTGTCCCAAGACAGTCCAGCTGTGATTGGCGTCATCCTCGCTGCCAGGGCATTTGGACAGCAGATTGGCTCGTTTCTGGTGCTCGGAGTGGGATTGACGAATGTTGGCTGGTGGCTGGGCTGGATTATCTTGGCACCGTGTATTTTTGTGGGTGCCGTGTTGCTTGGACTCTTCCCCAAGCGGCTGCCCAAGACGGTGATACACCAGGCAGCTCAGCGGATTATGGAGCAGACGAATCTGCGCGGCTTTGGCAGTCAGTTCTCTACTTACATGGACGACACGAACTTTTGGCCATCGCTGAAGCGTCTCTTCTCCAACCGGCTGCTCATGGTGAACCTGATGAGCATCATGTTTCTGCAGAGCGGCGTGCTAAACTACACGCTGCAGGAGGAGACCTATTTGCAGAGTCGCTTCTTTCTGCCCTACAACGAGCAGGATGGCCTCGCCCAGGAATGGCGCTCCTCCTTTGTCTCCTTCTTCCTTCGACCACCTGTCATGGCCATGGGCATGATTGTCGCCGGTTTAATCATCTCCAAGGCGCAGCTCTCGGCACGCACCATCACGGGCATCAACATTAGCCTCGGACTCAAGCTGGTTGCCATCTTTGTGGCCTACATCTTCATCAGCTGCGATGTGGGACCAGTTGCTGGAGTGGTTGGTGGCAAGCTCACCCAACCTTATTGTGCCAGCCAATGCCTCTGCACACCAACTGCTTTCATGCCTGTTTGTCCGGAGAATAGCACGGTTACTTACTTCTCGCCCTGTTATGCCGGGTGTACTCAGAAGTCCACCATCAACAGCTTCAGTTTGTACGAAGGCTGCAGCTGCATGGGAGATCAGACAACCAACGTCGCTGGTACTTCGAGGGCCACGGCTGGCGCCTGCAGCGCTGCCGCTTGCCAGAGCAAGATCATCATCTTCCAGGTGCTCAGCATTTCGGCTGCCTTTATGGTAGGCATGAGCGCCATTGGCAAGACTTTGATCACGCTGCGTGCGGTGCTGCCGCAGGATAAGACTTTGGCTTTGGGCTTTGAACTCATGCTGGTCGGACTCTTTGCCTATGTGCCAGCGCATCTCAGCTACGATCTTGTGACACGTAAGTGAAGATATAACTTTAATCATCGAAAGTTTGACAGCGATTTGAGGGTTTGTTGTATGCATAAACAATCTCTGAATTGCTGCAAACATTAATAACAAATTAGACATCTAATTGTAATCCTTATATTTCATTTGTAACTACTAAATTTCCATCTTTAAACTTTCCTAAACTCAACTTTAAAGTAGCTAATTATTTATTTTAATTAGCTCTTTTTGTAAGTTTTTAACTTCTATCTTTAAACTTTCCTAAACTCAACTTTAAAGTAGCTTATTTCTTTATTTCAACTACCCCTTAAAATCTTAAGTTCCATATTTAAACTTTCCTAAATTAAACTTTAAAGTAGCTAATTTATTTAATTCAAGTACCTTTTTTGGTAGCTTTTTAACTTCCATCTTTAAATTATCCTAAATTCAATTTTAAAATAGCTAATTTATTTATTTCAATTGTCCTTTTTTGTAACTTCTTAACTTCGTTTTTTAAACTTACCTAAACTCTTCTTTCAAACTCATAAATAAGAACTATAAATTGAATTCAATTGATGGAAAAAACTTAATGAAAGACTGTAGATGTTTTTTTTAAAGTCAACTCTAAATTGAATATACTTAAGGATTCTAGAGGGTAGATGTCCTTTTAACGTAAACTCTATGCGGAATTCAGCATAGATCCAAATTCCTCATACAGTTTACTTTAAAAGGATTTATACCTTGTTCTTCCTTCCACTTGATTTCTCTCCTATATTCCCTCCTATATTCTCCTTTATTTCCTTTAACTGAATTCAATGTATGTTCCTTATGTGTCCCCTTTTCAAATTGCATAATCCCTTGCCAAACGTTATCCAATCGTCCTGAAAGGAAGCCTTCTAACTTTAGCAGCATTCTTTCCTTGAGCAACAGCTGCAGTTCGTTACATAATTGCTTTTACATCATGCTCTGCTCTCTATTCTCTCGACAGGCACCACCTGCGTCTACTGGGCACCCAACTACGAGCGCTGCCTGCTGCGCGAGACGCCCAAGCACGGCAACATCCTGGACATCCTGACAGCCAGTCTCATCTTGGTGGCCGTCTTCTTTGACGTGCTGGTCTTCATCTTTGCCAAGGGTCTCAACCTCTACAACTGCAAGGTGACCGACAATAACTACACCCCCTCGCTGTATGCTCCGGTGCCACATGAGGACACCCCCTCGCACTCTGCTCCCGTCTCGACAATGGCCAGAGGCGGCAGCCCGGAAACGGCGACAACAGCAGCTTCCAACTCACCCATGCAACGTCGGGATGCACCGCAGTCGCTGGAGCTGCGTCCCGAAGCAACCGTATTCCGGCATCCCAGCTCACTGACCAACTCCTCGGGTGCCCAGAGCATCGTTGAACCGAATGGCAGCGGCGTCACCTACGCCCAAGTTGTCTTTCCTCCCGACAAGCGCAAGCCCGTCGATGGCAGCACCAGTCCCAAGCGTCTGGCTGTGCCCGCCAATGTGCCATTGCATCATCTTTCGGAAACCGATGTGCGCACTCAGCTGGGCACTCTCAAGTCCTTTAATCCTGCCCAGTCGCATGCGGAGCAGCCAGAGTCACCAGGTCACGATGTGCCTGGTAATGTCAACATCGTTTCTCCGCAACCAAAAGCAACTGCGTCTGCAAATCATCCCGAGGAACTGGATTTCAGGCCACAAAGTCCTGAAACAGATTTTTAAGGATATTCACAAATTGTTTTATTTTTCTTACTTTCGATTGTTAGCCTTTAATTGAACGCGTTTTGTATTCGTAGCATTAACATTTGACTATTTATAGCATTACAAGTATGTCAGCATTATTTTCCATGTCATTATCCACAAGTGCTGCACTTTAAAATACCCTGTAATAAGATATCCTGCAAAGAACTAGCACTTGAATACCAAATACACAATTCATCATAATCATAAGCGAATAAGAATGAATAAACACCGAAACAAAATACACAAATTCGTCCTTTTTAATCTATCTAGAATTAAAAAGGAAATTAATTCAGGATTTTGGTTAAAAAACTAGTGGAAATCACAAAATCAAGGATAACACAAGAACCGCTAGGACGATTTGGATGTCCTTTGGTAGGATGATAGTCCTCGCCATTCTACTTCGTTTGACACAGGACTCGCAAGGATCCGACAGGATATGGCCGAGATATACGCTATTTTTTGTATTCAAAAAAGTCCTTGCATCTCGGCTCCTTGAAGGATATTCGTCCTTTTGATGGTGTCAATCGGTTTGTATTTAGTAGAGTTATCCTTGTGCCAAAGGACATGCCGATCGTCCTTCAAATGGCCGAGATACGGCAGATTTTCCAAGATCTTACCATTTTTTCTATGCCTTCCCCTTGAAAAAATTTGAACTTTTTTTACTTAAGAGATCCTGAAAATCCTTGAATGCCAATCTGTAGTCCTTGTTACTCCGATTACAAAAAGGTATGTCCTTACCAGATCCTTAAGGAATTGGCCGAGTTATGGCTAAAAAACGAAAAATGTATGCGCATTATTTATTGTTTATTGCATACTTTTAGGGGCATTCATACAAAGCATTTGCGGCAATGCAAAGTCAGCTATAACTCGGCCATATCCTTGCGCATTTTCACAGGATATGTTTTGCTGGGATCGCAAGGATCAACTCTATCGATTGGCATCAAAAAAATATGGGGTCATCTAAGAATCCAACACTTGGAATTTTTTGGTTCGCGGCTTATGAGGAAATGTTAAAATTTGCAAATTCCAGGATATCTCGAGAACCGCTAGGACGATTTGAATGTCCTTTGGCAGGATGATTGGCCTCTTTAATATATTTTATTTGACACGGGACTCGCAAGGATCCGACAGGATACGGCCGAGATATACGCTATTTTGTGTATACAAAAAAGTCCTTGTAACTTTGTTGCTAGAAGGACATTTGTCCTTCTGTCGACGCCAATCAGTTTTTATTTGTTGTAGTTATGCTTGTGCCAAAGGACATCCCGATCGTCCTTCAAATGGCCGAGATACAAAGCATTTTCCGAATTTCAACCAAATTTTCCCTTGAAAAAATTTGAAATTTTTTATTTTGAAAAATCCATAAAATCCTTGAATGCCAATCGATAGTTTTGCTCACGTTGATTATAAAAAGGTAAGTCCTTACCAGATCCTTAAGAAATCGGCCGAGTTATGGCAAAAAAACGAATATTGTGTAAGCATTATTCGTTTTTTATTGCATACTTTTAGGGGCAGTATTCAATGAAATACAAAATCAGTCATAATTCGGCCTTATCCTTGCGGATTTGCAAAGGACACATATTTTCAAGATCGCTAGGACCAATTCTATCGATTGGCATCTAAGTCTATCGATTGGCATTAAAAATCCATCTAAGAATCCAACACGTAATTTTTTAATCCCAGTACGAAAAATTTCACGTGATTTTTTTTCCATTTACCTTGAAAACCTTCAATAGCAATCGATAGTACTTGATGTCCTGATTGCAAAAAGATAAATCCTTGTAGTAATCTGAATGAATTATGGCTAAAAAAAAAACGAATGTCCTTTGTTGAAGTCCCAAAGAATAAAAACGAGTGATTGTTTTGGATTTTTGTTTGGTTTTTATTATAATTGTATTGTTTCCTTTAGTTTAATATATATGTTTTGCATTTGATTTATTTGTTTTAATCTTTTTTGTTGATCGCTTACAAACTAATTAATAAATTAATAGTTAGACTTAAAAAAGATACTTAACGCGTCTAAATCAATCATGGGGGAGCAAAAATAAAACATGAAAAGCAAACGCATGACAAAGGTCCTTAAATAAAAAAAAAAACTAAAAAAATAAAAGAAAACAAAAGAATACTTTAAAACAATTACTTTAGTTGGATGGCTGCGACAGGGTTGCCACCTGCCATCACTGAATGCCCCGTCGAGTGTGTTCCGTAGATCGCAAGTTTTGTGCACTTTAGTGTAGAGTTGTTTTTTTTTCAGTTGATAGTTGAAACATATTTTGTTTTGTTTCTCGCCAACCTTAGACAAATTGAGTCTCCGCAGGTGGCATTATTGAGTTGCATGTTGCAAGGATGTGCTGACAAAACTTGGGGCATCTACGGGTTGCATCTACGGCGTGCATTCAGTCGAGGCAGGTGGTCAACACACTTTCTCTGTTATTTAATTTCAGTTTTAGCTAGTTAATGCTCTTCATTTGTTTATGCTTTTGCTTTCATTTCTTGTTGTTGTTGTAGTAGTTGTTGTTGTGGCTATGCGGCAGAGAGTGTGAAAGAGAGTAACAGAAATCTTACAACAGATTTGCTTTTTCTTGCGATTATACAAAAATTCGAAATTAATATTAATTATTAACTAAATATTTGCAATAACAATAAAAAATAGGACGACTTTTGCTTATCATAATATACATTCATTTGAGGCTTCTAAATAAGCCTTCTTCATCTTCATCTTCTTCTTCTTTTTCATTCTCTTTTCTGCTGCTGCATTTTTCATATTCTTCTTCTTGCATGTTTGCATATATAGTTTATAGGGGGGAAATTGGGGGGTTGTGGTGCATACTTTTAAAGTTTCACACGCATTTGAAATTGTTGTTTTCGATTAGCTTTCACACATAGTTTTTTTTGTTTATGTTTACATATATTTACAATAATTGCATTAATTAATCAGATAATTAGATATTTGTTTCGCATGTGTGTGTGTGTTGCGGGGTGTGTGTGTGTGTGAAAATACAGAATCTCAAAATAGTCTAAAAGTACTACAACATTTTCTACGAGCGTGTGTTTTTAATTATCTTTTGTTTTCATTTAATTAATGTGAAACATGCATTTTAGTTAATCAAATATCTTGTTTTTGTTTTTTGTTTGTTGTATTGATAATTAAATCATTAAATTATAAAAATAGCAGCTGTATTACATATTTATGTATCTATATAATCAGTGTTTACTTTTTTGTTTTGTTTTTCTTTATCAATTAGAATTAAGTGAATAAAATTGTTGATCTCTGCTGCTGTTGTTGACGCTCTTCTTCTTCAACTGACTCTCAATGTAATTTAATGTATTATTTTTTAGCGCTTGCTTCGATATTTTCTTGCTTTGCTTTTTGCTTTTTACAATTTACAATGCACAATGCAAATTATCACATATTTTTCTATATATTTCCGTTTCCGTTCCCTTTTCGCAATCTACCTTCTGCCAACTATTTTCTTCACATCATTTTAGCATTTTTTGTTACATTTTTGCTTTGTTGTTGTTTCATTATTAGTTTTTTGGCTCAAATTCTACTTCTAGCGGTTTAAGTATGTGTTTGAGGCCAAATTGTGTATGTGTGAGTGTGTGTTTGTGTGTATTTATTATTCATATTTGATTTGCACAACTTCCTTCGAGCTTCTACTTAATAACATGGAAACAAAATGCAATAAACAAACAAATAAAAAGAGCGTTTAAAATTAAATAAAACAGAATTGATGTGTTTATATGTTATTATGTTAACTGAACCTGAATGTTAATTCGCGCAGCAGCGCTCTCTGTTAAACAAAAAAAAACTGTCTGTTTACAGCGCCGTCGTTAACAGTCGCAGCCAGACTGTTAACACGCAGTCTATCCGCCTATGTCTACGTCTATGTGTGTGTGTATGGGTATGTGTGGGTTGTATGTGTATGTATATGTGTGAAGGTATGTGTTAAACAAATATCACAATCGAGAAATTAACAAAATGGCGGCTGCAGCAGCAATGCTACCGCACAGCAACAGCAGCAATAGCAGCGACAGCGACGCAACTTTAACAGCAAAATGTTATGCTGTTCACTCCTCTCTCTCTCTCTCTTGCTCTTTTTGAGCTTTTGTAATACTTTTGTTACTTGCTTGTGTTGGTGTTGTTGTTGTTGCGGTTAAAGTTGCTGCCGCTGCTGCTGCTGTCGTTGATGCGTTGCTGTTGGGGGGATTCTTGTTGTTGTTTTTTGGCTGCTATCGCTTTGTCTCTGTCTCAATTTTCTTGCAGCTTTTGCTTTTGGTTTTGTTTTTTTTTTTGCTTTTGTTTTGCGGCTACAACAAATTTCGACAAAGTTGAGTTGACATCTTTCATTATTTCGACATTCCAGTGCCCAGGACAAGGGGCCACTTAGCATTTTGTTGTTTTTGTGTTGTTTTTCTTTTAATTACGCATAAAACAAACTATAACAAGCAGCGAGCGCTTAGGACATTGGTCCATTTGTGCTGACGACCGCTGGCGCGACGCCGCTGCTGCCGTTAGTCGCTGCCTGCTGCTGCTGCACTGCATCGA
Source organism: Drosophila albomicans (assembly GCF_009650485.2). Classification (NCBI taxonomy): domain Eukaryota; kingdom Metazoa; phylum Arthropoda; class Insecta; order Diptera; family Drosophilidae; genus Drosophila; species Drosophila albomicans. The sequence continues at coordinate 27,362,511 of NC_047628.2, forward strand.
CAACTGAGACGGCTGCGTCGACGCCGACGACGACGCTGCTGCCGCCGTTCTCAGCGCTGCCATTGGCGAGTATTGTGGCTGGCGCTGCCGACGTCGCTGGACTGGTTGCTGCCGCTGTCGACGTCGCTGCCGCTGCTGCGGTGACTGTTGCTGCTGTTGGCGCCGCTTGAATGGCTGGCGTTGCGGGGGGTGCGGCAACGGCGGCGGGCTGCTGACTGCCTGCGATCTGCAGCTGCATTTGCAATTGTTGCAGCGTCTCCGGCGACATGTTCGATTTGAGTATGTTGTTCTCAAGCTCCAGATTCGAGATCTTATCCATCAGCTCGGAGATGCGCTCTTTCAACACTTCCACCTCCTCGCGCACCGCAATCATGAGATGCGATTTGACCAGATCCTGTAATACAAAGCGAAAATTAAATATTAGTAAACTCGAAATAAGTTCATTAAATTAATTACATATTAAAAAGAGCTTTCGTTTATTTTTACACCTGTGTTGAGGTGTGACCGCAATAATAATAATAATTGTCATCTGGTTACTCTTCACCTAACATTAACAGCTGTCTGCTGATCGAACATGTTGCATAACAGCGTTACGCGCTGTTAACTGCACGCAGTCCAACAGTGCGTTAACAGCGATCGTTTATCGATATCGATAGCAATAAAAAAGCATGGTGTCATATTTAAAATGAACAGGACAATTGCGAAAAATCGATGTGAGCGCATTAAATGTCAAAGTCGACTCGACTCGACTCATTCATAAATTATTTTCGATGTTTGCTCAGCAGCATGTGGCGTGTTTTATTCGCGCAAAAGCGCAAAGCAATTTCAAAGAAATGTTATTGAAAGGTAAGTATGGGAAGGGGAGGGGCAGGGCAGGGGCGTGTAATTTCGTGGCCAATGTCAATGCCAACACGCCACGCGTGCCCCGTGCCCGCGTGTGTTTGGCAGTGTCATGAAAATTTAGTATTGCCATTAAGCGATGCCAACACACGCAAAAAAAAGAAAAAAACAGTAAAAGCAGCGACAGATTTCTGTACAACTGTCGCCCCCTGGCGTCATCTTATTGTCTCCCTCTCACTCACACACCTGACGTTGGCGGTTGCATGTGCTGCTGTTTGTGGCACGTGCAACAGCAGCAAGCAGGCAGGTGAGTCTTTTATTTTTTCTTTATTTCGCTGCCACTCAACTTATACCTAGTTCCGTTTTGATTTTCGTTTTGCTTTGCTTTTTTCCCGTTTTTTTTTTTGCTATAAATAAACGCATCTCTCGCTTTTTAGCCAATTTCACATCAAGTTTGTTGCTGTGATTTTGGCCTGATTTTCACTCTCCACTCTCCCAAATAAAAGTCCACAAACTAAGGAATATTCTCGATCAGGCAGCAGACGCATGCATCAAAAATCACGTCACAGTGAAAACAAGAAAAAAAAAAAATCGCTTCAACTATATTTTAGTTGCCACGTTGGCAAATCGCTCGCGTTTCACGCGCGTTTCGTGTGCGATTTTCTCTTAGTCATAGCCAAGTAAACAACGGCGGTAAATCAAAAAGAATTATGGGCTTCGGAGGAATGAGGCATGGCCGTCTCGCATGTTCACACAATCGCCGCCGTACGCTTCATTCTTTTTGGCAAAATGCTCAAAATCTACAATTGGCACTCTCTATAAATATTTGCACGTTTTTATTTTTTCGGGGGGATTTGAAAATTATGTATATAATCCATTTGCGAGTCAATGAAACCCCAAAAATAACAAAACACATACTAGATGTGCGTGTTTTTTTTTTAAATAGATAGAATCTTTCTTTTCGGCGACAGCTAATCAATTCAATTAATGCTTAGGAAACTGCGCAACGAATTGAAACAGTAAAACGAAGGTGATAAATATTTATCAATTTCGTAGAGTGCAAAACAGGTCTAACCGAAATATGTATTAAATATATTATTTATGGCAAATAAAAATAATTTATTACTCAGAGACAGGTGTGCATCTCATTAATATTAAATATTCATTTCAAATATGTAGCTAAAGAATAGAAAACTGAGGAGTTGGGGTTTTCTGTCTTTCTCTCTGTGTTTTGTTGGAGTTGAGTTCGAAGTCGCGTCGCGTTGCGTCGTGTTGAGTTGAGTTGTGGTTGTGACGAGTCGCGTTGCGTCGAGTCGAGTCGGGTCGAGGTTCGTTTGGGTTCACGCCTCAGCTCAGAGGTAGAGACAAACCTCATCTTCCCGTTGTTGTTTGTCTTTTATTTTTTTGGCTGCACTTTGCTCAACGAAAACCCATAAAAATACACACACACAAACACACATTCACACACAGAGAGCCAAATATGGCGACCAAGACTTCTGCTGCCTGTCGTCGTCTTCACTTGTTCCATGTGCTCTTTGTTGTCTTTACTTTTGTTTTTTCTTTCTTTTCTCATTTTTCATTTTTCATTTTTTTTTTGTTCATTTTCTTGGCCGAGTACAAAGGAATTTTGGCTGGCAAATTGGCACGAAATAAATGCTCGAGATTGACAGTTTTGAGATGCGTTTGACAGCCTAAAAGGTTATTTTTTTCTTATTTTCTTTTTGGTCTATGCACAAAAATCAATAGAACTGCAAGGTGAAACTGCTTGTCCCCCCCCGCTCTCACTCTCTCCCTCCCTCGCTTGCTCTCTCTGTCTATATATTATGTTTTTCGTTTGCGCTAAGATGATACATACTTTTGCATTTGGCACCATCACGTAGCAGGGACTGTCGTAGCCCTTCTGCCAAATCTCGTAGAGCCAATTTTCTGGCTGGCGAAGCGACATTGTGCCCATCATAATTATTTGCTTTTGCTTTTTTTTTGTATTACAGTTTATGCACTAATATTTTTGGTATGTTCTTTTCTTTCTCTCTCTCACTCAGTCTCTTTTAATGTAGAGTATTTCACTTGTCGCACGCACTTTATATTTTAAAATTGTTTGCGTTATATAATTAAAATAATTAGTTTATATCACAGTTACAAAAATCTTTCAAATATATGTATTTTTTTCTTCTGTGCTTTCTTTGCTTCTTTTTTTTCACTTGTGTCTGTCTGTTTCTTATTTGCCGTTAATTTTTTCTTTTTGGTTTTGCGTTGTGTTTACGGCAAAAGTTCAGCAATGACTGAATTCGCTGCGTAGCTTTTGGTAATTTATGAGACCGGCGCAAAGCTTTTTTTGCTTTTGCATTTGCATTCGACGAGCTTTTCTGCGTGTTGCTTTTTTTTTTTGAGTGTGTTGTTTGCAAGTTTACGATTGCGATTTTTTTGTTTGCTTGCTGTGATTCTTGAATTTAATGTAATTCAAAGAGTCTCTTTTTGGCTTTGCACAAATACTTTAAAAACTTATTATCAAGTATTTTAATTGTAAAAAATGTTTTTCTTTTTTTATTTTGTTTAGCGGTTTTGTTCCGAGTTTGTGTTGCGTGTAGCGAGTTGAGCTGGCGACTGAACGTCTGCTTGCAATTAGCGTCTGATTTTATATCAAAATGGCAGCACCGCTTGCTGAGAGCCGAGAGCGCGAGCACGCGGCAAGAGAGCACGAGAGAGCCGGAGTGAGAGAGACAGGCAGAGAGAGAGAGAGAGAGTAAGCGAGCGTGCTGTGTATCTGGTCAAATATTTTTTTGTTTTTGCTTCATTTTTTTTTTGTTTTTGGGAGTGCGCGCCATGTTGCGACAGCTCCTCCTCAGCTGTGTGTGTGTGTGTGTGTGAGAGTGTGATTGTGTGTGTATCTCATACTCATAGACGGGTGTGTATCTTTATCTATAAGTATTTTCATGCAACTCTGTTGCTCTCTGTTTGTTTTGACGCGCGATTCGCCGTCGCGACTCTCGAGAGTCTTCTTCCATAATTTACATACTTTTATTTATTTATTCATTTTATTTACTACAACATCAGCCTGGGTTTTATATTATTAATAATTAAACAACATTTTGTTGTTATTTTACAGACTTATTTATATAGGGAGTAACTACGAAGCTCACGCTACTTTTCTTGTTTTTTTTTTGCTTCATTTTGCTGCTCTTTTTTGCTCTGTTGTTTCTTTGACACTTTTTGCGCTGCGACGCAAAAACTTTATTGCTTTTTTCTCTTTCTTGTTTTGGTTTTTTATTTTATCATACAAAAAAAAAACAACATACTCGAAATGCTCAGTGAGCGAGCGAGCAAGCGTTCTTCTAGAGACTTTTTTGAGCAAACCATGCGGTGGCTTTCAACAACAACAACATGCTGGTTGTTGTTGATGAGGTGATGATGGTGGTGGTGGTGTGGTGTTTGCGGTGGTGGTTGTGGTGGTTTCGACCTTTTTGCGCATTGCGTTTAATGCTGAGAGAGCAAAAACACTTTCTTCAAAGTTTGTTTTGAGTTGTCGAAATTGAAATGCAGTTTATATAATCGAGTCAATTGTTTCCGCTTCACTTTGCTTTTGCTTTTGCAGCGTGAAAAAGCAACAACAACAAAACCAGCAAAGACCAACAGAAATTCAAGGGCTTGCAAATTTGCAAAACAAATTGTCGAAAACAAAAAGAAAAACAACAACATTGACTGCAGCATTTACTGTTGGCAACTGTGTTTGAATTCAACACATGGCAACATGGAACGTATCGATTTCATGCGCATGTCTCTCCTCTCCTCCCCACTCCCCCTTTCTCTGCATACACAAATGCGGAACCCCAAAGTAAAGCTCACACAACAACAACAACAACACAAGTCTGTCTCTGTCTGTAACATTTCCCATAGAACAAAAAGCCGGCAACGAATTGCACAAAAAAACATCCGCGTTAAGGCGGCAAAAATTGTAAAAATCAACCAAAGTAAACAAATATGTAATAATAAATGGAATGGAATGGAAAGAAAGCAAATAAACAAACAACAATTAATTGCACATTTGTACAAACAAATAAGTAATAACTCTCGCTCATCTGAACAATTTGCACTCTGTGTGCGTTTTTTCTGGTGACCAGAAACTCAACTCGATTGCAAAACTACGACCGCAAGCAACTGCGTAGAATGCATCATAAAGACAACATTTCTAAATGACATAACGAGTGTATTAACAGTGCTCTACGGAGCATTCTTGATAACGAGTTGAGGCATTAAAGGCTTACGAAAGGGTAACAATACATCCGACAGTTGGCAATAGTCGAGTTGGAATTGAAATTTTCCACTGTGGAATGTTAAAAAGCTTAATTGACAATTATCACTTCCAAAGATTTCTTATTAATAACAGAAGAGTTCGTTTAACATGCTAAATGTTAACATATTAAGCTTTACATAATGTAGAATTACATTCAAAAGCTAACAGAATTCAAAGAAGATAACAAAAGAATTCGTTTAACATGCCAAATGTTAACATATTAAGCTTAACATAATGTAGATTAACATTCACTGTAAAATTAACATGCTCAATTAGCAAAATATATGTATGTTTTCATTGATTTATGAATTCATTTGCGTAATACTAAACAATATAAAACTGTCTCTATAATTAACTTAATACTCAGTAAAAAAATAAGGAAAGCTAACAGAATAAGGGACAACAGAATATCTCTCTTAACACAGCAAATGTTAAAATACTTAACATAACATGAAAGTTAACACTTTCTATTAACAAAATGCATGTGAATAGATTTATGAATTCATTTGCTTAGTATTAAACAAAAATAAAGTATCTCTATAATTGAATTAATACTCAGTAACAAAATAAGGGAGGGAGGAAAGAATAAGATTATAAAGTGACAACAGAATATCTCTCTTAACATACGAAATGTTAAAATAGTTAACATAACATGAAAGTTAACACTTTCAATTAGCAAAGTCCATGTAAATTAATTTCATTTGCATAGTATTAAACAAAAATAAAGTATCTCTATAATTGAGTAACAATATAAGGAAGGAAGGAAAGAATAAAGAGACAACAGAATATCTCTCTTAACATAGAAAATGTTAAAAAACTTAACATGAATGACAGCAAACATGTATTGTAAAGTTAACACTTTCAATTAGCAAAATATATAATATGCAAATAGATTTATTAATTTATTCGCGTAATATTCAACATTACTTAATGTGCTCTATAATTATTACAAATTAAATAGCAAACTCGTGCAGCGCGTAATAAATAGCTTGTAGAGAAAGAGAGTAGAAGAGGGGAACAAACTGCAGTCACATTAACAGTCGCAATGACAAACCTAAAAGGGGGCAAATGCCTCCCCCGCAAAAATATATATATGTAAGTATATTTTAAAAGCGATTGCAAAGTGAACTTTATAGTAAAAGCGTGTGGAAATTTTATTTCGTTGTTTACAAACAAAAGCCAGAAAAAAAAGAGAACCACAATGAGAATTGCAATAAAAGCAGCTCAGCTGCAGCGTGTGGAAAATTACAACAGAATTTCTATTATTTCTATTAGTTTTTTTCGATTTTGGCACGCGGTCAACGCGTGTGTTTGTGAGGGAGGCGCGTTGTTAGAATAAAAAACTATATAGTATATATAGAATATATATTGTATTGTTGTGAAAAGTAAACTATTGGAATCTGCGCCAATTAAAAGTGGATGTATTCCGGCTGATTCCGAATTCGATTTCGATTCAGTGACTGAATCATATTACGGCGCGTGCAAAGGGTTCGGGAAATTAATGGATTGCAGCTTGTGGACTTTGGGCTGAGAAAGCAATATAAGATAATTGAGCAACTGTGTCTAGAGTGTATGTGTCTCTTATCAATGGGGAAACATCTCATGCATCTTACTGAGAACTATCTGTATCTGTGGTTATAAAACATTCTCGTAGACATGCAGTCTCCACAGCCGACTGAAGGTTAAAAAGTCTAGAGCTTCGAGTGTTGAAGCAATTATATAAAACTTGTGTTGACAGTTGTTCAATTTGTGTTTTTAGAGAATGGTTACACAAGTAAATACAGACTGAGAATCAAGTATTATTTGCTCTGATTCTCATTCAAACTTGACAGTTTTGAGTGGTCTCAAGTGACCATCGTGGATTCTCATCCTATTTTCGACTACTCAACAAAAAAACAGAACTGTCTCCTCTTATCATGCCACCTGTCATTCATTTCCTCTGCATTTCCACAGAAATGTTTGCCAAGAAGAAAGAAGCGTTTTTGATGTATTGACAGCTGTGTGCCATTTTGTTAAATTTGTTCAATTTGTTGAATTTGGCAACCACAATTTTTACCGTTTACCGTTTATCAGTGGAGCAGATCGAACAAACGGAACTGCAAACTGGACAAACGGCTGCTTCTCAATATTATCAGCTCAAATATGTCTAATCTCTGAGAATTTCGCCTCGAACTTGTTTCGGTCAGCGAGAGAGAAAGGGAAGGAGAAGCAGCTACTCTAAGCAAGAGAAAGAGAAGCAGCTACTCAAAGCATTTGTTTTGATTTTGGGCAAGTGCTCGAAGAAGAGTCGCATTTTTAATTGGCTCTGTTCTCGTTGTGCTGACGTATCGACGTATCTTCGCTCTTCCATGCTAAATGGCCGGCAATTGAAATTCATTAAAAACAAATCAAATAACGACGACAAACAGCAAAATGTCGCCAGCGACATAAATTTGAGAAGGCAGCCACAAAAGCAATAAACGAGGTGGGGTCTCAATTTCGTTGGGATATTATTGGAACACACACACATTTAACTATCAGCTCATCATCATTGTTAGCGAGAAGCTTATCAGAGAAGCTAGTCCCCGATTGTCTGGCGAAGCTTATCAGCAGCAGCATTCACACACTGTATGCGTGATTAACTCAAAGGCAAATAGATCACAGCAGCAGTTGAGTTCGTAATCAACTATTAGCACATTTGTTTACCAACACAGCAGGTAAACAAATACAAATACAGACAGAGAGAATGGTTTTCAATATATGCTAATATATATTCACATATATAGATTTTGTATTTGTATCTTGCCTAAAATACACCTTGTTTATTTGACCACAACAAATAGAGCTGCCAATTTGCCAGCGTCTGAGTCTGAGACTCAATATTTGCATAGAAATTAGTATAGATCATCATCATCATCGACTAAGTCAAACTCTGACTCAGCTTCTTATCTTCTTCCTTTTCTCATATGTATCTGTAGTTACTCATTGTATCGTGTCTTTCTGGATCCCTGTGACACGTGTAGCCAAACAAAGCAACTAGTTTTCTTATCAACTATACTGAAAGAAAGAGAGCGAGGCAGTTGCCTGCCTGCTTCTGTTGCAGTCAATAGCCAATTGTAGACATTTTTTGCATAGAGCCAATCAAAGGAAATACTAATAAAAACGAGCTAAACGAGCTTAATAGCAGCAACAGCAGTTCGAACAGCCCTGAACAGAGAAATATTGGCATCAAGCGACTGCGACTGCGACACAATGCATAAAAAAGGTAGTTGAGGAAACAAATCAACAAAAGATCTGTCTCTGAATCAGCCAAGTCAGAATTGCAGGCAAATGATTGTAATTATAAGCTAAATACTTAGCAAATTTCATTGTTTCTGTTTCAAAAGTCAATATGACTAAAGAAAACTATTATTTGCAAAGCAAAATCAAAGCTTCAATAAAGTTATTTCATTACGATATATTACTTTAGTGAGCCCTAAACTTTATCTACAATTATTTCCTGGTCACTCTCCTGCCAAACTATAGTATTTAAGTGTTAGTATATAGAATTTTATATTCAGCTTTACAAACAAATAATGAATAAATCTGTCTCTGAATCAGTAAAGTCAGAATTAAAGGCAAATGATTGCAATGATAAGCTAAATATTTAGCAAATTTCATTGTTTCTCTATAAGAAGTGAGATTTTGAAACACAAATGTGAACTTTATTGAAGAGTATTATGAATAATCCAAACAATTATTCTCTAAGTAAAACATCAATATTTCATAGACCATTTGATATAATCTTTCAATTCAGGGTACTCTACATTATCTACACTTGTTCTTAATAAAAATTTGGATTTTAAAACACAAATAAGAATTTTATTGACTAATTATTATGAATAAACAAAACTATCCACAAAACCAAATCAAATCAGTGTGACCAACATTATCCACACTTATTTCTAATCACTCTCCTACAAAAATATAGTATTTTATTGCTATTTTATAGTATATTAGCACTATATATGGTACTTAAGTTTCTTGAAATTCACATTTTCATTTCACAAACCTGCATGAATTTGTCGTATTTTTAAATCCCATTCGCCTTGATCATGCCAATTAGTGATCTTTTAATGCAATTTGATTAATTACTGTACACATGTTAAATGTTAATTCAGCAAAATCAAATCTAGCTAAGAAATTGGGCAATTAGTTTTTATGTATTCAGCAAGTGTTCTGCGAATTGTGTGCAATTAAATTGCATTTCTGATGAATATATAGAGAACTTATGTGCCACCCACGCGATATTCAGGGATGAGAAAAAAGATGACGCATTTGATGTGTTCATAAAAAGAAAACTTTTGCTTTCGCCCAAGAAGAAAGCGTGCCAAGAATATAATAAAATTGAAAATTGAATATGGAAAATGAAGAAATATTTCGTTTGGTCACCTATAAGTTATAGTATTAGCAGATGTATAGAGCGATTTGACAGCTCAACATCAGCCTACAATATTATTGTATTTGCCAAAGACTTTGTTTGACAGTTCTAAATTAGGTTGATCGGTGCCGAAAATACACTGAAACATTACTCACTCAATTTTGTGTCTTTCAGGGAAATTGTGGCGGCAAAAATACAAACGAAAAATATAAAAAAAGAGGAACACATTTGATAATTATTGTACACGACACTCGCTCATTTCTTTTTTTGGTGGCCTTAACCCAAAACTTGGGCTGACAATGCGAAAAAAAAAGAAACGGAATGGTTACAAGGATATTTCTGCGAGTTAGCTAAAGAACAACAATAAATAAATTCGAACTGCAATCTGATGTACATAGTTCTCTTGTTGTCGCCGTAGTAAATTGAATAAACATCATCATTGTCATTTTCATTTCATTTCTCAAAATTCAGCCAGAATTCAGGTCAATGGGAAAGTTTATTCAACCGTCGCGTAGCCACGCGCAAAAATAAACCTCTGGCGAAAATAATAATAAATACGTGATATTTCATTCTATTCTGAGAGGTGTGTATGGGGGGGAGATTGTGCTGAAAGGATGTTCAGTTAATAGCCAGAGACACGTGTGGCTAATAAAATATCAGAGATTGAAAAAAAGTTCTAGTAAACCTGACAATAAACTGAAAATAGTTGAAAAATCAAAACTTTCGTCTTAGTATTAAGAATTTTGGTCTGAAAAGTGCGTCATGATTATGAAAATCTTAATGCTAGAAAATACATTTTGATTTCAAGAACATTTGATTCAAGTTCTCATCAATAAGATGAAAAAATCTTATAGTTTCAAGACATAAAATATTATCATAAGATACAAAAAATATTACTTTACATTACATATTACAAGAATTTGTTCATAAAGTGATCTTATTTTAAGAACACAATTTTTAAGAAGAATATTCTTAATTTTAAAAATTGGTTTTTTTTCAGTGTGCTCTAAATTAGTTGATTAAGAAATACTTGAAATGAATACTAGATTCACTTTTCTTTCTACTTTTTCCCACTTCTACGAATTTCCATAAATGGAAGTATTAAAAGCTGAGTAGCTCATCACTTTATTATAATCTGGGCGATTGCAAGTGATAAAAGAGCTGACCCTGAACTGAGAGTTGATAACCCTACAATACACAGAACTCAGATTTATATAATTCTATATTACTAATGTATAAAAACACAAGCAGAATAAGTGAATAAGTATTTTCAGATAATCTTAAAAAAACAAATATGTAATTGTGTTTAATTTTAGCTGAACTTGAGAAAGATTTAGTAGAAAATTAAACTTGAAAAGGGAGGTTTGAATTACAAAAGATGTTATGGATTGGAATGATTGGAATTTTAGAAAATATATCAATATGAAAAGTGTCTTGAAAACTTTTATCAAAAACATCATGAAAAGTAGTTTAAAAGCTAAAATTGCTATCAATATAAGAATTATCTAAGGTAAAACTGTATGAATACTAGTTGAAAAGGTAAAATCGATATCCAAATAAAAAGTATCTTAGAAACTCTTAGGATACACAGTTTAATAAGAAGTTGAAAAAGAATACCTTATCATTATATTTAACAAAGTGACTTAGAAACTCTTACAAAAAAAGAGCATGAAAACTAGTTGAAAAGGTAAATTTGTTATCTGTTAAAATACTTGAAATAGCTAAGCAGCCTAGACAAAAGCCATTAAAGATCGTTTTTTAAACGTCTCTCTCCCCCTACCAGATTTATGAACTGCTATTTTAGTGTGTGTCTCTGTGACCTCGGTTGTGAACGAAAGGGAAGGGAACCTCAAGCAGCAGGCATCAACAGCAATTTTCCACGTTTGGGGACACAGAGTCAAATCGAATCGAGTCGACTCGAGTTGAGGCAACACATAAAACAGAAAGCACAGTTAATTGCCACACGCGTGCGGCGCCTTCAACCAATTTGCCAGCCATCTTTTACAGCTAATTTGCGCATTCGAATGCAATTAGCAGTTCGGTCTGTCGTCTGGCTGCGGTTTATATGGCTCTGTGTGACGTCGTCTAGGTATTTGGCTGGCATTCGAGATTGGGTCTCGGACTGCGGCTGCCTCTCAACTACCTGGCCACATGCTAATCCGCATTGCAATCGCAATCTGATGGTCAGAAGGCAAATCGTAAATTGCCTAGAGAGTTGTTGTTGTTGCTGTTGTTGTTGCAACAATCTGTGCTGACTGCTGAGTTAATTGCATTTGTTTTTGGCTGCTCTCAGCTCTCTGATGGATGATGCAGTTTTACGATCGCATTTTTATGCGGAATATGTGTGAGGTTCACATGTGTGTAAACTCCCAAAGTGCTGTAAAATGTTGTAAATATCTATTGTTTACAACCAAGTTATCCTAACATATTCAAAACTCAGCAGCCTTGTGCCTAATGAGGCAGGTTTCAGCTGAAACTGCGAGTAAACACAGATCATGTGTGATAAATAGGGAAAACATCGGAAAAACTTGGAAAATATTGGATCTAGATATGCTTCAAAAATGAAGTAGAAAGTTCAGCTTGGGAATTCTAAGTGTGGGAATTCAATTTGTTTACTTTTTTTGATGAGTAAACAAATTTTGGAAACTTTTATAAAGGATTAAGTATTACAAATTATAGGGGAAACTTTGAAAATATTGAATGAAGAAGAAAGTTTAGCTTGGAAATTTTAAGAAGAATTCAATTTGTTTACTTTTTTCAAAGAATGAACAAATTTAGAAAACTTTTATTAAGGATTAAGTATTGAAAATTATAGGGAAAATTTTGTAATTTTAAAAATTATAGGATTTACATATGCTTCAACAATGAAGTAGAAAGTTCAGCTTGGAAATTCTAAGTGTGGGAATTCAATTTGTTTACTTTTTTTAATGAGTAAACAAATATAGAAAACTTTTATTAAGGATTGAGTATTGAAAATGATAGGGAAAACTTTGAAATTTTAGAAAGTATAGGATTTAGATATGCTTCAACAATAAAGTAGAGAGGAGGTCAGCTTGGAAATTGGGAATTCAATTTGTTTACTCTTTTGTAGAAAACTTTTATTAAGAATTCAGTATTAAGAATAATAGGGATAACTTTGAAAATTTGGAAAATATTGAATATATATATATACTTCAAAAATTAATAGCAAGTTCAGCTTGGAAATAATATTTGAAGGAATTCATTCTCAATACTTTTAAGAGCAAACAAAGTTTATAAATCTTTTATTTAAATTATCTATCATTAATTGTTTTTAAGAGTTCTGTGCTCACTTTTTTGATAAGCAAACAAAATTTAGAAAACTTTTATAAAGAATTAAGAATTTAGTTTTTAATGAGCCAACAAATTTAGAATCCTTTTTTTAGAATTTAGAATTTTGTGTTTACTTTGCTTATTAAAAAAAGCAAACAAAATTTTCGAATTTATAATTGTTTTTAAGAGTTCTATGTTTACTATGAGCAAACAAATTTAGAAAACATTTATCTAAATTACGTTGCGATTGTCAGAGATAAGAAATCAATTGGTTTATATAACAGAATGCATTTGTTCAGCTCTAATAATAGCCTGGCTTTTATAACTCCCAAATGCCATCACCTTCAGTTTTGTATAACAAACTGAATTGAAAGAGCTTCTAATATAATTGTGATATGGCACAACGTATGACACTATTTATGGGCCCTAAATGAGCTTTTCTTATCGCATTACAACACTCCCCAAATACTTTGCTCTTCTCTCTCCCCTCTTCTTCTCTCGCTTTTTTTTGCTGTCTCTTTGTTTGTCATTCGTTCGAGTTGAGTTCGCTCTCCACTTTGGGCTCTCTATGCATATCATACAAATAGTTCGTAAACAAATGAGTTGTGAAAGAGGAATGAAAAATACATGCTGAGAACACGCAGAAAATTAATGAAAATTTCGAACAGAACAACAAGAGAACAGCGAAAATAAAGGCTTCCTCACAAACAATACCGAAAAAAGAACAAAATTATCATGAATTATTCAAGGCCAATGATTGAAGGCAGAAGCAGAACAATAACAACAACAAACTGAACAGAGACCACTATTATTTCATACTGTATCGGACCCTATTTGATGATCTGATGATATGCGAGGGTTGCTCGAAAGCCAAGCGAAAGCTTTTGTTTGCTGCATTTCCTCTTTAAACATTCTATGGAATGCTTTCTGATCAATCCATTTTGAAAGCTTCCTTCAACTTTTGCCTCAAAAATTAATAATTTAGAATCATAATCATTAGAAAACTTTTATAAATAATAAAGAATTTTATTTCCTTTTTTGATAAGCAAACAAAATTTTCGAAATTATTAATCAATAGTTGTTTTTAAGACTATAAAACTTTGTTGCAATCAAAAATCTATATTCAATATGCTCCCAGTATAAATTAATTGACAAATTTCGAAAATTCTATTGTTATGAATTTGAAATATTTTCACATTAAATAGAAATAAACTAAAATACTCGCTGCATATATCATCGGTTAATAGTTTATAGGTTAAAGTGTAATAAAAATGTAGAAACAGTTCATAAAGCACCCAAGCTTTCTTTCTCTTTCTTTCTACTTTTGTAAAATCACATAATTATGTACTTTTGGAACTTCCCTCGCGTATCATGCTCTCAATGCCTGGCCACGATCTGATTCTCATAGTTAATGCGAAATATTTTAATTATTTTGTTTTGTTAGTCAAAGTTTTCTTTTCTCTGATCTGCTCTGTGTTGTTTTGTTTCTTCATTTGTTTTGCTGCCTCCTTCGTGCCTTCGCTATTTTTGGCACTCATCAAAAAGATCATTTTGTGACGCCCCCGCGTCCGTCTTCTGTCTTTTATTGAGTCTCCCCTCTCTCCCTCCTCAGTTTAATGTTCAAATAGTTCTCGATACGTCGGACAAACTGTTCAATTTATTCTTCTATGGAATATTACTTTGCTCTTTATTGAAATTCATTGAGAGCATTGACAATTGTCTGCTGGAAAAATTTTCAACTAGCTATCCCACAATCTATAAGAAACTAATTGACTTACGAGCCGACCAACACAAACCAGATGTTGTTTGTCTTCTCCCCTTTTATTATTTTGATTATGTTCTCAAATGCTTACCTGCAAAGACAGAAGAGAAGAGAGAAGGGTAAGAAGTGTGTCAAAAATAGGTAAACAAAATGTAAATTATGTTGTTCTTAAAGTATTCGTGGAAAAATTAGACATCAAACTGTCAACAGATGATGATATAGTACTGATATATATAGATGATAGAAAGCATAAAAATGCTGTTTCTTTCGTTTTATTAATTTTCGCTAAAGACTAATTATAAGATCAAGATCCCATCAAGCAAATTGAACGTGGCGAAATTTGTTGTATTTTTCCCCATTTAGTTTTTCTTAGCTAAATTATTAACGCGGAAACAAACGAGAAACGGTTTATAGACTGCTTTATAGAGTTTATTGAGCTATTTAAGAATCGTGCACATTTCACAGATAAATATGTATTTGTATATAATATAAAGTATGTCTAACGTCAAAGGCATTTCTATATTCTCTAGCTGAAAGAAAACTTTCCATCGTTGTTTGTGGGCCTAATTCAATGGCAGATATTGGTGCCAATTTCAAGTGTCCAACTAGCGACAACACGTGATGAAAGAAGCCACATACGAGTACAACAAAATTAATCATCGCATTGCAAAAGCATCTAATTTTAAACGATGTGAACGCATCCATCTGTTTTTTTTTTTGTTGCCCGCCATATGCAAAAAAGGCAAACGCGTTTCCATTGCGATTGCGAGTATGTTGGTGTTGTCGATCATGGCCAAATATATACACATACATATAGTATACTATATCGTATATACGAGGTTACTCAGGTAGGTAGGTGTGTCTCTCCGAAGTCGCGCGGCCGAAAAAAACAAAAGTCGCCAGACACATGCCACGCACACGCACAACTCAAGACAACTCACGACACTCGCAACTTGCTCGACTGGTCGAACACAAACTCAATAAAAAACTTGAATCGATAAACGAACGCATTTAAATTAGTTGTAGCCGAGACTCGAGACTGAGACTGAGACTACGACATTTGCAAAAATAAAACATATATGGAGAAATTATTAAGTTTAAGCAAATGGTCTAAACAGAATTAGCATAAAGTCTGAGCAAGAAATGTCAGATAGTACTAAAGATTGCTAAAGACAACACTTGAAACATACATCAGAGATATATTAAAGTTAAACTAAAACTACTCTCAAGTTATTTGTGATGGATCAACAACATTTCGATACTTTGCTTTGAAGAATTATCATAAACTGAGCACATTTCATTAGCTGAAAAGCAAGAGTCAAGAAATGTCTACAAAGATAATACTAAAGATTGCTAAAGACATCTTTTGAAAGATATATCAACACAAACTACTCTCAAATTTATCAAGACTCAATTGAAGTTGAAGTTATTTGTGATCAAAGAACGACATTTTGACACTTTCTTAAAAAAAACTGCAATCATTTCAATTCTATAAATTATAAAATTCATTTCAATTGTAATATATTTTCTAAATATAAGCTGAGCATATTTCATTAGCTACAAAGCAGAGTCAACAAAGATAAAACTAAAGACAACAGTTGAAGATATATCAGACATTTCTTGAAGCTAAAGCTAAACTGATCTATAAAGATTAAATTGAAGCTGAAATTATTTGTGATCAATCAACAACATTTCGACTCTTTCCTAAAACAAATTTCAATCATTTAAATTCTAATATCTACTCTAAATTAGCTGCAAAGCAGAGTCAAGAGATATCAACAGAGACTATATGTAGTTGAAAGATATCTCTGAAATATAGCTACAACTTTAGAGCTTAAGTCTTTAGTCTAAAATGTATCAAAATTCAATCGCAGCTGAAGTTTTTAATCTTTTATCTCCAAACATTTACAAGACATTTCAAACATTTTCAATTCAAGATCTTAAGTTCCTAACTTTCTTTATTTTAAACTATTCAAATTAAAGATCTTAAGTTCCCAACATTCTTTGAATGTGCGATGAAAGATCTTTGCGATGAAAGATCTTTAGTTTCTAACTTTCCTAAAGCAAATTTCAAACATTTCATTTATACTATATATCTTTTCTAAATTGTAAAAATCGTTTCAATTCTAATATATCTTCTCTAAATTATAAAACTCGTTACAAGTTATAAAATAAATGAATTTTTCTCATACAAATTTCTTACACTTTCCAAAAAATATCTCTTTTAGTTTCTAACTCCCTTTTCAAGTTCAATTTTCTGCTAAATCTCACTTGAACTCTGCCAAAGTTAAACAAAAATGATTTGTTCATATTTATATCTTGATTATTTCTGTTGCTGCATTATTTTTAGCAAATTTGTTTTGTGCTGATTTTGTTTTTTATTTGTATTTGTAGCTGGTATCGTTTTTGGTTTCGCCGAATGCCAAAAAGTTAATTGGGTCAACAACTGTTTTTGTCATTTTTCAGCATTATTATTTATATACACAAGCAATATAAATGTTGTTTTTTTAAACAACAAACAACAGCAACAACAACAACGAAATTTGCTGCTGCTTGACAACGAGCAAAATACATCAAAATATTTACGTATTTTTGGCCAAGTGTGGAAAAACTTTTGTGTGTGGCTGTAAATGCTATTGTTTGGGGCTATATCAAGTGCAGGTTGACAGTTGGCAGTTGATTGACATTTCTAGTTGTTGTTAAGTGGCACAAGCGTGTGTTGTGTGTTGTGTCTTTGTTTTTTAGTTGAGTTGAGGTGCAAATGTGAATTGGGAGAAATTTGTCAACTTTTGAACAGCGCTGCAGCTGCTGAGCTGAGAGAGGCGCAACCTTAGGCGCTGGACACACCCACTTGAGGCCCATTTGAATTAAAATCATCAGCCATCGAATGGCAGCTCAATAACACATCGAATATATTGGCCAAAGTTTGATGTGGAATTCAAGTTGAAAACACTTTAAAAGGTCACAACTCGATCATGATTAAGCGACTATTATTATTCGGAATTAAAAAGCAATCTTGGCTGTTTCCTCATACACAGCGCGAATATAATTGATGTCGATTCAGAACTCGCTTCAAATGCAATTATCGAACATACGGAAGATACTTTTTTACCGAGAGTTGAATATAGCACAAAGGTCATTGTGTCAATATATCACAAAAACATTAAATACTCAACTCAGTTCAGTTCAGAGGTCAACAACGTTTCAGTCACATTAATCATAAAAGGAATTTTGCATAATGAGCAGCTTAAAATAGATGCGAAATTTATGTGAATGTAAATTCCACATTTTAGCAGAACATTTCAACATTTTGCAGCGTATCTAGAGTTCGTCTGCAGCTTCATTTATCTCGAAGCTGTTTAACATTAATTTGTATGCAGGCGCCATCATCGAATGGGTGAAAATTCATTCAACATATGCAAAATAAATACAAATAATATTTGTTACGATTTTTAATTTGCATAAATCTGTTTATTGTTGACGCTGCCGCAAACGATATAAACAAATAATAATAATAAGGCATAAATTATAAGCACACACACAGCAACAAACCTAAAAGCCAAACTGTCTTGGGTTTTAGCCGGTTTTTGTTTACGCGTTGTGTCTGTGGCTGTTTCTCTCTTCGTTTTTGGCACAAATTGGCACAAAATTGTTGCTGGCAAATGCGAGTAGCGAGTAAATCAAATGTGATTTATTTAATATGTCTAGTTCCGTGTCTGTCGAGAAATCTAGGCAGCAGGAAACTGGCAAAAGAATAGACACGAAATGATAGGCAATTGCCTTGTGTTCATGTGTTTCGTGTGTGTTTTGTGTGTTTTCTGTCTAATTAATTTTTGGCATGCAAAAAGTGAAAACGAGAACAGCTGCTATTTGAGTGTGTGTGTCTGCGTGTGTATTATATAAGATAAAAACACTTCGAGTGGGTGCGGCTCTAATCTGTACGATAACCGAGTGTTCCACAACAGACACACACACTCACTATCCCCCAGGGCTTGGAGTGGCGATAAGCGTGCAGATATTGCCCCAAAAGTATTGGGCGTTCTATTTTGTCTAATCAAGGACGTTGCATGGCGATTACGAGTTGAGTATCGCAGAGCACACTCTGCAGTATACAAATCTGTTAGATTAAAGTCGAGAGTCGCAAAGAGAGCACACTCTGCAGTACACAAACATATGCACGTGCATAAACACGAGTGTCGTACTTTACTCCATCTGTGTAAGAAATTCTTACTAAGAACACAAACGAGAGTCGCAATGAGAGCATACTTTGCAGTATACAAGCATAAGCAAGCGTAAAGTCGTGAGAGCACACTTTACTACAACACATGTGTACCAATAAAATCAAGTTCCGCAATTAGAGCACACTTTATAAAATACTTATGCATACTTAAGAATAATTTCGATTGTAGTAGTGAGAGCACACTTTGTAGTTTAAAAACATATGCATGCTTAGAGTCGAGAGTCGCAGTGGAAGCACACTTTACTACAACACCTGTGTAAGAATAAAATCAAGTTCCGCCATGAGAGCACACTTTGTAAGACTAAGCCGAGATTGGCAATAAGAGCACACTTTACTGCATACGTTTGCATGTGTAAGAAATATTTTGAGTGTCATACTTATGGCACACTTTGCAGATTACAAACATAAGCACATGCATAAAAACGAGTGTCGCAGTTCAATGCATTTCTGTAAGAAATTCTTACTTGGAATATAATCGAGTGTCGCAATGAGAGTACACCTTGCAGCATACAAGCATAAGCAAGTTAAAAGTCGAGAGTGTCCGTGAGAGCACACTTTACAACGATCATAAGCTTAATGCCGGCTGTGGAGTCAGACCACACTTTACTGCAAATGAATTTGTAAGACTAAATTTGACTGTCGCAAATACAGCACACTTTACCACATACACATCTAAGCTTAAGTTCGAGTGTCGCAGTGAGAGTACATTTTAAGCCACGCATAAGCCTAAAGTCGAATGTCGCTGTGAGAACACACTTTACTACACACATGCGTTGAAGCATTAAGACGAGTGCCGCAATCACAGCACACTTTACCACAACATATTTAAGTTAGACGTCGCGATTGTCGCTGAGAGCGCACACTTTGCTAGCTGAAAGTCTAGTATTGCAATCACAGCACACTTTACAACATACACATTTAAGTTGGAAGTGGATTGTCGCTGTGAGAGCACACTTTGCTAGCTTAAAGACGAGTGTCGCTGCGAGAGCGCATTTTGCCGATAACAAGCGCATTGGCTTGGCATGAAAATTGAGTTCGCTTAGCAACAAAATGCAGCAAAATGGCAACGAATACTTGCAGCAGCAAGTGAGTACTAGTTTGAGTGCATGGCAAGCAAACTGTGAACATATTGCTGGGCGATAAAACTGACCCACTTTCAAACTCGACGGCGGCGCTGACTGCCACCAAAACACAAACTGCATCTAAAGGCTATGCTATCTATATCTATCAGACGCGCGTCTAGGCCAGTAAATACACAGCTGTAAGTTTAAGTGTATGTGTGTGTGTGGGGCGTTGCAATGTCGTCACATTGTCTAAACAAGTTTCACGCTTGTGTGAGTGTGAGTAATTGCATGTGTGGGAGGGTGTGTGTGTGTGTGTTTGATTTTGGCAACACAACAAAAGACAGAGAGACACACATCATGACCTTGAATGTGAAATGAAAATTCTAGACGAAACCGACTAAAAACAACCAAAGTATCTCATGCCCATTTCGTGGCATGTCGCCACCTTGTTGTTAGCCGCATATTGGCATGCAAATGTATGCAGCTAATTGCAACAAAGTTTTGTGTTTAGCATCGACTCGTTTTTCCTGCGAATTGTTGCATGACTGAGTCACAGCTGTTTTTCCCTTTTCCACTGTGTGAGCTCATCAGCAGTGAGCTGCAGCAATTGTTGTGAAATTCTACGCCTCAACCCCAAGGCATACAAAATATTCCTCCTCTGACTCTCGACTCGATTCGACTCGACTCGACACTTGGCTTGCATTTCACACGAATTGAAAGTCGCCGACCTCCACTTCTCAGCAACAGCAACAGCAAAAACAACAACGAAAACAATTACGAGAACAATGTGTTGCATCAAATGTCAAATTCTATAGGAAACTGTTATGCTTAGTTCAGTTCAGCTCAGTTCTCAAAAATACACAATAGACTTGGCCGAAGATGCAACAAACTAACGTTGCAACACGGGCTTTGCCATTGTGTGATGCAATCTGAGGCTGCAGCCAACGACGTCAGCTGCAGCGACAAAGTCCGGCTTTTATTGTTTCTCGATACAAGTTTGTTAAACTAGAGATGACAATGTGAGCAAAATCTATGAATTTGTACTAAGAATTTTTGCAAGTGAATATCATATAGCAGATATTTTCATTCTTTATAATCTTTTCCATCATTTGCTTTTCCTAATGTTTTTAATTCTTGAACTCTTCAATGCCATATACAAATCTCTAATATTTTTTACTACCTCTTTTCATTATCTTACTAAAGATATCTTGTAATTTCTTTCAAGTATTCATAAGCTATTCCATCTTGTTGTATTTTCGCTTGAATTGACCTGTTTCCTATTCCTATTCCTATTCCTATTCCTATTCCTATTCCAAGTCCTATACCTCTACCTATTCCTATATATCTTTGTTATTCCTTTCAAGTATTCATCGATTGAATTGACCTCATTTCTCTGACTGCTTTCCCTACTCGTATCTTTCACGACATTTTTGGCTCACGAGTCCGCCTCTAATGAGCCGCTCTCAATATGCTATTAGCTATGTTTTTCCCCATTGTGTCAGATCGAATGATAAACACGCAGTTGGTTGTCTGCCTCAACTAATTAGCACTATATGTGGACTAAGCCATAAAGCGGCGAGAGCGAGCGACTGACGTCAGTCGTCGTCGACGTCGACTGGTTCAAAGTGCAATTAGGGCAAATGCTACAGATACTCAACATTCGATATGAATACAGATACAGATACAGATAGTAGACAAATAAATGCGATTACTTGTGGCAGCATATCAGTTTTGATTTGGCATCATCTCAACTGTCGACACGCTTAGCACGCGGCTCAAACGCGTGCCTTTGGTGTGGAACAGTAAAAAGAGTAAAGACTAAAGCGAAGACAAGTGCTTGGGCTTTCCATTGGCAAATATGTTTGCCAGATGTCGCAACAAGAGCATTGTTATGTAAGGCACTTGCCTATTATCTTTGGCCGAGCATAAACATGCTGGAAATAACATTATTATTTTTGTTGTTCGTGCGTTTGTTGTTCTAGTCGAGTACAAAACATTCTTGTTTTTCACAAAGCACTTGCTCAAACAGAGCAACAAAGAGTGGTAAAAACCCGCACAACTCTCAACCTGTCCAAAGTATTTATACTGTTCAAGTTCTTAGTAACTTTGGCTGACAATCTGGTATATTTGGTACTCTATGGTATATTTTTAATATATCAGTATATAAAAATACCAACTATAGCTTTTGGTTTAGTTTTAGTATTTTTGCGGTATGTTAATTTGGTATATTTGAAGAATAGTACCCCACTCATTTTATTCAAAATGGGTGTTAGGTATCACACAGTTAGTATTAATATACCAAATAAAGCTTTTGGTATATTTTAGTATTTTTGCGGTATATTCATTTGGTATATTTGAAGAATAGGTAGCAGGTATCCCACAGTCGAACACACTCGACTGTAGCTTTCTTGTTTTCAATTCTGCTTCAATTTTTATCTTATCTTTTATGGCTCCGCTCCCGCTCCCGCTTCCCTCCCCCTTCTTTAGATTTGTATGTTGTATTGTTGTTTATGGCTTTGTGGCTTGTTTTTCCAGTCCGCCCGCAGTCAAATAGGCTTAAGCAGAACAGAACACAAAAAATTAACACCATAAATGTCATTAAGTCATTAAGTTCTCCCTGTCCCAATCCATCTTATCTTGTTGTTTTCAAGTTCTGTTTCCTTAACTGTTGAATATCTGTTTTTTTGCTGTCACAAAATTGAGGAAATTTGATAATTAGCGCGGAATTGGCCAGACAAATCGATAAGCTCAAGTGTTTGGCAGAGATCTAAGAAATTAAAAGGAAAATCTAAAGCTTACAATTTGTTTAATCTATTTTATTTATTCCTCTATTATTCAGATAGCAGTTATCTATATACTTTGAACACACTTTGAACTGTCTGTCGAACCATTTATTAAATATTAATCTAACCTAAAAACGCTATCGTCAATCGTCAAGTCAATCGTTACTACAAGTGGCGCCTAGACTTTGTTTTGTTTGATTGAACTGTTTGTTTTCATCTACAAAAATGTGAGTATATAGTAAAATATATGTATAGACGCGCAATGGGCACGAGATTAGCATAATATACTCATAATTGGAACGTGTGAGTGCCACACAAACACACTCACAAATACATTCTCTCATTCGTTTTGCTGATAGTTGAATTTTTGTACTCATAGTTCTGTTTGAATTCTTGCTTATCGCAGCTGCTGATATGAAGTATTTCTTAAGAGTCGTGTGCCTTTCAAATTCCTTTGCCAAAATATACAAAATTGAAAGACAAAAAGCAAACGCAAACAAAACCTAAAATATACTTTTTTTTAAATGCGCAAAAAATGCGAAAGTGACGTCATTATCGCTTTGCATTGATTGATAAGCGAAATGTTGAAATATAAAAACATTGTATATTGTTTATGCATAAAGAAAGAATCGTTTAAGGAAGAACTCGCCCCGTCAGACTTCCGCCCACTCGAAGGGCGTGTGTTGTGTACAATATATAAAAGTATTTTATTGCGACCGCTTGTTCCTGTCTTTGTAAAACAGGAAAAGTGTCCGCTGCACATAAATTACAAAAATATATAAATGCACAAGAATAATATTCAGTTTTATATTTGAAACCGAGGAAAACAAATGAGTTTTCAGCGGCTGTAAATCATCATCAAAAGAGGCGACACAGTCTATAAAAACTCTCTATGAGGAAACATTTCGGGGGGAAGAATTAAAAGGAATGGAATGTTTTTGTCAAGCTATAAACTCGGTATTCTGAAAATATTTCGAAGTAAATAGAAATTGCAAAGCTGAGCAAAGCTTGCTTTGCTTTTATATAACACCTTTGTGTTATCTCTTTGTACACACCTGTCTAAGCACATCTATTTTTAGGCATTGCTGGATATCCCTCTACACTTGAGTCAATGTATCGATAATAATAATGATGCATAATGCGATGACTTTCACTTTGAAGGCTGGGTGAGAGTTGAGTTGAGACTTGACTTTGGCCATTTGATCGAATACATTATAATTATAATTATTATTTTGGCAAATTGTTTTCGCCATATCATGGCGCAAAAATGTACTTGAAAGCGATTACATACCGAGTGAGTATTATTATTATTATTATTATATTTTATTTTTGCTTCGGCTAACAATTTATGACTTTTTCGAGTGGTGGCGCGATAAGCGAAACGCACAATACAAACACACACACAGAGAGCGAAGCGAAATGTCTGCCATTTTGTAAACAACATGCCTGATAAGAAAAGCGACCCAGCCCGATTAAAAATGATTTTATTTTGTATTTTATTTTTGTTCACATTTTGCGACAAGGTCAAAAACAACTATTAAATCCTGTTGAGGGAAAAGTGAAACAATAAATGAAAATTACTTTCACGGAAAGAAAGAAACTTCTCAGACGACGAATAGAAAGGCAATCGAGAAGAATTGTTGTCATCTTTTTCATCTTTTTGTATCGTCTTTTTGGCCCGATGAAAGTGCAGAGCGCAATTGAATTGACCCAAATGACCAATAATGGTCAGCTTTGTTGGTCTCTCTCACACAACATTTGATTTGAAAAAGGAAAAGTTGATTGACTTAAACGATGCAGCTGCAACCAGCTGAAACTGAATGCAACAAGTAGAACCAATATGTGTCAACAAGCGCTATAGATCCGTCATAATAATAAATGAAATCAACAAGAAGTGGAACCAATGCTATGGCAATGACTTTTTGGGTAGACTTTTTACCATTCAATTTTTTTTGTTGCGTTAATTAAAAGCCTATAAAAGTGTTGAAGATTAGTTAAGAGCTGCAATTTCTTCTTCAGCTGGAGGAAACGAAGTGAACGATTGTTTTATTGTTGATTTGCGTCAGCTTTATTTCCCTAATTGATTTATAGGTTTCTTTCTGGTTGGAATACGAATAAGTTCCACGATAAGAACTGGAACTATTTAGATTGGAATTGTGAATGAATCGAAGTAATAAAATCAATCATCTAAACTAAAGTTTAAATTCAAGTAACTCAGACAGATGGTAATAGGAAAAGAGCTATTAACCACGAGCCAAAACACGATAAGCTCTGTTTTGAAATTGTGAATGAATGTGAAAAAGATTTAAAGAAAAGTATATCGGTGGAAATATGAATGTGTCAGTAAAGAATAATCATTCATTTAAGCATAATAAAAGCCAGAAAAACAAATTCTTGTTATATGTTTTAAATTGTGAATAAAACAGAATAGTATAATCATTCATTTCAACTAAATTTGAAAGTCAAGTATGTCAGATGAAATACATAAAAATGTCACACAAGTAAACTGTTGAAATTATAAATGAGTTCGAAAAGTAATTATTAAAATAATTCCCTCACAAATTGTGAAAGAATTCGATTTATTATGTGGATATAATCATTCACTTCAACTAAAATTTAAAGCCAAGCAATTGTGAATAAATCCTCATAATAAATTTGCAAAAAAAAGGAGAATATTCTTCCCTCTTAATTGCTTTCACAATGCACTTCACTTAATGTCATATTCTTTATTCGACAGCTTTGCTTGTCAGGCCATAAAGTGACCATTTTATCACTCCAAGAATAGCATCAACAAACAATCTGAGAACAACTCAATGGAGAGAGAGAGAGTGAGAGATGAGGCTCAAGAAGAAAGCCGCCAACCAGTTGACAACGCATGTCAATTAACAGGCTGCAATTGCGACTCAGTCATCTTCTGCTGCTGCTGCTGCTTGGGAGGCATTTTCAACAGACTTCGCAAATCATAAACACATAAATTATATAGAGAAAGATATCAAGAGAAGGATAGAAAGAGAGGGAGAGAGGGGATCAAATAATCAATTGGCATCTTTCAGTTTTCATCGCTGTCTGCTGAATGTTGCCGTTTTTAATTGAGTCTAAAAATAGCAGCGAGTACGAGAACGAATACGAGTGTTGAGTATGAATACAAGTGCGAGTACTCGTGTTCAATTGAACTAAATTTGCACTTGTTCATTTCTAAGGACAACAACGATGTGAGTGAGTAAAAGAAGAGTCCACTCGAGGGGGCAACCACAGCAACCGCAACAACAACAAAAGTTGCGGAGGTCTTTGGCCACACTCAAGTGATTCGCTTGGAAATGGATTTGAAGTGGCAGCTGGAACTATTTTTGGACCAGCGACAAGCGGAAGATTTCAGTTATAACCAACTACAACTGAATGGTGCTTAATCTAAGATAGTTTAACGAGTCTATTTTTGAGTTAAACAGTCACTAGAAAAACCCTGCTTAACACCTCCTAACTCAACATGATTAACAATCCTTCATAGTGCTAAAATTTCGTATTAGATTATCTATATCTATGCGCAAAGTTGCCCCACAATCGTTTCGTAGTTACAAAAGCTATAAAAACTCGACTCAACAACAAATTTTTTAATTCATTTTTCACGGCCAAAAGTTCGCGGCAAAAACTGTGATAAGCGCTCTTCTTCTTATACATTGCTGTTGAACAACATTGCACATTATAAAGATTATTTCGCTTATCAGCGAGAACGGACAACAAAAAGAGAGAAAGAGAGACAAATTCTTACACAAATTAAATATTATCAAAGAACAAGGATTTTTCCATCTAAATATAGATCGATGACAAATGCAATAAAGAAAAAAAAACTTACCATTGCCTGTTCGATTTTGTTGTCAATCGCAACTGCACTTGTTCCAGATGCACTGCAAAAATAAGAAAGATACAAAATAAATGATTAATGGATATAATTAAAAAATGGTATTTGATTTCGCAAATCAATTTGGGATTTTTATCAGACTATGATATTAATCCCCTCAGGGGGGCATTTAAAATTGTGATGTGACCTTGTGGCCAATTGAGGTCAATACGATGATAAAACTTCCTCCAACGCTTTTGCAAAAAGTTTTGCCACAATCGGAAAATAAAAGAGCCCCCATTTAAATGCAATGTCAAATGCGCAATTAAATTGTCAGCTTTTCGCATTAAATTTACCGAAAATTTGAGAGAGAGAGATAAAATACAAGAGATAATAAAAGAGTCGCCCCATCAAATGTTTTGCAAAAAAACCGCAACGAGTCTGATAATTCGTTTGGCTCATTAAAATGATTGAATAGTCTGTCTGTCTAGCAATCCGTCCGTCTGTCTGTCTGTCCGTCCGTCTGATTCGTTTCTCTCGCTCCGCAACGGTCTGTCAATTTTTCAAATGGTTTTAACATGTCAGTGGAGCAGCTGCAAATAAATACTTTGTGTATCTACATTTCCTTAATTATTGAGTGACCAAACAAATTGCATATTATACCATTGTTCGCATGGCTTTTAATTATGTAACAAAACTAGATGAGAGGCAAGTAATAAAGCTACACTCAAAGTGTGATCGACTGTGAGATATCCACTGTCCATTTTCAAGAAAAGTAAAACAGTGAGGTATTACTTTTAAAATATACCGAATTAATATACCGCAAAAATACTAAAAATATATCAAATGCATTCTAAATATACCAAAATTATAATACCTTTCTAGCGGCTATAAAAAATCTATTACACACTCGTATTAAATAAATATACAGCAAAAATACTAAAAATATACTAACATACTAAAAAGATACCAGCCTTTGGTATACCACAAAAATATATTTAGTATATATATATTGAATCTTTGTGGTATACTAATTTGGTATATTTGAAAAATTGCTATATTGATATATGACTACATTTAAAATATACTAAACTTGTATTACCTTTTTACCCTATAGGTAGTAGATATAAATAAAAACTCGATTACATAAAGCATTAAAATCGCTTACAATACATTTTCAATTTGCAGTTAAGAACTGCAAAGCCGAAGATCTAATGCTCTTAGGGAAGTAATAAATATCACAACAAAATGAACAAACTATAATGATAATTTATTAAGCTGCCACAGGCTGCCATTTTCTATTCACAGTTTAAGACATCTCCACAGTCGCCTGAGGCTTTAACCAAGTTATGCTAACCGACAAACATTTAAAACACACAAGTCAAGAGGCTAAAACAAAGTTCTTTACCCATTCGCTCAGCTCGCAGATTTGTTCACCTTGAGCAAAATATGTTTCGGTTTGGTGACTGGCTTTTGGGTGAGTTGAAAATTGAAAAAAACAAAAAAACTACATTCAAGGATTTTTGACAATTGCCAAGAGATAATAATAATCGCGGTATTCTTGATTAAAGCGCGGCACAAATCGCCAACTGTGATTAGCATTTTAGCTGAAAATAATGGGTACATTGAACTAAGCGCACGAAGCTTTTTTTATGGGTTATAGATCATGGTCAATAGAGAATAGAAGTCGTTGTAGTTTCGCAATATATAGTTCAATATATTGCTAGCACACCATTTCGCTCGCCCATTTTCCAGTCTAATCAATAATAATATATGAGCTCAGACTGAAAGGTATTGGGAGCACACAACGTCTATTGTGTTGAGGTGTCACGCAATCTTCAATTATAGAAATGGCCATGCTTAATGTGTCATCCATAAAGATGGCTTCAATAGATAGCAGCTGAGGAGGGAAGAAAGACTTTTTGATGAGTCAATCCTGCATTGGGAATTTTCTATTTCGCATGGCAACTTGGACACTTTCAAGGCGAATGTCAAAGGTGGCGTTACTCGCATTTTTTTTGTGGGGGAGCTTGACTCATCAGAACTAGAATAAAGTTTCATGAATGAAATGCGGAATAACCGAAAAGGTAGTTGATTAAAATCAAAGCGGAAATTAAGTTGATAAAGATAAGAGCTTTGATTTGTGTGGAAGTAACTGCTTCAAAGATTATTTAAAGGCATATTTTTGAGGTATATTTAGAAGGTTTACTTTTTAGAGATGTCTGTTGGTTTGACTGAGAATCTGGTATATTTTGCACTCTATGGTATATTTTGAATGTAGTACTGTATCAATATACCAAACAAAGCTTATGGTATATTCAATATATTTTGAATGTATTAATATACCTAAAATAACCTTTGGTATATTTTTAGTATTTTTGGTATATTTTAAAATTATGCACTGTTTTACTTTTATTCAAAATTGGGAGTTGGTATCTCACAGTCGAATAGTTTTTGGTATATTTGAGTATTATTTCGGTATATTTATTTGGTATATTTCAAAATTAATACCGAACTAATTTGCTTTTATTCAAAATGGGTAGCTGATATCTGACAGTCGAATATTTTTTGGTATATTTGGTATATTTTAAAATTAATACCAAACTAATTTGCTTTTATTCAAAATAGGTAGCTGTAGCTTTCATACATGTTTGCTCTGAATTCGAGTCTATCTATATAACCAAAATTGCATTTATATACATATATCTCACTTTTTTTTTGGTAGAATTTAACGCTTGATAATAACATATGAGATGCGCGTATTAACTTTAAAAATAACTTAATTATTTTATTTATGTCTGTCGAGTGAAGCGAAACAATAAAAAATTCACTTTTCATGATTATTGCTACTGTTGTTGTTGTTGCTGTTGTTGTTGTTGAGAGACGCGACTTATTTATATGGATGGATTTGCGAGCTTGCAAAATAATTAAAGTTGCTGCTATAAAAATGCCGCTGAGCCCAACAGAATGATGATGTTTTTTAATGGGTTACCCCCGGTTGTAAAGTCGACTCGAGTGGAATCGAATCGAGTCACAGATCGCCTGACATCACAAGGACGAAAACGCGAAAGTTTCTTAACCGGCCGCCCTTGTAGACAGCGGAGAATCGTTCGCTTGCAATCGCTCGTTGTGCTCCCAAATATATGTAAAATAAGGAGAATAAAAAGTAAAAGTCTGAGACCCCACATACATATGTAGAGTGCAATGACTCATTGCGTGACTTTTGTTCTCTTTCTTTGGTTAATGCCAATAAAATATACACGCTCCTGTGCATATATCGCATATAATGCCATATATGAAGACTGCGTGTGTGTTTGTGTGTTTGCCAATGTCATTGCGGACAACGGTCAATGGCATTGTAAATCGCATTTGATAAAAAACAAATTAAAAAACCGAAAAAAGCGAAAACGAAACGAAGCAACGCATAAACATTTAGCATGCTTCTAAGTAGATTCTCAGTTTTTGTTTCGTTTTCAGCTAAAACCGGAGTAAAAAACATTGTTGAAAACTGATTTAACGACACAAACAAAAAAAAAAAAAACTTGTTTGACGTATGTGCTACTAGATCATCTTTAAATTAGTTTCACTTGTAGTAATTTAATGGCATTTTGAATTGAAATTGAATTCAACAATCAGACAATCGCTTGATCTCTGTGCGAACTGAGGCAGCATCATTAGCGACTCATCATTATTATAATTATCGTTAGCAGTAGCTGTGTAGTATTTGCATTAGGTGTATCATTATCATTATCATTATCAGAACAATTAAAACCTGCTGCTGACGTCACAAAAGGGGCAATCGAATAGTAAGTAGCAGCAAAACGCAGCGTGATGAATGAGTGAGAAGGAAAAATCAGACACACAAAATGTGCAAAGTTTATTAAAGTTCAAAGCAACGAAAAGAAAACAAACAAACAAACAATGATGTCATTTTATTGTTGTTGCGTTGATTTTCGATTTTGGGTTTTGAGTTTTCGTTTTCGTTTTTTTTTTTTTGTGGGTTTTATATTTGCTGTTGCGGCACGTTTCCAATTCAGCTAGTTGAGACTGCGAATCACGTGATAAGCGCAGCTTTAAATGTGTCAGCTGACGGCAAACAACGACTGTTAGATACTCTACAAACAGAGCAGCTTAATTATATTACAGAGAACAAAAGCTAAATACTCTACAAACAGCAAAGAAATCTTATGATAAGCGCAAACAACGAATCTTAGATACTCTCCCATAAATGTGATAGATACTCTCGCTTAAATGTTTCATCTGACAGCAGACAAAAACTGTTAAATACTCTACAACCAGCCAGCAAATTGCATGATAAGCACAGCTTTAAATAAGTGATCGTAATGCAGACAACGAATGCTAGATACTCTACAAGTAGTTGCAAATTATAATGTGTCAGAAAAAAGCTGACAGCCACTATAAGATCCTCTATAGACACTTAAGGAATCACTTGATAAGCGCAGCTTTAAATCTGTGAACGAAAATGTAGACAACGAATCTCAGATACTCTACATACAGCCAGCAAATCACATGATAAGCGCAGACAACGAATTTTCGATACTGTGCAAGAAAAGTATTTGCAAATTATAATTGATGCACAATTGAATAAGAGAGAGAGAGTGTGTGTGCAACACACAAATTGCACTTCTTGCTGCTGTTGCTGCTGCTGGCTGCTGTTATCTAAGAGCTGCACAACCCGGCGTATACGTAATTTGCAAGCGCGTGTGTTTTTACCATTGTTTTGACTGCAACTGCAACAGCAGCAACATCAAATTACACGCCAATTGCGATTGCGAGATACAAATTAATCGAATTGTGTGGATCGTGTGCTGCGGCATTGTTGTTGTTGTTGTTGTTGCTATTGTTGTTATTTGGCCCATTGCCAGTGTGGCCAGACGTCGGTGAGAAGCTGTTGCACTTTGGCATTTTAATGGCTATTTTGGTCATTCACAAAATTCCACTTACGATAATAAAAACAATAACAAATATGCAGTGATATCTTTGCCACGCCCATTTTCTGCTGCTGTCTGCCTTCTCTGTCTGCTTCTGTCTGTTCCCATTTCGGGTTCGAGAGCATTCTATTCCCATATCGAGCGAAAATTTGCTTGTGCAGCGCATTTTCATCAGCGTTTTGCTGACGTTGCATAAACACAAACAATGAATACAATTTGTGTTGAAAAATTGAAATGGCAACACACAGCAAATTCTGCTAATGTCAGCATGAAACTCAAGAACACTTTGTATAAGTTTTATATATTTGTGGGATCCTCTGCTTTTGCTTCTTCTTCTTCTTCTGCGCATTTCCCGTATTGACAACTTTTAGAGCATTTAGCTCAAGTGTTTATTTGTATTGTTTACGATTTCAGGAAGCGAACACATCATCAAATTGTTTGATTGTAGGGCGCAAAAATAAAATTGAGGAAGTCGCCACGACGTCGCTTTGTATTGCACACAAAGTTGAAGTCGGGCTAAGTCTGGAGAGTGCAGAAATAAATGTATGTATAAGTATTGAAGTATTTACACTTCTAGATATGCTTTCAATTGTCAGAACAATGCGCAGTGTTCTCTCTACTACTAAAAACAAAAACAGGCGATTAAAAAATGCGCATTTTAATCAAAAATAACAAGGGAAAAAAGAAAAATGCAAAGCTAGCACCTAAATATGATCATAAATCACAAAATGCCATTTCATTTTCTGCCCCTGACCCAATTAAAAACTCAATCATTTAGCTGCAAAAAGAGGAAATCACAAAAAAGGGCAAGAGCAACGACGTTGTTGTTGTTGTGCAGAGTACAGTTAAAGCCGCCAAGTTGGAATTGGAAACCAGTTTGGCACAACTCGCACAACGACCGACAACCGACAAAGTTGTAGGAAGCCTTAAAGTGTCTAAAATGTCGCCAACTTGGCAGGCTTCTGCCTCCACCTGGTTGCAAGCAGCAACAAACACTCATCTCTCCCCAAAAACTTGCAACAAGTTGCTAAGTTGCTCAACTGGAAGCTGGACACCGCGTAACGGGCCAAAAAGCAATGAGGTCAGGCTGCTGCAGTAGAGGAGGAGAAAATATATAAATAATATAACAAAATTGATCAACTAACGATGCGTTAGATGCTCGCTGATGTAATGCTGACTTTACACAGGAAGCATAACCTGTCTGTCTGTTGTATCCATGAGATACAGACACAAAGTGAGTGAAATTATTGAGCCTTACCCAACAAACTAGCTAACCCATTTGTCGATGGTTAGCTAAATTTAGACATCAGCTCAATTACCAAAGGCATCATGTAACCAACGAGTGAGCAAATTGATCAATTTTCGCTAAATTTATGCCAAAATTCAATTGAAAATTGACATCAATTATCAGGTGCTATAAATAGCAGCGGACAGAACAGCTCTGTGGATTTAAAAAACTAATTAGCAGGGACAGCAAACAAGACTAAAATATATATAGCATCATCTCTATATACATATTGACTTATCGATTGTCAGACTGTCACTCTATTTGTCATGTTTGCGAGACTTTTGAAGGCTTCTTTAGCTGTAATTGAAATGTAAAGTTTATGCTTGACAATAACTAAAGTCAGTTGACAACAAGAGTTTAAGGTTTTCAGCTGCTATTGAACTGAAATTTATGACGCTTCAAGGTTATGTAGCTATGAAGAAGTAATCATTGAAGTTTATGCTCCATGAAGCTGAGCTTTAACAGCTGCGCTTTAAGTGAAGGGTTTCTAATCACGTCAAGTAATCTTTTCTCATATTGTCTTACGACTCTTTTAAAGGCAGCTTAGCCAAGTGAAGCTTCGAAAGCTCAGCTTTGTGAGAGAGAGAGAGGGAGAGAGCAACGAAAGAGTTTCTTATCATGGTTACACTTAATTGTCAGTCTTTTTCTCACATCATCTGCATGTCATTATGCAACACAGAGCAAGAAAGTGTGAGTAAGCATGACACTTAATAATTTGAGTCTTTTTCTCACATCAAACACATGAAGTTTTGCCTTAATGGCTAAGAAAAGGTAAGGTATAGGATTTACATTGCTTAATCGCAATCTTTCTCATTTGCAAAGCTCTGCTTAGTTTGAAGAGCAGTAAAGTAAAAGAGTTTCTTATCACGCTATGTTTTAAGTAAAGCTTACACTTCTTAATGAAACAAAGTTTCGAAAGCTTCGCTTAGTACGAAGGGAAGAGAGATAGAGAGAGAGAGCAAAAGAGTTTCTTCTCACGCTATGGTAACTCGGAATTTTTCCCACATTATCCACCTGAAATTATGCCTTAACGCGTAAGACAGTGTTAGGTGTAAACCTGGTGTAAACACTGCATAATCTCAAACAAAGTGTCGAAAGCTACGTCTTCATATCACGCTATGCCTATGCTATTTTTAGTTATTTTTGCTCTCGTTGCATCATTAATTTCATCATCATTTCGTGGACATAATACTCACTCGGATTCTGGTAGAAAGTAATCAATGTATTTCATAACAACTTCGCGAACGGGATCTTGTTGTTTGCCCGAAATACTTGGATACATAACGAACTCCATTTTGCTGTTATTGTTGTTGTTGCTGGTTGTGTTATTGTTATTTATAATATTATTGGAGCCGGCTTCAGTTTTCATTATCAAATGAATTGGGCTACAAATGCGGGTTATGCCGTCTACCGTACTTTACCGTAATGTTTGCTCACTCTAATCGTATGATATGCACATACACACACTCACAATCGAGAATCGTATTCACATACACACTATGTAATGCGCGTCTCGTATGTTTTTGCCTCCTACTCTTTGCTCTTGCTCTTCACCACATAAATAAATGCCGTTGCAGCAGCAGCAACAGCAGCAGCAGCAATTGTTGTTTTAGCTGTTTTTGCAAAGTTAATTAGGCTTTTTTTTCTGCTCTCTACACTTGACCACTCGTCTCTGCTCTTCTCTTCACTTGTGTGCTTTGACTTTTCACAAATTCTGTGCTATTTTGTGTTAATGAGTTTCACTTTTAACTTTGTATTGTATTGTTGGGAATTTTGGTATTTTGTGTGTTTTGCAAAAGCCTCTCGCAGAGCTTTTATGTATTTTTTGCACTTTTTTTTGTCTGTTTCGGTTTTACATAAAAAAAAACAACAACAATCGTGTCGCGCACTTAGCTCTCTAGTATATTTTATGCTGGCTGCGCTGCCTTCGTGGTTGGGGAGCAAGCACAGCACACAGAAAACGTTTAACGTTGCGCTCCCAACTGCAATTCAGCAGAGTGAGATAGAGAGCGAGAGAGAGCGCAATTCAGCACTCTCTCATGCACACACAC
Organism: Drosophila albomicans; assembly: GCF_009650485.2. Lineage (NCBI taxonomy): Eukaryota > Metazoa > Arthropoda > Insecta > Diptera > Drosophilidae > Drosophila > Drosophila albomicans. The sequence continues at coordinate 27,397,307 of NC_047628.2, forward strand.
AAACACACACACTCTCTTTGGGGTCGCGCTCTTTTGCTTTGTTGCGCGCGCTCTCTCTCAGCTTTAAATGCTGAGGCTGCTGAGTGAAAATATTAAAAATGCGCGCGAGACGTTTTGTTAAAAACTTTTAATGACTTTTTAATGCGCGTCTGTATGCGTGTGTGTATTTAATTGTTTATCTGCATCTGTCGCGCTGCCGCTTTTTTATAAACAATTGCCGTTCACTGCAGCAGCTGCGACACTTTTTGTTTTTTTTTTCTCACACACACAGAAAAAATTCAAACAATTGAAAAGAAAAATAATGTGTTGCTTAAAGCGAGAACACGACGACAAAGCGCACACACACAACACAAATTTGTTATTAACGCGGGCAGCAACAAAAAAACAAACAAACAAACAACAATAGCCAAAGCCAAGCCAAATTAACTAAAATTTTATCGTGTGTGTGATTTTTTTCGTGTTTGCTGCGCCAGAGCTCCTCAGCATAACTGAATGTTCGACGTTCGCTTTTGGTTGGATTGCTGGGTTCCGTGAGAGAGCTGAACTGAACTGACTCTGCCAGCAGCAGCAACAACAACAGCAAAAGCAACAACAATAATGAAGACAACCAGGTTACAACAGCAACAGAAGCACCAGCGCAGCGCAGCAAGCGCGAGCAGCGACGACAGCTTTTGGTGGTTGCTTTTTGAAGTTGCTGCGGCTGCTGAAAGTTTATGTACAGCGCAAAGCCAAGTCTGCTGTTTGGGTGGCAAAGGGCAGCGCAGTTAACAGCGCAGTGGCAGCGGCAGCGTCAACGACAGTGAGCGCAGCTCAAAGCAAAGCTTAGAGTTCGGCGGAGCTAGCGAACAAAAGCTAATCAGCACACAACACACACACACACACACACACATATACATATATGTTAATGCATGCAGTCATTAATATGTATGTATGCTTGTCTGCTCTCACATGGCAGCCACGTTTGTGGCTCGTGCTCAAAAAACAAACAAACACGCATGTAAACAAACAAACAAGCAAACCAAACACACAAAAACAACAACAAGAACGAGTAATGCCCAAATACAAATCATTTCGGACTGCGGCCAGGTAAATTACTATCAAGAAAAAACTTCTGACAAGAACAGCTCTCTCCCAGTACAAACAGACACACAGTAAGCACAAAAGCAACATGGCTGCTTTGAAAAGCTTTTCAGCTGAATAATGCAAGCACAAGAGAACGCAACTTTTAACCGCAACAATGCTTGTCAGCAGCCCGAGAGAGAGAGAGAGCGACAGCATGACAGAGAGCGAGCGCATAAAAGAGAGCGTACCGTTTAACGGCAAAAGAACTTTTGAAATTCACTGAAGCGTCGCAGCATCAATGACAATGGGCTCTCCATCCAACCTGACAACCTGCCACGTTGTTTGTAACAAAAAAAAAACATACACATAGACATAGACATAGACTGGTGAACAGCTCAATAACCCCAGTCAAGAGCCCAGTCCACCCTAGAAGTTTTCTACACACACATACATCTGCAGTGTTGAGGGGAGGGGGGTTAAACATAACCTGCAGCCAAATCAGCTGATTGTGCAAAAGGGTTTATGCTTTGTTTGTGTACACAAGCTCCGAAAGCTTTTTTCACTCTCGTCGTCGTCGTCGACAGCTTACAGCTAGCTTACCAATACCAACAAGATTTTTGCATTCAAAAACTCACCTGCAAAGAAACAAGAAGAAGCAGAAATATTGCATTTAATAAACATAATTCAAGCACATCTCAATCACTAATAGCTAAATAGATATATAGACATAATAATCATAATAATAGCAGTATACTATGTATATTTTTTTCTTTCGACTTGTAGCTTCCGCAAAGCTCTTTAGGCATAACAATTTTCATTTTCATTTTTTTTTTGTTTCTTTTGCTTTTTCTTCTTTTGGCTTTTTACGACTTTGGCAACGCCAGCAAACAAATTTCGAAACCCCATTAAATGTAGAAAATTGTTGCCGGACACGCACGCAATAAAATACTTAACAGAGAAAATGTGCGTAACGCTTTCGATCCCCAGGAAAAAAAATAAATATACATACTATACTATAAAGTACTACTACTACTATAAAGTATTAAGATATACACATATCTTATTTTTTAGTGAGGATGGGTACGAAATTTTAACTTGAAATGGGGGCGTAATGGATTATGCTGAAATGGATTACGCTATGAAAATATGGTTTAGTGCAGTCGTAAAACAAATGTTGGCTAACTTGAGTGTAATCGACTAAAGAGCACTATAAAACACAATATTATTCAATTACACTATTTAGATTCTGTTCAATTAAGCAAACTATAGATCGTATAGTTCTGAGAATCTTTTTAATTATATATGTAGTTCTAAAAACCTTTATTTTCTATTTACAAAGTGTAAATAAAAATGGCTATAAAACAGAAATTTGTTGTTTCACAGATATTTATACAGATATGCTCACTATATAATTAAATATAATTCCCAATTACATGGTGCTAAAAAAAACTTCTAAGATTCTGTTTACAGCTCGGACATAAAAAAGCCTCTATTTAATGTTTTTGTTTTCTTATGAAGATTTTTTATAATTTAACGCTGTAATTTATTGACATAATCTCGATTTGTTTATGTATTGTGGTCAAGGGAATATTGTTATTGCTGTTGATGCTACAAATTTACAAGTAGTCGAACAATTGGCAAATTACTAACGCAAATTTGCGTGGACTTGGAACTCGCAGCGCTCTGTAAAGCTCTGTAGATACAATTGTATCTGTATATATAGCTGTGTGTCTTGTTTTTTTTTGGTGTTGACAATGCGTGTGATGATGTTATTGTTGGTGTAATTGTTGCTGGGCAAGCCCAGGTTAAGTTTGTTGGTGTTATTTTTGTGCTGTTAATGAGAGTGTGTGTTTGTTGTTGTTGTTGTTGTTTTTTATTGGCCGTTAAGAGGCGTTAAGTGTTGACTTTGATTTTTCGCACAAAACAACATTTTTGATGGGGCACGCCCCATCAATTAGCAGACACCCACACACACTCACACAAACACTTGGCTTTTTAATATCAGTTAGAAAAAAGGAAAACAAAAATTTCATTGTGCAACCGCAGTTGAAAAAGTTGTTGAATGTTGATTTCTTGTTGCTGCTGCTGCTGACAGCCATTTCCAGGCATTGTTTCGTTCGTTGTTGTTATGAAACATTAGCCACCACAACAACCAAGCAACAACAACTTGCAACAACAACATCCACATCTTTTAAACGGCAAATTATCCGATGCCGCCGCTGGCTGCCTCAGCCTCAGCCTCAAAATCGTGAGCAGCAGCAACTTTGTTACTTTCGTTTTTTGTGTTTCTTTTCTTCACTTCTATTAAATGCATTCAGCCACAAAAGTTGCATGCAATTTGATGCCAGCAACAACAGCCATTTGTTGTGGCCCATTAGGGGGGCGGCCAACAACTAGGCGTGGCATGACCTCTGGCATGCTGAAAAGCGAAAGGCAACAACAGACACCACAAACAGCAACCAGCAAACAGCAACAAACAACTTCACGTCAAGTTCATAGCAAATGTCCATTAAAAAGAGCCAATGAGAAAAAAACCTCATTTCCCAGGGGTCAAACTAAAGTCCTTACTGCTGCTGTCCTAGACACTTTTCTTGATCGATCGATTGCTCTTTAAACTCCAAAGGATACAGACAACTTTTAATTCAAGTGCTGCCAACTTTTCATACTTTATTTTAATGGAAACTTCAAAGCATTTAACTGCATTGCAAATGTAAAACAATTTAGTATTTAGTATAGTATATTTTTATACAACAATTTAGTATAAAAAACTACCATACTTAGATCTGGTAGTTTTTTATACTAATACCATACTTAGATCTGGTAGTTTTTTATACTAATACCATACTTAGATCTGGTAGTTTTTTATACTAAATTTTTGTATAAAAATCTAAGTGTGGTAGTTTTTTATACTAAATTGCTCTGGCTGACTATGTATGGTAGTTTTTTATACAAAATTGCTGAATTGCAATTAAGTATGATAGTTTTTCAATGTTGTATAACTATATAAACTAAATATGATCATTTTTTATACCAAATACTAAATATACTATGGCATAAAAACTAAGAATGGTATTATTTTATACTAAATACCAAATTGTTTTGCATAAACAAAAATAGTATAAAAACTGGAATTTTTATTAATTCTTTTTTTTACCCCAGTTATAAATTTAATTGGAAAACAAATAATGCAAAAAATTCAATCAAAAGCTTTTCAAATTCTCTTAGTAACTGCCTTTTAATGAGTTCTTTCGCCTTTCGCATGACTCAATAAGTTCAATAATGATTTGCACATTTTGCTCTTATCAGAGTTAAACAAAAAAAATGTGAAATATTTGCAAAAGAATTCTTGCAAGTTTGGAAACCGAAATTCCCTTCAATTTGGTGACGACGACGAAACTACAAATCATCACACTAACATCTGCTTTCATCTTTATGAGGCGAACATAAATCTTTCAAAGATTTTTAACTGACGTCATCGGGGAACCGAGAGGGAGAAGGGTAAATCCAAAACGTCAACAAAAATCATGAATATGTTTACTTGCCGCCTATTTGCTCTTTAATTGAGTCATAAAAAGGCAACACAGCAACCGAGTGCAAGATAAAAGCAAAATATTTGCCCACAAAAAAACGAAGGGAAAAAATTTAAGTAAAAAACGATATGCTGCATATCGTTTTACTTGGCTCACTTCTTTATTTTTTGGGCACTGACGTCACGTGAACGAGCGGCAAATGCAGCATAAGATAATCAAATAAGAAACTAAGAAAGTGGTGAACTAATAGCGAAGATTTAATACTCTTTTAGAGTGAATTACAACTTAAAGATGTGAGATGAAAACTATGCAACTTAAAATAATTTTTATAGGAAACTTCTCTTTTCTAAATGCAAATGTGTCACTGTTGTAAAAGCCATTTAATGGTAAAATATATAGATTATTATTACATATGAAGAAAGATATTTAAGTAAACATACGGAAAAACATTTCATGATGAGAAAGAACAAAGTTGCCATCAATTATTTGTTAAGAGTACAAAAGACAATCTTATTTTGGTATTTTATAACGAATATGTTATACAGTCAATCTAATTTCGGTATTTTTAACCAATATGTTCTGTACTACATTTAATTTCGGTATTTTTTAAATCAATTATCTTTTTATATTCAATCTAACTTGGATATTTTTAACCCATATGTTTTAACTTCAATCGAATTTTGGTATTTTTTAACTAATATGTTCTAAACGTAACCTAATTTTGGTATATTATAACGAATTTGTTATATACTCAATCTAATTTTGGTATTTTATAACCCATATGTTCTATACGAAATTTGATGTGTTATTTTTTAAACAATGATCTTTTTATATTCAATCAATTTGGATATTTTTTAACCAATATGTTTTATGCTCAATCGAATTTTTGTATTTTTTAACTAATATGTTTATACTTAAACTAATTTTGGTATTATTTAAGGTATATGTTTTATACTAAGTCTAATTTTGATATTTTATAATTAATTGCCTCCTTCATATTCAATCTAATTATGGTATTTTTTAACCAATATGTTGTATAATTTACCTAGTTTTGGTTTTTTGTAACGAGTATGTATATACTGATTCTAATTTTGGAATTTTATAACCAATATGTTTTATACTGAATATGTATTTCGTTTGGACTACTTCAAGATTTTATTGCATAGAATATATGAAAAGTTAATGACTATATTCTCCACATCTCGCCAATCAATTAACTAATTCTGTGACTGCTAGAATCAAATTGAATTGAGTTGAAAAGAATTAACCTTGATCCATATTTATTTAATATATTTACTCCTGCTACAAATGGAGCTATATTCAATATCAATTTCAAGGCGTTGCAAGCTGCACAACAAAGCGGTTATGCCCGTTGATTATGTACAAAGAAAAACCCTGAACCGTGTTCAATGTCAGAGACTCGAAAGCACACACACACACACACACACACACTTAACTTAGCCATGAGTCAATGCAACTAACTGGCTGCCCACGTAGCTGCTGCCCCCTCCCCCGTCGCGTTTCAAACACCCTCTAGCCATGAAATTGATTGAAGTTGACTCAGTTTTCAGTGTCATAATGAGTAATTACAGCGTGGTGCGATGCGATGCGATTTACTTAGCACAATGAGCTGCCAATATATGACATCATAGCTAAAAAAAAGACGAAGACAAAGTCGATGAAAGAGAGACGGCCTAGCGTCTCAACTATCCTCATCAATCGTTATCAAGCCTTAATGATTGTTATCATCATCAGCTGTGAGTTGCGAGGCGTTTTAGCAATATTAAAGTGATAACTTTGCTTTTGCTTTTGCTTTTTCTTTGTGTATGTGCGTCGTAAAGTAATCGCAAATTGTTGGTCAAGGCACGTAATGAACTCTTCCCTCTCTCTCACACTCTTCTTTGCTCTCCTCTGACTTCCTTGCTTGAGTGAGCTGCTATCAGCCGCCTTTCACGTGCCAGACAAGCCGGTTGACCCCCTGCCACGCCCTCAACAACAAATGCAATATACATATGTATGGAAAAATGCAATATGCAAATGCACGAACGTGTTTGTCTAAGCGAATCAATCGCTAATCGCCAACAACACTTTTCCCAGTCTGATATGAATAGGAATACGAATATGAATATGAATGCGAATACAAATGTGAATACGAATACGAGAGTGCGCATTCAATCAGCTCAGCTGATTTGTGATCTATGGCAACTTAAAAGCTTAGCTTCCCAGACAACTTTATGAAATTTTACAGAGATCAAACTGAGATATTAACGAGTCTTTTACGTCGTGTTCTTTGGGTTCCGCATGGCTTCAAGGGGTTAAAGTCTAGACTTTGTTTGCATATTCACTTGTTTGTATAACATATTAACGCGTGATTTGATGATTATGGTAATTCAACAACTTCAAGACATTTACAAGAAATATTAAGTCCATAATTTAATATAGATTCTGGAATAACCGACTGGAGCAAGAATTCAATAAAATCTTATTATGTTTAAGAAAAAGTTGTCTCGTAGAAAGAAGATTTTCTTTCTTAACATAATTACTTGAGTCGAACACTTATTAACTTGTGAGTTATTAAAAAAATCTTTTTAATTTATTTAATCAAAGAAATTTGGAATAATATGTGTCTAAAGAATTCTTGCTGAGATTCTCATTAGATTTCTTTCCATTCTACTACACTTCATTGTAAACATAATCACTTTAATTTAAGACTTAATGTAAGTCTCCTTAACGTTATAATAGGAAATTCTAAATTTAATTTAGAAAAGTCTTAAGAACAAAAAGGCTTAAAGAGAAATCTCTTCCTTAAAAGAGAAATCTCTAGCTGTAATTCCAAACCAATTAGATTATAAAACAAACTTTACGTTGAGACTCGATGTGTGATGATTAAACAATCCTAAGGAACCTTAACGTAGTAATAAGAATTTCAAAGAATTACCAAAGAGGTAATATGATATGATTCATTAATCTTAAGAAACATTTACGTTTTATTAATAATGTCTCAATTGAATATAGAAAAGTCTTAAGACCAAAAACGCTTAAAGTGAAATCTCTTCCTTAAAAGAGAAATCTCAAGTTGTAATTCCAAACAAATTTGATTAAAAAACAAACTTCACACTGAGACTTGACGTGTGATAATTAAGTATTGCTCAGGAACCTTAACGTAATAATAAGAATTTCTCAATTGAATATAGAAAAGTCTTAAGACCAAAAAGAGTTTAATCAGCATTCCTTAAAAGTGAAATCTCCAGCTTCAATTCCCAACCAATCAAATTATAAAACTTCTCCTTACAAACGCGCTTAGCTCATTCCATTCCAGTATTACATAATAGAATTACAACAAGCAGGAATAACTTTTATTACATTTTTCTCTGTGTTTTAAAAAAAAACAAAATAAAAATAATCTACAACACTGCACAGCGGTTGATTAATTACCTAACATGCTTGATACCGTCTGCTTGCTAACGATTAACTAAATTTATAAAATGATTTCATCTTTTTAAATACGGATGCTGCGGAGTGGGGAATTAATATTGTGCGGGTGTTTTTTTGCTGAAGCCATCTCTCTAATTAAAAGCCGAGTTATTAACATCTATTTATTTCAGCAATCCAATGTGGGGGAAAAACAATGGAACTCATTGCAAAACGAACACGATACGTGTCGCGCCTAACAAAAGATTTCAATTATTGTTAAGACATTTTTACTTAACAACAACAAACGAAAAAATAATAACAGAGGCAAAAAGCAGCATCTTTTGTTCACTAAATACTCTGTTCGTTTCGCTGGGTGACAACAACAGCAACAACACTGATTGAACAACAACAAAAACAACAACAGCAATAATCAGTTGTTCGTTTGTGGGGGTGAGAGCTGTGTCCATGTTTGTGCATTAACCTTGACATTTGTTCAATGTCAAACTGTGATAAATTAACCAAAAAAAATGCAGAAACAAAAAAGAGGAAAGAAATGTAGACAGTTCGACTGAGAGATACCCATTAAAGTTCTCGTATAGATTGAACAATGAAAATATAATTGGTTTACTTTATTAAATAGCATTGCTTTGATTCTTTCTTTCCTTTTCTACTTTTTGCTTTTTCATGTACATCACAAAAAGGTTTAAATAAGCTCGTCAAAGAGCTGCGCAAAAATACTATTTTTTCTGCAATGAATATAACAGAATGTACTAAAAAATACCACACACCTTATGCTTCCATTAATACGAAACGTATTTAAGTTTACTTTCTTACAGGGTACACAAAAAATTGCCTCCATCTTTGTTTTTTTTTTGCATACAATTTCAAATTCACTTTTTTTTCGAAGCTATTCAATAATTTTATACTTTATGCGCAGTACGTAGAAATCTAAATCTTTCACACACTCTGAAGATAAATGAACGAAAATCAATAAATTCACGCTTAATATAAACAACGCGTTTTTGCTTTTGGCGCGAAATAAACAAAAACAACTAAAATCCTAAAAACAAAAGGTGTTTTTGTGCAAATCAAGAGAACAAACCAGCTAGCTAGGCATAAATCATAAATCGAGCACAATAATAAAAAAAAAATTTTGTGCTGCTGCCCAAAATGGCATTGGAAATGGAAATGTGGCGCCATCTGTTGTAATAGTCGTAATTATGCCCATAATTGTATTTTTTTTGGGGCCAAACAACCATCGCCAGGGAGCCGCAAAACAGACAAACAGCTGCCCATTCCTAGTGGGGCCATGTGGCCGATTAATGCGAATAACACACACACAAACACACACACGTAGCACATATGTGGTTGCCCATTAAAAAGGTCAATATATACATATATATATGTGTGAGTTGAAGAAGGAGTTCGGTATAAAAGATACCCTATTGTATCAAATGATATATGGGAAAAGTCTGAGAAGTAAAGGAAACAAGCAATTCTTTATAGGAAAGAATCAGTAGAAATGAAATAAGAAGCAATAATGATGTAATCCATGAATAATCAATGTTATATTCACGGATTACATGCTTATGTGGATAATGAGAAGAAGACTCTATGAAATATGAGAGATCTAGCACAGAATTGGAATGCTATAACAAATATACCTAAAATGAAGTAAACCATTCCAATTTAAATCAATTTACAACTCACTTGTAATACTTAACTCTAACTTCGATTCCTTCAAAAGAACAATGCTAGCTTGAAATAAATTTTCAATATACATTCTGTAAATTTGAAAGAAAGTCTAGTATAATAACCGGGGAGTCTGAATATATACTATATTAAAATATACTAAAATACTGAATATTCGTCAAATTTTAGTTAAAATTAGCGAGTCTGAAAATATACTATACAAAATATACTGAAGTACTAAATATTCTGTAAATTTTGATTAAAGCCTAGTATAATAAGTTGTGAGTTAGAAAATATACCATACAAAATATACTGAAATACTAAATATTCCATACATGTTGATAAAAGTCCAATATAAAAAGTGGGAGCTTGAAAATATACTATACAAAATATATTAACATACTCAAAATTCTAAGCTTTCCTATTTAAATTTTTTTCCTCTTAAAACCAAGAAATTTATTTCTGCCTTAATAAAAGTCTAACCCTTTAAGAAGACCAAGAGTTTAAGCAAACATCCCCAACATTTAACTACCCATAACATCTAAACTCAAACTCCCTTCACCCTTACCCCTCAACAGGGTATGCAAAAGTCTGGCTGACACATTTGCACATCCTGTGCAAAACAAGTGAAAATAATGAGACATAAATTTGCGCCGCTTGATGCTAGATGCTAATTAATTACGACGCGTCGGCTACACACAAAAGGCGTCTCCAGCTTTTTTTTTTTTGGCCAAGTTAATTCCGACATAAACAAACAAATAACATTTTTAAATGTTGTTGTACAACATTTTGCAGACTCGACAAATGTTACGTTTTAATTTGTTTGCTTAGAGCGTTCAGCATAGATCAACAAAAAAAAAGGCAAAAATGGTTAATAAATAACAAAAAATAGCTAACAAAAAAAAAAGAAGAAAAACATTTTGCAGGCCTACGGAAAATACAAACATCTGTGGTCTTTATATAGCTATGAATACATAGATAAATATCTATATAAATACAGAGAGCGTTTAACTAGTACACACATGCAAATTGAATTGACCATGAAAAATGTTTTTGCCAGCTGCGTCTCTCAGGTGTGTGCTAAAACAAAATAAATGTGCTTATAAACACACGTTTTTGTTTTGTTTTCCCTTCTCCAAAAACTGAATCGTATATTAAAACACTATAATAAATAGTTAAATCACTTTATCTTAAGCTAAGACATGTGAAGACTTTTGGCATTTAATGTGCTAAGATAATAGTTGGGTATTATCAAAAAACTAATAACTAACTTGCTGACAGATTAAAACATATAAACAAGTTGTTTACATTTAAAGAAAACTTGTTTTAATACTGCCCTAGATAAACTCCAGCTATATTTAGCAACATATTAAAAGATTTTTTCATATATCTCAAGCGGAGATAACAAAGATAAAAACGTAATTGATTTAACAATGAAAATAGTTTATAGTTTAGTTTGTAATATTCAATTTAAGCTTTGATTCTTTCTTTCCCATTTTCACTCCTTTATTTGTATAGATTCAAATAAGCTTGCCAGAAACGTGGGAATAAAATACTATTTTGTCTACAACGAGTAGTCAAAATTATCCTAAAAAATACTATATTATTTCATTTATATCAAACGTATTTCTTCCTAAAACTACCTCGAATTAAAACATATAAACAAGTTGTTTACATTTGAAGAAAACTTGTTTTAATACTGCCCTCGATAAACTTCTGCTATATTTAGCAACATATTAAAAGATCTTTTCATATATTAATATCTCAAGATAAACAATGGAATATATCTTATTTAACAATGAAAGTATAATTAGTTTATAATATTCAATTTATGTTTTGATTCTTTCCTTCGTTTTTACACTCTTGAATTTGTATAGATTCTAATTAACTTGCTAAAACACGTGGGTATAAAATTCTTTACTTCTATAATAAGTAGTTCAAAATATATCCTAAAAAATATCATATTCAATGTTCCTCCATTTATACTAAACGTGTTTCAGACTAAGTTCTATTCAATGCTGTCAAATTACAAAAAACTAATAACTACCTCGAGTTAACAATATATTAACAATACATATTAACAAGTTGTTTATATTTAAAGACAATCTTGTTTTAATACTGCCCTAGATAAACTCCAGCTATATTTAGAAACATATTAAAGATCTTTTCATATATTAATATCTCAAGTGGAGATAATAAAGATAAACAATGGAATATATCTTATTTAACAATGAAAGAATAATTCGTTTATAATATTCAATTTATGTTTTGACACTCTTGAATTTGTATAGATTCTAATAAATTTGCTAAACACGTGGATATAAACTACTTTACTTCTATAATGAGTAGTTAAAAATATAACCTAAAAAATACCATATTCAATATTCCTCCATTTATATTAAACGTGTTTCATCCTAAGTTCTTTTCAATGCAAAAAATGTATACCTTACTTACATTTAAAGAAAATCTTGTGTTAACACTGCCCTAGATAAACTTCTGCTATATTTAGCAACATATTAAATGTTTCACATATTAATATCTCAAGAGAACAAAGACGAAGAGATAACACAGATATACAATGGAATAGTACGTATCTAATCTACCAGAAAGCGTGGGCAGATACTCTCAAGTGGTTTGTTGATAAGCCAGAGAGTGAAGATAGATTGGATACAGAAAGGACGTTGACTCATTTGCAGACCTTTTGAAGGTCGAATCTGCGATTAACTAACCCTTCGATTAAAAATAAAAGTAATCGATAGCATATTAATAAACGACGTTGATGAGCTCGAGCTTCGAGTGAAACGAACATGTGTTTGCGTTTTCACGCTGCTTTTCCGTTTCAACGCACACTATTCAGAGTCGTTGGATGTAGATTTGACAGAGAGTCCGAAGGCAGCGCAGCTCAAGTGAAAAGCCTGCGTTGTGCACGAAAAGGTCAAAGGTCGTTCGGCCCCCTTTTTTTTCTCTGTGTGTGTCGTGCATTTACCTTTTGCTCTCCAAACAAGACGTTGACTCGAAATGAGAAAAACGCTGCTGCCCAATGCTTCTATTGTTGTAAATTCTAGTTTGTTGTTTTGTTGTTGTTCAAAGTTCTGTCTTAGATTGGCAAAAGGTAATCAGCGTGGAGAGGCGACGTCGGCTTCGTCGCCAACTGGAGTTCTCCAGTTCAAGGCGGTTCATTGATAAAAGCGAACAAATAAAAACACTCAGACAACCTGGCAACGTCTGTGAAGCGGCTCGGAGGTTGCCTAATTACCTCGCATTGTTAGTGTGCATTTAGACTGCAAGGGAGTTAGAAGAGTGGAGGGAGAGAGAGAGAGAGAGAGAGAGAGAGAGAGAGAGAGAGAGAGAGAGAGAGAGAGGGAGAGAGAGAGCAGCGAAGTGGGAGTAAAGTGTGTTGGCGCTAAGCTATAGCAAAAGTTTTGTTATTCTCAAGTTGCGTGCCAGATAATAAATAAAGATGTTGCTGGCGTTGCCAGACTGCAAAAAGCGAGCAATGTTACGACAACAACAAAATGGAAGACACGTGCATTTAATGGGCAAATGTGCACATGAATTACAGCGACTTTGATTATCATAGTAATCCACATAGTTGGCAGCGTAAAAATACTAAAAATATATCAAAAATGTGATAACATTTAATATATATCATAATAATCGCCACAGTTCAACAGTGATATATATGATTTCAATTCTTGAAAAATACCAAAAAATATACCAACAAATTTAGTATTCAATAGCAGAATAAATCTTTTATTTAAAGGTGACTATATTTATCTTAGGAATCACAACAATTAGGCATCGTCAATTATTAAAAAAATACCAAAAATATACTGAGTAAATAATAGTATTTAATATATACTGCCAGATGAAATTTTTAATGCAAAATTGTGATTTTTTTTAATACTTTTTAAAATTGTTTCTCTTTCTTTTCGGTTGTTTTCAAATTTGTTTTAGTAAAAAAGCTTCAATGCTTCTCTTTATAAGAGATTCTATATTCACATCTCACTAAATATGAATATTTTTCGGTAATAAATTTATTGACAAAAAAACAATCCTATATCATATTTCATACATTGTTTTTTTCTTGAAATTTAAGTGTCGAAATGACCAAATGAAATATGTATATAAGAAGTTCACCTATTTTAATAAGTTGAACTTTAAAAAAATACTTTTTAAATAAAGTATACTAAATAATTCGAAATGCTATAAAGTAACTTTTTCATTTAAGAAATTCCTGCAAAATTCCTTAAAAAAGCTAATTAACATTTAATTAGCTTGCTGTAAAAGAGAGATAAGAATCTATAAAGCTAATCAGTTGAGCACTTCATAGTACACATTCAACACAAATATGTAGAAGAGGGAACCTTCTACCCATAACTGATAAGTCGAAAGAGGTAAACACTTGTCATTATCACGTTCGCCAAAAGCCTAATGAGGAATTTTTTAACAATCTATACGAAAGCGAAGCGACGTTAGTTATAATATCCAATAATAATTGCCACAGCACACAACTCGAATGCATTTGTGAATATATTCGTCATTTTTTTATAGCTCTCAGTGCAATTCCAATGTGGCAGCGATAAGCTAAATAAACCAATGTTAAAGGGGAAGAGAGGGAGAAGAGGGGGAGGAGGGAGGCACATGTGCGCGCGTGGCTTCTAAAACAAATAAAGGCCACCCACAAGCAAAGATTGCTCAAAAGGGGGCTGGGCGACAGATTGCAGTTCAACTATAAAAATGCAAAGCGATTGTTGATTTGTTTTTTTTGCAGTTTTCTTTTTGCATTTTTTCGCTGTTAATTGATTTTTCAGCGAGTTTTCTTGAAAGGTTTTGCGAGCTTTAAAATTTGCATCTTTTGCACATTTCTATAAAACGAGTCGCGGCGTTTGCATAATAAACGAATTAATTATGCAAATTGCAAAATGCTTTGGAAAAATGCATTTTGTAATCCAACAAAACAACAATTGCAACAGGTTTGCATTTAAGTTTTTTCTCTGTTTTTTTGGGGTCACGACGCTGACAAAATTATGATCAAAGTTCTGTTTGATATTTAGCTCTGACACAAACAAATTTCCATATTCATAAAACGAGAACTAATTAGCTTGAGACGGACGCAAAGGTGAAATTCCTCCCACTTGACATTTGTGATATTTTCACAGTCTAACGAGAAGATGTGAAAAACTTGCCAAGACATCAATATCAAGGTTGAATCTTATTTGTTTTTCTTACACGTGTAGCGTTAAAGTATTTTGAAAGAAATTGTCTATGCATAAATGAATGTCAATCAACCCCAAGAAAAGCACTTAAAATAAGTAAAGAAATCATTTTTCGAAAATGTTCAATAAAATATCATCATTAATGTGAAAAAAACCATTTATAAAACTGACTACGATATTTTTTAAAATATCATCATAATGAAAACTATTTATAAAACTGACTGACTACAATCTTCATTAATTTGGAAACTGTTAATAAAACGGAGTAACTACGATCTTCACTAAAATATCATCATCATAGTTTCCATAACTATTTATAAAAAGTGAAAAACTATTTGAAAAACTGAGTGACTTCGATCTTCATTAAAATATCATCGTTATGGGAACTACTTATAAAATTGAGAGACTACGATCTTCATTAATTTGTAAACTATTTATAAAACTGAGTAACTACGATCTTCATAAAAATATCATCATTAATGTGAAAAACTCTTTATAAGACTGACTACGATCTTCTATGAAACTACTTATAAAACTAAGTAACTGCGATCTTCATTAATTTGACAACTATTTAAAAATCTATGATCTTCATTTATATATTATCATTAGTGTGAAAAAATATTTATAAAACTGACTACGATCGTCTTTAAAAGATCATTATTATGAAAACCTTTTATAAAACAGAGTAACTACGATCTTTTTTAATTTGAAATCTATTTATAAAACTGAGTAACTACGATCTTCATTAAAATATCATCATTAAGAAACCCATTTATAAAACTGAGTAACTACGATCTTCATAAAAATATCATCATTATGGGAACTATTTATAAAAGTGTGACTTAAAAATCATCATCAACTCAATTTTGAAACTCTAAATATATATCTTGAAAAAAGTTTCGCCGCCGATCATTAATCATTTATCGTACTTACTCTTCGGTGCTGAACATTCGCACCATGTGACGCTGTAAATATTGTGGCACACTTTGGGGCGAGGCCGGTGGGGTTTGGTAGGGATTCATTAGGGTCTCGTCTTCGTCGAAGTAGCCCGAAGAGGTGGATGAAGAGGTGCGCGGATACTTTAACATGATTGCGAGTTGTTTGTGTCGACAACAATAACGATAATACTAATAATAGTAAAGTAACAACAACAACAACAATAACAACTCTATTCACAGTTGAGCAAAACTTTTTGTTTGGGGTGTGTATTTTATTTTCTTTTTGTTTTGTTGCTTTTGGTTTATTTTTGGCACAATTACGCGTCTAAGACGATTTTTGCTTTAGCTTTGTATAGTATATTTTTTTTCTTTCTTTATGATTTGTTTGTGTTTTTGTCTGGAGTTGAGTTTTGCATTTGTTTCACTCTTTGAGTAGTTTTATTTTTGTTTGCTGTTTGTGGTTTTTTCTTCTTGCAAATTCACAGTCAGAAATGATGGCTATTTTTTTTTTGTGTGTTAGTGTTACTGCCACGCCCTAATTAACTGTTATATAAAGACAATGTTTAATTATTATTCAATCAGCACAAAACGAAATAAAAAACGCTGCGAATTTACGCCGCACGAGTACGAAATGTATCTGAATGTAAAATGTATCTGAGCAAATGTGTCCAAAACGAATGCGAAACATGCACTTGAACGAATCGAAAAAACGGCAACGACAACACGACTCGCAGCGTTGTGTATTGAGCAATTGTGAATTGTATTCCACTTTTATTTTATGTTTTTTTTTATAAATAAATTAAATTATTGTAAAGAGAGCGAAGCTCACTGGAATCGCGCGTTGTTAATCGTCGTGCCAAATGGCAACAACTAATATTTTCATATATATTTAGCATTATTTTTATAGAGGAATATCCAATTCAAAGAGAGACGGAGAGAGAGCGCAAGATCGAGAGAGTGACCGCATCTATTTGCAATTAATCAAGCGCTAAACACGTTGACTAAAAATAAATATTAACAAATTAATTCGAGATGCAAAAGATACACAGCAACCACAGCGAGATACAAAAATTGTTTGCGACTCTTTGCTAATTGAGGCATATTTTTAACTTGTTTTTTAACTCATAGATTATTGCTTTCTTTTCAGAACTCATTAAATATTGCAATTGCTGTGAATACTCCGCTGAATGAACACAACACTCACAAATCAACAATAAATAAATGGAGAATAACAAGCGAGGCGAAACTTGAAAATGATTTTAAACCACAATTCGTTGCGTTTTCATTTTGCTGTTCGTTTCGTTCGTTCGGTTTGTTTTTTTCTTGTTGCTATTTTTAGCCTATATTTAAATATTTTTTGTAGTTCGTCGTGTGTGTGTGTTGCGTTGAGTTACGTTACGTTTGTGTCCAGATACATAGATACACAACAGTAGCAGATACAAATACGAGATAGAGATAAAGATACAAAGAGATAGCGATTTTAGTTTCGTTTCGTTTCGAATATGCGCAACGTGGCGCCGCAAAGTACAAATATCAAACTAAGAACCAATCTCTCAACTCAAGACAAGACAAGACAGTAACAAGGTCAGGGCGGCGCACAACAACTGAAACAACAACAACAACAATTAACACACACGTCATCGTTCGTCGGCCACTCGAAAGATACAAAAAAACGAAACACGACGGATTGAGAGCTACTCTTCAGTTTTTTTTCAGCTGTTTGTCTGCCTTCTCTAGATCTGTATCTGCGCGTACATTCAACTTAAATTATAGCAAATTGTTTAAACAAATAGCGGAACAACAATTTTTTTTCTTCGTTTCAATATTTCGTTACTTTTTTCGTTGCTTCTCTCGCGTCTCGCGCCGGCGACAAGTTTTTGTTTACTGAATTCGAACCGAAAACTGATTTTTACAAAATGCGGCGCACAAAATCCAAAAACGTCTGCGACGTCAACGACGCTGGCAGCGCTGCTCTCTAGCCTCTGCCCCGCTGCTGCTGTTGAGTTAGTCGAGCAATAAAATAATTTTTGAAAAATACACGAAAAATGTGTCGTTTTTAGGCTTTTAGTTAAGACACGAACACGGCGGCAAATAGCCAAAAAGCGACAAATTAAGAGCAAAAATTATCGATAAGCCGCAAGCAGCGACTGCGACCGCGACGTCGATAGCGACTGCGACGTCGACGAACGATAACGAGAAAAGCCTCGTCGTAGTCGCTGTGACTACAACACAAAGCTGATTAGAGAAACGAGGCGAGACGAAAGGGGAGAAGAGTACTGCAAACTAAGCCTAAAGCAAATACTTTTTTCTTATCGCACTTTGCGATCCAATTGCGATATGATAATTACCATTTTTATACTTCTACTGGATAATATTATTGTCTGTTCGTCTCTGTCTGCTGATTGAAAAGCAATCATCATCAATTATGACAGCAATTTGAGCAAAATCAAACTGCGGCACATCTTCAATTAGAGAAGAGAGACGTAGAAGAGACTTCCCACCAACAACCCATTGACCTTTTAACTGTGTTGACAGCGCATCACATTTATATCTTATCAGCTTTTAACGGCTGTTATTAAACGTATGCGAATGAATATATAACACTTACACTTATTGCCTCATTTTATACACATCAACAGCAGCAGCAACTCGACTGATTTTTAATGAAATTTTCAATATTGAATATGCCAAAATATGCGAAAAGAATTTGTTGAAGCGTTTGCTTAAATCACAAAAATTCACTTCTCAAAGAAAAATGATTAGAAATATAATTTAGTGCTGTTTTGTGTATCACTAGTTAATACTTTATGAACACATAAATCGAATGAAAAACAAAATTGGTTTTCTCTAGAGCATTTCTCTTCGTTAAGTCTTAACTACTGAGAGCTGCCTGGAGTTAATAATTTATCATTGTTTAATCCAAACCTTTTTTATACCAGAAAGAAATCAATTCAATCCTTAATCAGTTAAACTAGACAAATGAAGAAATTTTCATTTAATCCTCTATTAATTGTATTATTTATTTACATGTTAATTATTATACAAAATAATATAATAACTAAAAGAAGGGAGCAACTAAGGCCATCGACTCTAATTCTCTACTAAGCTTACGCTAGCTGCCTGAAAAGTAAAATATACCGAAAAAATAACCTAAAAAATACTACAAATATGCTAAAGACTATATTCGGTATATCAATATACAACATTCAAAATTCAAAGTGCAAAATATACCATATATACGCTAGCTGCCCTGAAAAGTAAAATATACCGAAAAAACAACGTCAAAAATACTAAACATATGCTAAAGACTATATTCGGTATATCAATATACAACATTCAAAATTCAAAGTGCAAAATATACCAGATTGTCAGCTAAACCAAATGATAAAACGAATGTCCTAAACAAACGAATTTCTTTCTTTTTGATCGCAACCAAAATTTAAGAAAACATATAAACCATAGTTCCAAATATTGTGTTTTTAACGAAATCGGTAGAATGATTAAAAATGCAATTAAAATTAACCAACTAGCTGTTGCTAACTGCACAGGAAAAGTTGAAGTGTCTTCTAATTTTATCAATTTGTAAGCACTACAAACTAAGTTGTTTTATTGAAAAGCGAAGCGTGTGCCTGATTACAAGTCAGTAAAAACACAGCAACAAAATGACAAAGACGTCATTTGAAAATGTTGCAATAAAATCGAATCGCTTATGTACAAATCTCGAAGAGAAGCGAAGGAAAAAGAGGGGAAATCATGAAACAGTTGACGATTTTTATCGATTATGTGTTGCGTTTCGCATTTAACCTGTTGATGAAAGCATTCTGACATTTATGATGTGCCAAAAAATGATTGCATGACAACCAGAGAGGGGAGAGTGATGAGCAAAGAGAGAGAGACAGAGAGCGAGGGAAAGAGAAGACAACTAATTGCATGCAGCGAGCCAAGTGTTGAGTTGGCGTGAAATTTATCGCCACAGCGAGCAAAGCCAAAAGCGAAATAAAAGAAATGCAGCGAAAAGATAGAAAGAAGAGAGGAGGGGGAGGGAATGATTGCGGTTGCTTTTGATTTAAGCAAATTGTAGCTGCGGGCCACCTGCGCGTATACGTAATCTGAATTCATCGGCTCATTAGAGAGTTGCACAAAATGCACAAGTGCTGCACACGTAAGGCAACAAATTGCACAAAATTTATTGTACACAAACACTCTTTCTCTCTCTCTCTTTCTTTCACTAGTTTCGCTAGCTCTTTCGCACTAATTGGCGTTTAATTGTGAGCAGGAAGTTGGCGTTTTTTTTTGTAAGCTTATCAGCGCAGCAGCTGCAAATTTTGATAAGCTACGAATTGTGACTCATTATTAGTTTTCCCCACTCTCGAGGGCTCTCGAAGTTCCTCTCCTCTTCAGTTCGAGCTACGTTCTGTCAATATTTGCCACAGACAGACGTTTGAATTAACAGTCAATGTGTCCAGAACTCTCTTCGAGCTTCGACTTTGGGAGTACTTATGAAACCATATCAAGCTTCAAACTTTTGCCAGCGGATTAGTCTGAGCAAACATGGCCAAGAGATAAAGCTAAGAGCAAGAGCTTGGCAAATCAAAACGAAGAGAGAGAGAGAGAGAAATGTAAATGAAGCGCATTTCGGTTTAATTAAACGTGAATTTCAATACGTTTGCAACTCTCTCTCTGAGTTCTGATATAAGCTGGCATCGTAGCAAATATCAAGTGCTGGACACTGCACTTTATTGAGTGTGCTTGACTAAAGTTCTTGTTAGCAAATAGGCAAATATTTGAGTATTTGAGAAACTACAGCTTGCATAAGCTGTCAGTAGTAAGTAAAGTCTACACTTGACTATAAATTAAATTGCCAACAACTATAAATAAATAGTTCATATAATATGCCAGAAATTTATTAATAAATTCTATTGCTCTTATTTATCTTCTGAGTGATATAAATTAAATTGTTTGAAGAATAATTTCTGCGCGAAATTTAAAAATAAATTCTATTCTTTATACTGCTATAAATGAAATTTGTTTGCTGTTCAAAATTCAATAAGAAATTTTATTTGATATCTATAAACTGCTATAAATTGCTGACTTTATAAAATATGTTATATGAAGAATAATTTCTTTTTTTATTCATTCTAAGTGCTGTAAATTTAATTGCTAATTCCATAAGAGAGTTGATATTGTTTGAAGACAAATTTCTATGCAGAATTCAATAATAAATTCTATTCTTCATCTACTTGATAATTTCATTTAGAAATTCGACTTTTCATATTCATCTTTTATCTTTTAAGTAATTAAATTGCTAATTTCAAAAAAGAGTTTACGTAGTTTGAAGTATAATTTTATTTATGAGTTCGTTAATAAATTCTATTATTTTTAATGCTTTTCTAACTTTAAGTAATTAAGTTGTTTGTTCAAAATGCAATAAAAATCTCTATTCCTCTTTTGCTAAGTTTACTTAGTTTAAAGCGTAATTTCGGTAAGGAATTCTTTAATAAATTCTACACTTCATTTGCTTCTTTTTGAACTGCCATAAATTAAAATCGTTTGAAACCTAATTTCTATTAGAAATTCTTTAATAAATTCTCCATGGAATGTGTCACACCTTGATTGTGTCTGAAATTCCTTTCATGCTCATAAATCTAATCAGTTTCATAGCAAATCATGCTTGCTAGACATTTAATGGGCACAGTTATTATTCGGCATAAATTCATTAAAAGTCTTTTTCATATTATTCAAGTCTTAAGTAACATTCCCTTTCCCCCATTTGTTACTTACTGCCCTGATGAAAGTTGGAATAGACCGCAGTCAGAAAAAAGTCAGTGAAATGTTATCGCTCACCTGAAAGTAAAGACAAAAGTAAATAGCAATCAATAAATGGCATTCAAATCGAATCAATTTTGCGTATGTAAATAAACATTGTTGACAATTAACGTCGTCGTGTGTGTTTAAATTTAAATTTTCAAGACGCAAAAACAAATGCCTCAGCTCATGAGGCTACTTATGCATAGATTTAATTAATTGACGTGAGGAGGAACCGAATTCCCAATCCCCAGGCACAGGCACAGGCAGTCAGGCAACCGGCAAATGAAACCCCCAATAAAATTATAAATAAACATCAAATTACAGTTTGCCAAAAAACACGAATGAAACAAGTAGGAAAGCTACAGTCGAGTGTACTCGACTGTGAGATACCCGCTACCCAATTTGAATAAAAGCAATATATTTTGCGGTATTATTCTCAAAATATACCGAATATACTGCAAAAATACTAAAAAGTATACCAAATGGTACATGTGGTATATCGATATAGTACCGCATTCAAAATATACCATAGACGGCTCAATATACCAGATTGTCAGCCAAAGCAACTAAGACCCCTAGTAAGTAGGCGTTTTTGCCCATACAAAAGTATTTCTTTAATAACTTTGACAATTTGTCTGATCGCAACCAAAATCACAGGAATCATAACTACTATAGTTATTATTATATATACCAAAATTCGCAGCTTTAGCTTTAAAATTACGCTTGTTATTCAATTTTTTTAGATTTGCTGGGGGCGGAAGTGGGCGTGGCAAAAATTTGAAACAAACTTGATCTGCGTGCAAACATAACAAATGCTGTCGAAAAAAAATTATAGCTCTATCTCTTATAGTCTCTGAGATCCAGTGTTTCATACGGACGGACGGACAGACACACAGACGGGCATGGCTTGATAGTCTCGGCTGTTGACGCTGATCAAGAATATATATACTTTATAGGGTCAGAGATGCCTCCTTCTACCTGTTACATACATTTCCTGCCGGCACAAAGTTATAATACCCTTCTACCCTATGGGTAGCGGGTATAAAAAGAAAAGACGTCACATTGCAAATCGAATGCAAAATTCTTGGCCACCAACAACGAGAATGAAATTAGTTGTCAATGAAATGAATAAAGTAGAGACTGCAGCGAGGCGTAAAATCTAATTTGGTACCACGAAAACATTGCCACATATGGTGGCAAGTGTTGCTCGCTCTGCTGAGGGCTCAAATTCCTTTGCCCAAAATATTCACAATAATATTTCCGAGTGACAGGCGTTGAGAGATGTGATGAGATGAGTCAAAGGCACTTTTCTGCCTTGCAAAGAATTATTTGATGGTTTGTTTATAATTGCAATTTTCAAAACGAAATGTTAAAGGTAGAACGAATGATTTTTACATGATTTACAATTATTATAGAAATGTGAAATGTTTTTGTTTTTTGATTTTTTTTTTTTGTTATTTTTTTTTGTTTTTTTTTGATAAACGAAACAATAGTCGCGCCATTGCTAAATTCAATTTCATAATGCTGCCTTCATTTGTTGTTGCATCGCTCTCATCCATCAGACCCTGGTCCTCATCCATCAGACGCTGGTCTATGGTAATGTGTTCTCCCTCGTCCACCGTGCCAACATATCGATAGTTCCTAAAGAAGAATTCCCGCTTAAAATCATCCCTCGTTGTCACTTCAATCCCATTGTACAGCAAATGAGCGTCACCCGACGGATCACACCCTGGGCAAAATAGATCTGATCCTTGGGTCACATCGTAAATAAATCCATTTAATGCAACTAAAACGCGAGCTGCGGTTTCCTTGTCGTCTTCCTCTTTCTCTTTCTTTTTCTTTCTGATCTCTTCATCTTTCTTCTTTTTCTTCTGTTCCAAGAACAGCACAAGCAAAAGAAAAACTGCAACGACGCTCACACAAACAGAATAAACGTAAATATCCATTTTTCAAAGTTGAATTTTTGTTTCAGATTTATTTTGGGTTTGGGTTGTATTACACTAGAGCTCACTTTGGAATGTGACTAGAAAACATTTAAGTTACACACACTTGGCACACTCTGACACTCATTTCAAGGCCAACTCTCTGTGTAGATCAAAGTCAACAAGGAAATTCAATTGCAACAAACATCGCTTTATACCCTATTAATGTTGAAAGGGTTTTACTGACTGCAGATTTGATATCTTTAGCGCTCTGATTATAGATAGAAAATATATTAAAGTAATTCTAAATGACTGTAAATAAAGCTGAAGAATATATTCAAAAAATTTAAATTAAAATTAAATTTAAATTTCATTATTCATTTTATAATTTCTGATATGCAGATTTCTACTTTTCGAAAAGTATACCTATGTTACATTTTTCCATACCATTGTCAAATTATTAAAAGAATACTATGAAAAAATTAAGAGTATATATACATTTAATGCAGAAATGTGAACAAGAAACTAATTAAGTTTACTTTGTGGCTGCAACCAATGTTTCATTGTTTTCCGTCTGCGCTGGCTCAATGACTGTGGCATTAATAGTTGCATCAATGCTGCATTCACTTGTTGCTGCATCGCTCTCATCCAGCGTCAGATTGTCTTTGGTAATGTATTCTCCCCCAACCACCTCGCCAACACATCGATAGTTCTTAACAAGGAATCGATGCTTAAAATCATCGTCCAATTTCACGCCAATTAATTGACCTTCAGCCTCCGATTCACC
Organism: Drosophila albomicans; assembly: GCF_009650485.2. Taxonomy (NCBI): domain Eukaryota; kingdom Metazoa; phylum Arthropoda; class Insecta; order Diptera; family Drosophilidae; genus Drosophila; species Drosophila albomicans. Next base: position 27,421,679 of record NC_047628.2, read on the forward strand.
GCATGGGCAATTTAGTTTTGCACCTTCGGTCACATCGTAAATAAATCCCTGGAATGCAACTAAAATGCGAACTGCAGTTTCGTTGTCATTACACATTTTCAAACACATTGTCTCCTTTTCCTCCTCCTCCTCGTTCGTTGTTATCTCTCCACCTTTCTTTTGTTTGAAGCGCATAAACAAGCTCAGCACAAGCAAAAGAAAAACTACAAAGACGCTCACACACCCATTGAAAAAATCCATTTTCCAAAGTTGCATTTTTGTTTCAAATTTATTTTTGGTTGTATTACACTAGAGCTCACTTTGAAATGTGACTAGAGAACATTTAAGTTACACACACTTGGCACACTCTGACACACACTTCAAGGCCAACTCTGTGAGTAGATCAAAGTCAACAAGGAAATTCGACATACTTTTCGATTTAATCACAGTTGGCGATCAATCCCCAAACAGATGCTAATTGCAGCAAACATCGCATTATACCCTATAAAAGTCGATGTTGAAAGGGTTTTACTGACTGCAGATTAGATATCTTTAGTGCACTGAATATAGATTGAAAATAAATTAAAGTGCTCTAACATAATTCGTATTCAACTCTAAATGATTGTAAATAAAGCTGATGAATATATTCAAGTAATTTAACATAATCATTGCTCATTTCATATTATAGGTGATGCAGATTTCTCTTTTTCGAAAAGTATACATAAAATCCATAATATGGTAAAAATATTATAAATAAAAATATTATGGAAAAATAGGTATATTTTACATGAATTCACTTCCATTATTTGCTTTAAATTCTGGTGTTAAAATTTAACATCATTGATATTAATACTGTTGGGAAGTACATTAAAGTAATTCAAAATTGATTGATTGATAAGTGGAAAGATTCATTAAATTCACTCAAAAATCTACATTCTACATTAAATGTAATTCAAATGAAGTCAGCAATATCAGGCATAATAATGGAAAATGAAAAATATATATTAAAACATTCTCTAGTAAGAGAAATAATGATGTTAAAGACTCAAAAAAAGTTTTGAAAAATAAATCTATATGTAGTTTTTTTGAAGTTTTAATTGTAAAATTTTATATTAACAGATGTAATTATGTTAGGGACGCTTTACCAAAAATCTCAATAAAGTTTTAATTATAATAGTTTCTATTACAAGATGTGATGATGTTAAATATGATATTGTTATAATAATTATATCTTGAAATTTGCTCAATTGAACTCATCTAATTCTACTATACTAATAGCTAATGATTAAATTGTTTGCAGTATTCTACAATAATTCAAAATTCAATAATAAATTGTATTCTTCTTAAAATCGTTTGAGGTAGAATTTCTGTTAGAAATGCTTGAGTAAATTCTTAGTTGAATAGGGTATCTTTCAGTCTTGCTTTGCCTTTCCATTAGTGCGTTTTGGGGCTCGACAGTTGACAGTTGACAGCTGCGAGAGTTGGCCGAAATACACAAATATTTACAGTGATAACAAACGTGGCGCATTTGCAGTCACAGTATCAAATTGATATCAAGTGTCGCTCGCTGATATCAAATGCCAGACTCAGAGTCAGAGTCTGATACAGATACAGCACAATCGCAGCACACAGAATGTCAGGTGATAATGGCTGTGAGAATAGCAGGAGCACAGCAATTGGAGCAGGCAACAGCAGCAGCTGGTTGACAATGTTTCCCCAGCACTGAAAATGTATACACATATTGTACATTTTTGCTTTTGCAGTTATCAGTTGATTAAATATGAATTATACAGACAAATAAAGGCACACACACACACACACACACACACACACACACACACACACTTGAGGAGTGAAAAATGATAAGCGCCAGTAAATGGAAGGCAAACAAATGAATACAAACTCTCGTATACAATTTGTATTCTGAGAATACAGGGTGCTTCAATGTTGAACCCCAAAAAATATCGAAGAAAACTGTGTGTAAATAAGAGTGAAAGAAAGAGAGAGGGAGAGATTGTGTGTTGCAACAGTTGTTGCTTGTTGATGTTCAACATTTTAATTTGTATTTATTCAATTTATTTATTTGCACAGCAAATGAATGTTTGCAGCCAACCAAATGATTCATTTGCCGCGAGTTGAATGCACCAAGGTTTGAAGGCGAAAAGTGTTGTGCAATTGAAAGTGTTAAAAAGAACATACTTTTGTCATCAAATAGCAAAAATTCAGTGACATTCATTGGCACGAATTCAACAATCTAATTTAGTTTGAAGAGCCAAATTATAAAGCTTGTTAACAAATCCAAATGTGACAAACAGAAATTAATTAATTGTGTTATAGATTGAGCCTATGTCTATATTAGATGATAACACAATTCATTTTGATGTTTATGTAACCCAGTTTGATATTTTAATTGTGCATTCAAACCACACGAAAAGAAGAAGTCGCATATAAGTGTGACCAAATCTCGATTGGTTTGTGGTTCTACTTTTGCCATTCAACAGGAAGCAATCAAGGTTGCCATAGTCAATAAATTGAAATTAAATGCTCATCATAAAAAGTGTTCAACATTTTTGTATTTCTTGTTAAATTCAATTTAATAATAATCAAGAAAAACATTTATATTTAAATTCAATTGAATATCTGGGCAATTAACAATTATGCACATCAAAAGCTAACAATAGAAGGAGTCACATATAAGTGTGACCAAATCTCTATTGGTTTGTGGTTCTACTTTTGCCTTTCAACAGAAAGCAAACAATAAATTGAAATTAAATGCTCATCATAAAAAGTGTTTAACATTTTTGTATTTCTTTTTAAATTCAATTTAATAATAATATATTCAATAAGTCGAAATCAAGAAAAACATTTCTAATTAAGTCGCTCTGGCTCATTTCATTGAATTAAGAAATGCTCAAATGATATTGAATTATGCACATCCACATCAAAAGCTAACAATAGAAGGAGTCTCATATAAGTGTGACCAAATCATAATTGGTTTGTGATGCCAATTTTGGCATACCTAGAATATATTGAATGCCTATAAATTTGCATTTCTGTTTCAAATCAATTCAATATCTGCCATCAGCTTAAAGGCTTTGAAATTGTATTAATTATTACAAAAAGTAATAATAATATATAATTATCACACATTTAAGCACAAAGCACAATTACAAAATTATGCTTTACGCTCAGCCCTTTGCAATGTTTGTATTGTACTCGAGTGTGCAATGTAAATATGCAACATGTAACTTTACAAATATGTGATCTAGTAGAAGCGATTGCGATAGGCTGCTGTTGACAGTGCAAACATATTGTTGAAAGGAGGCATATGCTTCAACTTTTGCTTGGCTACTTACCCAATGAAATCTTTGATAAAACAATAAACCTTAAATAAACCGCGATCATTATTCAGTAAATAGTCGGGTTGTATCACCGAAGCAGCCATCAGGCCGTTGATCTGTTGCTGATGTTGTTGTTGCTGCTGTTGATGTTGCTGCTGCTGTTGTTGTTGTTGCTGCTGCAGCGACGTTTCGTTACTGCTGCTGCTGCTGCCGGTCGCCATGTTGGCAGCCATTTTGTGGGCTAACGCAGCCATTTTGCCGCCATGCTGGCAAAATTCACATGCAAATTGCAGTTGTTAACGGTTTTTTTGTTTTGTTTTTTTTTTGTTATTATTTTGCTGTCGTTTTAGCTGTTGTTGTTTTGTTCGGGTTTTGGTTCTTGTTTGTTATTGTGTGTGGTTTTTTCTTTTGTTGGTTGTTGTGCGATTTATAAGCACTTTTGCATTGCATTACAACTGTGTTATAAACAGGATGTTCACGATAGATGTGTGTGTGTTTTGTGGTTAAAAACCAACAACAACAACAACAACAAAGAGAGAGAAAAAACATCAAACCAAAAATTAAATGATTCGCAACAAAATTCAATTACAAAGCAATTGCCGAATTCTTCTTCTTCTTCGTGTTGCGCCATAAATGGCAAATTACCTAAAAATTGCCAATTACAATGCGAGTGTGAGTGTGTCTGTGTGTGTGTGAGTATGTGTTGTTGTATAGGCCGTGTGTGTGTGTGTGGTGCATGCGTCATTATAGAAGAGTGACATTTCCACATGAGCATAACATTTAATTAACATTCCGGTTATTTGACTTGCCAACAGCAATCCGATTTCTCATTTCAATTTGCAGGTGCCAAAAATGAGCGAGATAGAGAGTGTGTGTGAAAGAGATAGCAAGTGTTGAATAGAGTAGTCACAGCATTAAGAAAGACATTCAATGTTTTAGTATTTTTGGTATACTAAAAACCATTGACAAAATGAAAGTGATAGAGAGTGTGTGTGAAAGAGATAGCAAGTGTTGAATAGAGTAAAGTAGTCACATGTTTTGCTTACAGCACGAAGAAAGACATTCAATGTTTTAGTATTTTTTGTATACTGAAAACAATTGACAAAAGTAAGCGAGCGAGAGTGTGTGTGAAAGTATAGCAAGTATTTTATAGAGTAAAGTAGATACTGCTTTTTCTTAAAGCAATAGGAAAGACATACAATGTTTTAGTATTTTTAATATACTAAAAACCCTTGACAAAAATGAACGAGATAGAGAGAGTGTGGGTGACAGAGATAGCAAGAATTCTACAGAGTAAAGTAGATGCTGATTTTCCTTAACGCAAAACGACTTGCAATGTTTTAGTATTTTTTATATACTGAAAATCCTTGACAAAAATGAGCGAGAGTGTTTGGGAAAGAGATCACAAGTGTTGTAGCTATTAAAGTTGTCACAGCTTTTTCTTACTTGCAACTTTCAGTATTTTTTGTATACTAAAAACTCTTGACAAAAATTGACTTTAATTTGCCATTTGAATAGTTGTAATTTTGATGTGCTGCCACACTGAAATGTGGCAGCCACAACACCACAAGTGAATGCCAAGTAACAAGCGTATAAATATGCGCATAAATACATGTGTAAATGTCACTCCGCATTTGTGTGTGTTGTCTCTACTTACAACATAGCTCTGGTTAGTCAGGCACTGTGGCAGTTGGTCGTCGACTCAACAGCAGCGGCAACAAATGCCTTCTGTTGACAGTTAGTTGACAGTTGCTAGAATTATGACAGCTCGAGCTGTAACTATGCCTATCTGTTCATCTCCCTCTGCACCTCTCCCTCTCTTTCTCTACCTCCCTCGCTGTATACCTATCTCTGTCTCTTTCGTTGTACGAGAGCGTGGGTGTTTCATGTGTGTTGTGTTAACAAGCGACATTTACAACTGTACAACAAAACAGCAGCAGCAACTTGCTAAATGAACTGAAGCTACATAAAAGTTATACGATCGGTAAATACCCTAGGAAAACAGACTTTGTTTTCAAGCGATGCTGCTGAAATTGTAGGGATATTGAATTAAGATACTAAATTTTTTATAAATAGGAAAACCAACTTCAAACAACATCAATTTAGTGTAATTAAGAAAAACAGTTTCAATGAACTTTTAAATATAGCAATCTATGATTTCTTTTTTTTTATAAAATTAACTTTATTGTGAAGCGATTGTTTTGAAATCTTTAGAATATTGGCATAGAGTATTCTTTTGTTTAAAATCTAGGTAAACATCTTTCAGACACTTTGTGAAATATAGATAAAGTCATTTATGTAACACAATATGATTAATCATTTAAATATTCAAGTATAACTAACATAAAGAAAACTCTGTAAAAATCTATCAGTTTTATTATGATGCTATTCAGCTGAATTATACAGAATATTGGCATAAGATGTTAAGCTGACTATAATCACAGTAATTAGCTTCAGAGTTCATTTAAGAAAAGAGATTGAGAATATTATGGAAACGTGGCTTTCATACAGTAAAGAATATAGTATAGTATAATCATAGAAATCTCTAAAGTAATCTATGTTTCATTTTGGAAATTAGCTTTGATATAATACGATTCTACTGAAGTTTCCCGAATACTCAAGTTAATTGTTTAACTGACTGCAATTCGGGTTAAACAGCTTCATTAATTGTTATTCTTGTTATTTCCATCTTACTTAGTTTGGAACTTCAACCTTACTTTTTTTTATTTATTTATCGAACATTTGAATTCAATTTATCAACATGTCAAATAAATTCCTTTACAATCTTCCACACAACTCATATTCAATTCATATTTTCCCAACTTTAACCATTCATCACCACCCTTCTTCTACTTTTCACACTCAGAGGGTATTAAAAATAAAGATGTATACCAAAAGATAAGACTTGACAGCAAGCAAGATGTCGTGAGCACTGAGTAGAGAATGGCGAATGGAAATATCAAAAATGTTTGAGCACACACAACTAGCCGCCGTAACACATATATTAATTATAATATTTAATTAAAAGACGAAGAGACAAGCACACACGTGCTTTAGATGCATAATTAAATGCGGATTTAGCGAAGACCAAAAAACAGAAATACAAAAAAACGTTGTTGTATTTAATAGAGAGAAGGAAGGGGAAGTACATGAAAAATACACACTGAAGGTTGAATACAAAAAAAAACCACTTGATATGCTTTGCTCAGGTGCTTTGCTGGGTTAGTGTAGAATGTAAAAGGGAGACTACTTATTATGATACGAGTATTTTTTTTATAAATTTCAGTTTTTTTTTTGTGTTTTTGAGGCCCTTTGCTCTTGGCCCTGACTTTGACTTTTCCGCCCAGTTAAGCCAAAACAAGTCACGTTCTGAGAGCCACTTGAGAGCGAGAGGCCCAAAGTCGACCTCACGGCATTTGATGATACGACTCGACATGTGTGTGTGAGTGTGTGAAGGGGTGTGAGTGAGGGAGGGGGAGGCTGCCTCTCGAGTGTGTTTCGAGTGCAGGAGTTGTTTAGAAAGACCTTGAGGCACAGCATCACCATCAGCAATGGAAATGTCGTCGCTCGTCCACTCAAAGAAGCGTATTCATAACATGAAACAAACAGCGTTCTCCATTCAGCCGAAATTTACACAAAATATGAAAATGAAATGCGGGCTGGCACACGTACACGTATATATATATTACGTATACGTAGTACAAGGACATTAACACAGTGGTAGTTTAACCTTGAAGAAAGCCAAGATAAATAACACACAACAGCAAAACTATCTCAGCTCATTTGCTTGGCCATTTATTTTCATAAGAATGCTCTCAAGTATGTCCTTATAGCATATACAATATGAAATGTGGATTGCTGGATATAACACAACAGACAGACATCAAGTTTTGAGCTTTAATCTATTATACGTTGGCATAAGAAGAAGAAGCGTGGAATATATATGAGTAATAAACGCATTGAAGCGTCAAATTTATGCACATCATAAACGCGGCAGGATTCGCAGGACTAAACAATGGCGGGCTCAGTCAACGTGAAACGGATTAAACATAAATAACAAAATTATGCAAAGTATGTGCCTCACTTTCTATCATCTCTCTCTGTCTCTGTGTGCGCTGAATACGCGTCATTGCGTCGAGTCCCAGTGCCATAAAAACGCAGCAAGGACGCCAAAGGACTCGTCAACTTTCTAAAAGCGCATTGCTGCAACTACAACACGATTTTTATAGTGCAACAAGAAGCGCCAAACAAAGGGCACAACGCAAAAAAAAGAAAACGAGAGGGGAGAAAAAAACTAAAAGAGAAAAGAAAGAAAGAATTCGCTTTGCCACACACACACACACACACAGTCAAGCACAACCTTGACCTGGAAACGATGTGCCACAGAATGTGGCAAGTGGGCGGCGGCAGCAGCGGCGGAGATGCGCATCGGGAAATTGGGAGGAAACACGAGAAATACGAACATGTTTGTTATTTGAGTTTAGTTCTTTTGTTGCCACATGCCACACCACACACACCGAGTCAGTGTGGCAGATACAGTTGTCAGCTGGCAAATGAGATGAGCTGGGTGTCTCTGGCCAGCGTCACGTACATTAAACTTTATGTTGCACTTGCTTGCGTGCAGCAACTGCAGCTGCCGCAACTGTGGCGCCCCAAAAATCCGCACAGATAACTTGAACAATTCAGTTGCCAGTCTTTGCGACTTCCTATCGAAGTTGTTCCATCAAATCTTTCATGGCCAAAAAGAAAATGTTGTGCACACATTGCGTATGCGCAATAAATAACATTATAAAAGCATTTTTATGGGCCAAACTTGCCACACACACGCACACATAGAGAAGCTTGACCGACCACGCAAAGAGCCAAAATGTCCAATAGAAATTTCATTTTACAAAATGCCAACCGGTTTATGGGTCGTATGTGGGATATATTTTACGTAAAGGACAAAATGCTTTTACTCGCATTAAGATTATGAAGTTGCTTCCATTTAATGAAAGTTGTAAAAGTTTATTTTTAGTTTGCCAGAGAAATTGTAATTCCCCAGATCTGTAAATTCCCAGAAAACTTTAGCTGACCGATAAAATCGACGATTCAATAAATTCCAATTGATGCCAAGCTTTCAAATTGCTTCGAGTCGTGTCGGCTATTAGGTAAATTAACTTATGGCAAAATGTTAAAGCTACCTCCGTCTCATCTCTAACAAATTTATCTCCATCTCATCATCAAAGTGCTGGCTGAATATAGTATTCAAGACTCACAAATGTCTATAATAAACGCCCAAATTATCAGCACGACAAAATCTCAAATTCATTTTCCAAAATGCCAAAACTGGCAATAATATAAGCAACAACAACAACAACAACGAGAACTACAATAAAGTTGCATTCAAGCGAATAGAAAATAGAAAAAAAAGGCAACAAAATTAGCAAATTATTGCTTTTGGATAAATGTCTCGATGATGATCGTGAAAAACTAATGAATGTGCTTCGTTTTTGGGGTGTGTTGACTTAGGTTGAGGTCACCCCCAAAACACAGCACAACAGCACAAAAATGTGGTCAGAGTTATAAAAAATATTGCGTATACGCAACGTATGGCGACGCCAATGCGGCTGTCGAAGCCAAAAACTCAAGGGGTTGTTGTTGTTGCTGTTGTTGCTGGCAACAACCCACAATGGGAAATGAATAAAAGCAACTTTCAAGTGAGCATTGCGTAATCGAAACGAAGCCATCAAAGATGACGACGACGACGACGACAAAAAGTCGGCAAAGTCGTTGAATTTATACCCTGTACTCTACATACGACTTTAGTGGGGTATTTCAAGTGGTAAATTCAAGTAAACAATAGCTTGAATTGCAAGTCGTGTTCACTCATCGTTAGCCATGGCATAAAAATAGATGAAGCCCAAGACACGACGCCAATCAATAAAATTGAGAAAATCAATGGGGCAGGTAAAGCAAGCAAAGAACAAAAACAACAAAGAATAACAACAACAGAGTGTAGAAATTTTGTTGATTTAAATGCTTCTGCACAATTAAACTGACCAGCGACGCTGCTTTGCCCTCAAGTTCAAGCTGAATTATTGGAAAAGCAATTTGCTATCGCATTATTTATCAGACCCTGAGCCTAGAAGTATGCAAAGGCTATTGATTCGCTAGAGAGAGAGAGAGGGAAAGAGAGGGAGAAAGCTATTTTGTGCCATGTTAAGGACACTCAGCATGACATTGAATACGTCTTGTCGAAATGTGTTTGCCTTTTGTTCATTTCGAAAACAATTTGCTGCATAAACATGGCATTCATTCATTCATTCATTCCAACCACGCACACGATAATGAGCTAAAGCTAAAGCTACAGCTAAAGCTTATGTTGGGCTGTTCTCTGGATTAGTGTCGAAGCTTGAAGGCAATTCAAAGTGATAAGCGAGATTCGTAGCTAATTTTATTGCTCATTAGCAATAAAAGTACTACAAAGAATTAATTAGCTTTTTTTTTAAATCAAACTCAAGGACTCGACTTGAAAGCGCATGCGTAGCCTTGAGTATCCTTTATACCCTTTCTTTCGATTCAAATGTATCCTTTATACTTTTCCATTCAGTTCAGTTCAGTAGAAAAATGTAGTGAAAAGAAATGTTAGATTTTTGCGATTTGATTTGTGGACATGTTGATTTATTTATGGCTAGAAACAAAAACAACAACTCAATTTTAGCCAGATTGCTGCCAAGTGTGAAAATAATAATTGACAGCATTATTTTTGTTGTTTGTTGAAATTTTGTTTTGGTAGAAAGACAAAAACAAAAGGTAAAACAATAATCGGTATAAATTGAATGAAGGGCCACATTACCTTTTAATAAATATATTTCCGTTATTAAAAGCAATTTCGAGATTGTTTTTGTTTTCCATGAATGAAATTTTTGTTGTTGTTGTGTGGTGTTGTGACGACTCCACACGACACGACACGACACGATGACGACAAGAAACGAAGCGAAGAAGAAACGCGAAACTGCGAGAAATAGGCGCGAAACTCTGCCGAGAAGCTTTCCCAACTATCTGTGGAGTTGTGTGTGTGTGTGTGTGGCGAACGAATCGAAGAAGATGTGTGGAGCCTTTGGCACGCACGTTTAATTACACCAACACACGCACACTACACGCATACACTAAACGCACACACACACGCACTCACTTGGTAAAGAGCGCGAGAGGGTAAAACGAAAGCCTCTGGTTGAGTTTTTATTTTTTTTTAGGGCTGCCCGAGGCGTTTGCTAATGAATTTTTTTTCTTCTACTTTTTGGTTAGCTTTCTCTCTCTCTTTTACTTTATTCGCGCTGCGTTTTGATTATAAACAAAACGATTTATGCACTCAACTTTTCTTTTGCTTGCTTCTATTATATATGCAACATATTTTATTTCTATTTATTTTATTTTATATAACACACACTTTGCGCTGTGGCTCTTTTCTTTTTGCTTTAGAATTTTGTTTGCCACACACGAATTTTTGATCAAACTGCGTTGCACACTTGCGACACTGTCCGACGAGCGACTGACGATGACAACTTCCGCATTTGCCACAAACACCATGAAACACAAACGCGAACTCTGCAGAGGCGCGATAACACGACTTGGCCACACGCAAAAAGAACTAAACTATTTATATAGAATTTGAACAACAAAAAATATATAAAAATTTCGAGATTTTTTAATCAAATTTTTGCAGCCCGATTTTTTTTTTTTGTTATTTATTACTTTAAATGCAAGGGTTTTCCTATTTTGTGTTGTTGCGTGAGTGTTTGTGTTGATTGTTGGTTGGTTGGTTAGAAAGAAGCCAAAGTGTAGATTGACAGCCTTGCACAGCACACAGCAAACAGCAGAGCGCACTCAGAGCAGAGCACAGAGGGTAGCTTTTTATTTGACTGTGTTTTTTTTTCCTTTTCTTCTTTCTGCCATTTGGCGCGTTCATCGCCCAAGCGAAACATGCAAAGCACACTCTCTTTAGCTCGCTCTCTCTCAGCTGCAAATTCATTTCGAACACGTGAGAGAGGCAAATGATAGACAGCAGACAGACAGCAAAAAGAGAGTGAGAGAGTTTTATGTTGCAATTGCTGTTAAGTGGGCGCACATTGATTCGCGTGTAAATGTGTGTTTGTGTGGGTGGTTGGTTGAAAATAACGACGCTGCTGTTCGTTTCTAAGCAGCAGAAGCAGCAGCAATTGCTGCCTCTCTCCCTCCCACTCAGCTGCTAATTAGCCACCATGCTTTGGCTGCTCTCTCTCGCAGATACATACATAAATAGAGAGTGCAAAGAGAAGAGAGCGAGTGAGTGCCTTAAAAGGGGGTTTTGTGCAGGCGCCTGCGCATTTGTTTAGCATAAATTCAAAATGCTAACGAGGCAGCAGCTGCCCCAAAAAATGTGGGGCAGGGTGCAGAAGAGCAGTCACAACACACAGAGAGAGAGAGCGAAGTTGCAGAAATGAACGCTGCACAAGAGATAGAAATTCATTCATTCTCTCTTTCTGGTCTGCTTTTCTGCTGTCCTAATTTTACTGTCGATGGCTCGCTGACTGTCTAACTAATTACGCCAATTTATAAATAATCAACGAGGCGCACAATTTTAAGGTCCTTGTGCAAGGACCTCAACAAAACAACAACAGTAAACAGTGAACTGTAATCAGCAGCAATAACAAATCGAAATATTCAAGTCGATTGCCAAATCAATTTAATTAAATACTTGCTATAAAAATAAGGACACAAAGCAGCATTTGCTAAGGATACTTGACTGCTTCTTCATCTTCGTAAGCTTGTTAATTGCGTGCTTCATTTCCTTCCTCTTTGGGGCATCGTAACAACTAGAGCATGACCTACATACATACTCAGTAGCAATATAAACAATGCAATGCATAAACTGCTTAACAAACTTGACACTTGCACACAACTATCCAATTGCTTAGAAAGTTGAGCTGCCCATTCAATTGCACTTAATGCGAGACAATGTGTTGAGATTAAAGCAGCAAGCACAACTTGAGCAACTCACAGGACATTTCGCTGACAGATTGCCAACTTGAGCTATTCACAAAAGTTGGCTTCAAATTTCCACAAAGTTTGTAATTTGAAAAGTGGTCAAACATATGTTAGTTTATGATTTGATTACTGCTACAAGAAGAAAAGTGTTGCAATAATAAGAGAGTGTCTTAGAAAGCTGAAGAACCTCAGGATTATTCGTCTAGATACGCACACTATGACATCAGCTAATCAGAAAGTCGTAAATAGTACTTATCAAAATATTGACAGTTGCTTTTCTATGGAATCGAATAAAGTATTCCAAGAAGCCCTCTAAAAAGAGATAACTGTAAACAGAGAGCAACAAATTTATTGCATGGCTTTATACGAAATATTCTTTGGAATTGTGATATAAATATCTTTAAGAATCTATTTTCCATTCGAATAACTCAATTCTTAGTAAAACGACAAATTAAATATCTATCGAAATCAAATTGTCCCTAAGCAACACTTTCTTCTTCCCCTAATATCATCATAAGTATTTTAAAATTTCATTTTTAAATCCGTACTTACTAATATAAAGTTAATAAAAGAGGTGACAACTTGTCTGGTAAATGATTCACAACATACCTGCAATGAAAGAAAATAGAAACGAAATCAGATATGGCAAATCTTTAATTAACACAATCAATTTATTATTATTGTTAAAAATCCCCATTGAAACCCATATTGCTATCTAATTTTATTATTATTATTATTATTTGGTGGCTCATTCATATTTTTAGCACAATTAACCAATTTCAAGTAGCTCAATCAAATCAGATTTGAACGAACATCGAAATGCAACACAAATAAAGTACATAATATATACTTTATAAGTATATAGAGCCAATAAGCAGTTCATATATTTCCACATTTTGTAGCTAAAGAGCTGTGATAAGATTAAACCGACACGGCGCGCAGACTGTTTTGTGCCTTTTATTAATGGGTACCATATTGAAAACTACTTATAAACACACACACACACAAATAAACATATATAACGATCATATATAATGAAAACAACTCGAAGACAAACTGGTTGTCTGGTCGTCTGGTTGGTCGTAATTTTCCATATGGCATTGGCTGCACTTCAGAGCGCAGAGCAGACCAGTTCTGTGAAAGGTCGCCACAGAATTTGAGCATAATATGCGAGCGGAAAAGTTTCTGTAAAAGATAAGATACAACTTTTGATTGGTCTACTTTGAGTAGGCCACAAACTGGGTGAATGGCTGAACATACTTGACGAGGGATTGGAATATTAAGTGAATATGTGGCATAGGTCATAATTGTAAGTAGTATATAGAAAAATCATAAATACATTTTATACCTCTTTAAGAAGTTTTTACAAAAAGAATATCTTAGAAAAAGTTCGATAAATTCATAATATCAGCAAAACTATTTCATATTCACATATTTGTATCAAGTTTTTACAAATATTGAAAATCGTCTAAGGAGTCCCAGAGAAAAGTGATATAATTATTAATACTTTTTGTAAGTTATCACAAATAATTCTTTTGAATAAGAGCGGTGAAAATACGATAAATACACAGAGTTATCGATACTAATGATAAGATCAGCTGTCTTTAAAAAAATTATAAACAAATTTTGCAACGTTTAAGCAAGTTCATCGAAATGTTTCGTTTAACAAACCGCAAAGTCGTTAAATATATCTTCGATAAGGACGCAAAGTAAACAAATCTATTGAAAGCTTTTTTTGGCAACGTAATCGAGCTTTTTTCAAGTGCATTGCGACTGCAAAGAGGCCTCGACCGATAGCTCAGCTAGAGCTTAGAGCTTGATAAGCTCAAGCGCAATCAAAATTTGCCAAGCAAAGCCAATTGCATTGGGAGTGTGGAACACCTTTCGGGCTGGGGTCAATGGAATAGAACGCAATTGCGACTAGAGCCCAACCCACCCTCTTCCTCCCTTTTTCCCCCTCCCTCAACCACAAACAAAATTGCTGACTGAAAAGCACGCTTACGACGACGACGACCGGTGAGCTAAGCCACAGAGTGAGAGAGAGAACGAAAAAGAGCGTAAGTAATGGCGAGAGAGAGCAAGCAACGATCGGAGCGTAAAAGCTAAAGCAAGACAAAAGCACGAGAGACGTCAGTCAAGGTGTGCGAGAGAGCATAGGAGAGAACGAACAAAAGAGAGCGTGCTGATTGACGGTTTCAAACACACACACACACTCACACAAGCATAAGCAGCAATAACAAGGCAAACAAACCGGCGACGCAACAGCAACAAAGGCAGTGAAGCATTGAAGCAGTCGACACTCAAGCGGTTTGCCCCGTGTGCTCAGTGTGACAGTGAACGTCGTACGTTGTGTTTTGTGTGTTATGCAGCAACAGCAGCAGCAGAAGCAAACAAAACAAAGCTCAAGAAAAACAGCGCAAATTGTGGCAGCAACAAAGCGAAAATACAATATAGTGCCAAGCACCGTGAAAACAGTGTGACGAACTCTGCAAAAAAAAAACAAAGAGTAAACTTTGCCTTTTGACGACAGCAACAGTTGTCCCACCTGAGATCTACATCATCGACAGAGTTGCCACCCTGCCAACAACAACAACACAACAGCCAAAATGTTTGAGGTTGCCTGCCTGATGTTCATTTGCCCTTGGGTCATACTCGTCTTGCTCATGTTCATCGCCATGACCGTCCTATAGGCGTGGGAGAGAGCGAGATGGACTGAGGCAAATTTAGGGCACACTAGTCAACAACACGATGAAGAAGAAGAAGGAGAAGAAGCAGTAGCAACCGCAGAATGTAAGAGTTGCAACACTTTTGGCAGTGTGCCCGTTTTACTTTGATTATGTATTCCTATTCAACAATGTGCTTTGAATTCAACAACAAGCTAAAGACAAATCAGCAAACGAGACGAACATTTTTACAAATTGTGGTTCTCGTTTTATTTTAAACTGTTTTTTTTTTGTGTTTTGTTGTTTTGCATTGTTTTTGCTATAGATTTGTAAGTTGACATGTGATTTAAATATTAATTATATATATGTATATCAATTAATTTAAGCTTTACATTTTACGCATGTGCGAAATAAACAAATATTGATAAACAAAAACCCAGCAAACACTCATCAAGTATTTACATCGCTGCTCAGTCAGCGAAATTTGCATCAATGTCACGTTCAACAGGTGAGAGCTGCTGCTGATGTTATAACAAAGGTTAACTGAGGGATGGCGATGCATTCCGATATATAGTATCGATAACTTTATAAACAGTGGGAGAGGCCTATTAAATCAGTCAAGTTATCAGTTGTGATTCATATAACAATATTAACAACGCATTATAAACAAAGTGTTTGAAATAGAATTTATACTAAATATCAAAATGAATTGGTTGAAGCAAAGGTTATCATTTCTATGAGTACTATCGATAACTCACAAAATAAAATCTATTGTTAAAGTAAATCCTTCATATAATAATCTTGATAATGTTATAAGAAAAGTGTTTAATATTGATTTTGTACTTTAAACACTGATTATTCAAAATTAATTTCTTACTCATTTCTATGAGTACTATCGATAACTCATAAAACAAAAAAAAAAATATATTATAAAATCAATTGTTAAAGTAAATCCTTCATATAATAATCTTGAGTACGCTATAAGAAAAGTATTTAATATTGATTTTGTACTTTAAATCACTGATTATTCAAAATTAATTTCTTACTCATATCTGTGAGTACTATCGATAACTCTTAAAATAAAACGAAATCTATTATAGAATCAATTGCTGAAGTAAATCTTTCATATGATAGTCTAAAGATCATATTTTAAAGATAGAATTTATACTAATTCTCAAAACAATAACAAAGCAAAGGATAGAGGAGACATTGATAACGCAGATTAGGAAAAGGCAATAAATCGAGTACAAAGTCTAGTAAACAGTTAGGCAATCGATCAAGTTTTTTTTGTAGGTTATGACAAATCTTATCAACAACTTCTATTATCTCTACGCGCGATAAAGCATAATTATCACTTCAAAATGCTGCTAACAACGAATCCATTCAAAGTGCTCTTCACGTTTGCTTCCCATGAAACCCAGAACGGAAAGAATAAATATAGTATTTATTCATTTCCACTCACATATTTTTACTCAACGCCCACCGTATTTATTTAGGATACAAGTATTATTGCAAAAAATATATGATGAAGATGCTCAACATGGAAATTTATATTTATAAACACGCCCGATTTTGGATTGAGGGTGTGTTGAGTGTGCTTTTTTTCTGGGCCTACGCAGTTCAACACACACCGAACAAATATTAATCAAAATGTGACGAGAATTAAATGCTGCATTGTGTGTCACACTTATTTATAACACACTTTTCATTTTTCTGAGAGATTGTGTTTAAACACACAACAACATGAAACAAGTTGTAATTACTCCGTACTTCAATTTTCAGCAGCTGACGAAAGTGAAAGTTTTTTGACAAAAAAAAAGCAAAAATTATTACAAAAATATACGATTATATTCGTACTCATAGTTGTTGCTTTATTTTTTTTATTTTTTGGGGCCTGTCCCGAGGCGAGGCGAGATTCGAGCCGCATCGTGTCAATGACAAAGTTAAACGAAATTGAATTAAATTATGTAAAACCGCACGATGAAAACGAGTTATTTTAATTAACACATGGCCAAAAGCGTTTAAAACTCTGCTCTGGTGTGTCTCTCAGTCAGTCAATAAATTAATTAAACACGTTAAATCAAACACACAAATTAAAATTAACTCGCTTTTTGTTTATATTTGGGAGACTCGCTTCGCTTGTAAATCAAGCACAGGCATTCAATTTATCAATATTGAAGACAAACAAAGCCCAAATTGTTGATCTTTTTTCTCTTGGCAGTTGGCAGTTGGCAATTTACCCCCAACAGAAATTGCAACGCACCTCGCGATGCTCTTTTGTTTTTCCTTTTTTTTTTTTGCCAGGTGTCAATGACAGCAATTTGCATATGGCACACAGCTCAGGACAGCTGTGAAGCATCCGCAATCGAATATTGTTTACAAAAGTCGCGGGTGTGAAAAATATATTAACGAGTTATTATTTCCCTTGATTTATTCGCAAGACTATAAAGCAGTTGCTTACAAGTTTGTAAGGGAGGTTGTAAAAGATCTGAAGATATTATAATTCCTTTGAAATTTTGTGGTAAACAATATATGTTTTTTTTAAGTCCTTCGCCTCAAACTGTAGTAGCAAACATATAAAAATTTTAGAAGTTAGTAGTCTTAGTTTCTTTGTCTGATATATATTTTCTGGTATATTACACACTTCATGGTATATTTTGAATATAGTATTATATCAATATATCTAATATAGCCTGTGGTATGTATTGAATACAGTAGTATTTTAATAATATACCAAATATAGTTTCTGATAGATTTTAGTATTTTTGCGGTATACTCATTTAATACTTTTAAAATAGTATACAGTTTTACATCACATAAAGCCTTCGGTATATTAATATTAGTATAATTGTGGTATACTAATTTTATATATTACCGCACTGTTTGTATATTTTTTTTTTTATAATTTTTCGTATATGCACTTTTCATAAGTTATTCTTTGATTTAATCACGAAACTATAAATCGATTGCTTAAAAGTTAAAGAGAGGTTCCTAAAGTTAATAAGACATTCAAATTCCTCTTAAATTTAGTATTAAATAAAATATGTTTTTGAAGTTTTAAGTCTCGACCTTTTTCATATTTGTATAAGTTATTCTCTGATTCAATCAGGAAACTATAAAGCAGTTGCCTCTCAAATTTAGTGGTAAATATAATATGTTTTTAAAGTCCTAAGTCTCGACCTTTTTTTTATAATTTTATAAGTTATTCTTTGATTTAATCACGAAACTATAAAGCAGTTCTTTAAAAGCTAAAGACATGCCTTTGAAGCTAAGTAAAAATACATATATCAAATAGCAAATTGTTTTAATTTTTTTTTTTAGGTCATTAGCCTCAATCTGAGTAATTTGTATTTAATACCTTTGACTCTATTTATTTGCCCAGCGCTGTCCGCTTTGTTTTTGCAGCAAATGGACAAATATTATGAAGAGTTTTTTCTGTTTACATTCCGGCTGTCCAAATGTTTGCCCAAGCAATGAGTCAGTCGGAGAGGAGAGTCTACACAAGATTATTGCTGATGTACTTGTGCAGACCCCGCTTCTTTTGTTGTGATTTGAGTCATCTCTCGTTGGGGTTATTGAAACTGGGTTAATTCAATAGCGCAACTTTTGATTTTGCGTTTACAAATAAAGACCTACAAAACTACTCAAAATGCACATTACATTAAAACGCTGTTTGCTGAAACGCAACAACAATGCATTCCTGGAAAATTTTACATTTTCCCCGCATCGCGTGTCAGTTGAAAATTCCCACAACAAAATGGCCAAAGGTAATCCTGAGGCAGAAGAAGTGCAATCACCTCTATATACACTTTTTGTGGGTTAGCAGGACCTGTCGACCAAATACAACAACAACTCGTTGTTATAAATTCGGAATGTTTACATTTTTCATGCCGTCTTTTCTATTCTTACGTTTTTTCGCCCAGCTACAATTGTCGTAAATGGGCACTATGAACTCATGGTTCCGGTCGAACCAAAACCAAAACAACAACAATAACAAGTCAACAGAGTGTCCAAATGCAAATGTGAATACACTCAAACTCGCACTCACACTCACACTCGCATTCAATGCACGCAGTGGAGAAGCCACAGAGGCGGCCCACTAACTGCAGTTCATTGCTCCAGTTTGTGCCGAATAAAAAACTAAATAACAGAATTCGAGCAGTCATAACAAAGCCTAAACAATTTGCATGGACACGACTTGGAAATACCTGAACTTGTATAAAGCAAACATATAACTTAAATAAATTTAAAATGACTTTGAATATTCTTCGGGGAAAAAAGAATTTCAGGCATATAAAAAAAGTGTTGCATACTTTAAGGTGCTGCCTGAATTTTGTTCTAATTCTGAATGAAATGCATTCAAATAAATATTCTTTAAGTCAGTCATGAAGTATATCAAATGTTACCCTTCTTGCCACATGTGGCACCGTCTGCTTGCCTGTCATGTCGGCTTTATTTCCTGCTGGAATCATTTATTAATTCGCACATAATTAAATTCAACTGCAGCCGCAGCCGCAGCACAAAACTGTGGAAAGCAATCCCATCAAATCAAATTGCAACTAATAATTTTTAGTGTTTCTTTCGCGGTTTTATGTGAACCGCTGCTTTGAAGTTTGCCTGCCCCATTTGACGGCTGCCACAGAGTTGTAGTTGCAGTTACAGTTGCAGCTTGTTGTTGCAGTTGCGTCTATTGCCGGCAACCTCCGACTTCATGTCTCTCTCTCTTTATGTGTGTAATTATGCCGAAAAATGGGCGGTACACATTTCCCCCTGTTGCAACTTTTATTGGGGCATGTTAGACAACTTGCCACGCTTGTCTGTGCTAATTGCCACAGAGTCAGCGACGGTCAGTTTTGTGGAAGTTCATTAAAGGATAATTACTTGGAGTGGCATAAAGGTAAAGTTAACACTGCAGTCAACTTGCTCATGAGGTCAGATTGAGGCTAATTTAGAGTGTTTAATAGAGATAAATGATGAGACTATTAAAGGAATAGCATGGAATATTAAAAGGTTGAACGTGTTTAGCTATAAGGTAATCAGTTTTGATTAACTAAGACTACTATACTATTAAATTTATTGCGCAATTTAATACAGATAAATGAAGAGACTATGAAAAGTGATTCCTTTGTGGCATATTCAAAGGTTCAATGAGTTTAGCTATAAGGTAATCAGTTTTGATTAACTAAGACCACTTTACTATTAAATTTATTGCATTATTTCATACAGATAAATGATGAGACTATTTAAGGAATATGATTAATGGAATATTAAAAGTTTGTCTGTTTAACAAACTGACTGCCCAATTCTTAATTTTAAAGTACACTTATTTCAACAAATTTGCTTAATTTATAGCATTATTCAATACAGATAAATTACGAATATTAAGGAATAGTAAAAAGTTGTCTACTTGACTTCAAAAATTACTTTACTGTTCAATTATATAAATTTTGAATAGAGAGAAATGCTGAAACTATTAAAGGGATCATTTGGAATTATTAATCTCTGGCCTGTTTGATAGTTGATGAACAAAAATTTATTTTTTTTAGTAATTCACTTTGAGACTAGACTATTTATTAAACTATTTTCTTTTTAACCTAACAAAATTGAAGAAATATTGTGCTAGGTAATAGCTGTTTAATAATTTAATTAATATTTTAAACTATTTTCTTAGTTTGCTTGTTTGCTTTGCTGTCTAATAATTTTTTATAATAACAACACTATATAATTAAGATAAAGGATCTCATAGAAAGAAAACCCGTTGCTTGAATGACAAAATATTTGAGTTTAATTGTAGTTTAACTTAAACATTCATTAAACCTTTTAATTGAAAATTAGATTATTTTAGCATTGAATTTAAGAAAGTTTTAACAATTCTTTACTTTTCTACTCACAGAACATTTCTTTCAATTTTTAATCTAAAAACTTTTAAAATATCTCCTCTAAACTAAAAGAGCATTCACTCTTCTGCAAAGTCTTGCGTCTTCGCCACTTCATTGAATTGCTTTTGCACAATAATTGTTATAAATTACGCTGAATTTTCTCATTTCCCCCCATCCCACTTCAGTTGTTTTTTTTTCAGATATTTCACAACTAGCATGACTTGCCACGCCTCTCTTTCACTCTCTGCAAAAAATAGGAAGGCGTCATGCATTATGCAAAGCGTGCAAAGCAAACTAGAAATTTCGCTCAGCGATTTTCTTTTGGTTTGCTGCAGTTTTTAATGTTTTTTTTTTGTTTTTTGCCGTGTCGCCAAGCTGTCTGCCGTCATTTGTCATATTAGCCATGTCGCTGGGGGTCGCTCAATATGCTAGTCTTCAGTTTAGACTGGTCATATTCAAACACACAGACTTTTGTGCTAACATGAAGTGAAACACGAAACCATAATGAACTTAAGCGCTCTAAAAAAAAACAACAGCGTTGTTCGTTGTACTTGTATTTTCTGTTGTCGTTGTTCTTCAGATGATTTGGTTTGTTTGTGGAAACTAATGAAGCGCACCATGTGCCAACACAGCTTTGGTTTATTTTTAATGCCTCAGCCGCAACCACCAACCAACCGAGAGCAACCAGCAACACCCTCGCGGTTAAAGAGGGTTGGAGGCGCGGCGTCGCCGCCAGCTCATTAGCTTGGCCAAATAAACGCAGCGAAAATGTCTAAAATTGCTTTTGCAAGCCATGGCTGGTTGTGTGTAAACAACATTCGCCACGTGGCTGCTTGGAAAAGTAATTAAATGTTAGCTTTTGCCAAAGTACGAGCAAAGGGTCAACAGCTAAAAAAGAGTTGAAAATAAATGTCGCACAGCGAAAGTTTCATGTATATTCAGTTAAATTATCAAAAAGGGTTTATTAGCTGGCAAAAAGGCTTTTGTTTTAAATACTAATTATAAATTGCCACTGAAGTTGCCGACAAATGTAGAAAGCAAATTACAAGAAGAACAAATTACGCTCTCGAGAGAGCAAAAGATAAAAAGCTTTCGGCGAAAGCTTTGTTATTTATTTAAAATGCAGTTTAACTGACAGTTAAGCATTAAAATTACGCTCTCGAGAGAGCAAAAGATAAAGATGGAAAGCTTTTTGAGAAAGCTCTTTTACTTTTTAACATGCAGTTTAGCATGAAAATTACGCTCTCGGGAGAACAAGTGATAACTTAGAAATGCGACTTCGAAATTTATTAAATTTATTTCATATCTCAAAGGAATACTTTAAAATATATTACGATTCAAACCACCTTCACCTTCAGCTGCCTTCCTTAACACTTAGTTTATTTTGCAGTCAGTTAAAACAAATACAAGAAACGCAAATTACGCTCTCGAGAGAGCAAAAGATTAAGATAAAAAGCTTTTTGAGAAAACTCTGTTATTTATTTAACATGCAGTTTAACTGATAGTTAATCATGAAAATTACGCTTTCGAGAGAACAAGTGATAACTTAGAAATGAGATTTGAAAATTTATTAAATTTATTTCCTATCTCAAGGGAATACTTTAAAATATATTACGATTGAAGCCACCTTCAACTTCAGCTACCTTCCTTAACTGTTAGTTTATTTTCCAGTTAGTTAACTTTGCATTGCTATCGAGAGTATTTTAAACTAGCCAATTAAATGCCCAGTGGCGACCTTTAGACCTACAATTAATTCCATTAATTTTACAGCTGCCATTAGAAACTGCATTTCGCATTCGCATTTTTCAACTCAATGCCAGAATGACAAAGTTCAGTGCATATAATTGTAAAATGAAATCACACCGTGGAGGGGGAGGAGCTTGTGTGTTAATTGCATTTAGAAAAATATTATGGCTTTTATGTCTGATGCAATATATTGTCGTATAAATATGAATAATAATAAATGTTACGACAATTACGAAATGTTGTTGCGCCTCAATTTGGAGGCGAGGATATGCCATAAAAGCGCAACCGGACCCGCCCATAAATGACAAACTGCAACGAGGGAGGCAACAGAAGTTTAACTACTTTAATTGAATTTACAATTTAATTGAGTGCAACGTTTAAGAAAATGCAACAAAAAGGAATTACGTAAGATGCAAAGCTTTCTCTCAGCAGAGAGAGAGCTTTGTTTGAAACTCGCTCACCAGAGAGAGCTTTGTTTTAAAATCGCTCACCAAGGAGAGCTTTTATTAAAGATGGCGAGCTTTAGATGCAACTTTCGAGGCAACACTCGCTGCAATGCAATAAAATGATTTCACAGTAAGTCAAAAATTGGACACACGTGTCGTTAGTTAGTGAAAATTGATACCCTTCCCTTCTATCTCACCCTTCCCTCTCTGCCCACTTATTGGCAGCTTAAGTGGCGGCCATTTGAACGTAATTTGCGGTGCATTGTAAGCGCAAAAAGTACCAAACACACATATGTGATTGTATCTGTATTTGTATCTGTAAATCGCGTTAGTGTGCAAAATTAACAATTCCCCAACGTTCCAGACACAACGGCGTCGTTGTCGCAGTCTCAGTCTGAGTTGTTGTTATTGCCAGCTAGCGTTGTTTTATTGTTATGCTGGTCGACTTTGTCGTCGTTATTGTCTATTCTTCCGCTTAGCGCTAATGTAATCACATCGATTTGTGCCAATGACAGTTAGTTCTTATGTGCTTTCCACTCCCACTACTCTCTTCCTAGTTTCCTTTTACTTTGCTTGTCATTGTTATTACAGTTCATGAACTGTCTCTCTGTCTGTCTGTCCGTCTGTGGGTGTGTTTTAATTTCTATTCAGCTATATTATGGATAGCTAAACGTGGCAACTCTTAATTATAATCGCGCACAAATATAAAAGTTGATTTGCAAGCTCACATTTGACTGCGTCATGAGAGACTTGTGAAATCTTAGCGTTTGACTTTGATTGATGCTCATATGATTATCATACAGTTTCTGGCTTTACGCGAGGAAATCAAATTCAAATCAAACACACATTTTTTGACATTTTCAGCTGGCCAAAATGACAAAGCAGCTTCAAATGTTTTGCAATTTTTGTGTGTTGTCAGTTTATATTACATTTTGATAGACAAATTGTATGAAAAGTTTCAAGGCAATTGCAATTGGCTATTAACAAACTTGGTTAATTAAAGGCCAAAAGTAACTTTTATGTACATAGTTTATGCAAAGTTTCAATTAAATTGCTGTTCGAATTGAGCTTGAATTCGCAAAGCTAATTATGGTTTTAACTATCCTAAATACTTTTCAAATTAACCAATAATTTGAAATATTCAACTCTCTGAAAATTAACAATTAACAAATTGACTAAAAACTCACCAAATCCCAATTGGAATATTTGTAATTTCCCCCATATAAAAATCGTACATACCTGCAAAGAAATAAAATCATATTGGTGAGAAACAAATATAAAATATTTTATGTACATTAAACATATATACAAATTTTGTTGTGCAAGCTACAAATTTTATTTCCAAGTCCAACCAATTCACAAGACATTTTAAATTTGTGTAAAGTGCGAAGGGGGGAATGGGAACAACATAAAAATGTGAATGCCAGAATGTTAAGTGAGTTATCGATAGGCAATTTCATTTGTCACGACAGCATGAAAGTCTCAAGAATGATGACTAGGCTCATGGATGCCAAAGAACAGCTGCGGCAGCCGTATAAAAAAATTTTTGTTACCGGGCGCAAGTGGGCGGCCAAAACAAATTTAAAAAAAATAAAATCCCCCGTCCAAGAGAAAGAGAGCAAAAACAATAAACAAAAATGTCAAAAGGAAAAAAACCACGAAAACCGAAAAATATGAAGGCAAAAAAGTGTAGCAGATTTTTCAAGTTGTTTTGCCGGCCTATAAGAGTTTCGGGTAAACAATGGAAAGCTGCTCTCGGCGGTCCAAAAATAACCTCAAGATAATAAGTAAGCGTGTTGCAAAGACCCCAAAGAGACCACAGCTTCAGCTTCAGCTTCAGACGACGGAGTCGAAATCGCAGACCAAACACCGAAGACTCCAAACGCAAACGCAAAAAACTCAGACGCAGACGCAGATAAATTGCGTGGCCAAGGTAAACAAATTTTGTGGTTTTGTAGCTGTTTTTTTTTTGTCTTTTTGTGGGTTGCTTTTTTTTTTGAGTACTCTTGCGTTGGGCTTAAAGCCTTTGTTACAGCGTTTGCAGTAATTACCGTGACGAGCTAAATCAATATGAAGGTGCACATTTAACCACAGTTTTATTTATCACTTTGTCAAGCGATTAGTTCCGCATTTCAAAAGCCAGAAAGCAAATGGAAGGAATGCAAATTGCGCTCTCGAGAGAGCAAAAGGTGAAGAGCGAAAGCTCTGTTATTCATTTAACTGACAGCTAAGTAAAGCCAAGGTTTGAAAGTTACGCTCTCGAGAGAGTAAGAAACAGAGAGAGAAAGCTCTCAGAGAAATCTCTGTTAATTATTAATCAGACAGTTTAACTGGCAGTTAAGTTATGCATGAAAAACATGTAGAAAGCAAATGCAAGGATTGCAAATTACGCTCTCGAGAGAGCAAGTTAGAATGATCGAAAGCCCTCAATGAAAGCTCTGTTATATAATTAACTTGCAGTTTAACTGACAGTTAACTTTCTTTGATGCTTTAGAGTAATTTGTGCTTCGATCTGCCACAACAAAGTTTGCTGGCTCTGTTTTTGGCCATATTCTTGTGCTTTTTTGGCAAGAACTTTACGACGTTGGCCAAAACAAGTTCAAGACCCATGGACAACAGAGTTATGGGGGCTCCAAAGGTGCTCAGCTTACACACACATACGCATGGATTACTGGCAAAGCAGAGCTGAGCAGAGAGCATGTCTTGAGTCTCATGTCTGGGTGAAGATACTCGTAATTGTTGTTTGTTATACTTGAGGTTTTTCTCTGGCTGCCTTTTTACTTTGTTGTCTTGTGTTGTGTTGTGCTGCTCTCATTGAATATTATTTTTGGCATGTTTTAAGGCTTGCGGCTTTTTGTGTTTTGTTTTTTTCGTTTTGTTTTCTTTTTGTTTTGTTTGCGAGGTTTTGCGTTGGCCAAAAATAAAAGCTGACATCATCGAAGCAGCCAAGCGTCCGCAGCCAAACGCCAAATGTCGACAATGAATCGCAGCTCACTTATATTTATGGTCATGGGGACCCTCTCTCAAGAGGCACCCAAACATTATCTGAGTATGTGTGTTTATATGCTGCATTGAGACCTTCTCCTCTCCTCTACTCTTCTCTTCACCTTTCACTCTCCTTTTCTCGCCCCCTTTCAATAACTCGCTACACAAGTTTCAAGTCAAGAAGCATTCGTTGCGCGCTGCATAATTAAAACTCTCAGAAAAAAACACTTTTTTGGTCTTTCGAAAAATGCAATTTGGGGTTTTTTAACCTTGAACTTTTGTCTTTTCGGACAGCGACTGTACTCTCTTATGGTTGATTAATGCATTTCAAGGGCTTGATAAATATGGCAAGAGCAAGCAAACATTTTGTGCATTTAAAGATAATTTTCTGCACGAAAGATTCTTCAAATAAATTACGTAAGCTTAAGGAAAGTTCTCGTGTTTAGTTATGACGTCTGAGAGAATGAGTTTCAGTTGGAATACTGATCTCATCTAATAATGATTCATAAAATAAGCGAACTTGTTACTCATAACCTGAACACGCACTTTATGATGCAGTCAGACTTGATTTGGTTAATCCTGTTTTTAAATGCAAACAATCAACTATACTTTAAGAAAACTCATTGAAATTAACCACAACTAAAAACTTGAACTTTGCCCAGCTACAAATTAAATCTTGTATTTCCTTAGTTTGTCTTTTGTCTGCCTAAATTCAATTTATTTGCCAGTTTTTTCACTTTTCCGCCACATAAAACACATTAAAATGCCTTGCGGCATGCAATTGCGTCGCGTTTTTTTCATTTGCTGCGCATTCCCCAAACTAAATTGCCAATAAAAATTAGGAGAAAAGGGGAGCTCAAGTGTTTGAGTTCGAGGTCTCATTATGTGGTCTTTATCAAAAGCGCGTTGTTCCTTGTTTTTTTTTTTTTGGGAAGGTTCTCTAAGCGCGTTCTCTTAGGTCTCTGGCCAACTAGACCTAAGGGACACATTGCCGCACAAATATTGCGCAGTTCCAGCTGTCCATGCGACATGTTGTGGCATGGGGCATGCGACTTGGGGCAGGCGACAAACTGCGTCGCAGTTCATATATATGAAATTGCTTTTTTATTACGAATCATCAGCAGCAGCAGCTACGATATCATCATCACCATCCACATGGAGTTGTGTCGAAAAAAACAAGTAAGAAATCTACAGGCAAGTGTGTTCGACTGTGAAATACCTTCTAAAAATATACCAAGAATGTACATCAAAATACTAAAATATACCAAAATCTACATTTGGTATATCGATATAGTATTTAAAATGTGCCATGGAGGTCAAAATGGAAATCAAGTGTGTTTGACTGTGAGATACCCACTACCTTTTACAAAAATACCAAAAATATACCGAAAGCTTCATTTCGTACATCGATGTAGTATTCGAAATATACCATGGAGGTCAACATATACATATATCAAGTGTGCTCGACTGTAAGATACTCGCTACCTTCTAAAAATATACAAAAAAATATACCGAAAGCTGCATTTGGAATATTGATATAGTATTCAAAATATACCATGGAGTTCAAAATATATATATCAAGTATGCTCGATTGTAATATACTCGCTACCTTCTACAAATATAGCAAAAATATACCGCAAAAATGCTAAAATATACCGAATGCTACATTTGGTATATCGACATAGTATTTAAAATATACCATGGAGGTCAAAATATATATCAAGTGTGCTCGACTGTAAGATACCCACTACCTTCTACAAATATACCAAAAATATACCAAAAGCTACATTTGGTATATCGATATAGTATTAGAAATATACCGTGGAGGTAAAAATATACCAGATTGCCAGCCAAAGTAGCTAAAACCCGGTTGTAAAAGACGTTCTTTGCAATAGAAAAGTATTTCTTAAATAACTTCTACAATTTTTATCTTATTTAAGATTTTCAGGAAATTTAAATACTAAAGTTATTATTGTCTAGAGATCTAGGTATTCTTACAGATGGACAGACGGACATGGCTTTATCGTCTCGGCTGATTAAGAATATATATAATTTAAGGGGTTGGAAATGGCTTCTTCTGCCTGTTACATTTAATAGAGACACAAAGTTATAATACTCTTCTACCCTATGAGTAGCGGGTATAAAAAAAAGAAATGCGAAACGCGAACGCGCCAAAGAAGCATTACAACAAAATCCCAAGTTAGACATGACATCATTTTGGTCATTCAGCAGGTCGAAACAAATTCATTTATACCAAACTCCAGTCCAACTCTTTTGCGCAAAAGGAAACCTTAAGCCCAACAAAACCCGCAGCAGCAAGATCCCAAGTTGTGTTTTTTTTTGCCATTGGACATGACAAGAGTTTAAATGCGCAAATTCTGATTGAATAGTTTCGGGGCAAATCCCCAGAGGGAGGGAAAGAAGCTTCTTCTTCGTTTTTTTTTTCTTTTATAATTAAAGGGCTTCCTTTCGTGCAAATAAATTGCGTTTTGCGTTCGCAAAGGATTCGCTGCGCAAGTTTCGAGCGTGAATCACATGACGAATGGCACATCATCAGTTTTGGATAAGACCGGAAATTTGTAGTTCTTTCAGAGCGCGATGACAGCATAAGAAAGCAATTTTGTGCAAATCTCTATTGCAATGAAAAATTGCAAAAACTGAGTGCAGCTAAAGTTCAGCAAACTTGCACTTGCAAAAGGGGAAGATGAAATATTTCATTTTTCGAGCAATTAATATCCATTATTATAAAGATAAACAAAAATATGCTGTCAATGAAAAAAGAAATTCATATCTATAAATAAATCTAGTTTGCTTTAAATGCCAAGCATTTGTTCATATTTTAAATACCCACACCTCTAACATTCACCTTTTGATATATTACCATGAAATGACAATAAAAAATATCTTGAGATGAGAAAAGTTTTATAATCTGTTGGAATTTATGCGATGCTTGATATAATCTTTTTTTTATGAAGATGTATTTTAATTTGAATTTAATGATGAATGCATTTCAATATATTAAACTGGATTAAATGTTTGCTTTGCAGAGTGTATTAAATAGTTTTTTTTTTAATCTCTCAAATGAATTCTAGTTTAAGTTGATCTTTAAACCATTCTTCAAATGAAACGTCAATCAAAATGGATTGAATGGTTTCTTGTTTTTAATAAATTCTTATAATTTGTAAACTTCAAAATGAATTCAATTCTGAGATGAACTTTAAACCATTTTATACATAAATGCAACTTCAACCAAAATAAATAAATTGTTATATTTCTTAACTGGAAAATGAAGTTTGCAAGTTTCAATTGAACTTTAAACCATTCTATATATAAATGCATCTAGAATCAACACCAATTAAATGCCACATGCCACACCAATAAATGAGATGTAATGAAACATGCCGAATCTGGAGATGAAATCTGAGCTTAATATAGAAGATATATACACATAGATACATTTTGTAGATATATCATAACTAAACGCAACCAATTTGATGTCAAATGTGTGTGTTATTGGTGTTGCGTGTAGAACGTGCAACGTCAACAAGTGGCTTGCAACATTTAAGTAAAGAAAACATAGAGAGAAAGATATAGAGAGAAAGACAGAGACAAAGAGAGTTCAAACGATGCGAGGTTAACACACAAATCACATAGAAGTAAGAAGTAAGAAGAAGTTGAAGTAGAATTAGATGCGGAAACCGTTAAACCAAACTGGAAATCGGGAGACTCAACCACCACCGACCTGTTGACGGCCATCACAGTGGCGCCATCCAGCGGCGATCTAGCGCGTCTCTGGTTGCTGCTGTTCTGGTTGTTATTGTGTGCCACATCCTGGGGCACTTGCAGCCGATGAATGCTCTGTCCATATTCGGGATCGTAGCTAAACGAGATGCGTCCGCCATTCTCCGGAGAACACAAAGTGTCCGGCGTGCTGCCATAGAACGGTGAATAGGCGTGCACAAATCCCGCCGTGGGACTCGCGCTGAATGCCATGTAACCAACGGCAGCTGCCGCAGCTGCAGCCGCCGCAGCAGCAGCTGTTGCCGCCGGAGCCGCAGAGCCAGTGCTAAGCGAACGTTGCTGCAGCTGTTGCTGTGGCAGTTGCTGCTGCTGTGGCAAGTGATGATGATGATGATGGTGATGATGTTGCATCGGATGAGGATGCAGATGATGGAAGTGATGATGATGCTGCGGACTGTTGCCAGCGCTGCTGCTGCTGCTGGGTATGGGAATGGCTCGACTGCTGCTCCCGCTGCCCGTCAATCGATTGTAGAGCGTTGGGGAGAACTGATCGATGGCCTCCTCGGGATCTTCCTCACCAGCGGAGAGTGACGGAGCCGCAGCAGCGTACAGATTGCCAGCGCTGCTGCTGCTGGCTGTAGCTGCAGGCCAAAGGGATTCATCCACGCAGAAGGAACTGCGACCCGAATGACTCTTGTCGTAGTAATAGAGATGTGGTTGCAGGCGTCGACCGTCGGGGGCAAGCAGAGGCATGTGGGAGGCGATGTGCGGATTGCTAAAGGCGCGTTTGCGGTTGCTGTTGCTGCTCTGGTTGCTGTTGAACGTGGCACGGACGAAGCTGTTTTTGTGTGTTTCATTTGTTTGTTTGTTGTATTTTATGGTGGTTGGGCAATACATTTACAGTTACAGTGTTGTAATGCGCGCAAAAGATGTCGCAAAATCAAAAATATATATAGAGAGAGAGAGAAAGAAGAGAGAAAGGGGGAAAAAGCAGAAGATATTTGTTGTATATTTCTCAGAGTCCAAATTCGCAAATTCGAAATCAAATCATAATTAATTTCAGTTTTCGTTTTCAGTGTCAATTTTGCCAATATTTTTTGTTGGGATTGGGAGCAGGAGAGGAGGGGGAGTTTAGTGAGAGGGAGAAAGGGAAGGTTGGTGGCGAGTTGTGATTGATGCTTCTGCAACACACGACCAGCAACGTCAGCGAGTTGTTTGTGGGCGTGGCTGTGATCTGATCTGAAGTGTGTGGAACGCGTCTCGGGCAGGCAAATGAAATGAAATCAAACAAATAACAAAACCAAACTCTGCAGCAAAAAGTGAACTGGCTTTTAATTATCGATATCTCATGCATATCGATAGTATTTAAGAACTTTTCTAGCAACTTTATAGATTAGTGAGCGTTTTGGGTGTTCTTTAATTATCGACATTTCATTCATATCGATAGTATTAAGAAACATTTCTGGCAACTATCGATTAATGAGCTTATTAAACATCTCTGTGGATTTGTGGAATCATCAAAAATGCAATATATCATTAATTATCGATAATTCATTCATATCGATAGTATTAAAAAAACAATTCTGGAAACTCTAACGATTAATGAGCGTTTCTCACAGGTTTCAGGTTATTCAATCATCAAAAATGCTTTCGATCATTTTAGTTAGACTTTTATTATCGAAATTTCATGGATATCGATAGTATTAAAGAACATTTATGGCAACTATCGATTAATGAACTTATTTAAAATCTCTGTGGGTTTGTGCAATCATTAAAATTACTCTGCAACCTTTTAGTAAGGCTTTAATTATCGATATTTAATTCATATCGATAGTATTAAAGACCATTTCTGGCAACTATCGATTCATGACCTTATCTACATCTATATCAATTTAGGCAATCATCAATCAGTTTGTGCAATCGATCCTTTTTATAAAGCTTTAGCTAAAACGTATCGAAGTTATCGATCAATTCTTTCTTCATTAATCTTAGCAGTAACCAGAAATACTATCGATTATTCTAGTAAAGCTTTAACAGCCTCATTAGCTAAAACTTGTCGAAGTTAACGATTAATTAGCCATAGATATGACTGATATATCATCTTTATCAAACCTTACGCCATCGCATCTCATAAATTCAAGCAAATAATCGAAAGTGCAGCGTAAAGAGCGACATCAACATGCATTATGCAACATTTGTGGCAATGTGCCGATGCGCTCCAGTTCTCTGCATAAATCGTGGCAAACAACAAAATAGAAGAAGCTGCCACTGATAAATGTGGCATGGATGATGACGACAGCAACGACAACGACGACGATGATGTTGATGTTGATGATGATTGTTGCAAATGGGCAACGCCAACATGAAAATGCAATTTATGCGATCGAAATAAAAAGGCAGCCGAAAACAAAAACACGAGGCAAAAGTCAAAAGTGAAATGAAAATTGTCAAATGACTTTGTGGCATGCAACATAAGATGAGCAAGAGCGAGAGAAACATCGAGAGAGAAAAACAAAATGGAAAAGTGCAGCCAATTAATTCAGCAGCAATTTCGCTT
This sequence comes from Drosophila albomicans, assembly GCF_009650485.2. Lineage (NCBI taxonomy): Eukaryota > Metazoa > Arthropoda > Insecta > Diptera > Drosophilidae > Drosophila > Drosophila albomicans. The sequence continues at coordinate 27,454,025 of NC_047628.2, forward strand.
CCGCCAGGCGCCTTTTGAAGTCCCACGTTGACGAACCTAATAAAAACATCTTCATTTTCCATCTTCCATCTTCCACATTTTGCCATCAACGGTTTTTTCTTGCCACACACTCTCCAGGGTTTTCCTCTTGTCTTTTTTGTTGTGTCTCTCTGTGGCGCACACAATTTGGCCACAAAACTCAAATCTAAACACAACGCGCAAAACGATAAATAAAATGCAACCAGGCTGAAAGATCTTGTGACAGCAACAACAACAGCAACAACGATGACAACGACAGCAGCCAAAACTTTTCCCCCATTTTCAGTCAGCAGCTGCGGCAACTGCAACAACAACAGCAGCAGCAACATCAACAGTGGCAGTTGCAAGCTGGCAAAGCAACATTGCAGTTAGCAGCACTCAGTCAACGCCGCACACATCCGGGATATAACTGCAACAATTACAACAACAACAACAACGTCGACGACGACAACTTGCAACAGCAGCAGCTACAATAACAACAACCAAACTTTTCATTTGGCGCGCTTTTCTCTTAATTATCCAATGCGATTGTGGGGCATATTAGCTAAGACATGATTAAGACAGCTCTGACAGACAGCGATAAGTTTATCGATAACTGTTACTATCGGTGCAAACACATCGATAAAAGATGATGATTAAGACAGCTCTGACTGCCGATATGACAGCGATATGTTTATCGATAACTGTTACTATCGGTGCAAACTCATCGATAAGAAATGATGATTCTGACAGCTCCGACTGTCGCAATATGACAGCGATGTCTTTATCGATAATTGTTACTATCGGTGGAAGCACATCGATAAAAGATGATGCTCCGACTGTCGCAATATGATAGCGATAAGTTTATCGATAACTGTTACTATCGGTGCAAACACATCAATAAAATATGATTATTAAGGCAGCTCTGACTGTCGCAATATCAAAGCGATGTCTTTATCGATAATTGTTACTATCGGTGCAAGCACATCGATAAAAAGTTAAGTTGAACTTAGAGTTAAGTTGTATACTATAAAGAAATAATACTTAGGTTAATACTTTAACAAAAATGATTATTGTTACCAATAGTAACAAGTAAGAAAGCTACAGTCGAGTGTACTCGACTGTGAGATACCCGCTACCCATTTTGAATAAAAGCAATATATTTTGCGGTATTATTCTCAAAATATACCAAATATACTACAAAAATACTAAAAATATACCAAATGGTATATGTGGTATATCGATATAGTACTGCATTCAATATGCATACCATAGACGGCACAATATACCAGATTGTCAGCCAAAGCAACTAAGACCCCTTGTAAGTACCGCCTTTTTGCCCATAAAAAAGTATTTCTTTAATAACTTCTACAATTTTTATCTGATCATAACCAAATTTTCAGGAATCATAACTACTATAGTTATTACTGTATATACCAAAATTCGTAACGCTAACTTTAAAATTACGCTTGTTATTCAATTTTTTTGATTTACAGGGGCGGAAGTGGGCGTGGCAAAAATTTGAAACAAACTTGATCTGCGTGCAAACATAACAAATGCTGTCGAAAAAAAATTATGGCTCTATCTCTTATGGTCTCTGAGATCTAGGTGTTCATACGGACAGACGGACAGACGGACATGGCTATATCGTCTCGGCTGTTGACGCTGATCAAGAATATATATACTTTATAGGGTCGGAGATGCCTCCTTCTACCTGTTACATACATTTCCTGCCGGCACAAAGTTATAATACCCTTCTACCCTATGGGTAGCGGGTATAATAATTATCGATAAACAGATCGCTGTCATATCGGCAGTGAGAGCTGTTTTAATCATTCTAAAATGCAAAATTAATAGTCTAAAAAAACGTAACCTAAAATTTGAGGAGTATAGGGAAAAAGCGGAGTGTACTTCAGACACTTTATTATAGCATTTAAAACGGGTTATTATAGCTTGGATTGTCGTTAAAGTCAAATTTTAGCAATCAATATGCACATTTAATAATAATTTCAGAAATCTTTAAAATAAAATAATAACTCAAGATTATAAAAAAAATTAAAAAGGAGCAAAAAACTTTTCATTTTTAAAAATTGAATTTTACGAATTATATAAGAAATACTTCTATAGAGTTAAAACCGATATCAGAAATACGAATTAGTTCAAAATCTTCTAACCCTTTAAATACGAAAATCGTAATAAATAAGAAAAATAAGCAAGTAACTTTAATTTTCAATTTTAAAAATGAAATTTACAAATTATGCAACAATTACTTCTTAAAAGAGTTAAAAATGATTTCAAAAATGCAAAACAGTAAACAACTCTTACTTTAAACATGTATTTCATTCAAAAAGAAAATCGTGACTGCTTCTGCATAACATTTCAAATTGCCTGATACCCTGTACAACTACAGAATAAAATCCTCTATATTTAATTTGCTCTACAAGAATATTTGAAATTGTGCAAGGATATTATTTTAAGTGCTCAACAAGCTTGGTTAACTTCAGCAACTTCTCCTTGGCTTGAATTTACAACTTTATTTTGTCTGCTGCAGAGTTTATTAAAATTTCAAGGGACTGAAGAGAATCAGAGTGCCAAATAAGTTGGAGCTCTAATTAAAGTAACTAATTTAATATGCATGTGGCATATTTAAACAAACAACAACAACAACAGCAACTAAACAATGCCGACAAACGACGCCGCTTTTGTTGTGATTATTTCTGTTGCATAATGCACGAAAAACAAAATATGTTAACAATTGTCGTGCAATGCCCAAATGTGTAATTGTTTGTTGCTGTCGTTGTTGTTGTTAATGTTGTTGTTGTTGTTGTGGCATTGTCTTTGCTACTTGTTGACGTTGTTGTTGTTGTTGCAAGTTAAATGCACAAATTACATGCGAGTTTCGCACATGTTTTTCCCCCTCTACCTATCAGCAAAACAATGCAAAATTATGCTCAGCATTTGTTGTTGTTGTTGTTGGTTTTCTACGGCGACACACTGAACATAAACAACAACAACAAACAAGGAAATAAAAGTGTTGTGTTTATTTTTTTCGAAACGAAAAGAAATTAGGTGAATGGAACTGAGGCTGCTTTTGTCGACGAGTTGTGAAAAGAGAGAAAAATCCGATTGTGAAAAGCAAAATGCAGTCAACATGGGGGCCGCCTCTCCCCTCCCCCCTTCTTGCCCCCTGCTTGGAGCTCTTTAGTTTCATCTGAGATTAACCATGAAAAATGAAATAAAATTCAATACAAAACGCAAGTCGCATTTTATCGCAACATTTTCATCGATGGCTGCTGCTTTTACTCGAAAATTGAGCTACGTTAAATACTCTAACCGAGGGTATTCCAAAAGAGGCAAAAGAAAAGCGACTAGAAAAACATTATTATATAACACTTAATTATTTCGTAATATAATCTTTTAAGTTGACAACACAATTAGCTCAAAATTGAAGTCAAAGATAGAGAGAGAGAGAAAGAATGCGAGAATAAGAGACACAAAGATAGCAACAACGATTTAACGAACAGAGACAAATTTAATTCATTATGGTGTAACTTGGACAAATGTTTAATGCTTTGGTTAGTTGTTGTATTTACAAGACAAATTGTGCATGAATTTCGGTTTGAAATGCGAAATGTGAGAAGGATTTTCATTTTTGAAAGAGTTTTCAATTGTTTTTGCGGATAGGGGAAATTGTAGGTACATTTACTACTCACTCTGACGCTTAATATAATTGTGCTTTAAATAGTCATTGTTCGCTTACCTGTAATGAAGATAAAAAAAAATTGTTTATTAGTTTAAAAGTTTTCAAAGGCACTGCTTAAGTGTAATTTGAAAAGTAACGTCTGACACATTAACTGCTTACCACTGCTTTGCTAAATCAATGAACTACTTAGCACTGCTTTGCTATAGCAGCGCACTGCTTGCACAAGCGGTTTATGTATAGACTAAATTCCCTAACGCAAACTGTGCCTCTCAAACCGTGGGATATTTCTTGTGGGACATTTCGTGTTGGGAAATTCCCGAGTTTGGGCAATAACAATTGCTTAGCGGAGACTCAAACATGTTAAAGGTACATTTTTGCAATGTACTAATTGGGTAATTTGTACAGCAAATTTCAAACTGTTCTATTGGAAGGGAAATGGTACAAAATGAAATGTAACCATAAATACTGATCTGTTGCTCTAAAACTACGCAGCCAAGACACACTCCAAAAATACTTATTTTGAGTTTTAAATTTCATCAACACGTATTATAAAAAATATGAATAGTGTATAAATTATATGTTATACTATAAAATGTTACTATTATTATATACTATTTTTTTAATATTTCAGGTCTGCAGCGATTTCTTTTTAGTTGGGCAATAAAAACAACAAGGCAAAAGCGAAAAAAGTCAAGTCCGCAACGCAATAAAAAATGTGTTTTCTATTTTTTTCCTCTCTTTTTGGCCGTTTTGTTTTGCTTTATTTTTCTCCTTTTTTAGCACAACGAAAAATGGCAACAAATACAAACATGGCGATAATGTGCAATGCGCACAGTGCGATCAATAACAACAACAACACTCAACACAACACGACAAAACACAACACAAAAAAGAGGTAGCAATAGAAATAGAATAGCAGCAAAGTGGAAGCAAAAAAACAATAACAACGGCAGCCGAGACAACAAAACAAAACTCTTGAAAGAATGCAATTAGACGAAAGCAAAACAGAGATAAACGCCACAAAGATGAAGAGAGAGTGAAAATCGTAAATGAGAGAGATAGAGAGAGAGAGAATCGTCGAATCATTCACGTGTGTAAATCGTTGTAACTGAGCAAGACAACAAGAACGCGCCAAACTGATAAGGCGGAAAGAGAGGGAAACGCAAAGAGAGAGAGCGACATAACTGTTGATCACACGGCAAAACGGCAGAAAAGAGACAGAGAGCGAATGCGAGAGAGTTATCAACTTTTGTTATTGTTTTGTATAATATAAAAATAGCAATTTGCGCACTATTTTTAAATGTTTTGAAAATTGTATCTGTATTTTTGTTTTTTTTTTTTTGTTATTCGTGTGTCTATGTCTGTCGCCGCCTTCTTTTGACTTTTGCAATTCTCTTTTACTTTTTTGGCATCATGACCGTCGCCTTGTTTCCAATTTGCTGCTGTTATTATAGTTGTTGCTGTCAATCAATTAAACAAATTAACAGATAACAACAATAACAACAGGCAAGAGCACGAAACATTGTCACAGCAAATGCAAAACAAAACGCGATCCCAAGACCAAGAGGCGGCAAATAGCTTCCACTTGATGTGGAACGCAAGTGTGCAAATGTATTTGCATGGACACACACTCTCACGCACGCACACACACACACACACACACACACACCAACAACCCACGCGATATCGTCACGGCAATTTAAGCGCCCTGGCGCCAAGTGATAAAATGACAACGACAAAGTTCTTCGGCTTCTCAATTGCGTTGCAACAACAAAGGGTATATTGAAACGGGTTCTATAGCAACCACCTGCTGTCAGCTAACACAGATGTGGATTGCATGCTGTGTTTAGTATGTGTTTAGTATGAAACTCAAGTCGAAATTAGACGTTTATAATTTTAAATACATTCTTTTAGTATCTTTTTATTATGGAAGTCAAGTCGAAATTAAAAATTTATAATTTAAAATAAATTGTATCTATCTAACAATGAACGTCACAAAATAATACATTATTGAATACTGGAAAAGTGTTGAGATTTCTAAACATTTAAGAGCTTTATAGACTACCCAATTCTCTAAATTTCATGTAAGGATAAAATCCTATATTCAATTTATTTATCATCTGGTTATTGTTTCCATAAATTGATGGACATGAATAATACAATTTGATATATATTTCATCAATATTCGATGTATGACATTATCATTCATTATTTATCAATCCCACATTTACAGAGTATCTCTCAGTCAAACCCTAAACACCAGCTGCAGTATTCTTAGACCCATATTTTGTTATCAAGTGCACATTGCAAAAGCCTTCAAAATTTCAAGTACACAACTGGCATATATTCACGTAAGACTCGCATAATCGATGGGGCTGCGGTTATCACACTGATAAGCGCTCCCTCTGATACCTTCTTTGAGGAGTCGCAGCAGTGAAAGCTGGAAATGGAAACTAAACTAAATTCCCGAAATTGATAAATATGACAAACATTTAGTTAGTCGTAATTCTCGTTTAATCATTTATTAGACTCGCAAATTAAAAATAGCTCAAAAACAAAAACCTGTTTTCCTCATAAAGGAAAACCATGAAAATGCATTAAAAACGTACAGTCAGGAAGCATAGCTCGATATTAGTATTTTTCATATGATCAACATAAAATGTGGAAATATGTGTTGCTTTAATGATGCCACAATTAAGCGCAACTATGGGCTATGAAAATAAATCATTCCGCTTTTTCATAAAAATACTACAAAATTGCGTTTAATGATCTTCTCGGTAAATCCAAATTCAGCGGAGCGTCGACCTCAGTTTGTCATACAATTTGCAAAATGTTCTCGGGAAAAACTTGTAATCAAATTTGCAATGCTCAATTTTTTGTGTAGTTGTTGATTTGATTTATTATAGCTTTTTCAGTTTTGCGATTCTATTTGTTGTTGTTGTAGTTTCTTTAATCCAAACACGCTGCACCCACAGAGAACTGTGCGGAAGCCGCCACTGCAGCGCCCCCTGGCGTTGGCCATGGGTGACTGCGTTCGTTTTTGGCAATGAAAAATGAAATAAATGATCAAAACAAATGGGAAAGAAACGTTGTGGGTAGACAGAAAATAGTTGCGATGACTAGATAGTGTCATGCCGATGAGTATTTGTAAATATCGATAGTACAAATATCGATAGTTTGAAAAGTTTAGAGCAGAGATGGGAGAAAAATAAGAATAATGTACTTAAATTATGTTCTTTGCATAATTAATATACTCGATAGTTTTGGCTGATATAATTAGAAAAAACTTGGTAAATTTCGTTTAATTTAAAAGATAGTGTCATGCCGATGAGTATTTATAAATATCGATAGTACAAATATCGATAGTTTGAAAAGTTTAAAGCAGAGATAGAAGAATATGAATGTTAAAGTACCTAAATTATGATCTGTTGCTTAATTAATATACCCGATAGTATTGGCTGATATAATTAGAAAAAAAGATCACTTGGTAAATTTCGTTAAATTTAAATGTTATTTTTACTTTTGGTTGCTGTTGTGTTTTTTGTTTGCCGTTGCGACTTTTTAATTTTCCGCGGCGCTTGACGTTTAACAAATTTGTTTGCATTTTATTTGATTTCGACTGGGAATATTGTTCTTTTTTTTTGTTGTTTTAAATGTGTGCGTATTGTTGTTGAGTGTGAGCGTGACAAATGCATACGTCTGTATCAATTTGGCACAACAAAAGCAGCAACAACAACAACAATCGTTAGGCAAAGTAAATAAATTAATTGCAAAATTTTGGCGTGTGAAGAAAATGAATGCGAAATTAATGGAGCGTCAAGGCGCCGCGCGGCCGCAAAGTGTTTCAATTCAATTAGCAATTTATTAATTAGTTACGGTAATGCATTAAAAACGCCATAAATAAACCACCAATGTAACTGCACAAAAGCTGACTGCTATGGCGACAATTCGTCAAACTGCAGTCCGCCCACAAAATGCTGATTAAACTTGCACATTTCTTTTTTTCTTCTTTTTTTTTGCTAACCATGTGTGTAGGTGTGTGTGTGTGTGTGTGAGTGTGCATGTGTGTGCTCTTGTGGATGCCATGTGGGCGTTGTCACCCAACGCCGGCAGCATTAATGACAACAACAACAAAACAGCTGTTTGGAGTTAAGTTCGCACAGCTGCGTGGCTCTGTTCGCGTCAGCTGAGCAACAACAACAACACACACACACATTCACACATTCACGTACACAGCAAACATTCGAAAAAAGCTCACTCTCAAAAGTGCCAAACAAAGACCGAAAGAAGAGAGAGGGACAGAGAGAGAGCGGCAAAGAAAGAAACAGGCAGAGAGACTTTAATGGAGTTTTGTAAATGGCCGCCTTGTTGGTTGGGTGGTTAGCGATTGGAGCGGGGGGTGGAGGGAGGGAGGGAAAGGGGTTTGATGATGACTAATAAACGGCAACAGAAACAACAACAAACAACACAAACAATAAAACCGGCAAAATAGCTAAAAACGGCATCAAGCTGCAGACAAAGAAAAAACCGGCTTAAACTATGCATGTATTGGCAACAATACAAACAAACGTGCACACACATATATGCATATCAAATGTACATAAAGATCTCTAGTTAAGCGACGCGACGCCAAGACAGAGACAGAAACAAAAAAGGAGAAAAAACAATAACAAAACTTAACAAGAGGAGGAGTATCTAGAAATGAGAAGCGCGGAGAGAGGCGCCACAGCAAAGCAATAATATAGAAAGTGAAATTTGCAACTTTTGCTAAATTTAGTTTTGCGGAAAATTAAAAAAATAATTACGCGAAAATTGCGAAACTAAATATAGAATCGGCACTTAGCAAATGTTTTCCGGATCCTCGATGAATGTGACTCACAATATATATGAATGTTCATATAATAATAATACGATTAATAATATTCTAAAATAAAATTACGAAAGCTTTGTACCTTGCAATTTTATACAAAAAGAGGAAATAGTTCAAGTCCTTGTACAAGATATTTCCATTTAGTCGCAGACAAAACATTCGCAACATGATTCGGAAGTGTCTCTGATAAATTTCCTACCAAAAATGGTAGACGAAGGTATCTTCAATCATTCACTTTTGCAAATTATTCTTTTGGCAATTGTCTTTATCAAAAGAAAACAATTTGTAGGAATTTCCAAACAGTCACATCCGAAAATTGTCTGTCTGGGGTTTGACTACGTGGGTGTAAAGCTGCGACGGCCTTCAATAAACGCCTACACAAAGAATTCCCAACTTTGGCAGCCATTAATTAATTATTTATGTCTGCAAATTTATGACGTTGTCTTTTTTCTTAACGTTGTTTGCCTAATTAAATGTTGTTTGCCAAAAAATTCTAGAATTGTTTCCGAATTGGATCACATTAGGCATGCAAATTGCGATTGGACATAAAAACCAGAATTCGAATTTAGATCTGTTCAAATTTTAACTAATTAATTGACTTAATTTGCTTTAAGAATTGCAAATATCAATTCAATATGCTCCAGAATTTAGAAGAAAATTTAATCGTGAAAAGAAAGATGCGAAAACAAAGGAATAGCAGCAGATGCTTAAAGGAAAAGACTTTGTAATAGAATATGAAATTGGATCTAAATATAACATTCGTGTTTCCATCGTGTCTTGGTACCTCAAACTATTGTCATTCTAAAACAACCTCCACCAAGAGGAAGCTGTTGTCGCCGATGTGGTTGTTGCTGGTGATGAGCAAACTGTTGTCGTCGTCTCCGAACAAGGTTTGGTTGTCGGTGGCGGGCAGGAGGTTGTTGTAGGCGTCGTAAGTGCTGCCGAGGTGCATGGGGTTGTTGTAGGGGTGGAGCACGTGGTTGTTGTTGTGGTGGTTGTAGAGCAAGTGGTTGTTGTTGTTGTCGTTGCAGGGGTGGTGGTGGTTGTCGTTGTAGAGCAAGTGGTTGTCGTAGTGGTGGTAGTGGTTGTTGTCGTCGTGGTTGTTGTCGTTGTTGTAGTAGATGTAGAGCAAGTGGTTGTTGTTGTAGTTGTGGTGGTGGTTGTTGTTGTAGTGCTTGTAGAGCAAGTGGTTGTTGTTGTCGTTGTTGTAGTAGTGGTGGTTGTTGTTGTCGTTGTTGTAGTAGTGGTGGTTGTTGTCGTTGTGGAGCATGTGGTTGTCGTAGTGGTTGTAGTGGTTGTTGTTGTCGTTGTTGTAGTAGTGGTAGTTGTTGTTGTGGTTGTAGAGCATGTGGTTGTTGTTGTTGTCGTTGTTGTGGTGGTGGTTGTTGTTGTGGTAGATGTTGTTGTAGAGCACTTGGTTGTTGTTGTGGTGGTGGTAGTTGTTGTTGTAGTAGTGGTGGTTGTTGTCGTTGTGGAGCATGTGGTTGTCGTAGTGGTTGTAGTGGTTGTTGTTGTCGTTGTTGTAGTAGTGGTAGTTGTTGTTGTTGTGGTTGTAGAGCATGTGGTTGTTGTTGTTGTCGTTGTGGTGGTGGTTGTTGTTGTTGTCGTGGTAGATGTGGTAGTAGAGCATGTGGTTGTTGTTGTGGTGGTGGTTGTTGTTGTCGTTGTTGTGGTAGTAGATGTTGTAGTAGAGCATGTGGTTGTTGTTGTTGTGGTGGTTGTTGTTGTTGTGGTAGTAGATGTGGTTGTAGAGCATGTGGTTGTTGTTGTGGTGGTGGTTGTTGTTGTCGTTGTTGTGCTTGTAGAGCAAGTGGTTGTTGTTGTAGTGGTGCTAGCTGTTGTTGTGGTTGTTGTTGTTGAAGGCTCGCATGTGGTGGTTGTAGTAGATTCACAAGTGGTTGTTGTTGTAGGTTCACATGTAGTGGTGGTTGTTGTTTCACAAGTGGTTGTTGTTGTAGGTTCACACGTTGTAGTGGTTGTACTTTCACAAGTGGTTGTTGTTGTAGGCTCACATGTGGTGGTTGTTGTGGGCTCACATGTAGTGGTTGTTGTTTCACAAGTGGTTGTTGTTGTAGGTCCGCACGTTGTCGTGGTTTCTTCACAGGGCAGTGTGGTTGTTTCGCATGTTGTTGCTTCAACCTCCGCATACATATTCGTTGCCTGCTTAACCTCAACGCAACCAACGTTGTAGCTGACGCATTTTTGGCTCTTGGGATCGAAGAAGTTGCGACAGGACTTGGCCTTGGCAACACCAGCTTGACACTCGTAGAATTGTGAGCAACTGCCGGGCTGCAAAGTACGGAATCCATCGGCCTTCCTGGCACAGACAAAGCGTTGATACAAAGCGTTGTTAACGGCACCAACTGCAGGACGAATTCTGGCTGCTCCTGCACTGCTCACAAGAATAGCCACAACAATGGGCAACAGGACTGCAAAATGTTAGAAGGAGTTAAGCAAAATGGAATCCTCCAGATCGATTTTCGATGTAATATACCATATTGTATTCTCATCGTGAGTAAATTTGAAGCTCCTTGTTATTGGTTGTTGAAGTATTCACAATTTTTGACAGAGTTTGGTCCAAATGAAATTGACAGTCGCTTTTATAATGAAGTGCCATCCTGTTGGTTGCTGCGTTATCAACTTGTCGCTTAGATTCTGATAACGCAAAGATGGTCCTTTTGATGTGCCCGATTTTATCACTTTTCTTGTGCATTGTGTTCAATTAAATTTATGGTTCGAGTTCACGAATTTCACAAATGAGAAGCAGATTCATACACTGACTTCACAACACTATTAATATTAATTAAAATCAATGTGCGACATTATGTCATCTCCATACAGAGAAAGAAAGTTCAACGTTCAACATTAACCATGTGTAGACCAATTCATTATTCTCCGAAAGATAAAAAACAGTTGATATTGAAAGTAAAATTAGAGCGTTGTTACACATACATAATAATAATATTATTGTGATGCTACAGACAGAAATAATTTAACTTGAGAAACGCTTTATTTATAAAAATAATAATAATTTATATGGAATTATTATGTGGAAGAATTGTGAAGAAATAATTCAATTTGAGAACAGCTTTATATATAATAATAATAATAATAATTTATATGGTATTATTATGTTGAAGAATTGTGATGCTGCAGACAGAAATAATTCAACTCGAGAACAGCTTTATTTATAATAATAGTATATATATTACTATACAATATTGTATTATTATGTGGAAGAATTGTGATGCTCAGATAGAGAAACGCTTTATTTTAAATCATTTAATCAGAGATGACAACGAACTGTGGTTTTGTGGAATGCGAGTGTCGGAAATGCCAATAAGGCAAGCGAATGTGAGTCAGTGTGGAATCGGTTGGTTATTATGTATTATGGACTGAGGCAATCAATAGTCAGCCAACAACTCGCTCGAGTTGCCATTTAGTTCTTATAAACGGCAGCCAACTTATCTGATGACACACAACACTTCCTCCTCATGCTCTCTTCCTGCCATTGGGCAAACAAATATGCTTAATGAATTAGCAAACAGTAAAACTGTCCCCACTCTCTCTCTCGGTCTCATTCTTTCTCTCTTCTGCTTGTTGGGGGCGTAATTAGGTGCGAAAATACAATGGAAAATGGCAACGACCCAGCGGCAAAACTCCTTCCACAACAACTTTGATACCAAATTAGGCTACGCAAAGCAAAAGCGCCGTGATAAGAAGTGCATTTTGTCACGCACAACACTTGCGCAACGCAGAATCAGATACCAGCCATATACTATATACTATATACATATATATATGTGCAGCACCTGCATACGTCACAGGGCAGTCTTATTGTCGCCGACACGCTTATTAACTTTTCGCACACTTGTAGCTTTTGTTGCTCTGTCGCGTCAGACGCCCCCACAGCGAATGCTTTCCACATTCGTGTGGTTCCAAATGACGCTAATGAGGGGAAAAGCCATCTGTCGACGTGCCTCCTTCTCTCTCTCTCTCTCTTTCTTTCTTTGAGATTAGCTAGTGCATACAGGCCAATATCTGTTCAAACTGATTTCCACCAATACTCAAGATTCTAACGAACCAGTTTCAATCATTTCCTCAGAGCAGATGCTTGAGTCATTTAATACACGGAAGAATTTAATCGAGACACAAACAAATCTGATATTATTTTTGTTGATAATTACACAAGAGAATTTACTTGTATCAGCTTTCTTTGCAATCAGTTATTCTATAGCTAATTGCACTATAAACCAATTATGTCAGTTTGAAAACAAAATTGTAAACGAATTTGATTAAGAGACAAAGAAAACTTGTAGAACATTTGTTTTAATTATGATTGCAATGAATAGTGGAAAAGCAAATTAAGAAATTATACAAATTTTGCTTGGTTTTAAAAGAAACAAAGTAAAAAAGTTTCAGTCGAGTGTGCTGGACTCGAAGATTCTCGCTATCCAAATTATACCAAACTAATATACCGCAAAAATACTTAAAATATACCGAATTTGGTATAATGATATAGATCTTCATTGAAAATATAGCATATAGTACAAAATATACCAAAGGCTATATTTGGTATAATGATATGTATAATATTTAAAATATACCACAGTGTGCAAAATATACTAAGACTCGGAGTAAAGTATTTCTTAAATAACTTCTACACTCATTTTCTGATCACAATCAAATTTGTAGGAATCATAAATACTGGAGCTATTATTGCAAGTATCAAAAAATCAATCTCTATCAAATTAAGCTTACTATTTGATTATGTCAATTTGCTGGGTCGGAAGTGGGCAATGAAAAAATTTACAAACATTGAAAGTGATGTCAAAAAAAAAAATTATATGTCTATTTCTTGTAGTCTCTGAGATCTAGGTATTCATAAGGATGGACGGACAGACAGACGGACATGGCCATATCTTTATTATAACCACTTCAAAAAGTAATTACAATATCTTCAGCTGCTTTAAAACTAAAGAAATTGTTCATGTCTTGTCTAGCTTTTCCCTCTTAAACGGAACCTCTTTGAACCTTGGTCACAATTGCTACTCAATTTGCTTCAAGTTAACGCAGTTCAATTGTAGTTTCATTAGCAAGCGCAGCTGTAGTTGAATCTCAGCTCATTTGTAGGCTTTTGTTTATGTGCAAAACTGTAAAACTGCAAAACTGACAACATTTGCTTTGCACGCCCCCGCCGTGTAAATCAGCGTCAGGCGAGGCGTCAGTCGACAGTCGTCTGTCTTTTGGCCCCTTTGGCAAACTGACGCTAATGAAAGAGAGAAGGCGGTCCCCGGTCGTAACAGGCCAAAACGGTGTAAAAATTTTGAGCTGTTTGTACAACAACTTTCACGTTCAGTTGTAATATGGCTTTTCACTCAGCTTTTGGCTTTGCTTGTTGTTGTTGTAGCGCCATTTGACATTTTCCCCCATTTTCATTTTCATTTCCATTCCCATTTCTCTTTCTCACTCTTTTATTGATTTTCAGTTTTCATTTCTTGTAACTTTCCTAGCGACGAGAGACTAGTTGAAAATATGTACAACAGTGTTTTGGGTCTGCCCAAAAAAAATGCAAATCCATAATCAACTTTTCTGTGATTGTTTGTTTACATACGCCGATAATAAGTTTTGTTTTCGCTGTCAAGGTCGTTCCATGGCAGCGAACCCACCGGCTAAAGGTAAACAGAACCCTGTCTCACTCCCCTCCTCCCCCTCAACAAAATGCCGGCTACTTTCGCTTTAGACTGACATTTACAATTTTAAAGCGGGCACCAGAAATAAATCAAATTTAAAGAGAAGGAAAAATCCATAATAATAGAACACTTTTTCTTTAATATTATTAAGTGTAATATTCCCCAATAAATAAAGATGTGCCATCAATCTCAAGGACAAACAAGTTATTGTCAGCAAGTTGCTCTTCTCCCCTCCCCCTCTCTCATCTTCTTCATATTGCAACTTGGCTCGTCGTTTGTTGGTTCGATTTTCTGCCGTTTGTTTACCGACTCGACTCGACTGTGTTTTTGTCTGAGGGGGTTTTTTTTTGTTTTGTGTAGTTTTGTTGTCTAAATAAATAACAAATTAAGCTGAGCATGCACATAAGGAAAAGTTTATCGCAAATAATTTCACTGCCACGTGCAGAACATGATTAAATTAACTGGAAGTCAGATTAAGCAAGAAGCAAGACATCATCATCAAGAATAGTCGCTTATCATATGCCATAATTAAATGCTAAATTAAGATAATCTGCTTTTAATATAGTTGTGTTCTGCATAATTCGATTTGGTTGCCAAGAAAATTCAACGCCATATTTGCCGCATTCAATTTCCATACAACAATTTTCAAGGTTTTGTGTGTGTGGTCAACAACAAGGGGACAACAAACAAGAGCCGAAAAACACAATTTATCCGGTTGGCCAAAAGGCCAACAAAGCCAACAAGGCAACCAACCAACAACAGGCAGTTGAAGTGCCATGTGCTACTTGCCAGACGCCAGGAAATGGCTATACTCGACGGCCTGGCTAACGGAAATGCCGATGCCGCCCACCAAAAGTGGGCAAAAGTTGTCCCAAAGGATGAGGACAAAGGGAAGGCCAAAAACATCTCCCTTTGTGTGTGTGCTGAACAATAAAGGTGAAAGCAGGCAAATGACAATAGAGTGGAAAATAATCAGTTGAAAAAGCTTTTTGTCGAAAAGAATGATTTATCGATATTGCAATCGATAGTTAGATTCATTTGATTGCTGCGACACACTGTTCTAATGTTAAATACAATTGGGATGTCGAGGGCATGATAAGGGGATAAGGGGGAGCTGAGGATGGAAGACATTCATTTACATAGATCTTTCGTCAATGACAATAAAGTAGAAAATAATCAGTAGAAAAAGCTTTTTGTCGAAAAGAATGATTTATCGATATTGCAATCGATAGTTTGATAAATTTGATTGCTGCGACACACTGTACTGATATTAGATACAATTGGGATGTCGAGGGCATGATAAGGGGATAAGAGGGAGCTGAAGATGGAGGACATTCATTTTCGTAGATCTCTTGCCAATGACAATAGAGTGGAAAATAATCTGTTGAATTAGCTTTTTGCCTAAAATGATTTATCGATATTGCAATCGATAGTTTGATAAATTTGATTGCTGCGAGACACTGTACTGATATTAGATACAATTGGGATGTCGATGGGATAATGAGGGGACTCTTCGGGTAGCGGGGGAAGGGGAGGGGACACATTCATTTTCGTAGATCTTTCGCCCCGTCTGGCTCGAAATTTATGAGCAAATACATATACGAAATGAATATATTCGATATTCCTGTGTGTTTGTGTTTTTGTTTGTTATTTTCCTTTTTGTTGGGATTCTTTGTTATACGTTTTTATTTAAATCATGTGCTCGGGGTTCCGTTCAACTGTCCTCGCTTCTTCCCCAAATATCATCGCATTTCGTCCCCTACCTTCAATCTCTTATCCCCCTTTCCCCTCCTCCCTCTCCACTCTTCTTCACAAACAGTTCAGTTAGAATGTGCTCTATATGTTTGCTATATAGGATCGCCAGCCAACTGACGTCTATCAATAATTTCTTGTTGCTTTTTGTTTCGTTTTTATTTCATTTAATTTGTCTTTGTTTTTTTCCTTTTTTTTGCATTGCTCTCTCTCTATTTTGTTTGTATGTGTGTGAGTGCTCTCTTTCTTTACTTGACTCTTCTTTTTCTCTGATTTCGATTAAATTTGACTTGCAAATATCAAACAGCCGAAAGTCAAAGCCCATCATCAATCAATCATTACGCGCATAAATCAATAAAAGTCGACGATTGGCGCCTGTCACAATTTTACACGTTTAGACATGTGAGCGAAGGTGTCAACAACAACCAGAGAGAGAGAGAGAGAGGGAGAGAGAGAAAGACAAAGAGAGCTGCTAAGCTATATTGAAAGACCGCATCGACGTAATCTGAGGTATTCCCTTTTTGCACATGGAAACACCTGTTCAACATTTTTGTGTGAATATTTTCACATTTCACATTTGATTTACTTTTTTTTTTCAGTCACAGTGGGGCAGGTTGTGTGTGGCTCGAGTGCGATTGAGATTAGAAGCGTTTTGCCTAGCAACAGCAGAATTTATGTGCTATGAATCACAATTAAATTGAAGCATATTAAGAATCAATTAAATGTGTAAAAAAGCAGAAACGAATAAACTTTCCTCTCTCTCACTGTATATAAAGCAATTCGATTAGATTGGGAAAATATGCTGAATATGCTGCAGACATTGTGTGATAAGCGAAAAGAAAGAAGAATAAAACTACTTTAAAGTTATTTCGTGAAAAGTTGAAAGAACTTCTTTGTAGGGAAACTTGTTAAGTTTTTTTCCAGCACTTTTTACTAGCTAGAATATTCATTTCTAACTCTCTTTCGAGTTCCTCCATTATCTTCATAATTTGTGCAAGTTAAAAAGACACTTAAAAAGTGGCAACATTGTTGCCACTGCTGCTAAAAAACCCAAGAGCTAATGCAGACATGCAACGCCCCCTCAGCTGAACACAGCGTTAAATGGAAACACAAATACAAAAAAAATCACACACATACACACTCACAAAACATACTATAAAAAAAGATGCTAAAAATGTGCGCGTGTGAAATAAAAAAAAATGCGCCATTAACAGCAAAACAAAACATTAACCATTTTTTTTTTTTTTGCAGAGAAATTTGCAAAAAACATTTTGTTGAAAATGCTGCAAAGTGAAAAGCAAGAGAGCGAGCGCAAGTGAGAGAGAGAAAGAGGAAAGAGAGAAGCGAAAGCATGAATTAAAATTTAATACAAATTTAAGTTTTTTCATTGATTTTTAATAAGCAAACAGCGTAAGAGAGACGGAAAGAGCGAGCACATGAGGGAAAGAGAGGGAGCCACAGAAAAAAATGCCACGCGCAGCAGCGTTTAGTTTATTTTTAAGCAACAACAATAAGCATAACACTGTGCGCATTATAATAAAAGCAACAACAAATAGTCGCACATTGATAGGCGATGGTTGATAGCAACAGCAACAGCAAAAGCAAAAGCACCAGTAACAACAACAACAACAACCGACAACAACAACAACCGACAACGTCGACGTCCGTATAAAAATCTACATCAATATTTGTGTCTATTTTTAGACTCACAAAACGAATGAACGGCAAACGCATGACCGACGTTTGTATGTGTGTACACGTTTATATGCGACTGTGCGTTTGTCTGTGTGTTGAGTGTGAGTGTGAGAGCGAGAGCGCCGCCGCCTAGTGAGTGGTTAAACTGAGTAAACGAGCGAGTGCAGGCAAAAGCATTTGTTAAAATGCGCCGGCTCAACGATCGCTGCAGCCCCAACAACAACAACACGAACAACAACAAACCACAAATGCAAAAAGCTCTCACACGTACACATACGTGATTGGCTTTTCGTGTCTGTGTCTGTGTGTGTGCTTGGTGACGAGACGCCTTACAGACGCCGCGACGTCAAAGGCGTGTGCTGTAATCATCATCGTCGCGCTGCTATGAGCATTGCTGCAGTTGTTGTTGTTGTTTTTGCTGCTGCTGTCTGCGTTTGTATAAGACAGCAAAGCAGAAGCATCAACAAAGAGAATCTCATGTAAAAACTCTCATGCTAAATACTCTTTTTTTTGTTGTTTATGAAGAGGAAATGGAAGTTTCTTTCCGACAGGTAATTCTGATTGCATTTACATGCGAATTGAAATTTAAGATTCACAAATGCATAATTTTAAAATTTAACTTAAAAAGGAATATAAATTTAAAAAAGTTATCCACATAAATACTTTACTGTAACTATTTGTTTGCCTCTAATTGAGAAATAATTTAAAATGTAATTCTAAATTACAGAATTAATTTCAAAAAGCTGTCTCTAAAAATAAGTAAAGCATTTAGAAAAAGTGAATAAAATAAATAAAATAAAATAATATAATAATGCAGAATAATCCTAAATTAAGAAATAAATTGAAAATTCAACAAAATATTTAGAAGATATTTATAAAAGGTGACTACATAAATATTTTAAGCAATCTCTTCCTATAATTTTATCAGTTGCGCTGTAAATACAGAAAACTCTGTATCAATACTATCGATACTTTTCCTTTTTCCTTAAATGAATTCAAAATTTAAACGAAAATTCTGAAGAAATTCAAAAAAGTTGCCTTCATCAATATTTTATGCAATCTCTTCCCATAATTTAATCACTTGCGCTTTAAACACAGGAAATTCTGAGCTCAAAACAGTAATCGATACTATCGATAACATTGGAATTACATTCTTCGCTTTTGCAAATGTAATAAATCTTGACTGTAACACTAATTAGTTTTTATTAGCGTCGGATTTGCTTTCGTTGGTTGTAAAATATTGCATGGTCAGTGAATAAGTGGGGATGTGTTTTGTACATCGCGTCGTCGTCGTCGTCGTCGGGCAACGTCATCGTCAATTAGAAAGTTGTTTGCGCTTACCGTGTGGCGCTTACTAGTCAAGCACCCCACCCTTTCCTCCTCCCTATACCCCCCGCTAACCACCAGGAAGGTGGTAACCCGAACCCTGTTTATGGTTTAAGTCGAGCATCAAATTTCATTGAAGGTCAAACTGCGTTTTACATTTTGGTTTGCGTAAAGCCAAACGACGTATTTCTAGTTAATTTTTTTTTTTCGCTATTTTTACAGTATTTTCGCATTGGATTTCTCAACAAAAGTTGGATGTACACTCACATATATGTATATATAATATATAAAATACGTAGTATGCAAGTGCGCATAAGGCGCAGCTCATTTAGCGGAAAGCGTGGCTCTTACACAACTGCTGTATATGGGGTTTATGGGGTGAACGAGTGAGTGGGGTAATCATCTCTCTGTCTCTCTATATATAGTGCCCTCTCACTCTAGCACTCTCTCTAGGCTGCGAAAGATTTCGAGGTGTAAAGGAGACAAAACGAAACATCAAGAAAAATGCATATTACGTATAAGGAAATAAGCTATTGGGAATTACTTCTGGCGCGAACAACATATGTTATATTGTTGTTCCCAAGTTCAATAATGTTGTTGTTCCCCAAATAAAGTCAGTTTCGAAAAAATAACACGTAATATTTCCTAGAATTATCAGAAGGTTAATGATGCGTATTTAATACTAAGATAGAACTATTAAATAATTTGATGTTCTTCATTTTGTTGTATTTAATACTGTGATAGAACTTAGTAGTTAATATACTGAAATAGAACTTAGTATTTAATACCAAGATATAACTAAGATAATACTGAGAAAAAACTTAGTATTTGATACTGAGATTTAACAAGATAATACTAAGATAGAACTTAGTATTTAATACTTAGACAGAACTTATTGTAAACTTATAAACATTAAAATTTGTAACATTCTATCATAGTTTTAAATACTAAGTTATATCTGAGTATTAAATACTAAGATAGAATTATAAAATATTTTTATGTTTTTATTTTTGTTGTGTTTTATACTGAGATAGAATTAGTATTTTATACTTAGATAGATCTTGGTATTTAATACCAAGATAATACTGAGAAAGAATTTAGTATTTAATACTTAGATAAAACTTAGTATTTAATACTGATAGAAAACTTAGTTTTTAATACCAAGATAGAACTTAGTATTTAATACTTAGATAGAACTTATTGTAAAGTTGATTACCTTAAAGTATTTTATAGTTCTATCTTAGTTTTAAAAATTAAGTTATATCTTAGTATCTATTAAATATTTTAATGTTTTCATTTTTACAATTGTGCCTCCAGAAGTCGTGCTTATCACATGCGTACCACTGTGCAAACACTTTCACACGCATCATTTAATCTTGGTGGCAAAAGAAACAAAAAAAAACAAAAAATGCTGATGTAACTGTTCGTGACGTTTTTCAACTCTACACACCACACACAACAAAGGCAACAATTGCGGTTGAGAAGGCGGCATGTGATAACGTGATAATAATGCTCCATTATCTGATTACTTTTTTTTTGTTGTATGGAAGATTTCTTATTCAAGCTATATTGCTGTTGATTGCAGAATAATCCGAATAGCACACAAAAAACAGATTCAAGTGAAAGTAAAGTTTAGCATCAAGTATATGTAGTTGCTGATTCTTATCAAAATATAGCGAGAGAACGTGGCACAGAATGAATTGCATTATACGAAGAAAAATAGATTAAGACTCTTGAAGTATTTAAATAAATAGTTTAATAAAGCGATATCTATGCTCATGTCTGATACATCATTCTTGACGTTCGCAAGTTATAGATTGAGGCTTTGTGGTTGCTTCTAGCTATATACATATAAATTCTTATGACGTTAATTTGCTCAGCATTTCTCAGCTCTATTGTCACAGCTGTTATTCCCGACCGCGTGCGCGTTAGGTGAATTTTATAAAATATTTTCAGATTTCAATTTGAATTCATTTGAAAAATTCGTGTTCAATTTGGTTCAAGCAAACACAGATACACACAGTATGCTAGATAATTTAGATAAACAAGTGGTTTCTTGGCTTCTCCCCACACACACACACTCAGACTTATAAACATACTGAACCAGACTGTTGTCGTTTAGATAAGAACGCCATGGACAAAGCCGAAACGGAAGTGACAATAGTATAGTCTCAGTATATTGTTCTATTTCTTAAAGGTTCAAACTAATGGAATTTTCGGGAAGATTATTAATTACTAGTCAGTTCTTAGTAGGTCAAAACCATGCAAAAACATCAACAATATCCAAGAATAATAATGAAAACTAGAGTCACAAATGGCATCGTCATTGACAGCATTGCGAAAAACCAGAAGGAAGTCAAGGCATATTTTGGCACATGAAATGTTTACGACCTTGCGGCAAAGAAAAAATACAAAAATATGCTATGATATAGTATAATATTTTCAATATTTTGCCAGCATCTGTGAAAGTTGTGATTTCATAGATTCCCCGCCACGAGATAATTATCACAGGGAAATTTATGGATAGCAATATTTGAGATTTATGACTGGAGATCTGTCAGGTTGCCATAAAGTATTTCAAATGCAAGGAATTTTATCTATAACTTTAGTTCTCTTTCTTTCTCTTAGTCTCTCCCATCTCTGGTCGAAATTGTGAACTGGTTTGTGATTATTAAATTAGATGCTTTGGGGAACTCGCTGCGATCGCAACGTTGCCATTGGAAATTCGAGCACACTGGACAGGTGTCAAGAATTTCGCCGGTTTCTAGAGAGGTGGAAAGGGAAGGGGTGCGCACTCTTTAAGGTTGACAGCCATATGACTTTGACATAGATATCAACGTCGGTTGCGAATTTGGTACGCTTTGGATTTCAGTTGATTCCGTCAAGCTAGCTGATGATTCTTTTTGTTCGCTCTGTTTTGGTTTTTTTGTGTTTACGACTTTTTTTCGTTGACAGCGCGTGCTGTTTATGCATAGTAATGGCGCCTAAATGAATTGATGAAAGACAGGGTGTCTGTCATAAAAATGGGATATGAGCACACACAAACACACACATACGAGTGGGCGAGTCAGAGTTGAGTCTCTGTTTGTGACATGGCAACGCTCAATTTTCTTGCCCATTCCAGAAGAAGGCGGCGGCCTTTTCCAATTACGCGCAAAAAAAAAACAGAAGAAGAAAAAAGTTGGTCAATGCCACGCGCCTAGTTCTTGCCTCACTCCCTCTCCCTTCTTCGCGCTACCGAAAATAACACCACTTGACATATGACTACGTTTTGGGTGCCTCGCCTTGAACACGAGTTTGTGTTGAGGTAATCAATTTTCCATACCAAGGGATTAGCAATGCTTTTGCAATCGTTTGCCTTATCAGCAACAACAATAACAACAACAATGCATATGTGACGCATGTGTCTCGCTCTTTCTTACTAAGGGGATCGCATCGACGGGTCATTGACTTTGGCTGCTGCTGTTGGGGATCGTCGTTGGATCGTCGTGCGTTCCATTGCAGTAAATCTGTCGATAGTCCTCGCAACGTATGTTGCGTATATATCACTCATTCAAACCAACCAATATACATAATTACTCATATGTGTTTCTTGTTTTTTGTTTTTTTTTTTGTGCAAAATAAATTAAAAATGCGGAAAAGGTCGCACACAAAACAAAAAAAAAAAAAAAAACAGAAGAAGCAACACTCATAAATGAAATGTGTAGAAGAGACAGTGAAAGACATGGCTAAAGTGAGAGCTGCCCGTTAAAAAAAAAAGCAAAAAGAAAAATAAGCAAATAAGCTGCTGTTCAGTTTAGAGACGCGTGTTAGACATTCCAAACTGTTGATTACGTATACGAGGCGTCTGCCCAGCGGCAAACCAACTGCGACAATTCCACAAAACAAAACTGCTTTTGCCATAAAATGTTGCTTTTGTTTACGATGCTCAGTACAAGCGACAGTAGTTAAAGAGGGTAGCATAGACTAGAAAAATGAAGAAGCAATCTAAAGGAAGTACTTTATGCGCACAAATTCATAAATTGTAGAATAATCAAAGTTAATATATAATAGGACTATTTTTAAAGTTAATGCTTAATTCGCAAAATGAATTTGTTTTAAATATGAAATATTTATATTGAATGTGAACCAATTAATATATTACTATAGTAAATTGAACTATAAATATTATAGTGAATCATATTTATTTTTAAAGGGTATTTTCTAGTCGCTTTCAACTTGCTTGCTTTAGTAATTTTCTTGGTATTGGGTCTGCAAACGATGGGCAATTCTTTTGTATATACTATGTTGCTGCCATTCATTTCCCTTGGTTAATTTAAACGACAGCTCAATGAGCTCAGCAGCAGTGCGATGACAACAGACACAGACGTCGAATGTCTGATGAAATGCGCCTTGTCATACAATTGTAATAAGGATTTAATTAAGCTTGCGCAGTGGAATGACTTAGATTTGCTATTAAAGCCAAAGCTACAAATTCTGAATCTGAATCATCATTTTGCAGAGTTTGCTGTAACTTTCCACTGCCGTCATCAGCATTATCAATTCACATCTTTTCGCGCCCCCAATTAATTAAGCTCAAGAAATCAGCCAGACAGCAAGACATTTGCACAATTTGACTAATAACCCGACGCAGCATCATCTCATTGCTATCAATTTACCCATTTTGCTGACCATTCGTTATCCAATTGTCTGCTTGAATAATCCAACCAACTCCAACGCAATCTGGCTCCCATCTTCCATCTCTCCCGACTCTTCTTCTACTTCTGCTGCTGCTGCTGTCTGCTCTTTATGTAAGAGTAAACGCTTCACAGCTCTTTACAATGCACTTGTCCACTTGTGCAACTAGCGCTGGACACTGCACTGCACACAAAAGCCAAAGCCCAGTGCCAAGTGCCATTGAGAAAGACTTTCGTTTTCATTAGAGGCACAAATCCCGCGACAGACAGGCCACAAAACCAGTCACTGAAGTGCGCTAACTTGCTGCCCTTCCCTGCTGGATTCGGACTTAGTTCGTGACGCAAGTCCATCCACTCTTGCAGCACACTGTGCCCTTGCCACATTGCATCAATCAGGCGGTAGTGCTTCAATAAAATAGAGAAAAGCAAAAAGAAGAAACACACACACAAACGCAACTGGACAGATTGTCTGTCCGTCTGCCTGGCTGCCTGCTTTGAAGGCAACTTTTCCGCCAAACAGACGGCAAAAGAAAATATCCAAATACATAACAGCAAACTTGTCAAGTGCAGGCCAGTTCATTTGCATACCCTGTATGCGGAAAGTGCACACAAAAGGGTAGCATAAATTCCCATAAATTGAATTTAATTGAAGAAAGACTTATGAACTTCAACTTTAGTATAACATTTGCTGCACATCAAAGACAACTTTTGAATTTGTAAAGTAATGAAAATATATATAAAGATTTTCGTCTCAGTACTAAGAATTTAGGTTTAAAAAGTGCTTCAAGAACATGAACATCTTAATGTTACAAAACATATATTGATTTCAAAAACATTTGATATAAGACCCAAGTTTTATTAATAAGAGGAAAAAATCGTATAGTTTCAAGATCAAAAATCTTTTTATAGAGTAAAACAAATATTACATTACATTTTTTCTTTTTTTGTAATCTAAATCGAATATTTTTGGATATTTGTTATTTTTCAGACTAATATTCCTAGTTTTAAGAATTGGTTCTTAAAGAGGTCTTTTTTCAATAACAAGAATATTTAAGAATTTAAGAATTTGTTTATAAAGTGATCTTTTTTTTTCAATAACACTATTTTTAGTGCGACTTTTCTTAATTTCAGAAATTGATCTTTTATTTAGTATAATCAGTGAATCTAAAATAAAGTTAAGACTTTTATACTCCCATTTATTCTAAGGTAACTCGCTCGTCTTTCACTTCGCACTTTAATTCACTTTTCGTGTATTCGCTGTTGTTTTACAAGCATTACACAGCAAGCTGTTGCTAAGTCGACAAACCGCGCAGACAGACAGACAGCAGGCAAGGACTGCCGGCCGGACAGACGTTTGCCGCATTACTCATACGTCGCGTTGCCCGACTCTCCGGAGAGTCTTCTGCCTGCTGCCGCTGACTTCAGCTGTGGTTATTTTTAATACCAAGCCACATAATTCATTGTAATTTGCCTGCCGCTTTACATTTTCCAGTTGCATTTGTCTTTATGGCTTTGACGTGCCACCACAACAGCAAGAAAAGGAAGGGAAGGGAGGAGGTTGCAAGTTGTGGCACGACTCACGACTGCCTGCCTTCCTGCTGCCTGGGCTTCTTCACTTGACTAACTGACTGACTGACTGACTGGATGGCTGACTCCTCTTCCTCTCCTCAACGTTGTGCACGTCACACGCAAATGCGCAATCTGCACACATCTGCCGACATATAGACAACTAGATATAAGTGTGTGTAAGTACATAAGTGCTTCATGAACTATGCACACACATGTGTGCGCTATGTGTTGGGGCTGCTGAAGCCTTGACTTTGCTTTGCCTTTGACTAATCTTGGCCTTTGCTCAATAACTGCCTGCTTTGCTTTGCTTGCAAGCTGCTTCATCAATCAATTTATCACCGCACAGACAAACACACTACTCTACTCTATTAAATGAGTCATTTCGCTACTCTACTCTACTCTCTCTCTCTTTCTCTTGGCAGGCAATTCCACAAATGGCAGGCGCAAACAAATTAGTCATCGCATCGCATTCATGACACAACTGTCGCCAGCTCTATACAAGACAAAAAAAAAAAAAACTACAGAAATTTTAAATTACTCTACAAATATTTAATACACTCTCAGAGTGGGGGAGTTACAAGCAGCACAACAGATCTTATCTTTTTACCCCCAAGTTCAGATAAAGAATAAAAACTCATCTGCCTTTGTCTTGTGCTTCTTCTTCTTCTCCTTCCACGCATAGCTACCAACTTTATAGCAATTATGTCTATTTATATTTAACTGATTTTTACAACCAGTTTGCGCTTTTTTGAAAAGTTGTCGCTCAATATAGTTGAACCGGTTTCTAGATGCGTATCGTTCAACACTCAGTCTACATACCAAAATTTCCTAATCTAATCATACCTCTTCAACTTATTAATATATGTATGTACACACATATGTATGTGAATATATATCTCTTTTGCATACCCGTTACTCATTGGATAGAAGGGTATTTGCTTGCGAACAGATATATATTGTAGAAGTTATTTAAGAAATACTTTTGTATGGGGAAAAACTACTACTTACTACGAGTCTTAGTATATTTTGCACTCAATGGTACATTTGGCATGAAGTACTATGTTCCAAATATAGCATTCGGTATATTTGTAGTATTGTTACACTCAATGAAATTTTGATTGTCATACTATATAAAAATACCAAATATAGAATTTGGTATACTTTGTTATCTGGTATATTTTTAATGTAGTACTATATCAATATACCAAATACAGCATTTGGTATATGTTTAGTATTTTTGAAATTAATGGTGTTTTAAATACACTACTATATCAATATACTAAATATAACTTTTGGTATATGCTCAGTAATTTTTGGTGTATTAATATACCAAATATAACCTTTGGTATATTTTGCACTCAATGGTATATTTTGAATATACCAAATATAACTATTGGTATAATTTTAGTATTTTGCGGTATATTAATTCGGTATATTTTAAAATTAATACATAGTGCGGTATTAATTTTAAAATATACTTGACTATGTTAAAAACTTTTTGACTTTATTTAAAATGTGTACCGGGTATCTCTAAGTCGAGCACACTCGACTATAAATTTCCTACTTGTTTTCTTTGAATTGATTCCAAAAGCCATGCAACATGACATGTGCTCGGACTTTCTAGAGTAGCGCGCAAACAATTGAGACAAATTTCGGTGTAATTAAAGCGACCTTTTGTGTCACACAAACGTGTTCTCTACTCTCTCCCCTTCGCTCCCCGCTCAACAACCCTTTCTAGCTTCTAGCCCACCCACACACACACATACCACATTTCTCAGCTAATTTCATTGATGAATTTTTATTAAATAAATTATTATAATGAGGCACATTCGCTGTCGTTGTCGCTGTCGCTACTGCTCTACTCCATGATAATGATGATGATGATGATGTTGATTGTGTGGCGCTGAGGCCAGAGGCCCGTTGCAAGTCAACGAACGCGTTCGCAAAAAAGACGAAGCAAAAATAAAGACACACAAAAAAACGGAAAAAGAAAACAGAAACGGGAACCTGCGCAAAAATACGAAGACAAAAAAAATTTGGCACAAAATGATTCGAGTGGAAGAAATGGCGATAATGGAAACGTGGCGCGTGTTTGCACTTTAGCGAACCCCAAACAAAGTCTTCTTTCAATTCTGGAAGACAACTTGACCAAACTCACACAATAAATAGTTACGTCTATTTATAGGCTCGGGTCGGGCATATTTGAGAAATGTCTATAAAGTGAGGCTTTGGACCGCGACTCGCTATAAATAGTGTGTCTTGGGTCTAACCTAATTGATTATGAAGAACACAAAGTAGACAGCCAGGCGCAGCGATTGCCGAAGCAAATGTTTGGTCAGCTCAAACAATCCGGCGATAAGGCGGAAACTGGCAAAGGGAAGCGGAGTGGACGGAGAGACAGAGAGAGAGGGGGGGACTGAGGCCCAAGGCAAAGTTCAAAGTCGCTGAATGAATGGAATGGGTTTTTTTTTTGTGAATGAAAGTGGAAACAAAAATATAGTTGAAAGATGTTTATCAACAACAAAAACAACAACAACAATAAAGAAAGGCGGGTCGCAAAGCTAAATAATTGAGGCATTGATTAGAACTTAATTAATTGAAATGAAATTTGCATAATTATGAAATTTGTTTATTTTGAAAAACGTTTAGTGTTGAAATCGATTTATAAAAAGAAGTCCGGGATTTATCAAGTTATAAGGAATGAAGCGTAGTATTTGGTATATTTAGTATACCGAATATTTGGTATATTAACTTATTTAAGATCAACCTGACTTTTACTATTAAAATTAAGAAATTTGTTCATATTAAAAGCAAATTTTAAAAAGCGTCAAATGTTGAAATTGATTTATAAAAGAAGTTCAAAATTTATCAAGTTATAAGAAATGAAGCGTAGTAATTGGTATATTTAGTATACCAAATTTGTAGTATATTTCCTATTTAAAATCAACCTAACTTTTACTATTAAAATGATATTTGTTTATATTAAAAGCAAATTTTAAAAAGCCCCATTTATAAAAGAAGTTCAGAATTTATGAAGTTATAAGAAATTAGACGTAGTAATTGGTATATTTAGTATACCGAATATTTGGTATATTAACTCATTTAAGATCAACCTGGCTTTTACTTGTAAAATTATAAAATTTTTTAATATTAAAAACAAATTTTAATAGCGAAAAATTCAAAAATCGATTTATATAAGAAGTTTGGGATTTATCAAGATATCAAAAAATAGGCCCAGTATTTGGTATATTTAGTATACCAAATTTGTAGTACATTTCCCAATTTAAGATCAACCTGACCATATTTCTTCTTTTTTTAACAACTTGACTTGTAAAATTTCTTAACATGATTCTCATAATGTTATCTACTACTAAAAACACTTCCCTATATTATAAATCCAACTTTTACAAATTTATTGCCAACTCTTTGAATAGTTTAAGAAGACACTCATAGTTTCCTTATGTGACAATCTCTTGCAGATTACGCATCTCTTGTGTTAGTCATATCAGTATTTTATCGATCTATCATACAGTTTATTTAAAGACCATGATTTCACAGCTGGGAAACAGCAGCCAGCTAATGCATTTTGCTTCGCTTGGCGCCGCTTAAGTGATTTATCTGAATTTCCTATTCCCTTTCTATAATATTTAAAATTTGTTTTCTTCCAACATTGTATCGATATATTTTGTAGAAAATAATTAAACTTGTCACTTACCTTTCAGTCTCCGATTCTGCATTTGGTTGCTGCTGTAGCTGTTGTATTTGCGTTGCTGTCGATGATGCTGTTGCAGCAGCAGCAGTTGTGGCTGCTCCTGCAGCGACTGCTGCTGCTGTTGCTGATGATGTCGATTGCTGTTCATCGCTCAGAGCGAGCGATGTTGTCGTTGCGTCTGTTGCTGTTCCGGCTGCTACATTTGCTGCTACATTTGGATTCGTTAAATTAACATTATTATTGGCACTAACACTCGCGATATTTGTTGGCGGAATCTGTTGTTGTTGCTGTTGGGTGGCTGCTGCTGCACCTCCTGCAGTTGATTGCTCATCCTGCAACACACCAGCGACCACCAGCTGTTGCTGCACATCAGCAATGGTTGCTGGCGCACTCTGCAGCTGTAACGTGGGTATGCCAGCTGCAGCAGCAACTGTGGTTGCTGCAATCACGCCAGCCGAAGACTCATAGCTGCTCATGTGCGACAGCAATGGCATTGTTTGTCCCTGAGTCTGTCCGGTTGCTGCTGCTGACGAGGGAGTTGCTGCTACGGCTGCTGCAACAGTTGCTGCTGCCGTTGCATTTGTGGAAGTGTTTGAAGTCTGTGGTGTTGGTTGCTGTGTGGCCGAGGCCACCGATGTTGCTGACACTGCAACGGCTGGAAACTGTGCTGCTGCTGTCGATGGAGCAACACCATCGATTTGCGATGTCGCCTGTTGCTGCTGCTGCTGTTGCTGATCCAGCTGGAAGTTGGGCGGTGGCTGCTGTTGCCCGGCAGCAACAGCTGCGAATGTGGGCGCTGCCTGAGGCGTCTGTGTGGCCGGCGACAATGGTTGCTGCTCCACATAGCTGCTGCTCATGGCCCCAGCCAACTGTGGCTCAGCAACAGGAGCAACTGTTGCTGCTGTCGTGGCATTGTTGTTGTTATTGTTGTTGTTGCTGCCGCCGCCGCTGTTGTCACTGGCGCCGCCATTTTGAAAGTGCGTAGGCGGCAAATAAGCAGCCGCAGTTGCATTGCCAGCAACATCCATGGCTGCTGCTGCTGCTGCGGCGGCTGCTGCCTGCTCCTGTTGCTTCAGTTGCTGCAGCGACTGTTGCAACTGCTGGGCGGCTGCTGTGGCATAGTCCATGGGCAACGTTTGGCCATGGGGTGTGCCATCCGATGTTGCATTGGGCGTGGCTGCATTGGCATTCACGCTATCGTAGAGTTGTTGCTGCTGCTGTTGCTGGGCATCGCTGTTGGCCGCATTGACAAATTGCTGCATGCCATGCACCACGGTGGCTGGCGCTGTCATGACGCCACTGGGCGTGCCAACAGCGGTTGCTGTTGCCTGCAATTGTTGATGCTGTTGCTGCTGTTGTTGTTGGTGTTGTTGGTGTTGCTGTTGTTGTTGGGACTGTTGCTGATGCTGCTGTTGCAGATGCTCGGCAAAATTCCAATTGGCATCCGCTGAGGCAGCCTCCACATGATTCTCATGCAGCATTGTGGGCGGCAGTATCATGCTCTGTGTAGTCTTTGGCGGCAATGTTGCTGCTGTTGCTGCAGTGGTCGCAGTGGTTGCACCTGCAGCCCCACCATCATCCGCAATGCCAGCTGAATCCGAATTACCAGTCTTTTCATTATTATTGGCTGCGCCCACACTGGAGTGATCCAAGTAGTCCATGCACATCCAGCGTCCACGCTTAAACGGCTCCGTCGACTCGATTTTAACAACCTTGAAGCGTTCGCTGCGATGCTGCGTCTCCTTCATGTCGTCCTTCTTCTTGGTGCCGCCCGGCGTCACCGCAGCACTCACCACATTGATAATGTTATCCGCCACATTCACCTGCACATTCTGTATGGTCTGACCGAGCGACGACGGCCCAATGGGATCAACCACAACGAGACCATACTGTGAACTGGTTGGAATAACGGGCGCCGTGGTGCTGAGCGCATTGTTCGCAAAGAATACCTCCTCCTTGGAGAATGTGTCCTCGGACATCGAGGGCGTCTCGTTCTCCAGATCCGTGATGCGACTGTTGTCGTCCGTATGAGATTCATCCAGATCATCGGCGGACTCATCGCCAGTATCTCCGCCGGCTGCATTCAGCTTGGCATGCCCGACCGTAACGGAGGTGATTTGAAATGAGGAAGTCGTCTTTGGTTTGCGATTGCTGCCAGCCATCGAGTTGCTGCTGGCAGCGCCACTCATGTTGCCACCGGTGGTTGCTGATGCCGCCTGCTGGTGTCCTTGGCTGTGGCTGGTGTGGTGATGATGATGATGGTGATGCGCATGATGATGATGTTGCTGCTGTTGCTGCGGTGGCGGCGGCTGTTGCAAGCTACGTGTGGTTGCTGCTGCTGCTGCTGCACCATTATTATTTGGCGAGCTGGCCTTGCCACTGGCAACACCACCGCCACTGCTGTTGTTGCTGCTGCTGCCACTGCTGTTGCTTGTTGTTGATGTTGCTGTCGAGTTGTTGGTGGCCGTCGAGTTGTTGGTGCTGCTCGATTTGGGCGCCAGCGATACACTCGATGCGCTGCTGTTCAACGTCAACGTGCTGCTGGCACGCGACACCGCCGAACTGCCATCGACGCTGACGCTGACAACAGCCGCAGCAGCAGCGCCGCGACTGAGCGCATTCAAACGCAAACTTTCGCTGGTGGTGCGCTGTATGTTGTTGCTGTTGCTGTTAGTGTTGCTGTTGGAGTTAGAGTTTGTGTTGTTGCTATTCTGATGCGCATGCGCCTGATGGTGATGCAAATGCGAGGCATGATGGTGATGATGATGTTGCCCACTGCCGCCCAACGAATTCACCTTCGTCAGCGGTGGCTTCTTGATGCTGGTGGTGCTCACCACGCCCACTCCCCGCGTCGGTGTCTGTATCGAGTTGCGACGCGCTGGCGCATTCCCTGGCCCAGTTGCTGTGCCACCTGTTGGCTTGAACTTGGCATTCAGATGACGATCGAACATGTTGTTGCTGCTGGCGCGTTGCTGTTGCTGCTGCTGTTGATTTGCTTGTTGTTGCCGGCGTGTGGCGGCTGTGGTTGTTCCTGTTGTTGTTGTGGTTGCAGTTGGATTGGCTACAATGCTGTGCGATTCTTGTGAGTTTTCTGGGGATGAGGCTGCTGAATTGCTGCCGCTTGCCGGACCGCTGTTAACAATTGTTGATGCTGCTGCTGCGGCGATGATTGCTGCTTGCTGTTGCTGTTGATGTTGCTGCTGTTGTTGTTGTTGTTGCTGATGTTGCTGACCGGAATCTTCGTTGGCAGCGCTTTGATTCTCGGCCATAATCGAATTGGATTTCAGCGTGCGCAAAGTTTTCAGCAAATAATCCAGATTGCTGACAATACTTTGGATTATTTTCGGAAACAAACAATTTCGAAAAGTTTATTCTTGTTGTTTTGGGTAAATGTTTTTGTTGTTTTGTGTTTTGTTTGTGGTCAAATTTGTGTAGTCACTTAAGAATTTGCTATTTAGTTTTGATTGTTATTAATGTCTGCTGTTTGTATGCAACTAGTTGCTGCTGTTGTCATCAGCTAATCACTGTATGTTGCTGCTGTTATCTGCTGTTGCTCCTGAATTTGTGGCAAACGATTTGCCCACTTCAAAGATGAAATTAGCGGCTGCCAGGCGACGACGACGATACATAGCGACCGTTGCGTTCCAGGTGCAACCAACTGACTGACGAATTACGACGGCGACGCGACGACAACAACGGCGACGGCAACGCGACCGCAACGATGACGACGACGACGACGACGACAACCAAACTACCGAAAACGAGAGACGCCCGCGAAAATTCAGTTGAATGATGTTGCTGTTGTTACTGTTGTTGTTGTGTGTGTTGATTTTGTTATGCTAAGTAATAAATTTAAATTTATTTGTTGCTGGCTTGCTTTTTTTGCAAAGCTATAATTTGCCTTTCCGCGTTTTATTAGCAACAACAACACGGACAATAACTACATAAGCCGCCAGCGTTGCCAGCAGCGCCATCTAGCGCTTGACTTTGGTTAGCGGGCGTTTCAATTTTCACATTCATTCACTCACACACACACACACACACACGAACACACAACACCACATCTCACACTCAGCGCAGCTGTTGTTGTTTGTTGTAGTTGATGTTGTTGTTGGTTGTTATTAATATTAATCACTTAAATCAACACTTAAATGGAACACAAATATGTATTTATATAAATTATGTTATTTATAATAATAATTAATATATATATTTTTTGTTATTTGTTGTTATACGGGTTTAATATTTAACTAAGAATTTTAATTTAACTTTTGCATGAAATTAAAAACTTTGTTGCACTTTTCACTATTTATTTCCATTTGTTTATTTACTTAATATTTTGTTTTGTTTGGTGTTTTTTGTCTCGCGGAATTATTATTCAATTTCTTTGTGCCCGTTTTACTAGCAATGCAGTAAAGCTGTAGAAATTTAATTCCTGCAAAATAGAGAGAGAGAGAAGAGAGAACATAAATATTAGTATAATTCAATTAAATGTCCATTAAATTTCAGCTATAATTAATGGCACTGCACAACGCGACGTATACGTAACGCGGCGATATTTTGGGCGTCGCACACAAATTGTTATTCTTTTAATTAAATGGAAACCTTTTGAGAATTACTTAAGATGAACTAAATATGCACAGCGGATTCATCGATTATTAGTTGTAATAAATAAGGTAATACAATGCCTGGGGGACCATGTAGTAAGTATCAAGTGTACAACAAACGGAAACAAAACTTAAATAATTATAGAAACCTAATGCTGCGGCGATTGCTCAGCTCAAGTGTAATTGGAACCTCCTCAAAGGCTAAACTTTCGCCAATCATATTTTTCCATTTCATAATAGCAATGAATCAAATCGGAAACCTTGAGCAACCAAAGCGCTAATCACCAAATAGGAGTGCAAAAAAAGGTTCTAAGCTAAATTATATATGAATAATGAAAGTATACAAATTTTAGAACTTTCCTACACATTTTTAGAACAATCTCTGCACATTTTATCTATTTCATAATATTATAAAATCAAATTGAGACTTTTCTTGATGATCTGCCAAAGTACTGATCACCAAAGAAGTGTGCAAAAATAAATGTTAAACAAAATGAAATATGAATAAGGGAAATATAACATTTTTAAAATTTTCTCTAAACATTTTACTAAACTAAACATTTTTTCCTATTTCATAATATTAGCAAATCAAATTTAAACTTTCTGAAACCTTTCTAGTTATTATCATTCATGAATCATTATGAAAATATCAAAATTTAAGAACTTTCTCTAAATATTTTACTTTTATTTCATAAGAAAAACTTTTGAGAACACTCCCTCAACATTTTTTCCATTTTATTATATTATTCTATCAAATTTAAACTCTCAGCTATGTGCTAATCAACAAAAATATGACTGTAAATTAAATTCTAAGCAAAATATACAAATTTTATAAGCTTCTCTACAGATTTTACTTTTATTTCAAAATATTTCCCTATTTCATAACATTATTAAATCAGATTTAAACCCTCTGAAACCTTTCAAGCTAAGTGCTAATCACCAAATATGACGACGAAATAAATTCTAAGCCAAATGAGAGATGAGT
The DNA here is from genome assembly GCF_009650485.2 of Drosophila albomicans. Classification (NCBI taxonomy): domain Eukaryota; kingdom Metazoa; phylum Arthropoda; class Insecta; order Diptera; family Drosophilidae; genus Drosophila; species Drosophila albomicans. The sequence continues at coordinate 27,488,610 of NC_047628.2, forward strand.
AATAGAAATATACAAATTTTAGAACATTCTCTAAACATTCTATTTCCATTTCAAAAACTTTTCCTATTTCATATTATTAAATCACTTCTAAGCCCTCTGAAACTTTTCTAGCTAAGTGCTAATCACCAAATATGACTGCAAATAAGTTCTAAGTTCTGAAATGCATGGTTGGATGCAAATAGAAGAGATGCTAAAGCAAATAAATATGATAATAATGACAGTATTATGCGCTCTGCTCTCTGAGAAACCTCTCTCCTAAGTATTAGCTTAAGCTATAGCTTTGGTCTAGCTATGTCAATGACTGTAGCTTTGTTTTTTTTGCATGTTTGCTGTATTTTGTATCTCTAGCTGTATCTGTTTCTGTCTCTCTAGATTTCATAACTGCGTAGTTCACTCTTGTCTCGTTATTAAGTATTTTGCTTGTGGTCATGATCGTGATAATGATCATCATGTTGACGATCAGCATGATGATAATCGTGCTGATGATTTTCAGTTTTCTTCTCCGTTTCGGTTTTTTTTTTGTTTTATTATTGATTTCATTATTTCTGTCGTGCGTCGTAGTTTGTTGAATTAGTTAAGTGCCACATTAGAAGAGCTTCCTTTTCTCCCCCTCCTTGTTTTGTTTCAATTTGTTTTTGTTTTCGTTTTTTTGTACTGCCTTTTTTTTGCATTGTCGCTTTGCCAAATTGTTTGATTATCAATGCGCTGGGTGCTGCTCTCTTTATTTTTTTTGTTCAGAAACTGTTTTAATATTTTAAATATTTGCTTCTTTCGGCTTTTTACTTTCCGCGATGCTTTCGTATTTCTGTGTGTATTATTTAATTGAATACGTTTACGGAAATAAACGCGCAATTGACGATTGCCAAAACAAACAGCACAACACACAAAAAAAAAGCCAGGAACTTGCTTTGCAAATTCAAGCATCGAAGTGTTTATACTCTTAAGTGACTAATAAATAATTTTGCTAAAAGAGTTTAACTTGATTATTGTCATGAAAATCTCTGCTTCTAAACTTTCTTTTAATTGTAATTAAATCTCTGCTGATTTTTTCCAATTTAAATATTCTTTTTAACCTCGCTTATTCCGCAGTTCTGCTAAAAAGTGAATATGCTCAATTTCAGAGAAAGGGAGAAATAAAAGAAGAGAAAAAAAGTGTGCAAAAACAAAACGCGTTAAATGAACGGACGCATTATATTATTTGTGTGTGTTTGTATTGGTTAATAGCCGTAAGCTTTGCCGATCATTCATAAATTGCGTGGAACTGTTTAACTTTCGTAGGTGTGTGTGTTTGCGTGTGTGTAAACGGGCGCGTGTGTTTGACGTTTTGAACTTTTGCGTGTGCCCCCAGCCCGAAGGCAAAGTCAAGACCTTGAAGCAACTCTTTTAGCCAAAAAAAAAAAAACAACTACAATATTTTGCAAATGACAAAACAAAAAACAATAACAACAAATCAGTTATAGGTCAACACTGGTCAGAGCACTCTCAGCAGGTGCTGTGTCGAGAGTCTATTGGCCTTGTTCTTGCGCAGGTACAAAAGTTGGTTAACAGATCTTTGTTGTTGTTTGTTCTTCTAGAGAATGGAGGTTAAGATCAGAGAATTCATCAGAGCGATCATTTCGCATATGGCAAATTGTTATTTGTTTGCAAAAAAACCAAACCAAAACACATGTGAGATAGATAAACGAAGCTAGAATTTTGTCTGTTGTCCAAATGAAACTGATCAATTTGCTCAAATGACGTTTCCCATGAACCGCAGAGCTTTAATAATGTTGTGGAAAGATTTGGTCGTTATATTTGATGGCAGCAAATAAATTAAACTTTTAATAGTAATAATACTATAAAGAGAAAAAGCAGCAAATCTTCAACTGAACTATTAATCTGAAACAGCTTATTTAAAGATTATCGATAATTGAACTGATCGATAACATCTTTAATATTTTGAAGTGCTTTAATAATAATGTGAAAAGATTATATTCACAATCTCAAATGGCTTAATACTAATATTAGAAATAATTATATGAAGAGAACATGTTGATAGTCCAATTCTAATTACTAAACTATTCCAATTATATTCCACTACCGCATTAATCGATAATTACAGTGATCGATAACATCGCGATGTTGAATACCTCAGCGAGATAAATACATGCAATCACAGTTGGTGCGATTTAGATTAATATTGGCTCGTTATGGGCGATAACTGATATTTATGTGGCTGCCACAAAGACATGCCACATCAAGTGGGTTATAGGAGCAGTGGCCCATAATCAAGGCATCTGCAATTGCACTTACACACGCTTGTATCTGCATATGAGTGAGTGTGTGTTGTCTGTGTATCCAGCAGATACAATTTGCCATCGAAGAAGGTGCCGCTGTAACTTGCAACGCCTGCCTCAACACAGAGAATGAGTGAGTGAGAGAGAAGAGGCAACAACGACAACGACGACAACGACAACTGCAGCAAGAACAAAGCGCAGCGAAGAAATGGCAACAGCAGAAGAACTAATTGCAACGACCAAGTATAAAATCGATGAAGCAAAAAATATAATGAAGAACCAACTACAACAACACCGACAACAACAACAACAACGGCAGATAGCGAGTGGAGACAAGAGCAGACAGAGCAGAGAAAAAGCGAGAGAGCGAGAGTGGAAAAATTTACAGATGGAGAGAGCGAATGCGCGTTAAACAAATTGCAACAATTTTCCCAATAGAGCAGAGGCAAAAACTAAAAGCGACTGAGACGCAGTGGCAGCAAAAGCAGCAGTGTTAGAGCGAGAGGCAGAGAGTGAGGCAGCCTGTTGGCCTCCTGCCTACACACACACATACACTAACAAACACACACACAGAGACACTAATACAAAGCCAGAGGCTGAGACACGCGTAACGCAGGCAGCAACGTGGGCGCCTACAAGTGGGCGGGCAAAGGGCTGCGGTCGGCGGGGGCCAAAGCATAGCAAACAAACAGTGCAAATTGGCAAAACGAGGCGAGAGCGAGAGAGCGCGCGAAAGCAGAGCACAAAGTGCAAAATGTGGAGAGAAGAGAGCGCGCAAATATTCTGTCGGCTCTCGCAATGCGCCTCGCTCTCTCGCTCTCATTCTGGCTCTCTCTTCACTTGGCACTGGCACTGAAGAAGACGAAGAAGACAGCTGCCGGTAATCAATATTGATGATAGCAGAAGCAACGACGACAACGACAACGGCAGCGCAACAACGAAGATAAAGAGCAAAAGGGAAAAGGTCAAAGTGAAATGCAAAATCAAAACTTGACAAAGGCATTTAAATGCAATTTAATTAAACACCAAAAGAAAATACCACCAAAAAACACGTAAAAGAGAGCAAAACATACCAAAAAAAAAAAAGAAAGAAAGAAAAAGAAAATGACTCATTAAACGCGTGAGAAAGGAAGTAGAGAATAGTTGAAGAAGAGCAAACACAAAGCACACTAAACAATAAGATATTGCATATCCAAAAGATACAAAATCTCTTCACACACTGCAAAAAAAAAGAAGAAAAAAAAAAACATATTCAATTATCAAAGCAAATAGAATCTCTGAAAGCAACTGAAACTGCCAAATGAATAAATAACAAAATAAATAAATTCATTTCTATTTACGATACATTTTCGTTTCGTTTGTCAACAATTTTCGGTTTTCGTTATTTTTTTTTTTTTTTGACAGCACTGCAGACGTGACTCTGCGCACATAGTTTGCCCCTTCTGCCCCCTGAATCGAAACTTGACAGACGAAGCAAAAATAAATTATACGTACATCAAGCTATACTTAGTTGCATAGAGTTGCCGTTGCAGCTTAGTATTTGTTATTAACAAAATGGCAAATTAAATAAACAATGCAAATGCTATCGATACATATCGAATTCAACGTAATGTAAACAAAAAGTCAGCATTTAAAAAAGCTCTGTCATCGATCCTGAGAGATTGCAAGAAAAAATATTTCACTTTGTCATGAAATACGAGAAGACGACGCCAAGACGGCGACTTTAGAACTGCGAGAGACTCTTCTCACTTGGCTCGGCTTGTGTCTGTCTCTGCCTGGTTCAAGGTTAATCATAGACTCTGCTGTCTGCGACTGCAATGTACTAAAGTCCCATCTCTACAATTCCAATAAGACAACGAACGGCATTGAGGCGAATACAATGTTCCAATAAGCAAAGTTCTTTGATCTTTAAGCGGAGGAATAAGACAATCGGAGCGATAATTACGGAAATATTGGAACGATTAGTTTTGTATCTAGTTATTGAACTCTACAAGCGAATTTAATTGCTTCTCATTAATAAAAATATTGCAAATCTTAATTACTGAAATATATCACATAATCTATTTATCGATTAACATTGAATTGTTATTTATCTATTAACAATAGTAGTTTTTAGTTCATTTAACTTTATGAACTGTCGCAAAAATATAAATTAGGGGTCTCTTTAATAGAAAAATTGTAATATTAAATTGTATATCTTCATTAAGGAATTATCTAAGCAAAATTATTGAACGAATGTTATCGATTGCCTGACTAGTTTAAATATTAGAAAGAAATATTTAACTTTTTAGTAGAATTTAACTTATTTCTTGATTCAAATGCGAACTGATCTAGTTAAAATATTGGAATTCAGTAGATTGCTTCAATTTAACTATCGATTAAAAGACGTATCGATTTAAATTACATTTTAAAGACGATTAAATTACATTTTATCGTTGTTTTTGATATTCAATATGAATCGCATCGATTTCCGCTTTATTGAAAACTGCACTTACTCTTTAGTAGAAGGTAATAATACTATATTCCGTAATAGGTTTTTGCAGCAACTGACTGACAACTTTGAGGCATCACCAGACTGCAAGTCTCGCATTACGTTAATGAGAATTCGACTTGCGATTTGATTGCATTTGAAATTCCTTGCAACAAATATTGGCATTGGTTAAAAGACATTGCAATGGAGTTGTTGCAGAGAGTGTAAACAATGTGCAAACAGCTGATTTAGTTATAAACAAAATGACTAAATTGCTTTGACAGCTGTTTTCTTCGCTTCGCAGTGCGAATAGCAACAGCAACAACAACACTTCCAATAGCAAATCCAATCAGAATGGAAAAAATCTATACACATGTGTGTGTTTGTGTGTGTGCAAGAAAGAAACAACAAGTAAAAAGGTACAAAGTGCAAATATTGCCAGCAGCAACAACAATAACTACAATCAAGCGAAAGTGAACGAAAATTGTAATAACAACAACAACAAGAGCGCAACGCATTTAATTCTGCTGCGGCTGCACTGACAACAACAACAACAACAGCTGCAAGGATGGGCGGATATCGACGTCAACGTCGACGCAGGGCAGCGCCTCACACACCAACACACACACGCACAAGCCTCACATATTTCTCAACAACTTTAAATGAATTTTCATTTTGTGTTTACAACATTTACGACACTTTTGTATATTTTGTTATTAATAATTTGATTAAATTCTTCACTCGCACACATACACTGACAATCTTTGTTGTTTATGGTTTTATTTTATTACTGTTTTTCATTTCTTTTTTTTTCTTTTTGGCTTTGACGTTCACATCGATTTGTTGCACTGTGCAGCTGACGACGACGACGACGATGAGACGGCGACGTCGCGACATTGCGTCGCTGCCTGATTAGATTTTTTGAATCATTTTAGCATTTTCATAACTTGCATATTTAACTTACACACAACGCCAGTTGCCAGCGTATTTTATGCATTTCAATTCAATGAAATTATAACGAAAACTGAACGGCCACAAAAGAAATATGTTGAATTTTCGTTTTGCAACTACAAATAAAACACTAAAAATCGGACAAAAGGAACAAAATTTGACGTGAGCGAGAGAGCGAATGAGTGAGAGCGCAAAACGAGTGTGCGAGAGCCCAACCACACACACACACATACGCACACACTACAAGAGCGTGAGCATGAGAGAGCGCCACACACAGCTACACAACAGCAGCGCGCGTGTGAGAGAGGGAGAGAGCGCACACTTCACATTAAGTAAACGAAGCTCGTGCAAGGCAGATTTGCAAAAAATTTTGCAAAAAAAAAAGCGAAGAGAAGAAAAGGCCAAGCCACTTTAAACATGGGCAGCCAGCAGAAACAACAACAATAAAGGGTATTAAACAATTTGCGGCGGCGACGACGTCGCCAAATGGCTTCCAAAAAATTTTTTTTAGGTTTTTTCACTACACGCACACACACAGGCGAACGAATGTATGTGCTTATACATATACACGCACACTGTCGTCGGCGTCCAGCAAACACAACGCGCACATATTTTTGTACTTAACAATTTTGTATCTCTTTAATTGTTTTACACACAATTTTCGGTTGATGTAAATTATTCACATTTTCAGCGTGTAAATGCACCATGCATTGGTGCCTATTTTTTTTTTGTGCCCGTTTCTTATTCAATTTGCACGCACACACACAGGCGCAAATGTAGAGAGACACGCACACACACACACATGCACTCACTCACTTTACACATTTTTTTTTGTGGTACGTATGTACAATATATATCGGCGCTCACTGCTCTGCTGTTGGGTTTTGTGTGCGAATTGGTTTTATATTTATGTGCTTAACACTTTGCTTGCCATTTACTTATTATGCTTGTGCTTGCGGTATTTGTTGCTATTTTCAATTACAAACTTTTCACCTTGAAATTTTTACGGCAGGCTCCGAACGGTCGACAGATTGTGGCGGTCGGGCGATAGACACTCGGTTTGATGCAACACTGAGCGCTACAGTGTGACCCGGAACTGGGAAGTGTCAATTTGCTAGCAAAAAGCCGACTTCATATCAAAATATACCAAGAAAGTATATTATTCAGTATTTTCCAACACTAAAACATTCTGGTATTTCATATTTTATTAATTTAAAAATATCGAATTAAGTAAATATTTATATTGTTTGCAAATGATTTAAATATTTAAATAAAAATTACATGTTTAATTATTATTATTAAATTATATTATTGTAATATTGTATTCATATATTTTAAATTATGTTAATAAAATATTAAAATCTGCTTGTGTATCTAAATTTTGGAGAATAAAATAATACACCCAGCTGTCATTGGCTTGAAAATGCACAGAAATTATAATTTTAATCATTATTAACTAAGTTGTTATTTATATAAATTAATATGATGTCGTGTCTAATAATTTTTGAATTGGCGGCAATGCGCGCTGCGTTGCAAAAGCTGAGTGATTTATAACGAGGGCTAGCTTTGTTAGCGTTCTGTGACGGCAACTGTTGCGGAACCGGTTCGTAGCGTTCAGTGTATGGAACTGTTGCGTAGCATTGTTGAGCACACGCTATTGGCGGTTATTTTTGAATGTTCAGAGAGTGGCAAGTTTTTTAAAGAGTGTAGAAAGTCTTACATCAGCTTAAATGTTCCTTCTAATGTTGCAATCTCTGGTCAAACAGAATCAATAATCAATTCGTAATGTAAACGAAATCTGAGACATAGGTCAACGTCGCAAATCGTGCTAATGATCAAGATTCCACCCCCCAAAACGCATACGCTGACCAGTCGACTGTGTGTTTCGTCTGCGTCGGAACGTGTTTTGGATTAGAATTAAGCCGATAATAACAGCGTCGGCCTTTGAAGATTGCAACACCCCCGCATTTAAATTGCAACGCGACGAGAAAAAATGAGGAAAAACCTCAAGGCAAAATGACCAACGCCAAAAGGGGAACCGTTGAATGGCAAACAGCAAAAGCAGCAGAAGCAACAGCAACATCCCAAGGACCGGACATGTTTTCTGCGTAATTAGTGCAAATGCCTATGTGTGAGGGTGCAGCACACACACACAAGCAGCTGCCACCCCTACTCAAGAGCGGGGGGCGGTCAGTGGAGCGTATGCCTTGAATTCTCGTTCTTTTCGCATTTTTGCTTTCTTTAACAATTTCCATTTGATTGCATTTCGACGCCGGTTCCCAGCATAAACACACACGCACACACACACACACACGCACACACATGCACGCGCTTAAACACAAACACGCAGCATTCATTAGGGTGACCAGCGTCCAGTTTCGCCTGAGCTTAACTGTCATTTCCATAAAATCCCAGAGTACGCACACACACACATGCATACACATTCAGCTCAATGACTTTGCCCGCCCACACACACACACACACACTCATACACACGCACGCACTCATCGACAGACGTATGCAAAACTTTCGTTCACTCTCGTCGCACTTTCTTCACTTCTGCCCTTGCCTCTAATTATGAAGATGAATGTCCTTATTGCTTTTATACGTTTTGCGTGCGTGTGTATGTGCGTATATGTGTGAGTGTGTGTGTGTGTCTAGTTGCCGACATTCTCTATTAATAATGCTTTCGGTCACACTCTGCATACATTCGTTGAAATTTGTTGCCATTCCCCCAAATTTGGACCACTAAAACTTTGCCATTGGCCACAGTGGGACAAAGCATACGGATAATTTGAATAAATTATCTTGAAACAAATTTTATACCAGAAAAGTAAATGGAATCAATTGAGTTGAACGATTCTAAACAGATTATGGAAAATAATTATGAAAAAAGTAAGCATATGAAAAATTTGAATAAATCATGTTGAAGCAAATACTAAATCAGAAAACTAAATTTACCAATTGAATTAAGATTTTAAACAGACAATCAAAAATAATTATGCAAAATGATAAAACAATTTAGAAAAATAATAACTAAATGTATGTAAAATAAATAAAATAACTAAAACTCATTTAAAGTAAACAGAGATAAAAAATTCATAATTGAAATTTCTTATAACAAATAATATAAATCGATTTAATACAAATAAATTGTATTATTATTTTTATTATTTATTATTATCAATTCCTTATTGCAATGAGATAAGGACACGACTAAGGCTTTCAGGCTAATTGATAACTTTTTGAAAATCACAAAAACCTTAATCCAAGCCCGGATCTTTTTGAGCTTATAACTTTTTCTTAATCCAAAAAAAGATTTTATGATTCTTTAAAATTTCTAATAACAATTATAATTTTTAACAACTCTACTGACAAAATAAATTTTTTTTTCTAAAAATTGCAAATTTCGCTTGCACAATTTGAATTTTATTTTAGCAGTTTCGCACCACTGTGCAACGAAACGCTTGTATGCTGCTTGCCACACGAAATGCGCGCAACTTGCTGCTTCGTCTGCCTCGCAGTAGTTGGAGGGAGCAATAATAAAGGAAAATCCGACAGGATGCTAATGCGTATTTAGTTATTTAGTTTATGTGTGTGCGAGTTGTTGTTGCTGCGTGTGTGAGTGTGTGTGTTTGTGTGAGAAGGGGACGCACGACTCTTCACACTGCTGTTTGTTTTATGTGCGTGTGTGTGTGTGTGAGTGTGTGAGTGTATGGGGAATAAGGATTTGCTCGCTTCTCCCTCCTAACTTGCCAGAAGTATTTGCATATTATCGATTTCCATGGCAAAGACATTAGATATGTGAATAAAGTAGATACATTGTCCAAGTATTATCCTTGGAAAACTTTTGGACTTAATGCTGCCCACATTTGATCCTTAGACAACGTTTTATAGAATATTTTCCTAAGTAGCTTTTAAGCTTAAGCGAAAAAAACGAAAACTAAACTAAACAATTCGATTTGCGAGCTGCTCGAAATTCGACACTAAACGTGGCCCAAAAGGCCTAAGAGCCAATTTGAGTTCAAGGATGATAAAAAAAAGAAGAAATGGCGAAGCGTTTCAAAGGACCTCTAAGCGGATTTCAACAATTTAAATAGAATTTTATATTTTTCTTTGCTCTCCTCTACTTTGCTTTTTTAGAGGGCAAAATGTCAAAGCTAAAACGACACGGACCCAATTAGATTTGTCCATCCTTCGACACACACACACGGACATGTGTCAACCCGCCTTCCTCTCTCCCTTCTCTCTTCAGTCCATTCTGTGGAGTGCGTGGGATTTTAGAACATTTGGCATTTGTTACAGAACGCAGCCTAAACAAGTCACAGAATTATGAAAAGTAATGAACTGTAAATCGAATCGAGGCGTTTTTCTTCTCTTCTTTTTTTTCTGCTGCTTTTTATAAACTTGACTGCACACACACTGCCTTCAGTCATAATTTCCTCAACTTGTTAACCGAAGTCTTCGCTAATGGCAACCGGAAAGCAGTAGTAGAATTGTTAGCTGAACAACTACAGAGTCTATCCTAACAATTACCAGTGAAAACTGTTCGTAAACTTGTGAAAATTCTGCACAATTTGACAATCTATAAAATATCTTGAGGCGCATTCCGAGAAAACTTGGCTTAACTCATTCTGAGTTTGCTAAATTCTTGAGAAATTATTCTATTTTCCACTGATGAAGTTTTAATAAATGTTCCTAGTATCTTTAATTTTGTAGCTCTACTAGCCATTTACATTTATCTATAAGAATTTCACCATTTAGCAAAGAATAACTAATTCAAATTTTTATAGTATACGAAATAGCTTTTTCTTAAATATTTTCTATAATATTTACTGATTTTACCTACCAGGAAAAAACAGTTTTTTCTTTTCATCTTGGAAATTGTAGCTTCTGAAAAGAAGAAATGGAAATGTTAAATTATTACAAAATGCAATATATTTTTAACTTAGAAACGAAGTAAATTTTTCTTTATATAAATAAGGCACATAAATTGATCATTATTATTTGAAATTTATTTCTTGAAGCTAATCACACATTCACATTTTCTGACTTGTTAAACAAAATTCAGGCTTACAGTTCAAAGTAAGCTATATTTTATATTTGTTTTTATATTGTATTTGTATATTAGTTGTTAACCAAAACCAAATAAATGAATGACTTTACTTAAATTAGTGCTTAAAAGTAAATTAATATAAATTAAATATCAAATATCAGTACCAACATTCCTAATTCTATCACAAGTAATTTCTCTTTTAAATGTTGATTTTCTTGACATTTTCTGAATTGTAAAACTAAATTCAGTCATAAAGTTCAAAGTAAGCTATATTTTATATTCATATTTATATTACCAAATAAATGAATGACTTTATTGAATTAGTGCTTAAAAGTAAATTAATATAAAATTAAATATCAAATATTAGTATCAACTTTCCTAATTCTATCAAAAGAAATTTCTCTTTAAATATTTACAATTTTTTCACAACAAACTATCGATTGACACTTATTGAACAGTAAAACAAATTCCAGTATTAGTGCTAAAAAGAATCGATTAGAAATTCAAGTGCAGTTCAAGTTAATCAATCACTATGCATCGCTGGTTCTTTGCCAACGAGCGGGAGGAATGCGTTCCCAAGCCACCCAAGGAGGATGCAAATGCGGAGGTCAAAGAGGCGCCCAAGATCGAGGAGAAGGAGCCGATCTACATGGATTGGCCTTTCTGTGTGATGGTGCGAAGACCGTTGCAAGGTAACGAGGTGGCTGCGATCAGTGGCAACTGCGATGAGTTGGGCAACTGGGATCCGAAGCGCTTCATTGAGATGGAGCGAAGTGCCAAATACATGGACGATGGCTACGAGACGCACAAGTTTACCTCAACGTTGCGCATTCCACGTCACATCGATGTGGAGTATCGTTATTTGATTGTGGCTATCGATGCCATGCGAGACGTGAGCATGGTGCGTTTCTGGGAGGTGCACAATGTGCCACGTATCATACGCACTTGCCACAATCTGTTGAAGAACTGCGACTACTTTGGTCAGCAGTATGTGGAGGGCGATCAGCATCAAGTGAATCGCGGCTGGGCAACCGATGAAACTTACGTTCAATTCAAGATCTTTAATGCTCCGTTTATTTGGGGGAAACAAAAGCCACGCGTGTTGCACGTTTACTTGCAACCGATGTACGAATTGGAGCCAGCGCTGTGTACATTGGAAACGGCACAAAATGTGCGATTGACAACCGAAAGTATCTTTCATCGTAATCCTTCGCTTGAAACGCTGCAGAATTCTCAATTAGCTCACACTGAGGTTGTGAATTTGCGTTACTCGGTCAAGTTGCACTTTCAGGCATCGAGTGGTGCGCGTTGTGGCTGCGATGATATGCAACTGTTTCACTGTTCAGTTTATAACTTTGAGCAGACTTTCTATCGATTAGATCTCTATACTTTTGCTTATAAGTCTGGCTATGATGAACCGCCTTATCACTACGGTTATGGCTTCATTTTCCGTCACCAGCTGCTCAACTCTGAAGGTTCCTTGCGCATCAAATTCAACTGCGCTTCGACGCATCGTCCGCTGATCGAGCTGAATGTCAAATATTTGATCATCAGAGCTTTGCCCAACATCAAGTGCAATCTGCGTGTTTCTTATGCTCGTTATTGGCGACATGGACATGAGGTTTTGGAGATCGGACATCGAGGCACTGGACCAACTTATCGTGTAGATGATCATGTGTATCGCGAGAACACTTTGTTGGCCTTTAGACGCGCTTTTCAGAATCGCGCTGATATGATTGAGATGGATGTCATGTTAACGAAGGATGCTCAGGTGATTGTCAATCATGATTTTGTGCTCAAGTTTGCTCAGAGCTGCGAAGCACTTCTCGACAAGACGTTGGACAACACGGATGTCTTTGTTTTTCCAAGTGAATCTTTGAATCGCTTGAAGTTACTCGCCATGGGCGCTGTGAAGTATAACGATCATCTTTTGCTGCCAATTCAGGCGTTAAACTACGAGGATTTGCTGCTCGCTCAGGCGATGCGTTATGCCGGCAATGAAGGCTGCAATCTCAATTGCGATGCTTATCTGCAGTCGCAGAAGCCTTTTCTGCTGCTCAGCGAACTCTTTGATGTGGAGACTTCGGCACTGCCCGAGAAACTCGGATTTCTCATCGAGATCAAGTGGCCGCAACGGGATAACAGCGGACGTTGGGAGGTGAATAGTTGCAAGCCAAGTTTCGATCGTAACTTTTATGTGGACACCATTTTGGAGCTGGTCTTTAGATTGGCTGGCAAACGTCGCATTTTCTTTAGCAGCTTTGATGCAGATATTTGTCTGATGGTGCGCTTCAAGCAGAACCTTTATCCGGTTCTGTTGCAAGTCCTCGATCATGAGAATCCCGTTCAATTCCTCGATCAACGTGTCAGCGTGCTGGACAATGCTTTGTTCTTCTCCCACAACTTGGAGCTGTTTGGCTTGAGTGTGCCAACGAATGTGGTGCTGAGTAAACCGCTGACTGTTGGCCAAATACGCGAGTTTCGTTTGCAGGTTTTGATTTGGGGTTCACATAATAATGATATCGCTGTGCGGGATAAACTGAAGCGTTGGGGCGCCACTGGCGTTATTTACGATCGCATCGATCAGCCCAATCAGAAAGGCGAACAGATGCAGGGCGTGGTCTGCTGCATCGACTCGGATGCCACACGACCCACCATCATATCCATGGAGTACATGGAGAAGATCAACAAGTGTCGCAAGCCATTTTGATGCGTATTACATATTACGAAAAATATGTTGTAAATGTAATTTTGAGAAATGTATTTTAATGCCAAATCAAGTAATTGTAAAGAGAGAAATATATTTTAAATTAAATAATCATTTACACAAGTTTTCTAAATTGCTTGACGATCGCGGCAAGCATCACTGCTACAGTGGCGTCTGAACAAGAGTGTACGAACTTTCTAAGCAACTACAAGCTGTTCAGCCAAGCAGTTCAACCAAGTGGTTCCGCTAAGCAGTGCAGGAAAGCAGTGGACAACGCAGCCAGCAGAGAAGTGAAAGATCTTTAAGAGGAACATTTTTCAATTGAGTGCAAACTATTTTCATTATTTATGATGCTAGAGAACTCTTCAGTTTCATCGTTGCTTTATACATTGAAAATATAAATAAGAAATTAATATTTATTTATTATGAAATTATGAAATTTAGTATTAAATACTAAAGAAAAGAGAGTGCTGGCGAGTGCGTTTAATTTCTAGTTTGCTTATAATACAAACTAGCAATTTGTGGAACACTGCCATCTGTTTGATTTATTTATCTTTTTCTTTCTTTTTTTTGTAGTTTCTAATAGCACATTGCGATTTTTCAATTCAGTTTTCTGACCATTAAGTATTTACCCATCACAGCACACGCCCCTTGCATTTATCAGTTGATCAACGTTGGGCAACCTCTTTAGGCCTATTCATCCCCTTTGCTGGCTGCAAACTGTTGTCATCGCTTGCCAGACACACACACATATATATACACACACACATACTCACACACTTAACACCCACGCAATGTGGAACGTGTAAAACTCATAAAACACATTAAATCCAATCGAATAATCGAAATGTCACATTAGTTTCTAAAATATGGCCAGCGAACACGTAAGAAAATGTCCCTTCTCCCTCCCCTCAACCCCCCAGAAATATCCTTGCGCCGTCCCCTGCTCCTCGGTTAAACGAGCACACACAAATGTGGCCCAAAAAACAAACCGAACAAACTCTTTTTGGTTTGAGCTGCTTTTTCTTGCACTTTCGAATGCCAATTTCGACCATTTCCAAACGATTTCATATTCAAGCAGCAACAGCTTTGTCCCCCCTCTTGCTCCCCCTCTCCACACCCCTCTCTCGGAACACTGCTAACGCTTTTTTTATGCGCCTTGTCCTGTGGGTATAATTTTAATGGTCAAATCGCTGCTGGGGATTTGTCTCTCGTTCTGTACTCTGTCTCGAAATGGAAATTGCTTTCTATTCTCTCTCCTCTCCTCTCCTCACCGCTTCCACTTTCACATTCTTCCCTGGAATTGGCATTGAGAACGCATAAAAATAAACATTTCGCATTTACAAATTCCTATTAGAGCCGCAAGATTTATGCTTACATTTCCCATTGAATTGCTTTAGGCCAGAGAATCGAAGAATCTGCCTTTGGCCGAGAGCAAAGAAAATGGCTTACAATTGCCATCTTGGGATTTTGTCTCATTTCACTTTTTTATATAGCACTGTCAATGGTTTGCCCATCATTTTGATATTATCGTATTGCTTTGCGGGGGTTGGATTTTGTATTTTTATTTAAATTATTAGTTTAACTACTTGATTGAGCAATGTATAAAGAATTATTTTTAGAATTGTGCTGCATGTTTCAATGGTGCATACTACGTTTTTTCCATAAAGAAGTTTGGCAATCTAATTTTGATAATCTTTAATAATTCATTGATAAATTTAAAGCTACTTAGTAAATTGTTTTGTTAATGAAATCTAAACAGATTTTTTTCTAGTTTTTTTTTTTAGTGTTTTGCATCAGTTCAAAAGAATTTTTAAGAAATGTCTTCATGCTTGACTGAATAACAATAATTGCTCTATGACCTTACATTTCTCATATTATTAATCAAGAATCTGGTAAAAAGAAAACATTTGAATAATGTATGCTACTTGCAATTGGTTTATTAGAATTTATTGTATGAGCTCAATATATATTTTCAGTTGGAATATTCGTAGATACTTTTACTTTCGCTATAATAATTATTGCATTTCCAACCTGAATTAAAATGTTCAGTTGATTAGCAACATTTCATCTTGACCAATTATCTTTTTCTCCAGTCATTTTGTGGGTTCTTGGATTGGTATTTTTATTTACTATGGATAGTTTAACTGGAGTAGTTCTTGCTAATTCATCTGTTGACATTATTCTTCATGATACGTATTATGGTCTTGCTCACTTTCACTATGTTCTCTTTATAGGAACTGTATTTGCAATTAAAGCCTGATTTATTCATTGATACCCACTAATAATCATTTAAACCTATTTAAATCTCTTATTCCCCCATCGACTTTTCTTTTCTCATACAACCTTTGCTTATTTAAAAGAGTTTCTTGCAACTTTGAAGTTCTCTATTTGCAGTAAAATCATTACACTTTAACTTGACGCCATAACCATTCATTTTCACTTCACTTGAGTTACTCTGAATGCTAAACCAAATATATGTGAGTGTAGCTGTGTTTGACCATAGATTCGCATTGTAACTTTAACTCATTTGTATGCCAAACAGCAACAGAACTAAAAGTTTTTTCATGTGCCTCCCCAGCCAAAGTCGCAGCAGCATTTGGATTTTCTTGCTCAACTCTGCACTTATTACTTATTACTGGACACACACACACACTCACATACTTTTATATATATGGTAGAAAAGAGAGGGAGATGGCTGAATGGCAACACTAGACATGTGAGACATGGAAATTCATCATCAAAAATGAATAATGTCTACACTTAATGCGGCTACAGACCGAACGAATAGCCCTTCCAACCCCAGAGCAAGAGCCAGAGCAAAGCGGAGCGGAGGATAGAGAAACTAAGGACACTGGACATCAAGGATAAGCAACATCAGCAGCAACAGCATCGCACCCTGAACCCAATTCGCACCCCATCAAAAGACGGGCGTGAAGCCAAGTTGAGCTACTAAGTGGAATGAGTGAGGGAAGAAGCGGGGGGAGAACTGGGAACTGGG
Source organism: Drosophila albomicans (assembly GCF_009650485.2). NCBI lineage: Eukaryota > Metazoa > Arthropoda > Insecta > Diptera > Drosophilidae > Drosophila > Drosophila albomicans. The sequence goes on from NC_047628.2 coordinate 27,505,071, forward strand.
TATATCTTCTTTCGACACTGCGCAGAAAGGTTGCTTGAATATTAATTGTAAATATGTAGAAAAGCCGAGCACAAAAAGCAGACAAGAGCAGCAGCAAAAAGGAAACAAATGTGCAAACTTAGAAATGCAGGCGACGTGCAAGGACATGACTACCGAGAGAGAGGTGGAGAGGGGGATTACGAGGGGAGGGGGTCAACGTACATGCAGTGAGAGCTTGTACTTGTTGAGATGGGGTCGCGTCTGAGTCTCTAATAGATTTCGTTCTGACGAGAGATAAAAACGTTGTCCATCTATAGGCATGAGCTGTCAAGGGCAGCGCTAAAAGTTCGTCCAGCCAAATTTGATGATTCAATGCGCTGCTCTCGAGGGTAAATTAAAAAGGGAATTAGGTAGCAAAAAAAAAAAAACAAGTGGTATAGATATTTACAACAACACTTCTAATAGAAAAATAATAAAAAATAAATAAAATAAATAGTAAAAATAAATAAATACATAATTCACAATTCATAGACTTTTTTAAGCTTAATGGTGCCCTTGCATATTTGTAATGACCTAACGCTTGGTGGCAACCTTTGTTAACGGCCCTGCCAGATCTTATTAATATATCAGAAAAGTGCACGAAGCAACAAGAAGGGGGCTACAGGCAGTTATTTTTACCTCTCAACTTGACCCCTTTGTCACTTTGTCAATGCATAGCAATAAATGTTCACTTACCTTGCAAAACTGTTTAGACTGCCGCCAGACAAAACTTCCAAAATCACTGCAAACTGCTTCAAACTGCAAAGATGCTGCCTTGTGTTGTTTTTTCACTCTCACTTGCACTTTTACACTAACACTTCTTCACTTTTCTCACACGCACATAAAAAAATTGCTCAGCAGATTTTCAAGCTCTACGGCTCTCACAATTTTGCTGCTTTCATAGCCTTTTTCTTGCATAGGCTTTATCACTTACACTCATTTCACTTATTACTCATTGCACTTCTTTCACATTTTACTGACACTTTTAGGCACTTGAAAAAAAATATTCCCTAATTGCGCAGTAAATCTTCTAACTGCGATTAGATATACATACATACATATGCATGTATGCATGTATGTAAATTGCACTTTTACACTAACACTTCTTCACTTCTGACACATGCACATAAAAAAAATTGAGCAGCAGCTTTTTAAGCTTTATGGCTCTAGCACTTTTGCTGCATTCTTTGCCTTTTTCTTGCATAGGCTTTTTATATACACGCTCAATGCACTACTTTGCACGAGGATCACATTTCACTTACACTTTACACATTTTCACTAACACTTTTCTATTTTAAGCACTAAAAAAAATATTCCTAAATTGCGCAGCAAATTTTACCTTTGCTTTATTCGTGCACGCACATATTGACACTTGGTGAATGCTTGCCTAATCTTCAGTCGCGGTGGATCTGAAGAGCACAGCCTGCTTTGCATACTTTTGCACATGCTATTTCACTCACACTTTTTCACTTGCACAAATTTAATTCACTTTCATCCACACACTGAATTACGCTTGGTGCAAAGCGAGGTTTTAACCTCGCACACATAAAAAAAATATACACAATCGCGACAATTTTATTATCCAATTTAATAGCCCGAGTAACAGGACTAATTAATTATTCGTGTATTTGCGGACAAACTTAACCTGCAGCCTGCTTTTGTTTTTTGCACTTGAGTGCATTGCGCATTGTCAAATCTTCACCCTTAAGCCTGCTTTACTCTTGGTTGGTTTTGCGTAGTCCGATTGTCTGCATGCTTTGTACTCACACTTTTACACTTGTTGAATGCGCGGCATGCTGTCTCTTTTTCTCTAACGACAGAATGACGAGATGAGGGCAAAGTCCGATTGCCAAATTTTCAACCGCGTTGAGACTCCAAAGGGCAGCTTGCTTCGGATGCAGCCGCATAGAACTTTTCGTTGCAGCTTTTCACTCTTTACTAATTTAATTAGTTTAGCTTGCATAAAGTACTGTTGCATTTTATGGGTTTTTAATAAAATTCCATTTTAATTAGCACATTTTGTTAGCTGTCGCCCACAACAGTTTTAGACACTCGCGCGAATTGCAAATTAATGGCGGCAACGGTTAATTGGTGGCCCTGCAGTATTTTAGTGATTATCGATAATCGATACATATCGATTTTAATCGATGAAGTGACGAAGTTGAAGTAATTAATAAATTATATATGTACAATTTAATTTTGCACATTTATGCTTAGTTTTTTGGCAACACTAAAGATTATTGCAATTTTTATAATGTTCCCAATAGCAATGTAATTAGTAGAATACTATGCGAAGCTTTGATTTATTTTTAGGGCAATTTTAGTGCATTTTGTGGATGATGTGATGAATTCGCAATATGATGAATTGGCAGTTGAGGCTCTGCAAAGACAAAGAAGAAGAAGAAGAGAATTAATGAGTTGTAAAGTGGGGACAACTCCACAGCTAATTTAGACAACTGGATCAGTCACAAAATGACTTACAACGTATTCTACAATACATTAATTGACTGATATTCGTTACTTTTGTTGTTGTGTTTTTGGTGCTACCGCAGCAGAGCATCGGAGTAGCGCAGCCTGCGTTCACCTGTTTTGCGTTGTACATCCCCCCGCCACACCTCGCGCATTGACACTGACTAACGCAAAGTGAAGAGCCACCCTGTTATAGCGGTATATGTGTGTGTATTACTCTACTCTTTTTTGTGGATCACATGTTATAACATTTAAATGTAAATTTAATATTTTAAGTTTTTTAACAGGTTTATTTGAAATTTCATATTGAATACTCTGAATATTTTGAATAATAAGTAAATTTATTAATTTAAAGTATTTCTCAAATTATATATTTAAAGTTCATGATTATCCCACACATAGGAAAAAAATCTAGATTGCAAAATCTATTTATTTATGCTTTAATTTATGCTTTAATTATCGCTTCTATAATTTTTTGATTATTTCTAGAATATTCATTATTTTTCTAGCAACTAAAATACTCAACTTAAGTAGCGCATCAGCGACAAAAAAAACTTTCCTCAATCACAATTGTGTTACTTTTGATTGTTGCCACGACCTTAACCCCCAAGAATTGAGTGAATATAATATCCGTTCGTACTAATAAATCTCATTTCGATATGATTGCCATTGAACGTTGCAACTATCCCCAAAAAAAAGAAGCCCCACAAACGCAATGTCTGCTCGATGATGTTCTTGAGATTTGTTGTGCAGATTCTAGCAGCAGACTTAAGACTTAACTACTAGTATTTATTTAGTTACTCCAAGCTGGGGGACTTTTTTTTTGGAAATTTAATGAGCTTTGAAATTGATTCTCGTGCTGTGTGTAATTTAGTTTGAAATCGAAAAAGAAAACGCAACGGAATCAAATCAATCGCGGCCTAAATTGTTGTGTCTTCTACGCTTCGTAATGCCGGCGATAAATAATGTGCAATTAATATGTAACACGTTAGGTTCAACTCTCTAGCTAATGGTTCTGACCAGTTCTCACTCCTCTGGCAACGCTTTTGGCCATTTGTCAACTTTGATGGCCATGTGAGGGTCATAAAAAAGCAAATGCTTGGCTAAAAAACAAAGGCATAAGGGAATGGATGATTAACTAGCAAATACTCTGTAATTATAAATGATGAAAGTGAGGAAAGATCAGGAAATTTTCAGAATATTTAGATAAGAAGTTGATTAAAAGATATTTAGATGATTCGATCTGTATTTCCTTAAATTGTTGATACTGGAATATTCTATCTATTATTATATTCATTCTTTTACAAGGTATACATGAAATACCGTTTAGTTTATGACGAAATTTTCAGAATATTGAGATGAGAAGTTAATTGAAAGATATCCTTCAGAATGTTGTTTTTTTGCTCAAATTGTCGTTACTAGAATCTTTTATCTATCATATTATTTCTTCATGGCTTTACAGGGTATTCTTAGAAATACCGTCTGGTATAAATCACCATTAAAAATACTGAACGCGTTCTTTGGGGACAATTCAGCGAATCGGCGTCGAGTCACATAAAATAAAATTAACTTAAAAAGCAAATTCACAAGGATATTTTATGTGCAATGCCCAATTCCGGCCTGCTGCTCATAATTCAAGGCGTTAATCCTTTAAATAGGACATTCATGTTATCCTGCCGCAATGCTGACCATTAAAATAAAATTTATATCAATAAAATTTAATGCGCTTTCTTGTTATTCTCTGTTTTTTTCTGCTTGCGTTGGAATAAAAAACTTGAGCAACGTCCTCAAATGTCGTTCATATTGATATTTATGATATTTGCAAGGCATTATAACTCTTATTGGATTTATTTATACGTAGAAATGTCACTCTTTTCGCTATTATTGTTATCTATCGTACATATGTGTAGGCTGCGACGTGTTTGGGCAGCAGCAATTGAGCTCGAGGATTACTTTGGGGTTGGGTTACTTTGAGAAAATAAGGAGTGTCGGCTTTGGGGTAGTCTATATTTTTCATAGGCTTTCTTAAGATGGAACGAACATATTTGGCAATATTTTGTAATAACTAGAACATTAATTGTAGCTAAGAATTGAATATTTATAGTAATTCAAATGTCACATAATAGCAATTATAATCATCAATGAAGATTATAAATAATGAATAATTATAAAAACAACGAAAATTGTATAATGAATAAAAAGAAACATTAATTAAAACTACATAGAGAGAAAAAAATGAATTAAAGTCTTGACTTTGCCAATTTTTCGATTTCGTAGGGAAAGTTTGGTATATTTTAATCTCATACCACATATGACCTTTAGTATATTTTAATATTTTTTGTGGCATATTGTTTGGTATATTTTATAATAAGAGTAAAATGTAAACGGACAGTTTGGGATATTTTGAGCTATGTGGTATATTTCGAACCTAGTCCTTCATCTTAATAACAAATATGATCTTCAGTATATTTTCATTTGTTGTGGTATATTTTTATAATACCACAATGTTCTGCACTCTCGACTGTAGCTTTCTTTTTTATTCATATAAAAATTCTGCTAAATTTGAATATAGAATTTTGTTGTCTGTTTTATTATTCCGCATTTAAAGAAATCTAAATTTGAATCATTAATATTATATCTCTTTCTAAAATTTTGTATCCAATTTTGTTCCATTCAAGTTACATTATTTCCCATTAAAATAAATCTAAAATTTAACCCATAATTATTATTTTGTAATTTTGTTTGCATCTAATTCCTAGCTTATTGCTTCTCTCTCTGATTTGCAGTTCACTCTAATTTTCCTATTACATTAATCGAGTTGAGTCATATCGATCTAATGTCGCTCGTTTATCCATTAGAGCTCGCCTCTCGTCATCATAGAAATGATTCGACATTAGCTATGCGGTGGAAATATGATTGATGAACTCATTTTGTGCACGGCGCTTAACACTTGTTTAACTCTTTTGTGTAAACTAAAACTACTCTGGCCTCCATTTCCATTTCCATCTCCATCTCTATCGCTAATCGTGTCTTGCATTCCATTCAACCCCTTTTGCGACTGCTTAAAGTTCATTAAGAAGTTTTGCCAAGGCGAAAATCCCAAACCAACATGGCGTCTCTCCATCGCGTCGCATCATGACATTGTGGAAACTCTGGGGTTGGAAACTTTTCGAAATACTCGTAGAACGTTGAAAGCATTTCGCTGTATTCGAGAGAGAGATGGAAAAATAGAAGTTTGCAAAGTGCTCGAGACAGGTTAATGACCAAAAGCAGTTTTGCATTCAAACGAGGTGGCAACCCTCCTTCGAGTATTGTGCCAAGGGTTGTCATGACAAACGAAAATCTAATTTACAACATGCAATTGCTGCGGGGGTTGCTTGCCACAGAATAACGTCGAAGGCGACGCCTGCCAAGGATTAATTACGCGGTGCGTAGTTAATGAATGCGATAGCCGATATGTGAGATGTTGGCTGGCTGGCATTAGAAGTGTGGGGGCGATAAGGGGTTAATGCGCCTTTGTGCCAGCTCAAATTACCAAGAAAAGTTTTCAGCGCGTTCGCTGATGAGCATGACAAAAATTCATATGCGCTTTTCCTATTCCTTTCGCCATTTCCTTTTGTTTGGGGTTCAACTCTTTCTTTCATTTTTGGTGTTCCTCTCTCGTAACTTCTTCATTAACATTAACCCATCAGCGGCAGTCGTGAATGTCGCGCATGATGCGGCAAAATGAAAATGAGAATTATACTTGATTGATTTCATATTAATTTCGATGAAATTATGAATGTTTCGGTCACTGACAGTTCTCAGCCGAGACTGTTAAATGTATGGATATGATAAATGATATGCGACTACGGGCTATGGGATTTGAATTGTGGGTGGATAACGAGTTATTCCCAAACATTTAATAAGCAAGAATATGCTGGGAATGTTTAGAGAGGGTTTAGAGAAATACTATTAGAGCAAAATTTTAAGACGCTCCTATTGAATGATCTTTCCAATTTAAATAAATACTTTTCAGCATTGAAGGTTCGCTAGGGAAAAAAAATTTTCTGATATCTTCAGAAAAATGAAAATCTTTTATATTTAAAATTGACCAAATAATATAGTCTTTCATGTCATAATTTCTTCTTGACATCCAGAAATGTAATTTTTTGATATCTTCAGAAAAATGCAAATCTTTGATATTTAAATTTAAGATAATATTTAGGTCTCTTATACCACAATTTCTTTTTGACATCCTCAAATTATACTGTCTAAAAAATTGTATAATGAATTTTTCCTTTTGTATTTAAATTGGATACAATATTTAACCACAATTTCTTTTTGACATGCTGAAGTTCTGTTGCCCGAATAAGATATAAAGAAAATTTGTTGATATCTTCGGAAAATTTTCAATCTTTTTTCTTCTTCTTTTAAATGTGACAAAATAATAAAGTCTTTCATTCCATAATTTCTTTCTGACATCCTCAAAGATGATATAAAGAATATTTTTTGATATGTCCAGAAAAATATAAATCTCTTCCATCTACGTTTGATCATTCATCAAACAATCTAATCATTCATACTACAATTTCTTTTTTGATAGATATTTTTAGAAAAATGCAAATCTTTTATATTTAATTATGATATAATAATAAAATCTTCCAATTCACAATTTCTTTTTGACAAGATATAAAGATATGATATAAAGAATGTTTTTTGATATCTTCAGAAAAATGTAAATATCTTACATCTAAATTTGATATAACATTGGAATCTCTCATGTCACAATTTCTTTTTGCCATCCTGAAATTCTATTGCTAAAAAAAAGATATAAATATAGGTTCATAGTCATATCGCATTTCTACACAACACCCACTCTATAAATGTTTTGTACACAACTGTACTTTAGTCTCTGCGCTTACTTTTTTTTAGCTGCTTTTGCTTTTGCTGCCGTGTCCAGGAGATTCTCCAAATATTTATCTAGCCCATTTGGAATTGTATAAATTTTGAACGCTAGATAAACATGAAAAGAAAAATAACAAGTTGCCAACATGTTCATCAGCATTGAAATTGAACTTTTTGTGCGTTTATTTTATTTTATTTTGTTGCTTCTTTATATGCAGGGGGCATGTTGACACAAGACAAATAAGAACGAAGCTCTCTCTTTCTGTCTTTCTGTCTTCACTCGAAGCATATCTTTGTGCAAGTCTGTCGCTGTCCCTCTAGTGTAAATAAAATGTTACAAATTTTGCAAAAATCACCAGACAGTGGTAGAGGAAGGAGGGTGGAAGTATAGAGGGGGTTGAGGGGTGGCATGGTTGGCTGCACGTTGCCACTGATTGGACACATGTCGGCATTGAAATATCTCTGACCAAAAAAAAAAAACAGGTACACGAAATGGTCAACTACAAAAAAATAAAACCGAAAATGACACGTGTGTGGCAGGGGGCAGTTAAGGGGGCGTGGCAGCGGCATTTTTGCGCTAATAATGAGACGTTTATTTAAAGAAAATTTGAAGAGCATTGTTTCGCCGCAGGGCAGAGACAAAAAGAGAGGGGAAAAACTACGAAGGGGAGGATAATTAAGTTAAGTAAATAGCGTAAACAGTTTAAATACTCTAGGTTTAATTAAAACCTAAAAAAAAGTACTAACAAAACTTGGAAAGCGTATTTCCAATCAAATCTCAATTGAAAGCGGAAATAAAAATCAAAATGGCCGCTGCCACGCGCCACTTTGCGACTAATCAAAATGCCTTTTAAATGCGCAAGAAATCAACTTGGATTTCATTCCTTCCCCCTTCTCTCTCTCTCTCTAATCTTCTGCTGACTGCTTATCACAAAGTCACAAATATGCGGCAAAAGTACGAAAAAAAAAGAAAACACAGAGAAGCAAAAGTCGAAAGGAAAGGAAAATGCTTAGAAATTAGCACAGACATGAATACACACACGAGTGCCTGGAACTGAATGTGAATGCGAATGTGAATGGTTTTGGCCTGCAGATAAGACAGCTCACACACACTCACACACACACACACACACACATGCACACTCACACACACTTGCCAGTCAATTTCATTACATTGTTGCAGGCAGCTCAGTTTGGGTCTCTAGATTTCATTTTCTTTCTTTTTTAAAACGCACAACTAAAAGTGAGAGCTTCAAAATGACCGACTAAGCAATACCCTGCACATTTAATGTTGCTTTCTATATGACAAACTTCTTTATTAGTCTCTCAAGTCCTTGTTGTCATTTCTTGCCGCACATAAAAAGTGAAAAAGTTGAAACTGAAATGCGCCAACATCAAATATTTGACTTTGTGTTGGATATTCTGTGTCTGTGTGTGTGTGTGTGGGTAAGGAGTGTGGGAGATGTATTCAAGTGTGTGTGTGTGTGTACGTCATGTGCGTGCCAATCAGGCGTGTGTCCTTTTGCTCCTTTTGGATTTACGAGTTTCGCATTTTTGTTCTTTTCTAAATTTTAAATTACGTTTCGTTCTCATTTTGCTTTTCTTTTCTATTGACTTTTTCCTCGTCTTGTGGACTGTGGGTCGACTATTTGTCCAGTTGTTGTCTGCCCCTGACACGCCCACAATGCGCTCCACACAGCCACAAACTTTCGTTTTCAGCATTTTTGAAAATTCCATTTGATTTTCATGGATTCCCAGAGAGAGAGAATGCTAGCTAAGCATTTATTAGAGAACACACTAATTGGAAGAATAATATTTCTGATGTACGTTATGTATAGGTACAATAGATCAAGATAGATATTAGATACAAAGATATTAGAATACAACAAGTAAATAAAAAATGCTTTATGTATGCACTTTTCAATACCAATATTCTAAAAGGAGTTACTAAATGAAGCTCAAGCAAAATAGTATTAATTAAAAAAGAAATACTACAATTTAGAATGTTATTTTTGCTATTTTGATAATGCATATTTCTAAATTGATATGATGTATAGATAAGTTAGTTATTTCTACTAGGAATTTAATGTCCCAATTTCCTAAAAATATCGAAAGAATTGAATTCTAGTTAAAGTAGAACAAGTAAGAAAGCTAAAGTCAAGTAAACATCTTAAATAACTTCTATAATTTTTATCCGAACGAACGTAATCAAATTCTCAGCAATCATAAATATAGTATCAGCTTATTTATTTCTCTAGCAAATTTAAGCAGCAATTTTCTAAGCCTATATTTTACAAAATATTTTTTTACTATCTACAATTAATTCATTTATTTCTATTTCAAAATTACACTTCATATAGTATGATAATTGCATATTTTGAATTCCATTTCATGGGCAATTTATTCAGTTATTTCTATTGCAAACTTAAACTTTATAAAAGAATATTTCTAAATCCATATTATGAACACATTATTCAGTTATTCATATTAAATTTTGAAGCTTCACAACCCAAATTATGTACAATTAACAATCATTAAATCATTAAAGAACATTTCTAATTTAAAAATATACAAATAATGTAGGAAATTTTTTTGCAAAGGCTAACCTTATAAATAAATATTTCCAATCTTAATTTCTTTAGCAAATTTAAGCTTCACGAAAGGATATTCTTAGCCCATATCTACCCACTATCTAAAATAAATTGAGTTATTTTTATTGGAGATCTAAACTTCATAAATTAATGTTTTTAATATTATTTCATGTCCAATTTTATTTCTCGAGCATACTTTAATATTTTTAAACCCATATTATATACGAATAATAGTTATTTCTATAGTAAATTTAAGCTGCATAAAATAATATTTATAAACCCACATTTTGTACACTTAATTTAGTTATTTCAATTGCAACTTTAAGTCTGAATTTAAATGCCTCGCACTCAATTGTTTGGCTACATATTTTGTGTAGCATTTTTTTTTTTTTTGGCATAATGCGCACTTGAACTCACAGCTCATCAATCAACATCAACTTGAATATGAATATGACATTTTTACGCAAATTACACGACGTTCGACAATTGCCCCAGAGCTAAATCAAAGTGACGAGTACAGCATCGAGAGAGGGAGAGAGAGAGTGGGAGAGAGAGAGCATGTAATCAAGTGAGTAAATCAAATTTGAACAGTTTTGCAGCTGCCAAGGGGCAAAGCTTGGCACACACTTGACCAGCGTCCACTTTTTAAACGCATGAAAAATGATGCGAAATTTCTTTTTTTGTTTGCGCTGCTGAGGCAGAAAAATGCAGAGAATAGCGTAGAGAATAAAGAGAGAACAGAGTCAAGTCCTGAAGACGAAGACGACGCATCATTCATCATGACACCCTTCGAGTCCTGGCCCCGGACTCGTTTATTATGCAAGCTCATGTTGCTCATGCGTTGCGTTCGTCTGGGCCGCAATCAGAGTCTGGGCTGGACAACGGGGCGTATGAGCGACGAAATGCTAATCTTGTGAGACTTGAGTTTGGAGCTTGTGATATTAATGAAATCTCACAAGTGCCTCGGCTCTGGCAACATGCAAAATGGCGTCGACGCTGATGCCATGATTGATTGACTTTATGTAAATTTGTGGCATCCACTTAAAGCTTCTTTTCTCCCTCCTTAACAGCTCTAAGCATATTACAATTTATCTCCACTCACACATGTAATCAAACTTATTCTGCGACTGTCTATAGAAACTGTTTTATTGTGCTCCAGGGCACAATACAAAATACTTGCTGCGATTCGACCTCGACTTGATTCTTCGATAAACGCATTTCTTTATGGGAGGCTTATAAAAAAAAAAGAAAAAACGAACAAAAATTGTAAAATCTAATTTGTGCGAATTGTATGAAATGAAAATGAAAACACAATTCGATTTTCAATTGCGTAATGTTGCGTATAAATTGTTTGCTTTCATTTCAGTTTAACATTCTCAATGGGAACTGTCCCTAATTTGATTTCAAAAGTTATGGTTGCCCTCGAACAACAATATTTCTTAGAGGCGTATCTTTTTTTAAAATTGACCAGTTAATAAAGGTTGACAAAACTTTAGAGATGACAACTAATATTGGGCATTGTAAAAGGAAGAAACTATTTAAGATTAATCAAATTATTTTCATAGGCTTAATTTTTATAACATATATATTAATGTTATAATATTAAAGTAAATCATGTTTAATCTAATGTTTGTTAATAGTATAATAATTTAAAATTGAGCTGAGCTAACTTTATAGATTATTTCAAATGTTGGGAATTGTAAAATAAAAATATTAAGGAATAATAAAAATATTTCAATAAGCTTATAATTTATATAATATTTCATTAAAATTATAATTTTCTTGTGCAATCTCATATATGTTTTTCTAAAAATTAATAATAATAATATATAATATATATAATAATGTAATATTAATAATAATAATTTAAAATTCATTCAAAAAATTTTCCTATTTTTTCTAATGATTAATTTTGTATTTCTTACTTTGAAATGTCATATAGATAAGATGGCAACTTAATTTTCTTTAATATTATAAATTCTAAATATGGTAAAGTTGAAATATTTTGTTCTACACAGTGTTATCTTGTGATTATTCTTCTTAACTCTTCATATATTTAACCCTTTAAGTCCCAGAGTTTTCAGAATATTCTTGACGAACTCATCATATAATTTGTAATATTTAATATTTGATTCTTAGCAACTAGTTATCAGTTCAAATGATTTAAGAACCTCTTGCATTTCAGATAATACAAATTATATGATAAATGCCTCAAGGAAGCCTTGGGTATTAGTGGGTTAGGGTTTAAGTTTCTTATGTTACTTCTGTTCAAATTAAAGAAAAATATACTACAAATTGAACTACATTTTCAAATTCATAATCTTTTCCTATAAAGATTGTTCAACTTTATAATAGCTGAATTTATTTCTTTATCTTTCTTATTTCTTTTGTATTCCCATGTTCATTCTCATGTTTGTTATTCCGTCTACAAAAGTAATATTTCAAAATGCATTTCTTAATCAAGGGTCTGTCTGTTATTTAACTATGTTTATCAAGGAAATTCCTGGCAAAGCTATTACTCATCCACGCACCTCTGACGAATGATATTCTATACGATTTCATTTATGCGCAGACACAACAAAATATACAAAAAAAATACAAAAAAAACAAGCTAAACAACAACAGGAAGTATCAAAAATGTAGTTGATGTCGCCATCAGAGTCAGGAAATGCCATAGCTAAAAGGGCTGACCAATGTCCAAAAAAATTCTTGCAACGGAAAATGATTTCCAACTTTGTAAGGGAAGGGAAAGGAAAAAGAAATCTCCAGCATAAAGCTTCCACTTACGTCTGTCTCTGTCTCTGGCCTGATGGCAGGCGTAACGAATGTGTTCGAAATGCCAAAAGAAGAGAAAAATAAATAAATTATAAAATTATTTCAGCATAATAACATGTCAAATTCCGGACACGGGGCAGCAAGAGCAACAACACTGTTAACAATTCGCATTCGCCTCTTGCCCAGGCATAAAAAATTATACATTTTTTGAGGTTATTTTTTACATTTTATTCATTTTTTTCCCCTATTTGCTGCTGCCCTTTCATTGTCCCTTGTGTGCTGTGTCTGGCATCAAGTGGATTGGGTGGGTTTTTGGCCTGTCTCTGGTAATCTTTCATGCGGGATTTACAGCCAGACACCCTCCAAGCATCATGATGGAAATTTCTCTCTTATTTTTTTGCTGTTGCTGTGTCCTTTTTGGTTTCCCCCTTCAACTCCCAGTTGGTCACTCATCCTTCAGCTTCATGCGGAATTTTATTTGTAAATTTATTTTCTTTGTGCCGTTTTTTTTTTTGGGAAAGAAAATAAAGTTTTTTTTTTCTGTGGTTTTGCTTTTTCTATTTTTTGGGTGTTCACTAAGCTGAGCAGAGGGCTGGCAAAGTATTTTAAACATGTGCGTGAGGTCACACACACACACACACACACACACTCATACTTCTCAGTCTCATGTTGTGTTTTTGTAATTTCCATGCATTTATTAGAGAAACACTTTAAAAGTAAATTTCTCAACGCCCTTGTCGCACATATTTTCCTATCATTTTCCTTCGTTCCTTTCTTTTTTTCTTTTTTTTTTTTTGGTTAACATCTTACTCTGGGGGATTGTCGAGTTGCTGCTGTTGCTGTTGTAACTGCTGTGACCTGAGTGCTAATGCCGGCAAATGGAATTTAAATCTATTTTGTATTAGTTGCGTGTGACTAGCATATGTGTGAATACTTTTGAGGGTTAATGTAGCTTACTGAATGCGCTGAATGTGTTCTAGCAAATAAACACATTCAATGTTGCTAAAATGTTTCAAATTTTTAGAACAGCTCTTTAGATTTTTTGGATTTTAAACATATTTAAAACGTGAATTGAATATTTTTTAAAATACATTAAGTTGGAATACATTGAAGAGAAATTCGATAAAATTTTAATAATAGTATGTACTTTAGATTGATTTGAATTACATTTAAAATACAAAAATAATTTCTTTATAATATTGTATTTACCCTAAATTGTTGACAAGATAGTTTGGAAATTAAAACAAGTAAGAAAGCTACAGTTGAGTGTGCTCGACTTTCAGATACCTGCAACCCATTTAGAATTAATGCGAAATAGTGCGCTATTAATTTTAAAATATACAATATTAATATATCGGAAAACACAAAAATACCAATATTGATATAGTACTACTTTCAAAATATACCATAGAGTGCAAAATATACCAGATTGATCTGCTAAGATTCTTTGAGCCTAACCAAGAATATACATTTTAATTCATTACATTTAAAATTCATCCAGTATAATTCCTTGAAACATGAAGTTTAACATTACATTTTGCTAAGATAGTTTGAAAATTGTATAATTCTACTTTACTTTAATCTTAATAACATTCAAGTGAATAACTCATTGAAAACTTTCCCATTTATATTGAATTAACTTCTACAAATGTTGACCCACTTTATTGTATAATTCTTCTAAATAAATGATTATAATTTTCTCATTACTTCTTCCACTTCTAACAATCAACTCTTGGCTATAAACGTTGCCCAAAGATGTTTTCTAACAACTTGTTTTGCCATTTCCAATTCATCTTCTACTTAGTATCAATCGCTATCAGTTTACTTTACATTGTTATGAATTTCTGCTGATTTCAGCGTTTTTATTCATCTTCTAAGCAAAGTAAATTTATTGCATTCCATGACGCATCAGCCGAAGCAAGTTTGCTGACTTCTGATGTGTCCTCCAGCCATAAATTATTCAAAGCATAGCATTTCCATGCGCTTTTCCAAACTACTATTTCTTATTTATGAACGTCAAAAACGAAAAAAGAGCAGAGAAAACTGAAATGGCATGAAATAAAAATGGTGCTGGAAATTGAAGAGCCAAGCAAAAAATCAACATAAGTAATCATCGATGCAATTTCATTGAGCTCAATTCAAAAACATTGCCCTGCACGACGGACCGACGGACGAACGATGAACGATGCTGATGACAATGGCCAACGGCCTGGTCAGTGTACTCTTCTGTTTGGGTACAGTGGGATGCAAATGACAAATTTTGGTAGTAGACAGTTTGCAAATACTTTGGCAAAGAAAGCCCAATAAAGGCTTCTGTATATTTCTATTTCATATCTTAGTCGAAAGAAGTCCTACAAAAAACTTAATTCAAATAAAAAAAGGGAATGATTTTAATGAGGTATTGTTATTGGGATTAAACGAAAGTAGAATCTTCAAATTTTGGAAACATTTTTGGCAGCATTTTATGTTAAACGTTATGTTTTTTAAGGAATTCTTCTAAAATTGTCTTAGTAAAATAATTCTTAAGTGATTAAAAGACTGTTATCTGGCATCCTTAAGTGTATGGCTAAGTAGAATAATAAAGATTATTGCATATAGTATATGTTATTAGAATTTAACGATATGCAGATATTTGCATACTTTAATATTATACTTTAGACTTAATTTATAGAATTTAAAGATATTATATAAAGATATTTGCATACTTTAATATTTTCCTTTGAAATTAATTTACGAATTTTCTTAATAAAGTGTTTTAAAATCTGTGTTTTTCAACTAATAAGTAAAATATGGTGATATGGTGATATAAATATATGCTTTATTTTTTAATAGTATATAATAACATTAAATTTCATCTGCGTTTCGCCAGCCTTTGCTCCACAGTGCAGTAAACAAATTGAGTTTTGTTGTTGCCATTACTGCTGCTTTTCACATTTGGCATTTTTATTGATATGCATACAAACACATACACACATGCATTCGCACACATTCAAGTACACACATATACACTTACACACACTCACACATTTTATTACACTCGACAGCTATTTTCAATATATTACCCGAAGCATAAAAGGAAAACGCGCTTGGCGTTGACTCTGCTTTTTACATAGCAGGACTCTGCTGAAAGGATATCAGCAAGTGTTTGTGTGTGTGTGTCTCGAGTATTTGCTTTCCATACTAAAAAACGCATAAATAAGGGTCCGTCGGAGAGCAAAATAACGGTTATGGCTATATGGCCATGGCTTCAGCTCGAGCTCGAGCTTCATGATGTCCTTTCGTGGTGGTTTGCCCAGCATCCTTCCTTCCTTCCTTGCTGCTGCGGTGGTTGCTCGCTGCTGCCTGCCTGCTTCTCTCTTTTTTTATGCATAAAAAGTGCTTAGCATAAAGTCGTAAAAAACGTATTTGCCGCTACACAGCGAAAGATACTCATCCAATACCAGCTCAGCGACGTTGCGGGTACCGAGCACCCATCGATGTTGTTATTGGCAGCATGCCGATGGCACTTTTTGTTGTTGTTGTTGCTGTTGTTGTTGTTGCTGTTGTGGGGCGGCTGTTGCTGGTGACGCGGTACTTCAGCCGATTTAGATGCGATGCCTTCGATAAGTTTTCCCTAGTTGTTGCGGCCATCTCGCTGTAGTTGTAGTTGTTCTTGTTGTTGCTGTTGTTGTTGTGGACGTTGCCGGTGCTTATTTGCGTTATTATGAATTTATGACACTTGGCCAGCGCAGTGTGAGTGGGTGGATGAACTCAGCTTACCAGCGAAGACGCTGACGCCTGACTACACTGTTACAAAAACTAGATACTTCAACTTGGAAATATTTAGAAAATATGTCTGAAATATCTATGTATGAATAAAAAGATGAGAAAAACGCCCACATACTATGAGTCCTAGTAGCTTTGACTGACAATCTAGTATATTTTGTATAGTATATGCATATAGTATTCGGTATATTTTAGTATTTCTGGTATATATAAAATAATACTGTATGTATGAATGTAGTTCTGTCCAATACACCAAATACAGCGTTTGGTATATTTTAGCATTTTTTGCGGAATGTTTCTGGTATATTTGAAGAATAATACTGTATGTTATTTTGAATGTAATACTCTTCAATAGACCAATTATAGTCCTTGGAATATTTTAATATTTGTGGAACATTTTCGGTATATTTTAAGTATAATAATTGGCTACACTGTCATTAAAACTAGATACCGAAACTTAGAAATATTTATAAAATACTTCTAAAGATCTAGGTATGAATAAAAAGAGAAAACGCTTATTTACTGACAATCTAGTATATTTTTCATGCTATTGTATATGATGAATGTAGTATATTCAATATGCCAAGAATATCCTTTGGTAGATTTTAGGAATAAATCTGCACTGTTTTATTTTTATTCAAAATGAATAGCGGACTTCTCAGAACATACCAAATTTAGTATTCGGTATATTTTAGTATTTTTGCGGCATATTTTCGGTATATTTTAAGAATAATACCTGACTACACTGTCAGAAAAACTAGATACTTAAACTTGGAAATATTTTGGGAAATACTTCTAAAGATATAGGAAGGAATGCAAATATGAAAGAAACGTCTATTCACTGACAATCTAGTATATTCTTCACTTTATGGTATATTATGAATGTAGTATATTCCTTTGGTATATTTAAAGAATAACGCCGCACTATTTTACTTTCATTCAAAATGTATTTGGTATATTTTTAGTATTTTGTGGTACATTTTCGGTATATTTTAAGAATAATACCTGACTACATTGTCATAAAAACCAGATACCGAAGCTTAGAAATGTGAATAAAAATATGAGAAAACGCCTATTCACTGACAATATAGTATATTCTTCACTCTATGGTATTTGATGAATGTAGTAACATGGATAGCGGATACATCACAGTCGAGCATACTCAACTGTTCAAATCTTATTTTATTTGTTTCTGCTATTGATTAAGAAATGAGATTGGAAAATAATTTAAAATCATCGCTTTGCCTAACAAGCGTTTAGGAAAGTAACTATACAACGCAATTTTGTTCAGTGTAGTCAACGCTAGACCTAATTCCCGTGGTGAATAATCGCTGCAGCATGAAAAATTCGCTGATTCGCAAAAAGAAATTCCAGCCATAGCCATAGCCAGAGCCAGAGCCTTTTGCCTTGTGTTTGTTTGTTTGTTTGCTACGATTCCTTCTTTTTTATCTGCACAAGGACTTTGCCATTTTTTACGCAAATCGCCAGCGAAGCCAATAACCAGGAGAACAAGAAGATATCAACAGAAGAGGGAGAGGGAGAGAGAGGAGAGTGTAGAAGGAGGCTGAGTGCGAGGACTTGAATCAGCTTTATTGCGGGCATCATTATTTTTATTATTATGACCACTTACATTTCCCAGCACCCACAAACACATGAATTTTGCCTCCACTTGTTTGTGTGTGTGTGAGTGTGTGTGTGTGCGACTTTTTGGGCATTTTTTTAGCAACGCGGCGGGCGAATGTAAATGTGTTTGTGTTTTGTGTCTGTGGGTTGTTTTTCTTTTTGGACGCGTAAATAACTTCAACCCATTTGCGGCGACTCCCCGCCCACCTTAACCCCGCCCCCTTTTGCTTGTGCCTTTGCCATAGCTATATATAAAAATAAATTGAATTGAAATGCTAATTTTATGTTAATTGAAAGAGGTTTTTATGCATCTGTAGATTTTTATGACCCGCTTTTTTGTTTGCTTGTTGTCTTCTCTTCTGTTTGCTTTGGTCAGCAGAATTTACCGTTACCGTAAGGCTATCTACAACATTAGCACTAAAAGCTTGTCATCAGTCCGTAATTTTGTGTAATTCGGTGTAACCGTCAAGCATAAAATTCAATTGGAGCCCATTTGGTTTGCTTAGTTTTTTTTTTTTTGGCTTGCCTAAAAGCCTGCAACATAAATTATTTTTATTTGCCCTTCTAATGTTTTTGTTTACAAAAATCACGAATTGTCTTAACTAGTGAATATAATTGTGCTTATTAATGATGAGCTGAGTCTAAGAGATTTTAATAGGCTCATAAATTGAGCCAGTTATGCAAAATTGATTAAGGAAAACGCAATTGTTTTCATAGAAATTGCAATTATACAGACATAATAAATAAATAGAGTAAGTAAAAACTCACCAAAAACAAGAAAACAAATAATTTAGCAGCAAATCATTTGTTTAACTCTGCAAAATAAAAAATGAATAAAAACATGATTAATTATTAACAGAATGAAAGAAAAGCTTGCATACATTACATAAAATAAAATGCCTAATTAACAAATAAAATGTCGAAAGAGCTTCTTTATAAAAATATATAGAAAAAACTAAGTAAGAAAGCTACAGACTAGTGTGTTCGACTGTGAGAAACCCGTGGTAAAAAAGGAAAACATTGCAGTATTAATTTTAAAATATTGATATACCGAAAAAATACTAAAATAAATTAAAGGCTATAATTGGTAGATAATTATAGTAGTACATTAAACATATACCATAGAGTGTAAAATATACCAGATTGTCAGCCAAAGGTATTAAGATCCGTAGTAAATAGGTGTTATTTCCCCATGTCAATGAATTTCTACAGATGGACAGACATTTCCTGCATATAATTCCCCAAAATTATAATACCTTTCTACCCTACAGGTAGCTAGTATAAAATTGGCTAATGAAGAATTAAAATGTGCGAGGAGTTGTAGCCTTAATTCTTGTTTAACTTTGTAACTGAATTTAGGACTTTAAATTAACTAGGCAAGTTTTGTATAAAGAACAATCTTGAAGATAATTATAGCAAAAGTAAGAAAAATAAAATATGTAACCGTATTTGAATACTTCTTTAACTTACTAGGAAAAACATAAATATTACAATCTGAAAAATCCGCATAATCGTATACGGATTTGTAATAAACTTCTTTAGCAACTAAAAATAATTGTAACCGCATTAAGCTTAGTTTAAAATGTCGCATAAATCTGTCGAGCAAGTGAGCATTTAGCTTAGCTGCTGCGCAAAATTATGTTTCATTTTAATGGTAAAAAGAAAAAAAGAAAGATAGTTAGGATAGTTCGCGTCCCTCTGCATTCAACTGTTATTCCCTCATGCTTTCCTTTGCTTCCTTGTCTGTCTACGTTCGCAACCGGATATCCTGCTGCAACACAGCAGACATCACACACACACACACACACACACACACACACATACGAACACAGACACACATGTAGATAACGAGACAGAGCATAAATGCAACATGAGCTGAGAGCTCAACCCCAAAGGCAAAACCGAGAAATTCTTGGACGCTTCTTGCTTATTTCTTATCGCACACGCACAGTCTCGTAAAGAAGAAGAACAACACTCACATGCAAAGTTTTGCAGAGAAAGAGAGAGAGTGGGAATGAGAGAGAGATAGAGAGTGGAGTCTGGAGTGCGCACAAAAGCAGGCAACACTTTTTGCTTCGTGCTAAACTTTTACCTCATTCAAAGGAGGAAGCAACAAGGCAACTGGGAGAATGTAGCAAGGATATTCCTTTGTGCTTATATTGCATATACATAAAACGAAGCAATGGCAGTGACACAAAATCGATTTTCTTTCTCTGCTCCTTCTTCGCACACACACCGACTGCACTGTGTGTGTGTGTGTGTATGTGTGTGTGGAGTCCTGTGTGTGTATCCTGCTTAGGCCATCAGAATTATGAGTCTCTGTAAACACGCCTACATTTTAAAAGCAACGACCAATAAAAAATAAAATGCCGAATCGATGTCCTGCCTGTGCGTGCGACAGAGACAGACACAAGGTGCGGCTCCATTTTTTGTGAAAATGTAAAGTTGATGTTTAAATTTTGAATTTCTTTGGTTGGCTCACGTTCAACAAAAACTGACAACAACCCTCGCCTAGGGGGGGTTGACTTACCCCTTCTCCGGCTTCATTTGCATTTAAATTAAGGGTGGCAGCAAAGCATTTACATAAGGGTGCAAATCTGCGCACATAAATCTTTGGCTAGTAAAAATTATACACATTTGATTAGCCATAAATTTAGCAAAGTTTCCCGCCAGCTCTCTCTCAAAATTATGTTGATTATTGTATGCATAATGCGTTGTGCCGCGAAACTCGCTTCTAAGATTTTTTTTCGTTTGGCCATTTTTATGATTGTTATTATTATGCAAGCAGAAAGCAGCCAACAGCAGAAAACAAAGCTAGCTGGACCTGTTTCGAAACAACCAGCGAAACAGTTTTCTGCAAAGTTGGCAGTAATAACAAGTAAGAAAGCTACTGTCGAGTGTACTCGACTGTGAGATACCCGCTACCCATTTTGAATAAAAGAAATATATTTTACGGTATTTTTCTCAAAATATACCGAATACACTGCAAAAATACTAAAAATATACCAAATAGTATATTTGGTATGTTGATATAGTACACCATTCAAAATATACCATAGACGGCACAATATACCAGATTGTCAGCCAAAGCAACTAAGAGCCCTAGTAAGATGGCAACCAAATTTTCAGGAATCATAACTACTATAACATTTATTATACATATATACCAAAATTCGAAACTCTAGCTTTAAAATTACGTTTGTTAGTCGATTTTTTTGATTTGCGGGGGCGGAAGTGGGCGTGGCAAAAATTTGAAACAAACTTGATCTGCGTGCAAACATAACAAATGCTGTCGAAAAGTATAGCTCTATCTCTTATAGTCTCTGAGATCCAGTGTTTCATACGGACGGACGGACAGACGGACATGGCTATATCGTCTCGGCTGTTGACGCTGATCAAGAATATATATACTTTATAGGGTCGGAGATGCCTCCTTCTACCTGTTACATACATTTTCTGCCGGCACAAAGTTATAATACCCTTCTACCCTATGGGTAGCGGGTATAATAAAGCTGCCTCTGCAGCAGGTTGCCACACAGTTCTCAGCAGGGTGCGGTTGCTGTGGGCGTGGAGCTGCTTATGATTCATTGTTGCCATAGCCAAGGTAAAACCCACTTCGCCCCCCTCTAAGAGCTGTGCTCATTAGCATGAAACAACCCTTAGTCGTTGTTTTACTTTCGGTTCGTTTGGGATTTACGCTTATTGCTAGATTTATGTGCTGCGTTGTCATAAAACCAAATATGCCACAATTTGCATAAAGTTCATGCGTGTGTGTGTGTGTGTGTGTGAGGAATGTCCTTCTCTGAGGGGGTGAAAGAGAACTTTTCGCAATTGTAGTAAAATTTTTCATATATTCCATGCATGGAAATAAGTGTAATATCCGTGATAAAGATTTTGTGTGTTTGAGCAATATTTTCTTTAATGAAATATGCAGAAAACTATTTACTTTGATTTAGTATTTAGAAGCAATATTTTGTTTAATGAAATAAGCGGCAAACTTTTTACTTTGATTAATATTTAGAAGCAATATTTTGTTTAATGAAATATGCAGCAAACTATTTACTTTGATTCAGTATTTAGTACATTTCATTTACAGAAAAAAAAAATAAATCTTATTATTTGATATTTTGTAAATACGTAAAAAAAAAGTCTTATTATTTGATATTTCTAAAATATAATATTTTTATAACTTGGAGCTGTCAATTTAACGAGTTCAAAATGTGAGACTTTAAATAAATTTATTCCAATATATATTTTTAATTATTACTATCTATATATATTACTATATATATCTATATCTATATATTCAATTTGTGCTAATATATAAAAAAGAAATATAAAAAAAACCTTGTGCATTTTTCTGACTGCTATTTTAAGGAATACTCTTATATAATTTTACGTCTTTCGCACTGATATTTTAAAGAAAGATGTAAAGAGACCATTTGCATCTTTTATATTGTGTCTAAAAGAATAAATTTTTAATCATTTCATAATAATATATCTAAACATAAATTTCAGCATATTTAGTTTGGTGTAAAATGGAGAAAATCTGGCTTTTTCAACGCTATATTAAATTGGCAACTCCAATTTAAACATTTATCTAACTTTGAGTATTATTTTCAATTATATGAATAAAACGATTTTGTTTTATACTAAGAAAATCTCATTAACAAACTTTCAATTCGGTTCATAAAACATCTGCATCATTTACTAATTTAGTTTATTCCTCTATTCATTCATAACATACTTTCATCATTTCAATCCTTTTTTGAAACGAAGTAACTAAGAAATTACTCAGGTACTATTTCATTCATAATATACTTTTATCATTTCAAACACCTTTTGAAATGGGGTAACTAAAAAATAACTATGATTCTCTAATTCTTACTTTAATCATTTTAAACACATTTTGAAATGGGGTAACCAAGAAATAACTCATATTCAGTTTCTTATATTAACATAATTTAATCATTTCTAACTCCTTTTAAAATGAGGTAACTAAGAAAATCTTCGGATTCTCTAATTCAGTTCCTTTCACTACTACTACTCATTCATAACATACTTTAATCATTTCGATCATCTTTTGAAACGAATTAACTAAGAAATAACTCTGATGTCACATTATCTAAACATAGCAGCGTTTGCTTTGATGTTAGCAACACCCCATCAAGGAGTGTACAAACTCATAGATTAATTGGTTTTTACTCACAGATCCAATTCTCTATTTTAATCTTGATATCTAATTCAGAGAGAGTAAGAGTGAGAGTGTAAAACTAATTTGGTAAATGAAACGCCGCAAAGTATGCAACAAATTGCAAAGAACTGATTCGCCAGCTAAGATGGAACATCAAAAAGCTACAAATAATAGACAGCTAACAGAATGCCAAGTCGGGAGTCGAATTGCCACCACCTAAAGCTACCCCAACTCTCTTAGATCTCTTCTCCACTCGGCTGTCAGTCAAGTGAAAAAGGCATTAAGAAGCATTTTTTGTTGCTGCCAATGGAATTTTCACTTTAGAATTTGTGTGGAGAAAAAAAACGAAGCGAAAGAGAAGAATGTTTATTTGCGCAGAAATAAAATAAAATGTCGAGAGTGGGGCAAAGCTAAGCGTGTGTGAGGGAGGTAAAGAATGTCAAAATGGGCGAGGGGCAGGGAGAGGGAGAAATTGAGGGCGGTTGCAAGTAGACTTTGATTATAATTCCAACACCTACAATGTGAACTGGGAACAGGGCGAAATTGCGACGACGATTGACAGTTGAAAATATAAAAGCGGATTTGTGTCTTTCTCTGTCTGTCTGAGCGTGAGTGTGTGTGTGTGTCAGTGTGTGTGTGCTCAGCCAATCCACCCGGCCATCAACTGCTGTGTGTGTGTTGGGAAAAGTGTGAACGAATGTTTTGCTGCAGATAAGCAAAATAACTGTAATAAGAAATTCTTTTTTATTTGCCTCGCTCTCTCTGTGTCTCCTTCCCCAAAGTGTTTTTTATGCCACACGTCTCTGAATACCAGCCATTGATGTTTGTGTGTGTTTGTTGTGTTTTATTCGCTTGCTTTATATTCAAAGTGATGTCCTGTTGTGTGTGAGTGTGTGTCCATCAGCCGACTGAAATGCGTGCCTAAGACGATTTCTTTTATTATTTACGGTAGCCAACGACTCAGAGTACGAATGTGAGTGCGTGGGGATTGAAATCGCCTTGCAAAGACGGACGGACAGACAGACAGACAGTCGGTCAGAGGAGCAGACAGACATATGTCTAATGCTAATGCGCATTGTCTGTCTGCCCATTGTCAACGCAAGAATTGTATCCGACTGTCGACAGAAGACAGACCAAAGCGAAGAGTTGCGGAAGTTTCAGTCAATCTGTCGATGCTGGCATCCGATAAGCTTTACTAATTTCCCCAACTGCAACAACTCACTTTTTCTATTCGTTTTTTTTTTTTGTTGAGCTTTCAGTCATGCCAAACAAACAACAGTCATTGTATTCCTTTTTGCTTAGACATCAAAATTGTTTTTAATCTGCTTTTAAGTTACATTGTTAGATTTGTAGCGAAATTTAATCTCACTTAGTTATGTTTGGGTTCTAAACTTTAGATTATTTAGCTTCTAAATCTACTGCAAGCAATGCTGTTGTTATATTTGAATCTCAATTTTATTCAAGACTCAACACAAATAAATAAATCATTGAAATAAAAAGATTTGTGAGAAATTTTTAAAGATTACTATGAAACATCAACATTATTGTCATTCTAAATCTTAGACTAATTAAAATAAAAGTTAAAGTAAAAGGTTTTGAGAAAAGTTTCTGATATTTAAATACTACTATAGAGAAAAATAAAAAACCTAATACTGAATTACATATATAAAAAAGCACTACCTTGTATGTGGTAGATTAATAATATACTGCTTAGTATTTGGTAAATAAAAAATGGTGTTTAGTATTTGGTTGAGAAAAAATACTGCTTAGTATTTGATTCATAATAATAATTGATACCGCTTAGTATTTGGAAGATAAATAAAATACAGCTCAGCATTTGGTAGATGAATAAAATACTGCTTAGTATTTGGTAGAAACAAAAATACTGCTTATCATTTGGTATAGAAAAAATACTGCTTAGCATTTGATTCAAAATAATAATTGATACTCCTTAGTATTTAGGTTATAAATAAAATACTGTTTAGTATTTGGTATATAAATAAAACGCTGCTTGGTATTTGGAATATAAATAAAATACTGCTTATTATTTGGTAGATAAAGAAAATACCGCTTAGTATTTGGTAGATAAAAAATACTGTTCAGCATTTAGTAGATATATAAGAGACCGCTTAGTATTTGATAGTTCAATAAAAACCTTATTTGAATTTGGTGTATAAATAAAATACTGCTTAGTAATTGGTAGGTAAATAAAATACTGCCTAGTTTTTGGTATATAAAAATACTGCTTAGTTTTTTGTATATAAAAATACTGCTTAGCATTTAATATATAAAAAGACTGCTTAGTATTTGATCGATAATCAAGATACTGCTTAGTATTTAGTTCATAAATAAAATACCGCATTTGGTAAATAAATAAAAATACTTAGTATTTGGTATATAAATGAAATACTGCTTAGTATTTGGTATATAAATAAAATACTGCTTATTATTTGGTAGGTAAATAAAATACTGCTGAGTATTAAAGCAACTATGCAATACTGCATAGTATTTAGATCAATAAAATACTATAAAGTAAACAAAATACTAAAAATACTATAAAGTAAACCATTTGTTGCCATTTTTACAGTTTCTAGCTCCTCATCATAACTTACAGAGTATCAACTAGTTAAGCAAACGCTTTCTTATATCATTCGACAGTGTTTTCTTTGCTGCTTCTGCAGAAACCTCGCCAAAAATGCGCTGACGGTAGCTGGGGGGCAGGTTAAGCCCATGGCCATGGCGTGTTCGATGTTAAAGTGGAAATTGTAACAAATATGAAATATTTATGCATAGCTAATTGTATATGAAGGGGAAAACAATTGAGCGGCGTTTGCATGCGAGCCAGAAGTTGTTTTTGAAAATGGAGTGTTAATTTATTGGTCTGCATCGACTCGGGATGCAACATCGGTGGTGGCCACATGCAGTGCAACTTGCAACTTGCAACTTACAACAACAACAACAGCAGGAAAGTGCAGACTGAGTCTGAATGCATTTGCAATATTTCACACTTTAGTAAATTTGCATGATCAGCGCCACACGAATGATTCAGAGTGTGTCGTCTCGGGCCTCTGGCCTCATAATATCTCGCCCACCATCTCGACTCGCTCTCTTGGAATCTCTTTGGGATCTGAGTTATCTTTTAATTGCATTCGAGTGAAGCATATAGTATACTATCCATACTATCCAGATTAGAGGAACGAACGCATGTTAATGGCACCTTGTCAGACAAGCGATTTGCATTGTAGATTTATTGGAATAGCATTCAGTGTGTATGTTAAACGTAATAGAATTTCTTTTATAGAAGCATTTATTATCTGGCGCATGTTTTGCTGTTACTACTGTATGTATGCATAATGCGAAACATGCATTATAAACATCAGCTATATATCTTTTGATTCTTAGATTATAATAAATTGCAAACTTCGTTTAACATCCTATTTTTCTATCAACTTTAAAAACTGTAACAGCAAGTTTATGATTTTTATATTTTATGTAATTGTTTTCTATGCTATTTTTCTTAAATTCAGTCGAAGCATTAATATTATAATTTTGTTCAAGAAAACAACTTTATATAAATATTGATAGGAGCGAGTAATTCTGAATAGTGATGTGATATCATCCATATTTCCAAAGACTTTCGCATAAAGTACTATAAATGCATATATGTTATCATTGTAAAAAACAGTTTAGTGTAAAAATCATCCATATTTTCGTAGACCTTTGCCTACATTATAAATTCAATAACTTTGCTTAAAACCTTTATAGATTTTATACCAGTAAATTCTAATTTTTGTTTTAGATTTTAGGTTTATTAAGCAATTGAATCAGTATAAGCAATAAAGTACCATAACCATCATTCAGGCTAAACCTTATACACATATCATTAAGACGTATAAGCAAATTTTAATAAAAATATTAAGTTTGCAATATTATCCTTAATACTATCTTTATTTTCATTTAATGCGATTACAGCAGCTCTATTTGCAATAAGTATTATATATATTTAAAATTCTTGTTATCTATATTGTTTAAAGATCTTTGCAGCAGTAATAATTGATGCATGTTTTTAAATAGCATCACCACAATTTCATAATGTGAATATTGAAGAAATATTTAGTTCCCATTTGAAAATATCATTAAAGATGTATCTTTTTAAAAACCTACTCTTTTTCTTTGTTAAATTTTTGCAGTTCCTTAAAATCTTTTTGTATAGTATCCATTTTAAAAAATCAGTTTTTCAAATACATACTTTTTAATAATACACCAGAAATTATACCATAAGTTTTTCAAATACTTTTTAATAATATACCATAAATTATACACTATTCTGTTTCTTAAGTTTTTGTTTGCAAATACAGTTACTTAATACTATCTCATTAATGTTATATCTTTAAAGTACACTTATTAAGCTGCAGATAATCTCATGCATTTGCTACTAATCCAACTATATTCTCGCTTGCACTATAATAAGTTCCGTCACTATGCAAACTAAGCTATGCTACTAGTAAATTAAGAACCACAACTAGTACTAGTAAGTATTACTAGCAGTAGTAGCTATGTGATTAGCAGAGATGCCACGCCCAGACACAACTAAATCCAAGAAAATGATTATCCAACAATTGCTAATACGCGTACATATTGCACCTGCAGTTGCCACATGAATTGTGATGCCAGGCGAAACGGAAGAGAGAGAGAGAGAGAGAGAGAGCGAGAGAGAGAGAGAGAGAGAGAAAGAGAAGGAAAGAAAGAGAGAGAGAGACAGAGAAGGAGGGGAGTGACAGCACTTTGAAGTGAACTGCTCTTAACTAGACGAGGCTTGAAAATTTATATTAAATTATGCCGCCAAGCTATTATTAAGCTGGCTAATAATATGTTGGCTTTAGTTTAATAGCAAAAATAGCAAATTGCAAACTTCATGAGTTGCTTCCCCACATTTTTCGTTTTTCTTCTCTCTGTTATGAATTTTATTAACAACAAATTGAGTTTTAATGTGTTTATTAGCCGAGATCCGAGATTAACATGAGAGCGTTGATTCTGCATGTTTGTGGCTCATAAAGAGCGATTCAATGGCTCTTAAAGTATTCAAATGAGCTTTAGCTCTAATCTGCTTAAGGCGTGGTCAAGCCTCTCGAGTGTAAATTCGCAACATGTTCCAACTTTGCATATAAATAAATCGCGTGTTCGAACGTATGCAAAATTTTTGCATTACTTTCATCAAGGTAAGGTTAATTTCTTGAATGACCTTCTTTGGGTCTGTCAATTTGATGAGTTTGCATAATTTAATGTCTCATTCCAAGTCCGACCATTTGGCGCCTACCTCTATAAGAAAGTATACTAACTACTCCCATATACACGAAGATAGACATCTTGGGCGGTCTAATGGCATGTTGTATGGCTTTTTTCACCATTGTTTCGCCGAAAAGCTTCTTAGCTTCTTTCATTCCCGAATGCACAACTTGTGCCGCAATTTAGCTATGCATTGAATTGCCTCAAATACAGCTAACATACGAGTGAGTTTGTGGTAAGAAATAGTTGCATTCTGCCGCATGTTCAACACTCATTTACCTCGTTTGCAATTTGCTCTGGGTTGGCCTTTGGGAGTGGCTGCGACTTCTACTCTAATCATGCACTTTATTTTTTTGTGTACAAACAAATTTGTTTATTATGTAAATTGCTAACAATCTACATGAACTTAAAGTGGCTGAAAAGAACTGAAAGCATCTCTTGAGAAGAGTATAAAGATATTTAAATTCATTTGAAAAAAAATAATATAAAAAGTATATAATTTTTTTATATATTGCAAACTTTTTCAGAACATTTCTATTTCAAGACAAAACAATTTGAGAGTAAAGAAAAGTAATATTTTTCTTTTCAGCTGCTAAACAATTTCTTAAAAACAAAATCAACCTTCTTAAAAAACTTTCAAGCATATAAAATTAATAATTTTCTTGTAAGAAACATTCTGAGAACAGTATCAATATTAAATTGCACTTCAAAATAAATAAAGTATGTATACAAAAATTAAAGATTTATCTCTTTAGATACTGCAAACCTTCTGAATACGCAGCAAACTCATAGTAAATTAATGAACAACTTTTTGTAAAGATCAAAAATTATATGATGTGAAAGTAAATGAAGAAAATGAATATTTTTCTTCAAGTTGCTGGAAAACTTCTTTAAATATGTGAACATGTGTAGTTCGATTTCAAAGCAAACTAAATAAACAAGTGCTAAACTATTTCTTGGAAACATTAAAACTATCAGAACGGACTTTAAAGAAAACAAAATAAGTAATTTCCTTATCAGAAACATTCTGAGAATAGTAAAGATAATAAAATATAAATGTTTATCCTCAGTTTCTGCGAACCTTATTGACAAGAGCAAATAAATTTAATATCGAATTGAAAGAAAAAAATATAAATATTTTTACTAACAAGCACTAAAACTTCCTGAGAAAAGCAAGCAAAAAAGCGATTTAATAGTGACTAAAATAAATATTTTCCTTACAAGATTCTGAGAAACCTCTTTATAAAAGGTAAACATTAAATTAAATACAATAAATATTTTATCCTATAAAGAGAAACATCTTTAAATAATGTGAACATTTATAATTAAATTTTAAAGTGAATACAATAAATATTTTTCCTATCAGCTACTAAGCTTTTTTCACTGAATTCTACGAAAAGTTCAAATTTTCGTTTATTAACATAAAACCCCAATTAGATATGTATCTAACGACTGCAATAACTGTACAAATTTGGTATTAAAAGTTTTAACTAACGTTCTGTTTGAGCACTACTTTAACTGCAGCGGATGGGCAATATATTTTTGCACAAATAGTTATTGCACTTTCCAAGATGTTTGTTAAGCTTTATTTATCTGCAGTTTTTCGCATCATAATTGCAAATTTTCCATGAAAATTATTTGCTGTGCATTTTAATCAGTTGGCAACGCATTATGAATGGCAAAATTATATGACTGTTGCAAATAAATCAACTGCAATTTTTGCTATTGTTCATGGCACAACAAAAGACTTAAGAAACGAACGCACCGACAAAAAAAAGCAAAGAGCAAATATAACACCAAATGAATGTGGATAGGAGATGTATATATTTATATACTCAAATATGTTGTATACCCTAGAATTGTAAACTTATAGAAAAGAGTTGTTAGGGAACTGCTTTGAAACAATCTTAATTTAATTACTAATCTTTTTAGGTGTAAGTTCTTCACTTAAGTTAATTGTTTAGCTTGTTACAAGATAACTATTATGCCATCATTTTTTTATTGGATCATTATAACCAGCTAATAGTTATAATAGTGAGTTTTTGCAACCGATTTACAGCTGCGAACGTTGAACGTTGAGTTATGGTGAAAAGCAACAAATTGTTTGGAAAAAGCAAAAAAAAAAAAAATTAAAGTAAAAAATTAATTAAGGAATAAGCTAAGTGAATAGTTAAGTATATAAACCATAAACTCTGTTCGTATAACAGACTCGAGTGCAGTTTGCGTATCAAAGTTGGTTTTTTTTTTGTGTCAGCGACTAACGACTTCATTTCCTTGTTGCTCAAAGAACTATGATTGTGACTTATGCATGTGTGTGTGTATGAGTGTGTGTTTGTGCAAACGACAGTAAGGCAAATTAATGAGCTTAATTAACAACACGCAGGGGGGAATTGGCCCCAAAAGCGTAGAGCATCCAGCAAAATGAGCGGCAGCAAAATGATATCTTATTGCATGGGTTGGCTGAACTGCATTTTCGGTGTTCGGTGTTGTGCATTTTTATTGCCACTTAGTCTTAGCCTCTCTCTAAATAATTATTATTATTTTTGTATTTTTGTAGTTTTTACTGCCAATGCATGTCTGATTCGCAGGCAGCTATCACTACAATTAAATTTGTTGCACTCGCCTGCACAAAATGCATAAACAGTTGAAGTTGCAGTTGCAGTTCCACTTGTTGTTGCGCCTCTTTTCGCAAAATTGACACGCAAATCGTCGACTTTATTTCTTCGAATGTGGAGTAAGTCTTATAAATGTTACTCCTACTACTACTACTGTCTTTGTATTTGCTTAAAGCCGCCAACGAGGCAGAAACTAAGTTGAGCTGCGTTTGCATTTTATTGCTGCTGCGGGTTATTAAATTTGCTGTAGCACAAATTACCACTAATAACAAGAGATAAACATCTCAATACTATATCAAATGCTGCACAACTTAAATGTATGCACATATCATATCAACCTTTTGCATTCTTTCTTTCTCTTTCCTGATTGCCAAATTGCCTACGAAAATTTCGAAATTCAACTGATTTAATTTCAAACTAAATATTTAACTACTTTCTACAACAAAATCTGCAGTTTTCTATTTTAAAGCTTTTCAAATTAAAAGTAATTTAAATTAAAATGTATTTCAATGTATATCCAATGCGTAATCCATATCCAAGTGAATGTGTCTGCGTCTCTATGTAAATTAATCCGCTTGCAACCGATTTTGTGGACTGTCGACAACCGTTTGTGGCAACTGCCTTGATTCTCGCCTGCTTTTATACTCCTTAGTGCGGCTTGGAATGGTTTCCAATTTAAAGTAAAATTTGAATATGCGCACAAATGTCAGTTCAATGCATGACTGGAAGCTGTGTGCGTTTTTTAGGGATGGTATAAGAGCAACCATACCTTCAAGTGTAGTGCTGAGCAACCCTTTCAAGGCATAGCTAAAAAACTTTATAAAAAAGTGAACTTAACACCCTGTTACCCCTGCTTGACATTTGAGCATATAGTTACCCCTTTGATGGTTTATTTAGTACCGGGAAAATCAACGAATTTAGTACCCAGCGATGCCACCTGCCTTATGACAGCTGACAGTGTTGCCAGATAATGAAAAGCCTGATGAATAGTAAACAAAGCGTTAAGCTTTTTAAGAGAATTTTTTAAAGAAAAAGTAAAAATAAATTGATTTAATTTAAGTTTTAATTATTAACAATGAAATTTATGAACTGATTGTAGAAATCTGTTTTATTTACTTCCTTTAGTAGGCATGGACCTTCATATGATAAGAGCAACCATAGCTTAAGCAACCATAGCTTGAGCAACCCTTTCAAGTCATAGCTAAAAAACTTTATAAAAAAGTGTACTTAACACCCTGTTACCCCTGCTTAACGTTCAAGCACATTGTTACCCCTTTTATGGTTTATTTAGTACTGGGAAAGTCAACGATTTTAGTACTCAGCATTGCCACCTGGCTTATGGCAGCTGACAGTGTTGCCACACAATGAAAAGTCTGATGAATGGCAAACAAAACGTTAAGCTTTTTAAGAGAATTTTTAAAGAAAAAGTAATAATAAATTGATTTAATTTAATTCTTAATTTCTAATAATTAAATTTATTAACTGATTGTAGACTTCTGATTTATTTACTTCATAGTATAACTTCCCTAGTAGGCATGCACCTACGAATAATAAGAGCAACCATAGCTTGAAGCTAACACCCTGTTACCCCTGCTTAACATTTAAGCACAGAGTTACCCCTTTCAAGACTTATTTAGTACTGGAAAAATCAAAGATTTTAGTACACAGCATTGTCACCAGCTTTATAAAGTTGACAGTGTTGCCAGACCACGAAAAATCTGATAAATTGCACAAAAAAACGGTAAGCTTACTGGGAGAATATTTTGAAGAAAAAGTAATAATAAATTGATGAATTTACTTGATATTGATAAACTGAACTTTCTCAACTAAAATATAGAATCAAAATTATAATATCTAACAATGACATTTATGAACCGATTGTAGAAATCGTAATTCTTGATTTCCTTTAGTAAGCATGAACCTAGATTTTTGTATCCCTTAAATTGTAAGCTTTTAAAACCAACATATAAATGAAATCTTTGTAATTCAGCTTCAGAAAATACTGAAATTCAATCAAATCTAGATCTTTTACTGATTATTTTGTTATAAGCAAATAACATACAATTTAACCAATCAAAATACGTTTCTAATTACTCACAAAATTTCACAGTCTCAAACATGCTGCTGATTTGTGATTTGTTTTTGTGTTTTGCTGTTGCTTTTGCTGTTGCAATCATTAACACATTTGCCAAATACGTATACGAGTATTTCATTTGCTTGTCCAATTTCAACAATCTCCACTGCTGTCAATCAAAATGCAAATGCTTGTTGCCTCTTGCCTGTTTACCTGTTGCCTCATTAAAAAGAGTCGCGCCAAGCCTTTGGAAAAATACAAGCTCGCGCATATTCGAAATTTACATTTTCCACAGAAAACACACAACTGACGCTTCTCGCACAATTGCCCACAATTAATCGGGAGGCCGAATAAAAATCTGCCTTCAGTTTGGTGACAAAAAAGCGTAAACAGCTTTGAGGGAAGCGAAGTTGCAACTGCAGCATCAGCTGCTGCAAAAGTTGCCAACAGATCGTGTTGTTGTTTCGAACGGTTTTAACACGATTTGGTCAAAAACATCAAACTGACTGACTGAGTGACTGTCTCTCGTTGTCTGTCTGTCCGACTGACTGACTGACTGACAGCTGCCTCACTACTCGCTGCCTGCTTGCCCCGAGGACGTAGCTGCAACAAACAGAGAGTCGATTGCAATGTGTCGCCTTGTCCCCGGGCTTTTGTGTCATTTCGAGTGCAGCTGTAATTCAGCTAAACAATTTTTCGTTTGAATAATTTGCCAAGTTTTTCTCGTTGCTTCGGCTGCTGCTGTTTATTAACGTAACGTAATAATTGCCTGGCGAAATCTGCATAATTATTTAGAAATCACGAGGTTATTGTTAGTCACTTTTTTTTTGTAAGCTAATCTGTGGCATTAATTATACGATTCCAATTGCAATTTCAAAAGCGTAAAGTTCACTTTTGGAGGTGTTACAAGTAAACAAAGAATTTGACTTAATCATAATTTTGATATTTTAAAATTTGTACTCACTTTGCAGGCATCGAAGCAGCTGGAAAAGAAGAGAATAAAAATAAGTTTAAAAAATGTAACAATAAGTAAAACTAATGTAATATAAATTTCAAGCAATATCATATTGTAATGAATAAAGATATAGATAAGCAAAAAATTGTGGTATTCATTTTAAAATATACCGAAATAATATTCCACAAAAATACTAAAATGGCTATATTTGGTGTATTGATATAGTACTTCATACAAAAATTATATACCAAAAAATACTAAAAATATACCAAATGATGATTTGGTATATTAATATAATGCCTTACTTAAAAAGTACCATAGAGTACTACAATATAGAATTTCAAACAATGTCATATTGTAATGAATAAAGATATAGAAAAGCAAAAAAGTGCGGTATTCCCTTTTAAATATATACCGAAATAATACTCCATAAAAATACTAAAATGGCTATATTTGGTGTATTGATATAGTACTTCATACAAAAAATTATATACCAAAAAATACTAAAAAATATACCAAGTGATGTATTTGGTATATTAATATAATGCCTTACTTAAAAAGTACCATAGAGTACTACAATATAGAATTTCAAACAATGTCATATTGTAATGAATAAAGATATAGAAAAGCCAAAAATTGTGGTATTCATTTTATAATATACCGAAATAATATTCCACAAAAATACTAAAATGGCTATATTTGGTGTATTGATATAGTACTTCATTCAAAAAATACCATAGAGTAAATGGATGAAAAAATTCATATACCACAAAGTACTAAAATATACCACAGGCTGTATTTGGTATATTCATAAAGTACTTCATTCATAAAAAATACCATAGAGTACTTGTATACAAAAAATTATATACCTAAAACTATTAAAAATATACCAAATGTTGTATTTGGTATATTGATATAGTGCTTCACTCAAAAAATACTAAAGCGTACTAAAATATACAATATATATACTTTAAACAGAAACCTTCAATCTATTTTGATATGTCAATTTTCTTATTAACTTGTTAAAAAGATAACTAAACTAATTTTCCAGTTGCTAATTAAAACATTTTTTTATAATTAAATTAAGAGTGCAAATTGATAATGAAGTACCGCAACTATTAATCAAACGTAATTCATAATTAAAAAGGTTAACACAATAAAACGTTAACGTCATATTATCTAACCAGTAGCAAACTAAATGAATTCAAAACCTAGCAAAGTACACATTGTTAAAGTGAAAAAAAAAAACAAAAACAGAATAGGAAAACACTTTTCCAGCTGTGGGTAATTACGAGCAGCATTCGCTGACCTGATGCTAATGCGAATGCCAATGGCTTTTAGTCAGACGATAATTTACGGGCATGCCAATAAGTGAGTAAGAGTTAAGCAAAAAAAAAAACCATAGCTAGATGGCAACGAGAGAAGAGTCTCATCATTTAAATATGCAGCAGACGTCAGCAGTCTGGCTACTGTTGAGAGCAACAGAGAGAGGAGAGAGGAGAGAGAAGAGGCAAGAGGCTGGTTTTTGATGTTGATGGGCTGCTGATGGCGGCGCTTTTCAAGATTGCAACGCCCATTGCTCCATTGAGGCATTGAAAGTGCATCTAAAGTGGGTCTCTCGACTCGACTCAACTCGTCTCTGCACAGTGTGCCATATTTTGCGCTTATTAAAGATTTTTAAATACAGTAATTTGGTCATAAAAGCGAAGAGTTGAGTTGCTGCTGCTGTTGCTGCTAATTTATCAGAAGGATTCGTCATGGCGTCAGCCAAGCTAATTTGGTTTGAGAATTATGAAAAATCATGCCGCTAATTGTCGAGAAATCCTTTTAAGCCAATTATAATTACGCAGTCTGTTCTCCTTAAACACACAATTGATAATTGCTTATGCACAATTATGGCTACGAGCAAAATTTATGCAAACAATTCGCGATCGCAGTCAAAGTCTCGGTCTGAATCGCAGTGTTCTACATGAGACAAAGCGTTGGCAAGCCAATCAAATCAAAATAAATATAAAAACCTACATATTTGCACAACTTGTCATTGAACCGATTGTTTCGGATTGTACTTAAATGTGAATGTTGTTTGACATGCCACAAGGCAAATGAGTGTATTCGCTATGATCAAAGTTTTGCGTCGAGCTGAATAAGCATAAATGAATTTCTCTTATGTTTAAAGAGAGTATTATTAATATTTAATTACTTGAATATTTAAAAATGTAGTTTTAATGCAAATGTATATTTAAAAAAGTGAAAATAAAAAAAAATTATTATCGCCCGAGCAGGGACTTGAACCCTGGACCCTTGGATTAAAAGTCCAATGCTCTACCGACTGAGCTACCCGGGCATGTGATATCACGAGATTCTGGAACTGTTCTCATAATAAATGGAATATTTAAAAAATTTAAATTATGAAATTTAAGTATTTTTATTACAATTACAATGAAAAATATAATTTTCTTCATTAAAAACTATTAATTTATCAAATTTTATCTTTGAAAGTGTATAACAAATTCGTTAGAATTAAAACGTTTTCGATTTTGTTTGTTATTCGCAGCGAATTATAGTCAAATGCACTTGAGAATTAACATTTGGAATGCCTTAACAACTGGCCAGAGCTTGGCATTTAATTGAATTGGCAACATACTTATGCAAATGCCAGATCTCTGTGGACTGGCTTCATGATTTGCATAGAATGACGCGAATGCTGTGGGTTTTATTTTTATTTTTGGCAAAAAAAACGAAGCTTGATTTGCATTACGAAGATTGCGTAAGCTGAAAAGGGAAATGCATGTTGTGTGGACGCATTTGGCAAGCGAAAAAAACGATAAATTATGATGAGCATTAAAATAATTTACAAATTAAAGAGCAGAAATTACATTAAAATGAGCCTGAAATGCGAGTGCAGCAAAAAGCGGAGATGCATCCGCAAAGGCTTTCCAAGAAGGAAAGCCACGCGGACATTAACTTGGCATCGAGTTGAAGCTGAAGTTGAATGTTGAAGTTGAATGCTGCCTGACTGACTGACTGATGTTAATAAGGCGTCTCATAAATTATCAGCGAAACGTGCTGAGACGACTCTGCAACAGTGTGTGCAGCGTGCAAGTTGCAACTTGAGCTTGCCACAGAGTTGCGAGCTGCGAGTTGCGTCTGTGGCATCTTCCTGCGTTTTGTTGTTGTCTTGACATATGCAATGGCGCGCACAAAAAAATTTACATTGCATTTAGACGGATGCGACAAGCCAGAAGCAAACAGATCTTCACGATGATGAGGCTGACAAGCTGCACACAGCTCAAGAGTGGGAGCAGAGAAGAGAGGAGGTGGGGCTGCAACTATTAACGTGACAATTTGTGATTTGTGCCTGGCTGCGCGACCGACTCTTTGGTATTTAGAATTTCTTTGTACGCATCCTGTTTGTCACAGCGGAGATGGAAACCAACGCCATCATCATCATCATCGTTGCTGCCGTCTGCTGAGTGCTGACGATGACTGCATTTAGATTACGGAATTATTTAAAATATTTTATTAAAACCTCTCTCTTTCGCCACATCTCGCTGTCTCACTCTCGAATGCCAGCTGCGATCAACGTAGCGGGGTATTAATTATATAAATTATTCAAAAGTTTTGCGTTTAATTGATGTTAAAATGTTGCCATTGAAATCCTAGAAATCTGAGTTGTTTTTTTTTTTTTTTTGCCAGTCACAGCGACATTCTGTGCTTTCAAGCGCCATCTGGCGGGCGGCTGAAACGTAGTCTGGGGTTGGAAGTGTTCTAAAAAAAAGGATGAAACTACATCTGCTTCCATTTATGCAAAGTGAAATCCATTGGAAGCGAAAGGGTTGCAGCTCCGTTTTTTAGAAGGGTTGCTGAATGGTTTGATGTATTTTTTTACTGTCACTTTTTAGTCAGAAATTGTCGGTGGAAGAGTGAAGTACGACAAGGAAAAGTGCTCGGAAAAGGTACAATGAAATTTAAGGAAAATTACAAATAAATGTGAAGAAAACATTGCCAAGGAAACAAGAAACTAAGCACATTCACAATGGAAGATCGTTGAGAATAAAGAAAATTATTTCAAAGAGAGAAAGGAAACCTTACTGAAGAATCTACAAATTAAGCAAATCGACAATCGTTGAGAATAAGTAAAATTGCTATACTTAACTTTTCCTTTAATTTTTAACACTATTTTCCTAATTTCAGATAATGAATCCTCATAATTGATATGACAATGCTCTACTTTGGAATGAAGTCGGTAAATAAAAATATAAATTCTTTAAACTCTGAATTTTTAACTTGATTTGTTTTATTCTTTCAGTATGTAACCATTTTTTTTCTTCTAAGTCTAAATTTTTAACTACATTATGTTGTTCTTATAGTTTGTTTCTTTTCCCTTTCTAACCACTTCTCGCATCTATTCAAATTAACTGATAAAGCCCACTCAGCCATGCCCTAACACGTAACTATGTTACATAAACATCAACAAAAAGCTCACTTGATCAACAATAGATCCCACTTGGCTTAATAAGTGCGCATTGTTTGAACACGCGCTCAAGAGATCAATTTAAATATTTTGTTAGCCGCCTCGGGTCGAAACTTGACCACGCTTTTGACTGTTTTGAAAGCTTAATGCTTGAAAGTCTTTAAGCCCAAGTTTTTATGCTTTTTTTTTGGCATATCATTTCCGCTTTGTTTCAATCCCAATCCAGAGAAATAGAGAGAGAGAGAGAGAGAGAGAGACTGTGGACAAGGCAACTTGACAAATTAGACAAATAGAAAACATGTCAAAGAACTGAGCTGCATGCTCAATTAAGCCGCTTGACAGGCGCACATCAACAGCAGCAGCCGCAGCCAGCAGAGATCAGCTAACTGGCAGAAGAATTGAGAATGTGATGGACTATAGAAATACCCTGTTAGTGAGGCAGAAATGTCATTGATAAAAATGTGCCCATATTATATATGTATATCAAAATTAGTATAACAAACTAGACTCTATTTAGTTTGAAATGTATTTTACTTTGTTGGATGGTCACACTTTATCTTAACTGTCTTCTTGTCTGTGCATTCGGTAAGGTTAGAAACGAAAATATAAGTTTTTTTTATATACAGTGGTTCACAGCTTATTTCAACCACCACCAACCGACAACTTTGAGTTAGTGTACTGGCCAAACTAAAAGAGGTATTAACTTTATTTAAACGCAGGATTTTAGTTTAATGTTTTAATATACAAGATACTTTTTCATTTATCCTCTAATTTTTTGTTTACTATATAAAATTATTGAAAAACAAAAAAATGCCAAAAAAAAGTACCACAGCTTATTTCAACCAGCAACTTTGCAGCTGTGCGAAGATCAGTTTCCTAGGAAAATAACTGGTCTTTATGGATCTATTGCTTTGTGTATAGTATTTTCAATATATAGAAGTTCGATTTTCGACATTTTAAGCTTTAGATCTCGAAATACACGCGTATTTTACAAAATGGGTCCGTGAACCACAATTGAGAAGGAAAATGACGTCATAGCTCCTTTAAAGAATGGATTTTCCCGTCCAAAAATTTATGAATTGCTGCATCTGAGTGTTTCGACTGTGCAAATAATCATTTCATTGTTTTTTTCGGGAATGTATAGTGCATGAGAAGGGCAAAAATGTACCCAATGCATTTTTTAATGAGACCGACGCGTGTTATATTGTCCGGAAAATCGGGAAAATCCAAAATTTTCGCCACCAAAATTGGCCAGTGTTATAGAGGAGGAATTGAGTAAGGCGTGCCACCCAGAATCAATTCGAGAATACTGCGGGAAAGTAACTTTAATGACAGTATAAGGCGCAAGAAACCGTTTATAAGGCGCGCGAATCAAAAGGCTCCTTTGAAATTTGTCAAGGAGCATGTGGGAAAGGATAAAAACTTTTGGAACTTAATCATATTTGTGGACGAGTCCAAAATCAACATTTTTGGCTTGGTTGGAGCTCCATATGTCGGTCAGAATCCAAATTCCGGGCTTCAAAAGATAAATTTAAAGCCTACTGTCACGCATTACGGTGGTAGCGTCGTGGTTTGGGCCTGTATGTCCACAGCCGTAGTCGGAAAACTCAATTTTATTGACGCGACCATTGACTAGACTCAATACCTAGAGGTACTGAATGTCAATTTGATCCAAAGTGCAGATAAACTGGGCATTAAGGATGATTTCCGCTTCTACCAAGACAATGACCCTAGGCTTAAGGCAGGAATTGGCCAAGATT
This sequence comes from Drosophila albomicans, assembly GCF_009650485.2. Classification (NCBI taxonomy): domain Eukaryota; kingdom Metazoa; phylum Arthropoda; class Insecta; order Diptera; family Drosophilidae; genus Drosophila; species Drosophila albomicans. Next base: position 27,545,557 of record NC_047628.2, read on the forward strand.
GGCTAATGTGCAACTGTCGTCATGTCATGAAACCATCAGCTCAGTAACCTGACATAAATGTTGTAAAAAATTGTTGGGCCATTTTGGACCAGAACATCGGAAAAAGGCCAATTTCCAACAAATCTAACCTTAAAACGGCTTTAGTGAAAGAATGGGACAAAATTAGGCCCTATATCACAAAAAAATTGGTGGAATCTATTCCAAACTGTCTGGAAGGAGCTAATAACCAAGAAGGAGGTCATACGAAATTCTAAATACACAGTTTAACATATTTATATTTAGTTATTTTCAGCTGGTTGAAATAAGCTGTGGTACTTTTTTTTGGCATTTTTTTGTTTTTCAATAATTTTATATAGTTAACAAAAAATTAGTGGATAAATGAAAAAGTATCTTGTATGTTAAAACATTAAACTAAAATCCTGCGTTTAAATAAAGTTAATACCTCTTTTAGTTTGGCCAGTACACTAACTCAAAGTTGTCGGTTGGTGGTGGTTGAAATAAGCAGTGAACCACTGTATATTTAAAACTAAATGGATTATATGTGTTTTATTTGGAATCAAAGCAATCGAAATAGTAAAGCAACTTTATCCATCTCAGAAATTTAAATGAAAGTGATAGTAAAATTTGTAAAACAATTTCATCTGAGTATAAAATTGTTAAAAAAAATGTTATTTCGTCTGAACTACTGCGAGATCAGTAGAAAATCTGAAATTGTCGCCAATTCCTAAAATTTTGATGTTATCTAAGTTTCTTGTACACCAGCTTAGGAACTAGCAAATTAAATTGTATAAATAACACAAGTTATGGTTGAAATTTTGTTCTCTAAATCAGAATTTAAAGGCTTTTCTCTGAACTCCTTTTCGCTCATAAAAAATATCTCTGTTCGCCTAAATAATTTCTCAATTTTCTTTAACATTAATATACTCTACATTCATTTATAGTCTTTAGACTATGACTTTTTCTCATTTTCCTCTAACCTCAATATACCCCACCTTGCTTTATAGATCACTTGGTATAAACGTCAGCCACATGACACACAACTATGCCACGTCATGTTGGTTGCTCGCTCTTAGCTGTTAGCTGCGTAAGACCAGAGGTTCGTGCCCCCAGGGCACAACGCTAATTAGAATAAAGCCGACGCGTTTTCGTAGGACAGTCGAAAGCTGAATGAATGAACAGAAGAGTGAAGACAGAAGAAAAAAAACTGTTTGTTCATGGCTTAAACGCAATTAACAATTAACCGACGCGTCGGCCCAACGAAAGATCAAGTTGAATACAAAACAAACTAAACACACATCATGGAAAAAAACATTTAAATTCGTTTAATTTCACAGCTTCGCGATATTGATCGCAATTACAATGGAAATGGTCGAGTCATCCTCGGGGCCCAAGGCAATCGATTGTGAAAGGTGGCTGAAAAGGTGCGTCTGGGCTTCCGTTTCAGGTTGTGGCCCCAATAGAATTCAAACACCTCCAGTCGCCAGACGTCTGTCATAATGTCTGTCCGTCTGTCTGTAAGTTGTCTGCTAGCTGTCCGTCTGTCCGTCCGTCTGGTCTGGGCTGGTAATCAAAATCCTTTTATAGCATTTACATAGCAGCACATACAAACTAAGCAATGCCTGCCCATTGGCTGGCTTGGGCAAGTTTATAGTGTTTTTTTTTTGCTACTCCAAGAGTGGACACTGGTCTAGAGTTAGACTAACGGGAAGGGGGAGTGCCAAGTATGAGGGGACAGTGGAAGGGGGGAAGAGAGCACTGGAGAGACTGTTGACAGCCAACACACACTGATCGTGGGAAAATGATCGATTTCATTGCTCTGCGATTTGGGAGAGTTGCATGCAGTTGCCGTTTGCCGTTTGCTGTTTGGCCACTCGCATCATCAACAGCGGATCACAACGGATCGGACTCGGAGTCTCCGACTCGGAGATCGGGTCTACATGACATCGAACATGCCAGCGACGTGCCATGGCAAACTGCCAGAGCTGCCTGCAACTGGCAATTGAAACGTGTTCATAAAGCAATTTTCGACTCTTTTTTTTTGCTGCTTGTAGCGTTTTATAACATAAATTGTCGCTAGCATTTAGTCAACTCGTTTTCTTGATCGTTGATGTTGTGCTGTGAAAAGCATCTGACAGATTGTTGCCAATTTGGTGGAGGCCACTTTTGAATATTGATCTAATCTCAGGTGTTTTTTGTTATTGGCCGTGAAACATAATTTGATTAGCAGCTACAACTAACTAACTTCATTTTAAACCTAATTGGTGGATTTTATAAAAAGCCTAATTGAGCGAATTATTTGATGGACTGCAAAAGCGTCAAGAAAATGTCACTTCAAAGTAGCTAACTAAACAGTGAAGAATTTAAACTGGGTTTTAATTAATGTTAAACTTAGTTGGTCAAAATATTTCATATACAAAATAACTCTAAGATAATCTCACAACTGAATTGAATGAATAAAAACTTAGCTTAAAATATATACAACAAATTTAAGCATAATTTGTCAATATTATAAATGTCTGAAAAGGCAAATTATTTCAAACAAAAGAGTTCTGAGTAAAATTTCTTTACTCTATTGTTAGGCTTGGTTTAAAATAATGATGTGAACAAGAAGTAAGAAAGCTACAGTCGGTATTAATTAACATGCTGTATAAATTTTAAAATATACCAAATTAATATACCACAAAAATACTAAATATATACCAAAGGCTACATTTGGCATTTTGATATAGTACACCATTAAAAATATTCATTATTCTTAAATAATACACCAAATTGATATACCGCGCAAATACTAAATATTATATTTTCTATCTATCTATAATCAGAGCGCTAAGGATATCAAATCTGCAGCGCTTTCAACATCGATAGGGTATAATAGAGATGTTTGTTGCAATTAGCATCTGCTTGGGGCTTGATCGCCAATTGTGATTAAATTTTAAAAGTATGTTGAATTTCCATGTTGACTTTGATTTACTCACAGAATTGGCCTTGAAATGAGTGTCAGAGTGTGCCAAGTGTGTGTAACTTAAATGTTTTCTAGTCACATTTCAAAGTGAGTTCTAGTGTAATACAGCCAAACATAAATGTGAAACAAAAATTAAACTTTGGAAAATGGATTGTTTCGATTATTCTGTTTTCGTGAACGTCTCTGTAGTTTTTCTTTTGCTTGTGCTGAGCTATAAGTTCTTCGAACAGAAGAAAAAGAAGAAAGCTGAAGAAGCTGAAGCTGAAGAATGCATAAAAGAGTTGAAGGAGGTGGGAATGGAGCCAAGATATTGGAAAATGTGGGATGACAACAAAACTACTGCTCGCATTTTTATTCCATACAAGGAATATATTGTGGATGTGACCAAAGGAGCAGGACTAATTTTGGAAAAGCATCAATTGATTGGCGTGAAACCGGAAGATTATTCTAAGCCTCGACCGTTCCTTAAGATGTATGAACGTATTGGTGAGGTGATCGAGGGAGAATAAATTACCAAACTTAATCTTGTTCACATTTCTGCAATAAATGTATATATACTCTAATTTTTTCATAGTATTTTTTTTGTAAATTTTACAAATGGTATGGAAAAATGTTAGGTATACTATTCGAAAAGTAGAAATCTGCGTCTTTGAAATTCTAAAATAAATGATAATGACGTTTCAAGAACTTTCTTGAATATATTCTTCGACTTTATTTGCAATCATTTAGAATTACTTTAATATATTTTCTATCTATAATCCGAGCGCAGTCAGAAAAAACCCTTTCTACATCGACTTTTATAGGATATAAAGCGATGTTTGTTGCAATTAGCATCTGTTTGAGGGATTGATCGCCAACTGTGATTAAATCGAAAAGTATGTCGAATTTCCTTGTCTTTGATCTACTCACAGAGTTGGCCTTGAAATGAGTGTCAGAGTGTGCCAAGTGTGTGTAACTTAAATGTTTTCTAGTCACATTTCAAAGTGAGTTCTAGAGTAATACAACCAAAAATAAATGTGAAACAAAGATTCTATTTTGAAAAATGGATTTGTTCGTTTATTCTGTTTGTGTGAGCGTCTTTGTAGTTTTTCTTTTGCTTGTGCTGATCTATAAGTTCTTCGAACAGAAGAAAAAGAAGGAGGAGGAAATGCAGCCAATTTGTTTGAATATATGGAATGACACGAAAACTAAAGCTCGAAAATTAGTTGTAATCGAGGGATTTATTTACGATGTGACCGAAGAAGCAGCAACAAGTTAATGAAACATTGAGAAATCAGCTGAATATATACATATACTCTAATTTTTTCATAGTATTTGTTTTTTATAATTTTACAATGGTATGGAAAAATGTATGGAAAAAATTTATGTTAAGTAAACTATTCGAAAAGTAGAAATCTGCATCTTTGAAATTAGAATTACTTTAATATATTTTCTATCTATAATCAGAACGTTAAAGATATCAAATCTGCAGCCCTTTCAACATCGACAGGGTATAATAGAGATGTTTGTTGCAATTAGAATCAGCTTGGCCATAAAATACATTTGGCATAAATAAATAATATAATAATATACCATAGAGTGCAAAGTATACCAAGTTTTCAGCCAAAGCATTTTTTTTTAACAAGTTCGTATAAGGTAAAGTTATTAAATTGAACTGTAAAGAATAGAATCTTGGTTTAAAATGTAATTGTTAAAGTTAGTCAACGTACTTCAGTAAATATTGTATAATTTTATATGCATTGAAGTTTACTATTCACAAGCCAAATAAATATTTTAATAACTTGCGTAGATATTATAAAACTGCTCGGTAATTTTATGCTTTTCTATTTGAGATATTTCCAGCGCCTTTTAGGGTCAATTTGCTTTTTGCCTTGTGCTGGAATTCGTATTTTTTTTATACATATATATTAATGACATTCTCTATTACATTTATGCGCTGTCTGTTAATTTATTGCTTAATGTTTTAATTAATTTTTTTCATATTTTTCGTTTATGTATACAACACGATTTTTTGCTTATCGCAAAATCTCTCACAACTCTATTTCGAACGGTATCAATTATGATATTCATTTAATTTTTCCTTTTTATTTGGCCACAGGCACAACTCGTCTAACTAATGCCAAAAACGGATTAAATGGATTAACGTGCGCCGCCTTCAAGGAGCGCAAAACGAAAGACTTAGGCAAAAAACTTGAAATGTCCAAGCCAAGTGCCGACAGCAGAGTTGTCGGGAAAAATTATTATGCAGCAGCAATTACTCGCCAATTGTCGACGATAAAAACAAGCAAAGAGAACGGCGAGAGAAGAGAGAAAAACTTGCCACCTGAGATGTGTCTAAAAGGCGATAATCCCGACAACAACTATCGAGAGTCCGACCGAGTCTTTGTGTGGAGTCTAGACAACGGTTCTATGTTGGTTCCTGGTTATGACCAAATGCAGCAGCGGGAGCTAACACAGCGGCAGCCTCTAGGTGATTATTTTTATTATAATTGTGCGTTTATTGGCGTGAGGAAATGTTCGAATGAATCCGAGTCCCATTCCCATTCCCGGTGAGTGCATAAAATTTGATAAACACAGAATGAGAATGATTTGGAAATTTCAACGCATGTTAGTTAACATCTTTTGCAGTTAACTGATATTGAGGCCCCCATCTAATTGTGTCGCCAACTGGCCCGAACATTGTGCTAATGACGACGACACCTTCAACGAAGGCGACACAATCTTTGAGCGCTGACTGGCGGCAACACTTTTGGTGCCCCGCCAGCTTCTCTCCTCCTCCTCCTCCTCAGACCTTAGCGATTGCATCGCCAATGCAACGTAACTCAAGCATCCCACTAATTTTGCCATATATGTCCAAGTGGTACGGCCAACGGCAACAAACGGTGGCAACATCAACGGAGCAACAGCAACGGAGCAACATCAACGCCAACGGCAACGACTTTAGCAAAACGGCAACAGCTTTGATTTGCAGCGCAAACTTGGCGCTTGTCGTACAACATTTTTGCCAAGACATGAATTTTGGCCATTTCTATGACCATTTAGCCATTCAAAAGACTTTTGCCGACAAAATGCATAGATAATTCTTCCTATCAGCATGCTTGTATCATCATTAAAACTAGCAGAGATCAACAAGATGTGTGGTTATAAAGTTGTTAAAATAAGTTTAAGCTTTCTGATGGAATTGTCAATTATAGAAAGCAAAGTTAAGTCTGCTTTAAACGCTTAAGAAATATAACAACTGTGATATTCAAACTTTTAAATGTCTTTAAAATATAAGAGCTGTCATCTTCAAACTACAAAAACTATTTTTACTACAATTATATGTAATCTACATGGGTTTAAATAGTAACGATCGGAGCGCTGTTGAAATGTTTTGAATTAATATAAGAATCTATTAATAATAATGTATGAATTAGTATTCAAAATAATCAGGACTTGGAATGTTAAATGAAATTAAATTATTGTCAAACTATTTTAATCCTAAGCCATTACATATTAACCACAGTTTCTTTAAAATAAATTGTAAAAATCGAACGAAATTATTGTCGTTCTAATAATTATTTAAAATCCATAAAATATCAGTCGAAATTTACTTGAAAATATATTTATAAAATGAACACAATTATTTTCTAACTATTAATAGTATAAAATTAATAAAATCTTATTCACAGTTTACTTGAAACACACAATATATATCATATTGGACACTGTTATTTACAAAGTTTACAAAATTAAGTACATTTTTGTATCATCAATTTCTTATTTGAAATTCATCAAGTATTAGCTGCAAATATTTGTGAATTTTTATTTAAAAAATGGTAAAATATGAAGCAAAATTTCGTAATCTATTAACTATTCAAAATCATTCAAACATTGGCTGTAATTCAAATTTATATTATCTTTGAATTATTCGAAATATTTAAAAAGTATAAACACAATAATTTGTCGTGTGTTTATTAACACATAACAACTAACAAAACAATTGAAATTTATTGGACCACATAAATTGCAATTGTTTTGTTCACACCTTTTTGTGGCCTTTGCTGTAATGTGTGGAATTTTCCCAGGCTGCTGTTAGTCCTAAATCATTTACAATTACGCTTTCAATAGCAGGCTATCTAAACAGTGTACTTTTAATAACTGAAACTGTAGTTATGTAGCTGTAAATGCTAGTTACAAAACGTCAAAGTGAACAAAGTGAAATAAGAGTCGATCCAACGACGTAATTACAGTCTTGTCTGGGAGATTGTTTATTTCCCCACTTCACTGCGAGGCATTCGAATTAGTCTAAACTGTTGAAATGCCTCATCAATTATTTGATTAAGTGCACCTCGAGTATTGAGTGCATCTACAACAAATATTCTCTCGTACTTATAATTTGCTGATCCAAAGATATGAATATAGAAAATTAACCCCAAAGTCAAGCGCAGCTGGCGCCAAGCTATTCGAAAATCTTTGAAAGTAATTAGAGTTATTGAGATGCGTATCGAAGAGAGCAGTTGAAAGCAGTTGCTTAAATACTGCCCGATCATCTGTGAGCAATTTGTCTGGCCTAATCTCAATAAACCGATCACAAGCTCAGCATAAAACATTGGGATTGAATTCGTTTTGGAGGCGGAGTCGAGTTGCACAAGTTATGCTAATTGAAAGAGGACTTTGCTGTGCTTTGATTAATGTTTACATGCCTGTAAATGTTTGCTCAAAAAACAATTAAAATGCCAAGCGGCTTGCAAACTAATTGAAATTATCATTATAATGTATAATAATAATCGTAATCACTTGCTCATTATATCTTAAGTTTGCAATAATCAAGCAATAGTCTAGTCTCTAGTGTCTAGTGTCTGGCCAAGACGCACGCCAACGCCTCATTTGTAATGCTCCACAACTTGGCCAACTTGGCAGTCTAATTACCAAGACTCTCATTTGTCTTGCCTGCCTTTGGAGTTTCAGTTGCAGTTTCAGTTTGCAATGCGACAATTAAAAGTTGTTCAAGTTTTTCAACTGCTCTTTGCATAATTTCGCAATTTGACATCAGCCACCACAGGCTACAGAGACTCATTAAAAATGGCAGCTACCTGACAGCCCCTTTCAAATACTCTCCTTAATGCGCTTTCATTGGAAGTGCAATTAAAATGCAAAAGCTTAGCTTGGTTTAGTGACCCTGACTAGACGCTGTCTTAAGGCTAAAGTGCGTACAAGATTAATGCATTTAAAATTCATCTCCACCAATTGCGTGTTTCAAGTGTGAACTGCGGCATTTGTTTGGCAACTTGAGAGTTTTGTGCGAATTTCACAGCTTAAAAATGTCAAGAAAGCGAGGGAAGATTGGCCATGAATGGGGAATTAACTGAAAGATAAAGATCATCTGGTAATAGTGAAAAATTTAACCATATAATTAATAAGTATTTATAAATGTGATGCAGCATTTTCTTTTCACAATTTTAAGTGCTTAATGCAACTAATCTTGGAAAATGTATTTATTAAAATTTGTAAAAAGAAAGTTCATCATATTATATTTTATTGATGAGAATAAACACAGATAATATATTTTTGTATATAGTTAATCAAAAATGTGCAAAAATCAAGCAATGATTTTTTATTGGTTTAATTATATGGAAAACAGCGCGGTATTATTCTAAAAATATATCACATTATTAAACCGCAAAAATACTAATATATACCAAAGGCTATGTTAGCTATATTGACATAGTACTACATTTAAAATATACCATAGAGTACAAAAATTAGTAAATATACTATAATATATAAAATACTATATTTTTGGTATAGTACTACATTTAAAATATACCATAGAGTACAAAATCTACCACAATGTGTAGCCTGTATAAAATTGGCTTGCATTTCGCAAAGATCGTTAAATTATATTTTAAAATAATTGAATTAATCTTTAATAAAAATTCTCAGCAATTATTCCTTGCTTACATTATAAGTAAATAATGAAAAAATTCTATAAAGTATATGTATGAGTTTTAACTTTTAATAAAATATTCCATACTACTCTTTGTGATTAATGAAAGACATTTCTAGATAGTATCACTGTTGAAAGTAATTCGTATGTTAACTTGCAAATGTAAATAGAACTCATTAATCACAATTAATATTTGTTTCAAATGCATTACAATAGCTAATTGCAGTTACAAGTTTGACTAAGTGCATTTCTTGGTTTTGGAATATGAAATATAAAATCATAAAATTGTAAACATAATTACAAATTAAAATGCGTGCAATAAGAGCTTAAATAAAAATTAAAAATGAAATTCTTTGGAATTTGCGATGGCATGTAAATGGCCATCATCAAATCAGTCAGTTTATGTTAAACAAAACTTGGCATCGGTATTAGAACCATAAAGCATAACACATATACATACATACATATTGTATACTATATAGTAGCAGTAGCACTAGTTATACCCGTTACCCATAGGGTAAAAGGGTATTATAAATTTGTGCGTGTAGGAAATTAATGTTATAGGCCATAAAGTACATATATTTTTGATCAACGTCAACTGCCGATACCGTTTGGTATATTTTGCGATTTATGGAATATAGTGAATGTAATCGTATATTAATATATTTTGTACATTACAGTTTATTTTGAATTTAATAGTATATTAATATACTAGAAGTAGCCGTCATATCGATGTATTTTGTATTTTATGGTATATTTTGAATTTAATAGTATATTGTTATACCAGAAAAAAGCCTTCAGTATGTTTTTTGTATTTTTGGTACATAAATTCGGTATATTTTAAGAATAATATACTTTATGGTATATTGTGAATGTAATAGAATATCGATATATTTTGTATTTCATGGTATATTTTGAATTTAATAGTATACTGAGATACCAGAAAATGCCTTCCGTATATTTCAGTATTTTTGTATACATATATTTGGCATAGTTTAAGAATAATGTGCTGAGCACAAGAGTGTATTAATGTATGTATTTTAAACTTTATGGTATATTTTGAATTTAATAGTATATTGATATACCAGAAAATGCCTTCAATATATTTTAGAATTTCTTGGTACATAAATTCGGCATATTTTAAGCATAATATGCTTTATGGTATATTGTGAATGTAATAGTATATTGGTATATTCTGTTTTATATGGTCTATTTTGAATTTGAATAGTATATTGATATACAAGAAAATGGATAGCGGGTATCTCGCAGTCAAGCACACTCGACTGCAGCTTTCTTACTTTTTTTTTTGCTTAGTGCGTGTCAGCAAATGTGTCTGCAATTGCAGATACACTCTGACTTGTGGCTCTTCTCTCTATCCGTGTGGCTGCTTCATGCTGCACTGGCAACTGGCCAACCAGAACGGCCGCCTATGAAGAATTCTGCCATAAATCATGGCCATAAAACAACAAGAAGAAGCAAGCACAACGGTAGTAGTTTCCCTCCCCATTATTGGCCAAGCTTCCCCCTCGACTTTCTTTGGGCCTAAGCACTCATTACTACTGCTAATATTACTGGCTATGATTGATAATGATGTGTCAATAATGTGTTTGCCAATTTTATGCTGAACGAGCGCCAAACGAGGCTCAGCGAAACTCTGTGAAATTGAAAACGCAACTTAATTAAACCACAAATAGACAATCGATGACCAAAAATAAGAAGACAGAGAAGAACGTAAGACGACGACGAGAGTCGGCAAACATTTGAATGGCCAAGTTAGCAATGTATGGAATTTGGCCGACGCATTCAAATTGAATGCGCAGCGCGGAGGTCGCTTGATCGCTGCGTACAAAGAGCGAGAGAAAATACCGCAAAATGCAAACGACAGGCTAATAAGCCCAAGTGGACAGCTTGGTATGCCATCGATCGCTGCATATGGTAAACAATTGTTGGCCACATTTATTATGCACACAGTCGCACACACAGCTTGACAGCTTCCTTAAACACACACATACAGATACAAATACAAACTTGACCGGCAGACCGAAGTCAAAAGTTGCGCTTGGTTCACTCACTTAATTGCTGGCGGAATTGTGTCAGACGTTTGCTGTTTGCCGTTTTGCTGCGGATAAAATCAAAAGCAAAATCCACACACACAGATCGTGCGTACAGATACAGATACAATAACAATAACAACAACATCAACAACGAAGGCATTGTCTTAGGCTCTTTACCATTCAAACTGATCGAATGAACGAGAAAACTGCGAAATCTGGCACAAGTCCAACTCTGAGATGAGTCTGAGCTATTGTTCAAATTTCTGTGCGATTAATTGTTGATTAATTTTCGTGTGTTCGGCCTTACAAACAGCGTGAGAACATCAGTCAAAACTGGATTTTTGCCTTAAGATCAGACAAATACTTCATCTGAGCTGAATTTACTTTAAGAATTTACTGATGACCATAAAAGGTAACGATTATTTATTGTGCCAAGTACTCGTAATACAAAAAAAGTGATCTGTTTTGAGATAGTTTTTTTGTGGATAATAATGAATGTGAAATGGATTGTTCTAAATACATTTTCACGGAATATAGTTGTTGATATATATTTTATATATTTATATATATTTTTAATCAATTCTTGGAATGCATTGAAAATGAATAAGAAAGAAATCTGTGTTTGAGGAATTAAATAAATAAATTAAATAAATATGAGAATACAAAATCGAGTATAAGAATCAATATAAAACAAAATTCCTAACGAACATACTGTACATAAAAAATACTTTATATGCTATTAAATGCAATTAAAAACAATTTAAGAAATTAAATATTATTAATTTTCCAAACAAAACTCCAATCTAGCAATAAATTTCATTACTAGTACTATTAAAAATAACCAAATTTCTTCTTTTATTTATATGGGATTAAATGAAAGAATTAGAAATTATAATTTTAAATTTATAACATTTAAAATGTTTGAACATCATATGTCATTCAATAAAAAATAAAATTGTTAAAAAAATATTTGAGAAATCGAAGCTTGAATATTTAAGTAAGTTTAAGTTTGTATTAAATTCCATTAGCATAAGCAATTAAAGCAAATGAGTTAAATAGATTTAATTGATTATTAATTAAGTGAAATCCCTGGCTCAACGAATGGCAATAAATAAGTATGCTTATTAGAATATTGCCTTGCCAATGATAGGTGAGGTAAACCAGTTTACAGTTAACACAAATCCAATTGGATAAACGACAAATATCTACAGCCGGGACAGTTGGGGCTTATGTGCAGGCGTAGATAAAGTATCTAGCATGAGCAGCGCATATGCTAGAAGAGCACCGCAGCATGCTAAGCGGCTGCTCCACCTCCAATTGGATTAAAAAACACACACACATTCGACGGCGATAATCATAAATTTAAATAAAGCGAAACAGCAAAAGCAAAGTGTAGAGAGTGCGAGCGAGACAAGCGTCTGGCTGATTTGAATAATGCGAGTGTGTGCGTGTGTGTGAGAGTGCTTGCTCATGCAGTTGGTGGAACGTAAATCAGCGCAAGCGGGAGGGCGAGCAGCGAGGGCGTACAACGTTAGCTGTCTCTGTCGCACGCCAACGACGAGAGCTTCGCACACTTGTGCAGCTTTTGTGGAACCTAAGAGAGCGATCGCGATCGAGTATTCGCAACGGTGTGTGTGTGTGAGAGAGCGGCAGAAAATTGGCAAAGAGAGAGAGACTGAAGAGCGAGAGCGAATAGTTGATGTGTGTGTTTGTTATCATTCTCTCTTGCTGTGGGACAGGTTGCAATTGCTCAGCTCGCGTGTTGCATGCTCCAACGCATTGCGCTGTCTGTGTGTAGATACAGATACAGATATAGATATTGTTGCTGATGTTGTTGTTGTTGTAGTGTCGCCCGCTGCAGTTGCCGCCGTTTGTTTATTTGCTTTTGTAGCGCAAAAAAAAAAACTTGTTGCGCTGCGCCCGTTTCGCTGCTGTTTGGGTTTTGGCCAGGGCAACCAGCCTGGGGCAGACAACATAGCAGTCAGCAGTCAGCAAAGTCAGCCAGTTAGCCAGGCGATCGTGCTGCGCTTTTGATCTGCGCATCTTTAAGATACTCCGTTCAGTTGAGTTTCAGTGGTTGTAACTCAAGTGCGCGCGCGCGTTACGTTTGCTTTATATATTTTTCGCACAACTCGCAACTCTATTCGCTGTGCATCTAAAACAAATATATATACAACTAACCGATTCGGTTTCGGACTTTAACTTACGCCTAAACACAGCCGGTTGCTTTAAAGTGTTTCAGTTCAGTTTTAGTTTTGAGTTTTGCGCTGCGCTGTGTTTTTAACTCTGCAACGTTTTGACGACGGCATTTCGACAAATTTCGCGAATATCGGTTAAAGTATCTCGATCGCTCATAAAGTTCTATCAGAAACTGTTTACGTGCTTGTGCTCGCGTTACGAATTGTATATTTATCTAACTGATCAACTTGATCAACGACACAACATCAAATATAAATGCCAAACAATTATGAAAAAGTGCCCAAAAGTTGTTGAATAAGTGTGGATTGTTATAAACTACTACAAAACATTTACTAGTGAAGGAATTAAAGTTTTTGTAAAGGTAATTTGATAATATATTATTTAATTTTAAAGAGGTAAATTGCTATGAAGTTTCTCTCAGTAGAAAAAATTACTTGGTTGTCTTTACTAATATGTATTTGAACTTCAAAGTAATCTTACAATATATATACAATAAGTTTAAAGCAAAGTTGTTGAGAATAAAACAAAATTAAGTTTAGTTTTCAAATCTATAAAAGTAATGATTAAAAAATTGATAACAAATCTGCAAATCTTCTACAACTCTTAATAAGTAAGATTATCTCAAATTCCACAAGGCAATAATATAAAAATATATCAGCAAAGTAACTCTAAAAGTTGACTTTATGCTTCCAAATATTAATCGTCATTAATACCTTCACAAAAAAATAACATTATTCATGCCTCAATTTGGTTAGTAACTAATATGCAATAAAGCTGATTAATTTATGAATTGTTTATAGTATTTGGTGACTGCAAATTTGAGGGAAATTTTCATAATTACCTCAAGTATGTATTACAAAGATTAATTTTCCATAGAGTTTCCATTCGAAGCGATAATAATAGTGAGTTCTATGTGTGCCAAAATGCTTATCATAAACAATGCGACAAACGAGCGAAACTAACATAGTATCAAATTCATAAACTTAAAGCACAGATGTCAGGCAATTGGCATTTCGTTTTGCGTCATCAAAAATCGCCAATAAAATCAAGGGGGAAAAGAAGACGTCAGAATGTAAATAGTATGCGTATAAGTCTAGTGTAAATAGTGTGCCGAAAGTACGTTCAGAACCTGCAGCAAAGTTTACACTACTCGAAACGAAAATGTTGAAGTGGCTTTCGCAATGTGGCACCAACCAATCATGCAGTGCAGTGCCCAGCACCGTACGGGTGATAAATAATATTGAAATTGAAATAAATACAATAAACAAAATACATATAAAAATGTGTAAGCAAAAAAAAAGAAACGACGATCGATCGATTTACACTTTAAATATTGTCGTCGTCGTCGTCTTCGACTGCGATAATGTAAATATAGCATATATATATCTGTATTTGTATGTATATCTTTTGCTGATAAGTTCGACTTCGATTTGTTTTATTAGCATAACACTTGTGCGCCTCGTCAAAGTTACAGATACGCAACGAGCTGACAAGTATCTTTAGTTGCAACGAGTGTTTCTATGTGTAAGTGTGTGTGTGTCTTGTAGCGACAAGTTGGTAGTGAACTGCATTTCCTTACCTTATTCAAATGCCGTTATCTGGCTATATGTGCACCATATAGATACAGCCAACAGATACAGATACATTCACAGATACACGCCGGGGACAGGCCATTTGCTGTAACGATCAAGTGATTGATTATTTTACTGTATGTTGTGTTTGTACAATAATAAATATTTGTCGTGCTCTGCCTGCTGCTTAGCCTAATTAGATAAAAATGGTACCCCGTGCTTTATATGTATGCCACACGTTGCTGTTGCTGTTGCAGCTATGCTTCTACGGTGCCGTCTCTTTATCTTGCCTGCATGCTTTCCATTTACCATATTCGGTATCTGCATGTACATGAACTGATTAGCCAGAGACGACAACGATGACGACGAGGACAACCAAAGACAGCGACACGTTGAGACTTATTGGAATATTTATGTATGTATTTGTAGCTATAACATAGCTGTATCTCTAGCTATAGCTGTTGCTGTTAGCTGACAATTGCGTCGTCGAAGCTGTTTAAAGAAATGAGTTCAATTTGTTTGTCATGCACTGATAACAACGACACCTAAGCGCGGCGAGGACGAAGCCGAAGGCAGCAGATAATGCTGCTCTCTACCTCTAAGACCCGCTATAATAACAACCTTAACAACAACAATCACAATTAGAGCCCAAAAGAATAACATGCACAACTCGTATGCGTTAACAAACGTTTTGCATATCATTCACTGACTTTCATAACACCTAAAAATCAATTGACACTTGAAAAACAAACTAATCAATTGGCTGACACGTCGCTGGAGAAATACTCTATAAATTAAAATACTTCAAGAGGGAAACATATTGCAATATCATTTTACTATTTTACATTTTAATGAAGTAGACAACTTTATCTTTAAGTATACAGCTATTCCAACTTATCAGCTATTTAAAATAGTTTGATTAAATCTTTGCTGAACAACTTGTCAAAGTCCAGTATAATATATGGTGTATTAGACAAAAGCAGTATATAGTAGAATATGTAATATATTCCTAATTTGAGGTTGTGGGTCTTTAAGTGGTTCTATCAATAGTAGTTAAGTAGATTTAAGTTATTTAAAATAGTTTGATTAAATCTTTAGTATAATATATGGTATATTATACAATATGTAGTATATAGTAGAATATGTTGTATATTCCTAATTTGAGGTTGTGTGTCCTTAAGTGGTTCTATCAATAGTAGTTAAGTAGTTATAAGTTATTTAAAATAGTTTGATTAGAGTTCATTATAATATATGGTATATTATACAATGTGTAGTATATAGTATGAAATATAGTATATTCTTACTTTAAGATTGTTTGCTAGATTTTACTGACTATATTGCGAACTTCTACTAGATCGTTTTATTTTCCAACTGTGAACTCTTATCCTACAATTTATAGTATATAGTATAATATGTAGTATATTCCCAATTTAAAATTGTCTGCTAGATTTTACCGAGCCTATAACAAATTCCTATTAGATCATTTTATTTTCCAGCTATGAACTTTCAATGTTAAGTGGCTTAATTTTCTGGAAAACCACACTTGTTAGTCGCTCAAGTAGTATCTTATCTGTCATATATGTATGTATATAAAATTTCCCATGCATAATTAAATCATTTATTGAAATAAACTGAGTAATGTCAACTTGGGCAATGATTTCATGTTTAAACTTTAGACGTTCGCGAATCGTAATATTTGAAATCTTATCAAGGTTTACTTTTTGCGGTAGGTAATTTGAATATGATTCACATAATTCACTTGCGTGGATTTGTCAGCGACATGTCGTCATTCAATCGACAGCATTGGCCACATGTTGAATGATAAGCTACACGTGTTTAAACACGCAGAAACGCAAAAACCACATAAAACCGGAGGTCCTCATGGATTTCTGGTTCAAGATAAGCAAATTTTTCAAACGCACCTCGTTAAAAGATACCGTGAATATCTCGAGACGAATGTAAGCACTCTACTCACATAATAATCATTTGGAGCACTCAACAATCGGCAGGAGAAGCATAAGATAATGCTTAAGCAAAATATAATTTGCGAAATTAACAAATATAGCAGAGGGGCAAAGGGGCAATTGTGCTTGTGATTAGAATTTATTAAATTCACCTGATTTCATTTATTGTGCACTCCACTTCAATGAATTTCGTAGAATTTTTTAACCTCTACGCTGGGTAAACAAAACACACAAATGGGCTGATGCTGATGTTGGCCCGATCAAAGTACAATTCTTTTTCGTTCGATTGTGTCGATTAGTTTTCTGATTGTAGTGTGTTGGGGGCTGGTGCTCGTGCACGTTTACACACACACATTGCGATTGTTTTGGGCCAGGTTAGTGCCACGAAAGTTGGTCGCATATGATGATGATTACACAATGTTGACCATGGTACAAAAGATGTCGATAATAACTTCATCAGTTGTCTTCTCTATGAAGTTATTATCTATTTCTAGATAAACTTCATAATTTATTTTCCCAGCTCTATCTTTAAATAAATTATTGACATAATTCTAAATCTTTTGCCACCTTTAACTCATTCATTTCCAATAATACCAAATGACATCATTGCTTAGCTCATTTCTCCCATTTCTTTCGCAACAAATGAGCAATTTGCCAACAATTATTGTGCCTTAAACCAAATTGGTTTCAATAGATTCCCGTTTTAGTCGCTCATTCATGATACTTGCTAGTGGTTTGTTTTGATAGGTTGTCGGTGCCATGCGATTATCGTCGTTTATGGCCCAAAGTGTTTTTTCTGCGAAAATGACTACAATAAATATATAGTAATAATAATTAGAAAACTGTCACACGTTTGCTTGCAACACAAACAGGAAAACAATGAGTACCATTCATTAGCCAATTGCAGTCAAATCTCTGACCAGACGATAGTATAGTAGCAACACTATTTAAGTGGGTCTGTTATCATGACGCCGGAACGTGGTTAGAGATATCGGCGCATGGAAATGAGTCAAACGTGGTGTTTTGAGCTGATGATGATGTTAATGTCCATGTCCATGTCTATGACTTTACAGCTGCAGGTGTCACGTGAAAATACGAATTCTAAATAAATAGGGAAAGCCCCGACTAACACAGGAAATAGATTGTTCAGTTAGCGGAAGAAAGGGATCGACTGGCGATAAAAATTTAATAAGCAAACATGTTAAATTGCACTTCAAGATAGACTAGATATCTTATGAAAACAACTTTGGCAATAAAATATATACTAAATATACTAAATACTAAAGATACAATATAATGTAATGTAGTGAATATAACATATGTTATACCAAACCAATAATAATATACTGACCTCCAAATCTACCAAATAGTGAATACTACTACGATATAAACACGTACTAAAGTTGACGTATACTTAACCAAACATAATATATCAATTACCAAATATACTAAATACTAAATATACTATACACATATACTAAAGTCGGTATATACTTAATTAATAACTATATACCAACTACTAAATATACTAAATACTGAATAAAACATATAAACATATACTAAAGTTGGAATATACTAAACCAATAATAATATACCAACAACTACATATACTAAATGCTGAATACACTATAAGTAGATATATTGCAGATGGCATATGCTAAACCAAATATATTAAATACTACACATACATACTTAATTTGATAAATACCAAACCAATAATAATATACTTAATACAAAATATACTAAATTGTAAATATACTTTATATACATACACTAAACTAAAAATAATATACTAAATACATTTTAAATTCCCATACATACACTAAAGATGAAATTCACTTAACAAATAATAATATACCAAACCAAATAAATATAAATAAATACTGAAATACTAAATACTGAATATAACACTTACAAATATACTAAAATTGACATACTGAGCCAATTGTAATATACCATCAACCAAATATACTAAATACTGAATATACCACATATAAAATACTAAGGATGGCATATACTAAATTATTAATAATATACCAACTACCAAATATACTAAATACTGCAATTATATACCAAATATATTAAATACTGAATGTGCTACACATATTTATATACTAAATTTGATATATACCAAACCAATAATAATATGCAGACTATCAAATATACTAAATAGTGACATATACTAAATATGACATATATTAAAGATTTCTTATACTTCATTTACTAATTTATTTCTTATTTTCTGCTCGAAACAATCCGTAATAATTTATGTACAATTTATTGACATTTTGGGGATCTTTCGTTTTGCCGTTTTCAAATGCTAATGTGCAAATGGCAATCAGTAATTTGTTTTGCATTATTTTCTAATGCTGAAGAACTGTAAATGGGTTAATTTGTCTTAGTTGCTAAGTCAAAAATTGTTTAATGCCTCATTGCGTTTCGGGGCGAGTCAATTATAATGTGGCTCCGCACGTTAAGTCCTCCATAAGCCGCAAGGAATCCCACTTTACGAATGGCACTTTACGAATGGGGCGCCAAATGGGGGCGCTGTCCCATTATTCATGGCGGATGGGAGTAGGAGATTTTCATAGAACAGTTTCGAGTTTGTTTTAACAATTTGACATATATCGATTGGGCGCTAGGCAGGCGCGCAAAAAAAAGTGCTGTTGTTTGGTTTTGCATTAAAGATAATTAATATTTAATATTTATGCGCAGTACGTGGACTTTTAACTAAACTTCAATTAGCATTCAAAAGCTGCATGCTAAAAATATCGAAAGCAAACACCACCAAGTACTATTTCTATTTATTGTCATTTGTATTAAGATAATAAGCCCTAACTAAATGTATCACCCTGACCAAAAATACTACATACTATACGACATACTGAACCCTCGTTTTGTGTTCGTGCCTAGAAGGTCTTCGTCACGCTACTCAAATCAACATGCTCCTCACTCACTCACACGAACACACACACACACGATCGCAACACCTGACCATGCATCTTATCAATATTTACATATAACTATGGACACTTTGGATCGAGTGTGTTATACAATTTGCGCTATAAATTTATGGTAAAACGTCAAGGCAAATGCAAGTCATACAGTAGTCAATAGCTAACAAGGCCTGTTCGTATTGTACATTATCATTAGTAATTGGTAATTGCTATTGGTATTTGGTAATTGGCTTTGCCAAATTATACACAATGTTATATTTAGGCTTATGAAATTGATACTCTAGCTAAACGCGTTCGAAAAATACAATAATTGTATATTTAAAATGTGTTAAAGTTGTCGCCATAAATATGCAATTTGCAACAATTCAACTTGACATAGTTTTTGTAAAAGATTCTCAATTTTTTGGGTGACTTTTGTATAAGGAATTTGTTGTCTGAGTATTCGCAATTATAATTATAGTTTTTGGCCAAAGAACTTATCTTCATTCTTATGAAATTAATACTCTTAAGTGATTGAAATTACAATATTTACATATTTTAAATGTAACAATTCAACTTGACATTCTTTATGAAAAAGATTCCCAATTTTGTGTGTTAATTTCCTATAAGGAATTTCTTGACAACATTTTTAGCATTTTGTTCTTAGGTTTACTAAATGAATACTGTTGTTTAAATTATTTTGGAAAAAATGATAATAATTTATTTAAAATTAATAGAAGTTGCAGTCATATAACAATTCAAGTTGACACACTTCATGAAAAATAATCTAAATTTGTAGAAAGATTTTTCTATGTGAAATCTGTTGATAGAATTTCATCATTATAATTAGAGATTTATTCGAAGTATTCATTCATAAGCATGCAAAGAGCTGAATCATAGTCAGACTATATTTTCGAAATTTTTGGGGTTCATTAATTATTTGTCCAAATATTTCCGCTGCTTAAAACTGTAAATGGTCAACAGTTCGTTCCCATTTTATTTTTTAGCTAGCATTGAATGAAATTTCCAAGTCTCATAAGGCGCTTACAAAAGTTAAACTAGTTAAGTTGGAGATACATATGGGAGTAGCAAAAGAAACAAAATAAATTGTTCCATCTCAAAAAAAGAGAAATGGGCCTTGTCATTTCACAACATTTCCGCTAACAGAGAGAACTACTATGATCTCTAGGTACTTCTCTCTTCCTTCCTGCCGCCTCGCTTTTTGTATTGAAACTGGGAGAAGCAATAATAGAACATGACTTGGAGCTGCGTTTTACGCACATTTAAATGGTATTAACAATTATGCGGCCTAATGTCGATACAAGAATGGAAATTTGTTGCTATCTCTTCTAGGCCATTCTCTGGCTGTGTTGTGTATTTATTGTGTGATTATTATTTATTTTTATATGATTACCGTCTGGCGGCTGACGTCTCCCCATTCCTCTTCTCTAGCCCTCTCTCTATCTTTCTCACTCTCGCTCTCTCGCTTCTTCTCGTGTGCTGTCTTGGCTACTGTATGCCGGCTTTTTGTTCGTGTTTTGTAGCTTAAATGGTCAAAAACATCAGGTAGATGACTTGTAATTATAATGCTCCTCTACGAGTATGTGCCGACTTTGTGGCTAGTGTCGAGCCGAGGAATTTAATGCGACGAAGACGACGCGTCGTTTGTAGATGTAGTTGCCATATCAATTGGTACACTCAGAGAAATTTCGAGGTAACTTTGGCAAGGGAAAATATGTAAATCTTATTCAGAAGTCACCTTCATAAAGTTCTATTATTATGTTTTACTTTTCGTACTTAATTTGCTTTAAATTACTTAATTTAAATATGAACTCTTTTTTGTAAATTTATTTTACAAATGACATTTAATGACAGAATTTTCGACATTATAATTAAAAATTCTTGAAAAAGAATTTTCTGTAGGAAAAGCTTTTAAAAACAAGAAAAAGTGTATCCTGTAGTCATAAATATTAAATTTGGAACTAAACATTAATAACTTGAATTTAAAAGAGTATTTGAAGAGTTATTTGTTTTAGGTTTTGATGTATTTTTTTAAAGTATTTTTTAGAAGATTTATGATTTTGTTTGAAGAGTATTTGAAGTAAACATCTTTTAAAAGTTCTTCTAATAATTTAGTGGAGTACTTAAAATGTTTATTTAGAGAAATGATATTTTGCAAGTTCTTTTATTACTTTTTTGTTTAAAGTTGTTTCCCAAATTTATAGGGATATTTCTATTAACATATTTTTTTTAAGTTTTTACCTATATTTATAGTAAAAGTAATACAATGAACATATTAGCTATTCTTATGTTACAGAGTTTTCAGTTTTTCTTCATCGCTACAACTCTGATATTAATATAAAATATTTCACCTTTAATTTCTGTCAGTGTATTTTAAAAAGAATCTGTATGCTATTCGTGTAGTTGTTATTGCTTTTCTTTTTAGGTAGTCTAACGATTATGAATATTCAGTTCAATTGCCTTGCTTCACAGCTACCTTTTAAATAGTTTCTCGACAGTCCCAAAAAAAAAAAAAAAAATTCCCCACAACCCACCACAGCACTGCCACCGCCACCGCCACCCCTTCAATTGCTCCGATAAGCTAAACAAAAGTAGCAATGATTAGGCATTTTCTGATTATAATTTACTGACAAGTCATGCCGATGTCGTTGTCGTTGTTGTTGTTGTGGTTGTCGTTGTTGCTGTTGGTGTTGTTACCGTTTGTTGTCATTGTCCAGGTGAAAATATAAAATATGTGTGTGCGACTTAAAGGCGGAAAGACACATGCTTTGAAATTGAACTAATTAAAATGACAAAAAGTCGACTGAGATGATTAACTGAAGCTCTTGCCCAATGGCCAGCTTCAGTCTCAGCTTCACATGTCCATCAAAACATTGTGATGAGTGTGCATAAATTGCAGTTTTTCGGTATTTAAATACCCTGTAATTTAGGGAAGTAGTTCAGAGAGTGCTTAAAATAAATAAAACAGTATTAGAATAACGTTTAAAATAGTTATATGAAAATTATGTCAAACTATAGAGTATTTAATAGTCGATCAGTCAGTTCTTAAATGTTTAGCAAAGCTGCAAATATGATTAGAGGTCATGGAAAGGTGACTTTGAGGACTTTGCATTTATAATTATTGTTGTTGAACTATAAATTAATGCTAATTAATCGACATATTTTTGGAATTTTCAGGTAGCTGCTGTGGTTGCTATCTATGTGTGTGTGTGTTTGTGTTTGTGCTGTATGCTGCTGCTGTCACGTTTAGCTGTAAACATTGATTATGCCATTGTTGCTAGCAAACTACTATCAGCAACAGCAACAGCATCGACAGCAGGTTGCCAGGGCTAGGGCCAGCATCAACGGCATGTTACTTGAATACAAAAACGCTTGCAACACAAATCAAAGCAACAGCAGCAGCAGCAGCAACAGTAGCAGCGGCAGCAACAGCAGCAGCAGCGGCAGCAGCAGCCATCGTCGTCGACAGCAGCTGGTCAAAGCGGAAGCACTAACAATGTCAACGCCAACAACAACAAGCAAATATAAAATCAATAGCGATGCCACAGACAACGCTGCAGCAGCCACACTGCTCTATCATCATCATCACCATCATCATCATCATCTGCATCAACAACAGCAGCAGCAACTTCAGCAGCAACAACAGCAGCTGCAGCAACAGCAACAACAACAACAGCAGCAACATCAACTGCAACAGCAGCAGCAATTGCTTTTGCAGCAACAGCTGTTGCAGCAACATGTGGCCAACAGTTCGCCACTGCAACATCTGAGCAATTTGTTTGGCCAACATTTGCCTACACACAGTCTGCAACATTTGATCACCGCCGAGTATTGGCAGCAACAGCAGCAACAACGTTGCCAACCGCCAGCAACATCCACATTGGCAACAATTAAAAGCGAGCCAACAACTCAATCGCCCGTCCCATCGCCATCCCCATCGCCAACAACAATTACAACAGCAACAGCGAAAACGACGACAGCAACACGCGAAAGCGCTGAGGATGATGCATCTGTGTTCAGTTTCACGCCGCAGCAACACGTCAATTTTGCCGCCTCATTAGTCGCATTACAACAAAATGATGCTGCGCCCCAGGCGACAGCAACCGCAACAGCAACAACTGCAGCAGCAGCAGCAACATCGCCAACAACAACAACTGCGAGAGCAGCAATGTCAGCAGCAACATCGCCGGCGCCAGCCACAAGCGATGCCAATGATGATGACAACAACATGCAAAGTGCTGGCGGTAAGTTTGAAGTTTCTTTTTTACTTGTTCATATTTTGATTTTTAAGAGGGGTGATTAACAAGTTTGTATAAAATGATTAAAATCATAAGTGATTTATGTGAATGAAAGTATAAGTTGCTTTTTTCAACTGATTTTCAATATTTTCTAATATTATTTCATCAGAACTGAAAATATAAATTCAATATTCTCTTCCTTTTTAATATTTTCTACTTAGTGATACATTATCCACTAATTGTTTTACATTTCCTAATATTGTTTGATGTTTTGTACATTCTTTTAGAAAAAGCATTGATTGAAACCTGTTTTTGTTTTTATCTTAGATTATTTCATTAGGAAATTTTATCCTTACTTCTGAAAACTATCTTGAAAACATCAAACATTACAATTAGGCTTATTTTTCTATCTAGCACTTTATTATAAACGGGTTATAATAAACTTTCCGGTAATATTATTATTATATTTCTTTTTCCCAATTATGAATTAACCTTTTTCTCTCTTATTTCACATCTCCTTTATATTATTCTCCTTTTTGCTTTTTTAAAATGTAAATTATTTATAAATTTCTTAATTTTTGCTTAAATATTCCTGGTTCTAATTAAACATTTACTTTAAATCTATTTTCCACCTTGATATCTTTATTATTTTGTCCCATCCACATTACGTTTATTATTCTTGGTTTGCTTTATTTAACATTTTCTGTTACAAATTTAACATTTAATATAAATCTATTTTCTAGCTTAATACCTTTGTTACTTTGCCTCATTCTAATTTCTTCCTCCTTCGCTTATTATTTTTAGTTTTGCCCTATTTTCATGCTCTTTTATTTACCTTTTCTTTTATATCTTTCTTTTATTTACAATTCTCTTTATTAAAACCTCAAAACTTGCGGATACAACCTTGGCTTTTATTTTATTTTTGGAATATTGCAAGCTCATTTCCATTTCCTGTCTGGTCACGCTCCTGTTTTGAGCTGCCCCCGGACAAAGTGCGAGTGTGTGTGTGTCTCTTTGATTTATTATGCGGTTCATTCATAAATAAAACTACCAGCTACTGCTACTACTATAATGCTTTTACTCTTCTCGCGCCCCTTAACCTCTCAAACTGTCTTGAACTGATTTGGACTGTGTCGTGTCATCTGCGAGTTGAACTCATTTTCATACTTATCATTAGCCTCATCAGCAGATACGATGTTGCTGTTGCTGCTGTTGTTGTTGCCTCAGTCAAGTTGCTGCACTTCCGTCTGGAACATCATTATTATCATTCATGATTTCTGTGGCCGCCAACGCTCGCTCATCAACCAATCGTCTGCTCGACTTCTGTTTCCTCCGATTTACTGCTTCTTCTTCTTACACTTTTCACTCCCTCTACTCACAAAATTATTACTTATGTCTGCACGCAATATTTGTTGGTTTTCGGGCTATCGGAGGCCTGACCTGACATGGCATGAAACCGTCATGCATAATGTGAGCATTCTATGGCCACGTTTTGAATATTTGTTGGTCTGATAAATGACTTGATTGTTGACGGACACACACACACACACACACACAGATAGACACACAGACACACAAAAATATTAAGACTGAAATTTACATAGCACAACATGCCGCGTGGTGTTTCGGAAACCAGCTCAGGAAATGATATCATTTAAATAAATATCGCATGTTATACTTTTGCTCGTTGTCTTATATATATTTTTTGTTGCTTCTCTCTATATATAGAGCGATAACAATCGGATCGCATCGCATCGCGTTATTATGTAGATTTATTCGTTAGCCTTAAGGCCACGCATTTGCAATTCGTGTCATTTTATGAGCATTCAATCAATTAAAATTTATTCAGCTCTTATTCACGAAATCAAATGAAAACTCGTTGCTGCTGGCACGAAAAGTTCTTGAGGCAGCTTCGAATAAAATAATTTCTTAATAAAGCGCAGAATGTTAATAGCATTATTTAGTATGCAAAACGAAGCCAAGATTGTCGGGATTTTTCATAGAGACTTAGTGGCCAAAAAGAAAACATTTTAATAAGAATTTTTGAAGAAATTAGACCTTAAAATATAAAAAAAATATTCTTTTCCATATTTCCTTTTTAAATATTTTCTACACAGAATGAAAAAAGTGCTAAGATCAAGAATAAAATCTTGAATCAAGAACGTTTATTTTTAAACCAAGATTAAAATTCTAAAAAAAATCTAAAGTGCTCAATCTTGAATGTAAAAATTTCAAAATTGAACTAAGAAGAAGGTAAGCATCTCTGCTTACTGAGCTAACAGCAACAACACCAGAAATAAGATTCGAATTTTTAAGGAATGGAATTTCAACTATTTAAGAAACAATAACAAAACTTTTTGTGTTATTTTTAAGATCGAAATCTTAAATATAGATAGATAGATCAATGTAAAATTAAAAACATTTTTGAAGCAAATTTTGATTATAAAAATATAATATGTTTAATCTTAAAATGCCAATTTAGCATAAAAATCTAGATTGAAGATTTCTTTAACCTAAAAATCTTATTTCAAGGTTTCTGTTTTAAGATCGAAAACATTTTGAATCAAATTTTACAATCTACTTTTCAATCCAACGTAATAAATTTGCAATATTAAAATATTTGCTCGCAATTTTTTGTACTTTCTCCGTATAAATCAGCCGTTTGTTAATTACAAAATTGAAACAGATAAAAGAGATATGAATTGTATTGAAGGCCTTTTGCTAATTATGCAGCTGGAGTTGGAGAGCTAAAGAAACCGCTTTGTAACTACCCGAATTGAAAAGGCGAATCATTAATAACTAACCGTAAAACTGTTATAATCACGTCAAAAGGTGTTGGCTTCGGCCCAGCCTCTGTGAGGCACATGCAAAAGGTGTCAAAAGTTGATCCCTTCCCTACTTCGCGCTCCCCTTGCTCCATAGATCGGCTCTCTAACGTAGACATCTAACAAATTGCTAGCGCTGTAAGCACGTGGATAATTGATGAGCGCCTCTGTGGCTGCCACTGCACCCAGGCAACATTGTGTGGCAACAACAGCAGCAGCCACAGCTTCAGTTGTGTTACACACACCTCTTCCATTGGCATTTAGCATAATTTCAAGTGCTCGAGTGCTGCTTTGTGCCTTGGCTCTATACCATAATTATGCCATTTGTATAGGCCTCACACTGACGGCAAACTTCAAACTAATTTGAATATAATTTCATAGAATATTACTTCTCTCCCCCCGTTTCCCTCTCCCATTCCCTGACTGTATTATTTATTGCTTAATCCTTGACGTTTGAGCCAAGAACTCGTGTCGTGCTCTCTTTCTCTCCCTCTCTCTGTCTCTGTCTCTTTCGTTGCTTATGCAAATTCTTTTTTAATAACTCTGGCGCACTCTTCGAACCCAGAAATGATTTGGAATACCCCTTTACTCCTCTCCCCTTGGTCTCTCACTCTTTTGTGCCTCGCTTGCCGCTGATTGCAGTCTGAGGAGTCACGGATTCTCAAACCTATTGTCTGATTGTCTTGCTCTGGCTGTCAGACATGAGGCTGACGCCTTTTGCTTCGTCGCTTTTATGATTTGATTATTATTAAAAATGATAAATGAAGATGAGCCCCCACGTCTCCGGAGAGTGCAGTAGCAATTTGGCATCATCAGAGTTGAAGCTGAAGCTGAAGCTTTGAGCTCTGACTGATAGGTTTCTTTAGCTACCTGAAACCGATTCTCAGTTGCGTGATGTGTAACGGATATTGTTGAATAGCTATTCTAAATGGCAAGATGTAAAGCCATAAAAAGTAGCACAAGTTAAGCTACCTAAAGAGAACGTTTAGTTCGAGCTTTATAGTCAGTTACAGCAATAAAAGAATGCAATTTAAATGCTGCTACAAAATAAAACTAATTCTACAAAGCGATCCTCAAGTAAATGCTTTATATGATAAAATATTAAACTATTTAAAAATACTAAATACAAATAATTATTTTAGTTCGAATTGCATTAAGTAAATGTTTTCATAATTTCAATTCTTCAATATGGTATATTTTGTACTGTATGGTATATTTTAAATATATAAAATATAGCTTATAAAATTAAATACAGTTAAGTAATTTTGAGGTTCATTAATCTGGTATATTTTAAGAATACTACTACACTTTATAGCCTAGTATTTTTGTCGAATATTAATACGGTAAATTTAAAGAATAATACTGCACAGTACAGCCTTTTGGAATATAGCCGTTGGTATATTTTAGTATTTTTGCGGTATATTCATTTGATATATTTTAAGAATATTGAATATTTTGAATGTACTACTATATCATTATACCAAATATTGCATTTAAAATATATTTTAGTATTTATGTGGTATATTAATTTCGGTATATTTCACAATTTTGAGGTATATTACCATAATTTGGTATATTTTAAGAATTCTACTGCATCATATAGCTTTGGACATATTTCATTATTTTTGTGGTATTTTAATACTGTAAATTTATAGAATAATACCGCACTGCATATCGTTTGGTATATTTTAGTATTTACGCGGAAGTATATCTCTGGAATAAAGAATACTTTGAATGTAGTTACATACCAATATACCAAATATAGCTGTTGGTATATTTTTGACTTTTTGCGGTATAATCATTTGGTATATTTTAAGAACATTGAATATTTTGAATGTACTACTATATCATTATACCAAATATTGCCTTTAAAATATATTTTTGTATTTATGTGGTATATTAATTTCGGTATATTTCACAATTTTTGAGGTATATTACCATAATTTGGTATATTTTAATAATACCGCTTTTGCTTTTACTCTCACATCACACTCGATTTTTTTACTTGTTATTTTCAAATATTAACATTAAAAACAAACAAACAAACCCAAGCAATAAACGTGAGCAAATACTATAAATATTAATTGTCCCTTGACTCCGCTTGGTAGTTAGACAGTACTTAACTTTATGGCCAGTTAACTGAAACTCCCACACATAAAAATATAAAAAAAACCCGTTTGCAAATTATTTGCCAAAAAAAAAAGCAAAGCAAGTTTCCCATGAGGCAGAAAAAAACGAGAAGTTCCCAGGCCCTGTGCCTAAGCATGCATAATTTTAATTTATTTGTAGCATAACAACAGCAAACAGCAAAAGCAACTAATAAAAGTAAAAAGCAAAGGCAAAACGTTTGGGCCACAGAGAGGAAGGAATATTTATGGAAATACCTTCGGGGCGGAGCTCCCGAATTGCGAAAACGTTGATCAAATTTTGCCAGATAAGCGAGACGCAACGCAGACGCAACTAAGAAAGGAGTCGAGGGGCAAAAAAACTGATGCTGATGGTTATGAGCAAAATGCTGGCATGCATATGAGCTGTAGTCAGGAGTGAAGCTGTGGCTGTGGCTGTGGCATCATCAGCGGCTGCCTTACAACGTCATCAGTTTTCGAAGGCGTTGCCAAAGAGCAACCGCAACCGCAGAGGCGACTGTGGGAACTCATGTTGCATGCTGCACACATACAACACTCTCTAGCTCTCTCTCTCTTTCAGGTTCGGTCTCTCTTTTGCCATATCGTGCCGCTGAAATCTGCATTTTGCTGCTGCCTCGTTTTGCATTTGCTTTCGTTGTCTTCAGATTGGCTGTCCGTAATCTTGGCTTGAACTTGTCTGTTCTGTTTTGTTCTGAGCTGCACTTGATGAATGCTGCAACTTGACGGTCGGTAGTCGTGCTTTGGTTATAAAAATTGAAGCCGCCATTAAATTCTGACAGTTGTCAGGCTTCAAGCTCAGCCTCAACTTAAGTAGTTGAGTTCTCCTCTGCCTCAGTGCCTGCTTAATGGCTGCTCTGTGAACTTCTTGCAACGAGGCAATTTGCAACTTGAACTGAGCTGGTAATAGTTGCTAGTCTAATGACTGCAGCGCTTTATGGCCAGTTGATGATTATGCTTTTTAAGCTAACTATAAACATCCAATTAGAAGCTAGAATATAAAAAAAAGACCCCGCTTATCACCTGCACTCACTGATCAATCATTTGGCTTTAAAATTAGCCACGCAGCAGGCTATAAAGTCAATAAACCTGGCGCCCAACACTTGGCAAAAGTCTTTTGGCAATGTGTTGAAAAGTAATAAAAATGTTGGCACAATTTTATAACCGCAAAGCGAGAAAGAGTTGAGTTGAGTCAAGTTGAGAGCACAAAGGAAGAAGGGGAACCTAAACGTGGTCAAGCTGTGCGGAAAGAGAAGGAGAGAGAGGCGATTCTCTATAGCTTTAGCTTCTTGGGGGCGCCGTCTACAAAATGCTGAAGGTCAATCGGGCGCAGCTAAATGCTGTCAGGAATATATTTCGAGCCCTTCTTTCATCACAAGACTTTTGCCGACACACAAGCGGCTCCCGAAATGAAATGTTCTTGTGTATTATGAATTCGAAATTAATACCAAGAACTGTCCAAGCAATCGCCACTGAATTTTTGCCCTGGACCAAACACTAAATCGAAACGCTCCCATTAATCTTTTGCTGTAGGTAAGAGGCAAATTGTTTTTGTGTTTTCGAGAGGGACTCCAGAAATATCCTTGATGAGAAGAAACTCAATTTGCGAGCTAACTGTAAAACAGTTGCTGCTGCCTTCTTCTAACTTTAACTCTAACGCCTTTTGGAGTTAATTGTGTTCCCAGGAAACCAGCTCAGCTTCAGCTAATTTGCCTACGCGAAACCTATCTTGACTTGACTTTCGGCTTCGTTCCCGCAAAAGTCAATTAATTTTTGCGTATACATGCTGATAATTTCAGCAAATTTTCAGACAACATATCCGCTTTGTTGAAAGCAACCCCGAAAAAGCTCAAGTTTTTGGATAATGGCGCTGCAATTTTCATACACAACATATGACAAGCAACAACATGGGCAATTTGAATGCCCTCTTTCGCTGTGGCTTAAATTATGATTAAGTATGATCATCTGGCGCAGCATTGTATACACACATACATGGCATAATAATAAAAAGCGGAAATGCTAATGATAGGGTTGAGGTCTCCGAAAAAACAGAAAAATATATAATAAAACATATCCTGGGCATCCTTGCTCACGTAGAGAGAGGCGCAACAAATTTATAGTTCTTATTTCGCGTTGTCTCTGCAGAACGTTTCTCTTTCAAATTATTATTTATGCATATAATTTCGCAGCAGCTGCCTTTTCTGTGGAAACTGCCGACGACCTTTTGGTGCTTTGTGCTCTGTGTTGGATTTTTATGAGACGTAGGCAAATTTTCTTAAAATGAAATATCACGTCTCAACTTTATTATTGCTAATTGGTTCGACTCGTCTGCGAAGCTCACAAAAATATTAAATTGAGGCACATAACACATTCAAGGCGTCCCATGCCGCGTATGAGTTATGTTTGCAGTTACCTGGAAATGATTGCGAGAAGAGAGAGAGACCGAAATAGAGAGAGAGAGGGTGAGAGAGAGGGAGACCACCACAAGTCATAAGCGCCATGGCTTTTGTGGCAAATCCTTAATTCGTATAAACAAAACGTAGCACAGATTTACCATTTTTTATGGTAAACACTCGAGACTGCAACCTGCAACATGCGGCATACGGCATGCTTCATGCGGCATGGCGACTACATGACCAATGACCATTGCCCAGCAACAACCACTGCCAGATTTAACTGCCCAAACGTGACGATGCGTTGCCATTGCCATTGCCATCAGCAACAGCAACAACAGCAGCAACAACAACATCGACAGCAGCAACCTCAACATTGCACAAATGCATTTAATATCGCATCGCATCATCAGCTGCACCATTTCATTAGCAAATGGGCGGACTTACGTGGCCCGAAACTGAACTTTATTCCTACCCTAAAGACCATGTTAAATGCATAAATCTGCTTAGATCTGCGCTTTACTCGTACTCGCAACTGCATTAATTAACATTTATTTATGACCACCGCACGTCAGACTTTTTTCGACAATTGCATAAAAGAAAAGGCAATAACTGCCTTTTAAATTGCTGCAAAGGCACATAGAATAGAATCTAATGAAATTAAAAATTAAGTATTTTAACGAATTAATTTCAAGTAAACAACTTCAGTTGAATGATGCTAAAAATAACTAAAGTATACTATTGTGTAGAAAGAATAAACAATGATTATGTTATAGAGGTGATCATTAAATCAATCCTTATGGATTTCTTAAACAAAACAAAGGGCAAATATAAATACAAATTGTATTTAAGCAGAAGAAAAAGTTGCCCAAAGAAGAAAAAGTTTTCATGGAACATAACTTTTCAAGTAAGAACAGAATCTAATGAAATTAAAAATTAATTATATTAAGGAATTAATTTCAAGTAAGTACTCAACTTCAGTCGAATGGTGTTCGAAGTGCATTTAAACCAGCTAAAAATAACTAAAGTAGAATATTGTGTAGAAAGAATAAACAATGATTATACAAATGATAATCAAATCAAACGTAATGGTTTCTAAGACTAAAGAAAGTGCAAACATAAACAAATTGTATTTAAGTAGAAGAAAAAGTTTGCTTAACTTCATGACTTTTTCAAGTTTAAAATACAATATTATTCTTTTAATAAAATCGTCACAAAATAGTTAATTTTGAAAAGCGAATTGCAAAGTATTTAGAAGAAACTGTTTCAGTTGATTTACCTTAACTTTTGAATGAAAAAATGAAGCATTGAAAGCATTCTTTAAAAATAATATAAAGTTCATACAAGCAAACTGGATAAAATTATGTTCTATGGTGCTTCTCTATGATAAGTTGTGGGTCATTAAATTCGAAGTGTTCTTAAGAATATGTATTCACAAAGTATTTTAGTAACAGTAGTTTTTAAAAGAGAATTCTAAAGTTTGAATTCTTTCATTCCTTTTTTATATGTGTAAAAGGTTTAGCAAAGTTCACTATCAAAAAATTCTTTAAAAAATCTACAACTTATGCAAATAAACAAAGTGAAAATGCTACTTTGTCTATGTGATGTTGTGACTCGTAAGTCTGCCACATGTTGCAAGCAGGCGGTAGTCGTTGGCAACTGGTTGTCTAACTGTGTATTTGACGTGTCCAATTTGTGTTTTATTAGCCGCAGTTTTGTGGCCAAAACTAAACAACGTGTAAATAAATTTGTGCCACAATTGGCCCACATAAACGCCACCAACAACAGCAACTGCAACAAGAGCGACAGCATATAATTGACGATGTGGCAGAGTCAAAGATGTGGCACACAGCATGTGGAGAGTGGCCATATGCAACACAAAATGCTGAGCAAGAGCCACAGAGTCATGTGGCAAGGTGCATATTATTAAGCCAAAGGATTTATGACACTTGAACGCGGGCAACAGCAACAACAACAACAAGAGCGAATTGAATGCATGAATGGGAAAATGAGGCGCAACTAAAAACAGAGGTGGACCTGTGTGTTGCATGCCTCCTTCCTTGAGGAGGCGCAGCTCGAGTCGAGTCTCGCGAGTCATGGGAACTGTTTTTTGCTTCGTCGTTTCGTTCGTACGTTTCATTTAATTTGCATGGATCGTGCGGACGTCGTACGCTGAGACTGACGACTTTGAATTGCTTTGCTTTTGCTGGACGAAGCAAGAATGGATGGAGAATAGGGGGGAAGAGAGAGAAGCGAGTGTACACGAGAGTACAGAGAGAGAGAGGACGAGCGCGATCGCGAGTCATCATCATAATCAACTGGCATGGCGGCTGCTTCGACTTCAGCTTCGACTTCGACTTTGGCTGCCGTTGCTTTACGCTTTGAAAGCCTATCATTATGATTATGACGAATATTACTTTTGTATATAACTTTTACGCTGCTGCTGCCAAAGAAAAATCGGTGTAGCACCAACAACAACAGCATGTTGCTGTTGCAGATTCTTTTGCATGTTGCTGTGATTGGTTTTAATTCAGAGTCGAGACTCAAACTCAACTCGATCTGCCTAACAGAAGCCTGGACGCGTATTAACGTGGCTTGCTGTTGTTGCTGTTGCTGTTGTTGTGGCTGCTGCGACCTCTGCCTCTCAATGGAGGGCGTGTTGTGGCCAGCAACAACAGCAACAACAACAGATGCATATCTGAAATTAGTTTTGCAAAACCCTTTTTGTGCCTGGCTGCGATCTTTGCTCTTCTGCTTTGCACTAATTAGCCAAAAGATGCTCTTCAATCGAAGGTTTCCCCTTTCCCCTCTCTGTCTCTATCTCAACTCCTTCTGCACTTCAGTTTTATTCAATGCAATAAACACAACAACAACTACGACAACAATAAACGCAAATAACTTCATAAAGTTGTAATTGTTATTTAACACTCCATTCAAGACGTCGTCGTCGTTGTTGTTCACGCCGCCGCCGCTAGATGTCGCTGCTGTTGCCGTTGTTGTTGCTGCCGGCAATTTCTGTCACGAGATCGCATGGCGCTCTCGTGTTTCTCTTGTTGCTCTGCCTGATGAATCATGAGTGTCTGCATGTTGTTGTTGCTCTTGTTGTTGTTTGTTGTCTGCGGCATAAAGAGTTATTAACTGATTTTTGCACCTGAATGGCATTGCAGACAAATGGCCAGACAATTTTAACCATTAAGCTGCTGCCGTCTTGTTAGGCAACTCTTTTTGCTTTGCCAACTCTCAAAAGAGTTGCTACTTATCGCATTGAATTGATATATTTGACTAGACTGAGCGGAAAATTTTAATATTTACTTTTAACACAACTCCCACATTAAACAACAATATAAAATTTGTAGTAAAAACTGCAGCCTATTAAAAAAAAATAACTGTTGGTTTTACATCTAATAAAATTAATGAATGAGGCTGAACTTGTTGTAAAAAAAGCAGCCTATTGAAAGAGTTAACTGTTAGATTTATATCTAATGAAATTATTGAAACGTTTCTTTCCGCAATAATTTTTACTGAGATTTAATACTATTTATACTATTGCATTATCATTTACATTCTATTTGATTTTTAAATGTATTTCGCGCTATACAACCACTATTTGTTTTCTTCATTAGTTTTGTCTACAAATATGTATGCCTTTCAATAATTATATTTAGAAGACTACCTTATTATTATACGATTGACTATGTTCATACTCTAAGAAAAACAGATCAGGTTGACGACAATATAGACTTTAAATATAAAATATCGTATTCCCAGAACAAAGTTTTAGTTATGTTTTTGTTTTCAGAACTTATCCTCCAAGTAGAAAATATCATACTTATGTTACCTCTGGCTTAGTACTTATTATCTATTATGTTATAACTTACTACGACAAAATAGAAAACTAGACCTACATATATACGTACAATTTTCGTTTTACCCCTACATATTTTGCTCCTCTTTTACATCCTAACATTTTCTAATTGGAAAGGCAAAAAAGATCATTGCAGATTGATCTGCTAGCGAAAAAACAGCCCTTAAAATCTTACTTCTGAGTTAACACTACCCAACGCTAGGTGGCTGTTGAAGACTAAGAGAATAACAAATCTTCAAATTTACCGTATAAATATTTTTGCAATGCAATAAATAAAAAACTATTAATGAAAACATAATATCGCAATAAAATAAATAAATAAGTTTAGAGAATTCATAATTATGCAGTTCAATAAATAAATAATTTTCAAAGAATACATAATTTTCGAATTCGATTTTTTTAATGGTTTCATCTCAATTTTTAAATGCAATAAATAATTAAGTAATTTTTTAATGAATAAATAATTGTCAAATTCAAACCTACAAATGAAATGCATTGAATATTTTTATGTTAATTTATTAAAAAATAAATAATATTCCAATTTAAAATGAATATTCTTTTCCGATTCAAATTATTGAATATTTTCATCTTGATTTTTCAATGCAATGATTCAATAAGTCATTTTTTAAAGAATAAATAACTTTCAATATTAAAATTGATATTTTTTCTAATTCAAATTGTTGAATCTTTTCATTTTTATTTTTAAAGAATAAATAATTTTTCAATTCAACATTTTTATTCTTTTCCAATTCAAATTATTTAATCTTTTCACCCTCAGTTGGCTCTCAACGTCAGAAATGAATTTGTCATATAGAGCACTAACTG
The DNA here is from genome assembly GCF_009650485.2 of Drosophila albomicans. NCBI lineage: Eukaryota > Metazoa > Arthropoda > Insecta > Diptera > Drosophilidae > Drosophila > Drosophila albomicans. Next base: position 27,581,486 of record NC_047628.2, read on the forward strand.
TAACTTAATTCCTAGCTAATAAAAAAGAACGTAAAGATACTATTAACCAGCCCTTTGCTGTAAAAACAGTCTAAGAACAGAGAGCAGAGAGCTAAACCCCTTTCCACTGTGGGCAATGCTCAAAAAGCACAACTAATTACAATTGACAGGCAATTGTGTCAGACTGTGGCAAGCACATTCACTCACTCACTCACTCACACATTCAGTCATTGAGTTGGCCAAGTTGGTTGGTTGCAAGTTGCCGTCTTTGCACCGAGTGCAATTAGTTAAGCCAAAAGAGCAAAGAGAAGCCAAAAAGGAGCAGCAAGAGAAGAAAAAAAAGGAGGCGATATGTGCACTATAATTAAGCATTTGCTAATTACACGACAGACGTAATGTGCGCCTAGCTGCCACATAAATTGCCACCTCCAACTGCTGCAACGTGTTGTTGCAACCCTGGCAATGACAAACTTGCCGCTGAGCCAAGCATTCAGCATGCAGCACATTCTAGCCGAGGCTAATTGAGCGACCAACTGTTGAGAACTTCATTTCGATGGCGCAGCGGGAGGCAGCAAACTTGTGGATTTCTCTCTGCTGATTTATAGCGAAATTTGCATATGCAACATTGCTAAGCATTACTTATGCACAGCGATGCCGATTGCAATTGCAATTGCCAATTCCCCCCCCCCCCCCTTCCACTCCCATATCGATTGGTGTCTTACGCCGCAAGTTCGTTGCCTGAGTCTTTCGTTTTATTTTCGCAGACGTTCTGGCCTGTTTGAGCGCCTAAGTGGTCGACGCCGACGACGCCGGCGGCTCAGCATTACAAGTTATTTTTGCTAGGAAAATGCGTTAATTGAACTTTCGAGACAAATTGTAATGCTGCGTACTGCGACTGCGACTGCGACTGCGACGTCAGCAGCAGTCTCAATTACAGCCGCATGCAGCGTGTTGCAGTTATGAAACGCAGCAACGCGATACGTTGCGATCCAATGCGATCCAAAGCGATGCGACGTCAGCGGCACAAAATATTTGCGTATCTTTTGTTGTTTTTTCGGTCTGTTGTGCAACTAATTAGTGCACACTGCACCTGTTTGATGTTTTCCTTACTCTAACAACTGGGTCACATTCATTTTGCGCGCTCTTTGCGCAGCAAAAATGATTTTTATATATTTTTGATTTAATTATTGTATTAAAAATTAAAAATATATACTTTTTCATTATATGGAACATACTGAAATAAACAGTTTTCATTTTCGGTAAAAAGATTTTCAATAATAACTTTTAAATGGTGATGATTAGAAATATCAAATTTTCTATAATACCTAAAAATTTCAAAAATATGTTTAAAAAGTAAATTATATGAACAATTTCAAAGGAATTTTTAAAAGTGGATTAGGCTAACTTTGATTAACTAAGCTATAAAATGCCTTGAGTAGAACATAGTTCATGCTTCTTGTACATCATAAAAGTAAAAAATCTAACTGATTAAACTAGTAATTCATACAAAACATTTCATAAACATGTCCAACAATCTTCGAAATATAAAACATACAAAAAAAACATATCCAACAATCATTGAAATATAAAACATATTACAAAAAAGTAAGTTATAGAATTTCTGAAAAAGATGGATAATTTTAATAGTAAATCCGATGACTCTGAACTCTGCTCAAACTTTGATTCAAAAATCATAAAAATTACTTTCAAAATTGTTCAATAAAATTTAAGAAACTAAGTAAAAGTTATGATGCTAACGTAAATACTAAATAATTACCATAAATTGAACTCTAAAGCAAATTGATGGTAATATTAAAATTAAGTAACTGTCATTTTGATATCTACATTCGATTTAAAACATTTGAAAATAATAGTCATAATGTATAAAAAATAAGTTCAAATGTTCACAGGCAATACAAGATGTGATCTAATTTAAAAAAATTCAACAATTCCTTTTAAAATATTTAATACAATTCATAAGTTTTATACTAAAGTTTTATACTGACTGCTTTTTATAGTGTACTAAATTTTCGGTTATGCAAATTATAAATTATTGCTACCCAGAGAATGTATTTTGCATGCGATGCGATGCCAATGCTGATAAATATTTTTGTGTTGTTGCTGCTGCTGCTGTTGCTATTTGCTGTTGCTGTTGTTGTTGTTGCTGTAGCAATTTGCAGTTGGAGCGCACAGTGTGTAATATAATTTTTACATTTTGCTGGCATTTTTCTACAATTAATTATATGTTAATCGCACTGCATGCTAATTACCCCCGTCGCCTGTAAGTTCCTACCTCTCGTTGTTGCTGTTGTTGTTGTAAATATCTTTTATATTATTTGTGTAGTTGTTGTTGTTGTTGTAACCCTGACTGCAAATATGCGTGCAAAAACAACAAACAGCATGAGCTGTGCATTCAATTGAAAAATTACAACTTTTGCTTTGCCTTTGGCTTATTTGCGTACATTTCGTGTTTGCTGCAGCTCTTGTTGTTGTTGTTGCTGTTTCACGTTGTTGTTACTGCTCCTTGCAACCATTTTCATCAGCCAAGAGCTTCGTTAACTGCTATTTCAATGCGTCTAATTACTAATATCGAACTATTTTTTGTGTTTTTATTGCATCGCAATGTTTTGTGTGGTAATTATAATATGAGCCACACGAAAAAATAGTAAATATAAATAACAATTACATTAACGAGAAACAATTGCTGAAACTCGCAAATTACACACGAAAATTTCCAAAGTTGTATATTATTAAAGTTTGATTGTAGGAAGTGCTGAAAGCTATCGAATTTCAGCTTGAAATGTTTGTCATATGTCAAAAAGAGAAATTTAGAAGGAATTACTTCAAATTTAATGTCAAATTCTATCAAAGGGAATTAAATCATAAATGCATGTTTGTAAGACTTGAAGCAAAAGTTGTAGATTTTCTCTAAAGATATTTATTAGAAAATTTGGTATCAACTTATCTTATATTAACAAGTCGTTCTCAAGCTATCACAATTCTTATTGATTCCTTACTAAGCAACTTTCAAATATGCAAATGATCTGCATCTATATTTATTTTATAGTTGGCATGCAAACGAATGCGAAATAAAGTCATTTCCATAAAAGTGGAAACATTTTCAAAAAGGCGACAGCAATGTCAACCAAAGTAGGCAAAACAAAGGCATAAAAAAGTGCAATTGTTGTAAAAAATAATAAAAATCAAGTAAGAAATAAACAGTCAAGTGTGCTCAACTGTGAGATACCCGCTACCCATTCTCAATAAAACCATATTCTACAAATATACCAAATTAATATACCATAAAGATACTGAAATATACCGAAGGATATTTTGGTATTGCCATATAGGGCTACACTTAAAAAATATACTACAGGCTTAAAATATACCAATCCAATATACCGAAAAAAAAACTAAAATATTTCGGAGGATATATTTGGTATATCATTATAGTACTACACTAAAGAAATATACTGTAATATAAATATATACTAAATAAATAAACCAAAAAATACTGAAATATACCTAGAGATATACTTGGTATAACAATATAGGACTACACTTAAAAAATATACTACAGGCTAAAAAATACCAATTCAATATACCGAAAAAATACTCACATATACCGGCGGATATATTTGGTATAGCAATATAGTACTACACTCGCAAATATACTACAATATAAATATATATTAAATCAATATACCGAAAAAATACTGAAATATACCTAGAGATATATTTGGTATAGCAATATTAGACTACACTTTAAAAATATACTACAGGCTAATATTTTTAGCCAATGTAATATACCGAAAAAATACATACAAAAATACTCATATACCGTTGGATATATTTGGTATAGAAATATAGTACAACACTAGAAAATATACTACAATATAAATATATACTAAATAAATATACCGAAAAAAATACTAAAACATACCGAGGGATATATTTAGTATATCGATAAGGTACTACATTTATATATCAATAAAATAATAAAATATACCGAATGCTATAGTTGGTATATCGATATAATACTCAAGATATACCAGATTGTCAGCCAAAACAAATTCTACCCTACCGGAGCGGGTATAAAAAGCTAAAACAAGTCAACGAAGGTCATGTCAGGCCAGTTTACAATTTGCATGTTGTAGTTGCAGTTGAAGTTCAACTGTTGCTGTTGCTGTTGATGGCGTGTCGATGACAATAACGATAACGATAACGATTATGGCAGCTGCCTGCGGTGGGTGCAGTGACATTTCTATCAAAGTCAACAATTTCAGTGTCAATTTGCTTTGTTAACCAACTCGAGCTCGAGCTCGAGCTCGAACTCGAATTCGAAATAAACCAGGCCAGAAAACAATGCGATGATGGGCTGCGAAGCTGGAAGCAACGCAAAGAATGCAAAGAACGGGCCAAGAAGGGGGCAAGAAGGGGGATAGGAATAATCGTCTTGGCTGACAGCCAAGTTGTTGAGCCACTTTTGTTGTTGTTGTTGTTGCTGTTGTTGTTGCCTTTTTGGCTTTTGGGTTTTCGTTTTGACATTTGTGTCTTGTTGCCGCTTTGATTTGTGCAACTTTTGTTGCCGATTGCTTCGCATTATTATGAATGGCAACTCAAGGTAGAAAGAGACAGCGAATGAGTGTGTGCGAAAGAGAGAGACAACTGAGAAATCATCATAACAAGCATGGACAACGCGATGGATTTGGGATCGGAGTTGTTGTCGATCGTTTTGATCCTTGACTTTGATCTTTAGCTGCCACACGGTTGCCGGCAAAGTTGAAAGCAAACATTTTTTCTGCTGTTTTGTTTTTTTTTTTGTTCAGCTTTTCTTCAGCTGCACGCATCAAACAGTAAAGCTAATTAAAGCTGCCGCATCAAGCTGCTATTTGCAACTGCGTCTTGCTGCATGCTGCAGCGCCTAGTAAAAATTTATGAAGTGCAACGAATTGGGGCGCGCGCTTTGCATTCGTAAATATGCAAAAGGCGGCACAGCGGGTGGGTAGGGTTGCAACTAGCACCGAGCAACGTGCAACGTGCATCTTGCAACCTGCAACGCGAGAGCCTCTTCATCGGGGAGGGGCTGCATTAAATTTATGACTCGCCCGTTGCGTGTTGCAAGTCTCGAGTGCGAAAAATGCAGCAAGTTTACAAGCGAAATTGAAAAATTGCAATTACAAACTTGCCACAAAGAGTATCGAGGGAAGCAGCTAGGCAAAGGTTTAATGGAAATACAAATACAACAACTACAGTTAACTACGAATTTTTTCATCGATCTTTTTCGTTTGTTGTGCTTGATGTGTGAATGCAAAGTGTAAAAATAATGAGGCGCATTTGCAAATTGAAATTACAAGCAAACGTAAATTGCAATAATTGTACTAATTGTTATTGCAATTATATTGCCGTAATTACCATGACTAATGTGGGGCAAAATGTTATGAATAATACGAATTTGCTAGACGAACAACTACAACTGCAATAGCATTTGCAATACTTATACAGAGAAGCCAGAGTTGAGTTTTGTATTCTTAAAGCAAATCGTTAGACTGTGGCAAAATGTGAGTGGAATTTATTCTAATTTCATTTCAATTTGCATATCACGCGGATTTGCTCCGAATAATACTCGACAGCGATGTTAAATTGATTTAATAGTAAAGCGAGAGAAAATTATTCAAATTTGTGAAATACGAGTTACGAAATTAATTTCAAAATTCAAAAGAGAAATACTATTCCAAATAATGAAAATTTGTTTAATGAAAATTTGTTGTGAAATATTCGTTGTGAAATATTCGATACGAAATTAATTTCTAGATTGAATAGAGAAATTATTTCCAGTCAATCAGCATTTTTGTGTCATTTGTAATAATTCAATTTTTTAGATAATAATCCATTTCTACAGAGAGGAAAAAAAATCAAGATTGAAAAATCTTGATTAAACATTTTTTTGATCTCAGAAAAAAACGATCTTGAAATAAGATTTTTATGTGAAAAAAACCTCAATCAAGATTTTTATGCTGAATTTGCATTTTAAAATTAAAATCATCTTGTTTTATGTTTAAGATCTTGATTCAAAAATGCAGAAAAATATATACATAAAAATAACGTAATATATATGTTTTTCTGGTTTTATTTTCAACAATCTAAACTTATCTTCTTGGTTCTATTTTGAGTTTTTTCCATTCTTAAAACAAAATTATAATCCTGAATTTCTAGATTTGTAGATTTTCAATCTTAGAATAAACTTCCTTGGTTCAATTTTGACTCAAACATTATTTATTCAAGATTTTATTCATGATATTAGCACTTTTTGTTTTATGTGTGCTGAATTAAATTTAAGGCAATTCCATAGGCAATGAATAAGTCGAATTTTATAAGAAAGTTCTTTTACTCCTTATAATATTGAATACTTCCCTCCCCATCAACTATCAGACAATCAATCAATTGCCTTAAATATTTCCAATCTCTCTCCATAACAAAAAGAACTGCAACCTGTCAGCGTGAAATTGCACTTTCCTGCTCAAGACCTTGAAAAACACTTTCCCATGCAAATTTCGTCAATAATTTTGCATAAGATTGCCCTAAAGACTGCTAAGAACGCTGGGAAAGTGAAATTTGCCAAGGGGACCCAAAAAAACAATATCACTCTGAGGCAATCACCTGCAATCTGCAAAACTCAGGTAGAAGAAGGACGACTTTCGACTGTCGCTGAGCATTACTTACACTCGACTGCTGCAGCCCAAAAGAAGAATAAGGACCTGAAACTCATTTCGCATTATCCTATTGATGAGCACTCATTATTATTATTTATTACTTTGAATATGCAGCAACATCCACATTTCAAAGTGCCTGCTACACCTTGCTGCAAGGGACGTGGGAATGTAAACAAGTCGCTTGTCTTGCAGTTTTTCCTTTCGAAAAAGATTTTGCAGGCAAAATTTAAACGAAATTTAATTGTATTTTGGCCAAAGGCAGGCAATAAGAATGAACCAGGAAGAGAGCTACCCTTGCCTCCATATAAAAAGAAACTCCTCCAACTGTTTTGGGTCCTTTTGCTTCTTATTCTTGTTGTTGTGCATTCACAACGAACGGATATTGAGCCAATAATTTGATTGTCTAGCGCTCAGTTGGGCATTTGAATAATTGGGAAATTTCATTAAAAAAAAGAACGCAAATATCGTACATCGACTTTTGTCTGGCTTATTAAAATAGTAGTTGGTGCATTGACAGCTGCAACTGCTGATGGAAAAGGTTTTTCCAATTGAGTTCAATATGTGGAAAATATGTGAATTGAATGTTCGAAATATGCACATGGAAAACTAGATCAAAAACTTAGTAAAACTGTATTAATAAATGAATTGAATATAAAGTTTGATGTCAGTGGTATTTTTATGCTAATACTGTTTAGTTATAATATACTAAAACAAACATATATAGTATACGTAGAAAGCTTGTTACCAGTGGTATTTTAATACTAATACTATTTGGTATTAAATATACTATATAAATACAATATAAATGAAAGAAATACATAGGTTTCTTAACATTTTAAAATACTCAGTATATTTTTTTAGTATAAATTTGGTATTTAATATACTATATAAACATTTTGGAATACTCAGTAAATTTTTTAGTATAGAAAAATATATATGTAGAGTAGTATTTTCTCTATTAAATTTAAAAATTTTATAAACGAATTTAACTACATTAATTTGTTTTCTTTGTATGATATGATATGGTATATTTTTATACCATCCTTGACATTTTTAGATTCTCAGATTTTTTTAGTATTTAATATGATAAAATACATACGAAAGGAAAAAAAATACATACAGAATTTCGTTCTTTCTTTATTAAATTTCATAATTTTTTCTTTCTACTCTTGAAATTATACTTTTATTTAAATAAATAATCCAATTAGTTCCTATTTTTTTTTTAAATTTGTATATAATCTCTTCCTCTTTCTCCCATTTAACGACCCTAAGCCAGACAACATATAATTATGCACTTAACACATATCTTGTCTAAGCATCTAAATAAATTTTTTGGTGTATAAAAAGGCAAAAACAACAATAATTGTAACAACAGCCAAAGAGTGCGAAATAAAACGCGAAATATGAATTACAATGAATGTTTCCAATATTTGTTCAGGGCTCATTAATTTCGCTTGTTAACATTTGCAGTTAACAAAATTTCGTAGCGAAATTGCCAGACGCATTGCAATGTAAAATTATTTGAATAAAATGCCAATGGGCAGCTGAAAAATAAAAACATTTGCATGGCTTTCACTGCGAATTCGAAATGAAAATGAAAAATGGAAATAGAAATGAAATGTAGATGGAAATGGAAATTTGTCGCAAATTACTTTCACTCGTCTCGAATTACAGAGACAGCAATCGGAAGTGGCGTTTTTGTTGTTGACAGAATCCTTTCACTCGCTCTGCCCCCGCTCTTCACCCCTTCTCCAGCAACCCGCTGCTGCTGTTTGCAACTCCAATGTTTGCATGTCAAATTAAATTTCTATACAAATAGAGGCAGCTGCCTTCGACAGCGACCCGCAGCCAATGGAAAAGTGAAAGGCTGAGGATATGAAACTATTTTGAAGTTGGAGGAATATGTATTCCATATGACTCTGGACCGCCTTTAATGATGATAAATGCGACGCTCAAGTTCCGCCACATTTAGCGACAAAATATTTTCCAAAAATCAGCGTCTCACTTTAAAAATTCGAAGCGTGCAAGCGAGACAGCAATAGAGTGTAACCCTAACACGCCGATTGGGTTACACAACAACAACAACAAGAACTATAAAGAGGGCGCAGGATGAAGGACGAAGGACGCATGCGCAGCACGCTCGACGCATCCTTTCGACAACGTGTCAAAGGTGCGTTGCGCACGCGCTGAGTTTTGATTTTGATTTTTTTGTCGATGTTCCTCTTCTTTTATGTTTTTTATTGACTCGCCCCTCTGTCTCTGCAGAATTTTTGGCTGCGTGATGCGCACAATGATATCGCAGCGAATAAAAAAAAATGTTAACTAGTAATACGAATATTCTATGCTACTTTGTAGTCCCATCAAACCGCACCCCTTTTGCCCACATCCACCTTAATACCTTGTATGTTGCCATTTTGCAACGATCCATTCTTCGATTCTCATTTTTTTGCTTATCACATTTTTTAAAAAGCAAAGTTTTTGATAAATGCAAAACAGGGTTGAAAATTTCTAGTGTATGTTCATAGGCCATGCCCACATTTTATAACTCCCTTTCCACCCCTTTTTGTGGCATACATAAATTGCTTAGGCAGCTGCAAACCAAATTTCACATTTTGCTTTGCGCGCGATTTTTTACTTAAAAAAAAGTGCGCAGAAATGGGAAAAACTAATTGTATGAAAAAATGTGTGGAAAAAACTCGAAAATCGGCTTAAGTGACATTTAACCTCTTGATGTTGTTTTTCTTTTTGTAACGTAACGTATTTTTATGGTTGCCTGCATAACATCGCGAATATTCTTGGGAAAAATGCATTTTAAATTGTCAGGAAATTGCACCAAAAAAATAAAAGTAATAAAAAATGTTGCGGGTTGGGTTATTGCAAAGAAAGAGTTGTAATTGCACATGAGAACTAGAGTGAAAATCTATTTTCTTTTTTACCCAAAAATTGCCAAAAGAGGAAACTATGAGAAAGTGTTTTATCAGGGATAAAATTTAACGGCTATTTTCAGTTTCCATGTTTGAAAATAAAAATTGATCGAGAGTACAGTGTATTTCAGAGTCGACTATTATTCCAGAACTTTCTCACTCACTACAAAAGAACTACCGTTGTAAGCGCACAAAAGCTCTCAGCTGTCAAAGAACAAAAGCTCAGCTTCGCTGTTCTTTTAATGACTATATTTGTTGTATGCTGCTTAACGCTTCTTCTTTTGGTTTTATATGATGATTAAGAGGTAGTCAAACTAATTGTATATAATCTGTATTTAATATATTCAATTTTATAATGAAAATGATCATGGGTTAACGCCTTCAACTTACCCCCTTTCACACTGCCTCTCTCTCTCTCTCCCACATGTGGGAGAGCAGGCCATAATTATCGCATATTTCCAGCCCATTTTCACTTCATTTTAAATCACAAAAACAAACGCAACGCAACGGTGAATTTAAATAGAAATATAGATTAAATTAAATATATGTATTTACTATAAATTTACGCAATTATTGCCGTATTTTCCTCTACTTTGGCATTTGCTTTATTTGCGACGTGCAATTACAAAACGCACGAAACGAACACAAAACCGAACCGAAGCAAAAACAAAAACACAAACACACACACACACACTCGCGTCACGAGCCGCTGCACCTGCGCATGCAAAACGCGTAAATAAAGCAGAAACGGAGACGAAGACGAGGAAAGACCGACTGAAGGTGCCTGGCACGAAATTTATGCAAACGAGCAGCGAAGTGTAGAAAGGCGTGTATTATGTGAGACAGAGACGGAGAGCGAAAAAACTTTGCAGACTGACGCCAACGCATCGCAAAATTAAATGCGCTAATTGTGCTGCGACGAAGTGGGGGAGCGAACGAACGAAGAAGAGTAGTGAGTGATGGCGTATGCAAAAGCCTCAACTCATTCACGATTGCGTGTTGAGAGCACATTAAACAGAGCGCACAGAGAGTGATCCAGAGAGAGGGTCCCGCTATTTAAATGAGCTTTAAGCTTCGAAGTACTTGTGTTATGCTTGGCCTAACGACTTGGACATGCATTGGGCGGTCTGTGTCTCTGTATGTGTGTGTGTGTTTTGTTTTCGTTACTACTGCTTTGTGTGCGCGCGACAAAAGAGGAAGATCAATGTGCATGCAATAAATTGTACTTACAAAAGAATAGCACAACAACAATAATAATCACTGTGCATTGCGTAGCCATATAGTGCTAGCTCGCTTGCTCTCTCTTTCTTATTCTTCTCCTACAATGTTACAGTTATGCCCGTTACGCAGCGGGTGCAATGCAACTGACTCGGTGACTGACTGACTGTCTGTGAAAGAGCGAGACAAAGGCCAGAAATTGCACTTGGTTTGCATTGTCCTTACGCAAGCTGCTGTTCCCACGCTACGAACAAGAAGGGAGAACAAACACCTACTTTGATTTCTATGGATTTACACCTGGACAACGAAGAGGACACATTTTGATGCTGCAGGTTGGCCTTTTGATGTGCATCCTTCGATTCTCAATTCGACTTCGACTGCTCCCGGTACTTAATTAAAAACCCAGAACTGACATCAGATTTATGGCCCCTGCCAAGGCTGCTGCAATCTTTTTGGGTGGCACTTCCTCGTAATTGTTGCCACTTTGCTCACGAAAAATTCTATTTCTATTCCTACTTCTATTCTTCTCCTTGACTCCCTCATCTGCACCTCTGTCAAACGGTAGAACATCTAATAATTTCATCGTCCTTATTACAATGCAATTCGTTTGCAGTTTTTTATGCTCGTGTTTTGTATCTTAGTGGCTTAGTGCCAAATGCGAAGCATTATCTTCCTATGTACCTTGCTTTATCCCTGCGCGGCGCGTTCTTAGAAGTTATCGATCTCAGGTTGCGCAACAGGCTCTGTTTTTGTGGATTTCAAGCCAGCGAAGCGAGAAATTGGTCAGAAATACCGCAAATTTACTAACGAAACGATTTCGATTAAAACTTCAAGAAAAGATCGAAAGAATAGAGAGAGAGATGGATTAGTTTAAGATAGATAAATATGGGACATATTTTGAAGATATCGGGTATTTAAAAAGATTATAGAGTGGGACAATATTGTGGTAAAGATCAATAAGATTGAAACCATGTGAAGTTTATTGCGAATAATACTAAAATTTTGGATATATAGGATGATATTAAAATGTGATACTCAAATTTAAGTTTTATAAAATATTCTTAATAGAAATGTTCTTGAAATTATTTACAATTCTCAGATTTTCTAAAATTTTCATTTCTATACTTGATTTTAATGTCTGAAAATATTTATTTAATTTAAATTCTATATATAAAACTATATTTATTATTCGATTTCTATACTTTATTTTCATTTCCAAAAATAAATTCTTTTATATTATTTAAATTTTATATATAATATATTACCTTTAAACTGTTTGATGATTTTCTTCTTTTATAAAATATTTCTTTTTCTTTTCTTCTTCCATAAAATAGAATTTTAATACTTATTTTCATTCCTTTCCAATCTTCTCATATTTTCTTGCCCTCTTCCACACCTTTCTCATGTCCTCTTCTTTGCTACTTTTCACAATGCATATAAAAATTATTTCCATTTGAACTTCTATACTCGATTATAATTTCTAAAAATATTTATTTCACTTAAATTCTATATATAAAATACATATTTATGATTCAATTTCTATACTCCATTTCTAAAATTATTTATTTCTTTTAAATTCTTTATATACAATATTTTATTTAAAAATTTTGTTGATTTTCTTTTTAAAATAGAATTTTAAGACTTCCAATCTTCACACCTTTTCTTTCCCTATTCCACACCTTTCTCAAGTTCTTTTCTTCGCAACTTTACACAATGCATTTCATTTAAATTCTATATAGTATACTATATTTATACTTCCATTGCTATACTCGATTTCTTAAATTATGTATTTCTATAAATTCTTTATATATAATATTATATTTCAAAAGTATAATGATTTTCTTTTAAAAATAGAATTTTAAGACTTGTTTTCATTCCATTGCAATCTTCTCACCTTTTCTTTCCCTCTTCCAGACCTTTCTTAAGTTCTTTTCTTTGCTTCTTTACAAAATGCATATGAAAATTATTTCCATATGAACTGTTGCTTAAGCATTTTTCCCTCATTATAGGGGGTTATGCACTCGTTATGTCAGGCTTCAACGCCTTGCCATGAAAATACTTTTCAGCTCTACAGTTTTCCCAGCTAAATGCCACATGCGGAGCCACTTTGAGCCACTTGAGCCAATGAAATGCTACCTTGACCTGGTTGATTTTTGAAGAGCTCTTTTTTGCTATCAGCATATTGTGTTGAGTTTGCGCATGGAGATTGTGTTGCCCCCTTTTTCACCCCCGGGGGAAATATTAAAATGAAATCCACATGCGTTTTTTTATTATGTAAATCAACCCCTTTTCTTATGTAAGCTAACGACACACAAGGGAGGCGTTTTTTTATGAGCAGCTTATTCAAATGGCCGACGAATCAGTCGTAAAAAAAGGGTTGCTGTGATTTTCCATATGACTTTTTGTTGTTTTTGGGGTATTCATAATGTTGAGGCTTATGTAAATGTGGATGACAACCCTTTGAGAGGGTTATCGCTGATTGGTTCGTTGCGTAATCTATTCAAATATGAAGCCCACTAACAAAATGGCGTATTTACAACTCAATCTCTCTTTCTCTTGCAGTTGGCAACTTTAAATTCGAGACGCAGAATGTGGCTAAAAGCGAAGCGCTAACGAGCTGTGAACAGAATGAGGAGTCACAGGATAACGAGGATGTTGACACAAATATGCGCGACGTCAGCGCAAATCACAGACACAGACACAGCGACAAGGACAATGGCAACTCCTTGCTGCAGTCAAGTGATGAATTTGTCGAACAGCAACAACAACAACAACAACAACTGCAACTTGGCAGCAACTGTGCAACGTTGCTGTCGCCTTTCAACTTGAAAACAGAACCCGAACTTTTGCAGCGAGAGGCAGAAGAAGAAGAGCAGGAGGAACAGGATGAGGAGGAGGATGAACAGGAGCAGAAAGCGACACAGCAACAGGAGCTGACACTCTTTGAACACTTCAGCAATGCCAGTGCCAAGGATGTGCGCGATTTAGAGCACTGCTTAAAGCTGCAGGACCAAAACGGTGAGCTCAATTTAAACTTCATATTGAGTAGAAATAAGAGCGAGTACACTTAAGCATATTTTGTATTGGTAAAGAATAGTCTTTGATTTGTCTTTATCAAGTGCTTACTATTAAGCACTTCTAGATCAAGTCAAAGTAAATGAAAATATATGAAATGTTTTGTGGGATATCATATTAGACATACATATGTACGTCATTTCATTCCTACATCACATACAAGAAATATATTAAAATTTTGTATAGAAATTTTGTATAGAAAAGTATAATTAATTTCTAAAAATACACATGAAATACTTATTCGATATACAGCTGTAAACGTTAAAATAGCAGTGCGACAGAAAAAAATATAACAATTTTTTTGCATATTCATTTTTGATAGTTTATCCCTTGGAGATAAGAAACAAGCAAAAACCCCGTTAGATTTGTTGTACTTCTGTTTGTGATAGGAAATCTTCTTTAAAAAGTTATCTTTATAAAATTATACCTCAGAGAAGAATGAAATCAGAGATTAAATGAGTTAACGAGACAAAAGAGTAATATCAAAACATTTAAAATGTATGAAGAACTATCTATTAAATTACATTCAAATGTTCTATATGTGGGGGAATGTTTAAACCAAGAAATGAAACTAAATATCCTAATAGTTTCATTTCCACACTTGATTTTCATTTCCAAAAATATTGATTTCATTTAAATTCAATATATAAAATATTAAATTTAAAACTTCAATTTTAATATTTGTTTTTTTGTAATTGATAAGTTCTATATGTGGCCGAATGTATAAATCATATTGATTAATTTATTAATTTCAGTTCGGAAGTATTACCAAATTTTTGAATTGAATCAGAATTCTATATTTAAATTCCTATTTTCCATACATTAATTTGCCTACCTTAAGTGCTGGCTTATTTAATTTTTTCATCCCATCCTCAAATTATTGAATTCAACCAGAATTCTATATTAAAATTCCCATTTTCCATATATTATATTTATTTGACTACCTTAAATGCTGGCTTATTTAATCTTTTCATAATGCCCTCAAATTTTTGTATCGAATCAAAATTCTATATTCAGAATTCCTATTTTCCATATTGTTTATTTTCTACTTTAGTCTCTACCATATTTAAAAGAAATCTTTCCATTCCGTCCTCAAATTATTAAATTGAAACAGAATTCTATATTCAGAATTCCTAATTTCCATATATTTATTTTCCTTCTTTAATCTCTAGCGCATTGACATCTTTTCATCCCACCCTCAACACAAATTCCTCTGAAAATAATTTTAGCGATAAAAATCGAATTTTTGCTCCAAAATATTTGTCAATGGGGTGTTAAGCACCCCTTTGGCTCTTCTTTGTTTGCCAAACTCACCCCCTCAGTGCGATTGTGTGTGTGTATTAATTAAATTTGTACGTCAGCTTAATCGGCCGTTAAGCATCTTAAACCCGGTCACAATTTTGGTGAAAACTCCCGCAAAATGCTGAACTCAAGTTACATTTTATTAGTTTGTTAGAAGTTGGATAGTTTTTGGTAGTTAAGAGGGTGGTTCCTATGGGCAAAGTTGTTGCAGCTTGTCGAGGAATATTTTATTTCGTATTTGGCGCGAGTTTTGCCCAAAAATTATGCATGATGTTGTGCCTCATTTTTCAAAGTACTCGACTTGGGTTTTTTATTGCATCCTTGAATTTTTTTTGCCTACACAAACATATCTCGAATGACGATTTTAATTCGCCTTTGTCTGGTAACATGATGAAGCATCGATCGCATTGACGACGATGACATTCAATGACGTCGAGCGTTTTATTTATGTCCTTTCTAGATTTCTATTTTCTATTTAGTTTTTTTTGGGTAAAAAACGACTCAAATCAATTGCGTTGTCTCTCTCGATAAGGAAATATTCTTTAACAAAGAAAGGTAACGAGCCACAAAAAATAGTAAAAAGGAAGAAGAGAAATAGAAGAAAACACGTTACGGTTTACGGTATTTTGCGTGCATTTGACACCCCAGCTACAAGGACAATCAAAGGCAAAGGCAAAGGCGGAGGCAAAGGACATTCTCAGGTAGTCGAACTTATCGTATGCATATGCGGGGCCGTCTTGTTGCAACAACCCCAACTTTTCTTTAGCATTTTTCTTCCGCTTTTTTTTATGCAATTTTTAGCATGAAAATTTACCCAACTTTTCTTCCACGGGGTGGATTTTTTTTTATTCTTTTTTAGGGAACTTTCTTCGATTTATTTTCTCTCATTTTTAATTGCGTCTTTGATGCAACGGTATTTGATTTATTTTTGCAGCTTCTCGAAATTTATGGACAATTTTTTTCGCTTAGTTTTCCCACGAGTTTTAGGGCAAAAAAAACGAAAATCTTTTTTGGCAAATCTTGACTTGATTATGAAGCGTTGTCTAGAGATACTTTTTAGGATTAAAGACGCAACTATTGTGGGAAATTCCTGAAAATTTTGTCATCGCAATGATAGTAGATGACCAAACACATCCTGATTAGCTGATAAGAAAAAATCACTTGAGCATTCTGTTTTCATTTTCTTTCTTTTTTAGCAAATTTTGACTTGATTATAATGCGTTGTCTATGAATACATTTTAGGATTAAAGACGCAACTATTGTGGGAAATTCTTGAAAATTTTGTCATCGCAATGATAGTAGATGACCAACCACAACCTGATTAGCTGATAAGAAAAAAATCACTTGAACATTCTGTTTTCATTTTCCCATTTTTGGTTCCTTTCACCTTTATGGCCACTAAAATGAAAAGCCACAAGAACAAACCCACAAAGCACCTCTCGAAATACTCAAAATACCTGCATGTGCCAAGGCCTTGCTCACTTTATGACTTCATTACGCATTTCACTTTTAGTTGCGAGTGTTTTTCTTTTCCCAAACGAAATTTTACAACTAACAGAAGAAGAACAAACTATTTATTTACCAAGTACACACGCACATTTCCACATTTCCCTTTCGACCTTTTCTCATTTATTTAGTTGTAGTTTCAATTTCAGTTTCAGTTGATTTTTTTCATATTTTCCGGCTGCCCCAATAAAAAATCTAAACTCTTTTTTTATGATCTTTTGCCTACATTGACTTAAGTAATTCTCGGCAATGAGTGAAACGTTTACGATTACGCTGATCGAGGTCGGAGGCAAGGACGTTCCCAGTTCCCAATTCCCAGTTCCAAAAGAGTTACAAACATATCTTCTTTTTATGGGCACGCACAGTAGGCCAGGCCAAGTGCGAACCGAACTGGCAGCAAATAAAAAAGTCAAACGGTTCAGTCACTAAGTCAAAGTGTTGACCCGCGAAGTCTTCTTTTTTTAGCAAGTCCTTGTGAACGTGAGAGAGTGAGAGAGAGAGTGGGAAAGTGGCTCAGAACCAGTAGCCAATTGATGGCAAAGACAGCCGAAGGTCTAATTAACATGTAGGACCAAGCACAGGATGCTGCTGCTCGTTCCAGGTTATAAAGAAGTCCAGGGTATCTAAATTTTTTATGATTTACGTGGAAATCGCCGCAATTTACAGCCCCAGAGCGCGGCTCTTGACTGTCTTCGGTCTGTGTCTTTGAGTGTGTGTGTGCATCGTAAAAAATGCAAGCCAGCGCAAAAACTAAACCGTAAAAAAGCAAAGAAGTCGTGTGAGAGATACCCTGCAAAAAGTTAAGCCTACACGGAGAGAAACAAATCTAGAGTGAAAACAATTTGATTTACGATTTTTTGAAATAAGGTTTTTAGGTTGAAAGAATCTTAAATCAAAATTTGTATGGCAAATCTAATTTTGAAAGAAGAGTTTAAGGTTGAAATAATATTAAGTCAAGATTTGTATGCTAACTTTGCATTTTAAGATTAAAAACTTGCAAAATTTAAACGAACTGATATTACGATAAACTGAATACAATTATATTTTAAAATATCTAATGTACTTCCAAAAAACGTACAATTTTTTAAAGCAACTTTCTTACACAAAGATATAAGATTAATTGTCGAACAATTATCATGAAATTTTCTAAATATTTTTGCTGGAATAGGAAATATTATTAATAGATGTATAAAACTGAAATTCGCAAAATATGTAGCTTACTTCATTGTAGCTGATATTGTCTATGAAATTTTCCCTAAAAATTTTGTATTATATTTAGACCGATTATCAGCAAATGAATGGAATATGTGGCTAATATCTTAATACATCATTTTACGGAATTTTTGTTTTTAAAGGAAAACAGCAAATATTGTTTGTAGACATATAACAATGAAATTGGGAAAATATATAGTCCAGATATATCCAATATTATTCGTCGTGCGTTTATAATGAAGTTTTTCTGAATATTTAAAATTTTTTTGTGAAATTTTCTACTATTATTTATAACCCGATTATCATGAAATTAGTAAAATATGTAGCTAACACATTTATACATCTGTATATCAAGTTTTAGATCTTAAGCTTTAGCTTTTAGTTTTTTTCTCAATATAATAACAAAGTTCACTTAAGAAATATTCCCCTCAAATTCATATTTTACTTTGCTACTCTCTCTCTCAAAACTCCTCGTAATTTACAGGGTATCCAAACTATCTCATGCAGTTCAAGTACCACAAATCCCAAGATCTATGCTCTCTATAGGTGGTTATCGCTAACGGAAACGTTGCGCCTTTTGGGCGTTAAACGCTTTGCCAGGACAAATGGATTTGTACAATTTTTTGTGAGTGTGCTGCCAGTTTACCTGGTCCAACTGACAACTACCGACTTTTTATGACTTTGTAACAATTTTTTATGATTTTTTTGCTGTGCATCTTTTACCTGCTTGCAGCGCATGTTTTTTATACATATCTGGAAAGATTTTTTATATATTTTATTTATGTATTTATTTCTTCTGGTCACCTTGGAATTTGACTTTTCGTTATAATTTGCTTGTTTTCCTTTACTACTATACATATTTTTGTTGTAAGTTTTCTTAGAATGTGGAAAATTAAAAGGGAAAACAGATTTCTAGAATGGTTTTCATTTTTTATGATGTGAGTTCAGAAGTCAAAAAGTTGTAGAGCGACAAATAAAATAAATTATTAACTGCTTAATTAAAAGAGATCAAATTTTTAATTCTTTTGTGTAAGTGTAATGCATTTTTTGTTACATTTTATAAAAAATTTGATTTGTTTTTTAATTACTAAAGATCAGATTTGGAGTTTCAAATATTCTTTATGATATTTATTGGTATACAAAAATTATAAGTTTTTTATTACTGGAGTTTCGATTTTAAACATGAAATTGGTCTATAATTTTAAAATAAATATTAACTGTTGCTTGTTCTCATAATTTTTATTGACTGCATGTTATATAAATAAAATAAAATCCTAAACAAATCATAATAATAAACGAAGTGGCAAAAGTCTCAGCAGCGAAGCAAAGTGGGTGGTGAATGGGAGAGAATAGAGAGAGAGAGAGAGAGGAGAGTGGGTGGAAGGCAGTCTGCATACAGCACATGTGTGCATAAATGAATGGCAAATAAATGCGAGAACAACAACAAGAAGAACAAGCAGCGAAAGAAGAGGAAGACTAGCAGCAATAGAACAAAGCGCAAAGCGTCGACGACAATGGCACATGAAGCTGCTGCTGCTTTTGCTGCTGCTGCAGTCAACGTCGACGCAGCTTTAAAATATTTTTACATAGCTCACACACACACACACACTCGACGCACACGCGCAAGTTTTGAGTCAGTATTTTTGAGGCGTGTGCGCCAATCATAAAATAATATGCATACACATACACACACGCAGCGCAGTCGACGCCAACGCCATTTGAAAGCTAAATTTAAATTTTAAGCCACACCCCAAACAAGCGCACGCATACTGCACAGACACACATACAAACACACACACCTATACGATGACAATGGAGAGTCCAACGAATGCCGAGCCGAACAAACGAACGATGCCCCACAACCCAAACACAACACAACGCCCGAGACAAGACATTGTAGTAAAATTTTAAAACGTATAAAATGTTGGAGCAATCACACACAGTCACACTCATACACTTGCATGTGCGCGCTCACTCAAATGCAAAACGCAGTCTCACTCACTACACACCAATACACTCAAATTGCGCTCTCGCTCATTTCTCCTCTCCAGCGAATGAGATTGAATTGTGGAACGCGTTTCTAACAGGCATTCAAAGCCAGAACGGTAAATAATGAGCGTGCGCTCTAACACACACACACACACATAAACTCAGCTCACTCACAGTCGCACTCACACAAGCATAGAGAGCAAGAGCGAGCGAGCGACAGAGAGAGAGAGAGAGAGACCAATGCGCTGCTTGGGCTTTCGGGCAATAAGCTCTGTCGGCTGTTCGCTCACACACATACAGACGCACACACACACACAGTGGCTCCCCCAGTTGGCGGTTTTTCGATCCAAGTTGCAGTTGCCGCGCCGACGTGAAACCAGTTAAACGCGTTGACTCCTCTGAAGCACATCGTGCAGCTCGTGTGTTTTTTATCAAGCTCCAATAAAACAAAAAAAAAATCTGTAAAGCAAAAGCAAAGCACAAAACGCTCTTTTTTAAATACATATATACGCCCCACACGAGTACGAGACCCAAACAACCCTTACCGCTTTTTTTGGGGTGGCTAACAAGAAGAAGAAGAAGAAGAAGACGAAGAGGAACAACAACAACAAACACACACTCACAAAAAACCTTCCCCTGCCTTTTGATTTTTTTTGGGCGCAAAAACACAAATTTTCAACTCAAAACTCGCACTCAACAAAGTCAATGCCGGCTTAGGGAGTGTGGAAGGCATTGAGACGCAGGAGAAGAGAACGAAGCAGAAAGACAGAGAGAGAGAGAGAGAGAGAGAAAGATTGAGAGCAGTGAACGCAAGGCAGACAAAGACAACGTGCATAGACTGCTTGTACTACCGGCAGCATATATCGTCATCATCATCATTGCCATCATCATCATTATTGCCTACTACTGCTTGGTATCATCATTACCAGCAACAGCAGCAAACTCAGCTCAAGCAGTCAGGCCTAGCGATTATCCGTTGAGAGTTGTCCTGCCGCATTGGATCGCTGTGTCGTTGTCAGTTTCATACGAAACACGAACGCGTTTGGACGCAGGCCGGCGCTATTACAACCAAGTATCAATAAAAGAAAATTCACACACACAAACACACACATATACTTAAATAGAAAATAAGAAAACTCTCTTCGCAAGTGTTATGCGAACTCAAGTAGTGCAAGTGTTGTAAAAAAAAGCCTCCAACAAGAAACATTTCGGTGACAATTTGACAATTATTAAGTGCAACACACAACAAACACACAAACATATCCCAAGTATTATAAACAATAAATATTATATCTGCTGTTTCTGTGAAAATGGTTATGTCGGAGCTACGTTGGCACACCGCTAGTCCCGAGGATAATACAAATTCCTTGAAGCATGATTTGCTAAAGACTAACAACAACAGTGCCAGAGACGCCGTCCACCTCATGCAGAGTCGATGTAAGTTTCCTTTTGAATAGTTCAATGTATTCTATAAAGCAAGTGATTAAATTGCATCCCAAGTTGATTATAATCATATTTCAAATATTATGTGGAAGTTTCTTATAATCAAAGCTTACTGTTGGAGACAAATGTTTGATTATCTTACATTTTGAATGGACAACTTTTCAAATACTATATTTATAATATTATCTGCAAGTTTCTTATTATCAAAGGGAAACTAAACTTTCGCTTGGGAACATTTGTTGATTATTCTACAATTTGAATGTAAAGCTTTTTCAAATATTATATTCAAGTTTACTATAACATATTAACAAGTTCAACAACAAAACAAACAAGTTTAACAAATTCAAAAATATTCTTAATTCATCATATAGAGCGCTTAAAGATAAGCATAAATACACTATTTGATTTCCATTTCTATAGTATAGTCAACAATATTTTGCATTCATCTTATAGTGCTCTTAAAGATAATCATAAATACTTCTTCTATAATATAGAAGAAAATGGGAATCAAAGTTAGTTTCTATAGGCGTTAAATGTTGCTGGTTTTATGATGATGCCCAGGCAGCCATAACAATATAAGTTTTCTGTAAGCTCAAAAGGAGCTTTACGAATACTTCTTTATCTTATCGAGAAATATATTCTTAATGCTCAAAACATTTCTTAATTTTTAAATAACTATTTTTATTGTTATAAGAATATATTTATGCAATATAAAATTTGCTAATGGTTGAGATTTTGAAGTCTTTGTACAAGCTGAAAATATATAATATATTTGGAGTGCTTAAAACATTCTCTTAACTTTTCGTATAACTATTCTCATCATTATAAGAACATAATAATATCAACTATTCTTTATATAATTTGCTTATGATTAATCTTTTAAAGCTTTTATTCCTTTGACTTCAATATTCTACTTAAATTAATATCTATAGTAGCATTTAACTAAAGTTAGAACAATTGTTGAATGCATTAGAGCGTCTGTCTGCTTATATATACAAAATTTGTATTCATAGTTCATCAAATTTTCGTAAATATTTAATATTTAAGTCTAATTTGAACAATTGTTGAATGCATTAGAGCTTTTTCTGTTTATCAAAGAAAAAGTGAATGACTCAATTCCTTAAAATATGCAACAAAGTCATAAAGAAAATGTTGGCTTTGAAATCGGAAACCATTTTGCTAATCTATATCAAAGTCAATTTCATCAGAAGCTAAATTAGCATTGACTCATTGAGTTCCGTTCGTATAAGAAAAAACCCCCTAAAGTCCAGTAAAGTCCAGTAAAGAAAGAATTAAATATATGCTCTACACTCAGGTGTCGTCTCACTATCAGAAATATCAGTTCCCTCCCAAAGCGACCCACTTAGGCAAAACACTTGTCGAACGAAGCAGAAAACTATAACTAAGAATTGGATGGAGGGAATTACGAATGCAGTCCATAAAATAAAAGTAACGAAATGAAAAACGTATTTATTGAAGACGCATTTCTTGCACAACGCAAATGACCATGTATTCAATTTAGTTAGCTTATCAATCTGGTTGTAAATGAAGTTGTCTAACACTGGGACAGCGGAGAAACGTATATTCGTATTACGAGTATATGTAGCTAATGGGGTCTTGAATAACCGATAATTTATTGCTTTAATGAGCTGTACTTTCGATAGTTCCAATTGATAGAGAGATACGTAGATAGAGATTTTCAAGAGCTCTACAGCTAATGGCGCAAGCTCTTGAGTTGATTTTATATAAGTCTCTAGCCATCTCGCTCTCGCGATAGCCTATAGCTTGTACTATATAGTAAGTAGTAAGAAGTGTATGTCTCATGATTTCCATATACTCTTATCGCATCTTGATACTTTGGCGTGCTTATCTGGGACACCTGCACGAAAAACGAAAAAAGTGTTGAACCAGAATTCTGGGTAAACAAATTTCGTCATAGCTGGTCGAGTTTTTTAGTAGTTTTTATTTCGTTTTTCTTTTCTTTTCTTTTCTGATTATAATAAATTAATCGATTGGTCGCTCGAACACGACAATAAGTTTTAAATTAATATACTTCGATTTATCTGCGCGGTGCGATTGACGACAATGTTTCGTTTTGGGCCGCAACACGGATTATTTTTAGTCAGTTGCAGGCAATGAGCTCATTACTCGGTTCTGATAACGAACGTCTTGAAGGCTGTCGTTGATAAGGCGCAAAACAAGTTCGAACTGGTCAAGAAAGAGGGCGTGTATACAAGTATTATGGCCAATTCTTAGAAATGCCACAATAAACAGTTCGAACAATTTAACTTTCGAGTATTTTGTGTGCAATCGACGCGGAAATCGACGACTTCCGTTTTAGCGCCTAAAAGCCGACTAAGCTCTTTACCACACTATCTGTGTCTCGCTCTCTTCACACTCTTTCTCTGTCTGTCTGCGCTTTGTTTTGCTACGAAAATTCATACACACAAGCACACACGCAGTCATCATTATTTCGGGGGTCAAGAGTTCAAGACACGCAGCTTCCGACGCCGCCAAAGCAGCGACCACAAAAGCAACAACAACGACGACGACTCAATCGATAGCCAGTCTGCGCACGTGATGTCCACACACACACACACACACACACACTAGTTCCCTTCCCCCAACTCCCTCGCACAGCTGTCGAGGTCATTGACTAATTGTGCAAAAGTATCTCCCGCTGAGCGAATTTTCGTTGAGGGTGAAAAACTTGTGGTTTTTGCATTTCGCTAGCAATTGTAAAATTTATTTTTGGGAAATTTTCATTTTCATTTCCCTTTTGTGGCGGGGGTGACTTTTCCCCACACACACACACATATAATTTATGTGGCATTTTAACGCATTTTTCGAAAAATTAGTTTGCTTCGGCGACGCCTTAAGTGCTGCTCCATGATTGGGTTACGATTGCAACTGGCAGCAGGCAGCAAGCCATATGCCACACATTCTGTTCTGAGATCGTGCCACACTTGAGTTTTGTCGTGTGGCAGCAACAACAACAACATATTGCCGCTTAATTAGCTCGACAAAAGTGTGCCATAAGTTGCCTAAAGAGTGTGAAGTAGAACTCAAAGGATTGCGCTACTTCTGTATTTATTATCTCTCTGGGGAAACAACCCAATAATTCTCAGTAGTATATCACTCAGACTTTTGGCAGATAAAGCCATTGCTGGAATGTGTCAGCAAAAAAACAAAAGAAGTACGCTTATATTATGTAAAATACACAATCTGCAATTTTTATGGACAACAATTATGGGTATTCCCCGATCCCTGTCAACTGATTTTTAGCTTGATTGGCGCAGATTAAGTTTGTAATCACTTGATAATGCCCCAGCATTAAAACACTTCAAGTTTGCATATAAATAACATAAATAAGTAGTTTAGAGATTGTTTGACTTACACATAAATTAATGGCCAAATAGGGAGCTAAAAATAAAAAGAAAATTGTGAAATTAATATAATGATTTACTCTTTGAAATACAGTAGCAAAAAAAAGGACATACAAATATAAAAATTGTGATTAAAAAATGCTGTTCAAATAGAGAAGTAAAAGGAAATATTAATATAATGATTACATTACATAGAAATATAAAAATTATGGTTGAAAAAACCTTGTTAAAATCTTCTAGAAAAAGGTGAAATTTTTATAATGATAGAGCAGCATTAATTGAAAAATATGGCTAAAATCGATAGAAAAAGATGAATTTAAAATAATGAATTAATATTTGAAATGGAGCAGCAAAAAACTTATATAAAAATATTGCTTATTTTGAAAGCAATATGATTGAAAATATTCAAATATTTATATAATAGAGTAGAGCTAAATAATTGTAAAGAATACTTCAAATAATTCCCAATTAGTCATCAACAACTTTACTTTTGTGCAGCTTAAACCTTTTTCTTACTTTGTAACTGAGCAAAGAAAGAGTTGCATGCCACAAACTATTCATAGCTCAGTTCAGTTTGTTGCCACAAAACTCATAAATTAGCTAAAGTCGCCTCGCTGAGGACACGCCTTGATAGCTGCTCATAAAATGCAACTCCAAGTACAAAAATTTCAAATTCAAATTGAACCCAAGCAGCAGGAACAGACGAGGTCCAGGTGTTCCCTTAGCGAGTGCCATAAAAATATCCTTTTATGCAGCAGCGTGTCCTGTCTGCAGCCATTTGGTCAGTTAGCTACAAATGTATCGATTTCGATTTTGGGGGGCGAAAAGCGTTAAGAGTTGTGCATTTCTTGGAATTTTCTTTCGCATTCTTAAATTGTGCCCAGTTTATGCCTGCTACGTGTTGTCGTGTGTTGCCCTGAAGTGGCGGCAACTTTGCTAAATGCAACTGCTGCTTTAAGTGCACTGAATTTCATTTCAAGTAGCGATCTTGGGGTATATTCTTAAGACTCCATTTCTAACTCTGTCTTTCCGATTCTTTCTTCTTTGAAGTGCATTCAGTAAAGATCTCTTGCTTTAATGATCTTGGGGTATATTCTTTAGACTCCATTTCTAACTCTTTTTATTCTTTCTTCCTTCAAGTGTATTAACATTATATTCCTTAGCAGCTATTTCTAACTCTGTCTTTCCGATTCTTTCTTATTTCAAGTTCATTAAGAAAAGTTCTTTTACTTTAGCGATATATTGTATATTCTTTTGACTCCATTTCTAACTCTCTTTATGATTCTTTCTTTTTTCAAGTGCATTAAGTAAAGTTCTTTTAATTTAGCGATCTTGTGGTATATTCTTTAGAATCCATTTCTAACTCTCTTCATGATTCTTTCTTCTTTCAAGTGCATTAAGTAAAGTTCTTTTAATTTAGCGATCTTGTGATATATCCTCTTGACTCCATTTCTAACTCTCTTTTTCCCATTCTTTCTCTCTCTTTGCAGATATCAGTCGCCTGTCGCGTTCGCCATCGCCGCTGCAATCGAACGGTAAGTGCTCTATGAATATTATTTCAGACTAGACTACTTTCGAGTCCATTAGCGCATCAGCTGTTGTCCGAGTGCATCGGAAACCCATTGGCAAAGATTTACGATTTGTCCACTTTGAAAATGCGTATATAACACATATATTTTTGGGTCCACGAAACATCTGCCGTGGCATCAGTTTCACAATAGACAGAGAACGAAATAGAAAGAGAGAGAGAGAGAAGTTGGCAGCAACCCCTTGATGTGTGTTTTGAGGCCTAGGCACTCGCTGGCCACGCGCTGTGAGTAAGGGTTATAGGGATTGGGAGTAGGGATAGGTATAGGTATAGAACTAAATGTGCGAGGGGTTAAATATAGACTAGGGGTAAGAATACGAGTGGGGGTAGCTCTGCAACAATGGCTGTCAAAACTTTTGTCGCCGTGATTGAGGGAAACTAGGGAAACTAGGGAAAACGGGTGTATCTTTAAGTTGATTTTGATGTCTTCTTAAATGCTTCTGCGAGTGTGTAAGAAGTGTGTTTGGGATGTGTGTCTGTGTGTGTGTGGCTTAACAGCTTCTTAAGTAGTTCTCGCCTGATTGCATTAGGTGACAATTGTCGTGTTATTGCGGGGCGTAGCTAATTGAGGTTTGCTTTCTTTTTAAGGGGCGCTGTAATTGTTAACCAGTAAGAAATATTGTAGTTTGCTTTGACTTGTGTTATAAATGTAACTCTTACTTTATCTGAACTTATTATTATTCATAACTCGTTATGGTGCCTTGAAACTGCGTAAAATTTGCAATTCACACTTTACAAATTTCATGGCAACATCATCATCATAATCAAGTCGATTCGTATTGAGTTCTTGGTTCACGCCCACGTTCCACGTGCCAAGAACTTCGTTAGTCACGGCCAGGACTTTGGTTCAGTCCAAGGCATCCCTTTTTGTGCCATAATAGAACCTTTTTTTTCTCTTGGCCTCCTTGCTTTTATATTATTGACAGCATTTCGCTTGATTTGAATTCGCACATGTCTGCGTGTGTGTGTGTGTGTGTGGAGGAGGGGGCGGAAGGCAGCCGGACACAGTTGCTGTGATTTCTTTCACATGAGCTGAGCTCCCCCGTTGAACACATATTTACATATATTTTATGCAAAAATTATGCCGTTATGCACGAGTGTGGGAAGTCAAACTGACCATTTGCCTTTTTTATTGGCTGCCCAAATGCTCAGAGGCGTCTCAATAGAGGGGACTAACCTCAAGTAACTCGACTGCTAATAATAGAAATGGGAAAATATGAATGCATTACCAAATAAGACACGTCTCGACGCTAAATTGTAACAATTCTACTATACCAAGTCGATCTATAAGCAAACTAACTATAGTAACTCAGCAACTACTTAAGTTATGCATAACTAGTTTACGATATAGTAAAGGGTAGATCTTTAGGTGACTTTTTAGATGAAAAGTACTATCCCTATCATTTACCCAACTATTGTAACTCAGCTATTACTAAAGGTAGCCTTATGAAATTTTGTACGTTATATCTACAACTTAAGAATAGACTTCTAAAAGTCTGTCCAGCTTAAAAGTACCATCCTTAGCACTTGCCCAACTATTGTAACTCAGCTGTTACTAAAGGTAGCCTTATGAAATTTTGTATGTTATATCCACAACTTAAGAACACACTTTTAAAAGACTTTCCAGCTTAAAACCACTATCCCCAACAGTTGCCCAACTATTGTAACTCAGCTTTTAGTGAACGTATTCATTGGCAATTTGTTACGTCTATTACTCCCACTATTGGGAAACAGTTTTCGCCTACGCCTCTGACCGGAGGTCTTTACACAACACATACAAATCGAATTTGCACATCATCTGAATACCAAATGACCGCACGTAGCCGCAGCGCATATAAGAAAACAAAATTTGAGTCTCTCCGAAGCCGAAGGATGATGATGAGAATATGGCTGGACCATGTGGGGCAACCACTTGGGCGAATAAGTCATCAAATTCACGTAGCATCAACCACCAACCAAGCAAAAACCTGAACCACACATCTCTCCACAACTCCAGAACTCATAAAGTAGCCACAGCAAACATATGCAAAAATTTTGTGTGGGTCTCTGCAACGGACACAGCTGACCGAACGTCGATGGGAAAATGAGAAATGGGAAATGCGAAATACGAAATGGAAATGCCACAATTGAGATTTCAAGTAGAATGAGAGCACTTCAAAGGGGGCTGCTTTGAAAAGGGTTTAAGACTAGCTCAACTTTTGATTGCCAGCTTTGAAGAGAGGGTGGCACAACATCAGCAACAACATCAACAACACAAAAATGAGCTGCGACGCATTTAAATATTATTGCAAATCAATTGACAGAGAGTAAAGACCCCCCGACCGCTCTCTCTTCACTTTCCTTTGTGCAAATAAAATGCATACAAATAGCAAATTTATACAAATCGTTTGGCCAAAAGCATTTGAAATGCTAAAATGGCACTTAAAAGCAGCCAAAATGAAAAGAAAACACGACAAATCCATTTGATGTACCAAGCTTGTGAGTGTGTGTGCAAAGGTGAAACTAACTATGTAAACTAAAAGTTTGGCAAGGCTACGCTTTGGAATAATATGAGCTAACAGCATTCGCCCACCCTTTCTCTTATTTTTCTTATTTTCGTGTGTGTGGTCCACGTGTGGAAAGCCTTTCACCCAAAAGCGCAACCGACTATGAAATTGAAACAAAATTATGCAAACGTATGCGTTCTGTATGCTAAAGTTATGCAAAGGACAAACGCTTGATAAACTTAAACAGGCTGGACGGTGTATTTAATTTAGCATTAACTGAAAGTTTTTTGGCGGCTTCACATATTTCGTATTTGCTGGGAATTTTATCAACGGTCACTTAACTGTTTTTATAATATATGTATTAAATTTCATAAGGCAACGTCATGTAATAATGGGAGTAATAGATGTACAAAATTTCATAAGGCTACGTTGAGTAACAGCTGAGTTACAATAGACTGGCAACTGTTAAGGATAATACTTTTCATCTTGAATGTATTTTAAAACTGAGATTTTTAGTTGTAATAGATGCGTACAAAATTTCATAAGGCTACGTTGAGTAACAACTGAGTTACAATAGTTTAGTAATTGCTAAGGATAGTACTTTTCAGCTTAAAAGTATTTTAAAACTCTGATTTTTAGTTGTAGTAGATGCGTACAAAATTTCATAAGGCTACGTTGAGTAACAGCTGAGTTACAATAGTCTGGTAATTGCTAAGGATAGTACTTTGCATCCAAAAAGTCTTTTAAAACTCTAAACTTTACTATGACGTTGACTTGATATGCTTAACTTGAATAGTTGCTGAGTTAGTATAGTTAGTTTGCTTTTAGATGGAATTGCTATAGTTGAATTGGTATAATTCAATGTCTAAACTTAGCTTAGTTAAAAACTTTCTTATAACTTTCAGATAATTTCAAATGTTAATCATATTCCTGAACTTTTTTTTAATAAGAAGATTAACATTAACATTTAGTGTAGTCAGCAAATAATATGAATGAATCATGGATCTCTTATTAATAGACATTCTAGTATATGGGACTAAATTTTTACATTATTTTATGCGATCTCTGTGTCTTTCTAGTAAATTTCTCAGTTTCTTCGTTCCCTTCTTTCTTCCACTTAATAGTTTATTTTATAGTTCGTTCACAATATCATTTCTACAACATTTCCCTATTTTTATTCATTTAATTCACAGCTTCAGATTGCGATGACAACAACTCGAGCGTGGGCACTTCCAGCGATCGTTGTCGTTCGCCCTTGAGCCCCGCCTTGTTGCTGACACAGCAGCAGGCCAAGCGACAACTGCTGTCGATGCCACATCCGGCTCACCACCACAATCATCATCATCACCAACAGCAACACCAACAACAGCAGCAGCTGCACCACAACAACCATCACAACCATCATCAGGTGTATAAAATGGAGCAGCCCGATGAGGATTACGACGATGCCAATGGCGGCGCTTTGAACTTGACCAGCGACAACTCACGTCACAGCACACAATCGCCCTCGAATTCGGTGAAATCAGCGCTTGCCGCATCGCCGCCCAGCGCTGAGTTGCATCATGCGCCGTCGCCGGTGGCGCCAATGATCTCGCCTGTGCTGCCGCCCACCGTGGCCACGCCCACACCCACCTCAATGGCAGCAGCAGCAGCGGCGGCAGCAGCTGTGGCCACCACTGTGGCAAGTGGCATGCAACCAATGCTCGCTTTACCCGGACTCTCTTCGCCTCAGGCACAATTCGCTGCCGCTGGCTTGGGTCTGAATAATCCGCTTTTGGCTGGCTCCATTTCGCCGCAGGATTTCGCCCAACTGCAGCAGTTGCTGCAACAGCGTCAAGTGGCGTTGCAACAGCAGTTCAACAGCTACATGGAATTGCTTCGCAGTGGATCGCTGGGTTTAGCGCAAGATGATCCAGCGTTGAACACTCAGGTGGCAGCCGCACAGTTCCTCATGCAGAGTCAGTTGCAAGCGTTGGCTCAGGCCACGCAACAGTTGCAGGCGCTGCAGAAGCAACAGCAACGTCAGCAGGAGCAACTCCAAGAGTCGCTCTCCCTCTGCAAGTCGCCGCTGTTGCAGCCACGCAGCTCGACGCCTCACGCTCGCAGTCCTCCCGCTGCTATCGCTGCTGCTGCTGCTTCTGTTCACAGTCCAGCCAGCTCGCCGCATTTGCATCATCCGCTGCAGATAACGCCGCCCAATTCGGCAGCCAGTCTGAAGCTCAGCGGCATGCTGACTCCTAGCACACCGACAAGTGGCACCCACAATCACAATCACAGTCAGAATTCGATCACAACGCCGCAGCCCAAGACGGTGGCAAGTGCAGCAGCTGCTCGAGCTGCAGGCGAACCTTCGCCTGAGGAAACCACCGATCTGGAGGAACTTGAACAGTTTGCCAAGACCTTCAAGCAGCGTCGCATTAAGCTGGGATTCACCCAAGGTGATGTGGGATTGGCCATGGGCAAACTCTATGGCAATGACTTTTCGCAGACGACAATCTCGCGCTTCGAGGCCCTCAATCTGAGCTTCAAGAACATGTGCAAACTGAAGCCGCTGCTTCAAAAGTGGCTCGACGATGCCGATCGCACCATTCAGGCCACCGGGGGTGTCTTTGATCCGGCCGCGTTGCAGGCCACGGTCAGCACACCAGAGATTATTGGCCGTCGTCGCAAGAAGCGCACCTCGATTGAGACCACAATTCGCGGTGCTCTCGAGAAGGCTTTCATGGCCAACCAGAAGCCCACCTCCGAGGAGATTAGCCAACTGGCCGATCGCCTTGGCATGGAGAAGGAAGTGGTGCGTGTTTGGTTCTGCAATCGCCGGCAGAAGGAGAAACGCATCAATCCCTCCCTCGACAGCCCAACGGGTGCCGATGATGACGAATCGTCCTACATGATGTCCTAAACAGTTGTGTAGGGAGATCGAAAGTCGTAGATTGGGACATAGACAGTGCAATGGGCGCAAGGACACATAAAATTATCAGCGCTCAGCTTAAATAACTACAAGCAGGTGTGTACAAGATTTTAATAATGATTACTACAGAAAATTAAAAGCAAATTGTGGAAAATATATTTCTAGAAATATAGATTCAAACAACAAATTTGAATTCAATAAGTATTAACTATGTAAATATCTAAAATATGAACTGAGAAAGTTCAGAAAACAATCTTTTTGATAGAATTTTACCACAAACTGGAGAAAAGAATTAGATTAAAAAGAAAATCAATCAAATTGTAACTTCAAACAAAAAATTTCAACTCTAAAAGAATTAACTAAATATCTAAAAAAAAAAGAACTGAGAAATTTAAAAAATATTATATTCGATAGCATTTATTTTCAAGTATCAAACACCAAAAAATGAAGGAAAAAATCTTAAAAATCCAAAAAATTTTAAATAAATTTCATTTAGAAGGTAATTTCTAGTATCAAGATTTTTAATACAAAAAAGTTAATTAGTTCAAGTATAAGAGTCTACAAAATTTTAATAATAAATTTGATCTAAAAATTCAGTTTCAGTATCAAGAATTTTAATACAAAAAAGTTATTTGGTTACAAAAAATTTGAAACATCGACTTGATCTAAAAATAAGTTTCTAGTATCAATAACTTCAACTGAAATCTAGTTCAACGAAGTTCAATATTAAAAGTTAAATTTACTTGTGTTGCAGATTTTTACCAATTTTAGAAAAACTAAAATTTGGAACTTCAATTTTCTGATAACTTATTATAAAATCAATTATTAATTTATATTTCTATTTTCTGCTCTTGTCTTGCAGGTTCAAAGTCGCAAACACATCAAATAGTAGTTTAATTCTTCACTATGATTCGGTTTCAACAGCCAATCACACACAACTAGACACACACTTATACACCCACAACTACACACACACAACCATGTGGTTTGTTTATGTTAACTATTATTGGTATTTATTGTATTTAATTGTAATGACAGTTTGTAAGAGCAATGAAAAAGGGGAAAATTCCATCAAAAATTGCTGCTCAAGTGAACCGAAGAACTAGTTCCGCGGTTCACTTGAACACCAACATTTTTTGGAGCAAACAAATTGAAGCAATCGTCTTGTATTTGTGTTCGAGCACAAGGCAAGTGCTTTCAATTTGTAATTAAATGTCGCGTGCACTACATGGCGTATGATTAATGTTTAAGTACAGTCTAACCCAAGACGTCAACAAGAAAAGAGTCAAGTAAAACAGTTTCTAGCGAATACTTGTAATTTCACAAACTACAAAAAAACAAAACTAACAAACATATTTTTAACTTTTTCATATTATCAACTTTTAAGCATATTTATTTTCTTCGTGAATACTGTGATAATCAATTGAATGATTTTTAATTTTAATTAAAACAAACAAATTAATAACAAGCAAAACAATTAGCATTACTTTAAATGTTGTATGGGCAAGTAACAAAAAAAAAAACTAAACAATACTTTACTTTACACTTAAATTAACTAAACAGAAAAACACACATTTGAATTTATCAAAAACACATTTGTAATTGTAAATTATAAAAAAAAGAAAACAAAAATTACTAATAGTATTTTAAAGTGTATTAAAAGAAAAATAAAAAAAAGACAGAAAAATCAATAAAAATTCAAAATAAATATCAAACAAAATACGGAGTTTCTATTTATTCTTGAAGCAATTTCAGGGAAATAAAATATGATTAGTTGACTTCGATATGAATGGAAAACAGTCTGAAAGTCGACGGGCTTCCGTCTTCGAAATCCATTCATAAGCAGACAGACAACGCAGCTGATAAGAATCACGAAAAAAAAATTATGAAAAATAACTAGCTCGAGTTGAGTTTGAGTTTCGAGATACAACACAACATGCACATGAAGCATTCATATTTGTATTCGTATTCGTATTCGTACTCATCGTATTCATACAAAGGGTAGCGGCAGCTATGAAAGAGAAACGAGCGCCGAGCAAAATAAAATTTTAATAAATAACAACATGCAAAACTGAAATTAATTCATGGAATTTTTGCCTACTGATTGCCCAGCACTCTATACACATACACATGCCACTGACGTCTCCCTTGCCCGACCCCCTGAATTGGTCACCACACACCACAAAAAGACAGCGAGAGCGCGTGCAAAGCGCAAATGCGAGCTAATAAGAAACAGACACCCGCCAAGTAGGGGACAACTGGAGCACTGTAGTCAAAGATGACGAAGATATGAGCATGCAGATGAGCCCGGAGCATGACACGAAATGCACACAACAACATCCAAGGGAGGGAGAGGTTGAAGGGAGGAGAGAAGGGGAGGTATGACCCACACTTTTGCTATCAATGGAAAGCCGACGACTGCGATTTCAACTGGGAATGAGTCGAGTCTAAGGTTTGGGGGGCTGTTCCGCTGGCCTTCGTCGATTGTCGCTTGAGCTTTGAGCAATTAAAAGTTGCCACAGCAGCAAGTTCGTTCATTAGGAGCCGCATACGCAAATGATGTGGCAGATGCAGCAGCTTGACGATTCACATCCCCACTTGTTTGCATTAAATGTGCATAATCATCGCGTGTCATGTGGAAATTTATACTATTTATGGTCTGTTTGTTTGTATACTGTAGACTCTGGCGAGGTTTCACTGTACAGATCAGCTGGCACTGGGAGCGCACTTAAGCAGCTTTTAAACTGTGCGCTGGGGTTTGTGTTCTCTGCTGTGTTAATAAATTCATGGAAAATTGCCCGTAATTACGACAATGACGACGATTTCACAAGAATTTCGCTGTTTATTTTATGAGTCTTTTTTTTCACTATCGCAATTTGCATATGAGTGTAAAGTACGCGCTCGCTTCGCAAGAATGTATTTTCTAGTTAACTTACTTACTTTGTAATTGGCATAAATCTTTTTGGGGGCGCTTTCACATGACTTGGCGACGGACCCCCAATTGCGAAAGTTCTCAGTGGATGTCGAGGAAAAGAACTTTGAATATTCATTGACTTGATTCAAGCGCATTAAATTAGCCAAGTGAGGGAGAGAGAGACACAGAATTATAGCTTCTAGGTGAACGGGTCGTGGGCCAATTGTAACACATTTCACATTTAAATCATGCCCCTCCCCCAAAACTCACTTGCCTGTCAGGTGGCATCAAAGACATCAAAATTAACGAGTACGAGGCATAAATTTTAGTTAGTAGCAAACACACATTTCTATTGCCATTTGCAAGCGACTTTCTAGTCGCGTTTTCGCGCCACAAATTTGCAATGCATTTGCGATTTCAACTCAGTTCAGTTCAGGGGATTGCTTAATTTATCAGTTCAGCACACAGTTGGCATCTCAACTCAACTCAACGGCATGAATATGCATGCATGCATTTACTTATGCCATTCCTGCATTTTACCACTAAAATCTGAATGGACCCCAACTGCAACTCCAACTCCAATTGCAACTTGCAACTTCAACTGCCACTCCAAGTTGTTTTTTTTTCTTTTACCAGACTGGGGGCATTCCTACACATAAATTGTATTATCGAGCAACAGCTGCATATCTAAACTAAATATTTATTTCAACAAGCTACTGTTTTTAATTACTTTCCACTCATGTGTCGAGCGTCGAGCGAAACTCACTGGATTAAAGTCAAGCATCATATCTTAACTGCTCGCTGATCCTATTATGATTTTCTCAAGCATATAAATTAAAGTAAGAATATCAAAGTAACTACAAAGAAGAAGTATCAATTCGATTTATAACATATACATTATATTATTTCAGATAATTTAAATTAATGCTTCACGAACCATTTCAACAAATTTATAAATTCTGATATTTTGATGAAATTGTAAACTAAAATAAAATAAATTAATAAACTTATAAATGCTTTAATATAGGAATCATTTCGTTTGAAAAATTTCTGATATATTTTATAGGCCAATAAAATAATAAATAAATTAATTTGAATTTATGATTTTATATCATAAATATAATCAGTTCGTTACAAAATAGCTGATATACTTTATATGGCAACCAAAATAAATAAAGACATTTCAATTATCAGAATCATTTAATAAATAGAATATTGCATCACAATTTATTCATAGCTCAAATACGTCAAGTTTAAATAGAATGAAAATGCCTACTTAACTTTGCTGACTCATTTGGTAGAACCCTCTGGCCAAGTGTGATATTAACAATGGTAATTTACCATAATTCTGTTGGCCGATCGATGGACAGACTTGTTCACATATTGACCTTAAATTGAATGAGTTGCCCGTGAGTAATGATTCATAAAGCATTTGCGTGTGCTTAATGAATGCAACTGCGAGTACTCGACAAACTATTTACGCGAGTACAAACCACAAAAGCTTCAGGGAAATAAATTAAATGAGATATTCGACAGTGTTTCGATCGAAAGTCAATAACTGCAGGTGTGCCACATTATGCAATATTCATGTCGCCCTTCAAAGCAGGGAATAGAATAGCGTAATAGCGACTAGTTGATACCCTGTAGCTAAAGATTTTTAGTATATACAATGATAATTGAAGTATGTATATATGATTCTGATATATTTTGTATAATATGTCGATGTACCAAATAAAGTCTTTGGTATAATTTAGTATTTTTTGGTAAATAATACAATAATAATTACATTATTTATGAAAGTGGTATATTTTATACTCTATGGCGATATACCGAGTAGACTCGTCGGTATAATTTAGCATTTTTTGGCATATTATAATTAAAGTATTTATTATTTTGGTATATTTTATACTCTATATCTATATACCAAATAAATTTTTCGGTTAATTTTTGTATTTTTGGCATATCATCACAATAATAATTACAGTGTTTATTATTCTGGTAAATTTTGTACTCTATGTCGATATACCATTCTGTAATTGTTAGTATTTTTTCGGTATATTTTCGATATATTTTTAGAATACGGTTTCATTTACAAAATGAAGCCTTCGGTATATTTTATTATTTTCGGTATATTAATTTGGTTATTTTTTAGAACTTGGTATATATAAAATACTATGTAAGAAACCCTATTTTAATGACTTTACAGGGTATATCTTAACCAGCGAACCAATTAGCATTCATTGCATTGCCATTAAGGTCTGGCTCTGGAGCCAGGGCTGAGCCAATTTGTAAATTATACCAAAAGGTCGAGCATGCAAACTCCGCTTCCCGTTTCCTGGCATCAAGAGAGAGCGGAAGGGAGGAGAGCAGAGGCACTTTGCTTGCCTTGGCCACACTAATTATAAATTAGTTTTGTAAATATTTTGCTCACTTCTTTTGCATTGTTTGTGCAGTGCATTTTCGCAATTGCCTTTTGCTTTTTCGTTTTATTGTGTGGCTGCTTAGGAAAATTTAATTGTTTTATAACGAAGTGTCTGTGACTGACGAAGCGCAAATGTGGCGCCCAGGCCAGCCACTTTGCATGTGAGCCTGCCACTTGCAACCGCAACCGCAAGTGCAACTGCAACCGCAACATGCAATCTTGGCAGACGCTAAGGCAGACAGGCAACTCTGCAGGTGAAGGTTGTGGGCGTGGCGTGCTGCCGCCTTCCACTGCATATTATTTGTGAATTTAATTTACAGCTCTGTTCTAGCCTCCTCATTATGCCCCAATGTCTCTGCCTGTGTGTGTGTGTGATTGTCTGCCTGCCTCGCGAAGAGTGCCACAAGTTGTTGCAACTTTGGAATGTTAATTTCGAAGCAGCCAAAAGCAACACCTACTTCATTATAGCTTCGCAGCCTAATGCTACATTATGCCATTGCCTATTGTAATTTAGTCGTAAGCACTTGCCGCACAGTGGTGCAAAAACATAATCAAACTATTATCTAATCACAAATTCAGCTTATCTTAGAATTATAACCGCCCCCGCAAATCGAAAGATACTAACCATAGCCGAATTTTGGTAAATATAGATATGAGTTTCGTATTTATGAGTCCTGTAAATTTAGGTGCGATCGAAATTTCAGAGGTTACTAAAGATTTTTTTTTGTAGGGCTAAAAAAGTTTACTTTGCTTTGACAGTCAATCTGGTATAATTTGTACTCCTTGGTATATTTTGATTGTAGGACAATACCGATATTTCAAATATAACCTTTGGCATATTTTAGTATTTTTGCAGTACATGTTTTGGTATATTTGTAGAATATAATATATTATGAATTTAGTAAATATCGATATTCCAAATATAGCCTTTAGTATATGTTAGTACTTCTGTAGTATATTTTTGGTACATACTTATAATATGGTATATTTTGAATATAATAAAATATCGGTATTTAAAATATACCCTTCTGTATATTTTAGTATTTTTGCGGTATTATTTTGGTATATTTTCAAGACTTCTGTGGTATATTTTTGGTATATACGTAATATGGTATATTTTGAATATAATAAAATATCGGTATTTAAAATATACCGATATATTTTGAATATAATAAAATATCGGTATTTAAAATATACCCTTCCGTATATTTTAGTATTTTTGCGGTATTATTTTGGTATATTTTCAAGATATCAGCCTTCTTGCAAAATTGCAAATGAAAAGCAATATATTTTAGTATAAAATATATTACTAGCCACTGTGCGACAGACTTAAACTGACAGTAAAATTCTTTAGGCGGTGCATTATGCCACTCAACTATCAAGTCTTGTTAGGCGCAGTGTAAAACCTGGGCCAAGATAAAGTTAGCTATCTGTTCGGGGATCTTTTTGCAGCCAAATCGCGTTAATAGAAAGCTTCATCAGCAGCAGCAGCAGGAACAGCGAACAAATGTACATTTTACGATTGTGATAATCAAGAGGGCTCGACTCGTTCTCGTCAAGTGCGAAACTGGGCGTCGTAATGATTATTGTTCGCTATGAGCAATTGTTATGGTCACTGGCTACTACTGCGATTAGTTGTGAAGTGGTGTAGATAAAAAAGAAATGAAATGAAATGAATTCTATATATATTATGTATTGTGCTAATTAGTGGATTAGAAATGAAATCAGAGACATAAAAAAGTGTATGAAGATGAAACCGGAACTGCTGCAGAAACCTTCTTGCAAACTGACACGCGAACATTTCTCATTAAACTCATAAAAAAGAAACAGTGGAAAATGCGCAGCATTATTTTAATAAGTAGTCGTATTTAAATTTTAATTGTTTTTTCTTGTTTGGGTCAAATCTGTGAAATGTGAATAGCTCGCGTAACTTCTTCCCACACTTGATGAGAGGCCATTTAATGATTAACTGAACTCATCCTCAACTTAGCTCGTTCGCAAAACTGTGATGTGATGTGCTGTGTGCTGTGGCGGTGGCTGTGGCGGTGCACATGAAGCCTATTAAAGGCGCTTGCAAGACGAACCACATCGAACTGCAACTTGCAAGTGCCATAAAATTTAATTTATTTAAATTAAGACAATGGCAAATTTGCGTTTTTAATTGCCAAGTGGCATTGTGCCGACTTGCAACACTTACGATACATATGGATATGGATATGGATATGAATATGAATATCGTGCATTGCATTCATTACAACCACAATAAAAAAAAACACAAGATTCTGTTTATTTCCTGTGTTCCGAGTGAGTTGTCATTTAAGGAAACAATTGAGAGACATAAGTGTCATGTCGTAATATATCATATTTTTAAATTAACCAAATATTTGAATAGTTTCTAATTGAAATTGATTAAATTTTTTATATTGCGAATATTTTAAGATTAATTTAATGTATTACTTTAAGAATAACAATGACGAAATGAAGATTTGGCTGATGATTTGAAGTACAACGGAAAACCACAATAACTAATTTAAGCCTAAGTAATGTCTCAAAAAGTAAAAAAATGCATATTTTCTGCTCTTCAAATTATGTTATAAAAAATTACTGAACTTAAAGCTTATTTAAACTTAATCGGTGTATAAAATAAATGCATTATTTCTTTTAACATTTTTACAATTTTTATTCTCTTCAAATTTTATAAATTCACTTGACTTTTCTTTGCAAGGGTTTGTCAACATCTGTTTTCACTCTAAAGGAAATTTAACTACAAATATATTCTGAATTTGAATAAAACGGTATACATTTATTTTAATTAAAACAATGTCCAACAAATTTTATTTATTTTTTTTTTCAAATATTTCATATTTTTCCTACTTTTTTAATTTAAGAAATTTACATAACTCCGCTGACTTCTTTCTACCAGAATCTGGCAACTTCTGTTTCAACTTCAAAGGACATTTGGCCTTTGGCAATTGCAGGCGTTAGTTGAACTCAATTGCTGGTGACAGAGAGAAAGATTGGAGTTGTGAAAAACGAAGGAAATTGTTTAACTATATGTGTGGAGTGCAACAATAGCTGGCAAAATTGTGTGTCGAGTGTGCCAAATGGCAGACAATGGGAAGCAAAATGAACAAAAGCCAAAAATGCTTTGGAGTGAATGCAATAAAAATTAAATAAAGTCATCAAGACTATTTACAATTTTTGAAATTGTTTCATTCTCTCATCTTGCAGCGGCAGCGCATTGTCAAATGGTGCGTGCAACAACAGAGATGGACACAGTGGCAGCAGCAGCAACAACAACAGCAGCAGCATTTGATGCTGTTGAGTAATTTAGTTGCGACCCAATTGACCTGGTCGCCCACAAGCGAATCCAGGTGCAAAAAAAAAGAAGTGTACTATGCGTTTTTGTCTCTCTTTCGCTGTCGTGTGATTTATGATAGTCGTCCTTTCAGCTGTAGATATAGAAATAGGTTAGATACCCTCGCAAAAACCAACTGCTCGGCATTGTGTAGGCGTCCATGCACTTGGACTAACTCACAACATTTCCAAGTATTTCGAGCAGCATCATTTTCAACTGCCCTGTGGTCATCCTCATCATTGAGCATTATTACTCTTTTGATCATCCCCCAAATGCGGAGGACAACACAATGCAGTCTGTTTGACCAACGCACTTTTGGCACGTTTCCTGCTGCCCCTATATATATGTTATATCTCTCTATTTATAACCATAACCCTACCCAGACAAACGTTCTATTGTTCGATCAACGCGCGGGTGTTCAACCCCCGACTCCTTGTGTTATCCCTACTCCAAATTTCCACCCCCAACTCCAGCGTTTGCTGTCCGCTAAACGCTGCGTTTAAGGCGTCTCTTAATTTTCGAGTGGCGTGTCCTTAACTCACGTCTGTTTCCGATCCTTATCGCGATCGCCTTTATTGTTATTGTGTAATTTTATATCAAAAGTGCTTTGTCATTCTTCAAACATTCTTCTCGCCTTCACCTCGCTTTAACCAACTGCGAGGGTGTTTTCACGATCCTCTCTCTCTACTCTTGAAATGTTTTCTTGTTGTTCTCAATGAAATTTATTATGACATTTGGCGCGTGTTGAAAGGTTTTAATAAGCGGTCTCTCCTCTAGTTTCTCTCTGAGTGTGTGTATGTTGGGATTAGTAATGAACTTGGGGCAAGGGCAGCACAACATGTGGTGAGTTATAATGGGGTTTGGTTAGAACTACTGTGAGGCTTATGGAGGATCAACAAAAGGCTTGCTTTTAGACATAGAACGGGTGTTAAGTGCAGAGAATGATAAATGCGATTCAACCAAAGAATAGATAGTTTCCAATTGAAGAAAAGTATTTAGTTAAAAGGTTTCTAAGTAGCTAAGGGAGTGTGTCCATGAAATATATTGAAAAATCAAAATAACTACAGAATTTTTCAATTTTTGTAAAACATGAAATAATAATTCCCAAATATGGAATATCAAGTATATGTTATAAATAATATTTAAACCCATAGAATATATATTTATTATATTCGACACCTTATTTTTTGCTAGATACAATAATAACTATAGTAATAAAGATTATTAAATATTTGGTTACGATCAGAAACAAATTAAAGAATTAAAGGAAATACTTTGGTATAGGTTGGCTTTGGTAGAAAATCTGGCATATTTTGTACTCTACGGTTTATTTGAATATAGTAGTATATTAATATACCAAATATAGCTTTTGGTATATATTTAGTATTTTTAATGTAGTAATTTGATATATTTAAAAATGAATACCACACTGTTATTTTATTTCAATGTATTAGTATATTAATATACCAAATATATGCTTTGATTTTTGCAGCATGCCAATTTGGTATATTTGAAAATTAATACCTTACTGTTTTCCCTTTATTCACAATTGGTAGCATGTTTCTCGGTGTTTTCACTTTCTTACTTGTTTTAAAATTCAACTAAGACAAATGAATTAATTCAACTCAATGAATTTAATACAGAAAACGTTATATTAAGTACTAAACTGTATTTAAATGATCAATGCCTTCACATTATGAAACCTTTTAATATCTCTCCCCTGTTCTTCAACTCTCTTTGTCTTTCCATCCTTTGATTCAGTTCATTTTCTTCCTGCAGATCTCTCTTTTTCCCTACCTACGCTTATCTTTCAGTTTCAGAGCATCTGCATGTTGAATGACAACGAGAAATCATCATAAAAATGCCGAACACAAAGCAAAACATTTAAATTTGTTGTAATAAATTGTGAGCGTGTGTCTGTGTGTAAGTGTGTGTGTGCAACAAGAGCTGCAAGAACAAAGCGTAACCACAATTGGCAGCAGCAGCAGCAAAAGCAGAACAAAAGGGTTTTTACGCTGGCCAAAAGACGTTGGCCAACAAAAATGATTGCAGTTCATAACCGCAGCAGCAGCTCGACAGCAGCGAATGCGTTTGTGAATGTGAATTCGATTTCGAATTGTGAATGTGAATTGTTGTCGTTGATCGTTGATGCTATATATGCGTGTAATGGCTTCCTTAAAGCCAACCGACAACCGACAATAACAACAACAACAACAGAAACAACAACAACAACTGCAAGTTGAGGAGATGAAAAACTTGTAGAGAGGTTCCATGATCAAAATCAGGCAGCCGACAAGCTCTTGGCAGGCCCTCAAAGTCAAGGTAAAAAGGCCTCAAAAGCAGCCTATGATGAACAAACAACCAACCGACTAACCGACCAACTGCGACTTGAACTGACTTGCAAAAGCAAAGCGAACCGAACCGAAGCCAGCCATCATGATGAGGTTGTCAACACACAGCAGGCAACTGAAACTGGATAAGTGGAACCGAACCGGGAGCTTAGCGGCCAATTTTGTAGGCAGTGTCAAAGATGGGCGAACTCCATATTAATTATGAGTTTTTCATGTACTCTACGAAAATTAGAGTCCATGTGGTAGAGAAACTTGTTAAGAAACTTGCTAGGCGAAAGAAATACAAGTATTTTATACTAAGGAAATTTTACAATTAAATGGAAATAGAAGTACAATATTTTGTAACTAAAATTCAAGTAAAATTCATAATTTGAAAGGAAATTTTGTGTTGAAATTAATGAAACTTTCCAATGAAATTGTTTCATAAAGTATTTTATGGTGAAGATGTTTTATTTTATAGTTTCAAAATCTAAGTTTTAAGCTGAATATTGAGTCAAAACTAAAGAAACTTTCTTATCAGGTTGTTGGACTATGAATTATGGAGATGTTTTATTTGATAGTTCAAAGACTCACAATTTTAAAAATGAATATTAAGTCAAATACAAAAAAATGTTTGCTAATATAATTATTGGACTATATGTTTAGCAAAAGAAATAAAGTATTTTGTTGCTACGAAGTTGTACAAATAAAGGGAAATAAAAGTAATGATTTTGTTGTAAAAAAAAATCAGAACTTTGAGAAGAATATTGTGACAAAACTAATTTAAAATTTGCAATCAGTTTATGTAACTTTCTGAACTTTAAAGTAAACTATTTTAAGTTTAGAAATCAAATTCCAAGAAAATTGCGTGACCTCCCAA
Organism: Drosophila albomicans; assembly: GCF_009650485.2. NCBI lineage: Eukaryota > Metazoa > Arthropoda > Insecta > Diptera > Drosophilidae > Drosophila > Drosophila albomicans. The sequence goes on from NC_047628.2 coordinate 27,625,122, forward strand.
ATAGAGTATTTCTCAGTCATCATTCAAACTTCATCCCTTTGATTCCTTGAAGTTATTTCTGTAATTTTCCGTTGGAATTGTGCTGCATGAGCTGCCTGACAATTGTCGCCATTGCTGCTCGCCTAGAGAAGTTCAAGTTTTTGCCATTAAAATGATTAAATGCTTTGGCTTATGCTTAGGCATAACTAAAATGGTAACTCAAATGAGCGAAAAACTTGACTGCAAAGAACTTGCTGACTTGCTGCAGTCAGAAGGCAGAAGGCAGAAGACAGTTGGAGTTTTGGCCAATGGCAATGCGTGACTTTTCGCAGCAAACGTAATCCAATAATTTTTAATTAAAACTCAACACTCGAGGCAAACAATTTTTTCCAGATAAACTGTCATTATGAGCCGTCAATTAATTTAGACGATGCTGTTTGCCGTTTGCCTGCTTCAGCTTTAATGATGATCATCAACAACAACGTAGAACAACGACAACAACAACAACGACAACAACAACTGATACAACGACGACGACACTAAATGAATATTGATAAATGGGGCGTTGAAGTGGGCGTTGAGTGTTTGCTATAAGGCAGCTAGAAGCTAGAGCTAGAGAAGCTAGAAGCAGTTCACAGCTCTGCCAGCTTCGAGGAACGACAACTTGTAGAACGACAACTTCACTAGCTACACAATTTCTTTGTCGCATACCCTAGATATAAAATAAATGATAGAGGTGGAAGTGACTCTCACACAATACTCTAAAATCTGCAAATTCATTTAATATAAGCAAAAATAATAAAATTCCTTTTTTAAAAATTGAATTTCAATACTTAGAAAAGTCTTCTTATGTAGATGAATTATATTTTAAAATATTTAATTGCGTTTATATGCAGCATTTCTTCTGCATGTAAGAAAATATAATAAATTCTATTTCCAACAAATTGAATTTCAATTCCTACAGAAGTTGTCCTAACTTAATGGAAATATATTTGTAACAAAACATAAACAATATAACAAAACGAAGAAATTTATAGAATGCTTTATATGCGAATTAAACCTTGAATAAATACAGTTTAAAATGAAAATCAATCTCTAAATCATTCTCTTCTTTAACTTATTTTAAAATGAAACGCAATCTCTAAATCATTCAATACTTAAACTTAGTTTAAAATAAAAACCAATCTCTAAATCATTCTAACTTTTAACTTAGGGTATCTTCCAGCACAAAACTTATTAAACTCAAATGTTCTTAACTTTTTGTTTTTTTGGCTTAAGCGCTTCAAGCACTGACAATACTAATAACTGATATGAAAATAACAGCAATCAAAGACTATGGCTTTGACTCTTGAAGTGCCTGAGAATTGTTAAAAAAGAGAGAAAGAAAGGAACTGAAAAGCAGCTGAAAGCGTTCCTAACAATGGAACTGCAAGTTGTGCATAGTTTTTAAACAGAAATTAAAGCACAAATTGCTACCACTTCAAAGGGCCAACTCCGACTGCACACTACGTCAAACGTCTGATGTTCATTCCGGTAGCCAAAAGATTTGCGTTGCGGCACAATGAGGCACAAAGAGGAGGCATGGACAGTGGCAATTCCTGTACTGCCAGGCACACACATCCATCAATTTCTGACGCTTTCATCAAGCGACGACTCTCGACTCGACGACTCAACGACTGACGACATTTGCCACAATGGCCACAAACTCTCGACTCCCCGATGTTCTCTCTCTCTCTCTCTCTCTGTCTGATTATTGTTTGCCACTCGAGGCCCGGCTTGACTCTGGCAATTGGGATTGGGATTGCTGTTGCGATTGGACTGTGTCTGTGACTGGGACACACGACTTTGGGGCTTTGCGCATTTAAATTGTCGGCAGGATCCAAGCGTTTTGCGCTAATATCCACCAAAAAGCATCTTCTCTGTCGCTCCCCAAAGCATTCCACATTTTTTCATCTCTCTCTCTCTCTCTTTGATTTTCCTTTTAGCTGACTTCTTCTCTGTTGTTGTTCTCTGGCATTGACATCTTTTCGTCAAAGTCAAATCATTCATTTTGCCGCATCAAAATGCATAAATATTTGGCCTTTTCGCTCTCGTCGTTGTTGTTGTTGCAGTCAGTGCTGTGCCGTTTTGTTTTGAGCCATAGATTTGGCTTGAATTGCTTGTTGATTGTTACGATTGTCTGCGACTCTCTTCGACTTGATGCTGTTGCTCTTGGTAGATGCCGTTGCCTTTTGCCTTTTTGCCTTTTGCCAGTTTGCCGGCTGCCGTGGACAAAATTTAAATCGCTAGGCGCAAATATTTCGCCAGAGTTGTCAGCTTTTGTTTAGCATAACAAATAGTAGTTTTATTAATAGTTCAGAGTTTTAATAAGTTATGAAACACACATGAAGACAGCTCTTAAAACCGCATGTTATAATGAATGGAATTTAATTTATGGAATTTTTATAATCACATCAAAAGGTATTCCAGAAAAGGTCTATTACATTCTTTGATATCAAGGGAAGCTAATTTATGAACACAAAAAAAGTGATACAAAAAAATTACCTTCTTCAATATCAAGAGAAGTTATGTCCTGAATCGTATATAAATAATATATGAAGAGAAGCAAAAAACGCATTATAAGAGATCCAAGAAAAAAGATTATATCATTCTTCAATATTAAGAGAAGCTTAGTTCTGAACGGTATAAAAATAAAATGTTTAATTAATTCCAAAATGAAGCTATTGCAAAATAATTTATAAAAATCTAATATTTTTGGTAGATGTTTGAAGAAGAATAACAATTTAAGAATAAGATAAACAATTATTATAACATTTACTCTAAAATTAAATGGAGTATTAAATACAGATTTATTATAATAAATAAATCATATTTCCAAAATCAGTTAATATTATTTTTAAGTAGCTTTAAGCACATTAAAAAGCTTTATAAGAAAGAAATTTCAACAGCTTTATTTCAAGCTTCTAATATTAATGCTATTTAGACTTCTTTCGGACTACTTGGCAACCCTGTTCGCTTAGCCGCCGCCTTTTGTGCTGTGCGATGATGAAATGCCAAATCCGCGTCCCATCAAATGGATCGATGCTAATGCCACAGTCGACTACAGTCGGCTACTGTATTCCGCAACAAAGATCTCCCTCCAGTGGAAAGCAAAGAGAGCTTCATCGGCATCGCTTTGAAGGGACAAACAGCCGGCGATTGGCGGTGTGCACAATGCCATCAAAATTTAAATAGCAAACAACCGAAGTTCAGCCGCAGATTCTTCACAACAACAACAGCAACAAAAAGCTGAAGCAAAGCGAAGTGAGGAGGAGAGCGAAGGGAAGAAGAAGAAGAAGAAACCGCTGCATTCCCTTATGTCTGCGACATTTTTTTGTGGACTGCGATTTTGGAATGTGCGGTTAGCTGGCTGCAATTAGGTAACGATCAAGTTATGCGGGCCCCCGGTTAACGGTAAAGCTAAAGCCAGAAGAGGACCCAAGCGCCTCGAGGGCTTTTGGCGAGTGAATGTCAAGGTCAAGCGTGGAGCTTGTTAATCAGTCACACACAAAAAAGAGCTGGAGAAGAATAAGGCGGGGAACTGAGAAACTGGCAAGAAGAGTAAGTGAAGCAGTGAGCAAATGGGTGTATGCGTATAATCTGTTGGAACCAAGACTTATATTTTATTGATTTATTGTGGGGACACAAACCCCACAATTACCTGCAGCGAATGACAAACATGAAAAACGAGCTCGATGCGCGGCTATGGAAATGTGATAAGCTATAATTAAGCGGCTAAAAAGGATGCAACACTGGCCAAGACACACCAAAGGGAGTGAGAGAGAGGGAATACGAAACGGGGCGTGTTATATGCTAAACAACATGCAAGGGGCGTGGCGCTGTAAGCAAATTTAATTTATACAATATGCAAAGAATTAATTTGTTGCAGTCGCAGTCGCAATCGCAGTTGGAGTCTCAGCTTTCAGTTGGAGTCTGCATGCTGCCCCAAAGTGGGGCGTGACTGGCAACAGAGAACTTGGCATTTCAATTGGGCAGCGGGCAAGGTGGCGCCCCAACTGGTTCTTGAATTTCAATTCGTATTTTTACCTGCCTCTTCCCCTCATCCCAAACATATTCCTGACGCGATCCTTTGACTTCGATACCGAAAACGCGAAACGGAAATATTAATAATAATTTTCATGTCGACGCAAACCGCAAAATTATGTACAAACATGCAATATGTCATAATATTTTCAACAGCGGAACAAAAAAAAATACAGAGACAAACAAACGAATAAATGTAATCGATCAGGTGTCTACTCTATTCGTAGACTCATTGACCACCGAGCAACAACAATTGACGAATAATTCATAAACATATTTCAAGTCGAAAGAAAATTAATTTGCCCGCCAACAGGCAAACATTGTACCTCCCCTCAAATAGAGTGAAAACCTGCTGTTCATTATTATATGACGTGTTGACATTCGGAATGACAACGACAACAACAACAACTTGGGCTGTCAATCATTTTGGGGTGTTTAGTAACAACTTTTATTGGCTGTGCCAATTATTCATATTGTTCCATTGAATCGAAACGGAACCAAACGTTAGAACCAACTCTGACAGCTGCACCTCTGTAATGGGAATTTTCCCATTCCCTTTCCTTACAGTGAGTACTCGCACTTGCATTCGTCGTTCCCTTGGCCCTAAGACTCGTTGTATCCGTTACCAAAAGTCACGCGAACAGTTTAACGTTTTACCAGAAAATAGCTGGGAAATCCTTTTTCTTGAAATTGAATTCTGTTGGATAAACTGACAATACTAGTATTAAATATAAATAATTTATAACTAAGTGCGGATTTCTGTCATCAGTCTACGTCTAATAAATGCAAAAGGATTTGCTAATTCAAATAATTATCAATGTCAAAAACATTTGTATTTAAAATATACCGAATTAATATACCATAAAAATACTAAAATTATACCATATATAATAGTTATTGAGTGTTTTCGACAGTGCGAAATAGTTTGGTATTAATTTTGAAATATACTACAATAAATTATATTTTAAAATATACCAAATTAATATACTACAAATATACCATACGCAATAATTGGTATAATACTATACTACAAGTATACCATAGAGTGCAAAATATACCACTTGCATAAAATATACCGAATAAATATACCATAAAAATACTAAAATTATACCATATATAATAGTTATTGAGTGTTTTCGACAGTGCGAAATAGTTTGGTATTAATTTTAAAATATACCACAATAAATTATATTTTAAAATATACCAAATTAATATACTACAAATATACCATACGCAATAATTGGTATAATACTATACTACAAGTATACCATAGAGTGCAAAATATGCCGCACGCAAACATAGCAAGTGCTGCAACAAAAAAAAAATATATGCTTTATAAGGTTGGAGATGTTAAATACAATCCATGGAGACACAAAGTTATTATACTCTTCTATTCTAAGGGTATCGGAAATACAAATAAAATATGAGTATTTCTCTCATCCAGCCTACATTTAATAAAAGCAAATTATCACAGTTAAGTTTGACCCTAAAATAAATACCAATAGAATATTTTTTGTACTTAAAAAATTGATCTAAATCTACTCTGTAGACACTTTTAAAGCTATGCTGAAATTGAAATTGGTTAATAAACAACAAAGTTATTCAAATAATTGCACTTCTAGTCGCTAAATTTGTCGCTAATAAATGCAAATTATCACAGTTAAGTTTGACCCTAAAATAAATACTAATAGAATAATTTTTGTACTTTCCAATCAATCTAAATCTACTCTGTAGACACTTCTAAAGCTATGCTAAAAATTTCATGAAAATCCGTTAATAAACAACAAAGTTATTCAAATAATGGCACTTCTACTCTGAATGCAAGTATCACAGTTGCAAAAAAAAATTATAATAAAATAAATCGTGGAACTATTCAAGACTTATGCCATCGACAGTTTTTGCAAATAAATTTCATGGGCATGATTTGGAACCCAGTTTGGTTTATATTTGGGTGATTTGATCATTTTTAAAATATCATGAGCAACATTCTGGCAATTGTTGCCAACTAATTTGTAATGATAGTGCGACTGGCAGCTCTTTACAAGTGCATCTAATGCATTGAGTTGTGCCTCACTTACGTACAGATATTCACAATCTGATACAATCGAATTGGCTTCATTGATTAACATTTCCGAGACATGTTCATAGACCAATTGCGGTTCAGTTTCATCAAGTTTTAGTCGCTCTGTAGCAGCTTCTATATCCGATGATGTTATACCTGCCGATTGCCAACTTAGCCGAGAATTCAGCACTACACGCCAAGTGCCTGGAGTGTAGGCTGCATACGATACTAAAATCGGTGAATTATTCCGGCCGATCAACGAGCCGTCAGTGCTCACTGCATTGCCATCGGAAACCCCATAGAACCTCAGTGTTCGTTGAGCCCCATTTTGGGAAACTATAGAAATATACAAATGCAATGGCACGATGCGATTCAATCGCAGTAACTTGAGCATCTTGGCCTCAACTGGTGATATGGTGCCATTTAGTTTTTTTTGCGTTAACCTGTAGAAGTAACGCGTCAAGCGACTGCCGTTCGACAATTGTCTCCAATGATATGAAACGGTTGCTTGAGTTGCACTTCTCATCATATTGTTTTCTTCCCTTACTATATATACCACATTCATAATTCTCAACAGCGTTCTACAATTTTGTAGTTTGGTCAGAGCTTCGTATATTTTTTCTTTCCTTACTATCTACCCAGAAGTTTAAGCAATAGCGTTTTTTCACATTTGCCAACTCGAACAATATTTTGAATCTCTCTTATTCTACAGCTAGCTAGTTTAGCTTGCCTTCCCTTTTCCCCCCTCCATCACTCTCTTTCAATCATCCCAGTCTGTCTTCCCCGCTGCTGCCAATAAAACTTTCGGCTTCGGGGCCCATTCCCCCACAGCTCTATAGTAAGTAGAATAGTAGTCAAGGTCAGATTCTCCCATAGCTGAAGTCGAACCCGAAAGCGCTTCGCGACCTCCACTGATCCGACGTCAACTTAACGCCCACGACCAATCCCCATGACTCCGATCAAGCGGCTAACGTTAGTGTTAAACTTAATGCGTGGTCTCGGGTCCCATATTTCGCTATCGCAATCGTGTTGTGTTATCTTGGATTCTATATTTAGCTACAGATTATATATACGTATATATATTGCAAAATGCAATATGTGTAAGATATATGTATATATTATATATAATATATTGCACTTTATGGTAAATGACGTCGATGCATTGCAATAGCGTAACGGTAGAGAGCTCGGCTAAAGCATTGTGGGTCTGCGGTCCAAATAATCGCAGTTTTTATACCCGCTACCGATAGGGTAGAAGGGTATTATAACTTTGTGCCGACAGGAAATGTATGTAACAGGTAAAAGGAGGCATCTCCGACCCTATAAAGTATATATATTCTTGATCAGCGTCAACAGCCGAGACGATCTAGCCATGTCCGTCTGTCCGTCTGTGTGTCTGTGTGTCTGTGTGTCCGTCCGTCTGTCCGTATGAACACCTAGATCTCAGAGACTACGAGAGATAGAGCTATAATTTTTTTTCGACAGCATTTGTTATGTTTGCACGCAGATCAAGTTTGTTTCAAATTGTTGCCACGCCCACTTCCGCCCCCGCAAATCAAAAAAATCGAATAACAAGCGTAATTTTAAAGCTAGAGTTGCAAATTTTGGTATATATAATAATAACTATAGTAGTTATGATTCCTGAAAATTTGGTTGCGATCAGATAAAAATTGTCGAAGTTATAAAAGAAATACTTTTGTATGGGCAAAAACGCCTACTTATAAGGGTCTTAGTTACTTTGGCTGACAATCTGGTATATTGAGCCGTCTATGGTATATTTTGAATGCGGTACTATATCGATATACCACATATACCATTTGGTATATTTTTTAGTATTTTTGCAGTATATTTGGTATATTTTGAGAATAATACCGCAAAATATATTGCTTTTATTCAAAATGGGTAGCGGGTATCTCACAGTCGAGTACACTCGACTGTAGCTTTCTTACTTGTTTATTTTAAAATTTATAATACTCGTAACACTAAGTTCTAATTGAAATATTAAACAATTTGCTTTCAAAAATGTAAAAGTAAGCTTTGCAAAAGTGAAATACTAAAAAAATGAGTAAGAAATTGTTTTAGTCATCGAATTTTGTTCAAAACTGTGATTGATATGTCCGACAAATTTTATAAATACTATTTGCCTGATGGACGTATATTTCATGTAGGTAAGTAATATAGTTTAATTTTACGAAAAGTACATTTTTAGATCTTATAAACTCTCACTATGATCAGAGGTTGCATTGAAGGCCATTAATCGCGAAGGCATCACTTCGGTGGCTTTGAAGGGTAAAACGTGTGCCGTAGTTGCCTCACAGAATATAGCAACGAATATAGCCAACATTGACCCAGAGACTGCTACGAGTTTGTTTGCATTAAATGAAATAGTTGGTTGCGTTGTCACAGGACGTTATAGTAAGTATACAATGTCAAGATTTTAGGGCATATATAATAAGTATTTTAAAGTGTTAACTAAAAAGTGGATACTCCAAATGAGCTGACAAATATTGCGAAGAGAAATTTTGACCACCTAATACTAATCTCATTCTTAGTGGTTACTAAGAATTTCAACGAGCTCGTAGAACTACTTTTGAACCAACATTATAAAGATAAATTTCAATACAATCCTATAACAATTTGTGAACCAACTGTTTTCTGAATTCAACCAAAACTACATAGAATTCTATATAATTTCATAACTCTTCCAGGCGACTGCAAATATCTGGTGCAAGAAGCTCGCCGTGAAGCCACGGATTTCCACAGTTATTGCAGACATCAAATGGCAATCGATGTCCTTTGTCACCGCATGGCGGACATCCTTCAGCTCAAGACACGATGTCTTGAAGCTCGTGCACTCGCCTGCAGCATGATGTTGATCTCATATGATGATGATTTGGGAGCAAGTGTGTTCAAAACGGATCCAAGTGCAAACTACTGTGGCTATTTTGCCTGTGCTTCAGGTGCCAAACAATTGCAAGCCGAAGATTTTTTACGCAAAAATTACAAATTAAATATGTCGGAGAAGGAAAGCGTAAGATTGGCTGTTAATTGTTTAGAAAATGTTTTGGATTTTGAGTGTCAGCCGCAAGATATTGAAGTTGGCATTGTGACTGATTGCAATCGAAAATTTCGCAAACTCAATGAGAAGGAGATTAAAGAATATAATCATTATTTTTAAATTTTTTTATTCCTTATTAAGGGGCGGATTGTAGCTTTCTTTCTAGCTTTATTTAAATATTATTTTGTACTATGTTTGCTTCAAACAAATTTGATTGTTCCCAAAGCGCATTCAACTTGTTGTCTAAACACTTTCCCCCAACAATTGTGCTCAGTCAATTACACAAATCTACTTGATATCATAATGTTCAAAAGGCGTACAACAAACCACTTCCGAGTGCCGTCGGCAATTCTGATGACAGCTTCATGGATTGTTGGCTATGCGCACCTAATGAAAGTCAGGTTGTGTTATGTGCATATATTCAAATTGCGCTAATGAGAGCTGTCGTTAATTTAATTAAGCAAATTAGTGCATATTCAAATTACACCAGAGACCAGCTTGTTGGCCACAGTTGGCTGAACGTGCCGAAGCAACAGCTTCTTCTACTTATTTTGAGGAATTTGTCAAAACACAAACATCGAGCGACTGTCAGATGAGTTGGCAGATTCTTTAGTTGCTCGGTGATTAATCAAAAATTTTGAAATACCAACATTTACATGGCATTCGAAATGCAATTGACCATTAAATGGCATACAATTCAAGCTATGACAGGACACAAAAATGGGGAAATCTCAAACACACACATGATTTGCATTTTTGTAGCAGGAAGTAGCCAAGAAAATCCCCAAGGAACATGAAAAATATAAAGAGAAATTATAATATTTATTTTGAGTAAAACTAACTTTTTTATTAAACATATTCCCAAGATAAATGTACGCATATCGGATACATTAATCACATGAGTGCAGCGCATAAAATTGACCATTAAATGGCACAAAAGTGAGGCAAATGATTTGCATTTTCTGGACATATTCCCATGAGCAAAGAGCAGACAAATTGGCAGACAAAAAAAGAGAAAATGAATTGGAAACTGAGCATCTAAAACGCTGCATGCAAAACGCGCATAAATATGCTCGTAAAAAAAACAGTAGATAAAAAAGTGAAGCGACTGCCGCCCCGCTGTCCAATGATGTCGCCGCGGCACGCATCAGCTAACGAGCCCAGTTTCGAGTAGAGAAACCACCCCACCACAAGGCAAGAGACTAGATCAGCGCCCTATCAAAACGTGACGAAGACTATGAAAGGGGTGGCGAAAATCCACGACAATCATTGAATCCTTATTACAGTCATTATCGACGGGTTCTGGCCCTGTGTGCTTGCGTTCAATTTCATTCCATTTTTGTTTTTTATCTTTTTATCGTCGTGGCGCTTCTGTTTCTGGGCAGGGGGTGGGGGGTAAAAGAGGGTATATAATTTCCAACTAATTTCAGTTTAGTTGCGCAAACGACCGCGACGCGTGTCCTGCGGCAATTTTCAGCCTGTTTCGTTTTGTGGTCGCCTTTTTTGGTTTACCAAGTTTTGTCCATTGTCGTGACAGCGTCCTTGTGTCCTTGTCTCGCGCCTGCTTTTGCTGGTCGTCGTCCTTTCGGTCGACTATCCATCGTTTAGCGTATTAATTGTCACACAAAGTATCGCATGGCGAGCCCACAACGAACTCAACTCGAACAACTTCTCGACTCCTCATTGGTGCGTCCTCTGTTGCTGTTTTTTTTTGTGTCGTGTCTACCTTTGATTGCAACGTTTATCGCCTCCAATTTATTTGTATTCGAATTACCTTTTCGTGGTCACACCCCCGCCGATGTATTTGCTCGACCAACGTATTGAATTTCAATTTCAAATAGCCTTTGCTCCACCTCCAAATCATTCCACCCACCAAAAGCTGTCATCAATTCCATTTGCTTTTTATTTAATTTGCTAAGTAAATAGCAGTCGCTGCATAGGTTGCATAACACTCAATTGGAGACAGCTCTGTCATCCTTCCCCCAAAAAAACAAGGTGTGTTGCCAAATCATATCATTGACCACTTTGATCCAACATGTTCTTGACCTCAAGTTGAGACTAACGTGTATTAATATAGGCGCAAATGAAATTAATTTACGTTAATTAGGTACCCAACTTTTAGATGAATGTAATTTAACTAATTCTTATTATTCAAAATAATATTTATTAGCAAAAAACGCATACTGCAATCGTTTCTTAGTTGCTTAGACTGACAATTTGGTATATTTGGCACTCTATGTTATATTTTTTAATGTTGGACTACAACGATATACCAAATATAGTCGTAGGTATATTTTAGTATTTTTTATTATTAATATATCAATTGAATCATGATCTATCTTTCGTTAACTTCTCTTTATCCTCTTCCATTTTTCTTGTGAAAACATGAAAATCTTTTCAGTTAAAAAACGCCTAATGCAATTATGTTTTAGTTGCGTTGACTGACAATATGGTATATTTCGCACTCTATAGTATATTCATATACAACAACTACAACGATATACCAAATATAGTCATCAGTGTATATCAGTATTTTTAATCGTGTCTTATTTACTTTGCCTGACAACATGGTATTTTGGTATATTTATCCTTTATGGTATATTTTGAATGTAGGAATACAATCATAAATATTTTAGTAATTTTTATTATTAAGAAAATAAATTATTTATTTTCAATTATATCAATTAAATAATGTTTTTCCTTTTGTAAACTTCTCTTTTTCTTTCATTATTCTCTTTGCAAACGACATGAAAAACCTTTCACTCACAATCGACTTTCGTGAGTTGAAAAATTAATGCACAAATTAGCAATCAACGAGCTGTCTTATCACAATGCAAAAGAACAAATTCGATAACAAAAAGCCCAACCCAACGAGCCCAACGATCGATAGACCAGAAATAGAAACAATTCACAAAGTCGTCATCATCATTCAAAGTCTGCTTATCAATTGAAATTTACCATAATTTCATTGGCACAACCGAAAGACTTGAGGACTGATATGAAGTGACCGATTGCTCGTGAGAAGGGAATACGCTGATATCATGCATAGAATATCAGGAAAATACCAGAAACTACAAGATTTCATTAAAAAGTACAAAAAAAGGGAATGCAAAGAGAAAGTGAAAAGTGAATTGGCCTAAATAAACAACTCCAAAAAAAAAAGAAAGAAATGGAAAATGTCTCACTGATAATGCATATAATAATAATCAGGCGCGTAATTCAATTCAAATGTCTTTTTTTTTTAGGGGGAAACAAGCAATTAATAAATTTCCGCTTTCCGAAAGAGAGAAGAGTGAGAATAAAGTGAGAAAGAGTGTTGTTCGGGTTGTAATTGTTATCAGTGCATAAACAAATTTATTTAGTTATTTATTTATTTATTGATGTTTACGCTGGCACCTTTCATTGGCACAACGCGGAGGTGACAAGGAGTCCATCACGTCGACGTCGATGTCGAAGTCGACCGTTGCCCCGTCGCTATCTCGCATGCGACTGATATAAATAGCAAATATTGAAGTTCTAGGAAAAGTGCAGCGCCCCAATATAACATATGAGCGAACGATTTATAGAAAATTACGAATGCAAGACAACTCAATAATTGTCTGTTATTGAGCATTCAATGAGTGCATTCATAACGACGACGCCTCGTCACCTGATTCGCCCTTAGAACGGAAATACCATTTCAAAGTACCAGACACAGGTTCAAAGTCTCATCTGTCTCAACTCATTCGCTGACTGTTCGCCGCCATTTTGTTGTTTATCTCTGAGATTTTTGCATTCTACATGCCATTTCTCTCTTGAACCCTTTTTACGCTGTTGCCATCATCCACAGGGGCCCTTTGGCTCTTGGCAGGCCAATCAATCAAGTTTTTTTTGCGCTCACTGAAGCTTTTGCATGCGCCGACAAGATGGAGGCAACGAGCGCAACATAAATATGCAAGGCCCCAACCCAACGGGCAAAAAACTCCTATAAAAACTGGACATCAACGCACACAGTTGCGCAAATTTACATTGCAAGGTGCAAAAGACCAGATGAGGGGATTTTAATTTTTAATTTAACGAAGTTTTAATGCTCTAACCGATATAAATGATATTGCTTGCTATTTTAAGAAATAGTTTGTTTTAATCATTATTTATTATTTTTATTAAAGTGTTACTCTTCCTAGGATTAAAATCCCCACTCCCTAAGGTTTCTTTGTTGTAACAAAATAGCTAATAATTTAATAAACAAGTAAGAAAGTATATACAACCATATTCTAAAAATATACCAAGTTAATGTACCAAAAATACTGAAATATACCGAATTAATATACCATTTAATATACCAATAATAATGAAATAAATCGACGGCTGTGTGATACGTGCTACCCATTTTAAATAAAACTATATGTTATTCTAAAAATATACCAAATTAATATACCAAATATACTAAAATATACCGAAGACTGTGAGATACCTGCTACCCAATTCAATTAAAACTATATGCTATTCTACAAATATACCGAATTAATATACCAATAATACTAAAATATACCGAAGGCTGTATTTGGTATATCGTTATAGTAATACATTTAAAATTAATGCCATCTTCTGCCTGTCAAACATTTCTGTACACACAAAGCTATTTATACCAATAATACTAAAATATACCGAAGGCTGTATTTGGTATATCGTTATAGTACTACATTCAACATTAATGCCTTCTTAATGCCTTCAAAGTTGAAAATTACTTTTTATTAATGCGCTTACAATATTTAACTAATTATCCAAATTAAAAACCCTCCATATAATCAGCTTGAAGGATTCAAAACATTTCCCTCAGAACGTATAATTTAATAACTGATATTCAACTTTACTAGATGAATGAAGCGTTTGCTCATAGGAAAATAAATATTTGTATACAAATATAGTAACTAGTATTCGAATTTAGGATCTCAATTTGTACATTTTAAAGGCTTTCAAACTTTACGTCATAGTTGAAAGTCTCAGTCGGAGTGCAGGTGTAAAATGGAGACCCAAACGTGGCATGCAACACAGCCGCGTTGACAAACTGTACGCCACACGGGGCAGCATCAGTTGGCCAAGGCAACTCAAGGCAACAATCGTTGTCCAATGGACGATCTGGCGGGATCTGCTTCTCCGTCTCCGTCTGCGTCTGTCTCTGTGGCAGCTCTCGCTCTCTCAGGTCTCGGCGCTGATGTATCTCTGTATCTGCATTCTGTAGTTGCCACTTTTTGCTTGCTGCCACACAGCAGCATCGACAGTCTGCAGACTTCGACTGACATTTTCTTAATTTATGCGTTTTACGCGCTCGATATGCAATTTTGTTGTTGTTGTTGTTCTTGTCGATTGCTGATGTGGTTCTAATGGGATCCGCGAGAGCGATTCCCCTGCTGCTCGTAGTAAGTAACCAACAAGAAGAGTCTCAACAGGACTTATCTCTCTACCTGTTGGTATGTCGTTTATCTTGTAATATTTATTATGCTTAATGTAAGCAAACATAATTACATAAATAACATTTAAAATGCAAAATTATCCCACGATAAGAGCGGACAACATTAAAACATCAATTAATGTTGCCAACTCCTTTTTCAGCTATCCACAGCTCACAACTCTTTTTCTGCATTTGCAATTTATTGGAAAACTGTGTGAAAGATGCATGAATACTGAGAACTAAGAAAGAGAGCTAAGAAAAATTTAAAGAACTTAAAAGTTTAGATGAAAAAAGCAAAAAGAAAGTACAAAAAGTACTGAAAACTAGGCAAGATCTAATAAAGCTATAAAAACCTTAAAAATGTATATGAAAGAAGCAATAAGAAAGTACAGAAAATACTCATAACTAGGCGAGATCTAATAAAGCTATAATGACCTCCAAACTTTGGATTAAAGAAGTTATACGAAATGCGTAAAGAAAAGCTTACAGAAATAAGTAAAGAAACTTTGGAGAAAAGAAGCCAATTTAAGCTGATTTTTTAGATGCATTTTAAGCAGTTCAAAATCTCAAATAAAACCTATACTTATTTTATTATCCAATTTAAAACAATGGAAAAAGAAACAAACTGAAATAGATTTTTAAAACAAATTTTAAATAAGTATAAAACTCAAGTTAAAGCTCATTAATTCGACTTATTTTATTGCCTCCAATTTGTACTTTAATTTATTTGCGCTTTTCTGGAAATATTCAAATGACCCTCATAACAATTATGCGCTCAATTGGCAGCCAATGCAGTAATGCTATAATAAAGTAAGATCTGAATTTTCGTAGCCAATTAATTAATTAAACACACCCACACACTCCAGGGTGGCGAGGGAAGGGGACTGACTGACTGACTGACTGCTTTTACATACGAGTACTCTAAATGAAATGCAATGAGAATTTATGGCCGTCAGCGGCCAAAAGAGCGGCGAGTGAGTCAAGTCAACGAATTTGTCAAAGCAAATCAATAGGCGACAGCGAAGTGACCCCCTCGAATAGTTCCCACAGCAGTGAGTATTACTGTGTTTTTTTTATGCAATCGAAATGGATAATTGTAACTGACGCCCAGATGTGCGCAAAAGGTCCGACAACAAACGGCGACAAACGGGCGACATTTAGTCAAAGAGGGAGAGGGAAGGGAAGGAGAGGAGCTGCGGTTAGTTGTGCGTAGCTGACTCGAAATCGATATGGATGCGACTCGAGTTGTGGCTCGAGCTAATTATTCAATTGAAGAACGTTTAATTTATTTCAATATAATCGAATTGAAAGATCGCAATGACAGCGGCCCAACAACTTGCCAACTTGTGGCGCTCCCACGAAAGTCAAACAAATTCATTTAATGTTTAATTGTTGATACCAAAGCGCACCCAGAAGAGGGGTTTAATACGCCACAGCGGCAGTGGCGTAGTCAAAAGGGGAATGACTAGTTTACTTTATAGCGATTCTCTCTATCGAAAACCAACTGCGCCTCTGATCAAAGTGGCGCTCTTTTTATGCTCGCCGCCTACTCGAAAGCCTGCAAATTTAAATTTGATTAAAGTACACAAACGGAAACTCAATTGCAAAAGTAAACTGAAGCCATTTCAAACTGCATTACTGCGAGTTACTTTTTAATTCAATTATATCAACGAGCTGGGAAATTATGTGAATCGACTTTTATGATACGAAGAGGCGCTTAGCTGGTTAAGGAACTGGCTCTGCAATAAAACATTTTTTGAGTGAGCAAATGTAAATATTTGTAGGCAATAAAATATGTAGTTGCTTTTCTATAGAAAATGCTGAAGTATATATTGAAAATAGAATTTATAGCTATATTTACCCTTTTTCCAAACTATTTCGATTCACGAAAGACCCTTTTCTGACTCAACAAAGTCTTACAATGGATGGAAAAATAATTTAATACAAAAATCAAAAACAAGCGAGGAAGCTACTGACGAGTGAACTCGACTGTGAGATACTCGCTACCTATTTTGAATAAATGCAAGACAGTAATGTATTAATTTTAAAGTATACCAAACCAAGACCCTCTTGTAGTAGGCAAACCGAATTTTAAGGAAAAATTAGAATATAATAAATGGAATGAATAGCTTTATTTGTCCTTTTTGTTAATCTCTTTCAATTTAGTGATGTCCCTGATAACATATCTGTCTTTTTTTAGGAATTCTCATAAAGAATTTTAAATTTAAATTGATGAAACACAAATTTCGCTCTGATTGATGTAGTAAAAAGTCAACCACAGTGTTAGCCAAGAATTTTTCAACTAATTATCAAAAATAAAAACATTCCCCAATATCAGCTTCAAGAAGAGCAAATAATGTCTCACAACTATCACGATTTCCGGATTTAAAAGACAAGAAGACTTCAGCCTATCCCTTAAAGTCCAAAATATCTCGCTTTTCTATAAACATTTCTCATTGAAGCCTTACAATTCCTTTGGCATGTTCAGTCCATAACAAGCATTCCAAATTTTGCTGTCATGTCCAGACACTTTGCAACTCCTGAAGCATAGCGATAAGTCGAGCCTAATGATTTGACAAACATTTATGATAATTTTAATGCGAAAACAGTACGCATAAATTAATTAAGAGTGCGAACAACTGACAATGAGCAACTCGTAATCGTAAATGTATATTAATTTTTATTTCTACTATTTTTTGTTTGTTTTTGCTCTCGCACTTGCTGTTGACCAACAAAGCGATTAAATATGTATATATCTGAGTATGTGTTGTGACTATAAGCGAAGCAAGAGAGTATTACTAATGTATTTACGATCAAGACAAATGTGTCACCAATGACAACAACAACAACAAAAGCAGCAACAACAACAACAACGTCAACAGCATTATAAGTATAACAAACAGGTCTATAAGTGGCAATGAGGCAAAAACCGTAACACGGCCACACAACATGACACAGAAATTAATAACAGCAAACGACTTTTGTATCTGTATCTGTATCTATAGCTATGCGAGTGCGTTTGTGTGTGTGTGTGTGCGGTAAACTCATTAAATTTACAATAATGCGTACAATAACTAAAACACGTATTAAAAATCCTAAATGCCCCCAATGATATTGTCATCGCCGTCGTCGTCGTCGTCGCAAATGAAAAAGATGTCACCTTATGGCCAGATAAGCAAAAGGAGCAGGGGGCAACAGAGGGGAAAGGGAGACACTCTGATAAGTGAAGAAGCGTACATATAATTATTTGCTTTTAATTAAATTACGTGGAACAGCGTGTGCAGTTAAGTGGATTTGTGTGTGGAAATTAGAATTGTTAAAATGTACCACAAAAATTCTGATTGATATCCCCTCACAAAATAACCCAATACCATAACTCCCACTCCCACTCTCTCTCTCTCTTCCTCCCCCTCCCAGACAAACAACTGTGTCGAACATAAATTCATTAATAACATTTACGCTGATAGCAGCGAGGAGGAGGGAAAACTGAGACTGAGACTGAAGCTTATCAGCAGTTTTGAATTTAATAATTCTTGTTGTTGCGCAATGATAAATGTCGTTGGTATGTGCCATGAATCAGTTTTCAATTTTCAACTTAATTTGAAAGCCAGCAACAACAACAACAACAGCAGTATGAAAGGTGTTTGTGTGGCACACGCAATAAGCGAAAAAAAAGGTAGAAAAAGGCAGCCAGAATATCGACTGAAGATACGTGATCAGCGCATATTTATCGCGACATCTGCGCAGTTTGGCCATTAACAGGCCAAAACGAGACGAGAGGAGACTTTTGCCTGTAATGAGGCCACAGATGTGCTGCAGATAGCAGCAGCTAGAGACACTGCTTCACTACTCTGAGGAAGAAGTGGAAGCAGGAGTTGGAGTCTCCTAGCTAGATTGTCAGCTTCGATATGGTAAGCACTCAAAACTGAGCTGCACTTGGCTGCTGCTCTGCATAGAGCTTCCTACTACTACACTTATGTACTTACCACAATTCCCAGTTCCCACTCCTACTATCTACTTCAACTTGCACTCCCACTCCTTCTCCTTCGACTACTTTCAAGATCGCGATCGCTATCGCTATCGCTTGGCTTCGAAACGCGTGCACGACCTGTCAAATTGAACGTTGGCGCTTTTTCTCGTGCACTCATTATGATTATGACGCTGGCTTTGCAGATGGGTTTGGTTCCCCCACAGCAACAACATCAACAACATAAAGATTCCTCTCAACTAAGTGCAAAAACTAGTGCAAGGAATGCGGCTGTAAGCAGCCAAAGTGTTGACTTTTTGTACAGCCAAAAAGTGAAAGAATGCAAAGCAGGCGATAGTTAAAACGGGAGGAAAAGCTAAGTTAAAGCGATTGACTTTTTTGCAGATTAAAACTAAAAGAATGCAAAAGTTCAAGAATTCAGTAAGTAAAGAAAAGAATGAAAATCAGGCAATTGACTTATTTACAGATTAAAACTGAAGAAATGAAAAACAGAAGATTGTTATAAAAAGTTCATAAATTCAGTAAGGAAAGAAAAGAATTCAAATCAAGCGATCGCTAACAAAAAGTTCATAATTTGACAAAGCAAATATATTTTAAAGCGATTAAAAGTAAGGCATTGTTTAATATACCTCGACTACTACGTAAAAATGTTATTTACCGAGTCTCAATAGCTTAGATAGTATTTAATTGGTTGGTTTTTCCATCAGCCAATCAATGAAAGCCCAAATGGTATTGCAAAGAAATAAAAGATTAAGTTACTAGCAAACGTGCTA